>NC_138121.1:25186450-26420267 GCF_964146895.1 Miniopterus schreibersii | reverse complement strand
CAGAAGCCCTCAAATTCCTGCCCAACTCCTGGCAAGGAGACCACACGGCTGCTGAACTGTCCAGTAAGAGTCTGATGGGCATCTCGCAGGTCAGTGAGGCACCGCATATCACCACCATCAACCAGGGACTCCTCGAGGGCCTGTGCGCCCTGCTGACCTGGCAGCTGACCGAGCCCCTCTTCCTGGAAGGAGCTGGGCCCGAAGCATAGCCCTGACTTCCCAACTGCTCAGAGGAGGGTCAGCCTGAACCCACTGCCCCAGCATCTGCTGCCCCAACGCCATCGCGCCACCTGCTCCCACTCGGGGCTCCAAACAGAGAACCCATAGAGCAGAATCACACATTCAACCTTGAGAAATTAGGCGGTCCCTCCCAGCTCCGGGCTCCGAGCCCCCTCCCTCTTTTCTGCTGGCGAGCACTGGTTCCAAGAGCGGTTCATATTTAATAACGCAATTTATATTCCACTCTCAACATAAACTATTGTAAAGGCGCTCTAATGTAAAAATACATCTGGCTTGTCAATAGTTTATCTTCTAGATCTGCATCTAAATCCCTGGGCCTTTTTGACTTATGGCTGCACCACTGTCTAATGAATAAAAAAGGTGCAAATTATAGGCCTGGCTTTAATGCTCATCATAAAATTAGACGATAGTTGCAAAAGCTGCATTCTCCTGCCCACAGTGCAGCGATGGCGAGTCATAAATAAAGTGTATTTAATGTATCCCAGAGCTGTGCAAACCCAGGAAACAGTGTGTTATTGCTCGGCCTTCGATGGGTCCGCCACAAGTTCAATGAAGTGATAACGGATCCATCATGTGAATTTATGTTAACTGTCTCCTTGCAAAGCCATGGCCTCAACACTGTAAATAGCCTACAATCCTTCTAGCAGGCCTGCCTGCCAATAAAACTGTCACTGCCAGGATGGCAGCAAGCACCTTCAGGACAGGGGAACGAGCCGTTAAGTTCTGGAGGCCGGCGGGGCCGCTCCTCCCGTCCTCCCCGGCTCTTCTGCGGTCCGTCAGCTGCAGAGGAAATGAATCTTCTTCCAAACAGCAGATCCCAAAGGCGGGGTCAGCAGGGCCGGCTGCTGTAGAAAGGTTTGCTGGGGCCCATGGCTGGTGGGGAGGCAGGGCCAGGGAGCTAGTCGTTTGCCTCGGAGGGGGGTGCGGATGGGAGAGGGGGGAGCCGGGCATGGGGACCTAATCACTTCTTGCCCCAGTCTGCCAGCTATGTCACCAGCTATGCCCTGGTGTAGCACCAGGACACCTCTGACACCTGGAACCTGCTGGTTGTGCAATGGGTCGTTCGTTTGTTCATCCATTTGTTCACTCATCACTAATATTTTATTTAGCACTCTCTATGTAGACATTTCCTTAGGGAGACACAACGGTTGAGACGATAAGATCCCCGAGCATAAAAATTAAATTGTGCTAATAATATCTATGCATACCTAATCGACAGGGATTTCTCCCTTCTCTGAAGCCCCGCGGCACCAACCCTCACACCTTTGTTGTTCAAGCTGCAAGTTGAGACCCATGAAGGGGTTGTGAAATCATCCCATGGATGGGGCAAGAATCTTTTTGCCATGGCACACAAAGAGAAAACACAAGAGCCTCTCATGCATTGTTTTCAAGGGCCCATGCGTGCACGTGGGGCCTGGGTCATGATGTAAAATGTAAATTCACGTTCTGGGTCATTTAGATAAAAGTTTGAGAAACACTTGACCATACCAGTTATTTGGCAACTAATGTGGTTCCTGAAATACCAGCTTTCTTGGCGTGTGGAAGTTTTATAAGGTACAAAGCCTGTTAGGACAGTGGTACATGCATGTAATTGGTACACATATGTACACGTACATCACTGTGCCATTGTGACATTCTTTGAGTTAACAGCTATTGTAATAATCAGAACCTGTATGTCTTTTTCCATATGAACAACTGTAAACCGACTGCTGCCCCCCCTGCCCCCGCATGTAGCACCGACATAAACATCCTGGGAAGCGGGGACTAAAGATGATTTCAATGGCATGACCACAGGGAAGTTTGGAAAGTGGGAAACCACTGGGGCCCAAAGCACACCACTGTCACCCTAATGTGAGGTGGCACTGACGCTAGCAATTGAAGATGGTGTTCCACATGCAGCTGGGAGAGTGGGCTACTGTCCTTGGGCATGAAAGCTCGGGAAGATGGTGACATCAGTCTTCGGGTCTTCAGTAACATTCCTTCCTAGGGCCCAGGGACACCCTCTGCCTTCCTCCCAGGTAGAAATCCTTTCTCAACTCCCGAAGGACGCCTCATTTCCCACCCCAGCTGCCACAAGCTGCCCCCAGGCTCACTGCTTCAACCTCGATCTCTGGGTGCTCAGAAAACAGGGGCTCCTGCCCGGGGTGGTGCCATATCCTTGTGGTGTTTGTTACTATGCAGATTCCCAGGCCTGGCCCTGTGCTCCTAGGTCAGTACCCCTGGGGCTAGGGCCAGGGTCCCAGCTACCCACTGAAGTGTGACAGCCACTAGGTGTCACCCTGGGTTGGCAGTGCACGTGGAAACACGTGGGCTTTGAAATTAGAACCAGCACTCTGACCCTTCGGGTCAGCCACGAGACAAGCAGAACAGCAGGGGTGTTCTGAGGGGTGTTCCCTGCGGGTTTCCAGCAGCAGCAGCAGCATGGAACCTTCCAGAAGCCAGGCCTTTCATGAGCAGAATTCTGACTGCATACATGTATGTCAAAGGTTCAGCTTTGTAACCTACATCTAAACAAACACCAGGGCTGCCTCCAACGGTGTGTGGCACAGGGTCTAGGGACTGAATAATGGCCCCCAAAGATGTCCCTGTCCTAACCCTGGAACGGGTGAATATGTTACCTTATGTGGCAAAAAATAAAAATTAAGAAAGGAGTGTTTGCAGGTGTGATGAACTAAGGATCTAAGTTAGGAGGATTAGCCCTAAATGCAATCACATGCATTGTTATAAGAGGGAGGCATTTCCCCCACCAAGAAATTGGTTTTATGTGATGTACTCAAGTCTTAAGTTTCTCAATAAATAAAATAAATAAATAAGTAAAAGAGGGAGGAGGGTGTGGGGGGTGGCTTTGACACACACAGGGGAGAGGCCACGTGAAGACAGAGGAGTCAGAAATACGAAGATGCTGGCCTTAAATATAGGAGTGATGCGGCCACAAGCCAAGGAACACTGGCAGCCCCCAGATGCTGGAAGAGGCCAGAACGGATACCCCCAGAGCCTCGAAGGAGGGGAGGAGGGCTGCCCACACCTTGATTTCAGCCCAGTGATACCAATTCTGGGCTTCTGGCCTCCAGAATTGTGAGAAAATAAATGTCTGTTGTTTTAAGCCATAGAATTTGTGGTCATTTGTTACAGTAGCCCCAGGACACTCATTCAGGGCCTCATGTTCCAAAGGGTCTAGTGCTTGGAATTTAATGCTCTGTGGTCACCACCTTTAAACTCTTAACAACTTTATCTCTGGATCTATGTCTTGTAAATGAGGTCCAATGGGACAACAGTATTTACTGGGGCTTGAAGCCTCCGATTGGCGATGGTCCTGCCTCCCACTGCCTCTCTGCCCCCCAGGGACCTTCTTCCAGAGCAGCAACCAGGTTGGTTGTGAGCATGGGAAGGCTCACATTCTGTCATCACCTCCACCCCTGGTTCCCTCTACGCACCCACCCAGGTACCCAGAACATCCTGGGGTGGATGGAGGCTGTGATCCCTGGGAGTGACCCCTCCACCGTGGTCTGGGGTGGCAGGCCCACGGGAAGGCGACATTGATTTTCATCTTGCACTGGAATCAGCAAGTGATGGAACGGACCCTGACAGCCAGAGTTCCAGCCAATGGGGTGGTGTCCCAGGCACCCTGGGCAGCTTTCTTGGGAGTGTCCCTGTACTGCTCCTTACGCCCGCCTCCAGAGAGCTCTTGGACCTGTGGAGGCAGAAAGGGCTGCCCAGCAGCTCTTCTCACCTTTAGAGCACGCAGAGCTGGGGGCTGGGGTCATGCTTTCAAGAATTAGGATGAATCCCTCCCCCCACTCTGCCCTGCACCCAGTGCAGCCAGTTGCTGATTACCCTTCCCTATGGAAGCCAAGGGGAAGCACCTCAACCTCACTTGGTCTTAGACACTGTCACTGTTCCTTAGGTAACAGTCTCCCCAGTCTCTCATGACTCCCAGGGGGGCCTTTCTGTGGAAACACTGATAAATTTATCCTCCCCTGGATTGGAAGGTACATGCATTAACACTACAAACTGAACATTTTGTTTTCGTAACGCCCAGTGTTGGGGCAGGTTTGACAGAGCCCCCACCCCGCCTCCTCCCGGTGTTCACCCTTTCAGTGTAGAGTGGACTTAGGGGCTGGCCTCTAGTGGACAGAAAATGGCAAGACTGATGGGATGTCACACTGAGATTAGTTCACAAAGACTGCGACTTCCGTCTTGCAAGCCCTCTCTTGCTGGGACATGTTCTCTTGCCTTCTTGGCCTGCTCACTTCAGTAAAGCTGCCATGTGGGAAAGGGCCACGTGGCAAGGAACTGAGGGTGGCCTCTAGCCAACATCCAGCAGGGGACTGTGGCCCTCCATCCAACTGGATCCTGCCAACAACTGTGTGAGTGAGCTGGGAAGTGGTCCTTCTCCAGTGAGCCTTCAGATGAGTCTGTGGCCCCGCTGATACCTGGACCACAGCCTATGAGGGCTCCTGAAGCAGGAGACTCACCGAAGCTCTACACACAGTCTGGACTTGCTGAAACTGTGAGATAATAAAGCACTAACTTTTGTGTAATTTGTTACGCAGCAATCTATAGCAAATACACCCAGCCAACATTCTCAGGGACACCTTCTTTAGGAAGCACTGTCCTGTGGTTTCAAAGCCCATTCTCAGCTTAGCTTGCAGAGCTCCTGTTTCCTCTCCCATACCCCCATCTCCAACCTCAGCTCTTACAGGCTCAGCTTGGCACCGGCTCTCAGTCAACCATGACCGTCCCAGTCAGCATTCTCACCTGTGAGGCTGGCCTCTCACATCTGTGACCAGGCTCATTCCTTCTAGGCCCACTCCAGTCTCCCCTTCAGTGGCCAGCTTCTCTGATCAACTCCACCCCATCGATGTCTTCCCTGGACCCCTCAGCATCTCTGGGTTCAGTTGGGAAAATATGGCCCTGATGACAGGCTACTTCCCAATCTCAGTGTCTACTGGCTCATTTCACCTCCTCACCAGGCAGCAACGGAGAGTTCTTAACCAACTCAATGCCAGGCACTGTAGGGCACCTACTACGTGCTGGGAACTGGGCTTACAGATAATTGGCATAGGATTCTTGTCTTTTCTGGGCCAATATTCTCAGATCTGGGGACTGGGGGACTGTGAGAAGATGGTCACACACTCAACATGTCTGGGCTCTAGTTTTGAGAAACCCAGGATGCAGCATTCACTGTTGTCCCCAGAGGTGACATATGTGCCCATGTGACTGCATGAATACACAGGCCCTGAGTACCCGGAAACACTTGTTGAAAGGGTGGTCGCTTGGTAACCAGAATATGCTCATATAATTTATATATAAACAACCATAGACGTGAAGAACACAAAGTTTAAAAGTTCTGGTAGAGAACTGGAACCTAGATTGAGAAACGCAGCTTTAATAGCAGGTAGAAGACCCTTAGGTCCGGCAACACCTGCTATATGCTAAAACCTAGAATGTTCAGCCCCTCCAGGGGAAGGCACATGGGTGAGACTCAGTGTCTGCAGACGGGACTGGGAGGGGTGAGACCAGTGCATGCCCAGGGGGCCCGAACCACCTGCAGCTGCTATTTCCAGACCCCAACTGGACCGTCTGACAATCCGAAGACGAAGCACCAGGCCAAATGGAATAAATACCTGGAAGGCGTGCCCTGCCCCTGGACCCTGCGCGCAGTGCCTTGTGTATACAGTAGGTGCTCGGTAAACACTCCTCAGTAGTTAGAGCATCCCGCATGCTCCCCAGCACCTCCCTCAGCACTCAGCCTCCGATGCCCCACGCACCCCACCCCAGTCCGATGGCCCTAAGGACGCCCTAATAATAGCAATACTAAATCCTCGAGGCCAATTCTGCTCCATTTCTATAAATAATGCAGAATCTTTTTATTTACTGACAGGTTGTAAAAGTATCAGGGAGAATAATGCGAAATCAGGAGCTGCTGAATAATGCACGACGCCCGCTGCCTCTCCTGCCGGGGTGGGGCCCCCGCCGGCCCCTCCCAGCCGCTGAGACCGCCCAGCGGTGGCTCAGAAAAGGGAAGCTCCTGAGCCTGCGGGGGTCCTCGGCCTTCCCAGCCAGGGGCCACTGAAGATCTTGGGGGGCAGTCTCTGAGGCCGCCTGGAGTACAGGGCTTCTTGATTTGTGCCGCCTTCACGGATTTGGCTATTCAAACCAGGCCTCGGGCTCTCCTCTCACAAACAGGTGTTTGCATGGTCAAAGCCAGGTCTGTGCCACACCCCCTTCCAAGCACACAATCACACACAGACACACAGAAACACACAGACTTACACCACCACACACAAGCACATGACTACACACAAAATCACATAAGATATACAGCCACATAAATAGACACACACAAATATACACAATTACACACACAACAACAGAGACACGTGCTTATGCACAGATATATCAACCACACACAGGCACACACAATCATACAGACACGATCACACAAGATATACAACCACACAGGCACACAGAGACATATACAGTCACACACAGACATATAACGAGGCACGCAGTCATAGAAAGTACATAACCCCATAAACATACAAAGGGACACAGAGCTATACCATCACATGCACACAGCTACACAGACACGTGTACACACACATAAACAGACATACGCAATCACACAGACACACAACCATACACAGTCTTGACTTTTGAAGAATTAGCATTAATTATTCAATGTGCTGGCTTGGTTAGAGGGCACAGTTGTTAACAGTGGGTGGCTCAGTGTGGCCATAACACAAAGTCCCTGCAGGAAGCTGCCTGGGGTTTGCTCTGGGTTGCTCAGGGGCTGCCACCTGCGACAGTGTGACCTAGCAGGTTCTGTGTCTGCTGCTCCGAGCAAAGCCCTCTGGAGCTGGACGGGTGGTGGGTCTGTGGCTGGATTCCTCTTAGCAATGCGGCGAATGGGGGTGAGGGGAGAGCTTCCCAGAGGCAGGGGCTATTCTGGGAGCTTTGCACATATTCCTTATTTGTTCCTCCCCCAAACACACTAGAATGTGTGCCCCATAAGGGTGGAGGCTTTGTTTCATTGACTGCTGTGTCCCCAATGCCCAGAGCAGCACTGGGTACATAGTAGGTGCTCAGTAAGTATGCACTGACCCAGCCTGGCTGCCTCCAAGCCTCCACCTCCAGACCTGGGAGGGACAGAGTTCCCATGTCTCTGCCTGAATCGATCCACCACAAAGGATGGTATTAACTAACACTCCCACCCCACTTACCAGCAGGAGCCTGTTATCCACATGCAGTAACTCATTTCATCCTTGCCACCACCCCCATTTTGCAGATGAGGACACTGAGGCATAGAGAGGTGACACCACTTACTGCAGCACTGGCTCCGGCACACTCTAGAATGCCCAGTGTAGACTGGGGCTCTTTCCCCAGGGCGCCCGTGGAATCACCGGGAAGCTTGAAAATACACCAATGCACCGGACCTTCCACCCTGAGATTCTGATAAACTGGTCTATGGGTGGGGCCTCGGGAATTTGTAAAGGTGTTTCTAGGGGATGGCTCAGCTCTCTGGGGCTCATCTGCTTCCGGAGGCCTCATGCCTCCTTCTGTGAGGGCTTCAGGGGAGAAACCCAGGGGAGATGCCTGAATTAAAATCATATCTGCCAGAGGGGCCCCTCTTCTGTCATTTCAGCCCCAAGCCCAAGGCCGACAGGTCCTCAGAGAAGCGGGTGCACTGACGACCAAGGTGTGAAGCTAAAGGTGTCCTTGAGCGGGGCCAGCCGGCTGCTTGGCCGGCAGGTGGTGCCGCCCACGCTGCCAGAGGCTCCGGGGAGCCCCAGGGGCTGAGTCAGAAGCCTAGGCTCCCTGCCTGGAAGGTGACTTTGGAACCTCGTGAGTTCAGATATGACAGCTTCAGAAGCTTGGAGGAGACCTCGGTCTCCAGAATAGTCCCTCCACGAGCCCAGCCACCAGAGGCCATGTGCTCTCGGCAGGGACAGTGCAAGGAGACACCAGCGCCTGTCAACTGCCTGTGGGGCAGGCTCACACTCTGGTGAGTCTTGCTGTGTGGCTCTGGGTCCAGCACTCTGCCTCTCTGAGCTGCTATTTACTTGCCTGCCTGAGAAAAGGGAGAAAAACCTCCACTTTGCCACTGGGCTTAGAGAAGACGTTTGAACGCTCACCAGTGTGTGAGAAACCAAACCTTATCTTTTCTCTTCCTCCCAGCAGGACTTCACAGGGACACAGGGAGCTGGGAGGCCCTGGGGTGTCAGTTTCTCCCCTTTATATCACCCCATACCTCCCCTGCATTCTCTCCCCCACCCCTCAGCCAGCTGAAGAGGGAGCTCCCTCTCTCAAATGTCTTGTCCCTGTTTCTCTCTCTCTCTTTCTCATCTGACATTCCCAAGCCTTGCGGGGTCACAGGCTCCCTAGAGAAGGCCTCCTCTGAAGCCACCCCAAGGGGTCCTCCAAGGGGTCTGTTCGATTTGGGCAGCCCTTGGGAGAATTTGGAAAAGGCTTCGACGCCCTGAATTGCGCACAGTCCCCACTTTCCAAGTTGGGGAGAGAAGGGAGCTGCCCGGGCCCTGGGCCAACTGATTTCCTCAGCCAGTGCCGCCTCTGGCAGCAGCCTGGCATGGGAAGGTGCTGGCAGATCGCAGGGCTGAGAGACACAGCGGGATGGCTCCTCCCACATCAAACTGGAAGTGGGTGGTGGGGGGAGAAAGGAAAATGATCGGGAAGTGTTTTGGCATTACAGTTACAGCAGATCTGCTCTGTTCCGGAGTTCAAGCCAGGGCCTGTCTACGTGAGGGCCTTCCTGTCCCTTAAACACAAGCTACATCCGCCCACTCCCAGCCACCTCCCAGTCAAGCGCCTGAGCTGGCCCAGAAGAGGCTGAGCTTACCCCCAAGGCTTGGGTACTGGGGAGCAGGAGGGGTGGATGTGCTCATATCCCACCTTCTTCTCACGGGATCTGAGTGGGTTTCCACCCTGGAATGTGAGCTGTGGGTGAACAGCACAGACTGAGGCTGGGAACAGCTGCAGGGCTCAGACAGGATGCTCTCCACAGCCCTATCAATACCTGAGGGAACCTTCTAGAGGAAGAAGCCCAGGGGCAAAAGGAAGTAACTCCCCCGAGTATCTGGAAGCTCAGTGAACACAAGCAACAAGAGGACAGCCAGCCCTCCGGGCCCTGGGCTCAGGGTCTCATAGTCTGGGGCAACCCCAAGTCCTGCAGGACTCTCCCAAGACATCCAGTCTGCAGGACCTGGGACTTTGTGGTTTTCCTTTCTCTCCTGATCTATTCTGGGCTGCTCTGCTCCCAGCCAGGTTGGGAAAGGGGCTGAGGCCTGGGGAGGGTGGCGAGTGGCCAGGAGGAAGCCGGAGGAGGCAGGCGGTGGACGATTTAGGAGCTGTTCTGGGCAGGCCCCTGGAGAGTGTGGGCAGGGGAGGGCGGAGGTGACAGATGGAAGGAACATTTATTAAGGGAGAGTCGAAAGATGTAAAGGGTTTTCTTAGAAGCCCTGCTGAGAAGGGAGGCTTGAAGCTGCTGTGGTGAGGCCTGGGCATGGTGCCAGGCCCAAAGCCAGAGCCGCAGAGCTGGGCACTGGCCACTGGGAGGATGTCTCCGGCCAGTGCACATGCCAGCCTGTGTCCAGCCCGGCCAGGCCTGCAGGCTCTGAAACGCCCTTTCGCATTACTGGTCCACCCTTGGGCAGATGGGCCCACTCTCTTGCCTTGGTTTGCCCACCTGTAAATGGGGAGACTCATGCCACCCTTCCCACATGGAAGAAGCTGATGCACAGTAGGGACATGATAATCTTAGTTTCTTCCTTTCCTTTCTGAGCCTGGCATTCAGGGCCTGCTCCAACTTGCCCCAGACCCTCCTTCCTGCTCCTCACCCACCTTGCCATGGCCAGAACCTCCAGCCTCACTTTTTCAAGGTATCCAGGCTCACAATCCCCAACTGAGAAGGCCCACCTGCTTTCCTCCACTGGCCTAATTCCCACACACATCCTTCAAGGCCCAACTGAGTGCCACCTCCTCTAGGGAGCCTTCCAGGATGCTTCCAGCCTGCCCTTTGTTGAGTTTCCAGAGTGTTCAGGCGGGGCCCATGCATGAGCTGGGGGTTCTAGGTGCCTGGGGAAGGCTGGCTTTCTGGAAGCAGTGAGAAACGATGAGAAAGGTTTAGTTTGCTACAGGAAAAGAGATACAGGGGAGATGGGTAGAGGGAGGGGAAGAGAGGAGCTGTCCAAGACTAACCCAGCAACCCCACCAAGTGAGCACAGGGGAAGGTGGCGAAGGCAGACCCCCCAAAACTGCTAACCGAAGGACACACCAAATCATTGGCTTGAAGGTGAAGCTCAAAGTCCGACTGTCCTCTTTCTATTAACATGAGAAAGGCGAGCCCCACCTTCCACGAGTATTTGAGAATTCTCCCTCTACACCCATCAAATTAAAGCAGTATCCAATGGGGTGCAGGAGCCCCGACAGGTATTAAACTTTAATGAGCGCTAATGGCTTTGCCCTACTTTGTGAGCGCCAGGCCTGCATTTATGAACGTTTAATTTCTCAGGCCTTGACCTCTTTCCTGTCCTCTCCTGCCGCCCCTCACTGGCCCCCACCCTCACAGATGTTTGTGGGCAGCGGGTAAAGCGGGAACCTTCCTGGGCCACCTGACAGCTGGCTTCCCTTGCAGTGACGAAATATTCATTTTTCCAGGAGGAAAGCAAAACTCAACCATTAACCCCAGAGCAGCAGCCAGTCAGCCTGATGCAAAGGAAGGTGGTATTTCATTAATTCCTTTGCTCACAGGAAGATTAGCAGAAGCGTGGGGAGGGCCACTGGCGGGGAGGGTGGAGGAGGTGCATTTCACTGCCCTCTGCAGAAGAGCGCCCCCTCACCCATGACCAAAATTCCCCAAGCTCAGCAGCATCCCAGGGGGCCTGAGTCAGGAGTGCTGGGCACAGGGTTGGCAGTCAAGTCCCTGCTGCCCCCTGGTGGCAAAGAGGCCCACCTGTGAGGGGGTGGGAGGGATGGATGGGTGGGTGAGGCAACTGCAAACCCCGTGGCTCAGGGTGCAGTCACCAGGCTGGGGGATGGCCTGGTTCTGGACCAGAAGCCCTAAAAGATCAGAGCCCTGGAGTGGATTGCTGTCTCACAGTGTGGGTCCTGAGGCCTCTGTGGGACTGCAAATCACACAGCAGCCCAAAGAAAGACTGTTCCGGAAGACTCCGGACCTGTCTCAGCCAGTGACAGATGGCCCTTTGGATTTCAGGAGTCATCTCTGCAAAATGATGTTAACAAAACACACTCCCAGTTGCCTGAGCAGCTCTTCAGTTCCAAGATAGAGTGAGTCGATGCCATCATTGCTCATTAAGCGCCTACTGTGTGCCAGGTTCTGCGACATCAGACATTAACCACCAGCAGGATTCAAGGGGATGACATGTCCATCACAGACATCAGGTGGCTGGTGTACACCAGTGCCTCCCCTCTGCACCTGAGCAGCCAGGGGCCCTCGGACAGCGGAAGCTCCCAGACTCATTTTCCAGGAGGCAGCTGCGGCATGGGAGGCAGCTGGGCCTGTCAGAAGCAATGACCACAGGCCCCATGCCAGCAGCCTGCAGCAGCAAGGTCCGAGTGGACCATCTAGCTGACCCTCCCCTCTCTGGCTAGCCCTCAGTCCTGTTGAAGAGAGGAAGCCAAATGCAAAGAGGCAGGGAGGGGCGGAGAGAAGCCCAGGCTCTGCCAGCCACACCAGGATTCAGCTGCTCAGAGAGACACATGCTCCCCTCTGGGTGGATGGAAAGACATTGTCATGAAGGGTTCCCAGCCCAGCCAGGGTCAGCCAACTTGGACACAGTCACCCCTTCTGGCCTCAGGTTCTGTCGCCAGGAGATTTGCAGTCTTTCCAGAGGCAATGCTCCCTAATGGTTAAGGAGACAACTTGCTTGGGTTCCAGACCCTTCCACCACTTCCTGGCTATCTGGCTGGGCCTTAGTTTTCTCATCTGTGAATTGGGGATAGTGGAAGAATCTACACCCTAATAAGATTGCTAGATAAAATATAGGATGCCCAGTGAAATTAATTTCAGATAAACAATAAATAAATAAATTTTAAAATAGATTTATTAAGATTTAACTCACATATCAAATAATTCACCCATTTAAAGTATACAATTCAATGGTTTTTAGTATATTCATAGAATTGGGCAACTATCACCACAATCAATTTTAGAAAATATTCATCACTCCAAAAAGAAACCCTGTACCCATTAGCAGTCACTTTCACCGCCGCCCCATCCCAGCTCTAGGCGAAGAACAGATTTTTAGGATAGGTATATCCCATATATTACATGGGCCATACTTGCACAAAAATGTATTTGTTGTTTATCTGAAGTTGAAATTTAACTGCACGTTTTGTTTTTCTTTCTAAATCTGGCAGCCCTAGGCCTTGTCGCAGGCATTAAATGAATTAACTGCCTCACACAGAGTCAATGCTATGCCTGCTGGCTGTTTTGTTGTTATTGTTAGTATTGTCTTAATTTGGGCTCCCCCAGAAGCAGAGCCTGAGACCAGGATTCAAATGCAAGTTTATTTGGAACTTCCAGGAAGTGAGGGAGTGGAGCAGTGAGACTGGGCAGAAAGGAAAGCCAATGAGGGGACCACATCCAGTGGTCTGGCTGGGGACCCTGGAAGAGAACTGTCCCTGAGAAGAGGGTGGGGTCTCTGTCCAGCAACACCTTCCTTCTTGGGTAGGGGTTGCTCTTGGGGATGTCAATTTCCTACCTAGAGTGGGGGCACAGCCAGGTAACACTAAAGCATTGAGATCCAGAAGCTATGGGGGGGTGTATGGAGCTCTCTGAACTCTGGGATAAGTGGAGGAGATACTAGCAGCACCCCAACAACATCTACTACATTGACCCGGGGCAAATGTACTGGGGTGAATAGTGTCCCTTCCAAATTCAGAAATAGGGTCTTTGCAGATGTAATCAAGTTAAAATGAGTCAACTGGATCAGGGTGGGCCTAATCTAATGCCTGCCTGGTATCCTTATAAGAAGGTGGAAACCTGGACACACACACACACACACAGGGAAGATGGTCATGTGAAAGCAGAGGCAGGGACTGGAGAGATGCGGCCACAAGCCAAGGAATGCTAAGGAAACCACCAGGAGCTGGAAGAGGCAGGACGAATCCTCCCCTAGACCCTTCAGAGGGAGCCTGGCCCTGCTGACCCTCTGATCTCGGGCCTTTGGACTCTAGCACCCAGGACACTCCTGCGGCAGGTCACTCTATCTCCCTGCCTCAGTTTCTTCAACCGATAAAGGGTTAAAAACGCCTATTACAGAGAGTAGCTGTGCCTAAAGAGTATTTGAATAACCTAAAGGGTTCGGTGCAGTGCGCAGAATGGACTCCGTCCTGCACAGCGCCGGCTGTGACTGCTGCTGCTGTGGGTTTGCTCCGTCTGGTGTGTGCTAGGCTGACAGCCATGGGGGCCTGGAGAGCTGACAGCATCAAACCGGTTAAGCAGCCCCAGCCAGGGAGGCTGGCGCCCTTGTTCTGTCAACTCAACTCCCAGGGCGCCAGCCGCGGGGCGTGAAGGCCCTGTAATAAAGTGGACCGCTATCAATTCCCTGTGGGGCCCGGCTCTCCACCAGGCCCAGCCCAGAGCTTAGCATTCTGCCATCATCTTGCATCTCAAGAGTGCAGACACAAAATGTAATGTCATAACATTCGCAGTCCAATAACCTTTGCTTCGGGAGGCAGCTCCGGCTGTCACAGGAGCCTGGAGGTAAATATTTCAGCAGGCGGAGGCCAGCGGGGGGCTCCGGGCCAGGCTCCCTAAGGCAGGCAGGAGGGGACAGGCACGTTGGGGAACACTGGCATCCAACTTCAACCCGTTTAAAATATACGCACGGTAAATCCAAGACAAGTAAGCAGGAGAGGCCGAAGCCAGGATAAAATATGAGCAGATATAAAGCCAGACACCTTTATTGTTCTGAAATGTCTTCCAACAAGTTATGGGACCACAGCTTGACCCTAACCTATCATATTGTTATATGACACGACACAAAGCTGGGTTTTAGAATTAGGGCTCAAAGGGGGCTTGCTGCCCTCACCAGGCTGTGGCCTTGCCTACCCGCCCCGGTGCATGTCCCCACACTCCGCAGGAGTCTGACCCTGACTTTGTTGCCTGAAAGCAAAGGACCCTCTGTCTCCATGTTTTGCTGGGCCTTCCCCTTTGTCACTTGAATGATGTCCTGCCTAAATCAGCAGAGGTGTGTCTATGACCTCACAAAGCTACAGGCACTTAGTATTTATTGAGCACCTACTATGTGCCAGCAACAGTCACAGATTCTGGGGACACACAAGTACATCGACTTCCCAGCCAGATCTGAGGATGAATCTCAGGGTATCCCCCAAGCACAGGTGCTGGCCCTTTACTCCCTCTGTCCCTTCTCAGGCTTCCGCAGTGCCTCCATTTACTCCTGGTTAAAACAGGCAAAGAGCCCGGACTATGAGGGGTCTTTATGAGACTTTGGCGCCCCGATCCATGATCCATACAAAGCTCTCAGCTCCTCTCTGGGCCACAGTTTGCTCCTCTATAAAAGGGGGCAGCAGCAGCACATACCCTACAGGGTTGTGAGGATTCAATGGTTATACAAGTGGAGGCATCAGCAGGAACGGCTCAATGGATTATTCTCACTCACACAGAGAGGGGACCCTGGAGGCTCAGCCAGCAGAGTAGGCCAACCTCCTCCCTGTTGTAGGGTCTCCAGGACAGTGACAAATGGTGGGTGGGGCACAGGAAGAAAAGCAGAGACATGATCGCTGAAGGAGCTCTGAACAGGTCTGACACCACCTGCATGCAAATCTGATGCAAATACACATGACCCCGCCACCCCCACCACACCCCCTGGTATGACCCCCTGCAGCTTCGTAGGGAGGTTCTGCTCAACCAGATGGCTTCCGAGGAGGCAAGGCAAGCCCTGACTGGTGCCGGGGGAGGGGGGCCGGGGGCTAGGAGGCCTCCGGGCCTGAGTTCCCTTTCTTGATTAGCAACAGTCATTCTAAGGTTCAGAGACGGCCCTGGATGTCACAGAGCTTTCCTCCACCCTGTGGGACTCATGACACACCTGTGACCTTGCCTGGAGGTGTGTCATCTGACCCAACTTCTCACCAACTTTGTCATTCCCAACCTTCTCACCCACCTTGTCGTTCCCCAACCTCCCACGGAAGCCACCAGCCACCTCCCACTGACCCCCATCAATGGTCAGAACTGGCTCAGGAAAGCAAAGAAGCTCAGATGATGCCTGCCTTCCTTTCACCTTTTCTGCCATTCACCCACCCACCCATCCATCCATCCATTCAAATATCCTTTCTTTCATCCAAATATCCATTCAAATACCAATCCTTCCTTCTTTTTTCCATCCATCCATCCATCCACCCATCTGTGCAGCCAATAAGTATTGAGCACCGGACACTGTCCCATGTTCTGGGGACACACAGGCAAACTAAAGAGATGTACAAGCTCTCATAAGGCGTATGTTCAAGCCCAGAGAGATTAAAACAACACACAAACGGAAATCAACGAGTAAGATAATTTTGGATAATTAGTGTCAAGTATGAGGAAGCAAGCAAATCAAGAAGGTATGAGAGTGAGTGATTCCCTGGGGGAGACGATCTGACCAGGTGATCCAGAAAGGCCTCATGGAGGAGGTGGTGTCTGAGCCGAGGACTGAGGGTGGGAGGAGCCAATGACGCAAAGTTCTGGGAAAAGGGCGTTCCAAGTAAAGGGAACAGCAAGTGCAAAGACCCCTCGGCAGAAGCAGGAGAGATGGGACCACAGTAGATCATGCTGGTGGGGCTCAAGTGGCGTGGGTAAGAGGCAGGATGGGGAGAAGGCTGGACACCTAGGAAGGGACAATTCTGGGAAACCAGCAGGTGTGGGACTCCGCAGGGCCTGGAGGCTGGACTGTCAAGTTCTGGAGGAGCTCACACTGTCCTCAGGCCCAGTGTCTGCTGTGCAGGGCGCAGGGAGCTTGCGTGGAGAACCTGCGGTGGTATCTTGGACCAGCAAAGCTGTTGCTCGAGACCATAGCTGTCTGACAGTGAGTGGGAACATCTGGAGGCCCCGCACTCAAAATGCCAAGAACTCTGGAGAGCTCCCACGAGAAGACCCTATGTGTGATGCTGTGTGTGGCCCTAGTGGTCCCAGAACCTCTGTGCCCCAGGTTCCCCACCTGACGCTCTATCACTGCAGGCCCATGAGGAGTATTTGACTCATGTGAACAGGCCTGGCCCAGAGTCCCACTATCTGGGCCTCCTGACTGGGACCCTGCTTTTCTCCCTCTGGCTCAACACAAATGCTCAACCAGCAAGGCCACCACAGTGCAAACGGGTCCTGGCTGAAGCCAAGAGCACCACCCACCCACTGAAGGGCCAGAGGGCGGGCCGAGAGAAGGAATCCCTCAGGTTCACACCCAGCATGTAGCGACTTAGGCCCCCAGAGTTAGGAGAGGAGGGGGGGGTGCCCAGCCAGCAGGACTCGGGAAAATGGCAGATGAGAGGCCAGTTGTTCCACTCTTGGGCACCCATTTCTGGAAACCCAGCTGGCAGGAATGACCATGGTGGGAGCTGCAGCCATGAGTGGAGAAACTGAAGCCCAGAGAGGGTAAGCACCTCCCTGGGGGTCATCCAGCCAGAAGCAGAGCCGGTGCTATAAACCAACGGTGCTGCTGCTGACAACAGTAACAGGTCTCACCTCGGCAGGGCCAGATGCCCGATGCTGTTTTGAAGTGTGTCACACTTACAACTCGTTTCATCGCCACAGAGCTCCATGAGTTATTATCCCATTTTACATATGAGAAAACTGAGGCAAGAGAGCATAAGGGACTTGCCCATTTACATAGCATGTAGGATGGTGAGGCTGGGTTTTGAACCAGGCAGAATGGGGCTTCTGGCCCCCTTTAGGGCAGGAGGGATGTAAACGTGGCGGTATCTGCTGCAGTTTCAGGGCGGCACTGCTGAGCTGAACTGGGGTAAGGGGGCAGGTGAAGGATTCCACCTACAGTCACCTGAGGTTAAACAGGGTGGTCTCTGAGCTGGTGTCCTATCAACCCTGACTTATCACAGAGAGGCCTTGACCAAAGGGCCAGCTGTCATATGGCCACTGGACAGGCCCAGACAGGCCTGCACAGTGACACCTGCTCTGTGTGCCCTCAGAGGGCGGGGGTTCACCCCCCTCCCAGTTAGAAGAACTGCCCTCCCCTGGCACCCCCCACAAAGTGTGAGCCAACCCTGGAAACCTCCTGTGGCCCTCTCACACCCTCACCCAAGTTCAGGGCGGTGGCAGGCCCTAGCCGGAGCTGGCGCCGGAGCCATCCTGGCCTGGGGGTCATCAGCGGTCATTCTTAATGGCTCCACTCCTCTGTCCAGCTCTGTCTCCACAAGGGAGTGATCTATGACCCCATTACTGCCGAGGCCTCTGAAGGCTCCAGGATGGATGACCAGCTGCCTCTCGAGAGCGGGGAGGCGAAAACACACGCAGGTGACAAATGAACTTCATCAGGCTCCTGGGGTCGCATTATCATCCATCAGCAGCCAGCCCAACCCAGGGAGCGGGGGTGGCCGCTTGCCAGGCGAGGGGGCTATGGGCGCCCCCTCCTCGCTGGGTCCACCTGAGCCATGGCTCTCAGCTTTCCCTCCTGTCTTGCTCCACAGGGACCCTGAGGGAGCTGAGGACCACGGGTGGGGGTGGGAAGCAAGTGTCTCCTACTGTGCTGCTGGGAGCCTCTGGCCAGGCACCTGGGCCGTGGACTCTGACCGTGGAGGACACGCTGTGAGACACGCAGGTGATGTGCTCTCCCCTCCACCCTGGCTCCTGGCCTCAGACAAGCAGCTACTGGCCAGCAGCACCCACCCCAAAACACCTGCCGAGGTTGCCCTGCCCGCTGGGCCCAGCATGTGACAAAGGACCTCCTCAGCAAGAATGGGCTTGTCTCCCATCTGGCAGAGCAACCCAGGGCCTGGAGCAGGTGACGGAGCCAGCGAGACCTTTAGGACAGGAAGCTGTTCTGTAGGCTGGGCGGGATAGGGCGGGGACAGGTGCCCAGCAGCTAACCTGGCTTAGCGGAGACTCTGAGTGGCCCGGAGCACAGCAGGCCCCTCCAAAGACCAATCTCCCAGTGCTCTCCCAACCTCCACTGGTCACTTGCCAAAGAGCCCCCAGGGCAGCGAAGGCCCATGAGCCTAGAACAGGCCTGTTCTGTGCCCCCTCCGGATCCCACTCCTGCGGGACCAATTTCAAGTCACTCCACTCCTCCATGCATGCGTGTGTCCCCTCAGGAGGGCCTGGCCTTAATTAGCTGGAGCTCATCAAGGTCGTGGTAGATAAAGGCTGCAGGGCATCCAGGCTGTTCCACCCACACACCTGGCCCTCTGTGGGCTGAGCCACTGCCTGCACAGGTCCCAGCTTGCACAAGAAGCAAAAGTGAGACCCAGGGGGCAGGGAGACAGGGAAACAAAATCTTTTCTCATGATAATATTCGAGACCACTTCTTTGATGTCTACTCTCCGCTGGCCCCATGCCGAGCTATTAGCAGGAGCGATGTGAGCCTCCTGGTGAGGTTTTGGGGCGGGTGCTAATGTTAGTTCTGGTTTATAGGTGCGGAAATGAAAGTTCAGAGAGGTTGAGAGGATGGTCTAAGGCCACACAGCAAGTACACAGCAAAGCTGGTAGGGAAGCCAGAACCCCCAAACCTGTTGACTATGTTTTTGGGACCATGGAGACGTTCTCCAAACTGATCCCAGCTCTCCAAAGGACAAAGACTTGCACCTCACTTGTCCTCATAGAAGGGGGTCTTGGCCAGTGTGAGGCACATTTCTCCTCTCAAAGGGGGTCTCTGGGCCCTTAGATCAGGGGGCCTAGGCTGGGTGGCCCCCAAGGCACATCTTTCTCCTTTCCTGAGCCTGTCCCCATCTGTGAAGGGAGACGACACTGCAGAGCACAGAGTCCAGGACAAGGCGCTCTGTGAAGCTGCTTTGGAAAAGAAAGGCTCCCAAAGTGGAGGGATTGTTGGCGTTAACAGGATCCTGAGGAAACAACAAACCGGGATCTGAACCAAAGATGGGGATGGCTGCCAAGCCCTGTAGGGAACGGCCAAGGATTGATGACAACAGCCTCTGGGCCAGGGACACAATTCTGTGGGCCCCATGCCACTGGCCTAGGAACCACTCTGACCCCAGCTCTGCAGGTAAGAGGTACATGGGGTCCTCCCACCCCCTGCTGGGTGACTTTGTGCCCTTGGGGGGGGTTCCCTTTAATAGCAGACACGTATTACCTCAGCCCCATCCTCAAAAACCCTGCAACCCTGCTGCTGTCTCCTCCCAGCCTCTGCTCCCCTCCCCAAGCAGACAGACACCCACAAGGCAATTAGAGGGAAGCATGAATAGTCAATTGTGGGCAGCTACTAAGGAAACTCGCTGTCACCCAGGCTAGGCGAGGGAGGAGTGTGTGTGTCAGAGAGAGACGCCATATGAGTGTGTGTGTGCGTGTGTGCACATGAATGTGTGTGCTTGAGTGCGAGACAAATAGTGTGTGTCTATGAGAGTACATGTATGTGAATATACATGTGTGCTTGCATACTGAGGACTGTGTGTGCCTGTGGTGGGAGCTGTGTGTGTGTGAGAGTGCACACTTGTGCAGGGAGCTCTGTGTGCCCACACCAGGCCTAGGAGGTTACAGTAAAGGGCCCAGTGACAACCCCAGGCTGGATGGTGGGAGTCCCTGCTCCCAGAGCGGTCTATGTGGAGGAGGAGGGTTTCTAGGATTTCTGCTCTTATTTGAAGGCACTTTGACCTGCTCTGCATCTGAGCTCGAACACAGGAGAGCCCGGGGCCCCGTCCTTCCCGCTCACCCAGAGTCCAGGGGTAGGCTCCCCAGCCCATGGGGTCTGAATGTCGGAAGATTTAGGGGTCACTGCATGTCCTCTCAGACACGAGTGCGCACAGTGGGTGCCTCATGGCTGATTAGCTTTGGGAGGGGAATAAACCTGTCCCCGAGGGTCCAGGAATGCAAAGGGGCTGGCTCCCATCCCACCCAGGGCTGGGGATAAAGGAAGGGCCAGAAATGCCAAGATAAGGCTGGACTCGGAGCGACCAGGGAGGGAGCAACCGGCAGCAGAGATAAGCCACAGGAGCCGCCCGTGCCCCTCGGGCCTGCGGTGGTGTGTCGCTGGGAGATAACCACATTTCAGGGGGTGGCCCCGCTGGGGCCCAGGACCACGTGATGGATGCACTGTGGACAAGCTGCCCGCCTCAGGAGAGGGGCTGAGCAGAAAGCACGAGCTCTGGGGAAGTGCGGGAGCCTTGGAGAGGGGAGCGGGCTGAGGGCCCCGCTGCTGTCATCTATTCCTGGGCCTCGGGCAGGGCTCTCTCGGGCACCTCAGGTAGGAGTGCGCCTGGCCTGCCCACAGTCAGTGAGGTGCTCCCAGGCTGCTGTCAGGACGAGGGACCTGCCACTGAGAGGTCCCCACCGCCAGCTTATTCTGTGATGACAATTCTCTCTAAAAACAGACACAGTGACCTCAGGTTCACCCAGCAGCCTCTTGAGGGGTGGTTAGCACAAGGGAGTCCTCCCAGGCTTGGCCAGAATTCTGAGCCCTGGCACCCTGAGAAGTGGTCCCAGAGCTGCCAGCCTCAGTTGAGTGTTAGCGAGAGCTGCCATGGTCTGGCTGCCTGGTTCGAATCCTTGCGTCTAACTGCCAAACCTCAATTTCCTCATCTGTAAAATGGGCTAACGTCATCCACCTTTTAGGGGTGTCATGAACACTAAATTGGCACCTAGTAAGAGCAAAATACATCCTTATTAAATAAAATTAAGTTAATAGTATGACCTAGCAGATTTCACTCCTAAACATATACCCAAAAGAACTGAAAATAGGTGTTTGAAGTCAAACTCGTACACGAATGTTTACAGCAGCATTGTTCATAAGAGCCAAAGGTGAAGATGGCCCAAATGCCCAGTAATGGAAGAAAGAATACATAAAACATGGCCTAGCTATGCAATGGAATATTATTCAGTCATGAAAAGGAATGAAGCACAGATTCACTCTGCAACATGGAGGAGTCTTGAAGACACGATGCCGAGTGAAAGACGCCAGGTACAAAAGACCAATATAATCAGGATTCCATTTATATGAAGTGTCCAGAAAAGGCAAATCCATGGAGACAGAGTAGATTAGTGGCTGCCAGGGGCTGGGGGAGGGAGAACATGAAATGGCTATGAGTGTTTCCTTCTGGGGGGATGAAAATGTTTTTGAGCCAGATAGTTGTGATGGTTGCACAATATTTTGAATGTACCAAGTGCCACTGAATTCTTTACTTCCAAGTGGTCAGTTTTATGTTATGTGAATTGTACCTCAATTAAAAGGAGTTAAATAAACGTGCATTACAAGGACTTTTCCAGACAACCAGCGTGTTCCCACACCCACCTGAAAATTCACAGGTCCCCAAATAATAGGCAGAGAACAGGAGGAGTGTCTCCCACCCAGACGCAGAATGGTGCTTCTGGCTGGAGGAGCGGGGGAGGGCTGGCTTTCAAGGGCGATGAAGGATCAGGGGCTGATGGCAAAGACCGCCCCCCCCAGTGAGTATTAATTGGATCTAATTAGATCTGGGGCCACACCAAATGGAGCCAATTTGTTAACTGTGTTTATGTCAGGATTTTGAATTGCTACCATCTAAGGCAGAGCACAGACCAAATGTCTAAGGTGCAACATTTAACCCAGTTATGACGGGGAGCTGTGGAGATGGGGAGCATCCCACAGGACGGAGTGGCCAGGAGGTAGGGGCACCTGGGCAGTGTGGGGAAGGATCCCTCACCTCATTTTGCCCCAACTTCTACCTCGCTTGTGACCTTGACCAAGTGGCTCCTTGGGCTTTATAACTATGGGAGTTGATCCAGGGACTCAGGGAAGAGATGCGGGCGTTTCGGTGTCTCCACTATTCACACGAAGCCCCCGGGCATCACCCCTTCCACACCCCAGAACCATCTCCCTTTGTTTCCAAGAAGACCTTGACCACCCTCCTTCGCATCTTGAAATCCTTCAAGTCACAGCACCATCTCTCCTCCTCCAGGACGCCCTCCCAAGACTACCTCAGTGGTGTGCCTTAACACTCAGCATTCCCAGCTAGACTTGAAGATCCCTGAGGACAAGACCCCTACTATCATTCAGGGATATGGAGCCTTACATGTTAGGACTTTGTGGCCAGTCCTGTGGTCCTTATAATCCATCAGAATGTTTGGAAATGACAAGCTCTGACTTCCCAAGTCCAAACACCTGATTGTTCTGTCTGGATTTGGAAAACAAGCCCCTTGCCCACCATGCCTGGCAGGGTTGGGACACCCAGTAGGTATGGACGGGGCAGGAAGGCCAAAGGGGCCAGCCCCCTCTGGAGGGCCATACCCTGGACCCTGCAAAGGTCTTACCTCCAGGGAGGAGGAACAGGACGGCTGTAGCGGCCCACTTTCCTTGACTCCCGGGCCATGGCCATGCGGCTCTGGGCAGGCAGGTATCAGGCAGCAGAGGGAGCATGTGCCAGGACCCCTCATGGTTCTGCCGGTGGTCTGGCAGCCCACCAGGGAGCAGGGGCCAGACCCAGTGGAAGCCTGAGGGTAGGGGGCAGCATGAAATGCCCCCAGGAACAGGGCTGCTCATTTTTGGCAAGATCAGGGCTGATCCATAAGAATCAGAAGGCCTGAGACTGACCAGTGGCTCACCATGGAGGTGGGGAAGGAAATCCATGCTTGGAAGTACCTACTATGTGCCGGGAGCACCTACCCAATCTCTTCAGTAGTAAGGTGTGGGTAATAATCAATAACTGATAAGAGGAAAGGGGAGAAGAAGCTCTTAGTTTTCTTATTTTGCTGATCTATCTGTCTATTCATTCATTTTGGAAGAGCCTACTCTGTGCCGGGCACTGTCCTAGGTACTGGGAGGAGAGGGACAGGGACAGACGCACATACATACTCACTGTCTTGGCTGCCCAACCAGTGCGGCTGCAGACGGTAAGCAAGAAAAACCTGTGAAATATGCTACTAGATGGTGACCTGTGCCTAGGACATCCCAAAGGAAGGACAGGGGTGTGACATGGAGGAGGTAGGTGGTCAGGGGAGCCTGCGGAGAGTGTGACTTCACCTACCGATCTGAGGGAAGTGAGGGTGGGCCTGTGGCTCTCTAGGGAGCAGCCAGCAGCAGGGCCAGGGCCTGGGGTCATGCCTGGAACACAGAAGGGGCATACGTTCCTCTGAGAGGCCCAGAGGGCGTCAGCCAGGAAGGACCAGAGCTGAGATTGAAAACCAAATATTTTTATTCTCTAGTTCCTCTGACTATTTGCACTGGTTGGGGAGGGTCCAATTCTGCTCCCCCCCACCGCTGGTTTAAAAGAATGTCTCCCGAGGGAAGAAGATGGCAGAGGCACTAAGGTAGCCAGATGGCTGTGGACCAAAGGGGTGAAGGGGGACAGGTGGCTATTTTCCATCCCCAAGTTGTCTGCCCAGCACACCCAGAGACCCAGGGCCTGCATAAGGTCACAGGGCACAAAGGTTTGCCCAGATCTCAGTCTCCTGTTCTCTAAGATGGGTTAGTAAGTGCCCCTGCCTCATTACAGGCCTGGGGAGGATTCAGAGAGTGAATCTGTGCAAAGCATGGAGAGCAGGGCCTCCTGTCAGTCCCAGCTCCCTGCCCTGGCCCACCTCGTCCTGACCTCCAGGAGATGGGCTGCCATTCCCAGGGAAATCCACCAAACTGCATGTGTTCCTAGGGGGCTGGGGCGCAGATGACCAGGCAGATAAGCCCTTTCCTAGGAACAGGGCTGTCTGCAGGAGGCATGAGATAAGGCTGAGCGGCCAACACAGAGCCTGTGGTTTCCTCTGCGCCAGCACAGAAGTTCTAACACAATCTCCACGAGGGGGGCAGGACGCCCTTCCCTCAGCTCCCAGGAAGCCAGAGGCCTCCCCCTGCAACCCTGCAGGTGTTTATGAAGCCAGGGCTCATCCCTGCTGCCCTGCCACCCCTAGGGGACAAGGGAGGTGAGCCCCAACCCCCTGCCTGCCAGGACCTCTGAGTGTTAGAGAGAAGGGAAGCCGGCAGTCTCTACCCAGGACCTGTGGAGTGAGAAGCAGCAATTGGCATTTTCTGCCCACTGTCCCTGCTCCAAGTGCTTTCCATCAGTATCTCATTTAATCCAACCACCACCCTCTACTTCTCAGATGAGGAAACTAAGGCACAGAGAGATTCGGTAACTTGCCCAAGGTCACACAGTGAGGAAAGGTTTCAATTGGCGTCATCCCAGGTTTGGCCAGCAGCCCACATGTGAGCCCTCAAGTTATGACTTTATATCCTGGCCTGGAGGCCCAGGAGGCAAAGGAGGGAACAGGTGGGGCAGGGAGGCATGGTACCCATCAGTTCTGATGACACACAGATGCCTGTGGTAAATGGGGTGCACAGGATGATTTGAGACATGCAGATGTCCCTCTGACCTCTGAGGAATAAACATGGATTCCTGCAACCCCCTCAAGCCCCCACACCGTGTGCGGCCCACCATGGGCGCCCCTTTATCCACAATCATTCACACACATCACCCCCACCAACATTCCAGGCTTATGATCAAAGGTAACCAGAATTCCAGACCAAAAATCAAAATGTGGTTGGTGGAGAAGATGGGTGGGGGGCCCTGGGCCACTGCACAACTCTACCCAAATGGCCCCTGAGCTTGCACAACGCACGAACTGCACCATGGCAGGAGCAATCCGGACACCCAGCCCTGGTGATGGCCATGTAGGGGGTGTGCTGATGACCTGTGTCACCGTGGACACAACCTTCTTCCCCAGGACACAACCTTCTCTCCCTCCAAAAGGACCCCTCCTCGCCATGCTGCATTCCCCTTCACAGTGCCCCCTCGCCCAGTCCCAGCCCTCCGCCCAGTGGGACCCCATTCAAACCTTGTGTTTCGGGGGCACCTGTGGCTTGGCAGGACCTGGCACTGAGGGACGAAGGCTCAGACATCTGCCGCCCCTCCCCCACTCCTGGGCTCACCTCCAGTTCCTGGCTCCCGCGGTGACAGTCTGCCTCCCACAGCTCGGAGAACAGAGCCAGGCTGTGTTCACGTGTCCCCACCGAGACCACAGGGCGGGCGGGTGGGAGCAGAGCCACCACCCCACATCGCCAGGCCACAGGCTCTGTCTATGACCAAACCTGCCATTAGGGAGACGCAAGGCGGCCAGACCAGCCCACCCAGCCACCGAACTCACCCCAGACCAGCTCCTGGGGCCAGGACAGTCCCCAAAGATGGGGGAAAGTGGTGGTGGCTGAAGGGCAAGGCTACAGCAGCAGCAGCACTCATAACAGCTCAGCATTCCCAACCCCAGAGAAGACGGAGATCCTTGGCCATCCCCATTCTACAGATGGGGAAAGTGAGGCTCTAAGAGGTTGCACAGAACTGCCTGCATGGCCTGGTTCCTGAGACTGTGCTATCGGTTATCTGGCCATGCTCTGCCTCTTGGGGGCAGGAGGAGAGGAGGCTATAGGGTACACAAGCTCTGTGGTGGGGGTGGAGCACCTGGGGACCCAGGGGGCTGAGGGCAGTTGCTCAGGCTCAAGGAGGTGGGAGAGAGGCCGATCCAGAGGGCAGAGGTTGCTGCCTGGTGGGAATTCCTGCTTCGGAATTGCTGGGCTGGTCCCAGGTCCCACGTATGCCCTTATCTGCAAAACAGGCTAATGGCTTGAGAGCTGAGATGTACTAGGTGCTTAATAAATGCTTCTTCCCCTCCTGTACCCTGCTGGGTGAGGAGGAGAGAGAGTCAGAGGATCAGAGGTGGGGAAGGGTGGCCGGGTGTTGCTCACAAGATGGCATTTTCTGGGGACTTCTGAGCACAGTGGTTCCAGATAATGGGGCCATGTCTCACCTTGGTAGCCTGCCTCCCACCCTGGGCCTGGTAAGGGTCCAATGGGGTCCTCCCAAGTTAGGGTCCCAAGATTCCTGTGTTTCTTTGCACTTGGAGGAGGTGGGCAACGGGTGGTCCAGGAGGTGACCTTGGGACTCAAATGCTCCCAAACAAGAATAGCAATGATGATGGGGACAGTGACAACCAGGGTGCAGACAGGTGACACGGCTGAGCTGGGTTGTCCTAAGGGCCTCACGCCCCAACCCACTCCATTCTCATAGCCTGGGTCAGTGAGCTTCACGGCAGGGAGTGCCCCAAAGAGGTCAGGTGGCTCGTCCAGGTCACACAGCTCTAAATGGCAGAGCCAGGATTCCAAGCCAGGCCCAGAGCCCCACTTTTCATGCTGTATCTGGGAAGGGGTATCTGGGATGGTCTCCCAAACCCCATAAGACAGAACATGGTGCCACTGTCACCGAGGGGAAGAGACACAGTCTGGCCCTTGTCCATGCAACTGTCCTTGCCCCACAGAGGACAGAGGCCTTCTTCCTGCCTTGGGTGGCTGGGGGTTTGGGGTTCTGAAAATTGGCCTCAGGGACCTCTTCCTCCACAGCCCCCACTGAACCGGCAGGTCAAGTGTGTCACGTCTGCACCCCTCCCAGCCTCCAGGGGCTGTGGGCCTGGCCAGCTGCCAAAGCCACTGTCTGCTTACTAATTCCCTCCGCTCAAGGCCACAGGGGCCACCTCGCATGCTGGGCCTGCTGCACGCACACACCGACATGCACACAGAAAGACTCAGAACCACTCACGCACACTGACACACACACAGACGTACTCAAGAGACACTCACACATAGACACAGACACACACACAGACACACAGAGACAGTCCCGAGAGAGGGAGAGACAGGGTAAGGAGCTGCTGATCTAGAAACCCACTAGACCTGTCTGTCCTGAGCTGCCAGGAGGAAGGGTGAGAGGGAGGCCTGGCAGGCAGCACCCAGCCATGCGGAGAAAGTCTGGCCCTGCCATGGCAGTGGGTGACCATGGGGGGCGCTGGGGACAAAAGCAGTTATACCTGTCCCTGACTGCCTGCTGCCAGTGGGCCAAGGTCCCCAGGCATGCCTGGGAAGAGAGGAGACATAGAATTCATTCATTCATTCTTCATTCAAGCCTCCACCCATCCATTCATCCGCCCATCCATCCTCTACTGTCCATCCACCCACCTATTCTAGGAGCGTTTAGTGAGCACCTTCTGTGTACAGACCATCTTCTAGACAGCAATCAGCGTATCAGAGGCCCACCTGACACCACTTTGGTGCTGGAAGGATGGTGTGAGGATAGGACACTTATCAGCAACAACGATATGTGATTGAACGTTTGCTACGCGCATTGCCTCATTTGACCCTCACAGTGACCCTATGCGGTAGCTGCCTGCCGTAGCCCCACTTTACAGATGAAGAAACTGAGGCTCCACTGGCAAGAAGCATATACAATAGCCTGAGCTCTTCATCTTTCCTTTCCCTTTCTCTCCTTCCCTCTTCACATTTTTGCCTGTTTTGTTTGACAAGAAAAAGAAATAACCAGAGAAGGCAATACAGAAATAGCTAATGATTGTGTTATAAGCTGAGCAACTGTATGTCCTGATTTGCCAGGGACAGACCCAGTGTTCACCTAGCATCCTCACATTATAAATAATAGTGCCTCATATGCCCTCAAATATGACCCAGTTTAGAGCTAGTTGAAGCCAAGTAAGCTCCGTTCTCACTCTGGACCTGAGGAAAAGATGTCATATTAAAGAAAAAGGAAAAAAGGGAGATCCTGAGTAATCACTGAAGGCTTCCTGGAGGAGGCAGGGCTGAGCTGCACCTGGAGTAAGGGAGACACCGTCCACCAAGACCCTGTGCCCACAACCCAGGCCCGTGCACAGCTTTGTTTAAGATGGTCTGGATGGCAGAGAGTGCAGGCATGGGTATCAGGCACTTTGGGAAACGGGGCCTTGGGCCACTTGGGGCAAGTTTGCCACCAGCCATGCAGGCAAGCAGTTGGGGCCAGGCTGGCCAGCCAAAGGAGTGAAAAAGGGGCTGGAGTTGGGGCTGTGCTCGAGTGATGGGAACAGAGAGTACCTGATGGCCCCTGGCCGTTCTCCCAGCACCCATGAGACAGGTGAGGCCTGACAGTGCTGCCCCAGCACCCCCTGGGTGGACAAGGTGCCCCACCTCCCATCACCATAGGTGCCTTGTTGCCTGGCACCTGCTTGTCCAGGCAGGTCTGGGGTTGTCCTCAGCCTAAGCAGAGGACATGGGGCCTGGAAAGCCACAGCCCACTGTCCTCCCAACCAAAGCCCTGCAGTGATTCTGGAAGCTTCTGAACTTCTCAAAGTTCAGGAAACATTTTCCTAAATGGGGCTGTACTTCCTGTAACTGGGGATACATCTTATCCTGCATGGTGGTTCAGGGTGCAAGCTCTGTGCCACACTTTGCATCCCAGTTCTGCCACTCAACCTACCGGCCCAGTGCCGATCACCACATCACCTGACCCCTCTGTGCCTCAGTCTTCCCATCTGGACTATGGGGGAAAAGAACACCATCTACCTCTACCTCCCAGGGTGTTGTGAGGATTCAGTGAAATAGTGCCTGCCAAGTGTGGCAGAGCCTTGGTATACAGTAGGTGCTTGCTAAATGCGACCTGCTATGGCCCTCTTGCTGCACAGATGAGGTGCACAGAGGAGGAAAGGCCTGGAATCTGAGACTTGAAAGGAAGATTTTCCTATCTGACCTCTGCCCCTCTACAACCTCTCCAAAGGTTTGATGGATCCGACTTGACTACTACTGGGGACAGGAAGCTTGCCACTTCACAGTTGGCCTGCTTATGGATGGGCAGGGCTGTGTGCTCCCGTAGCCAGTGTGTCCCTTTTTAATTAGATTAAATTCAAGCCAAGGAGTGGAGGGTCAGGACCAGAGTCTATGCCTCTCACCTCCCAGCCCGGGGCCCTGCATGTCCCCTGTGTTGGCCAAGAAGCTGGTTGTGACAGGAGGAAAGGGGATGTAGAGAAGCCCTGGCACCCCACCTGGTATAGGAACAAGCAGCTCCAGGGCTTCGATGTCTCCTGTGCCACACACACCTGAGTCCTCCCAGGGTATCCTTGGAAGCCGAGACCCACCACATGTGTCCTTGGCCTTCTCCACCTGCTCCGGAGCTGCCTGATCTACCTGGCTCCTCTCCTGGACCCTCCTGCCCTTTCCTTCCACTTCTGGAAGCAGGAGGTGGCTTGGCAGGTGGGTCACCCAGGTTGTAGGCCCTGCTCTGTTCCTGGCGACTGGGCAGACCCTAATAGGAGAGTTCCCTCCTCTGTGCCTCAGTTTCCCCCTCTGTAGGAAAGGGGGGTGGGTTCAGTGACCTCTACCTCTGATCTTTATCCTGTTGGTTGGGATGATGGCAGGCTCACCTGTCCTCACCCACAGGTGCCCAGTGCCAGGCCCTATGCCAGCCTGTGTGTTATAACAGCGCAGTGGGAAGAAAAAGCTGCCCATGGCAAGGGCATGGGGAATATGCCCAGGGAGGGTCCCCAGGGGATGTGGGGCTTGCTGCCATGCCCCAACGTTCTTCCACACGCCCTTAGGGTCCCCCTGGGCTCAGACTGGGGGGCCTGGGGATATTATGTATCTACCCCCTGGGCCATGCATGAGCTGTGGTGCCCCTACAGCCAGGACATGAACCCCTCACCGAGTCACCACTCAGCACTTTGCTCCCCCCAGCTGCGCTCTGGAGGTCTGGGCAATGTCCCAGAACCCACAACCCCCCTTCACGGCCCAGCGTGGGGCCATCCCGGGGAACTCACCCGGCAGGAGCACTTTCCACTTGGGGCTCTTCTGGTCCATGAGAACTAACTGTCCCAGCCCCTGGCCCCCTGGCCCCCTGGCCTGGCTGCCTTGGAGCAGCTCCCTTCGGCTTGGGGAGGGATGGGGGAGGGCAGGGGGCTCAGCAGCTAGAAGAGCAGAGAGAGACTCTTTCTCCGGTCTGCAGTTCAGGTTCAGGAGCAAACTCCTGAGAAGTCAGTTGAGAGAGAGAGAGAGCATGCAAGGGAGAGCAAGCCGCAGCACAACCACGCGGCGGACAGCGGGCCCTCCTCCTGCTCCCCCAGCCTCCACCCGCTGGCACACACCCCTGAGCTGCAGCCGGGAGCCCGAGGACTCGGAGGGTAGTGGGGGCTGGGAGCTGCACGGCCGCTTCCTGCTTTCCCTGCAAACTCTGGCCTGTGCTGTCCCAGCAGGACCCGGTGGCCCCAGGTGTTTACTGCACATGGGAGAACTGCTGTGCCCTGGGGGGCAGAGAGGATCCCAGGTCCCAAGAGGGTTTCACAATGTGACCCCCCATCAAGGGAACCCTTGCTCGTCCATATAATCATTCAATTCTGAGAACCTGCTATACGCCGGGCACCAGCCCCATAGGTGCTATAATGCACCCCAAGCAGCAGGAGCTATCCATGCGGTATTCCTGGAGGTCATCAATGCCAAGGGCAAGCACCAGAGAGAAGGGGCCGAGGACAACTCAGCTTAGGTGGAAGGAGAGGGCGCAGGCTTCATGTCCTGGACGAAGGGGAATTCAGGTGCCCTGTGGGAAGAGGGGCTGTCACTGGAAAGAGAAGGCAGGGAGGATGCTGGGACTGTGGGAGAGAAGGGGGCTGATGGGCAGGCAGAAGCAGGTGGGGTCACAGGCTTGGGGGGAAATTCCAGGGAAGGCCTGCCCCGGGCCTGTGGTGTCTGGTACCCCACAGAGGAGCTCCGCGGGAGACTTGGAGAGGGGAGGAAAGAAAAATGAGGGAGGGAAGAAGCCTATCATCATTGGGGGCTTAGCTCTTGAGTCTCCTCCCTGAGAGGTCTCCTCTCTGCCTACAAGGGTTCAGATACCCAGTTCCTGCCTCCTCCTTGGAGCCCTCCCAGCTGCACTGCATTTTCTCTGCCATTCTGCCCCTTGTGAGAACCCATCTTGGCATATCTGGGGGCAGCAGGGCTCAGCATTCCCTGAGGGTGAGGATCACTGCTCAGCTGCTTTATGGTACAGGCTGGGCCCAGGAGGACATCCAGTGTGCCCGAAGGTGGGCTCACAGGCTGCTTCCTGGGGTGTGCTGGTAGGAGGCCAGGGGAGAGCCTTATGCGGGTCTCTGGGGTGGATCCCCTCCTCCACAGCCAGGGTGGTCAGCCCCGCAGGGAAACTGGGGTAGGGGCAGCCCAAGGGCTGTGACTTTGGCCATGTTGCCAGTGCTTAGTTGCACCACCTGCTGGGCAAACTCCAAACTGCACCTGAAACTTCCTGGGGTGGGTGAGATTCCAGCCTCTCTTGGGACACCCCCAGTCAGGGTGGCATGGAGACCCCCATCCCTGTTTTAAATGCGGTTAGTAACTGAGGTCATCCTCACCACAACAACCCTATGAGAAAGGTGCTGCTATCACCACACCTTCCAGAGGAGTAAGCTGACTCAGAGTGGCCCCAAGCACTCCTGCTGGGGTGAACCAGGTTAAATCAGGACTTTTCTGGCCACATGGCCATAAGGCCTGACGGCCAGTCCTGGCAAAGAGCCTACACCTATGCCTGGTTCAAAGTCGGCACTCAGTAAATTTCTATCTCCCGGTGCAGTCCTCACCAGCCTGCCTGCTCTTCAGTCGTGGGCATGGACACTACGCCCCACAGACTGTACATGGCCAGCTCAGCCTGGCAGAATGACCAGAGTGTGGCTGGTCAAATAATGGCCTCCTCAGATAACCAAATCCTAATTCCTATAACCTGTGAATGTGTCATTTTATATGGCAAAAGGGACTTTGCAGCTGTGATTAAATTATGGACATTGAAATGGGAAATTTTTCTGGATTATCTGGGTGGGTCCAATGCAATCCTAGGGGTCTTTACAAGCAGAAGGCAGGAGGGGGGTTGGAGGAAGTGTGATGACAGAAGTAAGAGGTTGCAGTGGTGTGGGGCCATGAGCCAAGGAATGCAGGTGGCATCTAGAAGATGGAAAAGAAAGAAAACAGATTCTCTCCTGGAACCTCCAGAAGGAACACAGCCCTATCCACACCTTACTTTTAGCCCAGTGAGACCCATGTTAGACCTCTGACTTCCAGAGTGTAAGGTAATAAACTTGTGTTGCTTTAAGCCACAAAGTTCATGGTGGTTTGTTACAGCAGCCACAGGAAACTAATACAACTAAGAAAAAAATTGTTCCCTGACTCACAGCACCTGACATGCAGCAGTTGCTAAATAAATGCTCTTCTCTATGTGTGTGATCCAGGGAGCTCACAAACCCTCCCCGGAGTCATCCAAGTCTGGAGTGTGGGTGGGTAGGTTGGGGAAGGATCAATCATTCACAGGAGGCCTTGAAGTGTCCTTCACCCCAGTAAGATCGCACTGAAACCTTGGGGAAAAGCAGGTAGACTGTAGTAGCTAGAATTTTATATTCTAGAGCAGAGCCCTGGAGAAGAAAGAAAAGTTCTGGAATGGAGTATGAATTAAAGACCTGCTTGGAACATCAATCCTCATGGCCCAGGAAATTCAGGAAGACACAAACCCCCTTTGCTTATAAAACTCTTATTTCCTCTTTACCTCTCCCCACCATCCCATCCCCTAGTACCAGCTGACTGAAAAACTTATATTCACTCAACAAACATCTACCGAGCAGCTATTATGTACACTGTGCCAGGCACTGGAGAGATAAAGAGGACAGTAAGATATAGTTCCTGCCTTCATGGAGATGGCAAGTGTGCTAAACACGGGCTGCCTCAGGGCCTTTGCACTTGCTTGTCCCTTGGCCTGGGACTCTAGGCCCAATGCCACCTCCTCAGCAAGGCCTTCTGTGACCACCCTGTCTAAAGTCATAGCCCTCATGTCTCCATGTCTCCCACCCTACGTTTCTTCATGGCACTTGTCACCACCTGGTATCACACATTAACTTGCTTATTTGTGAGTTATTTGCCTTTGTCTTAAATGAAAGTTCTTGGGGGCAGGATTTTGTGTCTGTTTTGTGCACCGATGTGCCCCCCAGTGTTTAATGCAGGCCTCGGTACATTGTATGTGCTCAGTAGATATCTGTGAGCAAATGTACACGTGAAGGCAGTGTAGAAGTGAAGACAGACATGTGAACGAGCAATCATAACTTCGCTGGACTGGAATCATGGTGACAATGCAAGCAAAGGGCGCTGGGAGAGATGCCCAATTTTCAAATGGGTTCCTGCTCTCAATTAGAAGGTCCTGGGTGAAAGTTGGTGTGGGCACAGCGAAAGTATTACAAATGACGCTCTTCAAGCCAATTAAACCCATATGGTGTCAAACTGTGATAGCCCAGGTCCCCGAGTGCCAGCTTATCAGCTTGAACCCTGTCGAGGGGAAAGCAGGTCAGCGGGCAGCTGCAGACCACGGTCGGGTGGTGGACAGGTGGGCCACAATGCAGTAACCATGGAGGGGTAGGCTGTGCTTGGTTCCAGGGCTCCAGCACCCTTCCCTGAGCCCCAGAACAGTCATGTCTGTGGCCCGGCTGACCTCTTCTTTTCCACCTGAAATCAACTGCAAACTTAGTTGAAAAGAAATTAGACTTCAGGACAAACAGACCCTTTTAATAGCAATTGTGCCAGGTATAAAGGGATGCTTTTATCTTTGTGCCATAAGGAACTGGGTTTAAGTCAATGCTCAGTTTATCGGTTTATTAAGTTGCCCAAGTTAAATTCTTTTTTTTATCTCATGGAAATCTGAATCAGTCAGACAGACAGACACACAAAGTCACACACTAGCCAAGGGGACCAGTGGAAAGCAACCAGACCTGGGTAAGCAGGAGCAGTAATAAACAGAGAGAGGAGGGCACCGAAGTGGGCCGAGAGCAGTAAGTCCCCACTAAACATTCAAAGAGGTTTCTGGGGAGAGATCGACTTACAAGTAAAGAGCCTCCCAGGCTGCCTGGGCTTCTAAGGCTCCTGCCCTGACTTGCAAACTCTGAGCTCCCCAGTGTCACAAGAAGTTCCCAAGAAGATAAACACAGAGCTAGTGGGAGAAAAAACTGACTGGATCTCGGCTCAGCAGGAGACGCACAGGGATGAGAGAGGGGTGACAGGAGAAGGGCAGCACTCGTGCCGCATAAGGTGCCTTTTCGTTAGTGCTGGGAGGAGGGGGGCTGACCCACAGGGCTGGGGAAGCTGCAGCCAAGCCTGGCTGCCCATGCCCTCCAAGCAGCTGCCGCCTGGCAGCAGGGGCCGAAGTCCTCCAGCGCCTTCATCAAAGCACTCAGCACCAGTACCGGCTCCAAGCAAGGCCTGCCAAGGACTTCTCGGGGCCTGAGCCAAGTACCCAAGTGGAGGCGCTGCCTTCCTGGCCAAGGAGGCCCAGCCCTGGCCAGCTGGGAGCTTGTTTGCCCAACAAAGAGACAAAGGCGTTTGTGGGGCCAGGTCTTCGGGTGGTCACCAGCTCGTGCTCTCTGCAGTTCCCATGTGCCAGGCACTGTGCTGAGCATTGGACATGGATCAGTTGGGTTCTCACAACCGGGAGGGAACTGAGGCACAGAGAGGTTTGTCTGCCTAATGACAAAAGCTCAGAAAGAGCAGAGGCAGGATTTGAACTCAGGGAATACTGGATCTGAACGCTTGAAGATGTCCACACTCTAAACACACCAAGAAACACTCAGTTAAATACACGGCCAGAGGGGAAAGGAGGCGGAAAATGAAGTAGGCCCAGGATGGACGTCGGCTCTATAAACATTCAATGTCCAGGCCCCAGGAACATGGCCGTAACTGGAGACTCGATCTGGGCCTGGTTTCCCGTGACCCAACCCCAATCCCATCAAGGGGTCTGTGGCTTCCACTATCTCAATTAATACATTTAAAAAAAAAGATTTTTTATTGATTTTTAGAGAAAGAAGAAGGGAGAGGGAGACAGAGAGGGAGAGAAACATCAATGTGAGAGTAAAATATCGATCAGCTGCTTCCCGAACACAACCTGGGCATGTACCCTGACGGGGAATCGAACCAGCAACCTTTTGGTGCACGGGGCAACACCCAACCCACTAAGCCACGCCGGCTGGGGTTAATAAAGATATTATTAACCACTTTAGAAGCTGTTCCATAGCTTAGAAAGGACATCCAGGGCCCATGTGGCACAACTAGGGGGCCACCACTCAGCTAAGCAGCATGGCAGCCCTGATGGCCCTGCAGGCAGCACATTATAGAGACCACAACAAGAAGGGCACCCCCTGCAGTTGTGCAGTGTGTAACCTGCACAGTCTTGCACGGCAGCCCTGGGTGCCTCCTTGTGTTCATCCCGCATCACTGATACTATGCTACAAGCAAGATTTCATTTGTGCCACGCCTGGTCAGAGCAGCTAAGTTTTGGGAATTTTCAGAACCTCGCAGAAGTTCAGTGGCTGGGAATCGGCAGTGCCGAGGCTTGGAAACTTGAACGTGTCCCTGACACCACGCCACGCCCCTGCTTATCCCCAGATGTTGCTGCTTCCCTCCCAAGCAGGCTGTGACAATACAAAGACAATTGTTCAGAAATGCCTGTTCCCATCAGCCGGTGATGAATTAGGAGTATCCTCTCCCTGGATTTTATACCGTAAGCAAGTGACACATGAGAAATGGATCTTCCTTTGACTAAAGGCTTAAGGATATTGGAAAGAGCTGAGCTGGGGGCTTGCTGCCCTACCAGTGAAGGATGCCTCATGGCAAGATTTTGGCAGCACCCTTCTCCCACCAGCTGGTGACGATGGTCAGTCCAAGGTCTGTGCCTTGCCTGCCAGTTCCCCCGTAGCCCTGGAGCGACACTCCCTGCAGCCAGCAAGTAACCCCACCCCAGGCGGGCACTCGGAAAGCTGCGCCCAAGAATCACACAGCTTCTGCATTGCAGGTTGGCCATGTGTATCCCTGAGGGCACTTGACTCAGCCACCAGGCCCACAACAAGGGTTCTTGGTGTGACAGCTTCCTTTCCATGGAAAATGCTGCTGTCCCCCATGTAGCAGACATTTATGGGGAACTGGCGGTCGGAAATGGACTGCAATGGATTGTTACACCCCAAGGCAACAGATGCGACCCCTGACCTGCCCACAGCACCCTGCCATTCTCGAAAAGGCCCTGCCCCGGCCTGTACTGGGGTGGAAGCCATCGTTGCAGGGGGCGGGAGGAACAGTGGGGAAGACAGAGTGGGGCTCAGAGCGCTGGAGAGATGAAGCAAGAGGGTTGTGTGTGCCTGTGTGTGCAGGTGTACCCCTATGCATGTGTCTGTGTGTATCTGCGTGTTTGCACGGGTGCATTTGCCGGGTCCGTCCCTGTGTGTCCCTGCGCTATGTGTGTCCATGTGTCTGAACATGCTCGCCCCTTGCGCCCGCCCCGCTGTCCAGCTGGCAACGCATAGCTGGCCTGGGGGCTGTGCCCGCCCACCGGATGAGAGGTGGCAGGTGTGTAATAACCATTACTCACTGTCACGTTTCTGAGCAGCAGCGGCCTCCCCAGGAGGGGCCTGACAGCAGGATGAGCTCCCAGCAGGTCTCCGGCTGTGAAGCTACACACCCCCTACCCTCCGGGCAGTGCTGCAGCCTAATGGGGAGCAGCTGGTAGACGTGGGCTTGGTGCCCCTGGTGCCCCTGCCCTGCCCCAGGCTGCCCCAGGGCAGGGGGCTGGACCTTGTGTGTACCAACCCCAGAGGGGTAGGTAATGTCCTCAAGGGTCATGGTTTTGCAGGATATTACCCAGAGCTGAGGGACTGCTAGGGTGGAGAATGCAGGTCAGCATAACAGCCTCAGGGATGCTCCGTGATGCCTGGAGGAGGTGCCAGCTGGGTAACGAGGAATTATAAATAACAATAGCACTGACACCAGCCAGCACTGATGGGCACTCAGGGTGCCAGGACCTGCACTGATGCTTTCCATATCCTGGTTTATTAATTCTCACACCTGCCCCACGAGCCAGGTACTCACATTAGCCTTCATTCCGATTTCTCAGATGAGAACACTGAGGCACGGAATGGGAGAAGGGGCTTGTCCAAGGCTCTGAGTGTGCTGGGGAGCTGGGGGGAATGGCTCCCCCAAAAGCAACCCTGCCCACCACCTGCAGGCCCCCGCTGGCACCTGACTACCCCATCCCCATCTGCCCATAAGCTGCTGGTCAGCAGAGTCTGTCCCTGGCCTGAGGCCCAGCTTCTTTCCTTGCCGAGTCAACATCACAGAGAAAGGGGTGGGTACTGGGGTTGCCTTGGAGATGGATGTCCTAGATGGAAGCCCCAACATGAGGACAGGGCAGGCCAGCTGCCTCAACACTCCCGACCCTTCCCCCACCTGCTAGCCGGTTTCCTCCCAGCTCTGGCCCATTTCCAGAACAAGTAGAGCTTTCCGCCAGCTGCCCACAGTGGGCCAGCACAGAGGCAGGCAGACTGCGGGTCTCAGTCCTCAGTCCTCTGGGGGCAGCAACAAAGTAGGACACACACAGGAACCCACTCTGAGGGGTCTCGCTGACAGAAATACGGCCCAAGGGACCCTCCTGGGTAAGAACGCAGGTGTCCACCACATGCCAAAGTCCAGCTAAAGGGCCGGACCTGGGAACCACTCACTGCCCCCAGCCCAGGGCCCATAATCAATGCCTCACAGGCCCATCGGCCAAGGAGGGGCCAGCCTCTCTGTCATCAGGAAACTGAGGATGGCCAACGGTGCCAAGATGGGCAGACAGGATCTCCATGGCTGGTGGGGTGGGAGGGAAATGCCCACGCCGGAAACCAGCGGGCAATATCTTCCTTAAGCCAAATGCCCTTATCCACTCTGGCCCAGCTGAGGTTAACACCAGTGAGAGACGCAGACCAGGACATGGCGCGTTCACAACCAAAAACCCCAGAAACGATCCCTGTGCCATCGGCGAGAGAGTGGGCACACGCAGGGCCAAGCAGCACAACAACGGAAGAGTAGCTAGTGACAATACCACGGGCGCACCAAGGGATGCCGAGTGAGGGGCGCCCGGGCCTGGGACACAGAATTCAGACCACCAGGAAAGCCAGGATAGGAGGTTTAGGCAAACGCAGCTACGGGAAAAGCAAATTCCGGACGGTGCTTCCGTCCGGGGGCCGAGCGGGGTGCAAGGGCACCGAGCTTGATGGACCATCTAGTGCCTGGGTTGGGATCGGCTTCATGGGCATCCGTTACATTAATTTTTTAAATGAATATGTGCATATAATAGAACGGAGAGATAAATACAGTACAACAAAGGTGGCCTGTGAATCAAGGGTGAGCAGGGATTCTGATTAAACCACAATCTGGCTTAATCCCTGAGGACGATTGAAAAAAAATCCAAACTCGAGAATGGGAGACTCGGCCTCCAGGCTCTCCGCCAGCATGGGGTGCTCGCGGGGTGGAACTCTGAGCCGCGGCTGGCTTGGGGGCCCCCTCCCTGCCAGGGGCAGCATGATCCACTCCGCTTCCTAGAGATACAAAAGAGCTGGCATCTACCTGTGCCTGTGAGGTCTGGTCCGGCTCCGTCCAAGCTGCTCTGCTGACACCGGGGTGGCCCCAGCTCCTGGGCGGTCTTGGGGCCTCTGAGCAGGCTCTCTGCTGGGGTACCCAGCCAGGGCTCGGGCTCCCGGGTAGGAGGGTGGATGGCGGTCGGTGCCTCGAGAGATGCAGAGGTGACCTGGAATGACAGGAGGGTAGACGCAGTGAGTCTTGGCCACAGCTGCCTGGAGGTGCCCAATGGGTGGGTCTCTTGGGCCATTGAACACCTTCCTCCCCACGATGGCCTGGTCTTTGCCTTCAGGAACTCAGCTTGGCTGGTGAGGGGCAGTGGAGAATTGGTTCCCAGCAAAGCCAGTGCAAGAGTCTTCCTCTCCCAGCAAACCCTGCTCAAGAGCAACAGGCTGCTCGCTGGACAGTGGCCCCATCTACAGTCCCCATCACTGCCGGAGCCCACTCAGCTCTGCATGGAAGCTGGTAATAACTACCTACCAGTTAGCTGTAACTATAAAGATAAACCTGGCTAATCGTCAGTTCACCCAGCAGGGTAGCCATCCTTTCTAGATTTTAAAAATTGTGGTAAAATATATATACCATAAAATATACCATCTTGACCATTTTTAAGTGTACAGTTCAGTGGCATTAAGTTCATTCACGATGCCATGCAACCATCACCACCATCCAATTTCAGAACTTCCTCTTCATCCCAATGGAAACTCGGTCCCTATTGAACACTAACTCCCTATTTCCCTCCCTCAGCCCCTGGCGACCACTGTTCTATTTTCTGTCATTTTGACTTTGACTATCCTGGTCGCCCCACCCCTTTTTCACATCTGGGGAAACCAAGGCTCAAAGAGGGGTCGTAGAAGCCTGAGGACACCAAGACAGGGTGAGCCCAGGTCAGCAGGGCTTCATATTCTGGGCTCTCCCTTCTGACCTCAGAGGCCTGGGCAGGAGGGGGTGAGCTAAGTCCCTGCCTGGGTTTCAGGGCCTGAATACCCAATGGCAGCTCCTTGGGGGACTGGCAACCCCCACTTCCTGATTATGAGCTCCAGGGCCAGCCTGGCTGTAGAAAAGCAACTTCGTGCTGATCCAGGTTTTTTTTTCAGGGATTAGTGCTATAAAACCAAAGTGCCTAAGAGAGATGGATGGCTCAGAATTCCTTGGGTGAGCACAGGCTCCACCAGCCCTCTGTGCAAGAGACGGATAAATTTACCGTTTGTTTCCGGGAACGCTTTAATTTATGAGATCCATATGGTGACACAGCCCAGACCACAGCCCCCACAAATCCCACAGGCGTGCTGGCGGCTTAGGCTGGAGCCAGGAGGAGGCGGCACCTTGGCCCAGCACAAGTCATTCATTCACTCCCTGGCTTGCTCGGGACCCGGGGAGGGGGCGTCAACACGGCAGGGACCCTGGAGCCCGGTACAGATCCCACCCTGGCAGGTTTCAGCCATTCTTGCAACCCTGCCCTAATCATCTTGGAAAACTCTGCCAGGGCTGCTATGTTCAGCATTAGTCATAGGATGACCTGTCCAGCCAGCTTCAGGGACCATTGGGATTCGAATCCAAGCAGTTGGGAGAAAACTTGGCTGTTACAAAGCAATCAGGGGCGGGAAGTGCACAGCTTTTAATTAGAAAAGAGAAGATGGAAAGAGAGAATATTATTGGGCAAGAAGGGGTACAGATAACAAGCACTATAGGAGTTTGAGAATGAAAGAACTCCACAAGGGTGAGGAAATCCAGGCAGGCTTCCTGGAGTAGGTAGAATTTGAACTAAGCCTTCAAGGGGAGCAAGTTTTGAAAGGGAGTGGGGATAGGCAGGACAAGAGATTCAAACACACATCCCCATGGGGGCCTGGAGGGTAAACCATAAGCCAGGCACTGGGTGGGTGAGAATGCAGGGGCAGCCCCATTCAGCACCAGCAGGGGTTGCATGGAGGGATTCCAGCCCCATCTTGCCAGATCTGATGTTTCAAGAGGAAACTAGGAATCCATTTTTAAAAGCTGCACTCTCATGATTATTAAGTGTTGGCAACTAATCAAAAACATGTTAGAGCACTGTGTGACCCCCCTACACTGCTGGTAGGATTGTAAAATGGTGTAGAAGGGCCTGGAAGTTCCTCAAAAGGTCAAAGATAGAGTTATCATATGACCCCACAATTCCACTCCCAGGCAGATATGCAAGAGAACCAAAAATGCGGTCCACAGAAAAACTTGAATGTTCACAGCAGCCCTTGGTCACACAGATGAATGAATTCTGCCAACAAACTCAATAAATCTGCAGGTGGGTCCTTCCCCAGTGCAAGTGTAGCCCGGCCAGCACCTTGACTTGCAGCCTGTGAGATCCTGAGCAGAGGACCCAGCTGAGCCGTGTGATGATAAATGCTTTGTAAGCTGCTAAATTTGTAGTCGTTTGTTACGCAGCAGTAGATAACTGATACAACAAGTAAAGCTCTAGAATAGTACCCGCCCAGCTATAAATGTTCCCTAGAACATTGTGTGCCAAGCTGCATGCCAGAAACGCCAGGGGACCGACGCCAGTCCCTCCTCTGGTCTAGCTCTTCCCACTGGTCAGTATTAATGGATGGGCAAGGCTGCCAGACACAGGCGGTGCTGTGAATATGGATTATCTCACAGCAGCCTCCCCTTAGGTGGAAGCAAAGGTTCTCAGACAGACCAGACGGAGGCAGAGAGCTGCCTTTTCCTCACCCTGCAGAGCCGAATTTACAATTCCTCACTAACAAAACGCAGGCCCTTGGACCAACACATTCATTGTGCCTTCTCTCTACCCAAGCCACAAGTTCTGGGCTTGGGGTCAGTCTTAATTTAAAATACTATTAGGACCAGGCCTAGGACATATCTCTCCCTCCCACCACCCCAAAAGTGGCAACATCTCGGAGCTATTGGGGCCCCACAGACCAAGCAGAATAAATGCTATTGTTTCCTTTATATCCCTGGACTGGTGCCACTGTGCAGAAAGCTAGTCAGTTAACAAGGAAAGGACAAAAGGTGCAGGGGAGAGGGGCAGGTTCCAGGGCTCTTTAACATACAAGGGGGTTGCAGCCCACCACTGGATATCCTAATGAGCTCTCGAAGTATTACACTTTCTCCAGGGAGTAAGTGGTCTCTGAGCACCAACTCAAGGTAGATTCAGGGGTGAGGGTGGAGTGGGGGAGAAGGCAGACACCATACTCTGCTCCAAAGGGACCACCGTGTTGTTTTCAGGGCTCCCGGTTTGATTTTATTAACTGCCTCAGTCCATGAGATCCCCACATCTGAGAACCTCTGCTCTATTGTTTTAAGCTTTATTAAGATATAATTCACATGCCATACAATTCACTCACTTAAAGTGTACAATTCAATGGCTTCTGATATATCTGTGGAGTTGTGTAACCATTACCAGGATCTGTGTTAGAACACTTCCATCACCCCAAAAAGAAACCTCGCCACCCACTAGCGGTCACCCTCCATTCCCCCCCCCCCCCCCCCCCGCCTTGGCCCCTGGCATCCACAATCTCCTTTCCGTCTCTGTTGGCCTGTTCTGGATGGTTCATATGAATGGAATCCTACAACATGTGGCCCTTTGTGTCTGCCTTCTTTCACTCAGCATCATGTCTCCCAGGCTCATCTGTGTTGTAATGTGCAAAACATGTATTTTTAAAGACGAGAGAAGTTCCAGTTTGAGGGCCCATAGCATCCCAGAGGCTGCTGGATGGAAGGCTCAGGATTTCTCTCTCCAGCAGCCTCTCTGGCAGGGACTGGTGGCTATTACCGGAGCCTGTATCCCTCTCCCTCCTGGATACCCAGCCAGACTCCTTTTCTCTGCCTCCTTGCAGCAGGGTGGGGCTGGCCACTGGGTCCTGGCCACTTTCCTCAGCTGGGAGATCTTAGCAAGGTGACTGAATGTCTCCATGCCTGTTTCCCCTTCTGCAAAATGGGACTGGATCAATAACACAGTGACTGCCTACCTCCTAGAGGGATGGTGGAAGGAATTAGATGAGTTATTTCTGTTAATGCACTTGGCACATAGTAGGTGCTCAAGAAACAACAGTCGATTTCATGATCTGACAGAATAAGCATTAGGAACAAGTGTCAAAATGGTACAGTGACTGGGGACCCCAAAAGGCCTGGAAGGGTATGTGTTGGGGAAGTCTTCAGGGCCTTGGCCTTGGGCAGTTTCAGCGCCAGCTGGCAGGGCTGCCTCCTAGGCTACTTGCCAGCTGCTGGCTTGAAGCCCCAAGGCAGCCCCAGGGGTCTCTGAAGTGAGGGGAACAAGACCTGAGGTGTGTGCTCCCCTGTTTTTCCTGATCACCCTGAATCTTCTCTCTTTTCCCAAGTAAGCTCAAGATGCATTCCAGGACGCCGCTGTGCCAATCTTGAGTACTGCAGACTTGGGACTGAAACCTGAGTTGCTGCTGGCATAACTAGGAGAAACAGGAAAGTCATAACTGATCTGACCTCAGTGTATGCCTCTGGGAAATGGGCTAGCAATGCCTACCTTAGATATACTGAACACCTACCATGTGCCAGATGCCCATTAAGCACCAGACATCAGTAGCCCAATTAATCCTCCCAACAACCCTACCTTAACTGCCACTTTGTAGAGGAGGGAACTGAGGCACAGAGATGTCAACTCAGCTGCCCAAGGTCACCCAGCTGGACAAAGTCAGAGCCGAAGATCCAGGCCAGTGTTTTGTCCTGTCAAATACCTAGACCCAACGGCTCGGATGAGACAGGGAACAGACTGTAGGAGACAGAAGAGGAGATGCCAGCACCCCAACTGCACAAAAGAACACGGCGTCACATTCCTTTCACCCTGAAGAAAAATCAGGCACTGGCAGGAAGCCAAGTTTGGGGAGAAAAGCCGCCTCCCTCCCAAACATCAATGTCAGGGTGCATGCCTTGGCTGGAAGGTGGGGTGGGCACGGCCCAGGGGTACCTCCTGGGCTGGCGGAGACCTCTGCCACCAGCTAGGCACACACAGGTCACAGGACTGGTGCCATCTGCTAGGAAGGGAAATAAGGGGGCACGGGCCAGACCTGCCATGGGGGCCCCACTTCCCCCTTCCCTGGTCCCCACCAGAGCCCACCCACAAAGACACTGTGCTCAACAGGCTCTGTTGGGATTTCCTGTCTGAGCTGAAAGCTAGTGCGTCAGAGGCCGAAAACAGTATTTTACGCCCCTTAATTCCTTGTAACAGCTCCATAATAGCAAGCGGAGAACTCCAAATACTGCAATAAAGGGACTGATAAGGCTCTGGGTCAGGGGCAGATGGAGCTGCCAAATACAGAGTCCTTGATAAGCAGGCAACTAAGGGTTATTAAATGTTCGGCGCAGACCGGGCATAATTGGGAAGTTATTAGATATGGAATACACACAGCACCCAGTAAATGAGTAATCAGGGACTAATTAAGCTTGTGCAACACAGCAGATCATGCTGGAGAGGCTGGTGGCTGCCACATCTGTGACAGCAATTAGGGGCGCTCCGGCTGCAGCGCTCCGTAGGGGGTGGGGTGGTCACAGGCTGGAGTCGATGCGACTCGTCCCCACCCGAGTTCCCCCAGGTGCTCCCACCCCTCAGAGGCCAGGCTCATTGAGCCTGGAGGACAACAGAAGCTTAAACAGACACAGGGGCCAGGCCTCGGAAAAATCAAATGAAGGCTTTGTCCCTGGCTTCAAGTCTGGACAGGTGACGACTCATTGCAGCCACCTGAGGGGACAGAAACAGTCATCACCGTCCACTTGGATGATATGTAAGGGGGGTGTGCACAGAACCACCTCCTGGAGCTTTGCAATGGTTCTATCAGATAGGCTAGGTGGGGAAGTATGACCAACCCATTTTATAAATGGAGAAACTGAGGCTAAGAGGACACAGGAAGTGCCCAGAGATCGCCCCTTCCAGCAGGCACAGGGCACCTCGCCTGGGGTGTCTGAGCAAGAGGAAGGCAAAGGCGTTTCTCAGAAGGGTAGCAGCCAAACCCAGTGTTGAAAAGGGGGACAGATTCCTATGTGGCCAACGAAAGAGAGCATGGACTTGGGTAGGAGAGAATGCCTGGGTTCCGAGCTGGTGGTCTTTGGCACACTTTTTTTTTTTAAGTCTTCAACCAAGGATATGTTTTTACTGATTTTAGAGAGAGAGGAAAGGAGAGAGAGAAACATCAATGTGAGAGAGAAACATCGATCGGTTGGTCCCCGACCAGGGATCAAACCCACAACCTCCTGGTGTATGGGACGGAGCTCCAACCAACTGAGTCACCCCGCCAGGGCTTTGGCATGTTTTTAATGTCTCTGAGTCTCAGCTTCCTCATCTGAAAAAGGGGATGCTGAGAGTCATGCCCACAGTGTGGGGTAGTCAGGGGGATGCCTGGGTTAGGACTCATGCAGCCCAGCACAGGCCTGACACAGAGGAAGCCCGTGAATGCACCTGTTAAAGAAAGAAAGTGGGGAAGCCCAGCCCCACCTGCCACAGAGAGAACCAGAAAGTCCTGATTCAAGACATTGGGGCTGCCAGGGCAAAGAATCTCTGGGTTCAGCTGAAACTGGGGTTCTTTCCAAGTCAGAGTGGAAGGGTCATGATCCTAAAGCAGGAGGCTGGGGGCAAAAATGGTTGGGGCTTTCGGTGGTCACAGCTATACATGGATAGCACCTACTAAGTGACAAGCCCCAGGCCAATCTTTGCAGGCATCAGCCCATTAAGCCTTAGACAGCCCTGGGGTCAGGAACTGTTAGGCCCCATTAAACAGATGAGGCAACTGAGGCACAGAAAGGGTAAGTCACTCGCATTTGGCCCACTGTGTGGGATGGGCAGGTGGGGCGCGATGTCTCCGAGATTCGGACTGCAAAGTGGGAGTTTGCAGCTACTAGCACTCAGAGCCTCAGGAGACACACCTGAGCAGGTTTCATAGCGAAGGGTGCGGCCGCAGGGAGGCTGGCAAGATATTTGGCAGCAGGTAGGCCAGTAGGAGCTGGTCAGAGGCAGGCATGCCCAGCTTCTGATGCTTTTGTGACTGAAGGAAACATTCTAGAAGGCATGACCCTGGCCCCCTCCCCTCAAGGGGGCTGCAATGGAGAAGTTTACTGTTTCCAGAGGCAAGAGAGCCTCCCCATGACTGCCAGGCAACAGCCCATGTGGGTGCTGCTGGGGGATCCAGCTCAGGCCCAGGGTGGAGCAAGAGAGCCTTCTGAGACATGGAGGCAGCCCCAGTCCTTGGCATCAGCCTCCAGGGCCACCTCTAGGAGGCCGGCAGGGGGAGCTACACTGATCTCAGGCCAACCACTGCAGGACTATCCCGGGGTTCCCCTCTCCCATCTCTGCTGGTACCTGCTGTTCCTACTGATCTTCTCCCGCTTTCCAGGGAGAGAGCCCCCCACTAGTCTCTGAGCACACAGCCTGCCTGCTCCACCCCAACCATCTCTGGGCCTGGTAATCATTCTGAAACACCACACTGAACCTGCCAACCCCCTGAGTAAACTCCTTTACCAAAGTTCTGACAACTCTATGTGGCATCCAAGAGCCACTTGATTTGCCCAGCCTAGTTTTCACACATCTGTCATACCTCGCATCCATCCACCCACCTAACCACCAACCATGCGTCCACCCATCCAGACGTCCTGTCTGTCCAACTGCTCCTGTGTCCATTCATCCATGTCTGTTCATCCATCTCTCTGTCCATCCACCCACCCGTCCATCTAATTGTCTATCTACCCACTCATCCATCCACCTGTCCCAATCCATCCATCCATCCATCCATCCATCCATCCATCCATCCCTCCATCCCTCCATCCAATAAACATTAAACACCTATTATGTGACAGGCACTGTGCCTGGGATACAGCAGCAAATAAAACAGTTAAAATTCCTTAGCTTAAGGAGCTGGCATTCTGGTTAGGGAGACAGACAATAAAGAAATACGTATTCACATGTCAGCTGGTAGGAAGTGCCAAAAAGACAAAGAGAAGGGGGTAAGGAGGAAGGTGGGTGGGTGGTTAGAATTTTCCATAGGCTTGCCCCTAGAGAAGGGACATTTGTGCAAAGACTTGAAGGAAACAGGGAGCTAGCTGTGGAGATAGATGGCCGGGGGAAGGGTGTTCCAGCAAGCAAGATGGCCCCGAGGCAGGAGCAAACTGTTTGCAAACTTTTTCTGAAAAGGCCAACTAGTATTTTCAGCTTTGGGGACCAAATGGTCTCTGTTGACTCAACTTTGCCATTGTAGCACTACAGCAGCCTTACACAACACGCAAATGAAAAATGTGTGACTGTTCTAATAAAACTTTATGGACACAGCAATTTGAATTTCACATAATTTTCACATGTTGTGAAATACTGCTCTTCCTTTGATTTCCCCCCCCCAACCATTTAAAAATGTAAAAACCTTTCTTAGTTCATGGGTGGTACAAGCACAGGCTGTGGGTGGGATGTGGCCCACTGGCTGCAGTTTGCTGATCCCTGCTCTAGAAGCAGCAGGAGGGCGGTGTGGCTGGAGGGGTGTCTGTGGGAGGAGGGGAGCGAGGCTTGACTCAGAACAGAGGCAAGGCTGGGAGAAATGGTGGATGGGGGGCTGCTGCAGAGAGACGCCCACTGGTTTACATGAATCCGAATGATGCACCCCAAGGGACTGCAGAAGGTTTGGTGCTCATACCTGTGTCTGCACCACTGAGCTCATCACCCTCCGTTCTCCCCTGCAGGCATCCTGTAGGGGCCGGGGGCAGATGCAGAAACTGGCCTGCCTGGTTTAAATCCCAGCCCCACACCTATGAGCTGTGTGCCTTTAGGCAAGTGAGTCTACCTCTCTGGGCCTTGGCTTCCCCATCTGTAAAATGGTGAGGACTTCCTGGGCAGGCTGAGGCTTGGTTCAGGGTTCTGGGTGGAAAGCAACATGGGGGTCTGTTCATGAGCTACTGTCAATGCCCACGAGACCCCTCCCACACTCCACAATGCTTTATGCCTCTCTCCTGCCTGAAATGGCACCCTCTAATTCTCTGCCTCCTCCTCAGCTAAGGGTGTACCCCCCTCTCCTGGACTCTGTCCCCAGCTCCTTTCTCTAGGCAGAGCTGGACGCTCGCCCAGCCCACCTTCATTAGTGCCCTCATCTTAGTATCACAGATTTAGGGGCCACATTCTGCCTCCCCATATTGTCATTCCCCAGATGGCACCCTGTAACCCCAGCCCTGGCACAGTGTCCCCCATAGAGCTGATGGAAGAGATATCTGAGTTATGGAAGGAACTATGTGAAGGCCAGGGGCACAGTGTTTTTGACATAGGGAACAGTCTATGCAAAGGCCCTGAGGCAAGAGTGTGCCTGGTGTATTTGAGGAAGAGCAAAGGGGCTTGTGTGGCTGGAGGGGAGCAAGGTAAGCAATGAGGTCACATTTCAGAGGGGTCTGTGGAGCCCTGTAAGGACTCTGGCTCTCGTTTGAAGTGAGAGAGGAGCCCAGGAGGGTCTGAGCCAAGGAGAAACATCTGATTTTTATTTTTGTCTCAATTTTAACTTTTTCTGTTAAGATGCTTACAGATTCACTTGCAGATGTAAGAAATAATGCAGAAAGGTTCTATGTACCCTTTACTCAGTTTTCCCCAACGGCAACATCTTACAAAACTAGAGCACAATTTCAGCAGCAGGATACTGATATTGATGGCTCACCTATCTCGTGCAGAATCCCCCAGTCTGACCTGTCCTTGTCCGTGTGTGTATTCTGTCCTCTGCAGTGTTGTTACTGGTATAGGTTCCATCACCAGCATCCCTGTGACACCCTTTGGTTAGGATACCCACCTCCCTCCTGCCCCCAACACCAAGCCTGGCAGCCACTGATCTGTCCTCCATTTCTCTAGCTTTCTCACTTCAGGCATGTCACGTAACTGCAGTCATAGAGCATGCTACCCTCTGGGGCTGGCCGCGTCCATTCAGCATGGTTCCCTGGAGCTTTGCCCAGGTTCTTGGGCATATCAGTCATTGGTTCCTTTTGTTGTGGAGGTGCAGTAGTCCACGGTGTGGCTGTGCCACAGCTTGGTGGCCCACTTGCCTGATTTAGGTGGAAGGAAGCTGTCCCCGCAGGCTCCTCTGCTCCATTTGCCCCCAGCCCAGACTCACATCCCACTACATCACGTCCCTGCTCCCTCCTGTGTCTGCAGGGTCTGCACCTAGCTTTACCTGCCAGCTCCCCATTCAGGGCCTGCACCCTCTATTTGTGAATCGATGTCCCATTAACTGGTCACAATGCTTCCCCTACCCACCTGCCCTCTGGCATTACTTCCTCTGATGTCCCGCGCTAGAGAAGCTGGAGAGGTCAGGTAGCTTATTAACAGTAACCCTCATGACACAGTCCCTGTCCAAATGTGGATCAGAGAGGCTTAGCAACCTGTCAGCCTGTCACACAGCTGGGAGATGGGCGGAAGCCTGCCCTGGTGGGCTTAAATCATCGCAAAGACAGCTTCCAAGGAAAGGGCGAGGGCCGGGGGAATGGGAGGGAGGCTCTACCCTGGGCTCAGTGGGGCTCAGCTCGACCCTGTGCCGCCACCCAAGGGGCCTTGCCCGCTGCAGGTGGACATGACATAATTACTGTGGAAGGAACTGCGCCGTCTCACCCAGGGCAGTCAGTTTATCAAGCCCTGACAGTGCATTAGCTAAGTGATCACTAGACTATTAATTTTTTCCCCAGCCCTTGCCAGGGGTATTACAGTGAAAAATGGCAGCTTAACCGCAGGGAAATTTTTCAGGGTGACAAAAATAAAAATAGCTCTAATTGAAGTTGATAGAAATTATACCCTTTAAAAACACACGTTGGGGTGCACTGGCTATAATGTAAATTAACGCCGGGGCAGAGTTTCTGTCACAGGATCGTGAAAACACGATGACAGCCACAGCAAACAGCCTCACAGGGCGTCACATTTGCTTGGTTGCCACTTGGCTGGGCCTGGCGGTGTCAGGGAGACGGCTGGGACAGGTCGGAGGCTGGTGCTCACGGGCCTGCAGACACAACGTCGCCTCTCACCCGCCCCCCCAGAGAGTGTAGGGGTGTCTTGGGCACCCTCCAGGCCTGGGGGCAGACGTCCTGGATCCTTAACAAGCCAAGCGAGTGCCCCAGCCGCCAGCCGCCACCACCAGGCTCTGTGTCCTAACGCAAGATGTTCACTTGAAACACACACATCAGGACGCGTTATATGTTTGCAGGTCCCAGAAAATTTAGAAAGATTCTGATGTTCTGGCACACGGCGGAGAATCCTCTTTCAGCAGCCGAAGAGGTTTCAATGAAGCATATGAAAAAATAACAAATATCATGGCAATAACATTAATAAACACAGGATAGCATCTGCTTCGAGCTCTGCACTGTTTTAAGTACTTTCCACATATTTTAATTCACTTCGTCCTCGCAACAACCCGTGAGGTAGACACTGTCATTTTCGGTCTCATTTTCCAGACGAGGAAATCATACGGAGGCCCAGAGAGGTTGTGTAACCTGCCTGGGGGACGGCTGGGGGCAGAGCCAGGAGCTGAGCCGGCCAAACCGCCTCCGAGCCATCCTGGCGAGTGCCTTTCGGCCCAGCCTGAGGACGGAGGAGCCTCTAACCTGGAGACCTGCAGCGAGCACCCGGCTCGCCCCCAGTCCAAACTCCGAATGCACCACGCACCGCTGCATCGGGGCTGGGTCTGCACACTTACATGCTTTTTGAGGGATTTGTACAATCTGTTTCCTTTTTGGCTACAATGATACCCATTGAGATTGACAGTTCCCCTAAACTCCCTAAATCCCCCAGTGCTGGGTATTCTCGGGGGCAGGGGGAATGTCAAAGAACAAAACAGACCTAGCAACTAATTTCAGAATATTTATCAGGCTTCTGCCCTGTGCCAGGCACTGTCCTAGGCACTGGGAATTCAGCAGTGAGGAGGACAGGGAAAGTTCCAGACCTCCTGTCCCTGACATTTCAGTTGCAGGAAGACAGTAGCACATCCGCTAATTCTGGGTCCATAGGAAACATGAAAGTCATCGAAAATGAAAATCCAAACACAGGCACACGGTGTAAAGACACAATTCAAGAATCTAAGAATCCTGAATTAGCAAAGAATGAAGGGGAAGGTTAGAAAGACTCTCTCTCTCTGTCTCTCTCTCTCACACACACACACACACATCCAGGGGAAGGGATCTAATCATGGAAGAAAATTAAGAAGACAGTGATTTTTGTGGCTTTTCACTGCTGCCTTCCCTGAAAAGATCTGAAGGGAATAATTAATTGCAGGGAGTCCCGACTGGGGTAGAAAGGGAAAGTAAGAGTGGGAAATAAAGGCAGGAGCTTCTAGAAAGGCCAAATCTTGCCAGAGCCTGGTCAGCTCTGCTGGGCATTTGTTCAGAGAAATCAAGGGAGAGCAGATCCTGGGGATGGGCGAAGACACATGTGCCCCCTTCACAGAATGGGAATGACAGGCCAGCCGGCTTGGCATCGATACCCAGGGAGACTCTAGAACAAACCGTTGGGGGGACGGTCGATTGCAATCCCGTAAAATAGCTCAAGATTTACTAAATGGCGAGTGGCCCGGCTCCAGGAGGGGGAAATTGACACCAGAGCCAGCTAAGTCCCTTCGCTGTGAGAGTGGCACTCCAGGAAAGTGGGCCCGAGGGGACCAACGTGATCCTGCACGGCATTAACTCTATCCAAGACAGCCACCTGGGTCAGGCCTGGGCTACCTGGGGGCACAGATGCCAGCTGTGACCTCACGCAAACACCTGCCCGGCTGCTAGACCCAAGGATGCTAACGGGTCGCACTGCCGTGTGAACTGGCCTCCCAGTGCCAGGCCGAGCTCTGCACCGTCACCTCATTTCATTCTCAAGCAACAACGTCAGTAATAACCAGGTCGCTGGTAGCAGCCCCCATCTATCAAGCTTGCCCAGCTGCAGACACTGCCTCCTTCACTATGGGCTGTGTGGCCACGAAGAAGTTACTAAGCATCTCTGAGCCCAGCTTCCTCAGCTGTAAAATGGTCATAATGACACAAGGAAAAAAAAAAGACCCAAGATACATGTGCTTAAAATACTGCCTGGTCCTTAGGGGCTGCTCATTAAAGCCTCGCTGGTTTTATTTCTCCTCATGGCAACCCCTTAAGACAGCAATCTTTAACCTTTAGCATCTCACGGCACACAAACTAATTACTAAAATTCTGCAGCACACCAAAAAATGTATTTTTTGCCAATCTGATGTCTCACCAGACGGCTATTTTTGTGTTGGCTGTTGTCATTTTTTTTTTTTTTTGACAATCTAAGGGAAAAGAAGTCTGTGGCTCTGACTAAATAGTCAGGTATTACGTGTTTTAAAAATTCTTGTGGCACACCGGTTGAGAATCGCTGCCTTAAGATAATTATTTAACGTCATCTGATGTATGTGCCAAGCATCGCTCAAATGCTTTACAAGTTTTAACTTGCTTGATTCTCCTAACATGATTTTTGAGATAAGTGCTCCTATTACACACCCATTTTATGGATGAGGAGACTGAGGCACAGAAGGGATAAGTCAGCTGCCCCAGGTCACTCAGCCTGCTCTGCACCCAGATGCAGCCATGCTGTCATCCTCAGTCTGTACTGTTAACCTGCATGCAAAACTGCCCCCCAGAACAGCCCAGGAAGTTGCGAGGGCGCTTAGGACACCCCCATTGTAACCACCAGGAGGTTAAGCAACTTAATACAAACAGTTGGTTAAAGGTAAAGCAAGACCCAGATGGAGGTATGTTTGGAGATGAGGAGGGGTAAAGATCTAATAGTACAATGACCAGAAAGCAGAATAAAGTGGGCAAAAAATTGGGAGGGGGAGATAAGGGTGGGGGAGTCAGCCCTTCCCCAGAACTGAGAGGGAAAGAGAGGAGGGAGGGCAGAGAGAAGGCCTAGGAGAGCCTGGAGGCAGGAGCTTCCAGGAGCAGGAAGGCACCCTCCCTCTGTGCTGCCTCCATTCCCAGAGCTTCAGTCTGATCCTGGGATTCTCTTGAGCACTATGAAGAAGAAAAACCTGCACCTGAGGAGGTGCAAGCCGGGCGGGCGTGCCGTGGACCGCGGAGGCGAGCTGAGGAGAGAAGGGGGAGCTGGCTTTGTTTGTGTATTATCTGTCTTATTGCAAAGATGAATGAGAACATAGGGAGGGTTCCATCAGCCCCAAACCTCAGAGGTGGGAAGAACCTGAAATGTCAGCCGCCTCATGTTTCTCAAACTCTGGGATGTGTCCCACATGAGAGCAATTTTTTAAAAGGGAAATGGAATAGAATAAAAAATACTGCAGTGCTTCGCATGCAGTAAAAATATCATTTTGTGAAATTTCTGTTTCAGTTACAGAACGTGTGTCAGTATTGCCTCAGGCCCAAGCACCCAGGACCCCTGCCCCAAGCCCTGTATTTAGAGACCCTCCCAGCTCTGGCACTGCCCCACGTGTCCCAGAGGGCAAGGAGTCTGTGGGGCCAAGGGCCACTCCCCACGGCCTGCCCCTGCTCTATGGCCATGGCCCCTGTTCCAGGACCTGGGTCTCCCTGCTAGCATGCCCAAGTCCATGTTCAGAGCTGTGCAAAGTCTGTCCCCCCTTCCAGTCTGTCCTCCTGAGAGGATGCCTTCTAGAAAGCCCATGCTGAGGTTGGCCAAGGGCGCCGCAGCCGAAGTGTGGGCTGGGTGTCCACATGAGTGAAGCCCTGTGTGATAAGGGACACAGTGGCCAGGCAAAGAGAAGAAACAGGCACAAGTCTCCATTCATCCTGTGCCCCAAACCCTCCAGATGCTCAGGCAGACCTGGGTGTGTGTGAGATCACACACATTTGTGGCACGGGCATGTCTGTGCCTATGTGTGTGTGTCTGTGAGCACACACACACATGTGGGTGGCATGCACACACATTAATGGCATGTACACACATGTGCCGCACATGCACACCTGTGTGCACATCCTGTGGACATGTGCATGTGTGCACATGTGATTTGTGTGTGTGTTTCAGCATATGGATGTGCAGGCATGAATGCCTGTGGGTATGTACATGGATGTGCCCATGTCCATGTACACACACTATGTGCATACTGGGTTATGAGGCTCTGCCCTTGTTCAGTAGCTCACAGTCTGGCAGGTTGGAGAGGGCTGCCCAGTGCATGCATTCACCAAGGCCACAGTGGGTGGTCTGATTCCGAGGTACCTCTATCTTCCCAGGAGGAGATCCCTTAATGCCAGCACCAGAGAAACTGTCTTCAAAGTCTGGTGTTCAGACCTGGAGATCCCTGAGCAAACACCTGCCAACTCTCTGGCCCAGAGCCAGGCTTCATAAACGTTTGTTGAATGAATAATCCAGGGAAGGAACAAGGGCTCCAAAATCCAGCGGCCAAGTCCCAAACACCACTGAATTGCACGCAGCAGGAAAAGGCTAATGCATTTTGTCAAATAACCTGGTGATCACCAAGGCCCAAGGCACAGAAGGATCCCAGCCCACATTCCAACCAAGGCCAGACCCCATGCCCAGTCCTGTCACAGCCCGGAGACACTGGGGTCCCAGGAATGCCTGGTTCTCCCCTTGTCCAAGGCTCATGAGCCTTGGCTCTGTCCTACTGCAGCCCAGGTTGGGGGGCGGGCATGAGGCAGCCCAGCCCCCACTGCTGGAACTCCCTCTAGAGCCAGCCAGGGCGCATGCTGGGGGCTCTCAAGGGAGCCCCGAGGTGAGCAGGAAACTCTACACAAGTATTTCCCGGACGTGGGGGCTGAGGCAGTCCCTACCTGTTCCCAGGCAGCCGCTTCCTCCGGGCCTCGGGCAGGGTATGTGTGTCCACGGGCTCAGGGCTCCCCCTCGAAAACAGGCGTGCCTCTCCTGCCTTTCCTTCCCTCCTTTCCCTCTCTGTCTCTCCTCAATCAGTTATTACGACTGTGGCTGTTGCTGGCGCAGAGCACAGGATCACCACTCAAATCGTGGTGGGGGCTCCAGGAAGCCAAATCCGCAAAGGGGGAACCCTGCAGAGGGATGCTGCCTGGAGGGTGGGTCGGCCTAGCTAGCACATAGGGTTTTTTTGGTTAATCCACAATTCACTGATTTTTAGAGAAGGGAGGGAGAGAGAGAGAAAAAAACATTGATGTGAGAGAGGCGCATCTATTGGTTGCCTCCTGCACACGCCCCAACCAGGGCCCGGAGAAGAAACTGCAACCCAGGTGTGTGCCCTTGACAAGGAATCAAACCCGAGAGCCTGCAGTGCACAGGCCAATGCTCTAACCGCTGAGCACACCAGTCAGGGTGCAAATACACATTTTAAATTTATTTACCTGATGGGGCTGATGAAGATTCAGGGGGACTAAAGCACCCCACAGCCTCCCCTCACATTGAGATTCACTAAAAGGGGGTGCCCCGAGGATGTACACAGAAATAATATGGGGACACTAAGGGAACGTACATGCCACCCACGGAAATGAGGCCTGGCCACCAGGAGGCTTCTGGGCGGCTGTGGAGGGAAGACCATGACACAGTTGGGTTTCTGGTTGGCAGTTGTATTTGCCCAAAGGGGCACCTTTTCTTGTGGCTGCAGAGCCATCCTACAAACTAGTGTTGGCCCTAGATGAGTGTCCTGAGCTAGTGAGAGGGCCAGCAGGACAGTATGTCCCTGTTGTTCTGTTTACATCATGGTGGCATCTCACACCAGCCCTGTCAGCAAAGGACTAATGGCCCCAATTTTCAGATGGGGAAAATGAGTTGGAAAAGGTGGTCCCCGAGGTCCCCTCCTTGACCGTGTGAATCTCTGTCCCTGGTGACACTCCCCCCAAGCACCCCCAAAATAGCCACCCAGCATCTTCAGGAACCTGACCTGCACAGTGTGGCTGGCCTCTGCCTCCACCTCCTGCAGCTTGAGAGGCCCAGGTGGAAGTAGGCTCAGCCAGGCTGTGAGCCTGCCAAGGTGCCAACTCGCTGGCTCCTGGCTAATTACTCAGTTTTGCGAGATCAAAGGCCTCATTTATTACAAAGCAGATTGAACTTGCCTCTTTGGCTCCCTTGGAAACAAGGGACCTCTGCCTTAGAGGTCTGCCCTCTGACACCCCAACTGTGCAGGGTGGGTTCTGACAGTGGGAGTGGCTGCAAAGGGCTGGGTCAGCAAGCCAGCATTGGACCAGCTCAGGAGACCAGCTCACCTGTACCCGGTGCCCCGCCAGTGGTGTGGGGCTGACTGGGCTCTGGGAGGGCTGGGGTCTCCAGTGAGGGGTTCCATGCCCCCAATTAAGGGTTCCCGCATGAGTGGCCTACTCCATGCTGAGTGCCCCTGGAGGCCACCGCCCTGCCCCTGCACCTCAGAGCTCAGTCTTCAGTCGAGATGCCAGGTGAGGTTGGTGCTATGGGAGCTCAGCCTCCAAGGATGAGCAGGACTCTGAGGGACAGAGACAGGAGGAGGGGAAGCTGAGAAGGGGAGAGCTCACCAGGTGTGGAGGCGCGCAGCCCTGGTGTGAAAAAACAGTGATGGTGAATGAAGCCAGAAACGGCCCTCACAAGGGGCTATGGGCAACAGGGCAGTGATACCAGTGGCCCCTGTGTGGCTCTTCCCCCCACCCAAGCACTGCTCCAAAGTGTGGACAGTGTGACTCCCATTTTCCAGATGGTAAAACTGAGGCCATGAGGCCCAGGGCTACCCAGCTGGCGAGCAGCCTCTCTAGCTCAGAAATCCCGTTCTTGACGCCATTTAGATTCAGTGAAGCCTTTGAACCTGTCAGCAGTGGGGAGCCAAGGAAGGGCATAGAGGAGTGCCATCCTCACATCTGTGGGGGAGGAGAGACCTGGAGTTGAGGAAGGAGCTTGGTCAGCGATGGGAAAGATCCAATGAAAGTGAAAAGGAACAGAACAGAGAAGGACCTGGACCCCGGACAGCGGGGAGGCCTGGTGCCCACACCCTGGAGGAGATAACATGGTATTCAACCCAAAGTGACCACCCTTGGGTGAGTGGGATGCAGGGGTTGTCAACGGGGGTGACATCTGGCCTTATCTGGATACATTTTTGGTTGTCATGACTGGGGGTACTGTTGGCAGCATCCAGAGGGCAATGCACAGGATAGCACCATTCCCCACAAAATGATCCAAATCCAAATGTCAATAGTGCTGAGGTTGAGAAACCAGGGACAGGGGCACCCTCGGACCCGAGAAGGACACGAGAGGAGCAGGTATGGGAAGGTAGGGGCGTGGGAGGAGAAGCCTAGGGCCACCCTGCATTCAAGGGAAAGGGTACCAATGGGACATCTGTGAAGAGATGTGCAGGAAGCAGCTGGAGGTGTGGCCCTGAGAGGACAGAGGTGACCGTCCCTGAGCGCTCAGGCCACTCAAATAGCTCTGCATGCTCATCTCACTATAAACCATCAGCCCTTGCAGTCAGCCCAGGAGCGTGTGTGTTACTGTGACTGAAACACTCATCCAGGTGCAGGTGTTTTGCAGATGTGATTAAAGCCCAGGATCAGCTGATTCCCGGTAGGGAGACTGTTCTAGACTACCTGTGTGGGCCTGAGCCAGCCGGTGGGAAGGCCCTGAGAGCGGAGCTGAGGCTTCCCTGGAGAAGAAGAAATCCTGTCTGTGGACAGTGGTGCCAGCCCAGGCCCAAGGGGCAGCCGCCCTTCCCGGGGACCTGCCCTGCGGATTCTGGGCCTGCCCGGCAAGCCCCACCCTCGCTAAGCCAGTCCCTGGAGGTGCAACTCTTCGTATCCATCTCCCACTTCAGCTTCTCTGGTTGGATCCTGCCGAGTACAGTAGTTTGTAGAGGGCTAAAGGGGACATCAAAGGGGACACAGACCAAGAATTGGTCACCAGCACTGGCTAGAGGCTGCTGGTGACTTCTGAGAGCACATACAGCCTAGCAGCAGGGAGTGAAGACAGGGCAGGGGCTGTCCCTGGGAGCTTGCTAGAAATGCAGTCTCCTAGGCCCCCCCCGGCCCTGCTGTATCAGAACCTGCCCTTTAACAAGGCCCCAGGTTCTGATGTTCACCACAGCCTGAGAAGCCTGTGCAGACCAGCTGGAAAGGCATTAGCTGGGAAGGGAAGGGAAGATGAAGCGGAGGGGAGTGTCTGAGGCTGGGAGCACCCAGAGAGGCGCAGACAGGAGGCAGAACCAGGGGTTCCCATGTAAGAAAAACAACGAAATACAGTGTGTGGGGGGCGGGGAAAATCACACCTTCCCCTCTCCAATTAAGAATGGGAGGGGAGCCCGGCCGGGCGTGGCTCAGCGGTTGAGCGTCGACCTAGGATTCAGGCGATCCGGGTTCGATTCCTGGTCAGGGCACACGCCCGGGTTGTGGGCTCGATCAATGACTCTCTCATCATTGATGTTTCTACCTCTCTCTCTCCCTCTCCTTTCTTCTCTCTGAAATCAATAAAGATATATTTTAAAAAAAGAACGGGAGGGGAGGAAACGTGTTCAACAGTCAGAACACACCTTGGCCCTGGTTTCGGAATTGCTGCCAGACAAGATGTAGACGGGTGGTAAGGAGAGGGAAAGACAGGGGAGGGGAGAGGAGGTACAAACGGGAGGCGGCGGCTTTGATCATATTAATCAAGGGCTCTGGCTACGAAACTTCACAGAGCTGGCTGTGAATCTTGCTGTGTGATCTTGGGCAAGTCACTTCACCTCTCTGAGCTTCTGCTGTTCCGTCTGGACAGTGGGGCCAACAATGACCTTTATTTTGTAGGGTTGCTGGAAAACTGTAGGAGCTAAGAAGTATAAAGTAGCCGGAGTGTGCTCTACATATGCGTTCATGGGCTTTATTATTATTTGTAAAATGGGAGGAGGGATTATACCCATGGGTCTATACCCCTGAAACCAAGGCACACAGATCTAGCTTTGATGCAGCAGCCCCATCTCGTGGCCAACAGGGACAAGGCCCTAGCAGACAGCGCACAGAAGCGTTGCATTTTTCCACCTCTAGGTACCTGCCCCACTAGCCCGGTGTGACTGAGAGTCTGGATCCCCCACTCTGTGCCTAAGGCTGTCCCTGGGGCCACTTGTCCAGGGGAGGGGCCCCATGGTCTTTGTCAGACCCCCAGAGCCTGGGGCAGAGCAGCTAAGAGACTGCTCAGGTGTAGACAAACTGGTCCCGCACCTTGAGGCCCCGGGTCAAGGCAAAAGGCACCCTCGGGCATAGAATCGCCATAAAGGTGAGTCAGGTGTACATAGCCCTTTCATCCAGAGGTCCCAGGGCCTGACACACATGCTCATTAAATGTCTCAGGCGTCCACCTAAGGAGGGGGAGGCGGACCTTACACCCTCAAGCAAGCTGCGAAGATCAGAAGCATGTCCCTGTTTTCCACAGGAGAAGGCTGAGCCCAGAAAGGCGAGGTGTTCTGCCCAAGGTCACACAGCAGGGTATGAATTTGGCCTCTAACTCACAATCTGGTTGACTGGATTAACCCATGACTCTTTGCTAGGCTGGGAAATCAAGCCATTACCGGTTTCTTTGTGCCTCAGGCTATTTACGCTGCCAGAAAGGAATGATTCCTACCACTCACTTGAACTCCTTGGGGAAGGTCTGGCTTCACATTTGGTCACTGATATTTGTGAAAGGGAGGCTGGGGGAGTCAGAGAGAGAGCGCAGAATTTGGCACCAAGCAGTTGTCATTTAAAAGCATCCATAATTATAAAATACATCAAATATAAAGAAAACAATGTAGCAACCACACCGGTGCCACATCCTGCCCTGTCCCACCCAACCCGGATCTAGTAGAGATTGTGCAGCCAGGATCCCTGCCCGTGAGCTTTGAGAGCCCAGCACCCCCTCAGGTGCTTGGAAAGTGACCCATACAAAGTGCCTGCTACTTGGCCCGGGCATCAGTTTCCTGTGACTGCTGTAACAAGTGACCACAAACTTAGTGCCTTCGAACACTGATTTATTCTCTTACAGTTCTGGAGGGCAGAAGTCGGACATAGGACTCACTGGGCTAAAATCCAAGTGTGGGCAGGCTGGTTCCTTCTGGAGCTCTAGGGGGGAATCCATCTCCTTATCTTTCCCAGCTTCCAGCGTTGCCTGCATTCCTTGGCTCATGGCCCCTTCCTCAAATCACGCCAGCCTCTTACTTCTGTCATCACATATCCTACTTCCTTTTCCGTAGAATCCCCTCCTCCCTCCCTCTTATAAGAACCCTGTGATGGCATTCGTCCCACCCTGATCATCCAGGATCAACCCCCCATCTCCAAGTCCTTAACTTAATTACATCTGCAAAGTTCCTTTTGCCACGTAAAGCCACACAGGCACAGGTTCTGTGGATCAGAACATGGACATCTTGGACACCAGTATTCAGCCTGGCATAGCAGGCATTTAATAAACGTGGCTTTGTTCCTGGTCTTTCCTACTCCTCCCTGATGAGCCCATCAAGGAGACACAGCACTGGCAGGTGCAGGCGGAACTGAAGGACTAACAGCTAAGGGGCCAGAGGCCCAGGCTCAGGGTTCCGGGTTAGGCTCGTTGGAGAAAGGGGTCCTGCACCTTCCTCTCGTGGCCCCGGGATGCACCCACAATGGAATGGGGGTGTCTGTCCTCTTTGCCCATTAAGAATGACCCACCCTGGTTCTCAGCACCCCGGCCTCCCTGCCCCCAGCCCTCCTTCCCAGGCAGCCCCAAGTTACTGTTTTAATGAGTTCCTTGCCCTCTAATTAGCAGGTGCGGCTTTGAAAGGAAGCTCCTGGTGTTTACCTTGAACAGAGCCTTTAATAACCAAACCCGAGGAATGGCGGACTGGCTCCCTCCTAATCCCCATCTGAGCGGCAGTGCTTAATGAGCCTTGGCACCAGCGAACCTTCTCCTGCCCTCTCTCAGGCGCCCTGCAGTGCCCCAGGGGCTCGTTACTAAGCAGCATCAGCCCTGCCAGGAGACGCCCCTGCAGCCCAGCAGAGACTGGGGGGAGGGACAGCTCATGCTCGGATTGGGTGGCATCCCCCGAGTCAGCAGGGCACCCTGGCTAACATTTACCGGCACCCACTGGGAACCCAGGCTATTCTGAGGCTTCACCTGTCCAAGGGGCTGACACCCTCACTTCTACCTTACTGTCATCCCCATGTCACCCCCCAGAGAAAACTCAGGGAAGCTGAAACCTGTAAATATAGGGACTCGGGCGCTTTGCTGGTGCCTGGATTAATTTCACACACAACAGCCCCGAGAGGGAGATAGTGTTAATCCCCATTTTACAGATGAGAAAACAGAGGAGACTGCTGGCGAGGAAAAGGTGGTACTGGGACTCCAACTAGGGCTGGTCTCATTCTAAGACTGCGGCTCTTTCTGCAGAACCCAGGGAACTGGGGGGGGGGGGGGGGGGGAGAAGTAGGGGCAGAGAGCAGAGTTCAAATGTTAAAAACAGTGGTGTCACCTGAGCCTCTGTCCCCACTGGGGTTAAGGCAATGACCCTACTTTAAACCACTACTGAATGCCTGTCTCACCGGAGGGCCATCAGCACCCTCCTGCAGATCCAGTAGCCTGCTACTGCAAGGCTGGGGGACAGAGAGCTGCAGGGTGTGGCAGGAGGTCTGGATGGTCTCCTTGGTCCCTGTTCATACAATTAGCTGCAGGAGGCCTGGGGTGAAGGTGGGTCCCCAGAAAGAACGGCCAGCTGCAGGGTCGAGTGGCAGGCTCCCCAAATCACAGGAGAGGCAGAGCCCACAAGAACCCAAGGTGGGGCGAGGGGAGTTGAGGAGAGACCCAGGGACTGAGGTCCATCACCTCTGTCCAACAGCCTCCCCAGTGCACACTCTGCAGGGCCCAGAAAGGGGCCTGCACTCTGAGAAGGAATATTCTAGAACATGAGGTTTTTTTGTTTGTTTTCTTTTAAAATAAATGGATCTGCCTCTGGGTTGCTGGAGGAAGGCAGAGGCGCCTCCCACCCCATTTTGTGCGGTAGTTACCTCCCCCTCTCGCCTGTGAATAGCCGCCAGTCTGCCAGGGGAGCTTGAAAGGCGTTTAGAGTGTTTAGGCGGGAGAGAAGAGGCCTCGGCTGGCTTCCTTTGTTGGTAAAGGCCCCCGCTGGGCCTTTATCTGGCTCAAGCGCTCTTCCTGCAGCCACAGAGACACATCCAGAAGGGACTCAGGAAGCCAGGCCCCTGTCCCTCCTGGGACTCTGGGGCCCACCCAGGCCAGTCTTGCTGGGGTTCTATTTGTAAGAGGAGGGGTCTGCCAAGCCTGGCCACCCCCAGTGCACTCCTGTCCTATGTCCCTTGGTCTGGCAGGGCTCAAGCTACCTGGCATGGGTCAGGTAAGGGCAGAGGCTGAGCACTGACTAAGCATTTGCTGCATGCAGCACTGTGAGGTCAACACGAGAGGGAGAACGCTAAAGATTTGAGTGGCCATGGCCCAGGGGCCAGCTGGATTCAGGAGTGGCCATGGATCTGTGCCAGGCATTTGGGGAACAAGGGGACACAATTATAAAGATGACTCAGCCCCTCCTCTCCAGGAATTTGCTATTAAGCAGGAAAGTTGGCATCCTTCTGAATAAGCTAATATGCTGCAGAGGGAGAGTCTGTGACCTTGAGAATTCACTTTCCTCTCAGGACCTGTTTTCTCCATCTGTAAAATGGGGTGTTGGGGGGAGGGGACCTGTAGAAACCCATCCAGCCCTGACCCTTTATGTTGCAAGAACAGATTCTATTTTTCAAAATGGCCACAATGGTATTTCCCATCCCACACACTCTTCCAAAATCTTTCCATTTTGTTCCCTTGCCTTGAACATGGGGACTGGGGGAGGCCTCCACGGATGCTAGGTGACTAAGGAGACTTGGTCATAAAGGTGATATACACTTCTGCCTGGCTCTTTCTCTCGGGACATTTGGTTTTGGGACGGAGCCACTGTACTATGACAGAGCCCAGGCTATGTAGGGAGCCAAAATGACTGTGCTCCCGGCAGATAGCCTGCCCCAACCTGCCAGCCATGTGAGTGTGTCATCTTGGAGGTGGGCCCTCCAGCTAAGTTGAGAGTGGAGCAGAGAGGAGCCCTCCCTGCCCAGCCTCACCCAAAATTGTAGATTTGTGAGCAAAAGCAATGCTTGTTGCTGTTTCTTTGCGTCGCTGCCGAGCTGTCACACAGCACAAGCACATACCAGGTGCCCACAATATCCTTGCTTATGATCAGCTCGAAAATACGAGTTGAAATTCACAAAGCAAGTACAGTGGCACCTCGGTTTTCTAATGTAACCCGTTCTGGAAGACAGAGTTCTGAAACGTTGGAAAACCAAGGGATCCACAGCCGACAGCTGGGCCTCAGGATCCTGCCCTCAGCGGAAGCCGCGTGGCATGTTCGACTCCAGAGGCGGGTTCGAAAACCGAAGCATTTCCCTCCGGGTTTACGGCGCTCGTAACCCGGAATGTTCGCCAACGGAGACGTTCGAAAACCGAGGTACCGCTGTAGTTCCTAAATGCCAGGCACTGTTCTAAGCACTGAACTCATTTTCATCCTAACAATGTTCACTCTCATTTTACGGATGAGAAAACTGAGGCACAGAGAGGTTAAATAACTAGCTTGATGTCACACAGCCAGGAAGTGGTGGAGCTGGGATTCAAACTCTGCTGGTGGCTCCACAGTCCTCCTCACCCTTAACCTTTTGGCTTTACTGCCCTGTCCCAGTGGATGGATGGTCCCAAGTCCTGAAAAAGCCAGAAGGGCCCTAGTTCCGGAAAACTGTATTCTTTCCAATGAAAAGTGGTTGTCAAGTGCGAACCTTCAGGCCATTTTTCTGGCCCCATGTGAATATACTTTTAAATCAATTTTTAAATCCTTTATCCGATCACAGGACCCAGTTCTTGGTTTGAAAACCCGTGATAGAGCGAAAATGTGGAGGGACAGTAATGAGCCCCAGAGCTCAAAGCACTGGAGACAGAAGATATAAAGCACGAGGTCCAGACCCCAAGCAATGCCCCCACCACTGAGGCTGTTTCAAACCTGAGGTATAATTTACACATCATAAAATGCACCACTTTAAAGTGTACAACTCAGACTCCGGCACAACTTGACGGCCTCCTTGGAACCTGACTTGCATAGGCCCTGGCCGGCCAGTGCCTCCCCTGACCCCCTCAGCCTCTAATCTTTCACCCTGAGGGCAGCTGAAGTACACAGGGTTCCCAATCCCGATATCCCATGGTCTCCAGCAACCATCAGAGGGTTCCAGAAATGCCAGGCCTTTGGCACCGAACACCGTCTCCCACTCACTTTGTGTTCTGGCACAGAAATGCCTGTCAGACCACATGACCTCATTTTTGGTTCAGAGACTATGGTCCTCAGTGCTCCAGGCCCACCTGACATTGGCTCCCGGGCAGCTTTCCGAGGCTCCATCTGCGCCATGAACCGCAAATGCTCAGGCAACAGACAGTGGAGCCCTGTCCTGTTTTCTCTTTCAACAGCTTTCCTGGGAGGCTGGAGACACTGTGGGAACAAGCGTGAGCTTTCACCTCAGAGCAACCGGGGACGTGTCCATGCAGGGTCCCTCACCAGGAGTGACCCCAGAGTCACCTGGACCTTGGTTTCCTCAAACGTAAAATGGGAGACACAGCCCTTCCCGTGCAGAGCCATCCGGGAGCTGGGAGCAATGTCCCGAGAGCAGCACAGCTCGGTGCCTGGACCCAGCAGACCCCTGTAAATGTTAGCTGCTGGCACAAGAGCAATACAAACAGGCCACTGGTCACTGCATGTGGCAAGTTCACGTCTGATTAGGTTTATGTATTTATTTTTCTTTGCAATAGGGTTTGGAAGTGCAAACAGTGTGGCCACCGGGTACAATGTTTCCAGAAGGCTTAGGGAGTTCTCAGCCACTCTGGGTGGGCTGTCCCCCGGCCCTCACACCCCCGGTTTTGAGGTGCTGACCCATCTGGTGCTATCAGACCCGGACTGGCCGCCAGGGATGGTAGAGGACACTCTGTTTCCTGGAATGTGTGCCATGTGACACTGAGCTGGCCTCTGGCGGACGGTGATGTTGAACTTGGAAACTGACACTGTGCTCCGCGAGGCTGGGAGGGTCCACCCAATCTGCCCTTCTGACCTGTAGCTGCTGGGTGCAGAGCCCCGGGCGCCTTCCCACGCAAGCCCAGTGCCAGTCCTGAGCAACGGTCACCCGAGGCTGCCGGGGGAGGGAGGAGCTGCGGTCAGGCTTGGTGTGGGGACACCGCCCTGGTGCCAGAGAGCCGGATTCTGGGTCTGGCTCTACCCAACTGGTTCAGGGACCTTGGGTGTGTCCCCGACTCCTCCCAGAGCCGCACTGTCCTCATAAAACGGGGCTGTTATTCTAGATTGGAGATTCAACTGGCTGCAGGCAGTAGAATTTTCCCCTTGCTTTCCTTTCAAATAAGAAATAGATAAAAGCAGAATAAGCTCAGGAATAAGGGGTGGGGGAGTGTGGAACTGACCTCTTGCTGCCCGTTTCCTCTCCTCCCTGTCCTATGGCCCCCGAGGCTCCTCTGCGGAATAAATCATTATTTTAAGGGTACCACGGTATTCGGTAAAGCTTGAACACTTGAGTTATATGAGCATTCATTTAGGCTACAGATTAACTGAGCACCTACTATGTGCTGGGAACTGTTCTAAGAGCTGGGATATAGCTGTGAACAAGACAGACAAGGTCCCTAGGCTTCCAGACTCCCTAAAGGCAGTAAGATCTCTACAATATGTGATGTATAATATGAAACACATGACATGCAGGGGTAAGTAGCATGAAGGAAACTAAAGCTACATAAATAGGATCAAGAGTGATGGGCCATTGGAGGAGACTCCTCAGGGAAGTGAGGACAGGAGCTCTGAGTTCCTTCCAGGCAGGGGAATCAGCAGGTGCAAAGGCCCTGAGGTACTTTGGAGGAGTGGCAAGAAGGCATGTGTTGCTGAGGCAGCCATGTAGAGTGGGAAGAAAGGAGGCCGGGGAGCGAGTTAAGTGGTCAAATCACACTTTTACAGGCTAAGTGTATTGGGTTAAATAGCACCCCCCCAAATTCCTGTCCCCCTAGAACCTTAGGACGTCATCTTATTTGGGAATAGGTATTTACAGATGTAAACAGTTAACATGAGGTCGTACTGGATTAGAGTGGGCCCGAAATCCTATAAAGTGTCTCTATAAGAAGAGGAGAGGACACAGACACAGAGGAGAGGCCAGGTGAAGACAGAGGCAGAGGTTGGAAGGATGTGGCCACAAGCGAAGGAGCACCCCCACCCCCAGGAGCTGGAAGAAGCAGGAAGGATGCTGCCCTAGAGCCGTCAGAGGGAGTACAGCCCTGCTGGCCCCTTAACTTCTGCCCTCCAGGACTGTGAGAGGAGAGATTTCTGTTCTTTTAGCCCCCAGTTTGTGGTCATTTGTTGTGGCAGCCCCAGGACACTCAGACACCCAGGGAAGGACTCTAGTTTTATTCAGGGTGAGATGGGGGTCCACATAGACTTTGAGCATGGACATGGCATGATCTGACTGGCATTTTAAAGGATCGTGTTGGGTCACAGTGCCCACCACACCAGGCTCCTAACCTCCAAGGAAACAAACAGGCACAGCATTAGGGGGAGAAGAAGAAAAACCGCTCATGGCCTGTGGCCACCTAAGAGCCCTCAGGTGGGTGACACACGTCTGCTAAGCCACCCACATCTCAAGAGTTCGCTCCGTCTGTGGGAAGGTAACCAGGATCCTGCCCGGGTAGGGCCACAGCCTTCCACCCTACTCTCCACCCAGGCCCCTCTGAAGGCCCCTGGTCCCAGGAACAGCAGCAAAATGGATTCCCTGGCCCTGACTGGTTCTCCCTGTTGCCTTATTTAAAATTTCCCAGACAGAATTTCTCCTCTGAAAATTTGGAGCCTGTCATTATCCATCTGAGAACCTGTAATTTTTTTTAAAGGAACATAGCCCGAAAGGAGAAATGAGTCAGCTGGGTAGCGTCAGCTATATGCTTTGAATGGAGACAGGGTGGGAGGGAAGGTCAGCCAGTGACCCAACAAGCATTTATTAAGCACCTTATGTTTGCCAGGCACTTTGCCAGGTGTTTCCACACAGGCAGCTTCAATTTGGTTTGATAGTATTTTACTAAATGTATACTATTTGTGAAAAGCCCTTCAAGGAAGTAGGACCCAAAGCCCTCTTGAAATAACTGGGTACAAGGCAGAATGTGCGAAGAGCCTCCGGACGGGACTCTAAGAGGTCACAGGGAAGTGTAGAGGAAATGAGTGAAATAACATTGGTCTGGAATTCAAGGCCCCTGTGAACTCTGTGTTCTGGGTAGCGCCTCAGCTTGCTCATCTGTGAAATGGCCGTGACAATGGCTGCCTGAGACCTTGCAGGATAACCGTCAAGCTCAAATGGGATGTGGCCGGGGAGCCCATCCTATAGTGATCTCATTGGCCCAAAGTGCAACACCCTGCCCAACCCGCCCCCGCTGGACCCAGGGAAGCGGGAGAACACAGGACGAGGCCATCTGAGTGCCTGCAGCCCCTTGGCCCTGCTGGCTCCTTAAGAGCACTGCCTGACTTACAAGTGGCGGGCCCATCAGCCACATTGCTTGGGGACGCTGTGAGGTTGCTGGGCCATTTCAGAGGTGAGAACATTAAGGCCCAAGGTAAGCATCACAGCTGAGCCAATAGCTAAGGTAGCCCAAGAACTGACAGCCCTCCCCCACCCCTAGTTAACTGGCACCAGTTTTGGGTAGTTATGGGGGAGGGAGGAGCTGAGAAGCCACATCTTCATTGGTCCTTTGCTATAGTGCCTGCCTGCGGGGCTTGGTGACTTGTGCCAATACTACGGCCAATACTGAGCCCATGACAGCCCCCACTCCGTGTGTGCCCCTCACCGCGCTGAGTGCTTCCAGGTACTGTGCATTCAATCCCCATAGGAGAGAGCACTGTCACTCAGGCACAGGGAGGCTCAATGACTTGTCTTCGGGGGCAGCCAAATCCCAGAGAGAGATGCCCCTTCTTGCAAAGGGCTGGCTCTCCTAGTGGGGCTGGGGATAGGTGCCCTGTCCCAAGGCATCGTGGATGCAGGTCCCTGCCCCCCCATGGGAAGACCTCTGCCCAGCCCCTCACCCGCCCCATTCAAACCTTGCCCTGTCCCACTGCCAGACCTTTGCAGCTGCTGTTGTCCCTGTCTGGCAAGCCAACCCCTCTCTTTCCCAGCTTTCTCGAACCTTCTCAGTTCTTCTGAGGCCTTGCTCAGGCCCTATCTTCCTTGGGAATCCCAGCCCTACGTTGATGTTCAAACCCTTCATAACTGGTAAGACAGGGCTTCTGTCTTAGTTGGGATCCCCCAGAAGCAGACCCTGAGGTAAGAGTGGAAGTCATTGATTTGGGAAGGAACAGATACAGGGGTGGGAGGTGAGACAGAAAGTAAAGGAGCCAGTGGGGGGTGCTTGGCTGCTCATCAGGCTATTCTGTGGGTGACTGTAGTTCAATCTCATTGCTAAGGGCAGGTGTAGATCTGGTTGTGACCTGAGTAGGAGGAGGCAGGAGGGTTTTCCCTGCACCTCCTGTGGGCTGCTGGCTGCGGGCTGCGGGCTGCGGGCTGCTCCTGGGACACTGGTCCCCAGCGCTGTTGATCAGAAAAGGCAGAGAAAGCCCTAGGGTGGGCAGCATCAGGTGGGAAATGTGGGAAACCTAGAGCCTACAGGTACTGACCAAGCAGAATAGAGGCCTGCGGTGAAGCGTGTCAGCCCCAGCTTCACATGTGGTCCCACCAGACGAAGGTCCAGTCCTGTTCCCACGCTATCCTCGGAGCACAATACCTATGCAACACACAGTAGGTGCTCAGTAAATGCTCCTGGGTAAGTAAACAAAGCAGATTGCGCCAGAGAACTTGCCACATGGTTAGAAAATAAATGTAGCCTCTGCCTTAGGCCCCAGTAGAGAATGAAAGCCCCAGTGGGCAGGGGCCCTTAGAGTGCCCTGCAGGACCTGCCCTGTGCCCTGTGAAAGCAGGATCCTGACATAAGCACCAGGACGCCACTTGTGGGACTCCTGCTGTGATTACTTTTGACTCAAGTGGCAGCTCATTCAATATTTAGACTCTGTGAAGCCTTCCCATGCCTCACTGGGCTGCAGCCAAGCTAGATTGGGTTACCTGAGCACGATAGGCGTTCACACCTGCCCAGGTTCAGCTCTGCATATCCCACATTCCTGATGAGAGAACAGATCATCCTGCCAAGAGAATGCCACCTCCCACCTCCCAAGGCACGCAGGGAAATAAGCTATGGTGCCATGACGGCTGGTGACACCTGCAAAGCCGCTAGGGGTCAGGATGGGGAATGACAGACACATCAGGGGTTTCCGACCTTCTCAATCTGCTGCAAAGACCACTATTCATTTCTGGCCCCTCTGCTGAGGACACTTGCTGTCTTTGCAGGTGGCTTGGTCTGTGGAAAGGCCCAGGGCACTGAATTACCACTGCCCCCTACTGGCCAATGGTCATGAGCACATCCCTTCACCCCTGAGCAGCTCCGTGGGGAGCAGGGGATGACACCCCAATCAACACTGAGATTGTTTTTTGGGTGCTCATCCCCCCTGGAAGAGAGAAAGTCCCTGGACCAAGAGTCAAGAGATGTGCGTCCCAGACCCACTCGTCCAAAACAGTGGCCAAGGGCCACATGTGGCCATGGAGCCCTCAAATGCACCCCGTGTTAATTCAGATGTGTAAGTAGACACGCCAGATTTTAAAGACTTGCTAAGAAAAAAAGAACATTTTCCTAATAATTTAATATATTGGTTATAAGATGAAATGATAATATTTTGGATATGTTAGGTTAAATAACATATATTAAAATTAATTTCACCCGTTTTTACTCTTTTCTCCAGTTTTATTGAGATATAACTGACAATATAACACTGTATTAGCTTCAAGTGTACAAGATAATGATTTGACATACGTATATATTGTGAAATGATTACCACATTAAGTTTATTTACTTATTTATTTAAAATATATCTTTATTGATTTCAGAGAGAGGAAGGGAGAGGGAGAGAGAGAGACAGAAACATCAATGATGAGAGAGAGCCACTGATAGGCCGCCTCCTGCACGCCCCCGACTGGGGATCAAGCCCGCAACCCGGGCATGTGCCCTGACCGAGAATTGAACCATGATCTCCTGGATCCTAGGTCAACGCTCAACCGCTGAGCCACGCCCGGCCAGGCCCACCACACTAAGTTTAGTTAACACCCATTACCTCACATAGTTACAAATGTTTTTTTCTTGCAATGAAACTGTTTTTGCTTTTTTTAATGTGGCTACTAGGAAGTGGGGGATTGCATATGTGACTGGCATTGTATTTTTACTGTAGCGTGGCCTGCTCCAGAAGCTAACTGGCTGCTATGGAGTTTCCAGTAAGTCACATGACCCTTTGGAAATCAGCAGACAGATCAGGTGGCCTCTGCCATGTGTCCGTCCATCCAGGGCACTCTGTGGCCCTGAGCACTGACTCAGGAGCAGTCGGAGCAAAGCCCACAAGCCTGCAGCATGCGGCTGCTCCTCTCTTGCCTTAACGCCAATACTGTTTAGCATAAGTACGTGCCATGTGATATTTCGGTTCCATCTAGTGCACAGTCCGTGCTCAGTGACTGTCAAATAAATGAGGGAAACCAGTAAAACCAGTATCTCCTCTCAGAAGACAGAAGCTGACCTCAGACCCCCTCTAACCCCTGCACACTCCCTGACATACTCAGGGTAGGCTCCACTCTCCAAGTAAGTGTGACTGTCCGCAAACAGCCTCCAATCACGACACACACGCAGGAGGGGGCTCAGCAGAACTGAGGCTGCGAGATGCCCAGAGAGCAGGGCCTGACTGCTGTCGTCCGCAGGCTCCTGCTCTGGGTCTTGGTTTAAACACCAGCCTGGGCTATTTGACCCTCAGGGCTGAGCAGTGTGATAAGTTTGGCCACAGCCTCCCTTCCCTTTTCCGTTAACCCACCCCTCTGTCTCCTTCTCAGTTGTCAAAGGCTAACTCTGCAGAGGTGCCCTTGGAAGTTCTTGGAGGAAGATGGTAAAGACGGGAGTGGGCAGGGCTGGGCGCCCAGATATTAGCTGGCCCTCTCCTTTGTCTCGGGCATACACCGCAGGTTTTTTGAGCTGGCCCTGATTTCAAGCACTGTGACCAGTTGTCCCTCCAAACCAAAATGTCCTGGATGTTCCGCTAGGTCAGCAAATGGCAAATACAGGGATTGCGCCAGTCTGCATCTTGATCAAGATACGAAGGCCCAGAATTCTTGGCCCCGGAACTGCTTTGTCTCTCCTACCAGATGCCCTGGGAGATACACAAGAAACAGAGACCACACCAGTGCCTGCCCTCGGGGCATCTTGTCTGGGGAGATAAGGCTCCAGAAACAGCGGCGTAAAAATGCAGGCTGGGGAAAGCTGAAGGCTGAGTGATGAGGTGGAGACAGCTCGGCGCTGTGGGGTTTCTTAAAGAGAGATGGCCTGGGCTGGCGGGCCACCTGAGAGCAGCTGGAGGAGGCTGGAGAGGGCTAGGGAAGCGTGTGTGTGTGTGTGTGTGTGTGTGTGTGTGTGTGTGTGTGCATATGTGTGCATGCGAGCGTGTGCATGCACTTGTGTAGGGGACAGTGGGGGAGCCAGCCGGGCTGCCTGCAAGGTCTGCATTCTCCCCAGGCCCCACTGTGCTTGTCGTCCTCCATCTGGCCCCCAGCTGTCCTTTGCCCAGTGCTGGGCCAGGTCACAGCATGCCACGTGTGCTTCGCCTCCACTTTCTGCTCAGGAGTTGTGAGCTTGAAACTGAACACCCAGAGCGGTGTAAAGAACTTTCCAAAGGGTTTGTGGGAGGTGGCAGCATTCATGCCCCCTACTTTGGGGAGGGGTGAGCAATGAGCCTCTGGGTCTGGGCTGTTTTGGTGGCACTGGTTGGCAGGATAATTTCTTTCCCTTTTCTCTTCCTTCCCTCAGCTCCATGAGGCACTGCCAGGGAGGAGGGTGGGTGGAGAAGAGGGGCCGCCCTTCTCGGAGCTAGGCTGTATCCCTCCCCATGCCAGCTGAAACCTGTTCACATCTCGTGGCCTCCCAACCCCCCAAAATGAGCAGGTGTGAGGGTCTAGGGTAGACATTGGCAGCTCAGCCCTGGCTGCAGGGTGGCAGAGACCAGGTCTTGGCCGTGAGAGCAGCGCAGCAGCTCCCACACCCATTCACCACAGCCGTCCAGCCCAGGCCTTGGGACCCCCGCCTACAGATCCTCATTCCTGCCTGAGCTGGCCCCAGGCTCCTGCTTCAGGCCAAAGCCTCAGTCCCCTGGCCCCATGCCCCTCCAGCTGTCCCGGGGTGACCGACAGGGCAGGAAACCCTCTCACAGCAAAGGGCGGGGGGTGGCAGGAAGGAGAACTGGGGGCAAGGGTGGGATTATTCTGCTCGGCTTACTCAGAGCTGACATAAAAGGGGCCGTTGTCCTGGAGAGAGAGAGAAGGCCAAGATGGCCTGGCCCTGGCCCAACCAGGCAGGCCGACCCAGGACACCCACCAGGGTGGTCTTTAGGCGGGGCAGCGCCCCCAAACATGGAACCGCATGGGACAAGGGTTGAGCAAGGTGTCTCTGGGGCCTTGAGGAGGACATACATGGCAGTGGGGGGTGGGCCCTGCCTGAGAAGCAGGGCAGCAGGAAGGTGCTGCTGGAAATCATCAAGGATTAACAGCCCTCGTGTCCTGCTACAGTTGGGGCGACTCCCTGGAAGGGGAGACGGGCACAGCCAGGAAGGCACAGAGCGGGGACTTGAACCCAGGGACCACCTGGCTGCATAAACTCCCCACTGTGGTTTCAGGGACAAGAGGCCACTGCCAGGTCCCTCCCCTCTGAGAAAGTGCCCAGCAGGCCCCACAGACTTCTGTCCCGTCAGGATGGCAGGAGCAGATCTGCTCCCTGACCCGTGGCCGGGGTCTAAGGGGTGATCGCACACCGGGTATCAGTCCTCGGGGTCACTTCATCTCCTGCTCTGTGGTCCAGCACCTTGGGAATCACCCTGCCAGGCCTGGACCACAAGTGGAGGAGGACCTCAGCTGTCCCTTCTCAGAGGCCAGCTTCAATTTGGATGGACAAGACCTTCCCCTCCTCCTCCTGCTTGCACTGGGGTGAACAGTGCCCGCACCCCACGCATGTCCTCCTGGGACCTGGGGCTGTGACCTGATTTGGAAATAAGGTCTTCATAGATGGAATCAAGTTAAGATGAAGTCGGACTGGATTAGGGTGGGCCCTGAATCCAATGACAGATGTCCTTATAAAAGAAAGGCAGAGAGAGATTTGGGGACACAGAGAGTCATAGAAGAGAAGTCATGTGATGATGGAGGCAGAGATTGGAGGGATGTGACCAGAGCCAAGGAACACCTGGGGCTCCCAGATGCCCTGGTGGGAGCCCACTGCCTGGCGGGGGGCGGGGGGCACCTCCTCTTTTGCCAGCGTCTGTGGGATTTTGGTCTCAGCCATCTGCTACAGGGGAGAGCCCACGAAACAGGGAGTCTGTTGGGCCTTGGAATTTGGGGCTGGCACCAAGGAGAAGGCCATTCCTCCCTGCAGTGCTCCCACTGTCAGCCGGCTGGTGGCTGGAACACCAGCTAAACCTTCCTGAGAGACCCACCGGCGTTTATGAGGTTGTGGAGAGAGGCAGGCCAGGGCTATATTTACCTCAAACTGCTCCTGCCCCGGAGGCTCTGACGTGCAAGGGCTCTGAAAGAAACGGGGCCCCTCTGTGTGTATTGCCCCAGGCTGTACCCAGAACCCCTGAGCAGGCTGCAGTTTGGGGCTTTGGCTGCGAACAGTGTTGGGGCTCTTACAGTGCAGGGGGCACTCCCAGTCCAGGGACACAGTCCACTTGGCCCCATGACCTGGAGCCCTGTCTCGGGTGCTAAGCAGAGTGGGTGGGCTAGGGAGACAGCAGCTCGCAGGAAGGACCAGGAGAGGAGCACAGGCCAAGCACCCTCCCTGGGTGTCCTGACTGGCACAATGCCCTTTCCAGATGGGGCCGGAACCCCCCTCCCCAGCCTGGCATGCTCCAGCTGCCACCACCTCACCCTCTTGAGCCTTGGCAGCCCCCGCTGGCCACTGGACAGGCTGGGTCTGGCATGGCTGACTGATGATGCCCGGGTGCCTGGGAGCAGGGAGAGTAACAGGGTGTGTGGGGGTGCAGATGAGAGGGTCTGAGGGAGTAGGGGAGTGATGAGGAGGGGGGAAGGGAGAAGGCGGAGGGGAGGGAGAAGAGAGGAAGGTGAAAGAGGGGCAGGAAAACTGATCCCAGACATGAAACAAAGGATGGGTGAAGATAATGTTAATGAGAATGATGGGTTCATTAAAGAAGCTAGTGTTTCTTGAGCATTACCAGCAAGGTGACACATAGCAATGCATTTAACTTCACAGCCATCCAATGGGGTAGCCATGGCTCTTATTCCCATTTCCCTGATCAGCAAACTGAGGTCCATAGCAGTTATAAGCTCCCAAACTGAGAGTGCCATTCAGGACCAATGCCTCCCCCCGAGTCCTCTCCCATCACTGTCAGCACAGCTCTGTTTGGGCCACCCTGCAGGAGGCAGCTGCTGGGGAAGTTGGCAGGAGGCGCAGGCCAAGGCCGGGGGCCCCCCTAGTCCAGCCCAGCTGAGCACCCGATGGCGGGTCAGGGGTGAGGTGGCGCTAAGTGGCTTATGCCTCCATGCAGAGGCCAACTGACAGACGGCTGGATTAACAAAGACGCGCTCTGTTCCCGGGCAGGTCATGTGGAAAGCACAGCCACGACCCCTGTCACTTCTCCTTTTTTCTTTTTTTGTAAGAAGAGATGTTTGTTCCCGAGCCCAGGCGGAGGAGGGGGGGGCGCCCGCCTCTTCGCCAGCTGTAACCACATCAGCTGCTGCGGGCACAATGGACGCTTCTCGGCCATGTCCACCCCTCACCCCGAAGCCCCAACCCTAGGCCGCCAGCAGGCCAGGCAAACAGGATTCAGCCTGCTGCCCAGCTTTGCAGCAGAGCAACGCTCCCGAGTGCCAGCTCGCAAAGCAGCAGCTGAAAATGGATCATTAGCCCCGAATGGAGCCTGTAGAGAAGGGGGCAGCGGGAGGGCAGCCCTGGCAGCAGACGCTGTTCCTTGCCTGTCCCCTGGAGGGCCACGGAGGGTAGACTGCTGCCTGCCCAGCCCCCAGTCACACGCCACGATGACACCATTGCAGGTATTCCAAGTCAAAGAAAATATATGCTAAAAATGAATCTGACCCATTGCTTCTTATGTTAAAAATGTGGCCACTAGACCACTTGACATGACATATGTGTCTGTTACTCTGTTTTGATCGGGCAGCCTGAGTCTAGTGCCACACTAGTCAGAGTGGTCCAGACCCGCAGCATCAGCATCCCCTGGGAGCTTGTTAGACATGCAGATTCCCGGGCCCTGCCTAGGCCTGCAGAACCAAATCCTAACTCCCAGGCCAGCCCCGGAGCCCCACGACTGCTGTACTTATGACCTGTCACCTAACTGAATGGGCTGTCCCACTCCCGCACTACCACGTGCCCATGTGAACCCTTGGAAAGCTCCGAGTCAGCGGAAATGCCTCCATCCGAAGCAGCATAGTCACCCGCCGGGGGAGCCTTCTCCTGTGGGTTATGGTAACAGAAAACACGATCTTAGAATGCTGAACCTGCCCCGGTCTCTCCAAAGAGCTTCTGGTCAAAACCTTGCTGATTTAGACTAAATGGAGGGAGGCAGTCTGCCTTGCACAATTCAACAAATGTATTACTGCGAGCCTTGCACTGGCAAAGCATTGAAAATGTATGTATTTCATTCTTTTTCGATATACATGGCAATGTCAAGCCAGGCTTGCCTCTGGAAGATCTTTTGGGGGGCAGTTGCTTTTATTATTATTATTTAATATATTTTTATTGATTTCAGAGAAGAAGGGAGAGGGAGAGAGAGACAGAAACATCAATGATAAGAGAGTCATTGATCAGCTGCCTCCTGCACGCCCCCCACTGGGAATCGAGCCTGCAACCCGGGCCTGTGCCCTGACTGGGAATCGAACCTCGATCTTCTCATAGGTCGATGCTCAACCACTGAGCCACCTGCCTGGGCGGCAGTTGCTTTTAAAGTTCTTGGGGAGTTTGTTTTTGAGCAGTTTAAATGAAGTCCCTGTGTTTTTGTCTGTCATCAGCATTGCACTTTGTGGCTTAAAATGGGTGCTGATATTTGAGGATGGCATTATAGGCCTAAGAAGCAGAGGTGCTGTCTGTTTTGACACTCCATCTAGTGTCTTAAGATGTGTCCTTTCTCCTGGCTGCCCCAAAGGTTCCTTCAGGGTCCTCCTGGAAGCTGGGCTCAGCATCCATGAGATAGTAATGACAATAGCCCTTCCCCCGGGCTGAGACATCAGTTACATGCAGTGAGGTCTTCAGAGCTGACAGTTCCTTTAGATGGCTCCTTTTAATTTACAGAGGAAGCAGCTCTTAATTCTACCTCAAAAATGAGGAAGCCGAGACTCTGACACTTATTCAAGGCTCCCCAAAGTTTGTGGCTAAATCCCTCTCTTGCCCTGGAGGAAGCTGTCAACATTGTAAGCACAGCCTATATCCTTCCCTGTATATCAAGAACCCAATACCTGCTTCAACAAGCTGAGTCCCAATTTCCTGAACTCCAGGTAGCTGTCTGTAAGCGATGAAGAATGAACCGTGTCCAGAGAGGTCTGGCCCTGCCCTTGGCTCCAGGAGGGACCTACAGGCCCTTGGAATGGCCTGCTGGATCACAGTGTCTGTTTACCTGGGGCCTTGGGCCACCCCTATAGTCTAGGCTTCAGTGCCACTTATGGTGGGCATCTTGGGCAACCTCAGAGGGGCTGGAGGCTAAGGTCCCCCACGTGGGAGGTCAGCCATATCTTCGTGTCTGGATGCCGAGGGCCAGGTGAACATCCCTGGTTGTGACACTCCGTGCATGTGTCACCATTGTTGCCCCGAGGAGTTAACGCTGTCCTGATTCCATGGGGAAGGGACACCTGGGAGCTGTGTGTCCGGACCTCTCCTGGACCCGCCCCACATGCTTGTGCCCATGGCCATCTTTAGTCTAGATCCTTTCACTGTCCTAAACCACATTGGTGACTATCACAGCTCTCAGCTTTGAGTTGAGTCCTTATAGCAAAATTATCAGACCTGAGAGTGGTCTTGGGGACTCCCCAGCTCTGCATTGGTGGAAGAGGTGAGGGCAGGCTTGGGGACGGCTCCAAACCTTGCAGATGGCTAAACCAGAGAGAGCATAGAAAAGAAAGAAGAGGAAGGAGTGGCCACTGGCAAGAAGCTGCCCAATCTGATGGGGAGGGTCCCTGCTTCCCACTGAGCACACTATTTGAAATCCCTTAGAAGTTACGCATCAGCAGGGGAGCCATGCCTGAGCTCCCCCCACCCCAGTCCCCGAGCAGTAGGTCTGCTGTAGTCTGTCTGTGTGACCTGAGCACAAACCCTCCCCAAACCCTAAAGCTGGGTCCACCATGCAGAACCACCTCTCCTGTCCTGAATTGCAAGGTACTGGGGCCCCCACACTGGTGCTCTGGGCTAGAATCCTAGATGGTGTGAGCTGGGTTTGGACACCAGGCCTCCTTCTCTCCCAAAGCGAGCTTGGGTCCCAGTTCCTGGCGGAAGTACCACTGGGAACTGGAACACCCAGGTTCACCTCTGCTCTCCCCGTGTGAACTGACTCTGTGTAGGGCTCTCCTCTGTGGAAAATGCTTTGCCTAAAAGCCACTCCGTCAACCCACCACTCCCTCAAATTTGCCTCCTGTGGCCTTGCCTGGGGCCAGAGGCAGCCCACTCTCCGGATGGCCTAAAATTGCTAGAAACTTCCTTCCCTATGGAGTCAAACCCTTTCTCCTGGAACTTCACCCCCATTCTTGGCTCCATCCAGAATAGATCTACTTATTTTCTGCACCACACATCCAACATGTAGGAAGAGACGCTATGCATCCCATGATTAAGCATCTCCAGCCCCCTTACCCTGTTCGACAGTGGTGTGGCTCCCGGGACCTGGCCTGCCTCCCAGGACCTGGCACCTGCCTTCCCACTCCTGCCCTGAGCTGGGAGAATTAGGAAATGCAGCTGAGCGGGAACACAGCCAGAGCTGGAGGGTGCTTTAGGGACACTGGCAGCCAATAAACTATCAGAGGAAGGTTCTTGCTCTGTCTCTAGCACAGCAATTCCGAACTCTGGCTGCATATCAGAACCACAGGGGAAATTTACGCAACACTGAGGCCTGAGGTCCATGGTCAGAGATTCCAGTTTAGTTGGTCTGGGCAGGGCCAGGGCATCAGGCTTTTGTTAAAAGCTCCCCAGGTGGTTGTCACATGCAGCTAGAGTCTAGGACCACTGCTCCTCAGTCCCCCCTGGGTGGGAAGAATCTGACACTCCCCACGCCCACCGCAGGGAGCAGCCTGGCCTGGGCAGGGCCCACCAGCAAGCCCACCAGGATTGCCTGCAGTCAGGTTTACCTTGTGCTCTGAAGCAAGCACGAGCCTGGGTAACGCAGCATGTCCCATATGCGGAGCAGGGCTGAACCATGGGCGGAGGGGGCAGCTCTAACAGCACTGGGCTGGGCACATGGCCCTAAGCGGGCTTTAAGGAGGTGGGTGCTGCTCTGGGCTGGATGCTGTTCTAAAGCAGAGGCTATTTGGTAATGGGGGATCTTAATTTTCTCTAGGAGGCTAGAGTTGTGCTGGCTGAAGAGCAGCAGTCAGGGATGCTAGTGGAAGAGGAGACTTTTGATCATCTTGTGGCTGTCTTGTTCCCAGTGCAGTCTTGAGTGCCAGCGTTACTTATGTTCAGCAGGAAAGTCGTGGTCCAGCTGCCAGCAGGCAGTTTTTCACTTTCCCAGCTGACACCAGGTCTGGTTGGTTCAAGGCAACAGGACCACCCACTCGGCAGCTGCTCACTAGGGGTTTCAATTCCAAAAGCCCCTCTTTCCCTTTCCTTTCTAAAACCACAGCCTTGTGCTTCTCCTGCATTGAAATGGAGCTGCCCTGAGGTTACCCCACCTCACCTGTGATGCCCAAAGGGGTGAGCCAGGAGCCCAAGCCACCAGGCACTGTGGGTGCCCAGTAACTTCTGAAAAGAGGGTCCCCCACTCCACCTGAGTGCTCATTCTCGCCAAGCTGTGGATCATGACAGACAACCAGTCCAGGCATCAGCTGGGGCAACTCCAGGCTCCGCACAAAACAACAGGGTGATCAATCCCTTCCTCCCTCTGGGACTCAGTTTCCCCATCATGAAACAAGAAAGCTATCTCTGAGGCCCTTCTGTGCTCTGATAGTCTATGACTTCGGGCGCCTGATGCAGAGAGGACACACAGCAATCACCCTGCCCTCTAAGCTTGCAAAGTCCCCTGAGGGCCTCTGAAGGCACTTTCCAACATTTTTTCTTATTCTTGTCAAACTCTCACTCTGGAATCTTCTCCTGCCCCCAGGACTGCTCCTAGTCCTGCTCTCCCAGTTTGGGTCACTGTCTTTGTCTGGAGCCAGGAGGTGAATACTTCCATAGCCAGTCAGTGAGGACGTCCTGGCCAGCTCTAAGGAGTGCATGGAAAAGTGTAGGGCATAGCCCTTATGCTCAGAGCTTACAAGAGACTCGATTAAAGATCCCAGCATGTTAAAGCAGGAGCTCTCACCAGCCCAGATGCTTCATTTACTGGGAACTCACCCCATGCCAGGCACTTCACACACATTCTCTCATTTAATCCTAAGGGGTACATCTTGTTTTCACCCCATGGGGAAACTGAGGCAGGTCCAGGTTAAAGTCACTTTCTCCAGGTTTCCTGGAGTATAAGAGGCCTGCTCCTAGCCATCATATTTGTAACCTTATCTGCAGTTTGTGAGCTGTGGGGCCTTGGGCAGGCTGCTTCACCTCTCTGTGCCTTAGTTTCTTTATCTTTAAAATGGGAGTAACAGTAGAACCTGCCACCCAGGGTTGTTGTGAGGGTTGAGGTAAAACTCTTGGCACAGCAAGCTCTCGCTAAATTCCAGCTACTAGGATTACCACAGGTGCTGGTTCTAGTTCAGAGGGCATTTCAGCGCCCTCTGGTGACAGGGAGGTCTCCCTGCAGGAGCATCGTTAGAGGGACAGATAGGGAATGACAACAGCCACCACCCACCACTAGCCAAAGGTGAGCAGTAACATTATCAGGATGGGCTTCTAGACTGGGAACATCTGGGTAGTGATTTAGCATTGAAACTTGGATCTGGCCCGGCCAGGCGTGGCTCAGGGGTTGAACATCAACCTAGGATCCAGACGATCGGGGTTCGATTCCTGGTCAGGGCACATGCCTGGGTTGCGGGCTCGATCAATGACTCTCTCATCATTGATGTTTCTATCTCTCTCCCTCTCCTTTCCTTTCTCTGAAATCAATAAAGATATATTAAAAAAAAAAAAGAAAAAAAAAAGAAACTTGGATCTGATGCCCAAAGCACCTCACTTCCTAGGGTACTTCCCAACCTTTAGAATTACCATGGCTGGAGTATATCCTGGAGCCCCAGAGATGAACCCAATCAGATGGAAAGCCTCCAGTCACTTGGCCACCTTGCCTGAATGCCAGGCACGTGCTGGGAACCCTGCAATGCCTTGGGTGAGGCAGAGACAGGCCGATGATCACCAAATCCACTTTCTCTCCCTGACACACAGAGAAGCAAAGTTTTCTGCCCCATCATCTCTAGGTGGGGGCCACAGGACTAGTTCTGACTATTGGAATGCAAGTGGAAGTCATGTCACGACTGCACCATCTCCCACCATCTGCTAGATGGACTAGCAGAGGGGGGGACTCCAAGGTCCTAAGAGATGGCAGCACCTGGGCCCCTGAACCATCTCATGGAGGTTCTACTGAACACCCTATTGGACCATGATTCTGCATTAACCATGGAAAATTTGGGGCCATTTGTTATAGGAGCTAGCATCACCTGCCCTGCCTAATACATCAAGTGGTGGCAATGGGTAAGGCCTGGAACTTATCTCAAGGAGCTCACAGTGCTCTCAGGTTGAGACACACAGGCCTTCGTATCAATCAGAATTACCAGGAGTGCTCATGGAAAATGCAGGTTCCTGGGCCCCAACCCACACCTTCTGAATCAGCAGCTCTGGGACTGAGGCCCCTGTAACTCACATTGTAAACCAGCACCGCTAGTGATTCTGATGCACAAATGCATTTGAAAACGGCTGGCACCAGAGCAGAAAATTATGCTCTCATGCTGGAGAAGGGGACAGGCTGATCTCCTGCCTGAGCCTAGCCCCTCCCCCCCCCCCCCCGTACTGTCCATGAAAAGCCCTGACAGCAGCATCGTGGGGATGGGGAGGCCATGAGTCATTTGCGGCTGATGGTCATTCAGTAAACTGGGCAGACAAGAGAGTCATTAGGGTCCTCACTTAATGCAATGACGAATTCATTGAATTCTGATAAGGTCGTCCCTGAGCAGGTGGGATAAATCGTGCCTGATCTCTTGTCAGGACGACTCTGAGTCATCCTGGATTAAATTAATAATGATTAATTGGGGCTCCTGAAAGCTGAGCCGCGGAGCGAAGATTACAGTGTGCGTTCGAGCTCCCTCTCTCTCCCTTTTATTTCCTCTCTCCCTTCCTGGGCTGTGTCTCCTCCCCCAGGTGACATTCTAAGATGTGAAATTGGAAGTGGAAGATTTGGAGATCTGGGGCAGCCATTAACAGCTGTTCAGAGGGCTGCTTGCAGCTGAGCTGGGTGGGGAGATCTGGGAGGGTCCCTGCCTAGAGAGTCCCGCCGGTTCTCGAGTTCTGATCCACCGAGGACAGAGTTGCCTGCCTGGGTCATGGAACCCAGATCAGCTTGTTCCTCCCTCCCGCCGGCATGGCCTGTTCAGGCTGGTCCGTACCTGAATTGATTGCAGGACCCTGGAAGTGGACGGGCAGGTTTGGGGGCAAGGTTGCGGGCTTCTAGCTGTGCTCATTTTATGAGACAAACAGTAGGGTCTGACACCCAGGGCCTCTGTGGCATCTGGAAGGAGGGTGCACCTAGGCTGGGCTGCTGCCTGAGGGGAGACCTCTCTGACCTGCCCTGGGAGGAGACCTAGGGAGACAGGACCTTGTTTCAAGGGCAAAGAGAGACGAGACGCAGACAGCAACAGAGCTGGTGAGAGATGATGGTGAGAAGGCACTGTCCCCGCCTAGACATCACAGACCAGAGAAAAGCCCTAGCTCAGCCCAACAATGCTACTTTGGCGGATTTCCTCTCCGTTGCTCCTTTAGAGCAGCCTGGGATAAACCTAATCGCTCCCAACACCAGGCCCCACTCGTCCCATTTTAACTAAAGTGCGGCTTATGCAGGAAAGGGCAGACTTTTAGGAGGAGATTGAATTTTCTGGAGACCACTCATTACCCTCAGAACCCACCTCCCGGGGACACCCCATATTCCAGCAGCTCTTCAATGGACCCCAGGAATTTCATGCATCTCCCCCCCTCCCCCCAATGCGGGCCACTTCTGCCAGCTGCCTGGGTTATTAGCAAACACTCTCGGAGGGCACCACTCTGCTGGGCTTGTAAAATGCAACACGGTCTCGGTCTCGACTTGGGAGGTTTAACCATAAACATTCCTGCAGCGGGCTTGGCAACCTCCCTGACGCCAACGCCAAGGCGCCATGTGAGGTGAGAGGGGGGGGTGCCAGCCAAGTCCTATGGGTCTGGGAAGGTTTTGTGCCACTTCAGAGAGCTGGCAGCTGGAACTGTGTGGGAAATCTGCGCAGGGGGGAGGATGTCAAGAAGGAAGTAAAGGCAGCCCCTGCGGAAGAACTCTGGACCCTCTCGCGGAATGCTCCCATCCAGGATGCTCAAGGGGCCAGAGAGGTCAGTGAGCTCTGCAGCTCCAGCTCCTGGGGACCAGCTGCCCAGCATCGACTACTGTTCCTCCAGCCCCACCACACCCCCAAATAAACAAGAGGCAGGCCAGCTGGGGGGCTTAAGGTAAGGGGTGTGGAGTTCAACCACCTGAGGGTGCCCCAGCACAGCACATGCTACATGGGTGGGCAGGGACAAGTTGCTTAACTTTGCAAATCCTCAGTCTTCTCATCCACAACATGGGGTGAGGCTGCATCTAAATCAGAGGGCCATTGTGAGAACTGAGGTAGGCACATAGCGACTGCTGGAAAAACGCAATCCTTAGTGGGTGAATAGATAATCACAACGTAGTCCATCCATACAATGGAATATTACTCAGCCATGAAAAGGAGTGAAGCTCTGACACATGCCACAACATGGATAAACCTGGAATACATTATGCTGAGTGAAAGATGCCAGACACAAGGACAATTATTGTATGATTCTATGTATAGGACATATCTAGAACAGGGAAAGTCATGGAGGCAGAAAGTAGATTAGAGAATACCAGGAGCTGGCTGGAGGGGAGTGGGGACTTATTACTGAATGGGTTCAGAGTTTCTGTTTGGAAAGATGAGAAAGTGCTGGAGATGAATAGTGGTGATGGCTGTATAACACTGTGAATGTAATTAACGCCACTGATTGCATACTTAATGATTAAAATGGCATATTTTATATGATATAGTTTAACATAATAAAAAATGTAATTAAGTCTACAGTTAAACCCAGTTTGATTTCTGCAGAGCAAGGGGTGCAGCAGAGGCCTCAGATGGAACGTGCTGCGCTTGAATCCTAAAAGCAGGAGCAAGCCCACCGGATGACCAGAGGCAGGCCCACTGGGACACCCCCTGCCACCTTGGGCAAGGCACTCGGCCTCAGCCGTCTGTGAGGTGGAAGTGGGCGTGGGGGCAGCCTGGGCTTTCCCTGAGGCCAGGTGAGGGCTGGCTGGCTGGTGGCACACAGGAAGGCCAGATGGACCCAAAAGCCTGGCTGCCACCCACCAGCTTGCTGCCCTGAGGACCGGCCAATTCCCGAACAGACACAAAAATTCTGTCATGTCAGACTCAGTGCCCCGGCCATTCAGAACTAAACCCATTAATGACCAAGGTAGTGTTTGGCCATCACATTTCCTAGACTTGCCAGGTCAGCCCCAAATGCATTTTTCTCTCTGAAGACAAGACGGTGCACATGTAGCTACATGAACTTTGACAGCCCCGTCCTGAAAGTTCCGCCCCATCCACACAAGTGTCCACACTCACGAATCATCATCGGGGCTTGAATCTGTCTAATTATTTTAAAATACATGAGGTCTCTTTTGTCAGGGCCAGAAAAAGAGATGATCCTCCCAGAGGCCCCTTCTCATGGACCAAGGGTGTCAATCAGCTGAAGAGGGCGTTCCAGACCCCAACAGCAATGTCAGAAAGAAGTCCCTTAACAAAGCACCTTCCTGGAACTGTGGGGTCCTTCATCCAGAGGGGTACCACTGTCCAGGCTGGCTGCTACAAACGGAGACTCTCTTCTGGGCAAATCGACCTTGAGAAATGGAAACATGCTCACCCAAGGTCAGGTCTCTGCCTCACGCTCTTGCTTTCCCCTCCTTGCCCCAGACCACCCCTGGCCCGTGCTCCCTATCCTTTGGTGGCAAGTTTAGTTGGTCTATTCCCTCTTCTTGGGGTGGGGAGGGTCCCCTACATCTCCAGGCTTTGGATTTCTCTCCTGCCCCTCTTTATTGGCCTCTACCTGTCTAGCTAACTGGTCATCCAGTGTGAGGCAGATAGGATAATGGCACCCCCAAACTGTGTCTGCCCTAACCCCCAGAATCTGAACATATGTGACCTTATATAGCAAAAGAGACTTTGCAGATGTGATTAAGTTAAGGACCTTGAGATGGGGAGATGATGCTGGATTGCTGGGTGGTTTCCTGGCTGTGGTGAGTGGGAGAGGTGACTATGGAATCAGGTCACAGAGATGCAACACTGCCGGCTCTGAAGATGGAAGGGGCCCCAAGCCAAGGATTATGGGCAGTCTCCAGAAGCTAGAAAAGGCAAGGAACCAGCCCTGCCAACACCCTGGTTTTAGCTCAGTGAGGCCCATGTTGGACTTCTGACCTCCAGATGTGTAGGAGAATCCATTTGTGTCACTGTAGCTACCGAGTTTGCAGTCATTTGTTAAGCAACCACAGAAAGCCAGTGCCCGAGTTGGCCCACCTTGAGCTGTTGAGTTAGTACAGGGTTGCTGGTTGGCTGAGTTCGAGACGGATCCCCTGAGGAGACCACTCTTCCCCAAATGGCTTCCCTGAGGGGCAGTCCTGGACCAGGCTCTGCCACTCCCAGTCTCAGCTAGGGTGAGCGCAGCTCCTTCCCCTGTATCTCCCCGACTCTGCAGGCAAAGGCTGCTTGTTAAATGCCCAGTGCTGGCCCCCAACAGGAAACTGACAGATGTCTAAGGGAAGAATTCTCATTATGTCACTTGTCTGATTGTCGAAAACCTTCAATGCCGCCCTGCTGCCCACAGAATCAACTCCACCAGGGTGCCCCTGATGGGGCCTCGACCTACCTTTTTTCTCGCTCTCCCAGAAGGACCTGTTGCTGAAATCTCACCATCCTCATCCGTGTGCCCTGGGCCCACTGTGAGGCCACTCACCCAAATCCCACCGGAACCAAACCTTGTGGTTCAACGGAAGCCCCCACCCCCCATAGCATGGCCTCCTAGGACCCCTGGGGTCATATTCCTCCCCTGACTCCTCCCAGGGCCGGCCTTCCATCCCAGATGTGGGAGCCCACCCTCTGAGCACCTAGCGGGCGGCCCTTTGGGGCACTGAGAACTTTCATCCTGCCTCCAAGAGCTGCTCGGGTCCATGAGAGTGCGGATCCGCGGGGCTGACTTAGTAACATGAGGATGAGACCATGTGTTTGTGTCCCGACTTTCCCATCAGATCATAAAACTCCTCCAGGGCAGGGAGTCCCTTCTTCTCAGACTTCTGAGAAGCAATTGTTGATTAAGGAAATGAAAAGCCCTACATGAAACTCATTAAGAAGAGAAAATGGGAGGGTGGCAGCCTTGGGATTTCTCTCGTCTCTGGCTTAAGGGGGATGAGACCATGATGTTACAGGGGGAACCCCAGCGTCTCTTCACCCTTTTCCACGTCCATGCTGAGGGGGAGCCAGGAGGACCCCCCTAAGCTCCAGTAGCCCTTGCCTGGGACCTGCAGGGACATCACCTCCAGAGATGGCAGAGTGAGGCTCCGTCTCACCCCCCAAGAGTCTATGGGCCCAAGTCAGGGACTCAAGTGGGTGGAAATGTCCACTTCCCCACTCCCCTTCCCCTGACAACAACCAGGCAAAATGCAGGGGGCCAGTCTGCCTGCCTCCCCTTCCCTGGCTGGCCTGCCCACCCACAGCCCGACAGTACACCCATTTGTACACGTATATGGCCCTCGGGCCGGACGTTCCCCACCCCTGATTTGTTAAGGAATGAAGCTCCGGCAGGCTACCGCGTGGATGAGACTCGAAAACATTGTGCTGAGAGAAAGAAACCAGTCACAAAAGGCCATGTATTGTATGATTCCATCCCTATGAAACGACCAGAGTAGGAAAATCCATAGAGACAGAAAGCAGATTGGTGGTTGGCAGGGACGGGGGAAGGAGCAATGGGAGCAACTGCTTACTGAATACAGGGTTTCCTTTGGGGGTGTTGAAAATATTTTGGAACTGGACCGAGGGGATGGTTGCACAATATAGTGAAAGTATGAAATGCCACTGAAATGCACACTTAAAAATGGTTAATTCTGTTCATGAACTTCACCTCAATCAACGCCGCACAGCTTCTGCCTGTTGCACCCTGTCCCCTCTTTCTCCCTCTGGACACACACCCTGGGAATCCTGGACCACCATGTAAGAAGCAGGGCTACCCTGAAGCCACCATACCGGAGAGAACACGTGGGGAGACCATGAGAAGGGGAGAGAGAGACCTGGGGAGTCCCAGCTGTTTCTGCTCTCCTACTTGAATCTTCCCAGCCCAGCCCCCATGTGACAGAAACCGCACGAGAGACCCTGAGTGACAACCACCTGGCTGAACCTAGTCGGGCCCCAGATCATGGGAGGTCACAATAAAATGGTTATTGGTTTAGGCCATTAAGTTTGGGGTGGTTAGCCCTAGCCCGCCTGCTCAGTGGTTAGAGCGTTGGCTTGCAGACTAAAGGGTCCCAGGTTCGATTCCGGCCAAGGGCATGTACCCCAGCTGCGGGCTCGATCCCCGGCCCTGGCCCAGTGCTGGAGGCAACCAATCGCTGTGTCTCTCTCACATCGATGTTTCTCTCTCTCTTCCACTCTCTCTGATAACGCAATGGAAAAAATATCCTTGGGTCAGGATCAATAATAATAATAATAATAAAAAGTTTGGGGTGGTTTGTCATGCCTTGCAGATAATCAGAGCTGTGTTTAAAAAAATCGCTTGTCACCCCCAGTTCCCAACATGCAGTCAACATAGGCAGTGAATCCATTCGCACCAGCGTCTCTATTAGGGCCTGGTGGGTATTTTGGGTGAGACGACAGCAGCAGGCAGGGTGGTAAAGAGGCCATACAGGAGATCCCTGTCCTCCTGAGGGGACCAACAGATGTTGACCACAGCTGGCATAGCCGTCAAACCACCACACACTCCCTGAGAAGAACCTGGACAGATCCAGCCCCAGCCCACTGGGCTCAAATCCTGACTCTGCTGCTGGCCAGACGTTGGATTGGTTACTTACCCTCTCTATGCCTTAGTTTTCCTGCCTGCAAAATGGGGATGACAATGGAACCTGCAAGGGAGAGTTGTGGGTAGAATTAAATGACTTAAAACAGAGCAGGTGGTACCCACGTGTTGAAAACCAGAAAGGCAGGCTACGCCCTTGCCTCCGTGTCTACATAGGTACAAGTGTGGCTCGCTGCTGTCCTGACCTCCATTCCCATGTCTTGCAATCCACCCTTAGCCTCCAGTTTTCCATTCAATTTCCACTTTTGAAAGTGAATATTGGTGAGGACATGGGGCCCAGATGGTCTCCTATTCTGCAGGGGGAGGAAAAACTGATACAACTGGTTTGGGAAAAGCATGCTGGCAAGATCCAGAAAAACAGATGACCCCACCTGTCACCGTGAAATTCAGCCACAAACCCTTGAGAAAGTCTCACACATGAGCATCAGGTAGACTAGACAGCATCTGTAATAGCAGGACACCAGAAACAATCCCCTCCATCAATGAAACACGAGTTAATAAATGGCATACATGGAGTACTATGCAGCCAGGAAAAGGGATGGGCTGGACCTACATTAATCACTTGGAGTAAACCTCAAGCCCTAAGCAGGTGCTGGAGGACATGTGCTCCAGATCATGCATCCAGAGTTTAGAAGCAAGCCAAACAAAGCTAGAGCCATATGCACGGAGCCTAAAATATCAAACTTTGGGTAGTGGTTGCTTTGGTGTGGAGGGAAAGAAGACAGATAGTGGAGGGGATTCAGGGGTCACTGCCACTGCTGGAGTGATGCTGGCAAGAACAGGCCATCTGATCTGGCTGATTCAGGGACTCTGGGGTCTCTGCCCATGTTATCTCATTTAATTAACAGCCTTATTGTTTACCCCTCTGCACAGATGGACAGACTGAGGCACATAGAGGTGCCCCCTAAAATTCACGTCTACCAGGAAACTCAGAATGTGACCTTATTTGGAAATAGGATCTTTGCAGATGTAATCAAGTTAGAATGAGATCATACTGGATTAGGGTGGCCCTAAATCCACTGCCTGGTGTCCTTGTGAGAAGAGGGGAATTTGGACACTGGCAGAGAGAATGGAATGCGGAGACTGACACACACACACAGAGGCCACCAGCAGCTGGGAGAGAGGCCCAAACAGATTCTCCCTCTGCGCCTCTAGAAGGAACCAACCCTGCCGACACCTTCTTTTCAGACTTCTGGCCCCTGGACTTGAGAGAATAAATTTGTTGTTTTTAGCCACCAACTTTGTGGTCATTTACACACTTGCTGAGAACTAAATCACCACAGGAAAGTAATATGGGCCTCTAACCTGCCCACTAGCTAACGGAAAAGGCACAGACGTAGTGACAGAAAACCTGCAATGACATCATATTGTGGCTGCCAGGGGCTGGGGTCCAGAGAAGGGACTGACTACAAAAGAGCACAGTGAAACGTTCTGGAGCGATGGAGACATTCTGTGGGATGATTGTGGCGGTGGTTGCATGACTGTATACATTTGTCAAAACTCACTGAATTAGACTCTTAAAACTCATGGGTTTTACTGTATGTAAAGTATACTTTAATAAAGCTGAACAAAAATAAAACAACTTAATCTTCACACAAACACACAAATAATTATTCTTCACAAGAGAGGTAACAGGCATTATTATCCCCATCTTACAGATGAGAACTCAAGGCCCAGAGAGGTTAAGTAATTTGCCCAAAGATACACAGCAAGTAGCTGCGACTGTGAGATGATGAAAACTCCCAGGTTGAGGGTAGTAATTTTGTTTACCTTTCTGCCTCCTTACCAAGCTCTGAGGGTCAGGAGCAGGGCTGCCTTATTTTTGTCTAAGTCCCCAGAGCCTGACCCAGTCAACCCCAAACCAGCTCTAATAAAAGATGAAGGGAAATAAGGGCCCTGTGTGGTGAGAACGGCAAGGACAGTGTTCTGTGCTAGGGAGGGAGGAGGCAGAGCCAGGCGCTGAATGATCCCACAGAGAGGCCTGCGAGGCGGCCTCTCATTCCTGAATGGCCGGCTGGCTGGCCGTGACTTCCACCCCCAGCCTCCCACAGGGTGAGGACAACGTGGAGAGGCTCTCCTGGGGGCCAGGGGCCCGGTCAGCAGCTGGGGTTGGCAGGGAGAAGAGGGGCTGGGATGAGGTCCAGCCTGCCTGCTTGGCAGAGGCCACACACTGCGCCCAAGCCACGACCCTGAGCCCTGTGGGCACGTCTGTCCTGCAAGGGCAGACAGCCCTCCATTCAGCACATGGGGAGGAGCTGGGGAGGAGGCAGGGAGGCACAGTGTCCTCGCAACGGTGGTAGCAGGTCTCTCGGAAAGAAGAATCCAGAAAATGCTGATTGGTTGCTTCGGGAAGGAAAGAAAACACAAAAGCCAGACAGGCACAAAGGAGCTCTTCCACAAAGTGGCTGCTGGGCTGGGCTTGGGCACCCCCGGGCAGGGGAGGGGTGGCAGGGGCAGTGGTGAGGGCTGCTGCTGCACTGATCCCCCACCCCAGGTGGAGGCCAGATGGGTGGCCAGACCCCAGTGCTCTCTCGCCAACTTCCTCTCCCCACAGCATCCCTAGGGCCAGCCACGCCAAGCTTTGCCAGGCCAGGGCTCATGGCTCATTGGCAGAGGGGAGCTGGATTTCAGCACCCACTCCCCCTCTCCCCAGGGTGGGTGACTTGTGTGGACGCTGACAGACTGGCCTCCTGGCTTTGCAGCTTTGCTGGGGCCGAAATGCCTCCCAAGAGATACCACTGACACAAGCACAAATGTCACCTCCTCCAGGAAGCCAGACAGAACCCCATGTGGCTCTGGTCCCTCCTCTATGAAGCAGCCTGCATCCCTGATTTCTGCTATTCTAAGTGACACCAGAGTGTTCCCCAGACAAAGGGCTCCTTAAGACAAATCAAATCCTCTTTGAACCTTCTCAGGTCCCCAGCTGGTGCCTGACATGTCGCAGATTCCCAAGCTGCCCAACATCCTCCTCACAGTCGGCTCAGGCTGCAGGGTGGGCAAGGTGGGCACAGAGGTGCTTGGTGTCACCTCAGGCAGGTGGCTTCCATGCTCTGTGTCTTTGTTCATTTTCCAGGTGGCTTTATTGCCTGTGAGGCTCCCCACTGCGGCTCTGACATTCTCCGGGGAATTCAGAGTCAGTGCCTCTTTCATTATTTTTTAAAATGTCAAAATGGGGGAGGGAGGCTACATATTGTCGACTGCTTATTTCTCACTGATCTTCATTTCTTCCTTCCACAAATATTTGTCAAGCACCTACTGTGTGCCAGGCACTGTTCCAGGAACTGTGCACACGCAGCCATGAAGAAACCAGGCCACCCACGGAGCTAATGGAGCTGACTTAGGTTTCGGTAGGGTTAAGGGAGACAGACAGCTAACAAGTAAAACAGCATGTTAGCAACACATGGGAGGGAGGAAATAACGCTTGGAAGGTGGGAGAGAAATTGTCAAATTGGAGCCTGGAATTTTGGATAGGGTGGTTATGAAAGGCCTCACGGAGAAGGTAACAATGGAGGACAGACCCAAGAGGAAGAGAGGAAGCCAGATAGCAAGAGGAAGAGCATGCCAGGCAGAGGGAACAGCAAGTGCAAAGGCCCTGGGGTAGCCACATGGCTGGTGTGTTCGAGGAATAGAAAGGCCAGCTGGGCTAGAGTGGAGCGAGATGAGGTCAGAGGTGGGGAGTGGGCAGATCATGAAAGGCCTCAAGGGTCATTGTGAGCACGAAAGTGGTTGTTAAGCTCCAAGAAGTCCTTCCCTAAAACCATGGAGTGGGTGGTGCAGGAGGCAGGCAGGCAGTGAGCCCCCCCACTCTCCTATTCTTTCTGGGCCCCACTGAGTCGGCCCCTGAGGCCACCCTGGGAGCCCAGGCCTCTGCAGTCCCGCCAAGTGTCGCATGTCTTGCACAATTTCCCGGAGCCAAATTTGACAGAGCCATCTGTCTCGAACAGACCCCAGCGCTTGCCTCCAGCTGGTCTCTCGCATGAGCCAGAGTTCTCAGTGACACCGCAGAACACTCATCTGCTCTCCTTGTCCCCGGAGACGCAAGGGGAGACCAGAGGCACTGAGAGCTGAGCCGCAGCGGTAGCATTTCCAGGGCAGGCAGTGCAACCCCTGCAGCCCGTATCCACTGGCCCTCTCGGGGCAGGAAACCTATTTTGCCACAGCGAAGCTGCTTCTTGAGGTGCCCCAGACACCAGCCCCATGCCACAGGGCAAGGCAAAAACTCATGTCTTATTTCCACTCTCTTTTTTTAACTCCCTACACAGGGAATAGAACATCCCATCCTGGCTGGTAATACAGACTTGCCTGACTTGAAACTTCCCAAGTGATACTGGAACAGATGTTCAAGTAGCCCCCCAATCTTTCATCTTTCCAAAAAAATCCCAACGCATCTGAAGCTGTTGGGCACTTGGACTAATAGATGTGTAAATCACAGAGCCAAATAAGCGTTGGCAAGCCCGAGAGCACCTCCCGACGACGACTGTGGCTCCGGCGTGCCTGCTCGGTACTCCCGAGGCCCGGCTCCCAGGCCAGGCGCTCCACAATAATCTACTGTTAGGAGGGGCGTCTCCTGCCGGGAGGGCCCCCACTTGTGAATGGACACCCCGTCAGCCAAGTCCCCAGTTCAGGGAGGCGGATGACAGCAGTGATTTTAGGGGAGACCAGCCGGGCACATGGATACTGACACCCCGTTTTCTTTCCCAGAGCTGCATTGTCACACATGCCCTCAAATAAATGTTCCCATTTTGAATGAGTCACTTGGCGAGGGTACCAAGAGCTTATGCCAACACGTGGGTGACCCGCCTGAACCCTTCCTCGGAAAACATCAAGTGGCCATTGTGTTCCCCGCTAACAAGCTCGGGGGAGCAGGCCCTCTGCCTGGGCTTGTTTTTCATGGCAGGGTCTGCTGACCTCCTCCTGGTCGAGCGAGACACACATGCGGCCCGGGTTGTAAATCCAGCAGCTCAGGATGAGGGGGTGAAGAGAGGAAGAGGCGTTCAGCGACCTGCCAGGACACTCCATCTTTTCTGTGCTAACAGGCCAGGGAACCACCCAATCTCCAGGGTAACCAGCCTCACCCCAACAGCCCCTCATTCCCATTTGCTTCCTCTCATCTGCCAGGAAGTTCTGCTCCCTGCAGGGATCTTTGCAATGCTGAAACTAACTGGATGAAAATCATGCACCCTTGGAGTTGGCAGGCGCTGCAGAATTCTCGAGAGAGCTGCCTGCAGCCTTTACCGCGTATATGAAGCACCAGGGTTTTGTCAAAGTACAGGATCTGTCCTAGGTCGGGGGCAGGGCCCGAGACTCTGCCTTTCTTGGGAGCTCTAGGAAGGAGTGGCGCTGAGTAGGGAGGGGCTGGCCCAAAACCCCACCTGGTGCAGAATGAACGAGGTCAAGAGGCACACTCACCTAAGTTTAACCAAACAGGCCACTTTTGTTTGTTTTTTGCTTTTTGTTTTAATATTTTTATTGAATTCAGAGAGACGAAGGGAGAGGGAGAGAGAGAGACAGAAACATCAATGATGACAGAGTCATTGATCGGCTGCCTCCTGCACGCCCCTTACTGGGGATGGATCCTGCAACCCGGGCATGTGCCCTGACCAGGAATCAAACCGCGATCTCCTGGTTCATAGGTCGACACTCAACCTCTGAGCCACTCCGGCCAGGCGCAACAGGGCATTTTTTGGCAGGAATATCCCAGAAGTGACATTGTGTTCTTCTCAGCGTATGATATCAGGAGGCCATGATGTCACTTGTTCCTCCCTCATGGTTATACCATTGGTCACTTGAGTAGGTGGCACCTGCCTAGTTGAAAGTGACCACTTTCTCCTTCAAAATCAGTAAGGACCTCAGGGAGAGACACTTTGAGACAATGCAAACATCCTGTTTCCACCATACTGCCGGTCACCCACTGACTTCAGCATCCACTGACGATTCCTGTCTGAAACACTGGTTCTTCTAGTGTTTGCAAACGGTGATTTTGTATTCCCACCATTCCCTCTATGTTCACTAAATTTTTTACTCAAATTGGGGTCTGTTATTATAGATCTAATACAAAAAGAGAGCCCACACCCCTGAGCCGAAATCTTAGCAATGCCTGTCACCTGCCTGCTGCTGAATGTCTGCCTACAGCAGCCGAGAGGGTAGCCTCTGTCGCACGGTGGCCCGTGTGTGCCAGCCCTCACCCGGCATCGGCTAGCCTTCCTTGATTATTCCACAGGCCACCATTTTCCTAGTAGCCCCTCCAGCCCGAATGATCCCAACAGACCGTGGATCACGACTCCCAGCAGCAGGAGTTTAAGATCCAGTTAGTGGATTCTTGCCTTTCCCTCACTGGCTTGAACACAACATCTGCACAGAGTTTCCAAGAATCGTCAACCCAGCAAATCCCTTAATTGGAGGACATGAAAAGCTGAGGCTGTGTGCTGTCATCACAGAGTCCTGGGGGCCGAGGGAGGGTGTGCTGCGGGAGATCAGGTGTCTGGGGCAGGAGTAGAGAGGAGGGCATGGGGGCAGGTCTCCGGGCCACCTCTCTTGGTTCCCGCCTAGTGGATGTAAGCAGAGGCTCCAGGGCAGGCCCCGCCTGCTCTGCCCTCTCCCGCCTTCTCTCTGTCTGATCGTTCTCCGCTGTCATGTTCTTTGTCCCCATGCCGCACGCTGTGATTACACGCCAAGAGTCATCCTGCAGCGACAGCTAAAGCACAGCCCATCAGGCAGATTCTCAATTCTCCTGGCCTCCTGACCCATGGGGCCATCTCCTGCGCTGGGGGCATCTTGAAAGCAGAACAGCGTGCTTCTGAGGGCTGGCAGGCAGCTGTCGTGGAGAGAGCCACAGCCGTGTGCATGCACGCACTGCACAGACCATGTAGTCCTGCCTCTCTTCTCTCCCCTCCATTGTAGTCGCACAAGGAAGCTGAGGCCCAGAAGGGCAAAGAGATGGGCCCAAGGGCACCAGGCAGTAGAGGTATATGGAAGAATGGGTAAGAGTAGGAACTCTGGAGCTATACTGCCTGGGTTCAAAGCCCAGTTCCACCATTTCCTAGCTGTGTGGCCTTAGGCAAGCGGCATAATTTCTCTGGGCCTCAGTTTCCTCATCTATAAAATGGGGATAATAGTCTCTACTTCCTTGGGGTTGTCTGAGGATTAAAGGAGTGAATGTACCTAGGAAGCACTCAGGACAGAACCCAGCTGCATAAACAACTTGAATATTGTTTTTACCCTCATTTAGTGCCCTTCCTTTGGTCCACAGGCCTGACAAGGCTGCACAGTGCAATAAAAATTTGCTTTCTGGAACTCTGCGGTTCACTCCCAGAGAGGGTGCCCATGGATTTCGCAATGGCCCAACCCCATTCACTGGCAGCAGTGGGCAAAAACCAGTATCCCTCTTGAGCCCCTCTGTGCTCCAGAACAACAGTGCCTATGGTCCATCATTGGCTGCAGCCTCAGAAGTCAAAGGGAGAGACCCAGCTGGAAGCCAAGTGGAACTAAGAGGGTGGGGCACAACAGGGCTGGCACCCACTCATCTCCAGCAACTACAGGGCCCCCAGCAGGCTATTTTCAGCTTTTGCCAATTCAGCACTTGGTTAGGACAGAGGGAGGAGGGGGGTGTTGGAGGTTAGTGAACAAGAGCAGAAAAGAAGGACAGGAGAGAGATGTGTGTGGCTGGTGAAATATGGTGAAGGGATATGGCTTCTGAGGCTGGGTCATCAGGTGTTCCCACTTCCACCATGCTTTGCTGGCTGCTGGCTCTGGGAATCCAGTCGCCATGTTGCAAGGTCACTCAAGCAGCACTGTGGAGGCACCTTCCATGTAGATAGGACCCAACCTGCCCACCCCGTGAAGGTACCCCCTTGGAAGCAAACCCTCCTGCCCTGGGCCAGCCTGCAGATGATTCCAGACCCAGTCAATGCCTTGAAAAACCTTGAGCCAGAACTGGCCAGTCGAGCCATGCCCCAAGTACTGACCCACAGAACTATTATCATTGGTTTACAAAAGGTCACCCCCTGCTTCCTCGTATTTGCATAAATGTTTTTACATTTTCAAAGTCCTCTGAGGACATTGTCTTGTGTAACTGTCTGGCTTCTTAGGAAACCAATGCAGAGAGAAGCAGAGGGAGCAGGGACAAGAGAGACAGTCAATGATGACTGTGGTTTTAAGCTAGTGAGTTTGGGGGACGATTGGTTATGCAGCATTAGGTACTGATACAGCACCGAATTATACAAATTAATCAGGAAACAAAACCTTACAATAGGTGATAAAGACAAATCTGATACAGAAAACATATAAAATTATGGATAGAAAGAGGGAAGTCATAATTCACGATAAAAATTTTAGGAAAATACAAGAGCCTTTGGGGTTCCCTTGGCTGTGAGCAATGGAAATGAGCGCTCTGCACGTGGGGAGGCTGAACCTGGGGATCCCATGATTTCTGGCTAAACAATCCTGTATGTCATGGTGACCCTGACCTGCTCAGACAAGGTGGATCTAACCAGTGTCCTTTGTAGATCTGAATGCAAGACAGTGGTAATGAGGCTCGGAAGGAACCCTAACCTCTTGCACCCCACTTCTCCATGTTCCGACCCCATAATGATGTCACCCATAACCCAGGAAGTGACCTGGTTCACAAAAAAGACAGTCCAGCCTCAGGATGTAACCTCCCTGCCCCCCAAACCATGCCCACTCGCCTCAGTTCTGGCCAAGGGAAACCAGGTCAGATGCTTTATGTTCTTCTGGGGTTTTCTTTTTCTGGAGTGTTGCGTATGGTTTTTATAAGAAAACAACAAAAATGGAGTCTTTGAAAGTACTTGGAGACTAATAGCCCCGGCTAATTAAGAGGCAGGTTAGATTAAGCTCGATGCAGAGTAACTTCTCCATTTGGCATTTAATACACTCGCTCAACCCCTGTGGGCCTTGGTTTAACCACCTATGGAGGGGATATGAGTAATAATTATCTCCTTTGGAGAGGTGCTGGGAGGGTTAATTAACTTGTGGCTAGGGCTGCTTTGAGCTGCTCGGTGGCTGGTTGGGGGGGGGGGGGGGTGTGAATGTCACCACCAAGTGCTGTTCCATCACTTGCCTGCTGTCAAGAATTCATGACCCCAGATAAGTCACCTGGCTTCTCCTGGCCTTGGACGGCCCCTTGCCCCACCCCCATAAGGTTCGGAACTGACGACCTGTAAGATTCCTTGCAGCTCTGAAGCCTAATGGTGCTTATGTTGAAAGAGAGGCTGCTTACACTGTGGCTTTATTTTCTGGGTCCTTTCTTAAGTAACTTTAGAGCAGAGAGAGATAATCTTCCCAAACTTCCCCACATCCGACCAGAGACATGGGCAGAACAAGGGCGCCTGGCCCAGCTCTCCCATCTGGCTCGGCCCTTCCCAGGTGAGCTTTCAACTGTCCCTGTTGCTGAAGCAAACTCTGCCAGGATGATCCAGGCAGGCAACTCAGGACTTGGTGATAACTCAGTCCAGAGGAGCCAATTTTGGCCACACCAGCCTGACCCATAGGACCCTCTCCTTGTCCCTGCTCTCTCTGCTTCTCTCTGTATTGATATTCTAAGAAGCCAGGCAGTTACACAAGACAATGTCCTCAGAGGACTTTGAAAATGGAAAAACATCTATGCAAATACAAAGAAGCAGGGGTGACCTTTGGTAAACTAATGATAATAGTTTGCAGGAACAATGTGTGTGTGGGGGGATACCCACATAAAAGAGATCAGGGGCCCCAGTTACTTCAGCCGGGGAGACGAGCCCTCACTGGTGGAATGGGAGAGCTTCGGTGTTGGAAGGAGTCTTGGGCAGAGAAGCCTCAGCCTGGACAGGTAAGGGACTTGCCCAAGGTCACTGACAGGCAGAAGCAGGACCCAGATGCACATTCCCCAAACCCTCCGGATGCCTAGCCTCGTGCTCCTCCCACCACGCCTCAGGCTTCACCTGCAGGGAAGAGCTGTCTCCAAGGGCCAGTTCTGTCTCCTCCAAAATTACATGGGCTTTGGAACAGAGCTGCAGACCTTCCAGCTCTAGGAAAGCTGCCAATGAAAGTGCTGACTTCAGCAACCCTTGGGTGAAGGGAGTGCTCTCTGGGGCCTAAGCAGGGTTCAATCTCCCCACTAACTCTGCGGATGCAAAGAATGAAATAATTCCACTGATAACTCTCCTGCAGTCATGCCCTTTCACTCAATAAATGGTGTCTACCTGGTGAATGATCCGGCCAGATTAAAGCCCTTGCTTACTCTGAAATGCTGTTCCTTCCATCAGGAAAGGCTTTTCTCAAGATTCTGATCCTAACTTGGTCAGGGGAGGGCCAGAAAGCCTCAGGGATTTGAATGAAGACTAAAGAAATTGGGGTTCAGAAAACAACCACCTCCAATGCTGGTACAGCTCCTGGCAGACTCACAGGCATTAGGACACAGGGCTGAGTGGCAGCTCTCCAACAACCTCGAGAAGCAGGCAGAGATGGCTCAACCCCGTTACAGATGAGGAAACTGAGGCTCCAGGCCCAGGAGCTACTTTAAATATATTTTTTAAATTATTGATTTCAGAGAGAGAGACAAACATCAATTGGCTGCCTCCTGCATGTCTGCTGCTAGAGATCCAGCCTGCCATTCAGGCACGTGCCCTAACAGTGATCTCTCGGTACATGGAATGATGCTCCATCAACTGACCCACACCAGCTAGGGCCCCAGGAGCTAATTTAAGTGGGATGAATGGCAGGCTGGCTGGGGAGAAGGAATTTCAGGATGGGGAACAGGAAGACACGGGTCCCCTCTCCAGGGACTCAGACCACAAGCTTCCTACTGCCCTCCCCACAATTTTCTCACCTTCCAGGGCATGAGCCAGTGCTCAGCACCTAAGCTGGAGGAATAAACCAGGCCCCAAAAGCCTCTCGTTCGATACCACATAATATCACTTTATTTGCAATTTAAAAATATATGTCTTTATTGATTTCAGAGAGAGGAGAGGAGAGAATAGAAACATCAGTGATGAGAGTCATTGATCAGCTGCCTCCTGCACGCCCCCAACTGGGGATCGAGCCCACAACCCAGGCTCGTGCCCTGACCGGGAATCGAACCACCATCTCCTGGATCCTAGGTCGATGCTCAACCCCTGAGCCATACCAGCCAGGCTACCATTTGCATTTTTTAAAATTTGGGGTAAAAACATACCCCCAAAATATTTGAGGTGAAAACAACAACAATAACCACAAACTTCATGAATTCATGCTCATAAAAGCACAAGTCAGTTCAGGATCAAGTGATTTTTAAAAAAGAACTACGCTGTTAAGTATAATGCCGCCTTTCTCAAAAATGGAAAACAAGCAAATAAAAACAAAACCAGAAAAGCAAAGCACTATTGAGCAATGGGGTGCAGGCCCCCTACCTCGAGGAGCAGATAAGGACCACTGCTGCTCCCACCTTCTCGGACCCAAGGCTCCGTGGCAAGAAGACAGGGTGCTCTCAGGCGGAGACCTGCAGAGCCTGGGTCAGTGAGGCGCCCCTCTCTGACCATGCAGGGTGAGTCCAGGGGAGCCCCTCACTCACTTGGAATCAAATCCTGCACTTTGGCCCAGACAACCTCTCTCCTCAGCTTTGACATCTGTAAAATAGGAGTGACGATAATGACTTTTCTTATGTGGCATATACAAGGTTTAAATGACATAATATAATTAGAGTAAGTGCAGCTGCCACTGTGCCTCCTCTGGACTTAGCCAGGAAAGCCTCTGAGGCTGCCTGTCTACGTCCCCTCTACATACAGAAATGGTCCACGGGAACCTGATGTCCCCTCTGTGTGCAGAGACACCACTGACACTCCTGGGCCACCTTCCTTAGATCCTCCTGCCTCAGTTTCCCACTTTGAATTAAGTGAGAAGATTGATGTAAGGTGCTCATACAGTGAATACAGCAAGTGCGCAGCAAAAGCAGCCACCGGGTGGGTCTTCCAGCTCCCTATAAGCTGGAGCCAACTGGCCTGGTCTCGTCCTCCAAACTGTGACTTTGGGCAAGGAACTCAACCTCTCTGGGCCTCAGTTGCCTCATCCCAAAAGTGGGGATGGGAACCTTGCCAACGCAATCTAAAAGTTAGAACTACCTTCTCTGAGGCTCTGGCCACCTACCAAGAGCCATGCTAGCACAATTACCCATCAGTTCCTCACTCTCTGAGGCAGAAAATATGCCCATTGTTGGTGTGGGGACCCCAAGGCCCAGGGACTTAGGAAGCACCCACTCTGGCTTTGCCCACAGCCCCACTGAAGCTGTGTGAGGCCTTATACCCACCTGTGCAAAAATAAACAGGGGCCAAAGGACAGCGTGCAGGCCTGGTTGCTCGGCCATCTGCCTCCTCCCTTCCTGGACCAAGATTGCCATCTGCTGGGAGCATGGGGCTCAGCGCCTCAGTGCTCCTTTGCTCAGCTCCCACCTGGTCTGGGGCCTGGGGTTACAGGGGCAGGACCTCAATTCTCCCATGTTGGGTCCCTGTGCCTTGACTGGCTTCCCATCTCCAGGTCAGAGCCCTGGGATTTGACCTTGACCCCATGGATCGATGGATGGCTATGCTGGGTGCTGGCTTCAGAACCTTCTCTCCTTTCCTTGGTGTGGCCTGCATTCAGTGGATATTTATGATGAATCTGGTGAGGCAGATCACGCCAAGGCACTTCCCAGTGTAATTTCCAGGCCCTTCCCTCAAGATGCTCCTGCCATTGCCAGGGGCACAGCCCCTCAGGGTCCCGAGCTCTCGCCTTTGGACCTTTGTTTTCTCAGGGCCCTTGGCCTGGGCTTCCCTCTCCCACCCTCCCTTCCCCTGCTTGCCTTCTATGTGGCTTCCGTGTCTGTCCTTTCCTTTGGTGTTGAGGAGCTCTTGCTGGCTGGAACCACCCACTCTCCTCCCAATTCCTGAGGCTATGTGCTCTGTAATCTTTCTCTGCCTGCAGGTGGGGGCCAGCACAGGCCCAGGTCAGTACCTGTGGCCAGCTGACCACTCCATGCCACACTCAGTGGCCAGGCGCAGCAGAACCATATGTGGCTTCTCATTGCTGACCGCCTCCCAGCACCAGACACGGGCTGCCAACAAGCTATAATTAGGAACACTTTGATTCTCAAGGCTGCTCAAGGAGAAACTACAGAAAATGCATTATCTCCCCATGAACTGCAGAAGGTGCAGGGCCAGGGTCCTGGGGAGCCTGCAGGGTCCAGGTGCCAGTGACTAGACCAGCTTGGACCAGAGTTCCTTCCACTGGAGAGAGGGGAACGGGCACCTGGCTTGCAGAGCACAGGAATGCTTTCCACAGTCCTGAACCGGTTCCTAAAGCCCATGGAGCAAAGCGCACAGCTACTGGAACCCGGGCCACAAGCCTGGGTCACCAAGCCTAAGAACACTGATGACAATCACTGTGGGGGTGTCACTAAACAACACAGCCCCACCTCTTCCTCTTCTTTAACTCTCTGTTGTTGTGGTGATGGCAAAATACACATAAGATAAACCTGAACACTTATCCATTTTAAGTAAACCATTCAGTGGCCCTTAGTAACCATTGGCTGTCACTCCCCACCCTGTCCCCCAGCCCTTGGCAACCACTAATCTGCTTTCTGTCTCCATGGATTTTTCTATTCTAAATATTTCACATACATGGAATCATACGTATGTGGCCTTCTGTGACTAGCTTCTTTCACTTAGCATGATGTTGTCAAGGTTCATCCATGTTGTAGCTAGGATGTCAGTGCTTCATTCCTTTTTTTAATAAAGATTTTTTTAAAATTCCTTTTCGAGGGAGGAAAGGAGAGGGAGAAAGAGAGAAAGAGAGAAACATTAATGTGAGAGAGAAACATCGATCAGTTGCCTCCTGTACACACCCCAAGCCAGGGATCAAACCTACAACGTGGGAATGTGACCTGACTGGGAATCGAACCGGCAACCTTTTGGTGCACAGGCCGATGCTCGACCAACTGAGCCACACTGGCCAGGGCAGCGCTTCGTTCCTTTTAATGGCTGAGTAATATTCTGCTGTACAGTTGGACCACATCCTGTTTATCATCTGTTGATGGACACCGGGGCTCTTTCCACCTTTTGACTATTGTGGACAATGCTGCTGTGAACATTCATGTATAAATTCCTTCAAAATGTTCCAGTCAGGTTTGCTAGGGTGGAATTACATCCAGTAATGCCCTTTCTCAAGAGGGCTCTTCACTCAGCTTTGATGCTTCCCTTCTCCCTTTCAAGCCTTGTACCCCCAGGTGCACGGGAAGACGGTCACCCCAAGTTAGCGATGAGGATACTGGGGCCTGGAGAGGCTGAGCAGTTACTTGGCATCCCCTAGCTCTGAGGGTACAGCTTGGGTCTGAGCAGGCCTCTGCGGCCTCAAAGCTCTCACCTTTCACCTCCAGGCTGTCATCGTGTCAATTCCCAGCCAGTCCTGATCCGTTCTTGCCCAGGGCAGAACAGGGGCACCTTGGCACAAACAGCACTACAGGGTTCTCTCCTGTTCCTTCTCACGTCCCTTAACCAATCCCCCAGCACTGCCTGGAGGCCTGGCTGCAGGTGCCTGGGGCCTGGGCCTGGCAGGTCGGCGGGAAGCGGGTGGTGGCGCCGAGCCAGCAGAGGCTCATGGAACACCATGTGTGGCTGAACGCAGCACATGGGAAGACCTCGCCAAAACCAGACAGTTCTGCAGAAAGTAGAAAGTGCCAAAATTCATCCAAGAGAAGTAGAAACATGAACAGACCTCAAAGCCGGGAAGAAACAGAAAAGTTGTCAAAGGATTAACTGCAGGAATGGGAAGACCAGACGTGGCTCCTTCGAACTTGTAGGAATGGATCGTTCCCACGCTTGAAGCCGTTCCAAAGCACAGGCAAGGCCGGGGCGAACCCGGCCCCCCGAAGCTGAGAACCACATGGGAAAGGAGAGCATGGGGCTGCCTGGGGACACACCTACACCTTGTATTCAGAGTGTTGGTGGCCTGCGCTGGGCAGGGTTATGCACCCAATAGCCTGTCCATCTGCGGGGCCCAGAGAGCCACCTCCACAGAGGGAAGGGTGAGGCCGGAGGGTGTTTGCAAGAAGAGTCTTTTCAAGAAAGCATCCTGAGACAATGACCACAAGGGCCCCACAGGTACTCCCGAGATTGCCCTACCCCAGCCCTGGGGGCCTCTGGATGCTTCCCAAGAATGAAAACATCTTTACCAGAATGTGACCCAGAAACTGCCCCCTCTCCCCCAACCCCCTCCCTTCAGGCAATGCTTCCCTCCCCACTGGGACTCTGTCCCCAGCACCCAAGACAGTGGTAAAGGAGGTTATGGGGTCAGAAGACCCCTGGCTGGCCTGTGACCCCACAGGTCCCTTGGCCTCTCTGAGCCTCTGTTTCCAGCTGTAAGCCAAGGGCTGCTGCTTGTAGCTTGACTGCCCCTGGGGACAGAGGCAATGCCTTAAGCCAAATAGGTAAGCACTTTGTAAACTTTTTTTCTCTCTCTCCCTGGCAGAGTTCTCAGGCTTTGAGGACGCCTCTCCATTTGCCCCAAAAAGACTGCTGATGCAATAACCACAATGACACTTTGCTACCAGGTCCCAAGACCTTGTGTCCCCAAGCCAGATTCTGCATCCCACTGAACCCAGGAGCAAGCAGAGGGAGACAAAGACCCAAATGTGAGCAGAGATGTCAGGAGAGCAGGTAGGAGGAGGAGAAGGCAGGGAAGCGAAGGACGCCAGAGAGAGAGCCAGGCTGAGCAGGTCGCCCCATCCTCAATTCTCTTCCATCCTGCCTGCCAGGGAGCTCTAGAGACCACTGCAAAGATGCGATCAATGATCCTCCTGGTGGGAGGGAGGTGGGGTACCTATATACCAATTCCCCGCGGTCAAGGGCGAAGGGCACTAACTTCCAGCACTTCTGGCCTGCCCGGCACAGGCTCGGCCTGCTCCTGGGGCCCCAGAAAGCACCTGGAATAGAGACCCATTCAGGGGCAGGCAGTTGGAGGCCACGCTTCAGGCTTCAGAGGCAAGGGAGACGGGGGGTAAGGAGGGGCCTGACAGCATCCGCTGTGCCTCCAAACAAGCCACTATACAGTGGGTACTGGCTCCAGTTAAGAAATAAAGAAACCAAAGCTGGCGGAGCTGCTACAAGACGAGGTAGACATCTGAAGCCCTCACGGTTTGCCTGCTTTCCATTCTTTCTTCCTCCGTCTAGCCCGGGATGGATGGGCTGTCGGAAGCAGCAGACAGGCCCATTTAGAAACTGCTCTTTCCAGAGCGGAAGGCAAGACCTCATCCAGAACCTCGCCCACCCCAGAAACACCCGGGGCGACGCTCTCTGCAGCTCGCGGGGAGCCGGCCTTCCGAGGATTATTAAATGGATCTTTCCTCCCTCTGGCGTGTGTTTCCTTCAAGGCCGCACACGGGACGGAGCAGTAACAAAGCAGGCAGCCCAGGGCAGCATCAACCCAGCAAACACAACAGCCTGCACGCTTTGATTTAATAAACTCGGCCCCCACTGGGCTGCTTTAATTGTTTCCAGATTCTGAAGATAGTTGAAAAGAAAATCATCCATATTTGCAAATGGAATCATCCACCTCTGGCTCCTCAAGTGTCTGGAGCTCACTGGGCTGGATGTCCACGTGGGCAGTGTCCTCAGAGAGTCAGCTGGGCAGAGGGAGAGACCCTGATGTCACCGAGACAAATGGCCCTGGAGGAGGACACCAGATGGGGCTCTTGAATGATGCCAGCGGGAGAGCAGCTGGTCACCACGGTCATTGCCCCGGCTGAGATGGGCCTGGAGGGACGAGTGCGGGGCAGTGCTCTCTCACTCCCCAGAGACCACGGAGCTGTGCAGTGGCAGGCAGGGTGAAGGGCTAGAGCACCAGGATCTGTTCAGGGAACCAAGTGGCCTAGGGAGGTTACTTTCAAGCACCTGCCCAATCCCTTCTGGCCAGAGTGACTCTAGAGGAGTGAAGCCACACCAGGGCCCAAATAGACGGCAATATGGCAACACTGTAGGAAGAGCATGGGGATAGAGTCCAATGGACTTGAGTTTGGATCCCAGCTCTACCAGCTGTGCAGCCTCAGGCAAGTCACTTACCGTCTCCGGGCCTCAGTTTTCATACCTAGAAAATGAGCTGGCTATGCAAACCCCAAAACGCTCAGCAATGTCCACATCCACGGAATGCAGCTACATGAGGCACTGGCCCTGATTCTGCTTGGTCAGTGGTGTGTGTGTGAAGCACAGGCACCCTACCTATAGGGCCACCTCTCACCCCAAGACCTGGGGAACCTGCTGCCCAATGGAGGGCACAAAGGCACTTTGGCTACTTTTCAAGGGCACTGGAGCCCTTTCCCCATGGCTTGGGTTTAAAGGGGGGCAGGGGAGGCTGCAGAGAGGGGCTTCTGGAGGGGACAGGGCAGGCAGAGTGTGGGAGGAAGCTCCAGGGAATCAGGAGTCCCCTCGTCTGTCCTGGTTCCCAGCCCTGTCTGCCACCTCCATTGTGTTTGCAAGGCTTTCCCTAACCAGAAAAGGATGTTTGTTATCGTCTTAAAACCTGAGGGAGGGTGCGCGCACACACACACACACACACAGAGCATGCACATACACACGGCACACACGCACGAACAGGTGCACTCCCACCAGAGCCTGACACAGATGACAGCCTGTCATGGTCTGCATGTTACAAGTCAATTACGCCCACCTCCCAGTCAGCCTCTGATGCCGCTGGGGCAGCCGTCTCACTGCATCGGGAACCGAGGAAGGATGAGGGGCGATCCCCCAGGAGGGGCCCACCAGCCCTCAGGAGGCTGCCAACTGTCAATTAGGAGGAAATTGGATGTGGGGGCGGCTCATTTATTTTCATCCCTCAACCTCTGTATTAAACAGCATGACAATAAAAAAAAAAAGAAGAAAAACATGATGTGGCTCCAGTGTGGCCTCGGGCAAGTTTCTGAACAGCCCTGCCCTCGTTTTCTCCATCCATAAAATGGAGCCCCTGCCCACCCAGGGCAACCACATGGGAAATCTTTGGCTCAGAGGATGTCTTAGTCAGCCACGCCCTTCTCCACCCTCCCTGGACCTTGGTTTAAATCAGAGCCGGCTGGAAGGTGGGAAAAGCTGGCCAACCACCCAGGGTAGAAATGGGTCTCCTCCTTTAGACCCTATGTCTGGGCAGCTTTGAGTGGAGAGAGGAGACTCTCGAAGTCTATCCCAGGGGGTGGTGGCTAGTGGGCTGTCACCCAGGAGTGACAGAATCAATGCCCCTCTGGAACAGGAACTCCTGCTGGGATGGCTGGGACCCCTCCCGCTGAGTCTGGGCTGACAGGTGAATTGTTCAGGCCCGAGGGCTCTGGGGACAGCTGTGGCCTGAGATCATAACAGCAGCGGGGCCTCAGGCCAGCCTCTCAGGCTTCACTCCCATCCTTGGCAGCCAGACATGGTTCAATCAGATACCTGGACACCCATAAAGGCTGCCCTTTATCCTAAGCAGTTTGCAGCCCAAGTCTGGCTCCACTGACTTACAATACCCTCCCCTTAGAACGGTGACACCCACTGCCCACTGAGGACCCACGCATGGGGTGGGGGCCAGTGGGAAAGGGGAGCTGAGGAGGGAGCCGAATGCGAAGTGCAGAGTAGGGCAGGAGGGCCTTGCCATGCAGGCCCTGCGGGGTGGCGGTGGTTGGTAGTTTTATCATTATCATCATTACTGTTAGGAGGAGGGCCTCGGGGTACAGCTGCTGCAGGGTCAGAGCTGAGAGAGGCTCTGCACCCATGTTCTCTGGAGCCTCTCCCCGCCCAGGTCGGAGGCTTGAGAGCAGGTAAGCAATGACCCTTCCCGAGGTCCAGGCCTGTCCACCCACTGGGGTGGCAAGACAGGTAGTGCTAATGTGAACATAGAGAAGAAAAGACTCCTGGGGGGCTAGGGGGAGCCGAGAAAACCACCCCCTCCTCACCAACTGGGACAAACCCTGACAAAGCCTCTGGGCCATGACAGGCAATGAACAGAGTTCTTTACACGCAGTACTCATTTAATCTTGACAGGGACACTTCTTTCATCTCCATTCCACAGATGAAGTAACTGAGGCTCAGAGAGGCAAGTGGTGAGGCCAAGGTCAACCAGTTAGTCTGTGGCAGGGTTTAAACCACGCATCTGACTCCACCATCCATGTGTAATCAGCACATTCTGCTGCCTCTTACACAGCAGAATATATTAGTGCACTGGCTGTCTGAGGAGGGGCCACCTGCAGAAGGTTCTGAAGGGTGAATAGGAGTTTGCCAGCAGAGGAAACAACTAGGGGTAAGGGAAAGTGTAAATGTGTTCAAGAGAATGGAGGTGAGTGAGTATAGCTAGAAGAAAGTATATGCCTGGCACATAGTAGGTGCTCAGTAAATATTTGTTGAATGAGGTGCTGAAGACAGTGAGAGCAGTGAGGTTCAGACTAAGAGGTTTGGCTTTATTCTGCATGTACATAGATGTGCACCCAAGCACACACACCCCCACACACACACACATATTCACTGCCCTCACTTCCTTCTTGCCAGTCCCCAGCAGTGCCCCTGAATGGCCCACGACAAGCCCCCTGCTGCCCAGTACCCCCTTTCATGCCCAGGATCCTTGGGGAGACTCTAAGGGAGTGACTGAGAAGAGAGGGGACTCAGGTGTCTAGGGGGTGGGAAAGCTGGTCCATTTTGCATCTAGATTTTTATGGATAGGGCAACACACTGGGGGTGAGTGAGGTTAGCTGCCCACTGCTTCCCCTGCTTCCTGACTCTGGACTGGGGAGGAGGCCTCGGATGCAGCTCTGCCTCGGGGAGGGGCAGGGAGTCTCAAGGGAGGCCGGCTGGCCGCCACTGCTGCTGCTCTGATAACCTTCAGCCCTGACCTCATTTCCCACTGAGGCTCCTGCAATTTCTTCCAATTTTCCACATAATTAGCTGAGCGGGAGACACATCCCTGCTCTGAGGCAGGAAGGAGCTGCTGCTCCAGGGCCTAAGGGCCTGTGGCTGAGGGCAGAGCCACCCCCGCAGGCTCTCTCCCGTCCCCCCCAGCTCAGTGGGCACGGCTATCCAGCAGCAGGGGGGATAAGAAGGGAAGGGGCAGGATGCAGCGGGGTTCAAGTCTCCACTCCCCGGCCTGCTGGCCGTGTGACATCAAGTCAGATGTCAGTCCCTCCGGCCACCAAAAGATGTGGGTCACAGGGTTTTTCTGAGGATGAAATTGCATGGGACTCAAAGTGACCAGTACCCATCAATGTCCACTAGATCCTTTCTCTACGCTTACACCTCCCAGAAAATGTTCACCCCCCCTCCTCCTGCTCTTACTGTTTCTTTGAGACCCCAAACCATCCCTTTCCCTTCCTGGAGAGGCAGGGGCCCAGCAGTTAGGGGGTGGGTCTAGGAGTCAAGGCAGCCAGGCCTGGTACCTGGCTCCATCCCGTCTGCTGTGTGACAGTCAGCACCACAGACCTGCCAGCCTCGGTCTTGCCATCTGTGAAGTGGGCAAGGCAACAAAAGCTACCTCAAGGTCAGGAAGAAACAGGCCCACAGGGTGCAGGCCACTCGGCTCCTCCCGCAGGGACAGAGTGGCTGCAGCAGCCCTTATAGGAAGCATGTGCTCAGCTCCACGACTGGGTCCCTCTCCTGCTCGAGGCTGTCACTCCTACCCAGTTAAAGGGAAGCCCCAGGCAGCTCTGAAGAGCTTGCCATCAGCGATCCCCAATTTGGCTGAACAAAAGCAGGAGTGAAGGGTAAAGCCTCCCTGAGGGCCCTGACAAGCACGAACTCACTTTGGGGGCCTCAGTTTCCCTAACTAAGCAATGAGCAAGGTCATCCCTGTCCCACCTTTCAAATCACTCCTTCCTGACTGCAGACAGTGTCCTAGAGAGAGAAGACACACAGCCTTGCCCCCAGGGCAGAAACATGTCACTTCAGCCCCTAAGTGCCCATAGCCTGGAGAGGAGGCCACTCCACCTCCCTGGGGAGCCTCGGGATCCTTGGAACGGCCTTCCCCTGACAGCATGAGCGATTCCCTTCCTCCCTCCCGAGCGGCGCCAAGGCCTGGAATCCATCATTTCGCGTCGCCTGTCTAGGGCTCTGCCGGCTGCCAGGCTACTCTCACAGGGAGTGCAGCAACTGTCCTGTAGTCCACGGGGCACAGGGCACCCAGAGCACGGCAAGGCTCAGTGTAGACACCTGGGTCCACACGTGCCCCCGACCGTGGACATGGGCCCTCACCTCCTGACCCTGGGATGCTCACTGGAAAAATGTGCCATTAGGTCGTATGAACCTCATACACCTAGGTGCAGGTGGGGTCTCACACCCCTACCTCCTGTGCATAACAGATGCCCCCCCAAGGCCTGATCAGAACCCTCCTCCCTCACGACAATCAGAACCTGCCCTGGACATGTGTCCTTTCAGTGTCTGCCCCCAGCAGCATCGGGGGAGTGGTGGCCTCCAGAGCCAGAGGCCCTCACTGCAGGGTGTTCGTCGTATCACGGGGCAGCTCCCCACACTCTGGGGGCATGGAGCCTCCAAGATGAGGGCTGAGATGAGGGGTGGGGGACCCCAGTTAGGCTGGGCATAATCAGGAGGAGGCCAGAAGGTGGCCTGAGCTTGGAGAAGGTCTATGTGGTGGGGTCCGGTGGGCAGAGACTAGGTCCCAGGATGTCAGGCTCAGTGGGAGGGGGACAGCATTTCTGAGTAGCTCCCATTAGCGGCAGTCAGGACTGCCTCCCCCACTGGAGGCGGCCCCAAGCTCCTTTCTGCTTTATGAAACAGGCATGCCAGGCAGCTGAGACCAGTGACAAGCTTCTCCTTCTCCAAGTAAGCTAATTTCAACTCCCCCCCACCCCCTTCCATACACCCTGCATTTACCCGCAGGCCCTTGTTGGTCTAATTCCACTGCTTGCTTGCTCTGAAGAACAAAATGGTATTTACTCCCCTCCCATCATTCCCAAGGTGGCCATACAGGACAGCAGCTCTCCCACCCCCGCTAGTGACACGGTGATAACAGTGAATGTTTATTGTGCATTTACAATACGCTAGACACCCTCCAAGCACTCCAGGAGTGCCAGCCTGTTTACTTTTCACCACAGCCCCACACACGGCCATAGAGCTGTTACTGTCCCATTCCTCAGAGGCAAAAGCTGAGGCACAGAGAGGCCAAGTCACCAGACTGGCATCACACAGCAACTCAGAGTCTTGATCTCAAAATACAAGGACTTAACCCCCTGCGCTCCGCTGTTTATGTGCTCTAGACACGCCCTACATCAGGGGTTCTCAACAGAGGGAGGGGCCACTTTCACAGTCTTCTTTTGTGACTCTATATGCGTTGGAATGACAGCTGCTGGGAGGATGGCAGGGAGAGAGAGTGCTTGAGCCTCTGAGAAGCAGCATGGAGCTGGGTGCTGGACACTAGGCACAGACAGACCTCCTGGAGTCCAGGCCTCAAGGCGGCACCCACACCAGTCCCTTCCCTCTGTCTTCTAGCCCCAGGCCGAAGGCCATTCTCAGGTCTCAGAGAGGTTGGTGCCAAGGATGGAAAGGGGGGCATGTGCCCTGGCTGGTTTGGCTCAGTGGTCAGAGCGTCCGCGCATGGACTGAAGGGTCCTGGGTTCGATTCTGGTCAAGGGCAGGTGCCTCAGTTCAGGCTCAATCCCCCGCCCTGTGTGGGAGGCAACAATCGATATGTCTGTCTCACATCGCTGTTTCTCTCTCTCTCTCTCTTCCACTCTCTCTGAAAAGTAATGAAAAAATATCCTTGGGTGACGATAAAAAAGAAGGAAGGAAGGAAGGAAGGAAGGAAGGAAGGAAGGAAGGAAGGAAGGAAGGAGGGAAGGAGGGAGGGAGGGAGGGAGGGAGGGAGGGAGGGAGGGAGGGAGGGAGGGAGGGAAGGAAGGAAGGAAGGAAGGAAGGAAGGAAGGAAGGAAGGAAGGAAGGAAGGAAGGAAGGAAGGAAGGAAGGAAGGAAGGAAGGAAAGTGGGATGTGCTCCCAGCACCACTAGGTCAGAAGTAAAGCTGAAATAAAAAGATGGTGAGGATGGGGGGATAAATGTGAAACAGGCTGGGCCCCAGGAACTCAGGGGCATCCCAGAGCAGAAGCAGGTGAAACTTGGAAGAGGCCCAGCTGGGTGAGGCCGAGGTTCCCATTCCACCTGGACTGGGCACATGAACTGGGGAGCCAGTTCATCCAGCCACACAGGACCAGGCTGAGATGGGGCTTCTGTGGGGTTTCCTCGTGCTCTAGAAAGGAGCAGGGCGGGGACAGGGAGGCAGACATCACACTCTGTCCAGGACAAGTGTCCGCATAGACGTTACTCCCATCTGTCAGGGGCCCCTCTGCCCCTAGGGTGAAACCTCAGGATGAAATGGCCCTGACAGGACATTTGAAGCCCTTGGAGAAGGGTCCCACTCCCCAGTCCAGCACCCCCTCAGCCTTCCCCCAGCAGGCTGTGCCCCACGATCACTCACTCCTAACCTCCAGGTGAGATGCTCCTTCCATTTGGAATCCCCATCCCACCTTTCCCACCTAGTGACACTGAGTCCGTGGAAATCTCACTCAGGTGTTGCCTCCTCCTGAAAGCCCTCCCTGATGCCCAGGCTGGAAAGGGGGCCACCCTGGGCTGAGCTCTATTCCAGCCCACCATCGTCTGTACCTCTTTAAACTCCCTTCCCATCCCTCACTAGGATGGAGGCAGAGAGAAATAAAGTAGAAGAACCTGGGTTGGGTATGTGTGCTCTGGATCTCCAAGGGCCTGGCTGACCCTTCTGGAGTCTGAGGGTCTACAAATAGCCCTCCAGGGCTGTCAGACAGAGATTGCAGTCACAGCTCTCAGGGGCACAGGAAGGTAAGCGACCAGCACAGAGCCACACAGGGTTGGGATGAGGGTTTTGTTCAGGATGCAGTCAGACCTCCCTCTGAGGGATTATTCTTACTATGGAAAACATCAGTGTCAGAGACTGGGCTGGGGAGGGGGGCATGGAGAAAGAACTGCCAGGGGAGATACATAAGCAGAAAGGGGTCCATTCCAGGGTGGAGAGCTCTGCAGGCGGGAGCTCTGGAGCACCTCAGAGGCAGTAGGAGCCCCTGATCGGGCTTCCTGGAGGTGGTGACCCCCCCACAGGGCATTAGTCTGGCTGCAGCTGAAGGGTCAGAGATGAGACTGCAGAGAAGGGGGATGGAAGAAGTGGGGGGGTCTACTAAGCGATGGGGCAGGGCCCCTCCCCTCCCAGTACAAGCCCCTGAAAGGATCATGGATGGTGGTCCTAGGCTGGGGTGGCCCAGGGGAGGGGCCCGGTAGCAGCCCACCAGCCCTCCCTGGAGCACTGAGGGGCTAGCTCCAGTTCCTCCCCCCGCTAGCAAGCCCTCCCAGCCACCTAACCCTGCCATCACCTTTGGTCTCTGAGGTCACACTGTGGCTTTACTTTCAGTGACCTTGATACTGGTCAGGTCAAATATTTCAGCTCAGTGGATTCATCCAGCAGGAGTGTGTTTCCACGGCAACAAGGGCTGACTCATAGCACTCTCCTGGGCCTCCCCCCTCCAGGAAGCCACTCTATGCACCATCACAGCACTTCCCAAGGTGAGTTGTGACTGCTCTGTGCTTGCCCGTCTCCCCCTGGAGTGCGCTGCAAAGGCCAGGGTTGTGGTGTCCCCACCGCTGGCCCCATGTCCTTTAATATGAGCACCGGGGGGCTGTTGTCCACGAGGACACACAATACATGTGCAGCCTCAGTTGTCAGCATGAGCATCCAGATGGGCTCTTGTTTTTTCCTAGGGACATCTGTTGACCCACCCAGCCCGGCTGTAGAGAGAAAGGGAGGCATGTGGAAAAGATGTGAGGCCTAGCTTGGCATTTCAGGGGGATTCAACCGAGACAGCCCATTTCACAGAGGCTGTGTGCTAAAGGGTCTCGTCCTCTCCCAGGAGCTCAGGTCACCTGGGGAAAGGCCTGGCACGTGAAAATTGGGTGCCCAGCCAGAGTTTTAAGCTACCAGCCTTCATGGTTTGCCCTCATCTCCCTCCCACCCTGCAGGACCTGGAGGGCCAAGGCCACCCCCATGATCCAGGTGTTGTCCTTCTGCCCTGGGATGCTTGTGTTCCTGCAGCCCGGGCACACAGCTGCTGATTAGCATCTCTGCTGTGGCCCCAGGGCCAACCAGCACTTATTGGGTGCCTGCTGTGTGCCAGGTAGGCGTGGAGCCCTTTATGTGTGTGATTTAATCCTTGCAACACTCCACAAGGGCTCTTAGGGGGGCAGGAGTCCTGGTGCCACCACTCACTAGGTGTATGACCAGCGAAATAATCTGGCCTCTTTGGGTCTCAGTGTTCCCATGTGTACAATGGACTTTTGCCAGAACTAAACAAGTGAATTCATGTAAAGTTTAAAATTGTTCCTGACTTCCAGTTAGGGTTCAGCAAGAGTGAGCAAATGGTGTGCTTCTTCCTGCTCTGCAGAGAAGGGGAGCACTCATGTCTCCAGGGTGGCCCAGCTGGTTCTGACCACCAGGCAGCACTTCATCTCATAGGATCTTCCTCGAACCTTATGATGTAGGGACTTTTATCACCCCCAGTCTACATTTAGGTAAGCTGAGGCAGGGGAGTGAGGTGTTCAAGGTCACACAGGTAGCAAGAGGCAGGGCCTACTTTGAGCCCAGGGCCCAGGCCCTCCATCTCTTTGTGGGCACCTCCCAGCCAACGCTCAGAATACCCTGCTCTTCAAGAATGTGTTCTTTCTGAAACCTGACCATGACAAATTATTTTTTTAATGGTTTTAATTTATTCCCCTTTCCTCGGAGAGTGTCAGAGGCAATCTGCTTCTCCCTGAGTCTGTGAGCCTCCCCATCTCTTGTTAGTGGCTCAGCTTTGAACATATTTCCTTTTATCATGTGGTGACACATGGTGGCGGAGGGCGATTCCGGGAGAGATTGTCGGGGAGGGGCCAGGCTAGAGTTTGCATCGCTCCTGACAGCTAATTAGCTGTGTGTCTTTGCACCAGGGGCCTCTCATATGGCAGGCATCATCCTCACGGCCCTGAGGCTGCATGCTGAGGTCTCCTCCTCCGTCCCTGGGTTGGAGATTTCCAGGGTAACAGTTTCCATTTTGGTAGTGCTCTGGACTCTTGGGCCTGACTGGGGCAGTAGAAGGGCAAGTCCAGAACAGCTCATCCTTGGGGACTGAATTTACCCACAATTATCGGGGCTCTGGATTGGGACCCAGACTAGAGCAGGTGTCTGAGGCGAGGGTGACTTTGGGCAAGTCTGCCCTTCCCCAAGGCTCAGTTTCCTCATCTGCATATTGGGTATAAGAGCACCATACGTTTGGTTCCCTCAGCTTGTTGCGGGCATCCAGGAGAATGAGAGGCAGGCTGAGCTGAAAGAGCTATGTGTCTGGGTTCCTCCATTCATCAGTTCAATGTGTACTGAGCCCCTATTTGTGCGGGGCTGTGCTCTAGGTGCAGGGTGGGTGGGGGAAGAAAAGAGACAGCAAAGAACCATAAGTAGCATGTGTAATCTGTCCGATTGTCGATTGTCGATGTTGAGGACGAGGTGTGGGGAGGGGGCCAGGCTAGCTTGCATGCTCCTGACAGCTCATTAGAGGTGATTAGAGGCATGGAGGAAGATGAAGCATGGGGGTTGGGGGGGTATGGGGAGGGGAGAGGTTGTACTTTAAAACAGCGTGGTCAGGCAAGGCCTCGCTGACAGTACCATCGTTATTATCATCACGTTTATTTATAAAGATAAATAACAAAGATCATCAAATCTTTCCTTTTTTGCCTGTTAGAAAAACACAGTCTGTTGCTTTATTTTTTATTTTTTTAGGGCAGAGGTTCTCACACTTGAGCAGCATCAAGGTCCCCTGGAGAGCCTGTTAAACAGATAGCTGGGCCATCCAAGTTTCTCATCCAGAATCCGTATTTCTGACCAGTTCCCAGGTGACCCTAATGCTGCTGGCTCGGGGACAAGTTTGAGATCTCAGGTCTGGTCTGGAAATGCACTTGGTTCATGCATTAAAGGCTGAACTTCTTCTGCCTCCTGGATATGGCCCATGAGAGTGACCGATTTTGATTCCTGTGACAAACACTACGGAGGCACCTAAGATCAGATCAAACAAACTATATGAAATCACCACTTTTTCCATTTCATAAGGTTCAGCTTAATATGCGCTGGTTCTAAACAGCCGTGCTGGCCTCACGGAGCTGCTTCCTCCATTTCCCTGGCTACCCTCTGGAACCCTCCTTTGTCAGGAGGTCACCCCACCCCTCAGCAGGGGTCAAGGCCTGACCTGGGCCCAGGACCCTTGGAGCCTCTGGGAACCTCACCTCTGCCTGGCAGCCCCCGGGGCCTCCCTGAAGTGGCTCTGGCCCCCGAGAGAGATGACGGGGGAGCAGCAGGCCCACTGACATGCTGAAGGATTGCCATGGCAACAGTGCAGGGCTGGGCCAGCTGGCAGGAGCCGAGTCTGGCAGAGCCACAGGCCTGGCCTCCCACCAGGGCAGGGCTGGCCAGGGGAGCAGAGGCCACACTGGGCGGGGTAGGGCCCCACACGCCCCCACATGATGGGGCTGTGTTCTTTCTGAGGACAGCGCAGTGACCCAACCAGGGCTGAACATCTGGGGAAACCCACCTTCCTCCTCTTCACCAATGGGGTAGGGTGGGGGGCTCTAGCTGGAATTCTCTGATGCCATCCGAGTCAAAGGGCACCCCGCCTCACCTCACCTGGATCCCAGCTGGGAAGGGCCCCTGGCTGTGCGCTCCAGGAGGCTGTGCTCCAGGAGGCTATGCTCCCTATTTCTGCAGCAGGTAGTAGGTACTCAATGAAAATGTGCCAAACAGAACAAGGAACAAAATGGGCATGTTCATGACCACCTGCGTCCGAGGCTCAGAGGAGGCTGCTGGGTGCAGGGCCGGGACAAAAGATCCCTGAGATTAAACTCTGTCCCCTCCTCCCTCCCCTCCCTTGCACATGTAGGAGGCAGCACCCACGGCCTTCTGGACCTTTCTTGCTCTCATTTGCACACTATAAGAACTCAGAGCCTGCTTCCAGGACAGGATGCCAGGAAAATGTATGTTCCCACAGGCCCCTTTTCCCTCCCTCCATCCCATAACAGGAAAAGGCCAGTCGGTCCCTATAGCAGAGCTGGGCTACTCCAGGCTGTATGATGGGCCTGCGGTGAAATGGCCACGCCTGTGTGGCATTTGCAGTGTGCAGGGAGGTGAATGGGGTCTTGGCCCAGCTCTGTCCCTTCTCAAAGCAGGTGAGGAAGCCCCTGCTTCCCCCAGGCCCCCTGGAGGTGCTGTACAAGGGTTATTCTGCCCATTCTACAGATGAAGAAACCAAGGTCCTGAAAGTGAGCCAAGCTGCCCAAGGTCGCTGGGCAAATCGAGGAACTGAGTCCAGGCCCCGTGCCCCCCACTGCCATGCCTGGCTTCCTGGAGCCTCTGAGCTAAGAAACTGCAAGAAGATATTCAATTTTAGTTTTTTTTTTTCTTTTTAATTTTTAGGTGCTTTTAAAATATATATATCTTTATTGATTTCGGAAAGAGGAAGGGAGAAGGACAGAGAGAGAGAAATATCAATGATGAGAGAGAGTCATTGATCAGCTGCCTCCTGCACGCCTCCTGCTGGAGATCGAGCCCGCAACCTGGGCACCTGCCCTAACCGGGAATTGAACCGCGATCTCCTGGATCCTAGGTCGATGCTCACCTGCTGAGCCATGCCGGCTGGGCTTTTTCTTTTCAATGAAGGTAATCTGTAAAATGCTTAACCAAATGTAATTTCATTTCCCATATCTCCTAAGACTTCTTCTATAAATCAACTTACAAATATGTGAAAACTACCCCGGAACCTGGGATGAAACCCTAGTATAAAATGGCCCTGGCAGGACATTTGAGGCCCTTGGAGAGTGGCCCCCCTTCCCCAGCAGGTTATGCCCCATGATCGCTCACTCCTAACCTCCAGGTGAGATGTCCCTTCCATTCAGAACCCCCATCCTACCTTTCCCTTGCACTGGAGTAAAACCTTTATTGTTTAGGGCAAGCATGTCCTGAGGTCAGAGGATAGGTGAGGGAGGGGTGAGACCTTGGGGCTGAAAGCACGGCTGGGCCAGTCCAGCACCTGGGACTGGGACGGACAAGTGATCTGAGCTGGTGGATCTGGGCAGGTGGAGGGAGGTGGGGCAACAGGATCCCGGGATCCCGGATAGAAGTCCTGAGTGAGCAGAGGCTCAGAGGCTGGACAGGGTACTGGAGTCAGGCCGGACAAGTGGAGGGCTTTGCGAAGGTATGTGAAGCAGTACCCTAAAGCAAGACCCTCCATAGCCCCACACCCCCATTTCCCCATCTGTAAAACTGCAACAATGATGGACCAAACCTAAGGGTTGTAAAATTAAATGAGTTCACATATGCAAAGTACATAGATCGTGCCTGATTATAACCACACACCATAAATAACATGTTTAGCTGAGGTTGTCCTCCCTACCTAAAGCCTGCCCCCCAGTGACATCTGAGTTTCCCTGCCAAGGACAGTGCCCACAGCTCACGCCCCCTGGCATCCCCCCCAACATGCTTTTACTGCAAAAACTCCTTTCGGCACCACAATACTACAAGTCAGATATTAGTATAACTCTCCCCACTTACAAATGGGGAACCAAGGCACAGAGAGGATCAGGGACGTACCCAAGGTCACACAGCCCCGTATGGTAGAGTCAGGATTCAAAAGTGGGCACTGACATCACCCCATTTTACAGATGGAGAAACCGAGGCTGGGAGGGGCACCCTCAGTGGTTCTGGGTCACACAGCCAGGATGCTCCCGAGCTGGGCTGGCAGCTGGGCCTTTGGGTCTCCTGAGCCCAGCTCTGACCAGGGGGCTCTCGGGCGTCCCAGGCAGGCTCCAGGCAGAAGGTTTGGGGGAGAAGCCTCTGGAAGGGCCAAGGAGGCAGGCTGAGGGGGAGGTGCCGACAGCAGGCTGGGTTCTGCCACCCATTCCTATCCCCTGCTTCTCTCACCCGCCACCGCGGGGGAGCCAGAAGCTGGCAACACCAACTGTTGCTGCCGCCTCCCTTCTCCTTGCCCATCTGCTCCCACATGGGATCTGGGTGGGTAGCAGGTCCTTGCCTAGACCACTCGCTGCTGCCACAGTCAGGCTCTCCCCCACCCTTCCCTTCCCCTGGGCCTGGGGGTTCTCAGGGGAACGGTACAGTAGGCACAGCACGGGGGGCACAGCAGGCCCAAATGCCCCTCCCCACCCTGAGCCTCACCATCACCTGTGTAAACGAGCACAGCGCGCACCACCGATGAGGCTGTGGGCTTTGAACCAGCTCTTGCCCATAGCCTGGACCCCCTCCTGTGTCCTTCCCTCTGGGGGTTTTCTGACCACAGAGCCTGGGGTCCACAACCCTCCCACTGCAAATACCCCTGCTGTCCCAGAAACATACTTATCCCTGTCACCTGGTGGGTGACCTGATTTATACTCAGAGCAAGCAAAGTGGAGAGCCACGTGTGGATGGGTGACCTCTAAGACTTCCCAGTTGGTGGCAAAGGCCCCGGAGGCTGAGAGACCAGAGCCATCTGTCTCAATCTGTGATTCCTGTTGCCAGACCTACTGGGTGCTCAGGGGACACCCCTCCCCATGGTGGAGACATGCAGAGGAGCCACCTAGCAGAGAGCAGAGCATATACTAGATGCCTGCTGTGTGGAGGGCAGTGAGGGAAAGGTGAAGGGACAACCTCTAAGGGTCAACTCAGGTCCTAGACCAGGCAGCCAAGAGAACAAGGCCTGTGGGGCACCTAGGTGGAGAGGGACAGAGGAGGGCAGGGTAGTAGGCAAGAGTTGGGTCCCAAGGGTGGAAAGGGCTCAATGGCCACCCCCAGGACCTCCCTCTGTTCTCCCACTTCCGATGCTACCCCTTGAAAGGGCTCCATACAAGCTCCACTTACTGGCTGTGTGTCCCCAGGCCAGTTACTTGACCTCTCTGAGCACCAAGTACAACAGCACCCCCTTCTGGACTGATTAGGAGGATGGGATGAGGTAATGCCTGGCACCTGGTACGGGCTCGATCCCCATGCTTTCCCACGCCCATGCCATGCTCCAGCCACCCAGAACCTCCTTCACTGCCGCCAAGCTCACAGCACACGGCCTGGTCCCATCTCCTGGCCTTTGAAGACACAGGTGCCTCCACTGGGAACAGCCCTGCCCACCCTCCTTCACCACTTGGCTAACTCATAGTCTTCCTACAGGTGCAGGGGAAGGAGGAACCACCTATTCTGGAAAGGAGGCTGGATTGGGGGTCCCAGATTGAGACACAGAAGAGGCTACACAGGTAGCCCCCTGAGAGAAAACCCACCGCATATCAAGGGGCTGGTTCTGCCAGATCTTGCAGGGCACAGCGACATCTAGTGGGCAGCAGGCACATCGCCCATCAGCCCAGGAGGTCCCCCCAGCGCACCCCAAGTCCCCAAGCCAGCAGAGGCTCACCCTCCAGGGGAGGGCCAGGGGTAGAGGGGTGCCAGAGGCTACACACTGCCATCAGCGACACAGGGCTTAGCTCCCTCTCTAGAACTTCTGCCTCTTCCCGTGGGCAGCCGTGTTCCCGCATGGCATATGCCCGCCATATGCTCTCCCTGTCACAGCATCCTCAGCGGGCCTGCAAGCAGCCTGCTGGTGGGGGCAGGGTGCCTTGGAGCTGGAGCACACCCCAACTGCTACATCGAGCAAGCTGCTTGGAGCTGCTCTGAGGAGTGCCAGAACCCCAGTGAGGGAGGCGGCCTCTGATTCCACATCACAGACAACCAAAATGAGGCTCAGAGAGGCTGAGCATCTTGTTCAAGGCCACACAGCTGCAAGGGCAGACCAGTCCTGTCACCCAGAGCCTCTGAGTGTGCATCTATAGCCTCAGGAGGGCTTGTGGACAATGCCTGCGGAATTCTTCGATGGCTGGAAGCTCAGGGTGTTCAAAGCTTATGCAAGTCCCCCGGCCAGGATACCCTCCATTTCCTCTCGCACCCGTCCCAGCTTCAGGGCCCCCTGGAGGCCACAGCCTCACTGTTCTCCTGTTGTTTCCACAACCCCAGCAGTGGAGTCTACAGGGCACTCTTGGAGCCTGAAGCCTGAAACCAACTCATGCTTCTCAAACTGGGCCCCCCAGAGCTCTGCAGTTCTGCCAACTAACTTGGGTTCTGCCCAGGGAGCTGAGGAAACAATTGAGGAAGGCAGGGCTTGTCCTCTTAAACCACTGTCTAGAGCTGATTTCTACAGTAGGCACAAGGGCACAGGAGGCCTAAGTAATAGGGAGAGGGGAGGAAAAATCTGGAGCTTCGTACTATGCAGGAGGAAATACTGAGTGTCTGATAACAGGCCTAGCCTCCTAATGCTGCCAAATTCCCCTCAGGAGCCAGGCGGAGGCTACTCCATGCAGTGGTTTTCCAGGCAACAGATGTTTACTGAGCATCTACTAAGTACCAGGGATAGTCACTGAACCCCCGGTGGTGGCGTTAACTCTGGGCTCAGGAATCAGAATCCCTGGCAGAGACTGGAGCGTAACTCCAATCTCTGCCTCCGTCTTCACTTGGCCTTCTCCCTGCCTCTGCCACATCTGTGTGGCTAAGGGACTCTATCTCAGTGCCTCAGTCTCCTCATCTCTAAAATGCACCTAGTAACAGTTCCTAGCTATAGGACATGAGAATTAAATGAGTTAATAGACTGTATTACTTGTCCAGGGCATATAATAAATTACCACAAGCTGGGGCTTAAAAACAACAGAAATGTATTCTCTCACATTTGTGAGAGAATACAGTTGCAGAGGCCATTAGCATGGAGTCAAGGTGCTGGCAGGGCTGTGCTCCCCACAAAGGCTGTAGGGGAGGATCCTTCCTGCCTCCTCCTGCTTCCAGTGGCGGACAGCAATCTCTGGCTTGGCTTGTGTCCCTGTCTTCACACGCCATTCTGTCTGTGTCCAAATTCCCCTCTTCTTCTAAGGGTATTTATCATTGGATTTAGGGCCACCCTAATCCAGTATAATCTCATTGTAACTAATTACCTCTGCAAAGACCCTCCTTCCTAGTAAGGTCATATCCCAAGGCATGCATTTGGGGGAGTACTAGCTAACCCCACTACATATAGCTCCAGGGCTGGGACCAGCCCTAGGCACACGGAAGTGTTCAACGTGAGTTTAGCAAGCTTCACCAAAAACCTGGGATGGGTGACCTAGGCCCACTCTTATGGATGAGGGCGCCAAGGTTCAGAATAGTGAACTGTCTGCCTGAAATCAGCCTTGACACATGGGGCTCAGAGCCAATCCAGTTTTGTTGTCTCCACCACCTGGGTATTTTCCAGGCCTGAGCTCCCCGGGCGATCTGCCAGAGCAACACAGGCATTTTCCCCTGCGGGCACCACCCAATGCTCCAGAGGGGAGCCCATGCATAGAAGCTTCCAGCCCACCCGGCACCACACCAGCCTCTCTGGCCTTTTGGATCCCCCTCCATAAAATAAAAATGACCCCCAACCTCAGAGCAGGAGAATATGGTCCTACCCACGGGGTGTGGCCCAGCAGGAGGGTGTGGCTCAGTGGGAAGATACAGTCCAGGGAAGCCCAGCATGGCTGTTATTTTCATTTAGTGCAATTAACATATCAGTTTCACGCTGGTATAGAACAAACGCTGGATAAAAGTTCTCTCTGATGCCAGAAGGGGCAGGAAGCTCCACCTGATTGCTCTGTTCCCATCTAACAAACAAGCACTGAGCTCCTCTGTGCCAGGCATGTGACTGTCCACATCACAGATGAGGTGATGCCCCCAGCCAGGCTAGCTTTGCCCCATGCCTGGCCGGGCTGGCTAGGGAGGTGCTGGGGGGGAGCACAAAACATCTCAGAGTTTGGGCATGTGAGGGGCAGGTAGTTACCCAGAGGATCAGCAGTGTGACAGCGAGGCCCGAATGCAGATGCAGAGAGTAAAGTGTGGGGCTGAGGAGACAGCCACGTGCCAGGCTTCTGGGCAGTCGCTATATTACTCGGTCTCTGGACCTAGAATTATACAGGAAAGAAAAAAGGCCTTCTGGGTTTAGAAAGAGCCTCATCTGCACCCTGGGAAGCTGGGGCCCCACCCATAAGCAGGCAGGCTCAGATGGCCCAGCAAGGCCCAGTGGGAATTATGACAGGCAGGCCCCAGGCCTCCTACAGGGTCACACTGATCCTTTTCTTGAGCCCTGTCTGGCTTCTCAGTCAGACAGACCTGGGACTGATGACCTTGGGCCAGGTCACCTGCTGAGCCCAGTGCAACAGGGAGAAAGGCAGTGTCTGCCTCTACCTGAGCCAGCTGACAGGTGCCAGGTCCTGAGCAAGGCACCATAGGGAAGCTGATCTCCCCCCATGCAGAGGGCCAACACGGCTGGCCTAAGGACCAGGTCACAGGGCTCAGTCAGGCTCCCACTGTTTACTGAGCACCTACTCTGTGCCACCACTTGCTCAGGACTGGGACACAGTGGCAAACATGACCCAAGTCCTTCCCCTTGGGGACAGGCTACATGCCTCTGAAGTGTCCTGAGAGGATCAGACAGAGTAACATAGAAGCGGGACCTTGAGAGCTGGAAGAGGTTCTGTTGCAGAAGTGCACTGAAACCTGGGGTCACTGTAGCCCCGCAAGTCCACTCCATGGTGTGCACCCCAGAGAAATGCAAACTTATGTCCATGCAAAACCAACATACGTGAGTTCAAAGCAGCACTATTCATGACAGCCTCGCCTGCATACAGCCCAAATGCCCATCGATGGTGAACAGATTAACCAAATGTGGCATATCCATCCATGGAACATTACCCAGCTGTAGAAAGGAACGAAGCACTGATGCCTGCTACAGCATGGATGAACCCTGAAAACATTCTTCTAAGTGAAAGAAGTTAGATACGAAAGGACACATATATGATTCCACTGATATGAAGTGTCCAGAACAGGCAAATCCACAGAGACAGAAAGTAGATCAGTGGTTGCCAGGGGCTGGCCAGCAAGGAATGGGGAGTTGCTGCTAAGGGTAAGGGGTTTCTTTTTGGGGTGATGAAGTGTTCTAGAATTAGATAGTGGTGATGGCTGCAACTCTGTGACTATTCTAAAATCCACTGAACTCTACACTTTAGTGAGTTGTTATAAAATTGTTAGAAAAAAACAGCACTTAAAATAGCGCTTGCAAAATGCCATTTTTCACACATTGGGGAGTTTCTGAAATTATAAAAATTAAAAGGAATGAGCACATATTATTTTATGACCAGAGGAATGAGGTGCTTGCAGGCACCCCGCTTCCATGGCAAGGGGATTTTTGGAGGCTCAGGGAAGGGAGGCCCTGCCTGGGCTCCCTAGGAGGCAGCAGGGGCCCACAGCGGTTGAGGGGCGACCACCCTGTCCCCACCAGCACAGCTCACCAGACGTCCTGGAGATAGCCAGCTGATACAGGGGTGATGGAGAACAGACACCCCTGAGGCTGCTCTGTCTGTAAACTGTCAGTGGGTTCTGTAGGCACCAGGCCTTGTGAGAGCACATGTCTGGTGCTGGGCAGCGGCTCCCCAGGGACTTCTGCCAGGGACCATGTGGTATATGGATGGCCACTATGCCAGTGTGGACAGGGATCCGAGGAAAAAGGTCTAAGCCCCTTCTGAAAGAAAGGCCACCCATCTTCTCTCTCTTGAGTGGGCAGGAAGGGGGGTGTATCTCTTGAGGGCACAGCCAAGGGCTCAGCCTGGCCTCAGGATGGTGAACAAAACTGGGAGAGGACTGGTGAGAAGCTGCCCGAGGCCATGACCAGTTTATTAATAAACACCACATGTGGGAGGAGGCAGTGTGTGCCTGGCGGGTACTGTCCCACAAATCTTATACCACCCCTGAGAACCCTACCACAGCCGGAGAGCAGGAAACGGTGCCTTCCCTATTGTACAGATGAGAAAAATGAGGCACGGAGGGCCACCCAGTTACACTGCTCTCACCCCTACATCACTGGCAGCTATACTCCCGCAACACTGGCTATCTTCAGAGAGGGTGTCAGGTCTGGGCCGTGAGGGGCCATCTGCCTGCCCTCCCCCCACTTGCTTCTTGGGCCCAGTGCTGTGAGAAGCAGGCCCCACACAGAGCCAGGTCCATAGGCCAGCAGAGTAACACCTGCCCGACTACAATCCACTTCTATCCACAGGACACTTCTGACACCAGCTGCGTAGCTTTTCCACACCAACAACCAAATCTCCAACTCTCTGGACACTGGCACGGCCAGGTGGCCTACAGTTAGGTTCAGTTCTGACACTATTACCAGAGTTGGCACAGAGTCCACGGGTCAAGGATTCAGTCTCAGGAAACTGCCCCCACTTTAGATGCCAATTGTATGTCCTGGGCCTCCGTACTCCTGACCAACTGGCTATAAATCAGGGCTTCCCACAACCCCCTCCTCGGGTTCAAAAATTTGCTAGAAGGGCTCACAGAACTCAGGAAAACATAACTTACTGGTACCGGTTTACTGTCAAAGAAACAACTCAGGGACAGCCACATGGAAAACCCACAGCATCCCGCTGGGTGGACAGCTTGGCAGTGGGACCCCAGATCAGCCCCCAGCTCCAGAGCCGGCCTGGACTCCCGCCTGTCCCATGCCCTGGCAGAAAGCCCAGGGCACTGCTCTAAAGAGCTGTCATTTCCACTGAGTGACTTCCACTGTGCGAGTTCTCCCTAGCTGGGTGCCGGCAGAACCCTTATAGTCCCTGCTCCGAAACTGGGAGGCCTGGTTTGCACCCAGTCTGCCTCTCAGTTTCCCAGTCTCTGAACTGGGCTAACATGGTGCTCCATGGGGGTGTTATCTACACGAGGCCCATAAAACACTAGATCCCAGGCTGGGCACAGCAAGCACTCCATCAGCAGAAACTGCGATGGTCCCCATAGCCACCCCTCACTGCACCCCATGCCTCCTTCTGTGAGGCCAGGGGAGGGTCTGCAGCCTTGGTTCTCCCTGCCCCACGGGACCTAAAGACAGGGCCTGGTTGGGGTGGGCTCTAGCCCAGCATCCCCCTCTGGAGCCACTCTATTTCTCTTGATTGGGTATATTGGGCTACTGGGAACGATGAAATCTGAACAAACACTGCTGTTGCTTAAATATCTTTCATGCATGGGTAAGACGGGATTCCTCAGTTGTGCCTCAACTCGGCTGAGCAAAAGATGGACTTTGTTGACTTGGTATGTGAAGAGTCTGGTGCAGAAGGACTTCAGGCATGGCTGGATCCAGAGACTCAAATACCCCTGGGAGCTGCCTCCTATCTGTGTGTTTCTCTGCCACCCCACCCTGAGTTCTTCAGTGTTCGGGGACTCTCACTATGTAATCGTCTCTGGAGGGGGTGCAGAGTGCCCAGCACCCACCCAAACTAATCCAATTGAACCACCCCCAGCATTGAGCCTCCCAGCCCTGGCACCCCACTCAAAGGGAGAAGTTCCCGTTGACCAAAGACTTTCTGAGTGGGTGCCGGTGGAGGGGAGATGGCGCCAGCCAGAGTCGTCTCCCCCTCCTCAGCTCCAGCCAAGATAAGGTTCCCAAAAGACTAATGCTGGTGTGTAAATATTAGATACTTCTGTCTCCTTCGAGACCAATTACACAGATCATGGCGGCTCCCCCAGGACTGTGCCTTCCACTTACTGTATCATCATTAACAGCCTATTAGGTAACAGCTGCTGGGAAGAGAGAGAGAGAGGAGAGGGGAGAGAGAGAGAGGAGACAGGGAGGCAGAGAGGGAGAGAAGGAGACAGGGAGGGAGAGAGAGGAAAAGAGGTAAGAGGGGAAAAAGAAGTGAAGACAGAAGAAGGGAAAGGGAGCCAAAGGAGAGGAGGTAAGCCAGGTAGAAGGCAGCTGTGAGCTCCCTGAGGAGCCCCAGGCCCGCCTGCCCTCAGGGTCCCCTGCTGATGCCCTGCCTGTCCCTGTCCCTGTCTACCTGCCCCTGCAGCTGGGCTCACCTCACGGTGCCCTCAGCCTATAGCAGGTGGGCAGGGCTGGAGGACACCAAGCAGGCCCAAAGAAAGTCCTCTTAAGGCCAGGGCTGCCCCCAGCAGGCCTTAGCTCCACACAAAAGCAGGGAGATAAGAGCCACCACTGTGCAGAGCCCCAGGTCTTTCTGCAGAAAGGCCTTTAGGTGCATGTGTAGCTCGGCTGCCAGGCACACAGTGGGTGCCTGATACTGTAGAAGAGAAAGAGGGGTGAAACCTTTCCAACAGCAATTACAGCCCAGCCCCCTGGCAGGCTGGCCATGCACCCAGCCCCTCCCTACATCCCCTCTTTGAGTCCCTGAAACAGCCCCTGGGACAGCAACGATGGGCCCCATGTAGAGATAAGGGGGACAGAGAGGCTGAGTGGCCAGCCTCCCTGAGGCCACCCAGCTGGGGAGTCCAACACTGGCAGTCAACGCCAGTGACTCTAGGTCAGGGCCATGTTCCTGAGCACTGGTGCACTGCCCATTGAGGGCAGCAAGTCTTCCATTGGAGGCTTAGGGACAAGATGCAGCCCCCACCCACCCACCTCCATGAGGGCTGGAGTCAGGCTCGCCAGAAGAGGAAGGACAGAGAAGGCCCTGTGCAGTCACCAAGACCTGGAATCGCCCGATGAGCGCATACCATCCCCTGCAGGGCGCCTCTCCCAGAACTGGGGGTCTTCACAGCCACCTGCTCCCATCCCCAGGGGTCCAGTGCCCCTGAGCTCTGAGGTCCTGTCTGCCCTGATCTGAGGCCTCTCAACACTGCTGCTGGCTCACATCTATGGTCAGTCTGTCTGTCCATGCACCCAAATCACAAATATCTACTAAGCTCTCCCTCCCCACCAGGTACGTTTCCAGGCACTGGGGACAGCATGCACAAGTGACACCGACCTGCCTACATGGAGCAGAGGATACCTGGGGTCAGAGTGAGTGCACAAGAACACATGGTCAAGGAAGGCCTTGGTGACAGCTTCAAGGAAGAGCAGTGACCCTGAGAAGACAGGGAACAGCATTCTAGGCAGAGGAAACGGAAAGTGCAAAAGCCGAGGTGGGAACCAACAGGCGTGTCTGAGAAGTGGGAAGAAGCCAAGGATGCTTGGGGGCATGTGGGGGAGGGGGCCCACAAGATGAGCTCAGACACCCCGTGAGCCCTGAGTTAAGGATTTGGAAATTCCTTCTAAGAGCACTGGGGAAGCCACCATAGGAACCTAAGTAGAGGGTGACCCAATCTGGGCCCTCTACAAAGCTGCCTTGGGGTAAGTGTGGGGGATGCACCAGCCATAAATCCTCAAAGAAGGGGCTGACCCCATGGCCCCTTTACTCCCACACCCAGCCCCCACCCCTCAGCACTCATAGGAAGTGACAGAGGTCCCCCACCCAGGTCTGCTTCCCAGAGAGCACCGCTCCCTTTCATCCAGTACCCTTGGCTGCGGCCTCCCCCTCTCCGGGGCCTCGGAGACCTGGGGCCTCTGAGGGTGGGGGTGGGAAGCCTGGCGCCCTGGAGCCCCTGCCAGGATTTCAGGCTCCTGGGCCTGTAAAGCATTTGATTTCTCCTCCTCTAGGCCTGGGAATAATTAGGTGACAGGAACATAAATCACGGCCTGGCCCTGTACATCTGTTAATCACATCTCCTGAGGGTGAGCGAGGCAGGGTGGAGTGAGGTGCAGGGTCCCTGCAGCTGGGACGTCCTGCAGGGGTCCAGAGCACCCCATGTCAACCATGCTACCAGCGAGGGGTGGAGTACTGGTGGAGAGTGTGGGGTTCGAGGTTCCCTGAAGCTCATACCCACAAACAGATACACACTCACACGCACAGACACATACCCACACACAGACACGCAGAAACACCCCCCCCCCCCATCCACTACTAACAAAATACCCAGGACACAGTTTCCCACAACTCACATACAAACACCCCCACATTTACATATACAAAGACACACACAGACACCCCACACTTACATCCCCCAATACATTCACACACATTTATACACAGATGGCCCCTGTACACGTGTGCACACAGTGTGTACACACACACAGTATCTCTCTAGGGAGGAATGGATGCGAAACTGCACAGTTGGAATTTGAGCGCCACCTAGGGTCCATCTCCCAGAACAGCCAGACTGGCCCAGGCTGACCCCAAGGCAGCGCCCCCACCCCCACCTCCTCCCTCCAGCCAGAGGGGGATACAGATTAAAGGCCCCTTTAATAGAAAGGCCCCTAATCTGTATCCCTCCTGGTACTTACAAGTATAAAAAGCACTAAATTAACTGGCAGTTGGAGGGAATGCTGAGGGCTATTTCAAGAGTTAAATATTTTAAAATTTTAACGTAACTGCTTTAAAATCAAGATTAAGGCATGTAACTTTATCTCAATAAATCCAACCAAAAGGGGCAAAAACCAGGGGAGGTTTTAGTTAGGAAGCTCCGTCTCCAATGACGACAACAATAAAAACAGGGCGGGTGCACGGTCACTATTGGCCAATGCCACGGACCACAGCTGTGATGTGAAGCTTCCTTTTTCTTAAGAAAAAGAGGACCTAATTCAATAAAGTTATGAAATGAATACTGGTAAAAGTATGTGAGTGTGAATGCACCGAACAAAAAGTGATGTTGGAGAATTCCTCACAATGATCTTTTGTCTCCGTCTTTCAGGAAGAAACTGTGGCCCCAGAAGGTTCTTTAATGGCCCAAGGTGCTTCACTCAGTGGCAGAGCTGGACATCCAAACCAGGACTGAGTTCTCCAGAGTCTATGTGCTCACCCTGGGGGTCTGGGGGCAGCTCAGTGCTCACCCTCAGGCCCCATTCCAATCCCAAACCTTGAATCCTCCCAGACCCAGGGCCACTGGTGCCGGCACGTCCTATGTGCGCAGGGCACCTCTGTGGAAGACCTGAATGCCCAGCCCCACACAGCAGCCCCGCCTGGTTCCTTCTGAATGTACCTATGGGATCCCCCTCCTTGCCCCAGCAATGGGACAGGCGAATGCCTGTGTGTGGAGCTGCAGCCAGCAGGGGGAACCACTGAAGGCTGCGAGTCCTGGAGAGATGACAGGGGAGGAGGGGCTCCAGGAAGGGGGTAGAGGATATTAGGGCATGTGAAGAGGAAAGCACTGAGTTCTTCCTCGGTGCCAGAAAGTCACTTGGACACTTAGACCCACGAATCTGAGAATGCGGGCTGCAAGGCGGGCACAGGAACACTGGACAGTGGCAGAACAAGTGGCCAGGGTGGGGGCGGTACTGGGGGTGGTGGGGAGTGAAGAGGACCTGGCTGACAGGGGGGTACAGACAGAAACTAAGAGAGATTAGCTGCCTTCCAAGGGCTGACTCCTTCCCTGGCAGCTACCACAAAGGATGGGCAGGCTGCCTGTTCAGCTCCAGTCCAGGGGAAGTTTGGGGACGATGTACTAAGGGGTGTCTGGCCCACCCTTAGTCCTAGAAAAACGGTGGGAGACAGAGGTGAGGGAGAGCGCCCCTTGAAGCCTGGCTGGGAGCTCCACCACCTCCAGGAAGCCTTGTTGACTGTCTTTGCAGGGCTGAGTACTTAAGGCAAAGGAGCCTGGATTTTACTAGCTGTGTGACGTATTCCTAAATCAGGGCACTGGGCATGGTGGGTCAAAGACACAGCTCTTTGAGACTCATTGACAACCCCTCCCCAGGGATGTGTGGCAAACGTTTCACAACCAGCTTTCTGAAAAACAAAACAAAAACAAAACAACTGATTCATAGCATCTGCCAATTACCATGGTGTAAATACTCCTACCACAACTGATTTTGAGCCACCAATGAGACATCACTCAAGGTGGAGTTGGGAAGAGTTGTGCACAGTTTAGCCCCAGCACCAACAGGGAGTGCCTGGGAGGCAGCACAAGGGAACACAACCCAAGTGGGCATTTGCTAATTGTCAGGTGCTGGGCTGGGGCTCTCATGCTGAATCCTCACACAACCCTTTAGAATAGAAATCACCAGCCCTGTTTTACTGATGCAAAGACTGAGGCTCAGAGAAGGGAGGCAATGAGCCCAAGGTACACAATCAGAAAGTGTCAGAGCCAGGTTCAAACCCAGGTTTGTCTGTCTCCAAAGAGGGGAGGAAGGCTTATGAAGAGGGAACCTGCTTCCTTACCTGTGCCAGGCTGGAACTCAGGATCTTAGGGCAGCTTTTTATTAATAAGGCATTTTTCAAAAGTGAGCCAAGATAGTCAAAAGTAGGGTCAGAACAACACATCTGTCTTCTGTGGGTTGGAGGAAGGATCCAGCTTGGCACCCACAGGAAGGGTGTGAAATTCCTGTCGGGGAAGGCACCAGCAGGGCCAGCTACTGTGGGGCAGCACAGAAAACCCCGTGGTGCATACACGGTTGATCAGAACAGCAACAACAGCTAAGCACTGCACTTGTATTAACTTATTTCATCTTTACAAGAACCCTTTGAAAGCAACACCAGTGTCCCCACTTTACAGATGAGGAAGCTGAGGCTCAGAGAGGTTCAGTGACTCGCATAAAGCCACCCAGCCCACTGGTGGTGCCACAGAGCTCCTTTTTCTAGGCCCTCAGAAAAGTTTTTCCCACTAGGCCACAGACTTTTACAAACACTTAAGTGCTCAATGTAACTAGCACATCAAGATATAAAACATTTCCATCCTTCCAGGGCTCCCGGTGTCTCTTCTCAACTGACAGGTGTCATCACAGTCCAGATGGGCTGGTTTGCCTGTCCCAGGATCTCATGGAACAGATTCTGCACCCTACCCCCTGCCAGCCTGAAGGCCCTTCAGTCTGGGATCTAGGATCCTCAGATTCCAGTGCAGGATTTCACAATCCAAAACTTGGGGGGGGGGGGGGGGATGGTAGAGACAGAGTTCTGTCGAACCACAAAAAGTGGCAAAAATCGCAGACCCTAGGTGATCTCCCCAATCCTGTTGGGAGGGGTACAGAGTAACCAAGAAGAAGCCCCCTTGGCTTTGCCCTCCCACCTCTCTTGGCCTCAGCTCCCTCTCCTGAACATTGGTCATGGGCTCCCTAGAGAGCTGTAGTCAGGGTTCAACGGCCAATTGAACCCCTTGCCCTGCTCAATACACATCTGTCCCCTGGGAGGAGCCACTTCAACTCCTTTCTCCACACTAGTCAAGGTGATCTATTACAGCTCAGCTCTGGTCATGGCATCCTCCTTGCCCTTCTCCAATGGCTTCCCTCCATGTTGACACAAAGGTCACTACCTTACCCAGAGTGGGGCCCTGCAGGGTTTGTCAACAGCCAGCACACAGTAGGTGTTCATTAGGTGTCCACTGGATGAACTGGCTAAATGAAAGGAGGAAATGGGAAGGGAAGGGGACAGCCAAGGTGAGGGAGGGGACAGAGGAATAGCGTCAGCACCCTACAAATAGCTCTGTCCTGACCAGGCCTGAAGTGAGGGCAGTCCCAATGAGGCCCAGGGTCCTGGGGCCCCAGGGAGAGCCCTTATGCTGGGGCCTGGAGCCCTCCCCTGCTGGGGCTCTAACCCAATCCTGCCTGACTCTTCCAAGGGGGCAGAAAGGGAGCAGGGAAAGGGGCCAAGACAAGCAGAAAGCCGTCCAGAGCCCCTTCCCAGGACGCTGAGGCGAGGGCTGCTCTCACGCCTGCTCTGGATTCCACCAGCAGAACAAGGAGCCAACGGCTGACGAAATCTTGGCCGCCTGAGGATGCCGCCTGCCCGCCGGGGCCCCAGCCTCCCACGCCATCCCCTCCAGTGCTGTGAGGCATGATGGGGCTGCAGAGGGCAGAGGGATGTCTCCAGAACACCACCTCTCTTGGATGACTGCCTCTGTGGGAGGTGATGGTTCTGGAAGAAAAACAAACATGCACTGGGGGAGGGAGGAAGCAGGCAGCAGATGCTGGCAGGCCAGACGCAGTGTCTGGTGGAGGTCAGGGCAGGCTGGTGGGTGGCTGGGCTGGAAGGTGGCCCCCCCGGGTGCCCTATGGCGCCAGGCCAGGGTCAGGTCCCCAGGCTCTTATGGCTAGACCTGGCAGGGAACCTGGGCAGAGAAAGTGTTCTTGGCAGAATGCCACCACCCGGGGGTCCTCCTGCACCCATGGCCAACACTGCCCCTGTCTTGGATCTTAAAGCACAGTTGGGCTGCGTGGCCCAAGCCAGGACCCCAGGCCTCAGCTCCCTACTGTCCACTCTTCTGCACTGGCCCTGCCCTTGGCCTTCCTCCCATAGCACCCTTATTCATTCATTCAATTCATGATTAGGGAGCTCCTAGAACATCCAAAGGCCCCACTCAGGCATTGGGGTTGGAGCAGCAGACCCATGTCTTGCCCCATGGAGCTTTCACTCACTTTCAGTGGCTCCCCAATACCTTTAGGATGAGGCAAATCCCCAAGTATGCACTTGAAGCTGTCAGCTCCTAGTCTGAACTCCCCTCTCTGGATTCCAGCCCCACCCAGCCCTCCAGTCATCTGGACAGGCCGCCCAAAGTGTGTGCCATGCTCATGCTCACACCTTCCTTTTAGTCTCTGCCCGTGCCGTCCCCTCCACCAGCCATACCGTCCGTCTCCTCTGCCCGTAGTCCACTTTCACTCTTCTTTCAGGAAGCCTGCCTCATCCCCTCCATGGGATACAAGCTTTGAACTGAAGACCTCTAGAGTGAGGCTGAGGTGACACACGTACCCCGGGGTCTATGTGATTCACAGGACATCTTGCAGGAGGAAGGTCTGGGGCTTGAGAAAGGGGTGACAGAGACAGTAGGACAGAGGTCACAGGGCGGCCTGGTGGGAGCAGGAAGGTCACAATTTTAAGGCCTTATAGGCGGCAGTTGTTGTCCCTCACAGTCTCTGGGATGCTCCACTCAAAGCAGGAGAGGCAACTGCTGCCTAGGGGTCCACAAGCCACTCTCTTGCTCATGGACCTTCAAGGGCTCCCCATGGCCCAGCTACAAAGTCCAAGAGAAGCTGGCTGTTGGCACCCAAAAGCAAGCATTTGCGATGACCCTCCCATCTCTACTGCAGATCCAAGCTCCATCAACCCCAGGCCCACATGCCTGCTGTACTCTCCCTCCAAAACATCCTTCCCTCTCTTCTACATCTGACTCATGCTCAATCAGCCCTCCTTGTCCTCTCAGGGAAGCCCCCACTTCCACCCCAAGCAGATCGAACCCCGTCCCTCCCTGTTCTCGGGCCCAGTCCCTGGTCTGGTGTCACCCACAGTGCCACACTCCTTGAAGTAGGCACTCTGGGCAGCCTATTTTGCAAACGAAACTGAGGCACAGCAAGGTTAAGTCACAAAACCAGGTCACACAGCTTGGAAGTGGTGAAGCTGGGCTGGGAACCAGTCAGACTCCAATGCCTTACACAGCCTGGACTGCCCATGGCACAAGCCACGTGGTGTTGCCTTTTCATTCCTGACTGTGTACCCCAGGCCGCCCAGGCCCTCAGCTTCTAGCCCAGCCCGCCAGAGGTGAAGACCCAGCAGGATGATGCCACAGGGTGCGGAATGACTCAGGCTTTGTGGTTTTAACACTGAAAGCATCTGCTGCTGGGCCGCATAACCACAGGAAGCCAAAAGGCCTTGGCCAAGGCGGTGGGCTCCTCCAGGCCTCAGTTTCCCCCTGTCTACCATGGGGGCCTCACAGCTGGTCCCTGAGGTCCCCCAGCTCCACGGGGAGAAAGCCAAGTCCCGCTGCCCTTTCTGTCCAGTGGCCCAACCGCAGGCCTGCCCGGGAGGCGCCGCCGGCAGCCAGAGGAGGGAGGAGCCAGGAAATCCGGGTGGGGCGCCCCCCTAGCCCGGGACAGGCGCCGGAGGGGGCGCCGGCTGCCCCCAGAAACACGCTCCAGATGCGGGAGGCGCTGCCAGCATTCCTGGAAGGTAACGCAGGCCGGGCGGGGGGAGGGGCACGGCCGCAGCCCGCTGCCAGATGTGCACCGTGAACAGCTGCCCCTGGCTAATAAGGTCAGCTCCTGGCTCCGGCGAGCCGCGCGCTCACCGCCGCCTCCGCCTGCCCGGCACCCTCCTTGCGCTTCCCGGGGCGGCCTGGGGGAGGGACCGACACACTTCCCCACCCCCCAGTGTTCTAGGGGGAAGAGATCAGAACACCCTTGGGGGCGAAGTGGGAGCCAGAAACACTCACTCCATACCCCCCAACACCTCTCTGCAAGGAGGGTAGCCCAAAACCCCCCCACCCCCCCTGCAGATGGAGGAGGGGTGGGATGGGGTGGGGTGGGGGTGTGGGGCTTGCTCTGATTCTCTGTTTTATTGGCTGTTTCCCTTCAGTGATTGAGAGGGAGACCTAGTGCTAAGTTTGGGGCCAGGGCTTGAGGGGGAAGGGCACACAGTCCACATGCCCAGTGCCCCTGGGTTGGGATTCCCCACTGTGGGCTGGGCCAGCTGCCTGGGAAGCTTAGCTGCAGGGAGCCCCAGACTCCCAGGATTCCTTGTCCCCCACCCCCATGAGGGACCTCACCCCCCACCACCTAACCTATCCTTCTTCCACCTCACCCCACCCCAGGCACATCCTGTCCTCCATATAGAGATGTGAGGTCACCGCCCTGGGGTGGAGGAGCAGGGATGCAAGTTTGGGGATCAGAGCCCAGATTCTGCTCCTCCCTTCCATCAGGTCCTGGACAGGCCAGAAGAGAACCCCCCCTCCTGCCCCCCCCCCCGCCCCCAGATAAAGGCGCCGGCAGCCGCCTTTGTTTCTCTGGTGTAAACCGAGCCAGATGCAGTCTAATCCCCCAGCTGGGCTGGATTTGCTAGTGGCTGTGGCTCTAGCGCCTCCCAACCCTCCAGTCCCATGCTCCCTGCAGCCTGGTTCCCAGGGCTGCTGGAGGAGGGGGGAGCATTAAGTGGCCTGGCAGCCTCAACCTCACCCATCTCCTGAGGGCCAAGGCTTTGGGATCCTGCTCTTCCTGTGCTCAGTGACCTTGGGTGAGTCATGTGACTTCCCTGAGCCTTGGGTATTTTTGTCTGTAAACTGAGGATGATGAGGACATAGCCTACTGGTTGTAGCAGGCTCAGTAAGCACAGATACTATTAATAGGATCTAAAGTGATGCTCACCTCCCTGACCACCCACTCTGAGCCACACCGCCCCATCTAACCACACATCCCATCTCCAGGGCATAGAACAGCAGTGATGGTGACTTAAGTGCTCATGGGACTCCTAAGACATAGCTCATTCACTCCTTCCAAGAATCCAAGAACCAAAGCAGGAGGCTAGGGTTAATATTAAGCCCATTGCACAGATGAAGAAGCTGAAGTCCTAAAGCTAGTAAGAGACAGAATTACTATAAACAATGAGGAAGTGGCTCAGAGAGGTATAGTGACTTGCTTAAGGTCACACAGCAAATGAGAGGCAGAGAGAATGGATGTTCAAGGGGCAAATCCAGGAGGGGAAAAGGGAGGGCACCTTCCTAACTTTTGCCAAGGCTCCTTATAGCACTAGGTGGTTTCTTCTAAGTGTAGTCTGAAGCCCTCTAGAATCAAACTCCTGTGACATTTGTTTAAAATGCAGACTCCTGGGCCCTGGTCTGGGACTACTGGACTAGAGTCCCTGTGGGGAGGCCCTGGATTCTGCATTTATTAAAAGGTATGTGTTAGGGAGGTGGCTAAAGAGCTGAGTTCTGGGCTGCTGCCCGGGTGGTCTACACCATAGGTATAATGGGGGACAAGGCAGCTCTGAACAGGGCTCTCTGTCCCCTCCAGGACCCAGCCTTCCAGCCCTGGGCCACCCGGGCTGGAAACACAGCCTCACCTGGGCTGGTTCAGCCAGAAGGTGGGCGGAGTGCCAAGCTCAGAACCTGCCAGGAGTGTCTGATGGATGTGGTGCCTCCTTCCAAAGGCCATTAATCATCCAGAGAAACTCCCTGTCAGTCCGTCTGTTCCTACTGCCCCGCCCATGCACCCCCCGCACATGCACCACATATAGCATGCACGCATAAACACAAACACACATGCACCACATGCACCCAGACGCACATCAAGCTCCCCCTATGCACACACCAAACGTGCAAAAACACACTATGCACACAGACTCTTCATGGACTCACCACACACCCACACATAGCACACAGGCACATACCACACGTGAACCACAGATTTCACACACCACAAACATACACAACACAACATATTGCACTCATACCATGTGTGTGCACATGTTCACATACATGCGTGTACACAGGAACACAGACATGCAAGCACAGACACAGCTGTCAGAGCATTTCCCACCCCAATGAGAGGAGACAAACAGGGCCCCTGGAGCTGTTCTAAATATCCCAAAAGGTTGAACAGCCCTGCAGCCTCCACTGAGGGCCCCAGACAGGCTCCAGCTCCTGTTTCTTTGCTTGGGGCGCCAGTTCTGTCAACCTGGTGCCTCCCAGGGGTTTTCATCCCCATCTGAGGTTCTGGCTGGTGGGCAGAATGATTAATAAAAAGCGAGGAAACAAATTAATGACTGGCTGATACACGTGGTTTGGTTTGCAAGCAGGGAGGGAGGTAACCACATGGATTCTTGGGGTGAACAGGCTGGGACTGTACTTCCCTGTGCATTTCACTGATGAGAACAAGGCCTGGGTGGGGGACCCGTCCAGCTAGCAGTCCCAAGAGGCCCCTGGGATCAAAGCACAGGTCTCCCAGCCCCTGCCTGCCCACTGCCCTCTCTGACCCATGGCCCAGTCCTGTGTTTCATCCGAGAGCAGTGATTTTCAACCTTTCCATCTCATGGCACACATAAACTAATTACTAAAATTCTGTGGCACACCAAAAAATGTATTTTTTGCCCATCTGGAAAAAAAAAGGTATAATTTTGATTCATTTACACCATAAGTCTATTGTGTTGCCTGTCATTTTTTAAATTTGACAACCTAAGGGAAAAGAGTTCAGTGCCCCTGACTAAATAGGTATTGCATGTTTTAAAAATTCTTGCAGCACACCAGTTGAAAATTGCTGTCCTAGAGCCATTCATCCATACATTTGTTCACATCAGAAAGGACAAAAACATAGAGTTGAGACCCTAAAGATGCAACCAGAGTGGAGAGAAGCTTTCTTCAGCTGGAGTAGTCAGGGAGGCCTCCAGGATACATTCAGTGAAAAGGAGCTCATGTTCGGGACACAAGGTCAAGTACAGTATCTTACCAGAGGGCAGGGGGCTGGTGTTTTGGTAAAACCCTCCCCACCCTCTCCCCTCACCCCTACCCCCACCCCGGAGCTATGGAAGGAATACAAAGTGAGGCTGGGGGGAAAGGACTGCCTTCTCTGTCACGTGACTCCTCACACAGGAACTCAGCCGGGTTTTCTCAGGGCCCTCAAGGCAGCAGACCCAGTCTGAATCTGTCTGTTTTGCTCCTGCACCCTGAGCAGGACAAGTAACCTCTTTGCTCCAGATACTCAGAGTCCATCCACACCCTGAGACCCCACCCACCTGCCCATCTGAGGGTGTCTGACAGGGTAGTCTGAGCCCCCAGTCTTCCCAAGTGAAGCTTGAGGCTTAAGGGGAGCAGATTGGTGCTCAAAAGAGTACAGTTTACATTCAGATAGGAGGGCTGGTCTTTTCTAACTGTGTCTCCAGGTAGCACCTGTGGCCAGGGCTTCCCTTTGGGGTTTGCATGTTTTTTCGGGTTCAGTAGGCAGCTCCCAAGGAAGGAGTTGTAAAAGCACTTGGTTTGGTGTGGCCATGTGCCAACCAACATGTACCTCCTAAGAGATGTGCCAAAGCCAGCGCCTTGGTTCTGGTCTGCCTGCCAAGAAGGCTTGTGGCTTTCCGTCTCCCACCCCCTCAACTGTGGGGAAGTGAGTCTGGCTGGGCCCAGGCCCCATGTGCCTGGCACTCCCTAAACCAGGGGCACAGGGGCAGCCAAGCACAGGCACTTGCCGTTGTCAGAGGAGAGCCACAGAGCAACATCTCCCAGGCTTCAGAATCCGGGGTCCCTGGGGGCTGGCACCATGATGACTTTCCATGTGTTTTTGCAAGTTTCTCTATATCTTCTAAGTTTTCTAAGATGACCAGGCATCATTGTGTGCTGGGAGAACATCTCTTATAAGAGATGCTCACAGGAGGAAGGAGCAGAAATTACCTTAACACAGAAGTGAAAATGAAGGTGTAGATGGGCTTTGGGGCCTAGGCAGGTAGCTGCTGGAGCGGAAGACCCAGTGTTAGCTAGTGTACTACTCACACAGGTAGCTCCATGAGAGAGCCCCTAAGGAAGGCAGGAAGAGGGGCTACATGTAACCAGCCACCCCTGTATTCCAACCTTGCATCCAACTATGGGTCTATCTATTCATTCATCTAAGCATTCATCTGTCTGTCTAACCATCTGTACACTCAATCATCCATCCATTAATCTACCCATCCATCCATTCATCCATCCAAACATCCATCCATCCAAACAACCATCCATCCAGATATCCATCCAAACATCCATTCATCTATCCAACCATCCATCTACCCACTACTATTCTATTCTTTCTTTCTTTTTTTTAATATATCCCCATTGATTTCAGAGCGAGGAAGGGAGAGGGGGAGAGAGAGACAGAAACATCAATGATGAGAGAGAGTCATTGATCGGCTGCCTCCTGCACACCCCCGACTGGGGATCGAGCCCAAAACCTGAGCATGTGCCCTGACCGGGAATCGAAACTTGATCTCCTGGATCCAAGGTCGACACTCAACCACTGAGCCACGCCTGGCGGGGCCATTCTATTCTTTTATCTTTCCATCACTCCACTCACTCATCTGTCCATCTATACATCACCCATCCATCCTTCATCTTTCCATCATTCTGTCTTTCCACCCACTCTTCCATAATAAGAAACTTTTTCATTTTATCTAACCAGTATATTTGTTCCTCCCCTACCTAGGGGGGCTGTCAATCAACACACTCCTTTTCCCTTTAGAGGGGTGGGCACTTACTCCAGGCTGGGCCAATCAGAGGCTTCCCTGGGACACTGCTAGGAATCACTCTTTCCTTCCTCTGTAGTCACTAGATGCCAACCTAGAACTGCTAATGGCCATTTTTCACAGCATGTGAGAACGCTTGTAGAATGACTCCCATGCAGGAGAAAGCAGAGCTGAGGATGGAGAAAGGAAGAAGAATGGAGACATTAGAGAAGCCCTGGATCCAAGAGTTCCTGAAGCCACCCTCACCCTCATCCATTCAATAGTACCCCCTTCTGCAAGAGCAAGTTGGAGGTGGAATAGTGTCACTTGCAAATAGAAAGGTCGTGGGTAACACAAACCCTTCTATGTACGACAAGTTGATTTAGAACCTTCTAGATGCTCATCCCTGATTCAGACAAGGACACTCAAAAGACAAATAAGCCCTGTCCCTGCCAGTCAGAGGCTGACCCTCCAATTAGAGAGGCAGTTCTAAAACACAAACAGTAAGGAAAGCCACACAGCCCAGACACTCAATGCCAGCACAGGATCAAAAGAGGCCAGACAAGACCCCTGTCACTGAGCCTCAGTTTCCCTGTCTATAAAATGAAGACAGCACCACCTACAGTGCAAGGCTGCTTGAAGATCAGTGAAGGAGCAGGCAGTTTGGGCTGCCTACCCACCGGCCTTTCCTAGCCCCTTCTTTTTTTGATGGCACAGCTTGTCCCCATAAAGTCTGAGAAGGTCAGAGACTCAAGTTCTCAGTGTCCCTGCAGTTACAGATGGGCATGTGACCCGCCATGGACAAGTAGACCCAAGTTTGCTAAAATCTTCTGGGAAATACTCTTTCCTTAAAGAGAAAAAAGCAAGAGGGCCCCTCCCCTACCCCTTCTTTTCCTGCTTTTGGATACTATCATGTAAGAATGTGATGCTTAGAGCTGTGGCAGCCAGTTTGCAACCATGAGGAAAGGGCTGAGACTCGTACTTGGATTTGCTTTGATTTAAGGAAAAGGTCATCTCTTGTACACTTGGGGTTACAGTTTACACTCTCACTCTTGATTGTGGGAGGCAGTCTCATGAAGCAGTTAAGAGCATGGATTCTAGAGCCAGACTTCCTGGGTTCAAATCCCAGCTCTGCTACTTGCTGGCTGTGTGACCTTAGGCAAGTTACTTAACCTCCCTGTGCCTCTGTTCCCTTCTCAATAAAAAAGGGATAAGCTTTGTATTAAATAACTTAGTACAAATAAAAACACTTAACACAGTGCTTGGCACATAGAAAGTACCCGACAGACATTAGCTTTAATTAGCCATCACAGTCAGAGAACGTGGGGGTACGAGTGGGCCAGACTGGGGCTGGGGGAAGCCAGGCAGGCACAGAGGCCTAGGCCCGCAGGAGCTGAACAGGAGCTGGGAGCCCGCTCCCAGCCTTGGCACTGCAGAGGCTGCGCTGACTTGCTCTGTGTTCACCCTGCCAAGGCCAGAGCAGCTGGCTCCAGCCTGCCGATGACTGCAGAGAGAGGCGCCCCATGACGCAGCCCACCCGCCTCCCCTCTGCCGCCCCTGCCACCCGGGAGCCAGGCTAGCAGCCCACGAGGTGGGCGTCCTGTCAGCCTGGGTGGACCTCAGCCCCCGGTCCAGAGATGTCCCCCACCACTCTGCAGGCTGCCTTGACTCCTAGCCAGTTTGTTTCACCTTCGGTGGAGAAAGCGGTGTCTCTCCACCCCTCCCACTGGAGCTGAGTGTGTGGAAGCAATTCCACTTGGCAGCCTTGCAACAGTGACTCAAAAACAGTTGTTTGGCGTGCCCGATGCCCAGGCACTGCACAGCTCAGAACAGGCTGCTGGGCGGAGGGCCACGTAACTCTTTCGGGTATGTTTTCTCCAATGAGGGCCAAAGGCACCAGGCTCAGGAGCCCCCCAGAATCCTTTGCAGCAGGGTAAACTGAGGCAGAAGAAGGCTCACATCTCTCTGTACCATCTCCTAAGCAGATCCTTTCTGCTAACTGGTCTTGTGGGCTCAAGAACATGTTCCCGCTGACCCCCTTCCCCTCCCAAAACATGACTGATCTGCCCTCCTGCCTGTCTGTACCTGCTACCAATAATTCACATGGTTTGCACAGGGCCTGGGAAACAGCTAGGACCAACGCTAGGCACATACTGTAGGCATGCACTATAGGTAGGGTCTTTTTACACCAGCACCTCCTAGCATCTCCATGTCAACCCCAGAAGTAGGCACTATTGTTATTCCCATTTTACAGGTGACACTGAGGCTCAGGTCACACAGCTGGTGCAGAGAAGGGCAGGGATTTCAAACCCAAGCCTGGTTGACCTTAAAGCCAGGGCGCTAACTGCACTGACTCAGCATTCCCAGAAGCTTGTGGCCCTAGAAGCTCTGCCCTCCCCCTCCTGGACATCCTATATATTGCTGCCCCAAAGCAGTGTTTACAACTCTCCCCCTGCTCAACAACCTTCAATGGCTCCTCAGCACTTATAGGAAAAGCACAAACTAAATCTTTTGCAAAGCCCTCCCTATTCCTGACTCCCAAGATCACCCCTGTAATCCACGTGTTCTTCACCACGAGCTAGGTGAAAGGGCTCCTGAGAGCCCAGATTACATGCTACCTCCCACCTCAGCGCTTTTGTACATGCTGTGCTCTTCCTCTGGGAGCTGCACTCTCCCCTTTGCCCCTCTGCTTAGCTGCCACCCCCTTGCAGAGCTGTCCTGGCCCTCCCTGGGATGGCATTCCCCACTACACCTCTCTCCTGCAACATTTTCTTCATGTCTCTTCTCACTGCTCTCAGTATGACATTCTCTTGGCATTGACTTAGCTGTTTAATGTTTGGTGCCCCCAGTCATACTGTAAGCCTATGAGGGCAGGACCTTGCCTGTCTTGTTTACTGCTGTATGCCCCATGCCAGCATATGGCCAGTGTTCAGGAAATGTTGAATGAATAAGTGAGTAAATGAATGAATATCTCCAGGGGCGCAGCAGAGTCAAGATATATCCAGAGTCCTGGCTGCCCTGGAATGAACTTCCCTTCCCACTTCCTCTCTACCTAGTCTTACCTCCCCAACTCTCGGGGTTTTGTTCAAGTGGTCCCCACCCACCGTCTGGCCCCAACCTCCAAGATCCTTCCCCCATTACTGTCTCAGACACCCATAAACTACATAGGATTCCTCAAGTCTGCCTATGTAATTTCTGTACCTGAACCACTCTTTCTTCTTCACCCACCCAGCCAACTCCTGTGCATCCCTCAAGAGCCCCTTCAAGTATTGCGTCCCTTGCAAGGCAGAGCTGATCGCATCCCCTTCTGACACATTCTGTCCTGTGGACATACCCACTGTGAGGTCCGTGAGGAGAGGGCCACATGCCCTTGCCTTCACTGAACGCAGCAGGCACTCACTACACCATTACAAGGTAAGCAACCATCTCCTCTCAGTTCCTTCACAATACACAGTCCTCCCTGAATGGACTGGAGCTCTCTGGTGGCAGGGGCTGTAATGCTTGTTGAATGAATGGATGCACAGACAGACATGAATGGGCAAATGGATGAATGAATGAAAGGAAGGAAAAATGGATGGCTGGGCCCTGACCAGTGTTGCTCAGTGGTTAGAGCATCGGTTCACGCATTGAAGGGCTGTGGGTTCGATTCCTGGTCAAGGGCATGTACCTGGCTTGCAGGTTCGATCCCCGGCCCCAGTCAGGGCATATGCAGGAGGCAACCAATCAATGTGTCTCTCTCACATTGATGTTTATCTTTCTCTCTCCCCATTCCCCTTCCTCCTTCCCTTCCACTCTCTCTAAAAATCAATGGAAAAAATATCCTCAGCTGAGGATTAACAACAAAAAATTTTTTTTAAATGGATGGCTGGATGGCTGGATGGTGGATAGATTGGTAGATGGATGCTCAGAGGGAAACAAAAGCCAGAGATGAATGGATGGATGAATGAATGGAAAGAAGGAATCAGGTAGGACATATATATGAATGGACGGACAGACACGGAGAATGAAGAAAAGGCAGATGGCTGGGTGGATGATGACGGATGGATGGCGGATGGATGTATGCATGAATGGTGGAAGGAAGGGTGGAAGGCTAGGTGGGTGAGTGGATAGGTGCCTGAATGGCTGGATGAGCGGATGGATGCATGCCTGCAGCTAGGTGGGGAGAGTAAACCACTGCTTGAGCTACTTATTCCTTCATGGGTAACCTCAGTTTGCTGACCTGATAAAGAACCAAGAAAGGCGTCTTCCCTCCTTCACCAACAAGTGCTACCATTGCTCAGTGTGAACAGAGGGGAAGGGGTGTATTTCCTCATGCGTGCTTCATACACTCACACACCCTACCCTGGGGTCATCAGGAGCAGCCCCACAGACAGTGGTGGTGCTGAAAGCACAGTGCTGTCCCTAGCAGGGGACACTCATCAAGCCCTGAAGACGTACCAGGCCCTGTGCCAAGCCCTTCTGTGGAGACTCCGCTCTACCTGAGCTCCACAGCAGCACCAGGCAGCAGGCTGCTCCCTCATTTAGTCAATGGGGAAACTGAGGCCCAGAGAGGTTAGGTGCTTGCCCATGGTCACATGGCTGTAGGTGGCTGAGCCAGGATTTGAACCCAGGTAGTCTGGCTCCATAGTCCACAGTCTCAGCCACTCTCAAGCCTGCAGGCCCCAGACTTGGCCGTCACGTTCCACCTCCCTACTTTCTGGCATTTTCACTTCCTTTGTCCTTCATTTTAATTCTACTTAGTATTTCTTACTTCATAATTTTCCTTCAATCAACTCATTTTTTAAGTTTAAATACATTTAAAATTAATATGGCTACCCTAAAATGAAAATCAGTATTAAGCAACATAAATAGAAGGTAACCCCAAAAATACATAGCATGAAAACAAAGCAATGGTATTCAATTTTAGCTATATACTATTCCTGACCAAGGCTCTGGGCCCAAGGCCTGTTTTTTCTCTATTAAACAGATATAGGCAAGTATGGTGGTTTAAAAATATGTCTACAGATGCTCTGACACACCTCCCTGTAGGCAAAGCCCTTACATGTGGGTCAAACTTAGTGATTTGCTTCTAATGAACAGAACATGAGGAAGGGAGGTGTGTTGCTTCTGAGACCAGCAGCTTCCGCCTGGTTCTCTCTTGGATCACTCACTCTGGGTGAAGCCAGTTGCTCTCTGGAGAGAACCACATGGCAAGGAACTGAGCCCTCCTGCCATCAGCTAGCAAGGAACTGAGGCCTTTAGCCCACAGCTGCGTGGATGCATCTTGGAAGCTGCTCCTCCAGCCCCAGTTGAAATTTCAGATGAGACAGCAGCCCGGTCAAATCCTGATATCAGCATCATCAGAGACCTAGAGCCAGAACCACTCAGCTGAGCTACTCCTGAATTTCTCCCCCCCCCCCCAACAACTGTGATAATAAATATTTGTTGTTTTAAGCTGCAACATTTTAGGGTATTTTCTTATACAGCAATAGATAACTCATACTACAAGTGTTAGGCATTAAAGACAGCAATTCCAAACCAAGACTCTTCATGAAGTAGTCAAAATGATCAATGGGCTACTGAAAGGGAAATAAATGGAATCTGACGGGCTCAGTGTGTTCTTTGATTCCATGTCCATGCCTGCCCCCTCCAGTCTGCTCTCCACCCAGCTGCGGAGGGATTGGGGGGGATGGTATATGAGTCAGGTCACATCTCCCTGGAGAACTCCCCCAGTGGATCCCCTTCCCACTTAAACTCCAAATACTCCATGTCCTGCAGCCCCTACTGATCTCTTGAACTCCCCCCCCCCTCCTCCCTGCTTATCCACACCAGCCATGCCAGCCTCCTGCTTTTCTTACAAATCCTCAAACTCATGCCTACCTCAGGGCCTCTGCACTGACTGTTTTTCTGTTCCCTCTGCTGGGACCACTCCTCACCTGGCCTGTGCCTGGCTCCACTCGGGACTTTGCTCAGAGGTCCCCTGACCACAGCACCTATTCGTCAATCCCACAGAGCGCCTGGTCCTGACTCCCTCCAACCCTCACCAGCTTCACTCTTTTATCTGTCACACGGATCTACACGTGATACCACGTTACATAATAATTCCCTTATTTCTTCACAGTCCTGAACGCGAAAGGAGCAAAAGCAGGTCTGTCTTGTCCAGAGCTGCACCTCCCTTACTTGGAACAGTGCTCTGCACCTAGTAGGTGCTCAACAAACCTCAATGGAACCAGTGATGGAGCCTCTGGATCCCACTGAGGGTTCAGCCTCCAGGAAACCAGGGAGTCAGCCTCAAACTGAACTAAGCTATAAACTCAAACTGGAACAGACCACGCTAATTTGTAGGGCCTCAAGCAAAACCCAAATATAAAAATGGTTCTCAGCTGCCAACCAGACCGAGGATTTTTTTTAATGAGTTTGGCTCCAGACATCTCTCCTCTGTGTTCCCAACCCTCCTCTTTCCTCACTTCTCCCCTTCTCGCTCGCTCTCCATATTCACTCCTGTCATCAAGCACAGATTTCCTACGACAGTTCTCTCTCCTTGGTTCTCTCTGCCAGTGTCATGGGATGTCACCCCATACACAGGAATCCTCGGTAGAACCCCTCCTCTGTGGGCCCCGAGATGTGCCATGTGCTGCCCTGAGGAGCCAAGAAGAGCAGTGTCTCTGCCTCTAGAACATCTTAAAAACGGTGCTGGTGATGAACACAGGTTTCCATTCGTGGTGGTGAGAAAGTTCTGGAACTGGATGGAGGTGATGGTTGCGTAACAGTGTGAATGTACTTAATGCCATTAGACTGTACCCTTTAAAATGGTTACAACGGGAAAATTCACTTTGTTTATTTTTTACACAATAAAAAAAAGTGTAAAAAACACAGTGCTGGCCCATTTGGCATCGCTGAGTTCAGGAGCTTGGAGAACTTAAAACTTATAATAATGGTAGGGTTGAGATAGAAGAAATAGCGTGATAGCTTCGATTCATGCCCTCCCGATAGATCAACTCATCTATTGTACAGTTAATCAGAAAAAAATCAAATTGGTAAAACCACCTAGAATATAAAATTTTGAAAAATTTCACAAACACACTTTTGGGGTATGCAGTACACAGTTTTCAATTTTTTCTCCTTTCTTCTTTGGCATGAGAAATTAACACAGTGAGAGAGAGGAGGGGAGAGTCGGCATCTGAATGAAGCTCTGCATGGATGGACCCAGATTTCAGTCCGGAGAGGCCGTCACCGGGCTAGAGACCAATGAGACAGAAAACAAATAAGCCAAAGCTCCTGACCTCAGAGAGAGCATTTTCAAGGAGAACTATCCCCCCTCCATCTCAGATGCATTTTTAATTGGGCCATGTTTTCGGTTTCCTGGGCTTCATTTGTGTTCAAGGAAGCGCTAAAATCCATTAAAATTTCCAAACTGTTTGATCTGACAGAGATGCTGGTGCACAGCAGCTATGGGAGGTGGAAACCGGCTGCTTTGAAAAACAGATATACACACCCCCTCCCCTTCGCTGTGTTTTTTCAAGATCTAAAACTGCTGGTGGGTGGGTTTCAACCATCAACCATGCCCTGGAGAAATAATGCAATTGTGCCGGGACATGACAATATCCCCAAGGGGAACTGTGGGGGCCGTAAATCCTGTGACCAAGGACTCTGCCCCCAGCCCAACCCGTGGTCCTGTAACCACTTCACGCTGGTGGGCAAGTGATACCGAAGTTGAGGAGTCCTGCTCTGGCCCCCACACAGGGACTGGGCTCCCATACTGATATTCTCAACAAATCTTTCCCCAGGTTTTGGAGGGCCCAGTTCAGGGCAGAAGCTGAAGGAGGAAGAGGCAGGGCCTCCGCGTTAAAGCACATGAGGTCATTCTACCAAGGGCCCTAGCGAGGGTAGAGGGGCAATGGGGACCAGGGCAGATTCCCACCACCATGGATTCAGCCAAGAAGGCAGATGCGCAATCAGCATCCTGACCTCTCCCCCAGGAGCCCCCACCCAACAGACCCTCGGCTGTCATGTGGCCAGGGTGCTGTAGGCCTCTCCAGCCATCCCTGAGGCAGGCCAGCTGGTCATGAGTGACCCTGGGGGACAGGGAAGGGCAGCTGAGTCAGATCCTACCAGATCAGTCAGACAGCAGGCCTCTCCACCCAGAGGCAGAAAAATACCCGGGAATTGGGGCCTGCCATGGAGCCTGGCCCAGCCCAGGCAAGGGGCCGTGCCCCACCCACCTGGAGAGTGTCCTCTCTGGACCTGAGGTTATTTACAGAGCTGGCTGCTATTTTAAAGCCTCTCTTATTTAGGAAGCTGGGGCTGGGCCCTGTAGGGGATAAAGTCGAGGGGCAGCCCTGGATAGGGGCCCGTGGCCCGTGGACAGTCCCTGGGCTGGAGAGCCTGCTGCCATTTGAACAGGAGACCAATTAATCCCTTTGGGGGCATAGGGAATGCCACTCACCCTGTTCACAAGCAATGTGTGTGTGTGCACACGTCAGGGGACCACGAACCAGACCAGCAGCCTGCAATGACATCCCCAGCCAACCAGCCACACAGTGGGCTCCTCACGAGTAACCAGGCCACCTGCCCCCCAGCAAGGACAGCTGCAGGCCATCCCTGGCTTCCTAGCCTCCGAGCTGGGGGCTGAGCCACTTGACCTGGAGGCTAGTCTTCTCCAGGATTTTACGGTCTGGGCCTGGTTTTCCCAGCCACGGTGTCTCAGAAAAGGGACGGCCCAGAGGACGCTGAGTGGCCACAAAGGCTTGGCTGTTCTCCCATGTGCCTTGCTGGGCCAGGGATGGGGAAGTGGGGGCTGCTGTGGGGGGACAGGCGGGTGGGGGTGGGGCAGGAGGGAGCTGGAGTAAGCCAGGGAGCAGGGAGAACATTTGGGAAGGTTTCCTGAGAAAGGGAGTGGTGGAGAGAGAAAGAAGCAGTAATAGAGAGACAGAGAGAGGGGAGGGGGGAGAAACAGAGAGGGACAAACATACTGAGACAGAGGGACAGAGTCCCTTTCTGTTATGTACAGAGAGAGAGAGAGAAAGAGAGAGGGCAGAGGCATGTACCGAGAGACAGAAACTAAAAGACAAAGACAGAGATTCAGGCATGGGACAGAGAGACAAAGGGGGAACTGCAGAGGGGGCGCAGGGCGGGCAGGCGCGGGGAGAAGGCGCGAGAAGGCCGCCATGTGTGCGGCGGGGCTGAAGTTCAAAAGGGAGGGGAAGAGGTGGTTTGACGACCAAAGTCATTGAAAAATTTTTGGCACAGCTGCCCCGAGGCTCCTGGCCGCGGGCCCGGCTCTGAGCTGAACTTAAACAAACCCCTGCAGCAGCCATCTGCTTGATTTTAAAATAAATCAAACAGTCTGCTGAGCCGGGGGTGATCGAGTTTCCATCTGCGCCGCCGCCCGCTCGCCGGCTTGGAGCCGCGCTTGCCTCTCCCAGCCAAGGCTCCTGGCAACATGTGGGCCGGTAATTCCTCCAGGAGCAGGGAAACCAGACCCCCGCCGCCCCCAGCTCCTAACTCAAACCAAGTGCTATTTTTACAGCCACCCACTGGAAAGGGGGAACCAAAAAGTGCTCTGAAAACCTGGGCATGGGGTTATGCCGAGTTGCTCTGGGCCCAGAGGGTGGAGGACGTGCCTTGGGATTCCCCCCTGCCCCACCCCAGCCTCCTGAAAAAGGGGCGAGGGGCTGAGTGTGGGGTGCTGTCGTCCCCCTTCCCACCCCCTGGGGCCAGGAGGATGCTTCACATCATGTGAGATCCTGCGGGTCACCAAGTATGGGCAGCTGGGGGCTGCTGGGGGTGGCAGCAGCCCAGGGCCCACCTGGAAAAGCCAGAAGTAACAGCAGGAATACGCCTCCTTCAGTCTGGGGTCACCCAGGGAAGTGCTGCCCACCTGTCCCAAGGAAACTCCTGTCACCCCCAGGGCCAGATAATCAGGAGAGCCTGCCTTCCCTGACCCAGGCCAGAAAGAGAAAAAGAAACACCCGCCTGGCAGGCCCAGGTCACCCATCTGCACAATGGGCACAAAGCAGCCCTTCTGTGGTCTTAGGGGAACAAGGATGGGTCCCACGATCTTGGGGCTTCAGCTAGTACATAGGGCTTCATTTGCAATTCTGGAGTATACAGGAAGGGGAAAATGACCAAAGGAAAAGATGCCTCTTGGGGAGTCACCCATCCCAACCAATCGTGAAGGGCGCACACGATGCAACAGGCCTGGCCCCCAGCTACGTAGACTGGGGCCTGCATCCCCAGCCTGATGCCTTGGTTCCATGGTGCAGACTGCCCTCTGACTCCTGCCAGAGGTTTCCCAATGCATGGACCAGGTCCCAGCAGAGAGGCATGGTGCAGAGGGACCCCAGTCTTATGCAGACCCCCCCCTCAATGCACAAACCAGGGCAGGCCAGGGGGCAGAACACATGGCTCTGGACCAGCGCCACCTCGCTGTGTAGCTTTGGGTAAGTCACGTTCCCTCTGAGCATGGGATCCCCAGGTCAAATGTGGAAGATGGAGAACAGATGGCTCAGGGACCTTCCAGATCCAACTCTGTCACATTTGCAGGGCCCTGGAGAAAGAGGAAAGGGAAGGGCCATCGGCTATGTGCATGCTGCCCCAGGACTGCCATTACCAAGTACCACACACTGGGTGGCTTAAAATGACAGAAATGTATGTTCTCACAGTTCGGAGGAGACTGAAATCAAAGTGTCAGCAGGGCCACACTCCTTCCGAAGGCTCTAGGGGAGGGTCCTTCCTACCTGTTCTAGCTGCTGGTGGCTTCCAGCAGTCCCTGGCTTCCTGGGTTTGTAGCTGCATCCCTCCTTCTCTGCCTCCATCTTCACGTGGCCTCTCTCTGTGTGTCTGACTCTGCATTTCATTCTCTCTGCCAGAGTCCAAATTCCCTTCTTCTCACAAGGACACCAGGCAGTGGATTTAGAACCATTACGAACTCACCTTAACTTGATCACACCTCCAAAGAATTTATTTCCAAGTAAGGTCATATTCACAGGTTCCGGTGGATGTGAGTCAGTGGGACATTGTTCGCCCAGTGCAGTCAGCCTCCCTGAGGTGCTGCCACCGGGGCAGCAATTCCCAGGTGAACAGAAGCCACTAATGTGGAGAAAGGGCCAGCAGGCATTCCACTCACCAAACCCAATCCTTGCATGATGTCAATCTTTTTTCTGTCTCTGGACTCCAAACAGCCAAACCCTATTATGGGATAATATGTACCCAGGGGAAGGGCACTGGTGCCAGCTCCCAGCCTGGCAAGAGACGCCCTGGGATGGCCTCCGCCTCACTTAACAGCCTTCCCCTACCACCAGGAACCAGCCACAGAAAAATCTTTGTGGGGACAACCAAGGCCTCCGTTCCCACATGACTGACTCAGTGCAGCTACCTATAGCCCACTGCCCTCTGCCCTTGGAGCCTGCAAGCCTGGGCGGCCTGCAGGCACCTGCCTTCCCACCCCAGGCTCAGGGGCTCCTCCATGCTGTCTGCTATGAGAATCCCAGAAAATGACCTTCAAGGTCATTTAGTCCTCTCAAGGGCATTTCTGATAGTGTGACCCAAGCTCTGGGCTCCCCAGGCCTGGACCAGACCTGCTGAGTAATGCACTCAGGGTGCTTGCAGAGATATGGTCCTTTTGGAAACATACCCTACAAGAATGAAAATGTTCAAGTGCACAAAGATGTCCTTTGCGCTATTATTTATAACAGTTGGAGAAACACATTAAATGTGCAACAGTAAAGTATGACTACTAAAACCCAGATGTCCCGTCTTCACACACTGCTGTGCACTCTCAGCTGTCATCCTGTGAGTGGGTGGACACCCCGTCATGGATGTCCATAGGGCAGTGTTTTAGTCAGGCTGCCATAACCAAACACAATAGATTAGGGGCTCAAGCAACAGAGGTATATTTTTCTCACAGTTTTGGAGGCTAGAAGTTAGAGATCAAGGTGTCAGTAGCATTGGTTTCTCCTGAGGCCCCTCTTCTTGGCTTTAGACAGCCGTCTCTTCCTGTGTCTTCACGTGGTTTTCCCTCTCTGTCTGATCCTAATCTCATCTTATAAGGACACCAGTCATAATGGATCAGGGACCACCCTAATGACTTCATTTTAACTCAATCACCCTTTTAAGGCCCTATCTCCAAATACAGCCACAGTCTGAGGTCCTGGGTGTTAGAACTTCAACATAGGGACTTTAGGGGACACAATTCAGCCCATGACAGGTATCCTCCACAAAGCAAAAGCCATTTGATGGGCTATGTTTCAAGTGGTACTGGCACCAAGATGACACAGAAGCTTTCAGCCCCCAGCTGTCATGAGACCTGAGAGTTTAAAGGTCTTAATGGCTTCTGTGGAAAAAACGCTCTACCCCAAGCGGCAGCATCAAAGTTGGGGAAAGGGCCTGGACCAGCTCCCAGCTCCAAGACTCAGGAGCTGTGTGGCCTTGGACAAGCCACTCCACACCTGCCTCCTAGATCCCGGGGCACCTGGCAGGGTGGTGGCCTGGTCTACATTCCCTCTACCCTCACCACCTTACTACCTCTGGTTTCACCAGGGTCCATGCAAGATAACAAACTGTCACCCATAAAGGGCTGCAAAACAGGCCCCTGCCGATCCTATAGTCCCAAGGGAAGCCGAGAAGGTGCCAAAGCATTTCACAGATGATGGGAACAAGGCTGAAACATGGCCAATGGCTTATCTGAGGTCTCGCAGCACAAAAGTGGCAAAAGCGCCTCCTTATGCCAAGACAGCATGGTAAGAGCATTAAAGCACCTTTCAATGGGAGAGGGGGTCCCCCGTCACCTGAGCAGCGACATCAACTTTCCAAGTCTTCTTGCAGCCTTGATTTACATGGACATACTTCTTTAAGGTTACAACCACGACACATGGACAGTTCTGTGTTCTGCTTTTTACTTAACATTAGGTCATCAGCATCTCTGTGCTGAAATGGGCTCCATGGACACCATCGACACCAGTTTCAGGACACCAGTGGGTCACTTTAAATGCCTAGTGTCTGATCAATGGCAGGGGACAGCCTCTCCCAGTGGCCTTCTCAGCCGCCACTGGCACATAATATTCCATCCAAGAGATACATGGCAGTTTTCCTAACCGTACCTTACTGTTGGACATTTGGCATTTCCCCCACTATTATAAACAACAGTGCAAAGAACATCTTTGTGTGCCTTATCATTTTCACCCTTGCAGGTTACTTCTTTAGGAGGCATTTCCAGAAATGGGATTACTGGGTCAAAGCAGCAAGTGTTTTTAAAGCCCTTGATACATATTGACTAATGGTTTGGGGGAAAGACAATCCGATCCAGACGTGTGCGGCCACCAGTGATAGGAATAAGCCACATCCCTGCAACTTCACCAGCACCGTCTTACCATTTTTCTGGTGTTTTAATAGCTTTCATGCAACTGTGTCCCATAAATTTATCATTTGTGTTTTCTTTCATTTGAACTACCTGTCCAAACTCCCTGTCTTTTTTATAGCAACTCTAGAGGCCAGAAAGTTAGAAATCAGCTCTGGTGGCCGACAGTTTCAGGACACCAATGGGTCACTTTAAGTGCCTGGTGTCTGATCAATGGGAGGGGACAGCCTCTCCCAGTGGCCTTCTCAGCCTCCACTGGCATGACCACCAGGGCAGGCCCAGTGGGTAAAGTCGGGCTGACCACTTGGGGTTCCCCCTCCCTGCCCGGGGTCACGTGCCATGGCCAAACCCACATGGCCCAGATATAGGAATGCAGAATGTAAGCCAAGCAGATGAAGGGACGTAGCTTTGCCTTACAAGACCCATGGAGAACCAGGTGCTGCTGAAGCCACTGCTGGAACTCTGCGTTGCTCCAGAAGGTATCTATTCTAATGTGGGGCAGGTAAAGGAGAGGGTGAGAGGAGTAAATATCAAGGCGGATGCATGCCTCTTGGGGGCTAAGGGAGGTACAGAAAAAGCCAAAAATAGAATCTGGGCTACCTTGACATTCTAAATAATCGGGCTGGGGACAGGAGACAGGGAATGCCAGGCTCCCACAGCCTTCTGGGAGCAAGCCACCATAGTTAAGAACCAGGATGCTGAGGGTCTGGGTTCAAATTCTGATGCTGTCCTGACTAGCTATGACCCCACAGGCAAGTTCCCTAATCTCCCTGTGCCTCAGTTTCCTCATCTGTAAATGGGATCACAGTGGCTATCATGGTGTTGTCAAGAGTTAATGCAGGAGCCAAGATATGTGCAGCACAGTAGGCCCGGGGCACAGAGCTCTGAAAACGCAAATTTCGCATGCTGGTTGACGCACCCCACCCAGCTAGTCCAGAGCAGGCTGCAGTAAACTGGGGCCCACCGGCCAGCCGAGCTAAGAACGGTTTTTACTTTTTAAAGGACTGTCCAGCCCTGGCCAGTGTTGCTTAGTGGTTAGAGCATCAGTAGCGCACCTAAGGGTCATGGGTTTGATTCCTGGTCAAGGGCAAGTACCTGCACGTGGGAGGCAACCAATCAATGTGTCTCTTTCGCATCAATGTTTCTCTCTCTCTCAAAAAAAAAAATCAATGGAAAAAATATCCTTGGGTGAGAATTAACAAAAAAATAAATAAAGGACTGTACAAAAATAAATAAATAATGAAGAAGAATATGGGACGGGGACCAGCCTCCAAAGCCTAAAATATTTATCCTCTGGTCCTTGAAGGAAAAGTGTCCCGATTCCCAGTTTGGAGGCCCCAGAGTTTCCTGTGGAATCATTTGTAGGGGCAAGGACCTACAGGAGTTAGAAAGCAGCAAGAAGTCTGTGTCCCAGTGAAAGGCTGCATTTTAAGGACCTGCGCGGTCAGAGAACGTGCTGGGTCTGTACGCAGGCACTTGCCCACATCTCAATCGAGGAAAGCCGGCCTGAGGATGGTACTTGCCCCAAAGTGTGGACAGGAGCATCCACTGAGATGGTCCCTCTCTGACAGAGCTCAAGAACTAAACCTGGAGGGAACATTGAGATGGTGCAGGGCTAGACTCCAAGGAAACTGAGGCCGGGCAAGACAGCATGACTTGTCCAAAGTCACCAGCCAGTCAAGATGAGAAACAGGCGTCATGACTCCCCAACTGGCACTGCGCACTGCACATGGGCTCCGGGTGGGTCCCATGGGCCTGAGCACCCTGAACTCTCCTGAACTTCCTGTTTCCAGGGACCGTAGTTGGACGCCCTCCCATGGGGCCACCCTGGCCTAGACAAGATGCTCCTCGAGTGAGGCCCCGGGATACCAACTTATTCCCAGTCACACCCACACAATCATGTCAGTCCTTCCCCAGCCTGGTGCCCCCAGAAAGCCACCCTCACTTTATGCACCACCCTCTTCAGGTGCTGCCCCTAAAAGCCATTCTCATCTCCGTGTGCCAATGCCTGCCCAGCACGAGCATGGCACAGGGTGACCTCGAGCTGATATATGAATAAATGATCAGCCCCAGGTCGGCTGTACAATGGCACCACTCCTTGTCCCATTTTTCAGATGAGAAAGTAGAGGCTGGGAGAGAGGCAGGAACTCATCCACAGTCACCCTGCTGGTCAGAGGCAAACCCAGGATTCAGCCCAGCACTGTCGGGCTCCATAGTGAGGCTCCCTCACTCCCACCAGCCATGGGACTACTGGTGGCCCTGCAGACCTGGGAATGGGAAGGTGCTCTGGGGCTGGTCGAGGAAGGGTTAGGGGCCTCTGAAAAGATCCTCAGTTACCCTCGACAGGGCCTGAGAGACCCCTCCCAGCTGGGCTGCCAGCCCCAGAGGACAGGGCCTCATCTGTCTTGCTCACTGCCGTCACCAGGGGCTGGCACAAGCCAGAAGCTTGGGAGTAATCTGCGAAGTGACTGAATGGTGGAGGCTGGCAGGCAGGAGAGGGGCCCCCAAAATGCGACAGAGCAGACTGCTGGACCCTGAAGACCTTCCCGGTAGGACTCTGGAACCCTGGACCACAGAGGGTCTTCTGGCCAAAGGGGCAAGAAAGGCATTGTGAAGGGGGCAGTGCCCTCGGGAGGGCAGTGAGCCCCACCCCCCTGCCCTGGCTCCACACTTTGCCTCCTTGAATGTGGAAACAGGAGGGAGGAAGAGAGCAGGCGAGCACGGACACAAACGGCCCCCCAGCCACCAGCCTGTCCCTATCACCAAGAACCCTCAGACATCCCTGCCAAGAGTGGGGGCCAGCTTGGGCCTGGAGAAAATAAACATGTCACTGCGAGGCCAGCCCGCCGGACCGCTGGAGCCAAGAACCGCCGGAGGCTGTAAACAGTCTCTCCTCTCTTGGCCGCAGACTCTGGCCCACCTCTCTGCGCTGGGAATTAGCACTTTGCCTGCCATAAAGAAAGGGCAGGCTGGGGTGGGGACATTTGGGGAGCGAGTGGTGAGCAAGGAAGCTAGGCTGGCCCAGGGCCAGCACCTCCATCCTTGTGGCCTGGAAGTCCCCCCTTTCTCAAGGAGGCAGTGGGAGATTGTGAATGAACGGGCCATGGTAAGGATACTGGGAAGCCCAGCCAGGTCAGAGGTGCTGGCAACAGGTAGAGGGATAGGGGAGGGGTGAGGCCAAGAGAGGCAGATCCGTTTTACAGCACCCTCCAAACCCCACCTGGGGCGTCCCTCTGGATCTTGGCAAGGAGGGGCGGTCCCTGAATAGTGGGTGCCCAGGGCCTGTTGAGGCCCCATTCATTGGTGTGAAAAACCTCTCATACCAGTCCGGGGTGATAGTCAACTCACCCTGCCCCTGGATAGTCCCTGTTGCTGGTTCAAATCAGGTTCAAAATCTGCTGCCTTCTTTTAGTTTTCACCTCTAGAACCACGAGGCTTCTCAAAAGACAAATCTAGGAGTATCACCCCGGATGAAACCCTTTGCACCTGGCCGGTCTCCTGAAGGCCTCCTGCCCCTGCTCCCAGGCCTGCCCACCTCCTCAGCTCCCTCCCCAGGTGCAGCCCCCCCACCGCGCACCCCTCTCCTGCCTCTCTAATGCCTTGTACATGCTTCTCCTCTACCCCGAATGCTCTTCCTTCCCCTCTTACGCCTGGTCCACTTCCCCTTATCCCCCTGGATCCCGCTGGATTAACGGTCACTTCCTCCAGGAAGCTTCCCACAAGCTGTCCCCCCAGCGGAGTTAAGGCCCCGGCACCTGCTTTCCCCTCCGCCGAGCCCTTACCCTGGCTGCAAGCTTACATCTGTTTGTGTGATTCAGCGGCTAGCATCTGTCTTTCTCTCCCACCAGACTGGCAGCTTCGTGAGGGAGAGGCTGTGTCTGGTTTTGCACATTACCGCTGCTTAATTGCCAGGCACACAATCACACTTAATAAATAGCTGCTGCGTGAGTCAGTGAGGGAAGGAATGATCTGAAGGGCGGCAGCACCTGGGAAGGTTACTGGGGCTCAGTTCAGCGCCCCTCCCCCACAGTACCTGGCTCAGAGGGGTGCCCATCTACTGCTGACAAGCGGACACTGGGAGCCCAGCCGCCCAAGCGGGAGGACAAGGGCCTTCGCTGCTGCTTCTCACCGCCGCTGATGTCAGCACTGTGGGCACGAAGCGGTTTGGAGGAAACCAACGGAAGGGGGATAAAGTAAGGCTATGAAGGCCGTGGCCTGAGCATGGACTGATCAGCTGAACACCAGTTCAAGTCTCCGCTCAGCTGTGTAGCCTCAGGGCAGTGCTCTGACCTCTCTGGGCTTGTTTCCTCACCTATAAAAAGGAGAGGATGATCACAGCATTCACCTCTTCAAGGGCTGTGGGGAAGAGCAAGTGAGCTAAGGGATGTGCACGTGCCCAACAAATGAGAGATTTTATGATTCATGATTCGGGCAAGCTATCCGTCTGGAACATCCGGGGGTTCTCAGGGGCCTTTCTCCGGAATACCCCAGGCCAGGGGCTTTGACTGCCTAGACTCCAGAACTCGGGGCCTGCAGTCCACCCTGAACTACGTCCTAGCCCAAGGACTCTGCAAGGATCTGTGAGCACGCAGCACCCCCGGCGGGCTAGGTGTGGGGGAGGAGGAGGTCGACCTGGCATCACAGGGGATTCAGGGCTACATGACCTGCCCTCCAGGAGCTCCGTCTGCTGCTGGGGACACTGAGTCCCAGGGAGGACAGCCCCATTCAGGGTTAGCTCCTGTTGAGGGGAGGGCACAGCCTCTGGGGGCAGAAAGAGCACAGTTTAAATCCCACTCCACTTAACCACAATGAGATACCACTTCACGTCCCCTAGAATAGCCAAAATAAAAAAAGATGAGTGATAGCAAGTGTTGGTGAGCATGTGGAGAGACTGGAACCCTCAAATGCTGCAGGGCAGAAATATAAAGTAGTGCAGCCCCCATTAAAAACAGTCTGGCCATTACCATATGACCCAACAATTCACTCCTAGGTATTGACCCAAGAGAATGAAAACACACGTCCACGCAAGAACTCGTACACAAATGCTCATAGCAGCACTCTTCACAATAGCCAAGAGGTGGAAACAACCCAAATGTCCAGCAACTGAAGAATGGAGAAGCGAAATGTGGTAAGTCCATACACTGAAATATTACTTGGCCATAAAAAGGAATGAAGTCTTGACACATGCTACAACATGGATGAAACTTGAAGACATCATGATACGTGAAAGAAGCCTGTCACAAAATATGACTCAGTGTAGGATTCCATGTATATGAGACGGCCAGAATAGGCATATCTATAGAGACAGAAAGGAGATCAGTGTTTTCCAGGGGCTGGGGGACTGAAGTGGGGAGTGACTGTTAATGGGTAAAGGGGGTGGTTTTCTTTTGAGGTAATGGAAATATTCTAAAATAGGCAGCGGTGATGGCTGGACACTGTGAACATGCTAACCGCCACTGCATCGTACAGGCTTGATGGCTGAACTGTATGGTGTGTAAAATATATCTCAGCAAAGCTGTTATGAAAAGAAAACCACACTCCCTGGCCTCAGTCTCTTATCTGTGACATGGAGTCCAGGTCCACCTTCCACTCATCCTTCGTCCTCGCTCTTGTCCTGCCAGGCTGATCTGTGTGATGAGCATCCGTGGGTGTCTGGCCTGCTGGCATCTGGTGGGCAGGACCGGCAGGAGGAGAGAACAGCAGGCTAGTGACTGCATCTATCACCCAGGCCCTCTCTGCAGGGCTGTGTGGGCCAGCTGCGTCCTGTGTCCTGTCCACGGGCCTGCACACAGACCACCCTGGCTCGCTGGTGGCTCAGTGTTCACCGCTAGCTGCCCTCCCCATGCTCTGCCTATTCCTGCCCACACCTGGGTGCACAGGCCCTTCACTAAACTCTCCTCAGCCATGCACACGTGTGTGTCCCCACTGCAGGCAGGAGCCCACCTGAGCAGCCAGCCCCCTTGTGGAGCTGCTGCAGGCCTGGAATGTGCATAGGTCAAGGCCAGACCTGCCAAGAAGCTCTGGCTGGGTGGCCAGCAAGAACAGCTGGAGGGAAAATGGCAAGGGGCGGGGGCCTGGGGGAGAGGGGGAGGCTAGGGAGAGGCCCCTGAGCCAGGTGCCCTTGAGGACCCACTCCCAGAGGAGAGGACTGGGAGCCAAAGGAGTGAGCATCTAGGAAGAGAGCCTCTCTGGGGCGGGCTGGGAGCCACATTCCCTGAGCACACAGATGTTCTGGCTGGGGGGGCGGGGAGTGGGGAGCTGGCGGGAGAGAAAGAGGCCAGAGCTGGCTGGCCTCCGGAGGACCTGGGGCACAGCCAGGAGGCCAGCAGCCTGTCGCCAGGGTGGCGGGGGGATGAGGCCTGACCCCTGGCCTCCCACCCCACAGATCAGGCCTGGCTCCGCTCTGGGCCCACAGAGGGTGGACCACATCTGGGCTCTAAAGAAGGAGCCTGGACCAGAACAGACAAAGGGAACTGGGTGTGATTTCTTGTCAGGCTCCAAAATGGAGGCTTCCGTGCTATTAGCAAAGTCATCTTCCCAAAGCCTGGCCTCCAGGACCCAGGGACTCTCCAAGGGGCTCACAGCTTCTCCAGGGAGCGCACTGCTAGCACTTGGGGGACGAGTCTTTCTGTGGGTCTGTCCTGAGGATCGCAGGGCACCATGAATGCTGGTGGGCCCATCATGTGACAGCTAAAAACACCCACTTATTAACACATGCTTCAGGGTGGGGGACTCTGCCCTGTGAGGACCCACCACCCGGTCTAGGACTGGCTGTGTTCTCCAGGACCCACAGGAGAGTGTCAGCCACCTTTCCCCGCAGCACCTCCCACGCTGGGCTCTGCTCTGTGGGCCCCTAGCTCCCTAACAGCCAAGCAGCTGTTTCCCGGCCCCTAGCCAGGCTGAGCCTCCAGCAGACCCCTAGTGCCAACGCCTGGCCATGTCACAGGTGGGAGGTGTGATTGTGGGGAGTCTCCTGAGACCCTGGCACTCAGGTGCTTTTCTCAGGAGGTGCTGGATTCCAGAAGGCGGCAGGACCAGGAAAGAGAGGTTCTGGGAGGACAGCCCGCCTGGCCGCTCACAGCCCAGGTGCTAACAAAGGCTGGGCAGGTGAGGTTGGCTCTGGGACCCAACACTTCCACATCACGGGCCACAGAGCCCACAGTCACCCCAGGGCCATCTGTGGCCTGCACGGGAGGCCTGGGGGGCGTTACCGCATGCTGCCTGCCCGGAGCCTGGTGATGGCTCCACACCACCCACAGGGATGACCAGTCACCTGAAGTTTCCTTTTCATCAACTCACTTTTTAAAAACCTTTTAAAGATTTTTGGAAAACCAGTATTGTTCAACATTCACAGATTGTAACTAAACTACATCTAGGGGTTTTGTTTTAAAGTTCTACCTTCCTCATCTGTGATCCCAATATCTAAAAGGCTCTAAAAACAACAAAAATTTTTTTCAGAAGTCTGTGGCAAACTTTATGTTATGTCCATTTTACCACAATAAAAATAAGGGGGAGGTGGTAAATGAGACACTAGCCCTCAGTTGTCTCACAATAAGACTAGAAGTGGAGTCAAAAAGTACAACTTGCTCGCCATGAGTCACTGTCAGCTAATGTCACATTTGTAGGCCCCTTATAAGAGCCATCCTGTGTGAGGGAGCCAGCCTACCCCCAGGAAACGCCAGCCCAGGGCAGAAAGTACAGGATCCAGACACCAGGGCCCGGAGTTCAGGTCCGGCCTCCACCATGGACAGCCGTGTGACTCTGGGGAGTCAAATGACCTCTCTGAGCAAAGTTTCCTCTTTTCCCTGCTCTCGAAATGGAGAATACAGGCAGCCATGGAGAAATGACACCAAAGGCCTCAGGAAAACACTCCACAAATATTAATTATGCCTATTATTATGGGATGACAGTAGGTAGCAGTGATGGTGGCCTAGCTGCCTGAGACAAGAGATACGGAAAATGCCCAATGATTCTTTTAAGAGGTCGCTGCTTCAAGGGAACTTCGAGCCTGGTGGAAAGATAAAATCAGCCCACAAGGACTGTTAGTGACAAAAATGAGACCCAAGTATATTTGAAGGTGGAAGAGAGTGACAAGGTGTCAAGGAGCTGGTGAGGGAGAAGGTGGGATTGTCCTCAGACAGCAGAAGGAAGGGTGACAGTCCCAGCTATTTTTATTTAGGGGAAAATAGAGCAGGGCAAAGTCAGGTAGAGCTGCAGGTCATGTCTTCTGGCCTGGAAGTCTGTCTCCAGGCCTGGCTTGTCCCATCCCACAGTGGCTGTCCACGTTGCCTCCACGTCTGTGCTTGGACTATTGCAGTAGCCTCCTCCCTGTTCTCCTGGCCACCAGCCTCTGGGTGTCCAGTGGGCCCCCACACAGGGGTCAGCTTCCTCTCTGGTCACATCACATCCCTGCTCTAAAACCCTCCCTGCTGCCCGTGGCTGAGTGAAGAAAGTGAGCCCACTGGAAAGAATGTCCCCATTTTATTCTTTTTGGATCTGAGCTCCCAAACTTAAGATTTCAGAGAGAGGAAAAAAAAGGGCAGAGGCGCAAACTCCTAGTTCCCACCCAAAGTACTTTTTTGACAGACAAGAAAAAACTGCCTATTTACACGGAAATAAAGGAGGGGAATCTTGGTGAACAAATTTGTCTCTTTTCGCAGTTAGGCCAATATGCTTCTGATAAAATAAACACAGCAGGCCCCTCTGTTTTGTATTCTCCGAGAGGGTGTTTACAGTTCAGAATAAATACATCTCCGTCCCTTGAGGCTTTTGGTCAAAAGGACCGGTGTCCGAGCTGGACTCCATGAGCCACAGCGGCGGACAGAAGGAACCCCACACCCAGGCTCCTCTGTGCCAACACATGGGACGCCTGGCCAGGGAGGCAGTGCTGGGACCCAAGCCCAGGGAGTGAAGAGCTGGGGAGAGAGAGAGACAGAGAGAGAATGAATGAGACAGAGACAAAGAGGGAGAGACAGAGAGACCAGAGAAAGGCAAAGACAGACAGAGACACACAAGAGAGAGACTGAGAGGCAGACAGAGCGGTGGGGGGAAGGTGTCTCAGTGGTGCTCATGAGAATCCAGAAGTGGCATCCAGCGTTGTCAGGAAAATCTGAGACATCACTGAAGCCACGGGGGCCTCCCAGGGAGGGAGCAGTCAGTGCCCCTCCCCAAGCCAAGCCTCTGGCCAGCAGGCTCTGGGCCACCTCCTTCCCATCTCTCTCAGCTGCCATCACCTCTTCCCCCAGGCCACCATGGGACGTGCAGTATGCTCTGCTCGGTCACTTCTTTATTGCCTGTCTCCTTGGCTACAAGGTCAGCTCCTGGCAGGCAGGGACTCCTGTCTGTGTTGCTCATGGCTGTCCCCATGCCGCCTCGTCCTTGGACGGCGCCTGGCCCACAGCTGGCACTTAGGAAATGTTTGCTGAGTGAACAGGCTGCATGCACTGGGCCAGCTGTATTCAGCCCTTCATCAAGCCGGCAGAGAAAGAGCCTTCTTCCCCTTACAGCGAGGGACCCGGGAGCTCCTTCCTCTGGGAGCCCATCCCCCATGGCTGGGGCTGGGGTGAACTTGTCCATGGCCCTAAGGGTCCCTGCAGGGTTATAGGGTGGCTGGAGGCGGAGGGCCCAGAGGCATGGCCATCCCTGGAGCTCTTAGGACTCGCCCATTTTGCCAACCAGGAGGCAGAGGCATTCGATTAAGGGGCTTGGTCACTTTCTGGCCTGAGTGACACACAGCCTAGATCTTGGGAGAAAACAGCCAATAGCCCTGCTAAGGGGCCGCTGCTTATGTGACCCCCGGAAGCTGGAGAAATACAGCTCCCGCATCCATCTTCCAGAACTGCAATTTGATAAGCAAAAAATAACAATAATCCAATTCTTTTGTATTTTAGGCCCTACACTGAGATATAACGGATTCAAGATTTTAAAGCTGGAAGTGCCCAGGGGTCATAAACCTCCCCTGCCCCCTCCCCAGGTGAATGAGGGGCTCACTGTGTTCCCACAATCCCTCCCTCCAATGCTGATCCAAACCCAGCTCTCGCTCCACTGTCCTGGAACCACGTGTCCACCTGTCTAGGCCCCACCCCTGCCCCACACTCTGAGCTCCTTGGAACCAGGTCTTGCTCTTCCCTGTGTTTGGCACGTAGTTAAGTGTTCAATAAATGGTTGACTGATGAATGAATCACACCCAACCCCTACAGGAAACACAGAAGTTAAGCTGTTGGCTGGAGGTAACCAGACAGCCAATGGTCCCGTGCAAGGTCCTGCGACTCCCTCTGCAGTACTCGATCCTTGGCACAGTGCAGCCGTCTCCAAGACATGTGGCCAGTCCGCAAATGCTGTGAATGCTCCCAGCATCGGGAGAAACCTGAGCACAAGGTGACCTTCAAATTCAGTTTAAAAATGGATTTTGCTGATCTTAATAAAAGATCCATTTAGCTTCTCAATGAGGGAATGCAAATGCCAGCGGGTCCCACCCCGTCTAAACATGTGGCCTCCAGGGGAGACCAGTGCTGCTGGAGCATTTGTGCGGAATGATAACAGGTCACTGGATGCACTGAACAGAGCCTCTCAAGGTCCGGGTAGGCCTGACTGCCAGCAACGGGGAAGAGCCTCGGACCTAATCAAGAAAAATCTCCAAAGCTCCTTGGTACGAGGAAAGTACCAGGCACACTGGAGACCATTTTTTTCCTTTTCTCCTTAAAATTTAAAAAGTAACACAGGCCTGGCCGGGCGTGGCTCAGCGGTTGAGCATCGACCTAGGATCCAGGAGATCGTGGTTCGATTCCCAGTCAGGGCACATGCCCGGGTTGTGGGCTCGATCCCCAGTCAGGGCGTGCAGGAGGCAGCTGATCAGTGACTCTCTCATCATTCATGTTTCATCTTTCTCTCATCCTCTCTGAAACCAATAAAGATATATTTATAAAATTTTTTTAAAAGTAACACAGGCTCATTGCAACAAGTCAAACAATGAATAAAAAGTCGGTGGTTTTTCAACCCCCTGCGGGAGCCGATGTTTACAGCTGGACACAGCTCCTTCCCCCACCTACCTCTAATTTCCAATAAACACAAAAATCCAGAGAGGAGAGTGGCCTTCTCTCCTTGGCACCTAAACTGAGATTCTTCTAGGCGGTGGTGACTCACTGGCATCTCTCCCGTTGAGGCAATCATCATGCTGATCCCCAAACCCCCAAATCCAAAAGTTCTGGAAACCAAAATTGTCTCTTAACCCATTTGTCAGCAAAACCTGCCCAGCCTAGAGCCTAGAGGCTATTTATAGTCTCATTTTCCCCCCTACTGGGTATGAATAGTCATATGTTTTGTGCAGAATATAATGGGTTTGATGAAAGGGTGCTGCCCAGGTCCCTGGGTGTGATGTAAGAGACAGGATCAAGAGTCTGCCTGAGGGGCTGAACAATTCTGAATCTTTTCTGGCCCCAAAGGCATCCAAAAGGGACTGGGGACCAGAAGTGACTGAATAGCAGCTGCTAACTTTTACAACGGGGCTTATTTTTTCTAACATTTCTGTGATTTTTGTGGTATTGCAGTGCCTTAGGACATTCTGACCCTCCCAGGTAGATCAGTAGTGCACACCCCAAATGGTGGGAAAATACAACGCGGATGAAGACACCATGGCCATGTGGCAATTTTCTATGACTCAGAAATCAGAGAGCCACATCCAAGTCCTAGGTCTGCAGGCCAGCAGCTGATTGACTCAAGGCAAGTGATTTAACCTCTCTGGGCCTCAGGAAAATGGGGAGCTACAAGGCTATTTCTAGCTCTCCCCCCTCAGCTACCACGCCTGCCCAAGCCAGGGTTAGGGGCAGCCTCCTCCCAAGCGGGTTCTGCCTGTTTCCCTCTCTCCTTCCAACTTTCCTGGCCACCACCACACAGAAAAACCCTTCTTTTAAAACCACTTTTGTTATATTGCTCTCAACCTTTCCTTGCTCCAAACACACAATGGCTTCTTATTGTCCCGGTGAATGGAGCCCAACCACCTCTGTTGGTGTGTTTTTTTTTAAATCTTATATTAAAAATCATAAATCACCTGCAATTCTGTCAATCTGAGACAGCTGGCTTCATCCGTGAGTGTTTCTCCCCTTGTCCACACACAAAGGCACATGGCTGTGGCTGCAGTGGTAGACAGATGCATCCCGCTTTCCGCACTTTGCCTTATCTCCTAAGTGTTTCCTGTGCTGGGAAGGAGCCTTCGTTTCTCTGAGATCCTCTGGCCCCACAACTGGCCGCACCAGAGCTACAGACACCCTTAACACTTGCTTGCAGACATAACAGCCTCCTCTCAAAAAAGTACAGACTCGGCCCTTCGTATCCTGCTCCCTGGGTTTCTGCCCACCCCAGCCCTGAGAGCAGAAGCTCAGAATCTCACACTGGGGTTCTTGTTAACAACATTTTCCTGAAAAACACTGCAGAACAGAAGTCTGGCCCCTACCAAGACGGTCACAGTGCACATTACTGCATTAAAGGCACTGATAAGTCCTGCAGCACACAACCCTGTGTAGCTCTCTTTAATCTACTGCTTCTCAAAGCAAAGAAATATCATCCCAACAGCCGAGTCATTAGTGTTCCTTGGCATACACTTGGGGCATGCTAAGTGTCCAAGGTCACCTTGCACATTTCCGGCGTCATCTCCTGTCCAGAAACCTTCCTGAATGCCCCCACTGTCTCCCTGACAACCAAACTGAATCCAGAGCCTGGTGTTTATGATCAACAGTGTCCTCTGTCCTTTTACCTCTTGGAAAAAGAAGTTCATTGTGGTCACTGCCAGATGCAGACCTGGAAGAAACAGCCCCTGACCAGCTAGGTGACTTTAGGCAACCCTGTTACCTTTTTTGAGCCTCAGCTTTCTCCTCTGTGAAATGGAGGAGCCAGCAGCTCAGCATCAACATCTTAGGATTCTAGTGTGTCTGGGGCGGGAAGGGGGGGGTCTCAGCTCATAGCTGCAACAGAGACCAGGGCAGGTTACCAAGTCCAAGAACAGCAGCAAAGAGTAAATAGGACTGTTTTCCTGGAGTAATTCAGGGACGTGGAGTCAGAATGCCTGGACTGAAGCCCAGCTCTGCCTGGTCCTGGGTAAGGCCTTGACCCTGAGCTTCACCTCCTCCCTGTGAAATGAAACAGGCCACACACAAAACAGACACATACACACAGAGACAACACACACGTACGCACACACACAAAGACACATACACACAGAGACACACACAGAGATACACAGAGATATAATACAGACACACACAAATGCATACAGACAGACAGAGATACATGCATACAGAAACTTATACAGAGACACACAGAAGCAGACACAAAAGAGAGACACAAACACACACACAGCCAAAACTGGTGAGGTGGAAATAAGATCAGTGGCTTGTCAGTGTCTGTATCCTGGCTGTGACATTGTGCTATAATTATGCAAGATGCTATCCCTGGGGAAAACTGGGTGAAGGGTAGTGGGATCTTGGTGTTACTTCTCACAAAATCATCTCAAAATAAAAAGTTTTTCAAAGTGAAGCAGGCTAACACCTCTATCACGGGACATCGCAAGCACTCAACAGATGGCATACTTGTCATTCCAGCCCTGATGTTCGCCACACAGTGAGCGCTCAATGCACAGACACGGAAGAACTGGATGACTAGAGGAATAGAAGCACATAGTAGGTGTTCAGTATTTTCCCTTTTCTTTTGATGTGGCCTTAATAGCCCAGAAAAGCGAATCCATTGGAAGCCCATTTGCTGGGTACACCGTAAGCAGGGAGCTCCCTGTGGTCTCCCAGCATCACAGGCTTTGTCGTGATTTGCCAGCTCCCCGGGGAGCAGAAGGCAAGGCCAGCCTTCCAGCAGCCTCTCTGCCCCAGAAAGCCAGAGCGAGGTGGGGAGCAGGCATCCGGCCGGCAGGACCAAGAATAAGGCTCACTCTTGTTTACGAAGGCATGTGTTGAAATCTCACCTCTTCCCAAAAGGGCTGAGGTGGCTTCCAGCAAAGGCCCATATTTCCCCCTCCTGGTCTCACACCCCTTTGGCCACTTGCTGCACGGCTAGCGAGGAGGCCAGGAGGCCACCCAGGCTCCCCACTGCCTGGCAAGGCAAGGCCAGGGCAGCCCCTGAGGTCGCCCAGTAAGAACCAAAGTGGGGGGCCAGGTCCAAGGGTGGAGGCAGCTGAGGGGCAGGTGAGATTCAAGGCTTAGTGCAGAGCCATCTGCATCTGTGAAAACTCAGCAACAGATGACCAGGGGTCACTACGTAGCCAATAACAGTCCTTTTTTGAAGGATGCTGAGCAATATGAGAATGGTAGGGTAACAGCTGGCACTCTGCTCCGATACGTTCTAATTTGTCTAATCTGAAAAACAACCTTATGATAGAAATACTCCTATTATCCCCATTCTACAGATGGGGAATTATTGCAGAGAGACGTGAAGCAACTGACGCAAGAACACACAGTTAGTAAGGGGTGAAGACCAGATTTGAACCCAAGCGTCTTGCTCCACAGTCCACAGGCTTGACCCCTCTAAGAGATAGTCATGATATCCGAGGTGCAAAAGACTAGTTAAAACAACATGCAATATGCTCCCTCCCACGACAGTGTGTGTGAGCACAAGCACACACGTAGAAAAAAAGGCTGGATATTCTGAGTTGTGGAATTATGGCCAATTTTTGTTCCTTTTTCTCTCTATTGTCTAAATTTTTGACACGAAACTGTTAAGACTTCAGGAAAAGGTTCAACATTTTTAAGCGAGCTGCCCTTGATCCCTTGGTGCCACATCTTTCCCCTTCCAGGCAGCCTCCCCTGCGTGCTCCCACCCACACCCACGAGCTCTGCAACCTTCACTGGGGGCCAGAGTCTATCCCCTCTCCCAGGACCTGTCCCTCATGAGATCAGGGAAATCTCAAGCCAAGAAGCTTATCCAGCATTGCCCGAAATACATGAACAGTGGCGGGCACAGCTCTGGTCTCCCTAAATGGCCCCTCTCGGGGTGGAGGGTCAGCCAAGGCCCTTCTACACGGGAGTCTCACACAGACATTACAATTATGTTTACAGCAATACTGGGAAATGTTCACGCTGGGACACGGGAGGAACTGAGCAAGACGCGCAACTGAACACGGTTCCATCTCACCTTGGTAAACAGAGGCACTGAAACGCCCGGAGGAAACGCGCTGCCTTGGGGCTGTGAGGCTGGGCGGGGTGAGCACGGCTCTTTTATTCCTTTGTGTATGTGTCTAAATTCCCGGCAACAATAATGTAATCCTAATAAAATAATAGCTAGTATTATATGGGGCTTCCTAACTGCCAGGGACTATGCATGCTAAGAGCTGGGTATACGCTAACTCGCTGTATCCGCCCCCTTCTCGGGCAGATACAATCACAAATGTTTTACAGATGAAGAAGCTGAGGCACAGAGAGGTTAACTTACTTGCCCATGACCACACAGTATGTGTTAGAAATGAGATCTGTCACTTTTAAAATGAAAAAAAAAGTATTAAAATTATGTTTTGATATAAAGGTTAAAGGATGGGGAAAAAAATTTAATATGTCTTGAATGTATACTGTTGTAGTTTTAGAATTAAAGATAACCTGCCCACTTGCTTTGTTCCTCAATGAAAAGCAAATCACATCAGCTTTTGGCTAGGAGGGGCAGAAATAGGTGAACAAAATATAAATTTATTTAAATTTTTAAAAATTCTGTGTTGGGATGTATCACTTCATTGAAGGGAGTGGGGGGAAATTTTACCTAAGGAACTTAGAAAAAGAGTAGAGTCTATATGACCAAAACAAAACAAAACAAAAGAGTGGATACTCATAGTAATGATTTGAAGTTTACATGACTTTAGGATACAGTAAAACAATAATAATAAAAATTAGTTACAAAATAAAAGCAAATCACACATGTGGATTCCTATCCCCATATATTGCTGCTGGGAATGTAAACCTGTGCAGCCTCTTTGAAAATAATCTGACAGTTCCTTAAACCTAGGGGTATGATATGACCTAGCAATTCCAATCCTAGGTGTCTACCCAAGAGACAAAAACAAATACATTCACACAAAAACCTGCACATGAATTTCAGAGCAGCATTAGTCACAACAGTCAAAGCGTGGAAACAACCAAAACACCCATCGATGGATGAACAGATAAGCAAATGTAGCAAATACATACAATGGAATATTATTCAGCCATGAAAAGGAATGAAGCACTGACATTCTATAGCATGCATGAACCCTGACAACAAAGAAGCCAGATACAAAAGACTACATATGATATGACTCCATTTACATAAAATGTCCAGAATAGGCAAATCCATAGACTAGTGGTTGCCGGGGTGGGGGGGGGATAGGGTTTTTTTTAGGGGTGATAAAAAATTCTATAATTAGACAGTAGTGATGATTGCACAATTTTATGAATATACTAAAAACCACTAAATTGTATATTTTAAAAGGATAAACTTATGGTATGCAAAGTATATCTCAATAAAGCTACTAAAAATTTATTTATTTATTTATTTCTAATTCTCACCTGAGGAATGAGGATATTTTGTCCACTGATTTTTTTATAAAGAGTGGAGGGGGGGGGGAGAGAAACATTGATGTGAGAGAGACACATCGATTGGTTGCCTCCTACACAGGCCCCAACTGGGGGTAGGGATTGAATCTGCAACCCAGGTACATGCCCTTGACCTGGAATTGAACCTGAGAACCTCCAGTATGCAGGCCAATGCTCTAACCACTGAGCATGTTGGCCAGGGCTTAAAAATTTACTTTTAAGAAAAGTAAATTCACACAGAAGAAACTTCCCATGGCTCTGAGAGGGCACAGGGTGACCCTGGAGATGGAGGAGGTGGTGGATTCACAGAAGAATACTGTTCACCATCCGGCCTCATCCTCATGAGCCTCTATTTTGTTTCTGGAGTTGGAGATCCCACAGGGACTTAGCAGCTGGGGCTGGCCTTCCACAGCCCCTCAAACTACTAATGCAAAATTATCAAGATATCTGTCACTAGGTATCTGTCATCAGCCTTGGCTGATGAAGTGGAAATGTCCCAGGGCATTGGCATTCTGCCTCAGCCTCTAACATGTTCTATGTTCATGGGCAAGTCCCTTCCCCTCCCTGAGCCTTGGAGTTTTCTTTGATAAAGTGAGAGGGGTTGGACTCAAGGATCATTAAGTATCCTCCCAGTTCTATGATTCTAAAGAGACACTCTGAGATTGTCATAAATGCAAAGACAAGAGAAGCAGGAGTTTCAATCAAGATTACAAATAAAATATACTTTGTAGCAAAAGCATGGGAGGACACAAATACTTTAAAAAGTGAATACTTTGTATAATCAGAAGTGAAACATAACATTATTGAAATATATGTTCCAAACAACAGAGCCAGCAATTCTGCACAATCTGTGGTTCTGGGAAAATGCAGTTTTCTCTTCTGCATTAAAAAATGTTTAAGTCTAGCATCTTTCTTACTTATTCAGGTTTTGATAAGGTCCCTTCGAGCAAAAGGACACTTTATCTTGACTTCACCCATGGATGTCACAAGGGCAGATTGATAGGAGAAATCACTTTAATCTCCACTGGCTCAAGAAGAGAGGTCAGGCATGAAAAATGTGCCTATAAGCATGAATAACTTGGAAAAGGCCTAGTGGTTTCACAAACATTTCATCTACACTTGCAAAAATAGAGCCAGAGAAGCTGCAAGAGCAAAAGACATCATATTTCAAGGCTGAAAAACAGTGGTTAAAAAACTTAAAGAGGCACGGTCTCTTAAATATAAACCTTTCGGGAAAGCAATAAAACTGATAAACTTCTACCTACATTGATCAAGGAAAAAAAAGAGATGGCACCAGTTACCAATATCATGAATGAAACAGGGAACATCACTACAGAACCTACAGACATGAGAAAGATAACAGAATATTATAAGAAAGTTATGCCAATTAACTTGACTACCTAGATGAAACGGGTAAGTTCCCTGAAAAACATAAATTACCTAGATGGACTCAAAAAGAAATAAACATCACATCAAGATGACGGCCAAGTTTCCCATCCACTGAAGAAGTTTAATTCAGGAAAAGGTTACCAGCTGGAGCAGGCTTTTAAATGTGGACAAAGCTGGTGTGTTTTGGCAATGGTGTCTCCTGGAAGTTTTATTTACAGTGGTTTCGAAAGACGTATACTTAATGCCATCTTTATTGTTTTCTTTTCCCTAACCTCTTATTTTGTTTGAGACTTTGATCATGCCAACTGTGGTTCTGCCAACCACGGTGCTCTTCAGGAATGCCACTCCCATGGCTGGCAAGAAATCCCTGTACAATGCACAAAAGGAAAACCAGCAGAGGGTCAAAGGATAGAAATCCCAACTTCAGCTATTTTTCTATCCTCTTGAAGACACAGGGTTTACTCATGTGAAGTAATCAGAAGACAGCATGAGACCACATATAATAAAGTAATAACTTATTATCAAGCGTGAAAAAGTTGCATACAAACAAGTGCCTAGGACAGCCAGGAGAGGGGACAGACTTCAGCTAATGGGAGTCTGCAAAGAAGGCTTCCTGGGGTGGGAAAATGGGCAGAAAAGTGGAAGAGAGAGCATGCATGTGTCAACACATGACTCAGGCAGGAACAAGTCCATAGTTTCAAGGAATGGTGAGGAGTTGGCTCGTGTGCATAGCACTATGCGTGTGTGCAGGTAAGTGCATCTGAAATAATGGCTCCTTACCTTTGGGGAGGCACACAACCCCTCTGAGAGTCCATTAAAAGCTACACTCCTCTCCCCAGAAAAATGCATATATGTACCACAGTTTGCATTGAGTTCTGAGGTTAGGAAATGTATTTGTGAGAATGGGGGTACCACACTGAGAAAGGGAGATCTTTTTAAACTCTCCTAACTCCTGACTCTAGAGTGTCCCTCTTGCCCAGGGTCTGACCTCAAAAGTGGCCCCTCCTTGTTCATTTCATCCAACTAATGGGGGTCTCAATTCCTGTGTTTTTAAGGTCTACAAGTCAGTTCTCCAGAATGATAAGGACTGGAGAGAAAACTAAATAACAAATTGCAAAAATAATAAGAGCCAATGTTTAGTGTGCACATACTATGCACCAGGCCCTGTGACATACACACTACAGTAATTCCCACATACAGATGAGGCCCCAGAGACAGACCGATAAGCAGTCAGCTGGCACATTGCCGCTGACTGCCGTCAAATGCCAATGTGGCTTTTCACAGGGCCAGAAATCATGTGGGGGGTCCATCACCCGAATACCCCCTTCATACCTCAGATGAGTGCAGGAGCCTAGAGAAGGGATAAGGGAATTCAGATCCCAGGCTACTTCCAGTTTCCCATCCACCAAGCTGCCTCCTCTTGGATAAGCCAAGGCTCATGGGAGATTAACCAGAAGCTCTTGCTACGTGACACAGATGGCCACAATGGAGGGCTCATGGGTGGGGCTTTCTGACATTGAGGGGCACAGGGCATGTAAATTCCACAGCCCTTGAGGCCAGGCTGTGAGCGGGGCCTCAGGTTCCTTTCACACTCCCTCCCTCCTCTGCCCCCAGGGACCAGAGCCATCACTCCTGGAGTCCTGACTGCTTGCCAGGCTCTCCACCAGGGGCTTCAGTCGCTTTACGTCCCTATGAGGAAGGTCCTAAGATTATCCCTGGGTATGAGTGAGGAGCCTGAGGCTCAGAGAAATGAAGTAACGTGTGAGGACCACATGGGTGGCAGGGGTGGGTGACAAGCTCTGACTTCAGAATGCTGTTTGCCAAACCACACCATCTGCCCGTGGAGCGCCCACAGCATGACCTCCCCTGGAGCCTTGGTCCCGCAGTCCGTACCAAAGGGGTGACACAGTGCTTACATCACCCCTTTCCTACAGATGGCTGGGAGAGTCAGATGAAGCTAAGCGGAGAAGCGCTCTGTAATAGGGAAAATCTGGGAAGCTAGGTTTTGCTGTCCCTGTTCCTCTCTCCCCAGAGCAGGAAGGCTCCTGTGGTTGCAGGGTTCTCAGCCCTGCAGCAGGTGCCCTGACCCTCTCGGGACCTCTTAGGGCCTCAGCAGGGCAGCGGGGAAGCATGGGGAACTGCCTGGCCCTGCTCCTGCCCCTCCAACCAGCCAGGGACCCTGAGCCATGCAGCTGCCAGCTTCTACTGATGCCTCGTTCCGCCCGGTTAAGGCCCCAGTGCCACTGCAGCCAGAATCACGAGGGATCCACCATGCCCCTTGGGGCCCAGCGTCCTCAGCAGCGGATGCCACAGGGCCAGCCTGGCAGCTGGGTTGCTCCCCGCTGCCCTGCCCTGGATCTGGAGGTGACAGAGGCAAGAAGCATCTCAAGGGCAACTGCGTTCCAATGGCACCAACCCAGGCTCAGCGGGACCGACCTTGCTGAGTCACTGCAAAATCACCCCAAGGGTCCCAGCAGGAAAAACGGGTGCCAGCTTCCCCCGTTCACCTGTCAGAGTCCTATTCACAGAGCTGGTAAGAGAGTGTCCTGCAAGGGTGTATTACCTGGCAGCAGTCACTGCCATTTCCTCAGCACCATCATCACGTCACCATTATGATCGCGTTTCATACATTTGATTGACTTACAGTTTAACCTCTGAAGTCAAGATGAGTCTTACCATGGGTGGAGTGTTGATTTCACGGGCAGCATGTTTTCTTGCCCAGTGGTATGTAAAACAATGACACGCTTTACAATGGATGGCGTCCAGGATTAGCTAAATAACCGCATTCACACCCTCCGCCTGGCACACTCATGGCCTGAACTCCGTGTGCCACTCTCCTCTCTCGTTCTGTAGCATCTAGCACGTAGCAGGGGCTCAGTGAAACTCCTGGATGAATCAACTCATCGTAAGTGCTTGTGGCCCCTACTTACAGCTCATGGCAAACATGCCCCCTCTCTGTCAATTCCCCCCACAAACATCTCCTAGGCAACGCCCCCACCCAGGCTCCCTGCACAGCCCTGGATTTCCCAGAATGCTCCATGGAGACAGAGAGCTCTCTCTGGGACCGGGGCGCCTGCCGGGATGACTCGGAGCACTGGCAGGCAGCCTGCGCCAGCATGGAGCCCCCAGGAGTTCCAGGCCATGGCCCAGCTGGGGTGAAGCCACCAGGAAGTGGATTTGGCACAAGCTCCAAAAAGCCTACACAGGGAGGCTAGCGAAGGCGGACAGTCTCCTGCCACCCAGAGGAATTCTTTCTACATGTGACACCTGGGAAGATCTGCCCGACACACTCAGAACAATCTCATCAAATGGGGTGGAGAGGGCCAGAAGCTCCAGAGCAGAGTTTGGCGAGAAATTTCCAGAGGGTGTTCCAAGCATGCTCAGCTGGGCTCCTGCAGGCTGCAGGCCAGATGCTGGGCTCCTGGGGGGTCCTCTCTGCTGAGGGCGGGCTCAGACACAACTCTGGCCGCCTGACAATCATGACATCAAAATGCAGGTGCCCAGAAACTTACCAGGAAGGGGCTTCTCTCAGCACCACCGCCCCAAAGCAGCTGGTGGGGTGGAGCTACAGAGCAAGCGTGACTCCTGCTCCTGACACCGGCAGCTGTGTGGCTTTGGGCCAGTCACTTTCCCTCTCTGAACCTCAGAGGCCTTGATTTTCAGATGGGAGAGTTCAGATAAAATAGACTTCAAGATATTGCCAGAGATAGAAGGATATATCATTGCGATGACAGGGAAAATCCACCAAAAAGACAAAGCAATCATAAATGGGCAGGAGCTTCCAAATTCATGAAGCAAAAATTGACAAAATTAAAGGGAGAAAAAGACAAACCCAATTGCAGTGAATTTTAACACTCTCCGTCAGAGACTACGGAGCAGGCGTGTGTGTGTATGTGTGCAATGAGGGAATGGGTGTAAGAGTGGAGGTGTGTGCATGTGTGTGAGAGAGAAGGTGAGTGTGTCTGATGGGGGATATCTGTGAACAAGTTGGGGGGGGGGAAGAAGGGCTCCAACAACCCTCTGTCCCTCCAATTCAGACAACCTCCAGCGACTCCCTGTCCCCTCTGCCTGCCTTCCCTGGGGCCAGTCCTTAAGCCCCAGAGAAAGGCCCTGTTCATCCCTGTCACCTGGCGAGTGACAGGGAACAGATGAACATGGTCCAGGTGTCGACCGTTAATGGGAAGGAATCAGCAATCACACCTCCTGGGAGCTCTTAAAACCAGGCTCCCCATTTCCATATTTTGAAAAGGAAAGAAAATGCAGTTTCAAAGAAGGAGGGAGAGGGTAGGAGGCTCAGGCCACCAACCAAGCCTGCTCACACACAGCCTGAGAGGCAGGAAGAGACCACTGGGGGACGGTCAACTCTCTACCTCCCCAGCCAGGGCCGGCTGAGGGCGGTGAGTCAAGTGGCCATTTTTCATGCTTAGTTGGGGATGTGCAGTTCCACTGGCAAAACCTCAGCTCCTACACCAAGGAAAATGTGGGCTTTGTTTCCAGAATGGCATTGCCCACCAACTCCAACCCCAGCAAGACCCAAGCCTGGACCTCAGCAGGGGCCCCGTGTGCCCCATCCCCACTAGACTGGCCCCCGGGCCCAGCTGCTTTCTGCAGGCCCAGGTGGCTCCTGGTGTCCCCGGTGCTCAGCCTGCAGTGCAGACAGCCCTGCCCAAGAGCCCCAGGCCTGTGAAACCAGCATCAAGCCGTGGGCCGGACATTCTGGGCCTCCCTCGTCCGGCAGCCCCCCAGACATCGCATAATCACACACCAAAAAAAATACTGCATGCCTGTGAGAAAGACCCTCTGGAAGGGAAACGAGGACCCAGCCGCTCGGAGGAATCAGGATTTAAGTGTCTGCACCACAGCCAAGCAAAGGCCACACTCTCAGGCTCCTCCAGCCTCCCTGGACTCAGATCGGACACTGTGCTGTGGACACCAGGAGCCTACAGAGCCCCCCTGGCCCAGCCCCGCCATGTCTGGGAGTCTGAAAGACCACGCCTGCCTCCCACCTGCCTCCATCCCTCCGTGGCGGGCGTCAGAACCCACACAAGCCTTAATCCCTGTCTGAGAAAGCCCTCATCTGGAAGCCGGGAGACGGGTTTACGGGTCTGGGGAGGCTTATAAAACACTGCTGCAGTGTGTCAGCGCTCTGACCCTCCCTCCCAGGAGCCCCTCTCTGGAATCTGGTGCAGGGGACCAACGCAGCCTCCTTGTGTGGCTAAACCAGGTGGGGCTAGATGAAGCCAGGCCCCTGCCAGCCCTCCATCATCTCCCGTAAGTGCCACTTAACCCCAGGCAGGGGGGCAGCCAAGGCACTGGCATTAGACCACCCTGTTCTCACATGTCCCAGCTCTCTGCCATTTACTGTCAGTAACTTGATCCAAACTCTCAGGTTCATGAGCCTTGGCCTCCTCATCTGAGAAATGGGACTGATGCCACCTACCCACAGGGCAGCTGAGGCTACCCTCCGGGGTCGGAGGAGGAATGGACAGCCAGGGGAGTTGGCATCTTACTCACGGTCACCTAGTTAGCTGGTGGCAGAGAGGAGCCAGTAACAAGACCCACAGAGGTCCTGGTGCTGGTGGACAATCAATAGATAGCTGTGGAAAGGTCAAGAGGATCAGGCAGGACCCACAGGGCAGAGGTGAGCTGAGCCTGACACATGGTTCATCTCTCACCTACTCTAAGTTTTCTGTCATGAAGCACATATTGTTTGTTTTGTTTTTGTAATCCTTACCCAAGGATATTTTTTCCATTGATTTTTTTTTTTTTTAAGAGAGAGAGGAGGGGGCATGGGGGGGGGACACATCCATTGGTTGCCTCCTGCATGCGCCCCAACCAGGACTGTGGATTGAACTTGCAATCCAGGTATGTGCCCTTGACTGGGAATCAAATCCTCGACCCTTCAGTGTGCAGGCCAACACTCTAACCCCCAGCCAGGACAAAGCACATATTGTTCGTAAATGTAAAATATAATACAATCTGAAAATACCTTTAAAACATTGAAGTGGTTCTTAGGAGTATAATCAATTGGTGGGCAACATCCAAGCAACACATTTAGAGAATAAAATAAGGACAGATTTAAAATGGCATTACTGGCATATAAATTCTGGAAAGGGGAGGCCTTTTTCACAGTCACCACTTACTTAAATCCTACCCATTTGTAGCACCCCCATCAGTGACTCCTCCTCCAGGCAGACTTCCCTGATTGCCATCTCCCTTCAGGCTTCCAAACACTGGCTGTGGGCTACCATAGGCCAGGTTCTGGCTGGGCCCTCAGCACTCTCCCCAACTGAACCACACATACCACGATCTGCTGTCCACTGAGCCAACCTTTATCTCTCACGAGGCTACCTCCTGGCATTGCATCTGGGAGGAGTGTGGATGCTGGAGCCAAACAGCCTGATCAAAGTCTCGGCTCCAGTACTTCCCAGCTGTGTGACTTTGGGCAAGTGAGTTCTCCTCTCTGTTCCTCAATTTCTGTATCTATAAAATAGGAAAACCTACCTCATAAGACTATGAAAGGTTCCATGAGGTGATACAGGCAAAGCTCTTAGGACAAGGCTCGCACAGAGGGGATGCTTTTGATACTGTCTGCCACTGCCATCTCTATCATCATCATCACCTTAGACCTCACTGTGTCTCCATCAGGACCAGGTGGGTGGCTAGAACCTAAATGCCCTTCCTTGCCACCAGCTCTGCCCCACCAATCACAGCAATTGGTGGGCACGATGAGGTGGCTCTGATCTGTGAGGGGGCCTCCCTTAGACCCTGAATGATTCCTCCCCCCTTCCCTCTGGCCCTATAGCCTGCCAGGAGGAAACAGGAGACCTGAGAGGTGGCTGCTCCTGCCCAGGGTCCTGGCTCTGCTGAGCCAAATACCAACTGGGACCTTTGTGTCATTTATTCGAGGTTGCTGGCACTTCTAGAAGGAAATCCAATCCAGCAATTGATTTCATTCAGTTCCACACCAAACAGGTCAGGCAGCAGGAACCAAAAGCAAGTGGCTGGGGTGGCCAGTGCTGGGCCAGGGAACCCGAGAGCCACTAGTCTCATAGAGCCAAGCCAGCCCCTGGCCTCAGGGGTCTCTCCCCAACTCCATCCCACTCCTGCCAACAGGTGCAGAAAGACTAGATGGTTAGAACTTGACAGCCAAGTGGGAGCCAAGGGGGTCAGCTAAAAGTTCGTCATCTGCTCCCATTTTACAGAGGGGAACATGAGACCCAGTTAGGGTCTTGCCCAAGGCCACAGTGAGTGCTAGGGCAAGAGTCCAAGGCTTCTGATTCCCAGGGCTGTGGCTGGAGCAAGGCAAAGCCTCAAGAGCAGGTGCAACGTGTTCTCAATTCTTAATAAAGCTCCCCTCATCCCAGAGAGGAGCTGATCAACTCCCAGCTTTAGACACAAACCTGATGCCTGGAGACCTGCAGTAGGAGGTGTGACTATGGTCAGTGAGGAAACAGAGAAAGGCTTCAAGGAGTCACAAATGGGACTTTCTCAAACAGGGAGCCTCCAGATGACCCAGCAATTCCACTCCAGTTGTCCCCCCAAGAGAAATAAAAACACACGGCCAGCGCTGGCCGATTTCACTCAGTGGTAAGTGTTGGCCCACAGACTGAAGGATCCCAGGTTTAATTCTGACCAAGGGCACATACCTCAGTTGCAGGCTCGATCCCCGGAGGCAACCAATCGATGTCTCTCTCACGTAGGTGTCTGTCTGTCTCTCTCTCCCCCTTCCACTCTCTCTGAAAAGCAATGGAAAAGATATCCTCAGGTGAGAATTAAAAACAACAACACATGTCCACACAGAAACCTACACACACCCATTTGCAGCAGCAATAGTCACAACTGCCTAAAGGTGGAAACAACCCAGATGTTCATCAACTGGGGAATGGATAAACAACATGTAGTCTGTCCATACAGTGGAATATTATTCAGTCATAAAAAGGCATAAAATACTGATACATGCCACAACATAGTTGAACCTCAAAAACACCAAGTGAAAGCAGCCATTCACCCCATATGAGACATTTACACGAGACATCCAGAATAGGCAAATCCATAGGGACAGGAAGATTAGTGGCTGCCAGGGCCGGGGAGAGAGGGGGGAAGTGCCTGCTAATGGGCACAAGGTTTCTTACGGGAGTGACGGGCATGTTCTAGAATTAGATAGTGGTGATGGTTGCACAAGTCTGTGAATGTACTAAAAACCACCAAATTATACACTTTAAAAGGATGAATTTTACGGCATGTGAATTTTACTCCAATTTAAAATCATTATCTTCTCAGGGTCAGCCCACAGTCCTCCTGCCAATGAGGTCCCACATGACAGGCCCCTGTGGGCCTCTGAGATCAACCTTCTCTGACCTCTGGCACCTCGGCTTCCCCCTGTTCCAAGGTCCCACCTCAGGCCCCTGCCCAGATCCTTTTCACTGCTCCTGAGACAGCCCCCACTCACCTATGTCTCCCAGACACTCCATGGCCACTGTCACAGTCCCTCTCTGCACCCAGTCTGGTTTGCTCACTGCTGGATCCTAATGCCCAGAACAGTGCCTGGGACACAGCAGGCACTCAATAAAGACAGACTGAGCACATGCACGGAATCCTTTGTGATTGCTATGCCTTCAAGAGAAAAAGGTCCCTAACTCCTGGGCTGTGTTTACCTCTATCAGCACTTCTCACCCCAATGCTGGAATCTTCTGGAAGCTTTAAAATATCACTGCCACTAGGACTACCTCTCACAGATTCTGATTCTAATTCTGGTATTTCCCCCCCCCCCCCCAATCATCACAGTCTAGTCATTGGCATTTTTAAATTCAGATTTATTCAAGTTGAATCACATACATATCCAGGGACTCCAAGCACTGCCAACCCCTCCTGCCCCATCCCTCCTTCCCACTGCAAGGAGAACTACTTAAGGTTTTTCAGCAATTACACTCCCCACCTTGGGCCTTTGCACATACTCCTCTGCCAGGAGCACATGACTCCCATGTGGACTTGGCTGAGCCTTTTCAGTCTTCAGGACTCATCTTAGATGTCACCTCCTCCAGGAAGCCTTCCCGGAACATACCCATTTCCCAGCCTCCTCTTGGGCTCTCAGCAGAAAACAGACTGCATGGCTACAGCCAGGTCCCTCACTCCCAATCCCTTGCCAGCACCCAAGGGCAGAGGCTGCCTGATTCCACAGCACATCCTTGGAGTGCCAGGTGCTCACAGAGCTCCTGGTGGACAGCAGGCATGCACGCAAACATTTGTTGAGCTAATGGGCAGAAAGTGTGTTTACGTTTCTCCAGGGCAGCCCAGAACAAGGGGAGAAGCAGAACTGCAGCTGCGTCCCCGGCACAGGGCTGCCAGAATTTCTTAAAAAACTTATTTGTACATATAGTTAGTTGGTGTTACTGACAAAATAAACCAGCAAAAGTGGCATGAGGCTGTGGGCCTGTTGGTCCTTCTGGTGTAGCATTGTCTGAAAAATGATGATCCATGAGGATATTTCTGATCCTAGCATGTTATCATTCTCACCAGGACAGAGTATCATGGTGATTCGGGACCCCAGCATCATATATGGAATTTAAAACCTAGACCTCATTAATAGGGAGGTCTCATTAAACAACAGGTACAAACTTCTGGTTATACGATTAACAAGTTTGGGGATCTAAATTACAGCATGGCAATTATAGCTGATAATACTGTATCACGTATCCTTGAATGTTGCCAAGACAGTAGATCTTACGTGTTCTCACCACAAAAAGAAAGGGCAGCCCTAGTCAGTTTTCTCAGTGTTTAGAGCCTGTGGACTGAAGGGTCTCAGGTTCGATTCCGGTCAAGGGCCCGCACCTTGGTTGCAGGCCTGATCCCCAGCTTCAGTCAGGGCATGTGCAGGAGGCAACCAATCGATGTGCCTTTCTCACATCAGTCTCTCCCCTGTCTCTCCCCCTCTCTTCCATTCTCTCTAAAAAAAATCAATGGGAAAAATATCCTCAGGTGAGGATTTAACACACACACAAAAAAGAAAGGGTAGCTATGTGAGCTAACGCTATGGTGGTAATCATTTTCAACATATAAATGTATCAAATCAACACATTTTATACCTTAAACTTTTAAATGTGTCAATTATATGTCAATAAAGCTATGGAAAAATTAAGATAAAATACAGAAAACCTAGACGTCCAGAAGTCACGCTCCTGTTCCTAACTCCGCAGAAGAGACCACCGACAAATCACTAGATATTTTCCCAGCAATTCCAGGCACAGCTCAGCATCCTTCTCAACACGGTGCCACCAGTTAGTTAGGCTTCACGGGGGTGATGCAAACCACCTGTGGCCCCTGAAGACCAGGCCTTTCACTCTGTCAGATGCTGAAACTGAGCAAAGGCCACCCGGTAAGTAGAAGCTCCTTCTACAACTGTCCCCATGAGATCCCACTTGGGGCTACGTGGAGAACGGAAGCCAAGTTCTGAAACGCTCTTTCTGAAGGGCAGGCATCCCATCCCTCTGCACCTTCCCCACTGAAATATAGACCTAGGGCAGAAGATGAACCTAAATTCCAGACATGGGCTCTTCCCCAGCTGAAAAAATGTGCAAACGAGGCAAACTTGCCCAGAACGTATAAACCCTCGGAAAACACTCAAGGGTGCGATCCAGGGAAACTAACCAGAGAAGAGGCCAGAAAGCTATGCAGACTCCGGCCCTGGCCAAAGACAGCCACCCCTCCTCCAGCCTTGTCCCTTGCCTTCCCTGCTTCCAAGGAAGGCTGAGTTTTGAAGACCTTTTGTCTCCACTTCCTCTTTCCCAGTTGTCTCCAATTGCCTCCAGGTTTAGGACAAGGCAAGTCTGGAAAGTTTACTCCTCAGAGCAGATGGCTCCCAACCCGTCAAGCAAAGCACAGGCTTCCCCTGGAGAAGGTGGCTGGAACTTGAGAAAGGCCTAAAGCCCAGTTACTTCCCAGCTGCCTCCAGGGACAGGATGCCAGTGCCAGCCCAGCAGGGCAGCCCACAAAGTTCCCCAATCTGATCCGTCGCCTTGGCCTAGGTGCCCCCCAAGCCTGGACCTGGGCAGGAGGAGCTGCCAGGCCCTCCCTGAAGAGCAGGGAGCCGTGTGGGCGCAGATAGCCAGGAAACACGGGAAACAGATGTGCGTGCCGGGCCTGACAGGCGAGTGATGACAGACGCTCTCTGCAGGCCTCAGATGTCAGCGCTGAGAAAAGAAAGGCACCGCGGCAGCAACACCTGTTCTGGGCTCGGAGGCCGCACTGGGGGCTCGGCAAGGCGTCCCCACGGTGAGGGGCCAGGGTGCGGTTAGGTAAACAGCTGCATGCTCCATTACCCAGAACGCTCTCCAGACGGAGCTGGAAGAGGGAAGGGCGGCCTGCCCGCCAACTGGCTTGCAAGGAAAGCAAATCGATCATGCAGCTGACCCATCTTGGACAGAGCAGGCCTCTCCCAGCAGCAGAAGGAGGTCCCGGCTGAAATCTGAACACCTGAGCAATGCTGGGGAGAGCACAGACGAAGGGCACAACGCGTCAGCAGGTCGGAGAAAAAGGGAACAGAGAGCCAGCCAGTAGGGGCCTCTAGTCCACGCAAATAACTCCTGCCTCTCCGTTGCCCTGGGGTGGGAGGAGGCACATGCGGAGAAAATCATGACCCATCCAACCTCCGGGCACTGCCACCTTCACAACTGGAGCCCAAGAGGGGACAGAAAGGCAGGACAGAGATGAGGTTGGGACACAGATTACAGAACTGGAGTCCTGGGTCCAATGCTAGTCCTGTTGTTACTAGCTGAGTGATCTTGGGCAAATTACTTGACCTCTCTGGACTTGCTTTTTTCTCTATGAAATGGGCACAGTGGCACCTCCCTAATCAGGGCTGTGAGGATTCAGTAAGTGTGAATACAGGTGAAGCATGTGGCACAGCCTGGAACATGGAAAACATCCTATACAGGCATCATCATCATCATCAAGTCCCCAGTGCCACCTCCAGCAGCCTGGCCAGCTGTGCCCACTAGCTTTGAAGAGAGGGAAAACCATTCCCCAACCCCAGCAGATAGGTGGGGGCCAGGGACTGCACATCAGAGCCTGAGAGTGACAATGAGAGACCCACCACAGTATCCAGTATCTCAGGGAGGGAGAAAAGCATGGACTCATCTCGTACCCTTGCTGCACGCAAGCTGTTCTGACATCACAAACCTTCCAGAGGATTATCATCTCCACTGCAACTGAGGCTCAGAGAGGGCATGAGTCTTGCCCAAGGTCACACAGCCAGCTCCCAGCAGAATGAAGATTAAAGCCAGGTCTGTCTGAAGGTCAACCCAGGGTCTTTCTGTGGCTTTGCAGAGCTTTGTGTATGATGGGGTTCCTCCTTGGGGAAGGGATGCCAGGACCCTGAAAGAGTGAGCTGCAGCCTCCCCAGCCCAGCCTTGACACAGCCCTATCCAAGCACCCAGCTCAAGACTTTGTGACTACAGAGCAGAGTGCTCTCCCAGGGTCACAGAGTCCAGCTGGAAAGAAAAGCCACAAACACATCCAGAGGGCACGGACGACACTCTCCTTTCCCTCCCTTCTTTCCTTTCTTCCTTTCCTTTCCCCTTCCTTCCTTCCTTCCTTCCTTCCTTCCTTCCCTCCCTCCCTCCCTACCTCCCTCAAGTTTTCTTTTGTACTATTTACAGTTGAGTCACTAATGAATCAATGCTTAACAGGAAACAGCTGAGGCCTTATAGGAGGCAGTATAGATGAGGTTCTGGAACATGCCGTCCTGGCTAAGTGGTTTCCCTGCGGCCACCCTCCAAAGCCCCAGTCACTCCCACCCAAATTCTCAAACCACACACCAAAGAGAGACACAGAACTAAGGACTCAGGAAATGAGTGTGGAGGCCGCTGCACCTCCCCAGGTGGCTCAGCCTCTGCACCTCCCCAGCTGGCTCAGCCTCTGCACCTCCGCAGGTGGCTCAGCTGCTTCTTTGCCCGGAGAGTTCCTGCCTGGCAGTCCCTTCACGGTGCTCCCAGCTCCTGCAAACGTGCGCTCTCATTCCCCACGCCCAGCCTGGCACTGGGCTCACCCTCCTCCTGCTGTGTTCACAGCTCTGCAGGAAGCTGTATTCTCTGTTGACTCTTTGTCCCCCTGACACTGAAGGTTCTGAACTTGCTACCAAATCCTCAGTGTCTGGAACAGCACCTGGCTCCATAAATATTTGCTGATTGAATGGGAGGGAGGAAAGGCAGAGGCTGCATTTCTGACATCTACTGACCTTCATTCAGGGGCTCTTACAGGTGGGGTCTACGCTTCTCTATCCCTCTAATGGAGCCTGAGACCCACTCTGCTGCCCCCACCACAAACAGTCCGGATGGCCTCACCACCCACCTGAATTGCTGCCCCTGCCAGGTCCTGGGTGGCTCCCTTCCTGGCCTGTTCCAAGTCTTCTCGTAAGAACTTTTTATTGCTCCCCTAAACCCAACTTCCTTTTCCTGATTTCAAGGTTTCTAGTTACTCCAACCTGATTTCCCCTTCATCTCGCCCCACCATACTCATAGGTACTCCTGCCCATTCAAGGCTGCATGGCTCCTTCTGACCTCTGTAGCTTTTCTCTTGCTTTACCCAACTCCATCCAATGAATGGAATTTAGGGGTGAGAAGACCTGCATTCAAGAGCCCCCTCAGTCATCTACAGGCTGTGTGATAGTTGCCAAGGTCATCTGACTTTCTGAGTCTGGGCTTACTCATCTCTAAAATGGGAATCATAGGGCATCATAGGGTGATGGTGAGGAGCAAAAAGAAAAAAAGAAAAGAAATGGTGCAAAAGTTAGTTGGACATTCAGCAGCCTTCCCAAACTCATGCTGACCCCTTCTGGACAGACACCAGCTTGCGTGTTCATCCACACCAGGCTACCCTAGACGACCCCCTCCCTAGCTGGACTGAGAACTGTAGCTTCTTTTGTTTCCTTGAGCTCCTATCAAGTTGAGGCCCCCAGTTGGCATCTCATCAATCCTGATGAGTGAGCAAATCAACATGAGAAAACTCTGCACAGTTTGGATGTTCTGCACAGAACATGCTGTCTGAGAGGCCCCACCAAAAGCACTTTGGTTACACCATGACACACCATCGTGAAGCCTAAAATCCACACCCAGCCTGCAAACCTGAAGCCTTGCGGAAGACCAGCCTGCATCCTAGAAAAAACTGCCCCATCACACACATTGGGTGGACATGAGGGTCACACTATGATCCAAGCACTTGACTTTCTAGGCGAGTTTAAATTCCCCGACTCATGGAATCCTCACAATGACCCTACAAAGCAGGTGATGTAGGTTGCCACTCCTCAACCAAGGAAATGAGCTCCGCGAGGATAACAAATGGACGCGCAGGCACTTGGTTTCAGAGAGAAAGGACAAGACTGGAACCCAAGTCTGTCCTGCTCCAATGCCGGGCTCTTCTCTCAGTGCCAGCCCGTCTGGAAACTGCAATTCTTCAGATGTCCAGCAGTAGGCGCCGCACAGACTTGCCACCCACCACAAATGAGAGGTGATACGCTCCTCCGTTTAAGGTGAGAGGACACTGCACCAAAGCCCTCAAAGGCAGCTCTAAAGTCCAAAGCAGTATCAGTGGAGAGGGAACCCTGGACAGAGCATGAGGGGAGGTGGGCAAATTCGGGCCGGGTCCACTTTAAAGGTGCTACCACCACGCACATGGACACTTGGGAGGCAGGACCAGGAACCTTTCAAACAGATGGGACGACCATTACTGAACAGACCAGAGACAAACTTCCCCAATTCCCACATCCTTCTGCAGGCCCCTCGCCAGCGGCTACCACTACAGGCATCTGATTGAAACAAGCCGGTCTGTCTTTGGTAGAAATCCGGATTCATGGCCCTGGGTGGCCGTACTGGTGATCACAGCTCACAGATGCCCACTTCAGACCCACCCGGGGAAGCTCCTGCCGCAGGCCTTTCCAAAGCCGGATCCTAAATGAACTGAGCCCTGTCTGGCTCCTCCTGGGCAGGCAGCGTGAAGGCAGGCGCCTTATAAACAGGGCCAGCGCCAGGCCTCCTGCCTCCTCCTGCACAGCTGACTTGCAGAGAAGAAAGACTCACTTCCCACAGGGGGAAGAGTCTGTTTGGGCCACTGTCCCCCTGGGTCCCAAACCCCCACGTCTGGAAATCTTTCTATCTGCTGTTAAGCAACCAGAGTCACAAAGGAAAAGTGTGAACTTGGATGGAAAACTCTGGAAAAGCTAAGCCACCAGGGAGCTCTAGTGAAGAGGAACTTCCACCTCTGATGTGTTTGAAACCGGGTAAGTACGGAGACCTCTCTGTGACCTGCGTGGCTGGACTAATTACCAATGTTATCAGGCGGATGACAGACATGCCCCGAACTTCCTCTGTTTGGTAGATTCTGCTGCAAACACACTCAAGTTCAGGCCCATGCTTGCTGCTCTCAGCAGTGCCCTATTCTTCCACAAGACCACTCCTGGCCCCCAACTCTTCTACCTGCTACATGCCTCTGAGCCCAGCCAGGCCAGTACACCCACCTCCAAGTGCCAGCCTGGTGACTCAGGGAGGGCACCTCCTGCTAGAACACACCACACAGAACCAGCGCTCACGCCTCCTGACAGAGGAACGGAGAACATCCCTTCTTTTCCTGCACGGATTTCAGAGGATGAGATGAGAACCGCTACTTACCTTTATCGCCGCTGCCACTGGGGAGTTCCAGCCCACGGGTCCCTGGCGGGTAAGCCCTTGGCCAGCACACACCAGGGTCCCGCACTCCACGCAGGCGCCAATGATCAGCTGCCGCCCGTCGTCCACCAGCAGGCTGTGGCTCGCTCGCAGGGTGTAGAGAAACAAGGGCAGCCGGGCCACCCGCACAGCCTTCAGCCCAAGACACCGCTTCCTCTCCTGCTGGCAGAAGAAGCACACGAACGTGTCCACTTGGTACTGCCGGGACCAGGCGCTGACAGCGTGGTGGGCGCTGCGTGCCTCATGCTGCAGCCACTGGCCTAGCAAGTCGTGGTAGCAGAGCACGCAGGTGGCCACCAGGCCGGTGGAGTCGGCAGGCCTGGCACGCGGGGCGGGTGGGTAAACCGTGAGGAAGGGAAAGAAGGGCTCCTTCTCGCCCAAGCGACTGGAGGGGTTCACGTTGAGCTGAAACTCCTTCCCGGGGGCCAGCTCAGTCCCGCAGATGTAGCAGATGGACACGGCGCTGCCCTGGGTCGATGTGGGCGGCTCGGAGACAGCAGGGTCTGAGGCAGGGAAGGCCTGGTGGTACCTGCCCAGGAAGCCCTGCACCGAGGTGATGAGCTCTTCGTTCTGGCAGGCCCGGTACAAGGCCCAGATGTCCTCCAGGACGCTGAAGCACTTGGGGCAGCTCCGGACCTCACAGCGCTTGTTGGGGCCCCGGGCGTTGGGAGGGCAGGGCAGGAGGCTGAGGAAGGGGAAATGCATGGTGCTCCTGGCATTGCCGTTGAGGATCCTGGAGGCCACTGCCCGGGCATCAGGGGTGCAGTCCTCCCCACAGAGGTAGCAGGCCTCTGGCAGGGTCAGCGAGGGTGGGCCCTCTTCCCTCGGGAGCCTCCTGCCCTTGGAGGCCATGCCGGGGGCGTGGCTGTTCAGAGGTACCACGTACAGTCGCTGCAGGACCGGCACGCTGGCCAGCTCGAAGCTCTGCCACTGCTGCATGAGGGAGGAAAAGCAGCAGGGACACACCAGGGTGCTGCCGCCCTCGCTGATGGGCTGAGCCCCGGGAGGCGGGCTATGCAGCCACAGGAAGGGAAAGAAGGGGGCCTGGGCCAGCTTCTCCTGCTTCTGCACGTGGATCTGGTGCTGCGAGGCCGGGGACAGCGCCGACCCGCAGATGTAGCAGCAAAGGCCCTCTGGCGGCACAGCGCGGCTTTCCGGAGGAACCCGGGGGACACGGCCCCCGTTTTCCTTCTCTTTGGGGCCGCAGGGGCGCCGGAGAGGCTGCTCCTTTCGGTCTTCCTCCTCGCTGGTGATGTTGATGTCACTGTCCTCGGACAAGCAGCAGCCTCCACGGGGCTCCGCCAGCGGCCTGCTCTCCAGAGTCTTGGCGGCCCTGCCCGAAGGGGCTCCTTTCACGCCACCTGCGGGGGCCCCTTGGGCTGGAGGGCCTTGCCAAGGGTCCTGAATGCCCCTCAGGACGCTGGCCCGGGCCTCAGGGACCCACTGCCTGCCGACACCCTTCCGCCTGCGCCTGCCGCCGGCCTTAGGCTCCCCGTGCACGTGGAGCTTCGAGGGGTCCCCCTCCTCCTCCTGCACGTCCCCCTGCGCGCGGGGCTCGGTGCTCTGTCCCGGAGGGGGCTCCGGCGCCGGCCTCCACTCCTGGCAGCGGCCCCCGAGAGGCCCCGGCCCCAGAGTGGCCCGTGTCGCTGGCGCCCCGTCCCGGCGGGGACTCGCACCGTCGCGCGCCCCCGGGTCCGGCTCCGAGAGGGGGTCGGTGTCCGACAGCTCCGACAGCTCCGAGTCTCGAGGCTCTTCGGCCGCGGCTCGGGGTCCGGGGCCGCCGCCACCGTCGTCGTCGTCGTCGTCGTCGTCTTCGCCGGCCGCGCCGCCCAGCGCGTAGGCGACGTTCCACTCGCGGGGGGCCCCCGCGCCCCCGCGGCGCCCGCCCGCGCCCGCGTCGCACTGGTGGGGCCGCTTGAGCCAGTACATGCGCTTGTCCACGGGCGTGCGGGCGCGCTCGAAGGCGGCCCACTGCTCGCCCAGGAAGCAGCGGCACACGGCGCACACCAGCACGCAGCCGTCGGCCGGGGACAGCTCGCGCGCGCCGGGCGCCGGCTCCTGCTGCTGCAGGAACGGGAAGAAGGGCTGCGCCGGGGTCCCCGCGCCCGCGCCCCCCGCCGCCGCCGCCGCCGCGGCCGCCGCCGCCGGCTGCTTCACCTGCAGCTTCAGCTCCTTGCCGCGCCCGATGCCGCCGCCGCAGATGAAGCACGAGAGCGGCGCGCCGCCGCCGCCCGCCGCCCGCTCGCCCACGGCGGCCATGAGCCGCTGCTTGCGGGAGACCGGCCGCCCGCTCATGGCCGCCCCGCGCCGCCCTCAGCGCCCGCCCGCGCCGCCGCCACCGCGCCCAACTTGAAGCATGTGTGCGCGCCGCAAAGTTTGGCGGCGGGCGGCCGGCGCGGGCGCGGGCGCTCGGCCGCTCGCAGGGGCGCCCCCCCCGCCCCCGGCCCGCCCAGCCCCCGGCGGCGCCGCGCCCAGCGCGCCCGGAACGCAGCGGCGGCGGCGGCGGCGGGCCCCGGGCGGCTGGAGCGGCAGCCGCATGTGCGAGCTCGGCGCCTGCCAAAGCGTTGGGTCATTTAATTGGGGAGGAGGGAGGCGGGGCGGCGGGCGGCGCGGAGGGAGGGGAAGGGAGGAGGGCGGGCGGCAACCGGCGGGCGGGGAATCCCTCCCTCGCGCGCCTTCCCTTCCTCCTCCCCCTTCCCCCTCCCCTCCCCCGCTGTCCCCCCTCTTTCCCTCCCCCCTCCCCCCCGCGTCCCAAACTGCGCACAAAAGCGCGCCGGCTCCTCTATCTATTTTGTGTCCAGCCGGGAGCCGCAAACGATGATTCATTGCCCCAATTAGGGGCTCTCTCCAGCGCACCGGGCTCGAGCTGTCTGAAGGGTCTCCTCGGGGGACCCGCAGAAACCCATCAGCGGCTACAGCTGGTCTTTAAGTAAAGGTCAAGCAAGACGCTGGAGGAGCCAGGTAAGGACGTGGCTGGTGTCCCCTGAGACTAAGGAGCCAGCCGAGGAGCTCTCGGGGAGGAGCAGCCTCAGCCCAGGAGCCAGTTTCATTCAGGGGTGCTAAGGCCCCCTCCTCATTCTAATAAGGGCCATTTACAGCTCTCAGTAGCCCAGAGTTGGGGGCACCTTCCAGAGCCCAGTGTTCTAATTTTGGAGGCAGAGGGAAGAGGAGCCATCCCCTGACTCCTGGAACACATTAGTAAGTGCACCATCCTGGGGACAGAGCCCTCAGCCTGCCACACCACTGGCCAGGGGCAGAAAGGGTCCTGTGCGTCCAAGGCTGTGTGTTCCAAGGCAAGTGACTCAACAACTCTGGGGCCTTTCTTCCTCTTGTTAAGCAGGAGATCTGATAGGAGATTCACTGTTTCCATATATTTATTGTATATGTGAATAGATATATAGTGTTTATATAATACACAGAGAGAAACCTTAGCATGTGCCAAGGTTTTTTTCTAAGCACTTTATATGCATCAGCACAGTTACTCCTCCCAGTAACTCAGGGTTGAGTGTGATGGAAAGCCCACTTTACAGGTGAGAAAGAGAACACACTGAGAGTTAAGTTACTTTTCAGGAGTGGTGGGGTTGGGAGTCAGACCCTGTGCAGCCTCACTAGGCAAACATCTGGTCCCCATCACCCTTCTGCTGATCAAGACTGTCTGTGGCAGAGGACATGGCAAGGACCCCTCGGTACTCCCTGCTGCTCTGACAGGCTAGGAGGCCTTTGCACATCCAGACCTTTTCTGGGCCTCATATTTCCCATCTGTGAAATGTCACCCCTTCCAGCCTCAAAATTCTGAGTCTCTGATTTCCAAGCAGGTGACAGCTGTCCTGACCTGCCAGCTGGAGCCCAGAGTGAGCCTGGGGACAAAGGTGCCATGTGGGCCCCTGTGCCCTCTGGGGCACTGACATGTAAATAAAACTAGGCTTCCTCTGGCGTGGAGGAGGGCCATGCATTATAAATAAATGGAACAAGAGGAAAGGGCCACCTCTTTGGAAACCCTGGTGGATATTCCAGGGGTCACAGTCCAGGGGTGAACAGGAAAATCATCATCATTGCCAGAAATGCAAAATGCAGGCCCGTATCCAGGCCCATAAAAAAGCTGTGTCAGCCAAACTGTCCCGAAGGAATGTTGGAGCCAGGGCAAGGGGTTTCTCTGCTTCTGGCATTTTTAATACCTGATGAAAGGAGGTGGACTGGTTAGAAAAACTTTAAAGGGTGAGGTCTGGTTAATTGTGTCCTAGCCTAAGTATCAAGCCCCACACAGACCAGGAGGTTGCTGGTAAAACAATGCCAACTCAGGCAATGCAGGTCCACTGTGGGGTTACTCGTGGGTTCCTTGAGGCTTGCACATGCTGTTCCTTCCACTTCCAATGCCTTTCCAGGCTCTCTTTTCCAAACCAACTCCTCCTCTTATCTTTATGGTCTTTCCTGCCTTCTCCATTTCAAGTAGGTCCCTCCTGTTATTCTCTGACTCAGCTCATTGGCATAGGAATTCGCTGTTGATTTTATTTTCTGTCGACTGTTCTATGTCTGGCTCCCCAGGAGCCTGGGTGCTCCCTCCCCTGGGCAGGAATCAAGCCTGTCTTGTTCACTGTGTATATCCTGTCCCATCCTTCTCTAGCTGAGTGAACCTTGGGCAAACCTTTTAACTCCCTAAACCTCAGTTTCCTGCTCTGTACAATAAGATTTTGATCCTCACCAGATTTTTGTGTGTGGATCAAATGAGGCAGAGAGAGCCCAATGCTCTGGGCACAGGGCCTGGCACATTATAGGTGACAGTGTGTGTGTGCCGACTCTTCCTGGCTCTGTCCAGTGATTGAGGGGACTCCGCTACTGCCTGTCCGCAGTCTGAGGTGAAGGGGACACTGTGATGAGGTCACACACAGTCTGAGGGAGGAGGGCCACAGGGGTCAATGGGATAAAAAGAGGGAGGTGGTGTTTTCTTGACTGAGTTGGAGTCACCCAGGAGAAATTCCTGAGTACATGCCACATGTGTGAAAGTGTGTGTATGCATGTGTGTATGTATGCATTGGTGTGTGCATGGGTTTGGGTGTGCATGTGTGTATGTATGAATGTGCCAGTGCATATGCATGTGCATGCATTCAAGTGTCTGTGTGTATTTGTGTTTGCATGTGTTGCTGTGTACATGTGTGTTTGTGTGCATATGTACACGCGTGTTCGTGCGTGTGTCTCTGTGTTCACGTGAAGCAGACCAGGAGTGGGAGGAGAGGGGCATCCAGCTAGATGTTTTATTTCCTTCAATGACCCAGTGACTCAGGAAAGTCCCCTGCCACACGTCTCAGGAGCCAGGATCGGGCAGGCACACGGATCAGGGGAGATGGCAGGCAGATGATGATGGTTGGTCATCTGTGGGTGGATGGCATCTGGGTGGGGCCACTAGCACAGATAGGCATCCCAGATTAACATCACAGGCCTGCCGCTTACCAGCCGTGTGGCCTTTACCAGCGACTTAACCTCTCCGGGCCTCAGTTTTCCCACCTGTGAAACAGGGAGAACAAAACAACGTACCCCATAGAGCCAGGAGGAGGCTGCAGTGAGACAGTCCAGGTGAAGCACACGCTGCGAACACAGACGTGACAGTAGAGCCGGAAAATTAATCACACACAGGGACCTGGGCCTTACAGACACAAACACCAAATCTCCACACTGAGCCCATGAGATAGGTTTTGTTACATCGCCGGTGAGGAGACAGAGGCATGGAGAAGGGAAGTAAAGGCCCAAGGTCATGGCTGGACCCAGGCGCCGTGTCTCCCTGGCTTTGTTAGCCATTAAGATGAGCTTTGCCCTAAGTCTGAGATGCCAGCTTGTCAGGGCAAGAAGGGCCTACAGAGTCTTGTCTTCTTCCTCGCATGTGTACCCCATTTCACAGGTAGGGAAGCTGAGGCCCTGACAGGTTTGTGCTGGGCACACAACAGGCCAAGTGTGCCAGAAGATGAGAAGTGTCAAAGCTCATTTGTATTACTGTCGCATGCCAAAGTAGACTCCAAGTTCCAATTTCTAAGGGGAAGGTGAGAAAAGCTCAGTCAGGTATGAGCCACCAAAATAGCCCAGAGCCACAGCCTCTCAACCCCAGCAGAGCCATCTCCGTGCTTCCCTGAATCTCACCACCCTTCCAGCAGCTCCCTCCAGACCACACAGTGTGCCGCCCAGCTCCCCCCATCTCTAGTCCTAGGACACGAGTGTAGTGGACTTGAAAAGCCACAATAGATGCTCACAGGCAGACCCGGCTCTGGGACCCAGGAGGAAAGGCCCGCCCCCTCGGTTGCGCAGGAGACCAGAAGCCGACAGTGTGGAGCATCTGGGCACATCTCAGACTTGCGGCTTCCTGCAGGGTTGGCTGGGAAGCTTCAGGAATCTGCCCTCACCCTGCTGGGAGACTTAGTTTCCAGGCTCCGAGCACTTAGCACAGGTGATTTTATGTATCTATCTCTGGGCCTGCCTCTCCACCAGAGCCGAGCCTGGGTGGCTTCCCTTGTCCTTCCCACAGTGTCTCAAGGCCAGGGGCACAGTGGGGGGCCCAGTCGTGCTTGAACCTGGGATGCCAGACTGCATCCCAAACCTCACCGTGCCTTCCAAGTTCCAGAATCGCCCAGCTACTCCTGCCGCCTTCCACTGCTCTGTCTTCTAGCCTCTTACTTATCCCCGGTGCTTGCAATTCAGAGCAAAGTCTCCCATGTGCCCCCAGCTTCTCCAGACCCCAAGGCCCCGCTTCCCTCCTCACTGGGGCCCCTGCCTGTTTCCTTCTCTCTCTATGCTGCGCATGTACCTCTGGCATCCCTCCCAGGGCCCATTTACCTTCCCAGGCTGGTCCATCCTTCCTCTCTCAGAGGCTACATATGCTGTGTGTTTGGCCTGTAGCTCGCTGGGGACCAGAAAAACAAAATTTATCATCTGACTGCCCTATTTTTTCTCTCTCTCCTTTTTTTCTTTTGCCTCAGAATGAAGCAGGCACTTCTCTCCTCTCCTCCAAAAGGGCTTCAAGCATAGCAGGCCCCTGGCAAAAGTATGTTCTCCTTCTCAGAGGAAGGAATGCCATAGTTAACAATGGAGAAAAACAAAACCGGGGGCGGGGGGGTTATGGAGGCCTTGAGTTTATGAACCATTTCACATCTATTTGGTCGTACGAACAGGAATCACCACCTCCATTTGAGAGACCACGAAGCTGGGGCTGAAGGGTAGGGTTCCTGGGTCCAGGGTGAGCTCCCAGCTGCTGGGGCTGGTGAAACCTTTTGTATGTGGAAGCTGTGCTGGCTTGTTCAACGGAAACATTAAAAAAGATGTGTGTATGCCACCCCTATCTTGGTATCCCTTCTTTATTCAAATACAGCAGCCTCAGAGAGCGGAGGCGGGGGACCATTTTCTATATCTGGGGCCTGAGATGACCCTAGGCTGATGCATTTTGTAAGCTGCAAAGTGCTTTCTGGGGAAAAAATAAAATAAAAAAAAATCACTGCTTGCATTACACAGTTATGGATCAGAGCACGGGGTACAGATTTGAAGAGCAGAATCAGGCGCCCCTAAAAATGTGCCTGGCTCCTGTTAACCTGAGAAAAGAACCGAGAAGCAAACAGCCCCGTTTTCCCCTCCGGGAGACACCATTCCCCCCAACCTCCGCCATCTCGAAACCCCAGGCTATTGCCATGAACTTCAGAGCCTCATAAAACTCCTTTGATAAATGATCGCCAGGGTGGACCTGCCACTGGGGATGAAGGGACAAGCGCTCCACATAAATCTTGAGTGTGCTCAAAGACTCCCTTGCTGCTGGCTTCTCAACAGACCCCTGATTTGCAGCACAGAATCCACAGCAATCATTTCTGTGGTTAGTTCCCAGGCTTCTGAGCCAGGGAGGCTTCTGGAGAAGGTTGGGCATAGGTGGGTGGGGGAGGAGGGGACCAAAGTACAAGGTGATGACTTGGAACTGCCTTAAGGGGGCCTGGCATGCAGTCGGCGCTCAACACAGACCAGTTTGTGTCCTACAGCACGTCGGGATAGCAGCCAGTGTTTCCTGCGTACTGACTACATGCCGGGTGCTATGTTCAGAGCTTACATCATCATTTAGGTTAAATCTCAAGACAGACTGAGAAACAGGCACACTACCCGGTTTTACTGATGGGGACGCCGAGACTGGGAACGCTGAATGCATGTCCCCAAGATCACAGAGCTGGGAAGTGGTAGAGCTGAATCCACACCGAGGCAGCCTGGCCCAAGAGCCTTGCTCTGAAGTGCACTGCCGTGTGCCCAGCTCCTGGCCTGCCAGGCCAGCCTCCCCTGATCCTTAGCAATAAAGGCACCCTTGTCTCTGACTGGGTCCGGCTAGGGAGGCTATTGGTCAGGGCTTGCTGGATGCCTTAGAGTTGGGCCCAGGGCTTCACCAGCGGCCCTGCCCCAGCCCAGGCTCCCCTAACCCTCAGCAGCTAAGCTCTAGGGTCCTGGCATACTCAGTGGGCTGTGGCAGGTCCTCAGGGCTGGCTAACGGGGGCTGGGAAGTCGGCAGCATCAGATTCTTTCCAGCTGTTACTCTGAGTCACTACAGGATATTCCAAAGCCTGACCGCCGGCCTGCCTGTCCTGGTCTTTATTTCTGCGGTTGGTTGGGGCTGGACGCAATGATGGGGATGTAAACTGGGCCTGAAGCATGTGTCCAACACGAAACTGCGGTGTTGTTTCTTAAAAAGTTTTTGTTGAAGTATGACCTCCATACAGAAAAGTGTACATCATCATATGGGCACAGCTCGCAGAATTTTCACAAATTAAGCACATCTGTATAACTAGCACCCAGAAATAAAGCCTGTCCAGGCTCCCAGCAGCCCCTTTCCAGGCACCACCCCCCACCAAGGCCAACGACTTACAGCCAGAAGAACTCCAGGCGTCCTGACTTCTAACACCAAATTGGTGCTTATTTTTATTTTTAGCAGCTTTATTGAGATATAATTCACATACCACACAATCCACCAATTCAGCGATGTACAATTCAATGGCTTTTAGTATATTTAGAGTTGTGCAACCATCACCGCAATCTATTTGAAAACATTTCCGTCACCTGAAAAAGAAGCCCCATTCCCTTGAGCTGTCACCCCTCAATCCCTCAGCCCCTGGCAACCACTAATGTACTTTCTCTCTTTATGGATTCGCCCATTCTGGATGTTTTATATAAACGGAATCACATGTGTGGGCTTCTTGCGATGGACTTCTTTCAGCATGTTTTCAAGGTTCATCCATGTTGGAGTGTGTGTCTGCGCAGACTGTCTTTGTACTTTGTATAAATAGAAATATATTGTATGTGCTGTTTGAGTCTGGCTTTTGGCTCTATATTATGTCTGTGAAACTCTCCCGTTTTTGCATATAGGAGTATGCAGTGCTTTTTTATTGCTATATAGTATTCCGCTGAGGAATATACCACAATTTATTCACCCATTCCACTGTTGAGGGGCTTTTGGGTAGTTCCCACTTTAGGCTAACATGAGTACTGTTTCTCTGAACATTGTCAACCATGTCTTCTTGAAAACACACGAGGCGCCTGTGCTGGGTAGATACTTAGGAGTGGAATGCTGGTCATGGGGTAGGCATATGTTCGACCTCACTGCGTACTAACATGTTTCAAACCACATTTGTGGTAGCTTGTGGGATTCCCAGGGTTCCCTAGCTCCCAACCCCTCCTCTCAGCTGCCCACCCACTAGCCCCAGCCCATGGACCATCTCCCAGCAGGGCAACCACCCTGCCTGCCCAGGCAGCCCCCAGGAAGCCCACACTGGCTGCAAAGGGAAAGGGCTTGGTAGCCGGTGTTTTCTTTGGGTTGTGCGAGCACGCATGGTTTCTCTGTCCTGGCTCTGAAACTATGTTCCTTTCACGGGCCAGAAATACTTAGGCATGGCTCGCTCTAAAAGGGGAAACACATTTTAAAATTCCAATCTGCCCAGGTCTTAGAAGGATTTAGAACATTCCAGCTGTCGAGAGGATGGCGCTTACCAGGAACAGGGACTTATAGTCCCTGGTTCCCACTTTGAGGCCTGACTCTACTCCCTCCTGGGGTCAAAGCATGTTTCATGCCCACCTACCCATCTGGGGGGCTGTGTTAGATACTGCACAGGGTCCACGTAAACACCCAGCGGGATGGTACAGTGGGATGTGCCTTGGAGTGAGGAGATCGACTTTTCGCTAGCCAAGCTCTGTTCTAAATCTCCATCCGTCGTCTGTTTCATCCTTTCAGTGAGCAGACGAGGTAGGGGAGTAAGTATTATTTCCACTTTATAGATGAGACTGAAGTCCAGAGAGGCTAAGCTACTTGCGCAAGATCACACAGCTTCTGAGTTGCAGAGCTGGGAGTTGAACCCACAGCCCCCACTATTAAGTACTGCACCACATCGCCTCCGGAATTGGATAGAAATCCCAGCCCTGTCATGTTTGTGTGTGACCCTGGGAAAGTGGCTGAACTTCTGAGCCATATTTCCTTAGTCCATATGGCTGTGGAGAAAAAACATGCCCACCTCCCCCCGTTGCCACGGGGCGATCACGTGCCAGGATGTGGAGGAGCTGTGAACAGAGTGGGCGCTGCACAAGGTCCGTTTCACCCCCTGCTACTCCCTGAAATGCTTTCCATCCTCAAGAAGTGCATGTCTTCTAAAGTATATATTTTTGGAGAGAGTTGAAACTTTGGATCTTCTCCAGCCCACCCCTTTATTTAACAGGTGGAGGGAGCGTCCAAGGCCCAGGGCAGCCCTGACTCCCCCAAGGTCATACGCAGAGTCTCAAGGAGAACTCTCAGCCTAAAAGCTCTTCCACCCCTTTGGAAAATGGGGCTCCTGGTTCTGAGGCCAAGGTGCCCTCACCCAGTCATTTAAGAACTCATTTCTTTCTCACTCCATTTCTTCCTTGGGGCCCAAAGCTTAGCTCACATGATGGCAGCTCTGGTTCTGAAAGAAAACCAAAACAAGTCTGATGCTCTGGGGGTCTCCTGGGACTCCAGCCTTGCCCTTGAGTGGGGTGCAGTGGGGGCAGGCAAGGAGGCTGGAGTCAGGCCTGGTGTCCCGTTGGGACTCTGGCTGGGCATCCTGACGCGTCTTTCAGAAAGACTATCTCCCTGTGGGGCCACCCGCGACCCTACTCAGCCATTAATATTTATCAGACCTGAAAGCTGAGCCACTAGAGATGTGAAGAACAGCCGTGAACAGGTGCCGCAGTGGCTGGCACCCCGGCCCAGGCTGTGGGCAGCTAGGGGGGGAGGGGGGCTTAGTTGAGGGTAAGGGGCTAGTTGAGGCAGGAGAGCAGGGGCCCTCTTCTGGGACGCAGAGGTCTCAAAGGAAGGAAGCAGATGATCAAGGATTGGACACCTCATTATGAGGAGCTGGAGGTCTCCTCCTGCTATGGTTGTCCCCAACCAGAGGGTTGGGGAGAGTTCAAGACCCCCGGGCCTGCAGTGGAAACCAGGAACTAGGCAATGGGCTTGGCAGGGCCGCAACGGCTGCTTCCCCTCTGGGGGCACCTCACATGTGTTTTCTACCCAGGAGACAGAGTGGTCTTTTCAAAAGTGCAAATCTGGTTGTGGCACCCTTACTGCTTAAAATCCTTCTCAGTTTTCATAGGGTCTCGGGTTAGAGATCAAACTCGCTGTTTGCTGGCCCCTCCCCATGTCTCTAGGAGACCTCAGGACCTCTGGGCCCACTGTGCCTTCCCAAGGGACACCATGCACTTAGCATCACAGGACCTTTGCACGTGCCGTTTTGATTGCTTGGAACTTGATTCCCTCCCCCTGTGCCTATTTAATTCCAGCCTGTGCCAGGCAGAGCCACTCCGCACCCTTCTGCTTTGTAGGCAGACCCTGCAAATGGCATTTCCCAGGTTCACTTGCCTCCTGGCTTCCCACTAGGTTCCCCCAATGAAGATCCTGTGGGGAGACCAAAGGGCGGGAGAGGGAGAAGCCAGGGTATTTCTTCCTCCCTACACCTCCCCCATTTCCCCCATTCCCCTCTCCATCTTTCCCCTTCTGCATTCTTACCAACCCCTCACCACCACCACCTTCAGGCAGCATCTCTAGAAACAGCCATCTTTTCTCTGTGGCTTTAGAGCTCCAGTAACTCTGTCTCTTCTTTGTCTCTCCAGCCCAGGCTGATGGCAGCTTCCTGCAGTTTCTAATCTCCCCTGTTTGCTCTTGCAACTACATTATCACTTTTATAACCAGGTCCCTTTATTTAATTCCCCCTCTTGAGCCACCAGACACAGGTGCCCTTTTCCTGATGTCACTTGGCTCATCCTTTGGTTCCTGCCTGAGGGTCCAGGCCTCATGGGAGCCTTCCCAGGCCCTCTGCCCTGGCTCAGGAACCTCTGGGATATACTAGGTGATTTCTTTTCCTTCTGGGCACTTATTGCTGTTTGCAATTATGGGTTCATGAGCGTGGTTATTCGATTAACATCTGTCTCCTCCCAAATTTGCAAGTTCCATGAGGGTAAGGGCCAGACATCTGTTTTTGCTCAACTCTGTATCTCCAGTACCAGAACCTAGTATAATGCCTGGCAGTTAGGAGGCACTTAAATATTTGCTGAAGAATGAGCCGGTGAATAAATGAATAGATGGGTGAGGAAAGGTGTGAGGAGCTCATTCAGCCAAAACCACCCATTCTGGGTGACTCTTTCCCACCCCCTTTTAATAAGGTCACTAGATAAGTTGCTTAGAGAAACGCGTCATGCACTCATTCAACTACAATTTCTTAAGCACCTATTGGGTGCCAGGATAAGTGGACAGATGGGCGTGTGGGTGAGTGATGGATAGATGGATGGATGGATGGATGGATGGATGGATGGATGGATGGATGGATGGATGGAAAGGAAGAATGGATGATGGGTGGATGGACAGATGGGTGGACGGGTGGATGGAAAGGAAGGATGGATGGACGGATGGATGATGGATGGAAGGAAAGAGGAAGAATGGATGGATGGATGAGTAGACAAGCAGTAGAAAGAAAGGAATTACTTCTGGATAAAAGGAAGGTAGGGATGGAAGATAGGCAGATTGAATTTAGAGAAAAGATACAACTGTTCTGTTGAGGAGAAGCAGAGGGACAGAGAATGGTGGCGCTCACACGGGAACTCTATGCTATGTCCCTAAAATATGCAGGAAGGTCAGGCTCTGAGAAAGGAGCAGGCAGGGAAGGTCATCTCTGAGCTGAGTTGCAATTCCCTTGTGTTAACCAAGATTAATGACTTTGGTTTGAAGAACCCATTCCTAGCCTTGGCTTTGGGACCAACAGGATGTGACCCACAGCCCTTGGGCTGCCCCACAGACCCAGGGCTCCTGCGTTGGCAGTTAGGGTTGACATGCCCCTGGCAGCAGGGAGCTGTGGCAAAAGCTGAGACCCTGAAGTCCTAAGCACATGTCCAGTAGCAGTGGGACAGCATTTCCCTTCACCCCAGACCCCAGAGCAGATCCTTCATCTGCTCAGAGTCACGCCTTCCCCCAGCCTTCAAGAACCAGGCTCTAAAGGCAATGCTTGTCTCCCGCCAGCCTCAGCTGGGTCCCCTCTCTGTGAGAGCCCCAGACCCGGAGCCCCCACTGTGGACGCCGTGGGGGCCCAGCATGGAGCTGAGAAAGGAGAACTCAGAGTCAGGGAGGAGGGAGGGGCATGGGTAACAGAGGGGCGGCTGGGTGGGAGCTGCTGATTCACAGCCACCCTTCAACAGGTGGCCCGCCATCTGCTCTGGCTCCCCGCCCCAGCCACGTGTACAGCCCTCTTGAGTTTAACTTCGGCTGTGCACGCGGCTTGAGTTCATACAGCCAGAAAAAGAACTAGCCGAGAGCGGGCCGAGCCGAGGACAGAGCGAGGGTCACTTGTCCCCTGGGAGCAAGGCTAAAAATGACCAGGGAATTTGGAAAGTCCCTGTGCTCAGGCCCTGACCTGCATTTCTCTTCACTGGGTTCCTGGAGTTTGGCCTAAAAGCTTTCCGGAGCTAGGTGTGCCCACCCTTTACCTAACAGATATGGAAATGCAGGCCCAGAGAGGTGAAGAGGCTTGCCTGAGGTCACACAGCTCAACGTTCACTGATTCACTCATTGATTCCCTAACTGGCTATCGAGTGGGCTCCCTGCCAACTGCGGAAATACGGCCTCAGGAGCCTATAAATCCAGCTAGGAGACCAGCCACATAGATGCCAAAACAATGCAAGAGCATCCCAGCCCTGCTGCTGACGACCAGAGAGAATGTCTGAAGCTCTTTGTGACTGAACTTCCTCATTTGTAACACGACAGCCCTGACCTCTTAGAGCTGATGTGCGAAAGGAGGTTATTGCATTACTTTGATGGGGAAAATCTTTTCATTCAACTGCATTCAGCGTCCTGTACTTTTATTCTCGAAACAACCTTGCGGTTAATATCATCAGCATTTTGCAGATGAGGGAAGGGACGTGTCCAGTCATTTTCGAGCACACCCAGGACAAGTCCGGACTTGAACCCAGGACAGTCAGAACTCCAGCTGCCCCCATACCCCACCCCTACCCCTTCTAGGGCCCCCTCCTCCCTCCTTACTGCCTCCACCCTGGAAGGGAACGTGCTAAAACCTGTCCCCAGGGCAGGGCCCAGCTGTCACCCTCCCAGCTGCCGGGACCCTGGTGTGCGGCATCCGGTGCCAGCCTGCAGGCTGGGCCAGGGACACACATACAGTTCCTGACACATCAGAGGTGGAGAGGGGGCCTAGTGGGCCGGGTAGGAGCTAAAGTCACAGTGTGTTCCTCCCCTAACAGGCCCCCTCCTTCAGGCAGCCAGCCAGCCCTGCCTGCCACCTTTCCTTCTGCCAGGCCAAGTACCTTCCCCACATTGGCCCAAGCGAACAAGTGAGAAGTCGTCTGCGCACGGTTCTGGCCTAGGGACTGCCTACCCTCAGTGGAATCTCAGGAGCTCGTCAATACATGTTGGTTTTTACAAGTCCCGTTGGAAGAACATATTGAAAAGAACCGGCAGAAAACCTTGAGCACAGGGGTGTCTCACATTAGAGACAGTCGTTCCTGGCAGAGCACCCCCTTTGCTAGTCAGGGTGGTTGGTGGGCCCCGATGAGCTGATGTTTATTAAAGGTCTGTGTGGCCCTGGGTCCTGTCTGTGGTCTCAGCCTTCCTAGCTGCCCCGTAGGCTCAGGCCTCTCGCCTCCGCCTGGAGATGATGACCTTGACCCTGTAGACATGCAGTAACTGACTCGGGGAACTGGACTGGGAACCTGGGTTGGTGGACCCCAAGGCCACGCCTGGCCATGAGCTGCCTTTCTTTTTGACAGACTTACAGATAGCTCATCTGGGCGGGCTGGCGGCTCTGGAGTCTAGCTAAGGGCAGTGTTGTCCTGGGGGGCTGTGACCTTGGGAGTATGGCCAATGGCCTCTCCCCTCAAAGCTGTTAGGGCCTCAGTAGCAGCTCTTTCAAGCAGGGGCCAAGAAGTACAGAGGGAGCAGAGGAAGGGGGGGGATGGGTGGCTGGGAGGGACCTGGAAGGGCAGAGGCAACACTTGGGAGGGGAGGGGACAAACCTCCACCTCCTCCCCTCCCAGAGGACCCCAGGGCACAGAGAGTGGTTGCTTGGGGTCAGGGGGCAGCGGTCTTCCCCCAGGCTTAGGGCCCTGGAAACCCCAGGGAAGTTCATCCCAAAGGTGTCAGAGAAGAAAGCCAGCCAGCTGCCGCGGAAAGGGCGCAGGCGGCCCGTCCCAGGAAAGGCCTGCCTGCCAGGCCCCGGCCTCCCTGGGCTGAATGCCTCTTCCCGCCGGCCCGGAGGCGCCAGAGCTGGCCTGGGGAGAAGCCGAGCCAGGTCAGGGCGGGCCTGTCGCCCTCACTGCAGCCCCCACCCTGACGGGGGTTCTCTTCCCGCAGGAGCCAGAGGCAGGGAGGGGACGTGATGATTCTCACTGTGCAGAGACATCAGATCGAGGCAGAGGCAGAGAGACAGAAACAGAGACAGAAAGACAAACTGAAAGACAGAGAGACATGAACAGAGAGACAGAGAGAACCAGAGAGGCAGAAATACCAGAGAGAGACAGAGACACAGAGATACCCAGAGACAGAGATACAGAGACACAGAGACCAGAAGACACAGACACAAGACCTCACACACCGGGAAACATGGAGACAGACATACACAGTGCACGTGACACCCAGCCTCTCCCCACAGAGGACCCCCACAGTCCCTCGCCAGCCAGCTGCCCGCGCTGCCTCCGGTCTCCCCAGGCACCCAGACACCAGGTGCCACACATCCCAGCATCTTAGGTTCTGACCCAGGTTCAGAGAGCATTCGGGGCCAGTGCTCTGCACACTGAGGACGCCTGTGGGTGGACATGCCCCCGGGTCGGCTACCTGCGGCCTGCGCGTAAGTCCTGGGTCTTCCATCTGCCGGTTGTGAGACAGGTCAAGGGACATCACCTCTCTGAGCCTCAGTTTCCTCATCTGTGAGGTAGAGAGAAGGTGGCCAACTCGAAGGGTGGCTGAGAGACTGCAGGAGAAAAGTGATGAGCCTTAGAAGGTGCCACTGAGCTGACTGCCCAGCTGCGTAGACACGTCTACACCACCAGGGCAAAGAGAGCTGGTGGCCAGAGCCGCAGGGTCCGGATGGGGACCTGGCTCCCAGTCCCTGGGGCAGTGTTTAGCCACCACTCTGCCCAGTCCAGGGCGCCTCAGTCAGCCGGCCAACCAGGTTTTCTAGCAGGTTTACTGAGTGCTGAGCACGGGGGGCTCAAAGCTGCTGCAGACTCGGGGACCAGGCAGAATTAGGGCACCTGGGCTTCATGGTTCAGAGAACGGGGCCTGGTGCTAGACACGGGAGAGGACTGTGGGTATGTACTGCTGGGACACAGTTTCTTTTCTTTAACTGGCTTTATGGAGGCATAATTTATACAACAAAATGCATCCATTTAAGGAAGCTTGACACATGTATACACTCGCAAGACCACCCCCCATTCAAAATCATCAACATTTCCATCACCCCTGAAAACCCCTCGTGCCCCTCCCCAGCCCAGCCCCCACCCGGCCCCTGAAAACCGCTGCTCTGTTCTCTATCACTGTCACTCGGCCTTTTCTAGAAAGGATTTCATACAGTTGGAGTCACGCAGCGTGCACTCCGTGTCTGACTTCTTTCATTCAACATACGGCTTTTGAGATCCTTCCAAGTTACTGCGTGAGCCGGTCCTCCCTCCCTTTTTCTTGGTGAGTAGTGCTCCATTCTGTAATGACACCCCCGTGTATTTGTCCCTTCCCTGCTGATGGCTATCTGAACTGTTTCCAGCTGGGGTCATTAACAATGGGCCGCTGTGGGTATTCGTGTACAGCTGTTGGTGTGGACGTGTGCGCTCCTTTCTCTTGGGTAAATGCTAAATGTGGAATTGCTGGGTCATAGGCAAGTGCTGACCTTGGGCCGGAGCTGGTTTGTCCCCAGTGTTCGTTTGTTTTTTCCTTTAAAAAGTGGAAATAACCCAGATGTCCATCAACAGAGTGAATAAGTAAAATGGGGTCTATCTTCACAAGGGAGGATTATTTGGCCATCAAAAAGGAGTAAAAACAATAAGATCTGGGGAGATGTGGAGAACAGGGAGCCCCTGTGCACAGCTGGTGGGGATGCAGACCGGGGCAGCCACTGTGGAAGGCAGTATGGAGGGTCCGCAAAAAATTAAAAATGGAGCTGCCTTTTGACCCAGTGATCTCACTTCTGGGAATATATCCCAAGAAACCCAAAACACCAATTGGAAAGAATATATGCACCCCTATGTTCACTGCAGAATTATTTACAATAGCTAAGATCTGGAAACAGCCCAAGTGCCCATCAGTAGATGAGCAGATAAAAAAGCTGTGGGACATTCACACCATGGAATAGTACCAGGCTGTAAAAAGGAAGGAAAGCTTACCCTTTGGGACAGCATGGATCGACCTGGACAGTATTATGCTAAGTGAAATAAGCCAGGCAGAGAAAGACAAGGACCATATGATTGCACTTATAGGTGGATTTCTAGTGAACAAAATAAACTAGTAAACAAAATAGAAACAGACTCATAGAGACAGACAACAGACTGATAGCTGTCAGAGGGGAGCGGGGTTGGGAGGCTGGGTGAAAAGGTGAAGGGATTAATAAAAAAAAAACCCAATACCAAAAACCCATAGACACAGAACAACAGTGTGGTGATTACCAGAGGGAAAGGGGGAGGGGGGAGGAGGGAAGGGGAGGGAGAAGAGGAGAAGGGGGGTAAACGGAGATGGAAGGAGGCTTGACTTGGGGTGGTGAGCACCCCTATACAATATACAGACGATGTATCATAGAATTGTACCCCTGAAACCTATATAATTGTATTAACCAATGTCACCTCAATAAATTCAATTTTAAAAAAAAGAGTCAAGTCCTGACACATGCTACAACATGGATGAACCATGAAAACACCATGCTAAGTAAGAGAGGCCAGACACAAAGCCACGAAGGGTAGGATTCCGTCATATAAAATGTCCAGGATAGACACATCCATAGAGACAGAAAGAAGATTAGTGGGTTGCCAGGGGCTGGGGAGGGGGGATCAGGAGTGACTGCTAGTGGGTATAAGGTCTCCTCTTGGGGTGATGAAATGTTCTGGAATTAGATTTAGGTGATGCTTGCACAGCCTTTGCGCATACTAAATGCCATTGAGTTGTACACTTTAAAATGGTTAAAATGGTAAATTTTAGGTGATTGGAATTTTGCCTCAATTGTAAAAGCGGGGAGACGACAATCCTGTAACAGGGTTTCTGTGAAGGTTAATGAGATGGTACACGGAAGCACTGGGCACAGGTCAGGGCACACAAGCCCCAGAATAAAAATTGGAGATGTTTAGGGGTTTTGTCTGCTTGTTCCCAGGTGTGGCTCTCTCCCCCAGGACTGGGACACTGCCTGACACATAGTAGGCACTCTACAAACATTTGCTAAACCTTGAATGGCTGGCTTTATGATTATGATCTCCCCAGTCTCTTAGAACAAAACCCGGCCAGAAAAAATGGGAATGGGTCTATTTGTAGCACTACTCTGACCTTCATATTCATGATCTTCAAGAAATCTTCAAAACAATCCCATTGGATGGGAATCTTTGAACATTTATTATAATTAATCTCCCTGTGTTTACAAAGAAGGAAACCAGGAGAGGTTAAGAAACCCGCCCAAGGTCAGCCACCATCCCAGGCAGGCCAACTTCGGGGCCCGCAGGGCTAGGTGAGCAGGCCCGCTCCCCCAGGACACGTGTCACAGGCAGACGTGTCCTCAACCTTCTTTGCAGAGTGAGGTTCTCTCCTCAACTCTCAGAGGGAGGGGAGGCCAGGGATGTCCCTGGGGGCCTGTGCTGAGGGGTGGGGGGCTCCCTGCGGGGAAGCAGGATGTGGCCTGACAGGGGGTCTCCTTCCTCCGGGCTTGGCTCTCATGGAAGCCAGGTCGGCAGGGAGTTCCCAGGGACTCCAGGTCTGCTTTGACTAACAGGGAAAGAGGTAAAAAAAAAAAAAAAAAAAAAAAGTAGAAGAAACAAGCCTGGGAAACCCTGCTCACAGCTCCAAGCAGGCCTCTGTCCCCAGGCAGTCAAACCTCTCTCGTGGCCTCAGACCTTGGCCTCTTGGTCCTAGGCCTCTGGGGCTGGGGGCCCACCTTGTCCTTTTTCTTGGAATTCTCCTGAGACCTTGTTCCTTGGCTGCGTCTCAGCCTCTCTGACCCCTCCCACGAGCCATCACACCACTTCCTGCCTGTATGGGGGACAGTGTCCCATAGAAGCCTCTCTGCCCTTCCCACCCCCATCTCCCACCTCACCCCACACACAAACATGTGTTTCCCCAACCAACCCATCAGCATGCTGCTGCCACCCCCAGACTTCCAAAACTCCATTTTGCTCACATCACTCCTCTACTCTCGAACCTTCTGTGGCTCCCTAGTGCCCCCAGAGAGGCAGTTCGGAGACTGGCCAAAAGCAAGGACTCTGTAGCCACGATATCTGGGATTAAATCCTGACTCAACCATTTAGAAATTGAGTGACTTCAGGCAAGTCGCTCCACCTTGCTGCACCTCCCTTACTCCACCTATAAAACGGAGTCGTGATCACGCTTCCAGCACCAGATTATTGGCACAGTAAATGAGTTTGATATGTGGAAAGTGTGGTCATTCTAAGTATCACAAATATTGAGGATAGAGGCAGTCCATCTCTTTGGTCTGGCCCAGGCCATGGTGTCCTGGATCCACCCAGCCAACATGCACAGCCCCCATCTGGCTGTTCCCGGTGCAGCCCCGCTAACAGCTGTTCCCATCACTACAACGTCAGCCTCCTGCTGTCTGCTTCTCCAGAGTCATATCATCTTGTACAGCTCAGCTCCTCAGACATCCCCTTTCCAAAGTCTCCCCAGATACCCAGGCCAACCGGGCCTGCATCCATGTCTACACCTGCACTTCTCCGACAAGCATGGAGGCCTTGTTGAGTCGCCCAGGGGAGTGGGCTGAGTCCCAGATGCAGCATTTCCACCAAGCACCTAGATGCTGGCACAGCTCATCCGAAAGCGCACCTTAAGGGTCGAGACCTCGAAGACCACCAATTGGGGAATGAAAATCTCAACCCATTCTCAATTCACTTGTTCGGGGGCCACATCTGCCTCCCTCCCATCACTGGTCCTACGCAACCTGACTTAACAGGTGTGGGTCAGACTGAACTGTGCCAAACCAGCGATCAGGGAAAAGGAGAGACTCGGCACACACACCACGGCCTCCTCTGGCGAGGGCACGGCCCTGCATCCACTCGATTAGGAGGTCCTGTGCACAGTCAGTGCTCTACATCGTGTGACAGTGGGGACTGTCAAATGATGCCTATTATTTGAACAGCTAATGCTTACAAAGACCTTGCCAGGTCCCAGGGCCAGGGCCCCTTCTAAGAGCTTCACATGAGTTGACTCATTTAATCATCACCACAACCCTATGAGGTAGGCACTGTTCTATCCTCACTTGACAGATAGGAAAACTGAGGCACAGAGAGGTTAAGGGTCACACAACTAGCACAGGACAGAGGCAGGCTACAATGGCTCTCTCCAGCCTTAGCACAGGCCTGGCGCATAGTATGTGCTCAGTAAATGCAAACATCTCTTAGGTGTGAGTCGTGGCTTGTCCAGGCACACGGTTGCATGTGGTAAGAATCAGGCCTGTGGCCACTCCGGATGGCTGGTGAGTCTCCAGGTGGGGGCTGCTCTTCAGGGGGCTCTAGACGTCCCAAGCAGAAGGGCAGCCTCCTTTCTGCTCACCATGTCTTTCTGTATCCACTGCCTGAGTTTAGTCACACAGCTCCTGGTAGTTCAGGGGACTTGGTGACCCTGGACCTGTGGCCACCTGCCAGGAGCACCAGCCAATACACACCTGGGGCTCTCCCCTGGACAGAAGCCTCTGGGCAGGAGGCCCCCCATTCATCCAGTGGTCACTGCCCCGGCTGCGGGCTCTGCAGCTGCCCCTCCCTAGAGCAGCCTCAGGCTGGTTCACAGCCAGTTCCAACCATTCATCAGATTAAAGGACCTTTACAATGAAAGGGGCACGGCTGGGAGAGCAGGGGCCTGAGGCGAGCTCCAGGCCTCTGGCCCCCTGACCCCAGCTGGTGGCTCTGTCCCTGGACAGAGGCCCTTTCCCCGCACAGAACCCAGGTCCTCCTGCTGGTTCCCCCCACCCCACTTGCTCATCCATTCCACACATCCATCATTACCTACTATATGCCACAGTGACTTCTCTGGTCTCTTTGCTGTCACCAAAGTTATTCATCTTTGGACACCTTTTTACTTTCTCACCTTTTGAGATGCTTCTGGGATGGATCGTTTCACCCCAGGTAGTATCATCTCCCGGGGGCTCAGTTTAGGGTGCCCCTATGGTCAGTTGCCAACACAGGCTGAGCATCTACTTTGTGTTGGGCACACAATTAATGATGTGATCCAATTTATCCTTCCAAGCCCTTGCAAGGTGGGCCTCCCATGCCCCCACCCTTCACCTGCAGAGAGTGAAGCTAGAAAGGCAGAGTCACCCATCCTAGGCCACACAGCTGGCGAGAGGCCAAGCCAGGGTTCCTCATTCCGAAGTCTGGGGCTTCCATGTTCCCATCAGCCCACATCTGTCTGTGTTAGCTATGTGAAACAGTCACATCCTCTGGTGACTCTCTGTGGCTCCTCAGCCCCCTCCAATCCCTAGGCAGTAGCTTTCCTTGTCACCCACTCTGACCTTGGGGTCCAAAGACCAACCTTCACATCAGTCTGTGGTTAGCTCAATAGCAACCACAAGGTCCTTAGAAGGAGGGAGGAGAGTCAGGCTCAGAGAGAGATCTGAAGTTGCTAACACTGCTGGCTTTGAAGTGGAAGAAGGGGCCATAAGCCAAGGAATGTGGGCGACCTCTAGAAGCTGGAAAAAATAATGATACAGAGGGTCCCCTAGAGCCTCCAGAAGGAACACAGACCCATCTAACACCTTGATTTTGGCCCAGTTAGACATGTCAGATTTCTGAGCTACAGAAAAAAGTCTGTGATGTTTTAAGCCACCACATTTGTGGTGATTTGTTACGGCAGCCATAAGAAACTCATACAACAGCCTGGATACCCCCTCTTATCATGGTCCTGGCCACACCTTCCCTCCCTTCCTTACCCCCACCATGCCCAGACCGGAGGCCTGGAGGTCTTGGCTGTCCCCAGCCCATGCAGGGCCCGCCCACCTCTGAGCTCCTGCACCCTCACCGTCTGGTCCTGCTCACTTTCTTCCCCTGCCTGCCATTGTTAGTCACCTTATCACGGCACTGCATCTCACCTCACATCTAATTGGAATTTCCTCAAAGGCAGGAAACCTGATTTAGGCGTCTTTGTCTCTCCCAGAGCACCCTGAATGGGGTGGGCTCAGACAGAGCACACTTGGCTTTCCTGTCTTGGAGGCCCACAGGTCTGCCCTTCCCTTCTGCACTCGCGGCCCTCCGGGCGGGCAGGCCACTTCAGCCTCTGGCAGAGCCTTAGTCCCAGTAGCTCCTAGAGCGCTGTCCTCTGTCAATACAAAGCTCTGCCTTGTTCTCAGGGCTTAACATGGTGTAAATGAGAATGTCACCTCTTCTGAGAGGTACTCCCTGATTGCCCATTGGAGGTCTCCCATGTGGCATGTCCATAACTGGAAATCATTTCATTTATTGCTTAGCTTTTTTTCTAGAATCTTCTTGAGGGCAGCACTGTGCCTATGCTGAGGAGGGAGATCCACAGAACACTCAGAGAAGATGAAGATAGATGTCTCTGCTTCTAGCCCATTCCCACCTGGCCAGCTGGGTGACCTATGAGCCTCAACCCCTCCCAGAGTTTTGATGTTTCGTCTGTAATGTGGCAATAACACTACCTGCCTCCCAGGATGGTGAGAGCCAAGTAAGATGCCTGGTGTGGTGGCCTGGCACAGGTCTGCACACAGTAAGTGCTCAGTTAACAGCGGCTCTCATTTTCCTTGACTGTCTGATGACCACCAAGGTGACAAATGATCCTTGGGCCAGGGAGGTAGTTTTTCCCCTTGGTGATGGAAAGCACAGCCCATGGATGCACTGTCCTCCTTGCACCTGGGCTGAGGGCGAGGGGAGACCCATAGCTATCCAGCATCACCTCGGGGGGGGAGGGACTCTTTCCATGTGAGGCCATGGAGCTCAGAAGGGGCATGGCCCTCGCTCAAGGTCATGCATCCAGACTTCCAGCTCACTCTGTCTGGTTTCCCTCACGTTTTGCTATGGCTGCAGGAATCCACGCAGAACTCAGAGGCATCTTATAGGTGAATGGAAACATCCCAGTCTGTCCATGGCTATGCAGTAATGAAAATCTGACTAGCAGCTCATGTCAAATGCTCCCTGGCCGGGTCTGGGTGGGCAGAACAAGGACATGGTGTTCCAGGTGGTGGGACAGAGGGATCAGGCTTGGGGGGCTCAGAGGACTTTCTTCCAGTTGTCCTGGGGCAGAAGTCAGGTCCCTCATACCTGCTCAGCCCTGGTCACCTCATGGAGTTTCTCAAATAATAATTGGGGTCCTGTCTGGATCCAGGCCACAGAGAACAGGAATTGGCCTTGGAAGTTTGGTGACAGGAAGTACTATGTGGCCTTGGCTGGGTTTTGGAGGCAGAAGCAGGGCAGGTTGTGCCCCTGGGGTATTGTGACTTCAAACCACAGAGCCTTTCTGGGAGGTGGCAGGTTATGGGGGTGGGGGGTGGGGACAGCAGGATATCACCCCTCCCCTACTGTCCTCCCCAGTCCTCTGACATCCATTTACTGAGGCCCCTGTCTTCAAGGCATGGGATGGACACTATTTGTATATAAAATTCTGTTTTGGCCCATGTGTGTCTCTGCCTCAGCCAAAAGCTGGTTTGAGGCCCGGGGTGACAAGATCTGGCTGTCACGGCAGAGGACCGAGGCAGGGCAGTCCTAGTAACTTTCACAGTTCACCCCTATACCTCCTCAGTGCCAGGGCTGTGTGCACAGCCCATGGGAGGTGAGCATAGGGGGTGGGGGGCAAAGCAGTCCTCCTGATGGGGAAGGCACACATTCCCATTTAGCTCCCTGCCATCCCAGATATCATTTCTGCTGGATGCAAAGAGCAGAGGAGCTGACGGCCAGGTGGGATCCAGAGATGGAGGCCCACCTCCAGGTCAGAGACCAGCTCAGCACACACTCACTGCAGAGGATGCTGGGAGGTGCCCCACACCTTGAGCAGGGGGCTGGTGGACAGGGCTCCAGAGGCCCCCTGGCCCAATAAGCAGACAATATCCACTTCCTGCAAGGCTCTCTCCCCAAGGCCCCATTTGCTTTGAACAAATACCCCTCCTGCTGCCTCCTGAGCCTGAGCCTGGCCAGGCAGCACAGGGCTCTCGGGGGAGGGTTTTCACAAAGACCTGTCCGGCCCCTGGGTCGCTGCAGGAAATCCCGGAGGCCAGCATTACAATGCATTGCTTCCGGCCGCCAAGGGGTCCGGGGGCACAGGAAAGCGGTGCCGGTGGCCCTGATGCTTTCCAAAGGGACTGAGCCAGGTGGCTCCTAGGAATGCCCTGAGCCCTGAGCAACCTCCTCTTGCCCCTCTCTCCTTCTTACTCCTGCCATTCAAGCACCACTGGTTTCTTTTCAAATCCTAGAACCCACCAAGCTGTTCCCACCTCAGGGCCTTTGCATGTGCTGCCCCCAATGCCTGGAGCATTCTTCCTACTACTCACAAGATTGGACCCTCTCTTGCTGCCCAGCCCATGGGTTCTGGTGCCCAGTTTATTTATAGAAGTACTTGAATTTACTTCATTTCGTTTTGTTCCTAACATTCTGCTAAAATAAAGGAGGCAGGGACATTCTGTCATACACAATGTTATATTCCAGAGACTGGCTCACAGCTTGACCCCCCGATTCAGTCACTACTTGTGAAACAATTGAATAAACAACGGAGGGAATATTCCTGTCAAGCCTGGAAGATGCTGAGATCCCTGGGGTGGCCTCAGGGCTTCTCTGTTGCTTGGGGCTTTGAGGAGACCAGGGACCAGCCCCCTGCCCTCCTCCACCCTAAGGCCACCCAGCCTCCCCTGGTGAGGTTTTTCATTTGCAGAAGAGTTGACACTTTTAAACTAAATAAATGTCACAAAGCGGCCTGATGTTGATGGAGGTTTAAGCAGGTGTCTGTTAGAGGGAGCCATAGACAGACAGACAAAAGGATGGACTGTCAGACAGAGGGCCATGCGAGCGAGGGGCTGTCAGGTGCCCTCCAGCTGGGCTGGTGGCTTTGTGGCTGTGACTGTAGGGACTCCTTAGAACCATGGCCTAGTTCCCAGCTCTGCCGGGTATGGGAAAGTCCGATCTCACCCATGTGCCCCTTGGAAGCCAGCACTTATGACATCGGAGCCAGGAAAGTTCTGGGCCTGTAACTGGGGGCTGCAGGATCATTTCTCTCTTTGTAAAAGGCTCGCAGGGAGGGGGACAGGTAAGAGCACAGCAAGTCCCCCCGCCCCCACACCCCATTATGTTTAAACAGAAGGACTAGGTTTGTTTAAAATAATGTCCTTTGTTCAGGCTCTTGCCTCCTGTCCCTTTTCCAAGGTGGATCTTAGGGATGAACTCTTTAAGTGGGAACATGGAAAGGCTGTGGGAAGGAGAGGAGGGCAGGGCAGGGGAGGGGAGGGGAGGGCAGGGTAGGGGAGGGCAGGGCAGGGGAGGGCAGGGCAGGGGAGGGCAGGGCAGGGGAGGGGAGGGAAAAAGTATGAAGGAAAAGGGAAGGAAAGAAGGAAGATACGAAGAAAGCGAGAAGGAAGGGAGGAAAAGAGAGAAAGAACAGAAGAAAGGAGGGGCAGAGCTGACAGACTGGGCCGCACCCCAGAAGCCCCAGACACCACTGCAGCCCCGAAGCCGCCGGCCCGGGGCCTCGCCCGCAGGCTCGCTGGTGGGACCCCACCCTGAGCTCCGGCCGCCCCTCCCTCCTGGACAAGCTGGTTACACAACCGCCCGCGTGGACGCGGGCCAGGAGCTGCGGTCACATGGGGCAGCTCCCAGGGAGGGGCGGGGCAGGGAGGCGCTTCCCAGACCCGGGCTGTCGCCACTGCTGCCCCCCCTGCCCCCGTTAGCTTGGCTGGGAGTCAGCTCTTCAGCCCACTGGCTCAACCAGACTGATCCGAGAGTGTTCCCAGATGTGCGCTGCGGGTAATAAAAAGGCGAACTGGTTCCTGTCAGCAGCAGGAAACTCCAAGAGAGCTACCCCCAGCAGCCGCTGGGCAGATGTTTGCAATGTGTGTTCTGGCGGCAGGGAAGGGAGGCCCAGGGCACCAGGACAGCGTGGCCTGCTGTACTGGAGCCTAATGGGGGTATCGCTACATTCCCTCTCCCTGGGCACATGGCAGAAGGGGAGTGGGGGGTGGGGGGTCCGGATGCATTCCCCTCGCAGGGCTCTGCTCACAGAATGCCCTCCCACCCTGTTCCCATTCCCCTTTGACTTACCCTGAGTGTGGACGTCTGTCTGGCCTTTGAATTTGCCCTGCACCCACTCTCTGCCCGTGAAACTGCATCCCTGACCTTAGAAAATGGGCTTCTCCCAGACCAGCACCTGAGGTTCCTGAGGCAGGTGCCTAACACAGTATTTTGCTCTTGCCCCTTGGCAACAGGAGAGAGCATATGACAGGTCTGGCCAATCACAATTTGCCATTCTCCTAGCCACTGTGATTTGTGGGGAGAAAGGCATATGACCTAACCTGAACCAATCAGAATCTTTCCCTGAGATTTTTCTAGGTGGAGAAAACTGCCACCCTGAGCATCAGACCTGTGAGAAGCAATGCTGGAAAGATGTTCCTGGTCTTCTAACCTGTTCCACAGACAAGGAGATTGGGCATCTAGAGCTCACACAGCAAGTTGGTGGCAAAGCATGCTGGCCAGGACAGGAGGCGCTCCAAAGGGGTCTCCCAAGTGCTTCTTCTAGTTCTGCCTGCTGGCCCCCAAGCTGGCTCCTTAGCTAGAGCTTGTGGGTAGAGAGGGAGTGGCAGAACCGCACTGGGTGACCCGTTGACCTTGAGTGTTAGAGCACCATGAAATTGGAGCAACTGGAAGGGGGTGCGCAGGCAGCTGTGGCCGTGTGCAGGGATGAGGAGAGGGACTATCCCATGGGGTCCTGCAGCGAGGGGTTTGTTTTTGCTTTAAATGCAGGCTGAGGCCAATTAAACCAACCCCGTCAGGTCAGGCCCTGGAAAAGCAGCTGAGGTGACTCTGGGCAGTAGAGGGGTTAAATGAGGGCAGACATGAGCAGCCAGTTTGAGACAGGAAGTGGGGCCAAACTGAGGCCAGGCCCTGGAGGAAATGGAGGATTCTTTCCCTCAACCTTCAAAATGACCTTTTGGGATGGCCTGAGCCTTTTTCCTTTCTTTTTAATACGTATAAGCACCAAGAAGCACCTGATTTCACAGTTATAGCTTATCTACTCCTTAACACCCTCATGAGGTAGAAACTATGTGTCACTTTCCAGATGAGGAAACTGAGGGTCAGATTGGTGATGTAGCTGTTTAGGAACATGACTGCTAATAACGGACAAGACCGAGGCCGAGATCCCGCTCTCCTGACCCCTAGGCAACGGCTCTTTTCTTGGCAGCACAGTGGATCCTACTGATGGGGCTTCGCTGGGGGCATGTGGCAGTACAGACGTACCCTCAGGCCCTGGGGACCCCCCCAGTAGCCGTCCCTTCTCTTCTTTTGCCCTTTACTCGGGTCACTCATAACCACCCCCCACCCCCAGTCTTGTGGCCTGACCGTGGTCTGCCTCCCTCACCCTCTTCCTTCTGTCCCTGCCTGCATCTTCTCTCTGACTGCCAAGCCCCAAGGAGCCATCTGTCCACCAGGCGTAGGTGGTCTCTCTCTCACACACACACACACACACACACACACACACACACACACACACACACCAGGGTCTGTCTTGGAAAAACTTTAGAAGGAAGCAACACAACTGCTTCTGGTCTCCCCCACAAGAAACACTATTTGGGCCAAGTCCACTTGACTTTCTGGCCTGTTCAGGGTGCTTTGTTGGATGTTATTGGAGCCAGGAGTTGGTGAGGGAGGGTGGATGGTGGGGATGTTCTCTCCGATTCCAACATGGTCCTGGGCATCTCTACCAGGCGTGAGAATCACAGAGGCAGCTGATGCCCACTGAGTCCTGGGGTTTGCAGTGCCTCCACCCGAAAACCTCACCAAGACAGGATTGTAGAATTTAGACCCTCCATATGGAGGCAGATGGGCCTGGGCTCAAACCTTGCCCCCATCTTCCCCCCACCCCCACCCTATAAACTTAGTTGTGTGACCTCATTGAGTTACTCAATCTCTCAGAGCCTCAGTTTTCCCATCTGTGAAATGGGGATACTGACACCTGTCTGAGGACTGCTGAGCAAAGCCTGAATGAGTGTTTGGAGGGCACCTACAGACTGGCTATTACATAGATGAGTACCACTCAAAAGCCACCCCCCACCTAGTGTGACAACTGAATCAGGTGCACAAAGCCAGAGAGGACACCACCCCTGGTCCCACCTTCCTGCTCTGTCATCTCCTAGGGGACTGAGGCCTCCAGCCCCATGCCCCAGGGAGCAGCCCTAAAAGGCTGGGAGTGGCCACAGACAGAAAATGGAGCAGCCGGCCAGCAGGGTGGGGGCCGGGAAGAGAAGGGGCGGCCACAGGAAAGGTGTGGCCGGAACCCCAGGAGCCAGCAGCTGGAAGGAAGGAGTCGCCAGGTGGGCTCCACCCTTGGCCAGCAGTGCCGGGCAGGCAGAAGGCCAGGGCACTTGGAAGACTGTTCCAGCCTCCGGAGACCCCGGGATGTCCTTCAGGACTGAGGGCCAAGCATTGTCCCTGATTACAAGGGGTTCTGGCCGGTGGCTTTCACATGGTTCATTGTGTCCCAGGGCCTGTGGGAACTAGCTCCTTTCCCCCGGCTTAGTGAGGTTTTCGGTTGTGGCCCCTCCATCTGCCCCCATGCCTGACCTCAGCACTGCATGGGATGCAGACAAGGAGTGAGGGGAGGGGAGCATGGACTTAGTTTCATTCATGCAGTCATTCATGGAACCTGCATTCATGAGCGCCCACTGGGTGCCAGGCCCTGTGCCCGCGCGGGGGAAAAGTGATACCAACTGTATATAAGCCCGATCTCCTGTATTCCTTCTCTTCCTTCCTTTCTACCCATCAGTGCCCTCTGTCATCAGTGGTTAGGAGCCAGATCCCAAGCCAGTTAAGCCATGGGATGTGCCTGAGTGGTACCCAGGCTCTGGAAAGGGAGACCCTGGTTCAAACCCACTCACTCATCAGGGCCGCTATGGCCAGTTGTTCAGGTTGTGCAGGGGTCATGGTGCCACATCCAAGGGGATGTTGTTTGCACTGTGGACATCTTTATTATTTGGTAAACATTTTTGTATTTTTATTACAGCTTTACTGATACTAAACATGAGCTGTTCACACATTGATTATGTCAATTTTCTATTAGATGGCAGCAAAAGGACTTGCTCTAACAAAATTGGTGTAATGCAGTTGTCTCAATTATTCCTAAGGATTCTTATTAAAATTTGGAATCCTTATTATTTTGTGTCCAGTAGTTTATATCGAATGCCTTTATGTTCGGTATATCGTTGTTGTTGAGAAATTATTAATAGTATAACTTAAAAATATTTCTTGGACAGAAAGGTGGTGCTTTCTAAGGAGCCTGGGCCAGATTGTTCAACTTTCTGACCCTCAGTTTCCACATCTGTCTTATGAGCCTAATGGCCCGTCCCTTGCAGGGTGAGCTGAGGCTGCAGGAAGAGCATTGGGAGTCTGTGGTGCACAGTAGGTGCTCAGCAAGTGGTCCTTGGGGTTATTCCCTATGATGTGCAGCTCTCTCGAAAGCTTGCTCTGCGAAGTCGAGGCACTGTGGTGCCTCAGTTTACCCACTGAGAAGCAGAGGCTGCTCTCTCCAAGATCACCAATGGCAAAGAATCTTCTGCCTTTCCAGAGAGCCCTGTTCCGCCTGGGCTGAGCTTCCTAGCCCTTGGTTTCTCCAAATTTGGTCCTGCCCAGACTCTTAACCCTGTTTCCTGTCCACCTCCCTTGGCGCTGCCCCTCGGTACTGGTCATCATTGATGGGGCCCCTCCCCAGAGCCCCCAGAAGCTGCCCAAGGAGGAAATCCTCTTCCTCCCCTTGCAGACTGGAAGCTACAGAATGTTTCTTTTGGAATTTTTTGGCTCCCACGTTGTAGAATGTTCTAGCCTTGTCAGCCACAGCCCCCCTGTCCTCCCTCTTGGCCAGCAATTCTCCAGCCAAAGACGTGCTTGGATCTTACCTCCCTGCTCCCCACCCTCCCCCACCCCTTCCATGTTTGTTGTAAGGAAAACAGAATATGCCAAGGAGCCCAGAAAGAACCGACTGGACATGACCCAAACTCGCCTACAGCTGATTGTTTCCTAAACGAGAGACTCCGGGGCAGCAGGAATATGACAGTTCGTGGCCCTAACGCGAGCACAGGGAGAAATCCTAAGGGCTACCTCGGATCCTGCCTTGGCCTTTGAAAAGAAAAATCCAGCTCTTTATTCATTTAGTTCCCAACCCTCCCCTCCTGGCAGCAGAATAATTAAATATTCATGCATTTTCTCCTGCCCCTAAAAAAGTGATAAGTCAGATTTCTGCACACACACAGAAAAAGTGCCCCAAGGCGAGGGGTTGGAGCCCAATTTCAGTTGAAGACAAAGCCTCCACTTCAATTTACGAATGAAAACACCCTTCACCTTTGCTGCTGTGAATTTCCTAGATACACACGGTCAAGACAATCCGAGAATTATGAGGCTCCAGGACCAATTAGGGCTGTTTGTGTTGACGTCAAGTCTGGGGGATTTTTTTTTTCTTTCCCCTTGCAAGTATTTATGATACTGACAGATGCAACAGGGGCGGGGGGGAGGGAGGGGACCCAGAACAGGAATAAGCCTTGTGGGGTGATGGGGAGAAGGATTCCATGTGAAAAGCAGTCCCTGGTTTTGTTTAAGCCGCCAGATCTGTCTGTGCCCCGGTTCTGCCACTGCCTGTGTGAAGACAGGGAAAGAGACACCTACTGCGCACCTACTGTGCATGTTATGAAGAGTAGGTGGTTGAAGCCACACAACAAACCTGAGGGCAAGACATTCATCCCATTTTGCACTGAGGAAACCGAGGTCTCAAGCAGCAAAATGATTTTCTCCAGGTGGCAGGGCGGGGGAGTGGGATCTGAGCACTGGCTCTTCCAGCTGCAAAAACTACCATCCTGTTTGGAATTCCATCCCATCTTGGTCCTACTGTGCAAAGAGTGGTGGGGTGAAGGGATGTGCCAGGTGAGGCTCCCACTCCTCTGAGTGGCCATCCAGTGGGAGGCAAAGATGGGCAGCCTTGGGGCTGCCCCCAAACAAGCCTCTCCTGGGCATGAGCAAAGGTGGAGGAAGCAATGGAAGGGGTGAGAGCCCCCCAATCAGGCTCAGTGTCTGCCTGGACCTCCCTGGGAATGGTGTCCTCCCTGCCTCTCTCAAAACTGCCCAGAGAGCGGCAGAGCCACTGGTGTGCTTTATGCACCCACAATGCTCAAGCAGGCATGCATTTAGCACCTACTGTGTGTACAGGCACAGTGCATTGTGTAAGGGCCCCCTCCACCTGGAGCCCTGGACAAGTGGTTGATCCCTCTGACTTCAGAGTCCCATCTGGAAAATGGAGACAATGAGAGAAGCCCCTACCTAGCAGGGTTGTTGTGAGGACTCCCTGAGATGAGGCAGCACAAGATCCCTGTGGGTTTATGCACCCAGAAGCCTGGGTTCAAATTCTGCGTCTTCCATACACTGTGTGATCTCAGACCTGCAATTTACTCTCTCTGTGTCTCAGTTTTCTCATCTGGAAAATGGGATGGTAAGAATGCTACCTCATGGGGCTTCTGTGAGGGTTAAAATTGCTTGTGATTTGTTAAACAGCACATGTATGTTTTCTGTATACGTTTTGCTTCATAATATAGACTGTGTGTGAGGGGGAAAGAGGCATTACACGCAAACTCCCTTAGCACAGTCTGGGCACAGTGACTGGTCAGGAAATGTGATTGCTATTTTATTATTTTTTTATCCTGATGGTCAGTGGGAACCATGGAGCGCGGAGTAAGGGGGTCGCACTCAGCAAAGTTCTCTTTAAAGCATATTGGAAGTAAAGATACAGGAGCCAAGACCACTAGCCCACACAGTGCCTTTGTATTGTAATTAAAAATGCCCCAGCTGGGCGACAGAGCCCCATGGCAGGGCACATGGCTTGTTGGATGGAGCCAGGTCCTCTCACAGAGTGAACAACCTGCCCGACAGTTTTCAGCAGCCCTGGTGAGAGGAAAGAATGGGGTGGTTGGTAACTAGGGTCTCCCCCTCTGAGTTTCTTTGCCTCCCTGGCTCAGTCCCTCAGCCATCCAGAGAGACTGGAAGCCCACGCAGCAGATGGAAAGGCTCCCAGCTGGCATGCGTGGGGGTGGGGGGATAGGGGGCGGGTGTAGCCATTTCCTGTGCCCCAATCCCAGCTCACTCCTTCTCTGACCATATTTTTCCACCTCACTTTTTTCCTTATAATGTGCTCACACGTCTTAAGATCTAGATTGTTTTTGTGAATGGAATGTAACTTGAGAGCTGGCGAGGAAAGTCTCAGTGAGGCTGTGCAGATGGAGAAGGTGCCCCTTTCCGTGTGGAAGGCAGGCCAGCAGCCACAGCCCACAAGACGGACAGGGCCAGGTGGGGAAGGTCGTCGCCAGCAAAGCTGAAACAGGAGAGGCCAGGACTCCCCCGACCCCAGCCCAGTTTTCTGGACTTCATGCTGATCAACACCAGTGCAGGACCACCCATGGAGATTCTGACCTCTGCCCAGGAAGGGGCACCTGGGGGCTGTGGCCTCTTCTAAGAGGCATTTGGTGATTTCCAGAGGCCCATCCTGCAGCCTTGGCACTGAGTTGCACTCATTCATTCATTGGTTCAAAAAATATGAACGTGTGTTTACTGTGTGCCAGGAACTGTACTAGGCACTGGGCACTGCTATGAACGAGACAGTTGAGCCCCCTGCCCTCATGGACTGGTGGGAACAAGCAACCAAATCATGGTTCTGAACATCAACATGGACTAGAGGTTTCTTTGCATGTATTAATCCTTGCAGCAATTCTAGAAGGATATTGTTACTGCCCATTTCACAGATGAGAAAACTGACACCCAGAGAGATTAAACAACTTGCACAAGAACAGAGCCAGCACGGTTGGACCCAGGTCCTGCTGACTCCTGGCCCCAGTGCCTAATCACGGTGCTTCTGAAAGCTAAAGCCCAGCTTCAGGCAGGCCCCAGGCCCCCGTGGGTGTGGGGACACCTGGGGTAGAAAACTCCAGGCGTCTCCCAGTGGTCAGACAGGGCCTGCTTTGCAGGGAGGCCAGGCTCTCGCCAGAGTTGCATCCTCCCAGTGCAGCTGCAAAGAGAGAGTGAATCTGGGGAATCATTCAACTCCCCAAGGCTCTGGCCTTCCTAAACCTAGGACAGTAACTCTCACCAAAGTGTGAGTGTGAGGCTTAAACGAAGGTTATTGTAGGTAAAGCGCGCGGTAGAGTTTGCAGCATATAGTAAATGTTCGATAAATGCTGCTTGCACAGTGAACAACCTGCCCGACACTACCTGGCAGTCCCCTCTCTGTTCCCTTTCTTTAAAGTCTATCCACTTAAACCTAAAGGGTTGGCAAGGGCTGGTTTTGAAGGGTGGAAGGCTTTGGACGATCTTTAGAGCCGCAGAGAGGCGGCCATCTCAGACCTGCCTGCTGATTCTGACATGCTATCTTTGTCAAGTACTGAGCTCCAAATGTACCAGCGCCTTCCCAGGCAGCCAGGCCACGGAAATAACCCCCAGCAAGAAGATCTTGAAGAAAGGGCTGAAGTTATTGACTTTGAAAGCCTGGAAAGTTTATTTATTTTTTTATTTATTTTATTATTATTTATTATTATTATTATTATTATTATTATTATTATTATTATTATTTTAGAGAGAGAGAGGAAGGGACAGGGAGAGAAACATTGATGTGAGAAACATTGATCGGCTGCCTCCTGCACGCCCCCTAGTGGGGATGGAGCCCGAAACCCAGGCATGTGCCCTGACCAGGAATCAAACCGCTGACCTTTTGGTGCATGGGATGAAACCCAACCAACTGAGCCACACGGGCCAGGGCAAGCCTGGAAAGTTGAAAAGGAATGAACACTGTATATGCTTTTCAGGGCTGTCAGTGAAGAGATCCCTGAAAGATGGAAAGCCCCTATTTCCCCACCCTTCTCTCTGCTTTTTAAAAATACTGAAATAAAACTCATACGCTATAGAATTCACTATAAGATTTTAAAGTGCACAATTTGGCAGTTTTGAATATATTCACAAGGGTGTGCAACCATCACCAGTATGTAATTCCAGAACATTCTCATCACCCCCAAAAGAAACCCTGTATCCGTTAGTGTCACCCCCATTCTCCCTCCACTAGATCCTGGCCACCACCAATCTGCTTTCTGTCCCGGTGGCTTTTCCTCCTCTTGACCTTTCGTGCGTGGAATCACACAGTACGTGGGTCTCCTACGACTGGCTTCTTTCTCTTACCAGGATGTCTCCGGGGTTCCCCCACGTCCTACCCTGTATCAGCGCTTCTTTCCTTTTCAGAGCTGAATACTATCCCATCGTAGGGCGAGGCCACGATTTGTTTTCCATTCGCCTCTTCATTGGATTTGGGGGTTGTTTCCACTTTTTGGCTATTGTGAATGATGCTGCTATGAACATTTGTGTACACAGTTTTGTGCGGATGTGTGTTCATTTCCCCTGGGTATAGACCTGGGGATGGGGTGACTGGGTCGCACTGTAACTCTTTGTTTAACCCCCAGGGTGTCTTCCACAGCGGCCGCACGGGTCTCCAGCCCCACCAGCGGCGCACGTGGGCTCTGCTTCCTCTGGCCAGCGCCTGTGACTGTCCACCTTTCTGATTCTAGCCATCCCGGCGGGGGCGGCGGCTCCTCTCTGCTCTCACTTCCCTCTCCTCCCAGGTCTTCTGAACACAGCCCTTCTCGCCCACAAAACTGAAGTGCTTCTTGTTTCATTGGGGGCTCCCTCCAGACCGAGACTCTGGGAATCGGGGCACCCACCTGTCTAGTCCACTGTGGTCCCACCCAGCCTGGAGCATTTGCTCAATAAAAATTGCGCTGAATGAATGAATGGCTTCATGACGGTCCTAAAGCATCGACATGTGAGCACGAATCCTGACTGTATATTGCTTTGAGTTCTAAAGGGTTTTGTGGGTTTTTGAATTTTTTTATTATTGTTTAGCAGTCCAAGGAACCATACCCAAATTGGCGTCCTGTGGAAATTTCCAAGTTCTCCGACAACTTGTCGTCACTTGGGGCCTGGGAGGGAATTGGTCTCGGTCTCGGGGGAGGGGCAGGGGTGACTTTGCCCGGCCCCAGGGCTGCAGTTTCCCTCCTGGACGGCGCCCTGGCCTGGCTGGGCCCAGCCCCCCACGTCTTGGCCTCCGAGGTGGCCACCTCCGCCAAAAGTGGCGGCCTGTCAATTCATGGGGCGGATGCTGCCCGCTGAGAGAGGAAACCCGAGAGCTCAGCACTTATTGTTTAAAGAAAAAAGTCCTGCACTGCCCCGAGGACGAGGCTGTGAGGTGTCCTTGTGGAATCAGGGAGCCTGCGGGGAGGTCACCTTTTGTTCCCTCTGACAGAGGCAGCTTGGCCGGTGGCCGGGCTCCAGCGGAACCCTGAAGTCAGCAGAGCTGCCCTTGGGCGCCTTCCCACTTTCCTCGCTCACGCTGTCCATCCTTCCCTCTCTGCCAGGGAGCTGCTGAGCCAGGCCCAGCCGGTCCCGGGCTCCAGGACTCGGAGTAAGAGCAGCCGTCGCTTGCGGAGCTCCTGCTATGCGCCAGGCCCTTCAAAGCGCTGTGTTCTTAACGGGAAGGAGGCTGCCTGCCTGCGCCCATTTCACAGATGAGGCCTGGAGCGGGTCAGAACTGGCCGGTGGTCACACGGCTGGGAGGCAGAGGAGCTGGGACTCCAGCCAGGCAGTTTGGCCATGGCCATCCATCCATCCCCCAAGGTGGGCTGGGGTCAGTGAGGACCTTGGTCAATGTTTTCAGAAGCTGAAAACAGAGGAGTAAAATAAGGACCCTGAGAGTTCAGCACATGTCAGTGTGAGGGGGCTGCTGGCCTCTCTGTGGTCATCTCTCTCTCTCTCTCTGTTATAGAATTCTTTCTCTGAATACATGCTACGATAGAAAGACCTCATTTTTGGAGGATTTTTAAGAAAATGTTTCTGACTTGGCCAAATAAAAAGTTGTTGAGCTTGTGTTGGTTTCTCCCAGATTATTATTCTAACATTTTCCTGATCGGTGAAATCCGGACACCGTATGGGAGGAAGGCTCACGTCCTCACACTCAGCTCCAAACTCAACCCTCCTTGTGCCTGTCTCCTGGTTTGGGGAAGTGGGATAAAGGTGCCCATGTTCGGGGGGCTGTATCCCTGGCCACCCCGAGTATATTTTCCCCAACCCTGCACTGGCCTAGAGGGCTCAGCCGTCTCCCAGGTGATCCTGCCCCTCGGGGCCTGGGGCCCGTGGACACTGGGGCAGGGCAGATGGTAAGAAATTGGAACTTGGGATTAGGAAGCAGGAGGGGGGGTCACCATGCCCTGACATTGACCTTGGCCAGTTCTCTCCCCTGGGAGTGCATGAGATGGACCAGGTGGTGGTTCCCCGCTTTGAGATGTCATAGGTTAGTGCTTCTTTTTTCCCTTCAGTTTTGGGGACCAACATAAGGCTGCAAACTTTGTGTTTTGCCGAGTAAGGATATTTTAAAAATGCCACTTACAACCACTGCCATTTGCGCCAAACAAGAGACATGTGACCCCCCAAAGTAGAGGAAGTCCACAATCTTGGAAATTTTTTTTTTAAATGGGATCGGCCCCCATTTCGTGAGCACATTTTTGCGTTTCCCAGATTCTTCCATGTTCATTCACTTTGGACCATGGAAACACCAACCAGGCCTGCTTTGGCATGTGGCCAGGATTCGGGGGCCACTGGGCTGGGCCCCCTGTGGTGCTGTGGTGGCTGTTGTGGAGACCTGGCAGGACACTGGCTGGAACATGTCCTGGTGAGTCCATCTCACTGAGCGAGTGGGCCTCAAACCGCTGGGACAAGTGTTCTTGTGGACACCTTTCTCCCCTCGGAAAGGGGCCCCGAGTTCCCAGGGAGGTTGGTGGCGTGGCTTTTGCACTGTGGAAAATGTCACTTCACCCACTGGTTTGGCTCCTCTCATCTCCATGTGACCTGCCCTAGAATGACGCTTGGCAAATGCGTGGCTGTTTGTTCCCGGACATGGTCCCAGTGGCTAGGAGTCTGCTGGGCACAGAGGAGACTCTTAATCAACACTTGTTCAGTAATCAAGTCCAAGTACATCGTGGACTATTACGCAGGCATTAAAAGTGAGGTTAACAAATAATAGTTAAACCTAGGTGGTGGGCATACAAATGATATTGCCCTATTCTTCTCATGTTCTATATATTTGACATCTTTCTTAATAAAAAGATGGAAAATAACAATTATACCAATGTAGAGTTTATAGGAAACAACATGGGCATACTTATGACCTGTAGAAGTTAGGAAATCATAAAAATTATTTACCAAAGAGATTGTAAAGAAACGCACCCAAACGTTCCTCGGGGATATCTCTGGATGTGGATTACGGGTTTTTCCCTCCGTACTTTCTACCTATGTTTCTGGATTTTCTGTAATTAGGGGAATAAAAGTTTTGTAAAAAAATGTAAGATACTTTAGGGTTTTGGTTTCCCCATCACCCTTCCCTTCCTCTCGTCTCCTGGGGAGCTGCTACTCTTTCCTAAATTGTGTCCTCCTCGCCTAGGAGGGAACGAGGCTGTCCTGTCCCAGGGACATCTCTGTGCTGCAGGAATCCAGCAGAATGGAGAAAGGAGAGGAGAGAGGCTCCCGTACGTGGAGCTGGGGCCAGACGCCCAGGAGCCGGGGTTCCCAGGACAGCATCCAGCTGTGAGCTGAGGCCTGTCTGCTCATCAGAAAGCTAGTCAGGGGTCAGAGCACAGGGTGTTCTGGGAGGACACTTGCTCCCACCCTCTCATTATACAGAAGGGAATCTGCTATTCAGAGAGGGGAGCTGACTTGTCCAAGGTCATACAGCAAGCAGTGGCCAAGGAAGGACTTGACCCCACGACTCCTGGGCCCTCCCTCTCAGGACCCCCTCAACACAATCCAGCCCCCCCACAGTACTCCTGGATTTTTCCTCGGTTTGGGGGGCCCTGGTAACAACTACTCCAACCCTTTCTCCACTTCCTGCATCACCAGCTTTTGAAATCATCCCTGGGTTTTCCAAGGAAAACATATTTTGGGTTTTCTTTCTTTTCTTCTGCTCATCGGAAGAAATCTGAGAGCCCTTTCTAATTGCTTGGTCAAGGCTGCAGACAGGCAGTGAGATGTGCCACAAGCACGATCTCGAGCCCCAGAAACCCAAGGCTACCGCTGGCCTGGACAAAGATGGAACACCAGGCCTGTCACTGGTGCTTGGTCAGCACATGAGCCCTGAGTTGTAGGGAACACGGGGTGTTTGCCAAGTTCCCCAGATCCCTGACATTGAGCTCCTGTCAGAAAAGACTGAGGGAGTTTACACTGAGCTGCCCTTGGCTCGGGGCTTTGTGGGCTTTGAGTGCCGACTGGGTGTATGGGGAGTTACTGGACATGGGCCCTGCCAGGAGTGGGGCCCTGCAGCCTAGACTACATTTCCTAGCCTCCCTAAGTGTAGCTGTGTGGCTAAGTCCTGGCCAAAGGGATGTGAGCACAAAGCGATGTGTGCAACTTAAACAAAGAAAGAGGCATGCCGCTATTTGCCGCTCCATTCTTCGACCTTCCCTTCTTTTTCCTGACTACAGGGTGGATGCAATGGCTGGAGTTCTGGCAGCTATTTTGGGCCATGAGGCGACTCTAGGAATAGAGGCCAACAGAAGAGCCAGATAGGATAAAGCTGGGCCCTGACACCATGGAGCCTCACACAAGTCAGAAATAGATTTCCATCTTCTAAGAGCCATGATTATTTGGGGTTTCCTTTTACTTATGGCCAACATCATCCCTAAGTAATTCGCTATCTTTCAATTGGGGGTGTGAAGTTGCAGTCATTTGCAGAGTGGCTGTAGGGGACCTGGTATGTGTGAGAGGCCAGGGAAAGCTCTGAGATGAGACTGATAACTATTATGCATAATAGTAATTGTGGCATTAGTCAGTGTGTATGTGTAAAACACAGTCCAGTGCCTGGCACAGAGTAGAAGCCCAACAAATGTTAGCAACTGGATTGTGATTACAGCAGGTCCCCCTTTACCTGTGGTTTCACTTTCCGTGGTTTCAGTTACCCGCAGTCAACCACGGTCCAAAAATATTAAGTGGAAAAGTCGAGAAATAGACAATTCATTAGTTTTACGTGTGCGCTGTTCTAAGTGGTGTGATGAAATCCCGTGTCACCCGGCTCCGTTCTACCCAGAAAGTGACTCGTGCCTTTGTCCAGGGTGTCCACACTGGGGACCTTCCCGCCCGTTACCGTCTGGGTTGTCAGACCGACCGTCGTGGTATCACAGTGCTTGCATTCAAGCCACCTTTATTTTACTTCCTAATGGCCCCGAAGTGCAAGAGTAGTGATGCTGGTACCAGCCTCAGTGTCAGGCACCCACTGGGGGTCTTGGGACATAACCCCCATCGCTAAGGAGGGCCGACTGTGTGCTCTGGCCCAGGGGATGCAAAGAGCTGCCTGGGGTCAGAGGGAAGAGCCCGGGGGGAGGGCGCACTCTAACGCGGCCCTAAAGGCGGGAGCGAGGAGGGCAGATTGCCTGGGAGTGACATCATCAGGCGCTGTGACAAAGAGCATCATGGGTATTATTTCACATACTGTCCCTACATGCTGACCCCAGGGGAGCAGGCACATGCCACCTCACTACACCGGTGAGGGGACTGAGCCTTGGAGAGGGCAGGGGCCTCCCAGGCACGTGCAGAGCCAGGTGTGGATTCCGTACTCTGGCTCCACAGTCCTCCTTCCTAAGGGCTGAGAAAGGGCCCCCCAAGAACACACCAGGGGAGTGGTCTGGAGCGTAGGTCCTGTGTCCATCCATGAGAAAGGCTGTGTGTGGGGGGGGGATGCCCCAGCGAAGCAGTCTGCTGTGCCCCCGGGGTTCCCATTATGTCTAGGTCCTCTGTGGCCAGCCCCAGGATAAATGGCCAGGCTTTGAATTAAAACGAGTTTCCTGCGGCTGCTGTAGCAAATGAACCCAAACTTAGTGGCTTAGACAACACACATTTATTACCTGGTATCAGCAGGAGGCAGAGTCTGAGGGTGGGAGGGGCAGGTAGGAGGAGAGCCCTGCCTTCCCGGCTGCCCGGCTGTGGAACAGGGACACCCTGCCTGGTTCTTAATGGCTCTCTGCCAGTTCAAGGCCTGTGGTCTGGGTCACACCCTCTGCGATTGCTTGCTTCCATGTCCCTCCATCCACACCCCTCCCGGTATGACCTAATGCCCCCCAGTGCAGCCCTTTAGGTCAAAGCCATTTCCCGGGGCCAGACCACCCAGCTGTTTCACCAACAGACCCAGCTGGGGGCTCTACCTGACCCCAACCCCACTGGGTCCTCTCAGCATGTCCAGCCCTGGGGTAGGCCCCTTCCTGAGTTCATGTACCAGCCTACTGACTTCGTGGTCTGAGACATCAGCCCAGTGTGACGTGCTGGCAAAGGAAGAGATAACTCAGTATTTGGCTGAATTAAAAATGTCAGGGGCCTGGATTCGGGAAGGGAAGGGATCCCCAAGCTAGGGCAGTCAGACCCATGTGGGGCTGGGGCTCCTCTGGGCACTGGCAGGCCCTCTGTGCATTGGCCATACACCCCGATTCTGCTCACGACTACTGTGACCGGACACCGAGCGGCCCCTCCCAGCACCATCTCAATTCTTCCCCAAGATGACATTATGAGGGTGGATGATTACTGCTCCCACTTCACAGATGAGGAAACTGAGGCTCAAAGAGGAGTCCTGGCCTGCCCTGGGGCCCAGCTAGGTTCAGGGATCCTGGACTTGGCCCCCTGGGCAGAAAGCTCTACAAGGCGGGGGGTGTCTGCCTGCGGAGGGCTGTGTCCCCCCAGCAGCCCAGGACTGGGGTGGAGGAGATGCTCAGCAAACACCTAACAAAGCACAGAGGACAGAGGACAGACTGAGCCCAGACACTCTGCAGGGGGGAGGTGGAGAGAGAGCTGGAAATGGGGTGCTTAACCTGGGAAGCAGCAGTGCAAGTAAGAGAATCTTAAAACAGGGACAGGACCCAGGACCACCTCTGAGTGCTCTGGCCCAAGTGTTAAACCTGAATCAATGTTCCAGGCAACGTCAAGGAGCCCAAACTGAGTGATCGTCCCCAAAGCAACTGACCCGGCGTCCACAAAGATGTCAGCACCGCGCCCGCTAAACACAGCAGGTGACCCTGGACTGGATCCTGGACCAGGGGAAAATTCTTTGCTCATTTACTAAGATGAGATTATTGGGACAAGTGTGAAATCTGAACAAAGTGTGTAGATTAAAGAAAATAGTAATATGTAACTGTTAATTGTCTGATTTGCTATTTGTTCTGTGTCTGTCTAAGAGGCTGGTCCTGGGCTGAGGAAACATATACAAATATTTAGGTAAAGGGGCATGGGCTCTGCAACTTGCTCAGAAGAGAAAATACACAGAAAGGAAGGGAGAGAGAACCATCAGGGAGTGTGGGTGAAAGCCTTCTTGTATTATTTCTGTACAAGCTGAAGATCTTTCAAAGTAAAAAGTTACAAAATAGAAAGAAAGAAAAGTCAATATCCTGGGGGGGGGGGTGGCAAGAGCAGTTCCTGACTCAAGGAGACTAAATAGACTAGGGCAGGAATTGCAATGTGTCCGGACTCAGGGAAAACCAGCGATCAGGGACATTAGTGGGACAACTGGGGAAATGGGAATTTCGTGTTAGTTTCCTGGGTATGATGGTCCCATGGGGGCCTTCAGGAGAATGTCCTTGCTCTTCTGAGGTGCACACTGGGTTTTGGGCTAAGGGTCAGGATGTCTGCAACCCTTTCTCACGTGGTTCAGCAAAAATACATTGATAGGAGAGAGAGAAAGCCCGTGTATTCTAAATCAGGGGTGCACAGGGGTTCGTGCATGTTTTCTCAAGGACACAGACCTCCGCACCCCTGCAGCCCAGGGCGGGTGAGGCTTCCAGGAGGGGCCTCGCTGTCCCCACCCACAGCCTCTGCATCCCCTCCCCATCTCTGAGGTTTTCTCTCTCTGGCCACAAGATGTCTCCGTGGGGCCCCACTAGAAGGTGGTTTTCGTTCATTCAAGTGTCTTAAAGTTCTTAAGATGCGAATGAACCCGCTGAGCTTTCTCTCTGACCCGCTGCTCTTCTCCCACCGTGTGCGAAGGCAGGTTTTTCTCTCCGATGCGCTTCCCCTGGTGTTTTCTGGCAGCTCGCCCAGCCCACTTTGCCGTCCCCCGTGGGATCCCCCATGAGAAGGTCTCTGCTGCCCTCTGGTGACCATTGCCTATAACTCAGACCCACCCTCCTCAAGGGGCAGAAACCTGCAAAGGCCTTGCCCTGGAAGAGCTGGGGTCTCCAGAGAAACAATCAATCGCCTACACGAGGAGATTTGGAATTGGCTCCAGTGACTGTGGGGCCTGGCAAGTCCGAAACCCATAGGGCGGCTGGCAACCCAGGCAAGAGCTAACACTGCGCCCTGCAGGCAGAATTTCTCCCTCTCCAGGAAACCTCAGTTTCACTCTTAAGGTTGGGTGAGGCCCACCCCCGCTATAGGGTCACCTCCTTTACTTAAAGTCAACCGACTGCAGACGCGACCACATCTACCAGACACCTTCACAGCGGCCCAGGCTTGTGTGGGATGAGACGAGCGGATCCTACAGCCCAGGCCAGTGGACAAAGCAAGCGGACCATCACCGCTGGTTCACTGAAAAGATGACATTTTAAAGTGAAATTCTCTGTCTCCCATTATGCTTTCCTGCTGATTTCCAACTCTTGCTTTTAAAAACAGACCAACCGCCTTTTGCTAAGAAAAGGAGTCTATTGTGGCTTCTGAGTGTGAAGAATGAACTTGAAAACAGCCTAGCGCGGCTCTGAACGCAGCTGTCCCAGGGCTGGCCGCGAAGACGTAGGTTATTATTGTTAATATAATCAGAATTACCTGCTCGAGTGTTAAGTTAGAGAAAGAAAGACAGGGAGGCAAAGGGAAGGAGGGAGGGAGGGAGGAAGGAAGGGGAGGGGAGGGAGAGGTCTCGTACATTAGGGATAGAATCAAGGCAGGGGCCACATTCGAGCGCTTCTCCAAGTGCCGGCTAAACGGAGCCCAGAGGTTCAGGGCACCTCGAAGATGCCACATTTCGCTTTGAGTTTTCAGGGCACGAGAAGGGTCCTGGTGGGCTGTCTGTCCAGCGGGCAGCGGGCATTTGCAGACGCCTGCGGAGGTGTGACGGGGGGTGGCCAGTGCCCCCACCCTGGGGGGGGAGAGGGGAAGAGAAGTCTCAAGAAGGTAAGAGTGGCCTGGAGGGGTTGGGGAGCAGGACCGAGCAGGGGCACCGGACTTGGGGACCGGGGATGGCTTGGTGCAGCTGACGCCGAGGCAGTGGCTGGAAATCGCGTGGGAGGGGCGGGAACAGAGCGAGGAAAGGCCGCTGGTGTGCAGAGCTCTCGTGGGAAGGGGTGTGGGCGGAGGGGAGTAAGGAAATCAGCTGGGAGACTTTCTCCATAAGGAGAGGCCGCTTTTGTTGAAGCCGCTGGGAGGAGACCGTGGGGATGAACCGAAAGCGAGAGGCTGGCTGGGTCAAGGACCTGGGGAGCTGCCAGGGAGGGGACCTGGAGCCCCCGGCAGGCTTGTGTGTGAGGGAATTAACCGACCAACAGGGTCACGGAAAGTATAAGGTATGGCCCTTTCCCTCTAGGAGCTGGCCTTTCAGGAAGACAAGGGGACGCCCAGGGAGTGTTTAGGGTGAGTGGGCACAGGGACAGAAGGGGGTGTAGGGAGCGGTGTCATTGGAGGAGGGACTGCCTCAGAGATGGAGAGAAGAGGGAACAGGTCCCGGAGAGATGTGCCGGCCAGCCTGCCCCTGCGGGAGGGCGTGAGAGGCGGCCAGTGTGGCTCGGTCTGCTCTCTTTGGACCCTGCATGAGAGTCCTGGGGCTGCCATCACAAATTGCCACAAGCTGGGGGCTCACAACCACAGTGACTCCTCCTCTCCCAGTTCTGGAGGCCAGAAACCCCAAATCGAAGTGTCAGCAGGGCCGTGCTCCCTCTGAGGGCTCTCGGGGAGGGCTTTCCTGCCTCTTGGAAGCAGCTGCCTTAAGCCTATGCATTACTCAGCGCCTACGGGGAGCACCAGGGTCAGAGAAGTGTGGGGAGAGGGCTGGCAACCAGAATAGGATGGTGGGGCACTCAGGACCGGGCCCCGGGGAGCCAACACACCCGGGCCTACTTGTAAGGAGTAGCAGCGCTGTCTGGTCCCTGCCCTGTCCTTTAACCCTCACACCAGGGACTTATTTGTTCTAGCAACGAGACAAGTAGATATTGCCATGATCCCATTTACAGGGCAGAAGACTGCTGCCCAGAGAGGTCAGGTGACTTGCTCAAGGTCACACAGGGCTGGGGGCTGGGATTTGAACCTGTGTTTAGATGACTCTAAAGTTTGCTTTTCTATGTGCCTTTTTTTTTTTTTTTTTTTTAAAGGCTCTTCATTATGAAAACCTCAGACTACGCAAAGTGAGCAGCATCTATAGCGAGTCTCACAGGGCAACGGTTACCAACATTCTGCTATTCTGGCTTCTCCCGCACCTCCCCCCTCTCCCGTCCAAACTCTTATCGCTGGTGTGGTTATTAGTATCTTATTTCTTTCCTTGAGGTAAAGTGTAGATACACGGAAATGTTCACATCTTACAGTTAGTAAAATGTATTGTACTTAATTAGTACAATTTTATATGTGCTGTTATCTTTTCTTCTTTTGTGTTAGCTCTATTTTCTTACTTTTCTGACAAGGAACAGGTGGATTTTATTATAAGGGGAGAAAACAATAAAATGGTGTTAAAATTTTTTAAGATGTCCCTTTGAGCGGGTGCCCTGTCCCTGCCATTGAGCTCTGAGGCCTCGAGCCTCCCCAGATTTCCTCTGTGCTTTTCCACACACCCTCCTGAGTAACCAGGTCTCCTAGAACCCTGCCTGCTCTCCCAGACCCCTGGGGAAGGCCTGGTGGCCTCCTCGAAGGAAGAGGGGACTCAACACTCAGGACCCACAAACACGGCTGGGCCCAGGGCTGAGTCCCAGGTAAGCTGTCCTAAATCCAATCCCGGCCACCTCCTGGGGACCCTCACCACTGCCCTGTTCCACAAGAACCTCTGCCTTCAAGGGGACAGTGTGGGCCTCTCTGGGGCTCCCTGAGTCAGTGCAAGGCTGGGCAGGCCCTCCTAACCCACTGGGAGAGGCTGGCCTGGGGAGGGGTTGCCAAGCAACCAGCAGAGTCTCCTCCCAGGGCAGCTGTGAGTGGCCACGTTGCTCGGCAACCAGGTGGCTGCGTCCCTTGAGCCAGGACCACGCAGCTGTGCCCAGCCCGCCCTGCTTCTCACGGGCCAGCAGGACCCCTGAGGCCCTGTCCTATTTCCTCAAGACCAAGACGCTGGTGCCTCTGGGCACAATGAACATTGTTTTCTTCGGGTAAGTGGCTGTGCTGGTGCTGGCGCTGGTGCTGTCCCTGGCTGGGAGGTAAGGGGGGGTAGGCTGGGTTTTCAGGGCCCGATGCACCAAGACAGGTGGGGCAGCTGGGATTGCTCAATGGGGATAGAGTTGGGGAGGTGGGGAATGAGGAGAGTGAGCTTTCTTCCACACCCACCCACCTCAAGGTCAAGAGAAGACTTCTAGAATATGGCCTCTGTCAGCTTCTCCAGCATTACTGCCCACAGCTCTGGAGTAGCCAAATTCACAGGGTCCATTCCCAACTTCCCTCGCTCACCTCCACCTGGAAAACCCCTCTTCATGCCTCAAAGCCCCACCAGGCATCACCCCTTCTGTGGAATTGTCCCAACCCCACTCTCTCTGGCCTGATTCTATCACTGCTCTCTCACAACTCGCCAGCCCTTTACCCTGTTGTTTCCCTGCCTGGTTCCTCTGATGGTCTCAAACTTGAGGGTGTCTCTGAATCACTTATGTACTTTTTAAAAAAGGCAGCCCCTGGGCCTCCCTCACAAGGATTCTGGTTCATAAATCTGGGCTGGGGGCCTGGGGAACTGCATACTTAACTTGTGATTAAGTTAACTTGTGATTCTGAGCGGGGTAGGTCCAAGGACTCCACCTGCAGAAGCTAATACTGCAGGCAGCTGTGTGACCTTGAGCAACACACTTCACCTCTCTGAGCCTCAGTTTACTCTTTTTAAAAAAAATGGTGACAGTAATAGTGTCTTGCATATGGGTAACGCACACAGAGTGTTTTGCAAACTGTGAAGTGGTGCACGAGTTAGGATTTGTTAGAAGGAGGTCAAGGACTCTCCTCCCAGTTTCCAGCTTTAGGGATGTGATTGGAGGGTTGCACAGGGAACTTTGGTCAACTGGAAAGAGGCAGCAAAGCCTGGGGACAGGGGCTCAGAGCTGGGGTAGAGGCCCAGGAGGGAGGTGAGTGCCAAGGATGTTTAGGGGAGACTGAATTCGGCGGGTCCTTCCTTCATTCCCCACCCTCACTGACACCTGCTGGGAACAGGCACCAGGCCAGCAGCGTGAAGACTGGAGGGCGAGAGAAACCAAGCAGGGCAGAAGTGATCGGTGACATGCCAGGCGGGCAAACTAAAGCTCCAGGGCTGGGGGAGGGAGGGGGGAGTGGATGGCGCCGGGAGACTGCTCCCGATGACCCCATGACGGTGGATACGCGCAACGTGCATTTGTCAAAACGCACAGAATGGACAACGCCATGTAAACACGAACCCTAATGTAAACTATGGCTTGTAGTTAATAATGCATCACTGTTGGCTCATCTTTTGTAACCAATGTCCCCCAGTAACAAGATGTTACTAACAGCGAGTGTGTGAGCTCAGGGGGAGCGAACTCGCTGTACTTTGCACTCAGTTTTTCTGTAAACCTAAAACCGGTCTCCCAGGAAGCTCATGAATTAAGGAACAAAAATAAAGCTTCAGGGTTCAGGGAAGGAGGAGGATTTCAACGGCTTGGGGAGAAGATAGGAAAGAGGGAACTTCAGAAGGAGGAGACCGGGGCAGCCAGGAAATAAAGCATAACTGCCAGGGAGACCAAAAAATAAAGGGTTGCATTCCGCCTGGCCACCAGCCAGCTCTGCGACCCAGCCGGTCTCCCGCATCTGTCTCATGGGCTGACACCCGACCTTGAGCGTTGTCCCAGGGACCAGACGCCTGCCCCGGCGCTTGCCACCTAGAAGGAAGGTGATGGGTGGGTGAGCCTGTGTCGCTGCCCAGATGCCCCCTCAGGCCCCGCCTCCCCAGGGACAGCCAGGTGAGGGTGATGGAGGACACGGTGACCACCGCCGAGAAGTACTTCGGCCAGCTCTGCTCGCTGCTGGCGGCCTACACCCGAAAGACGGCCCGGCTGCGGGACAAGGCCGACCAGCTGGTCAAGCAGCTCATCGACTTCGCCAACACCGAGACCCCCGAGATGCGGGCCACCGTGAGGAACTTTGCCGAGGACCTGGCCAAAGTGCAGGATTACCGGCAGGCCCAGGTGAGCCCGGCGGCAGAGGACGCGGGCCCATTGCCAGGGCGGGGTCAGAGGGTCGGGCAGCCCTTCAGGGGCCAGGGCCAATGGACATCCCCTCCCTGGGCGTGTGTGGGGGTCACACCTCCGTTTATAGGACTGGGGGCAGGAGGCTTTCTGGAGTTGGATGAGCCATGGACAAGGCAAGAAGCCCCAGGAAGGCATCCTGGGCACTGCCGCTGTGGGCTCCCTGCGTCCCAGGCAGGAGGCACATTCCCAGGGCCCAGAGGGCCTGGAGAAGGGACAGACCTCCTGGGGGCTGAGGCCAAGGAGACTGCAGCGTATTAAGAAAACAATGAAAAATAAAAATCTCCTGCCTGCTCAGAAAACTCCTCTCCGTGATTACCGAAAAGAGAAAACAGCTTTTCTACTAAATGAGCATTAAACCAGACTCGTGCGCATCGCAGGAGATCCAATTAGTGATGCCAAAGACAGACAGAGACCTCAGCCCCTGTGCAGCCAGGCAGCCAGCCAGGCAGCAAGAACCCCCCACAGGCACGTCCCTGGGTTCTCCAGGCAGGGATACCTTGTCCTCAGGTAAGGGGACTCAGCACCTTTGTCACACAGGATTTTCTAAGTCCATCTGGTGACTGGGTGACCACCTGCGCTAGCTAATGGTCTTCATCCAATGGAGAAGTGAAACTTCTCATGTTTCTGTGACAAACAGGTGGTTACAGCTTGGAGCCGGGTCACCAGGGGGAAACTCCTGAGACACTGTCTTCCTGGATGTTGACATTTCAAAGACATGTCTGCCGGTCCTGGGTTGTAAAACCCGCAAGAGGCTTCTTTAGCTTTGAAAAAGGTTTAGATATATCTCAAAGGGATAGAGAATGGATTCCCAGTGGCAAGTTTTCTAAAAGAAATGCTTTAAGGAACAGGAAGGAACAGTCCCTTTCCCTTTGGCACCGGGGAAAGTTTTTTTTAGATTAGTGTTTATTCTTACAAGGGCTCGGTGGGATGTGCAGCTCCCCTGGCCCATCTGGTGAGCCAGGTTTGCAGGGAGCCCATCCTCAAGGCATCGGCCTCCCCTAGGAGCTTGTTAGAAATGCAGATTCTCAGGCTGGGCCCTGGACCTGCTGTCAGAATCTCTGGGGTGGTGGCCGGCATTCTGGGTTCTCAGGAACCCTTGAGGGGCGCCCCAGGCCTGCTTTAGGGTGACACTTCTTGATTCTGAATGATGCTGGGCACAGAGTAAGCACTTGACATTAGTTTTAATCGTGATTGTTATTATGAGTACCGATATTGTTTATTAAAGTGTCTAGTATTAGGGGTGGCACATAGGCACTGGCTCAGGGGTGTGAGGCATCCCCCTTGCCGCCCCTGCTGTGTTCTTGGGGGCTACACGCGTGGTCAGCTCTGAATCCCAGGCTATTCTGTGTTCCAGGCAGGTTTATGTAGTCTCCCAGGTGAGATCCTCAGGCAGTTTGGAGAACCAAAATAGTGACAGGTCCTATGCCTGTACCCATCCCTGGGTGGATACATCATTGTACCCATTTTACAGGCAAGGAGATGAGGCTCAGCAAGATGAAATGTATTGCCCAAGCCCTTGGGAGGCAGAGCCCTGAGCCCAGGCTGGTGCTCCCAACCCCAGGGTGAGGGAGGGCATCCGGTGCTCCCCTGCCCCCCACAGGCCCCGCCTTGCAGCTCTGTGTGCTGACGATGCTTATTATAAATGCCGGCATCTCCCTGGCGCCGTCCACTCTGATCCTCTGCATGTCTGTGCTCCCCCAGGTCGAGAGGCTGGAGATCAAGGTGGTTAACCCCCTGAAGCTCTATGGGTCTCAGATAAAGCAGACGCGGGTGAGTGAAGGCTCCGCACTGGGGGGTGGGCCGTGTCTGGGGCTGGGCCCCCTAGGGCCCTAGGAAACAGCTCTCCGTCTTTAGGCCGAGATCAAGAAATGCAAACACGTCCGGGATAATGAGATGAAGCAACTGGAAAAGCTGGAGAAACTGAGGCAGAAGTCGCCTTGGGATAGGCAAATGATCGTATCCTTCCCGGGAGTGGGCCTGGCCGTGGGTCCAGGGTGACTGTTGTCACGGGCGCCCTCTGGCGGGGGCTCCTGGTTACCCTGGCTCCTTAACAACACCTCTCAGTCCCAGGTGAGGGTCAGTGTCTGTCTGGGGAAGGTAGAATCGCACGCAGGTAATGAAAGACCTCGCAAAACAGCGAGGTGAGCTTTTACCTGGGCGGGTGTGTGCGGGGCTCAGGAGAGGAAAGTCAGGGGGGAGGGGGAGCTGGGGGCCAGGAGCCCCGGGTTCTGTCCCATCATTGACACTATCAGGAGGTCAGCAATCACTCCCCTTCTCAGGTTACCTATTTAACAGTCACTCCGGGCAGGCACTTCTAGATGCGAAACCCAGGCTAAGACAGGTGACTTGCCCAAGGTCACAAGGGAGCTAACGGGGCAAACCCAAAACTCAGCTAGGGGCGCCTCACCCTAAAATCCAGGTTCTTTGTGTGCCTGGGTAAAGTCGGGGCATACAGATGCCAATCAAGGGAACCAGGGAATTAGTTAATTAACTTAAGAATGTTCCACACGCAGGAATTAATTATTGCCTGATGTGGAGCACCTGTTAAAATAACAGCTCAGCAGGTGCCCACTGTTTAATTCTTACAACCCTACCAAGTAGGTCTTATCACTGTCTCCTGTTTACAGGCACGGAATTGAGGCTCAGAGAGGTTAAGTGACTTGCATGAGATCACACAGGTAGCAAGCAAATCTGTCTAAGCAGCACCTGCCCCTTTAGCTATGGTCCTACTCGGCCATTTCTTCGAGGGTCAAATGGGCAAGAGACCCCATGAGGCAGAAGAGCTGGCCCAGAGCAGGGCAAGGAGATGGCGAAAGATGCAGAATGGAACCACCCTGAAACTGTCTACCTCTGCGGCAGGCAGAGACCAGCGTGCAGAAGGCCTCGGTGGCCACCAGCCGCACCACCCACCAGCTGGAGGAGACAGTTGACGCCTTCCAGAAGCAGAAGCTGAAGGACCTGCAGGTAGGGGTGCAGGTAGGGGTGGTCTGCCCATGTTGGGAGTTCTGCTGTGCATGTGCGCATTTGTGTGTGCGCGCACCCGTGTGAGAGAGAGAGAGAGAGAGAGAGAGTGTGTGTGTGTGTGTGTGTGTGAGAGCTTGTGCCCACTCAGCTCCAGGCACAGTTAATCCCGGCCTAATCCTCGCTTGGGGGTAGGAGCCGGCTGCTCAGGGCAGCTGTCGTTCACAGCTGGCCTGCCCTGAAGCCAACATTCAGCAGCCCTGCCCCTCAACACCGGGGCCCAGCTCCCCACCAGGAGAGCTTGGCAGAGTGTGTCCCCCCAGGCCCCTTCTTTCCTCACAAAGACCCTCAGGACTTGCCCTACTTCATCTTTCTCTCTGTGAAGCTCTAAATGCGCAGGTGAGCCTTCCTGCCGCCTGGATGCCACCCCAGTGCAACCCAGAACCCTGGACCCAGAGCCCAGCTCCTGCAAGACAGCCTCAGGGCATTGGGGTCTTGAAGGACAAGCTGATCACACAGGCCCCTGCACCCACATGGCCCCCTCTCGTCCATTTTCCAAACTGCAGCTTCAAGGATTTCACCAAAGGCAGCTCCAATCTGTCACTCCTGGGTTTAACACACTCCTGTGACTCCCCTTGTTCCAAGGATAAAGGCCTAAACCCTCCCCAAGGCTCCGGAAGCCCTAGCCCAGCCCCCAAGCCTCATCATAGACAGTCCACTCCAAGTCCAAGTGCACAAAGCCCGTTGGTACCACAGGACCTTTGCACAGGCTGTACCCTCTACCAGGAAGGCTCTCATCTCTCAGGGAAAGTCACCTGGACCCCCAGACCACTCCAGCCCCATTCTTAATACACTCTGCTCTGTCCCCTCTGGGGGCAGTTAGTTATACCTTTAATTTACTCATTAATCTAACAAATATTCAATGCACACCTACTATGTGCCAGGTGCTTTGCCTGAGGCTGGGAACACCATAGCCAGCAAAGCAAGGCCCCAGTCCTCAAGGAGTTGACACCCTACCCCGCCACAGGCCCCCACCATGCCGCTTGCTATTCATCAGGGAGTGGAGAGGGTTGTGGAGAACTCGCTGTCCCATGCCTGCCTCCCACACCGCAAGTCCACAGGGCAGACCCCTACTTGTCTTATCACCTGCTGGGTCCTGGGCACCAGGTCCAGGGCCTGGCACTTAGCAGTACTCAGTGAGTATTTGGGAAATAAATAAATGAACAAATGCACAAGTGAGTAAACAGTGGTAATTAGTGCTAGAGCATCTAAGTTGCAGGCAGGACTGAAGACCACCAGCTGGCCATTATTAAGCACCTGCTGTTTGAGACCTGAAAGCAGGGCTCCGTGGAGGGCCAGCAAGAGCACAAGATTCTCAGTCTCCAGGTCAGGGGCCAGCGGGAGCTGCAGTTTAAACTGGGCAGCCTTTAAACTTCCAGGGTCAAGTTGATAAGAGACACTTTAACCAAGCCATCCCCACAAAAGCCCTCCACCTTATAAGAGATAAAAACCCAGAACTTGAAATAATGATGACCACCATATTGATTTTCGGTCACACTTCTAATAAAATGATCATGTTTCCAAAAGAGCCCTCCAGCCTCTCTAAAAAAACGTAAGTAACGCTTTCTCACAGCGGTTCACATACCTGAGCGTGCGTTAGAAGTCACCTGGAAGGCTCCCGAGGCTGCAGAACCGCAGGCTGTCCTGGATCCCCACCCGTGGGGCTGGGTGGGCTGGGGAATTGGCATTTCTCACAAGCTCCTGGGCGGGACTGGTGCTGATGCGGGAAGCACAGGCTGAGAGCTAACTGAATTCTCACAGGGCTCTGTGAACGGGACCGCCCTGTCCCTATAGTGCAGATGAATAAACTGAGGCTGGAGAGGACGTCATTTCCCAGGGCCCATGCCAGGGCCCAGCAGGATGAGGCTTGACCCCGCCTCTTGATTGGCAGCTGCTGTTGCCAGCATGCTGGCCGGGGACAGGAGGGGAGGAGGCGGGTACTTCCATCAGGCTTGGGACCCTGTCCTCTGTCTTCTCCCAGGCTGCCTTGCGGGCTTCCTCTGGCCCACCTCCCCCAGGTGCTTCCCGTTACCTGAAGTGGTCTGTGTCCAAACTGCAGTCTCCTGCCCTGGACCAAGCCCGTGCCCTGCTAGGGCCCAAACACAAAGGAGCCCCTGCTGGGGCCTGACATACCGTAGGAGTCTCCTCTCAGGCTTGTCGTACAGTAGGAGTGTGTGCTAGGCCCTGCACACAGTAGGAGCTTGTGCTAGGGCCCAAACACAAAGGAGCCCCTGCTGGGACCTGATAAAAAATAGGGGCCTGTGCTGAGCCTGACACACAGTAGAAGTCTCCTCTCAGGCCTGGCACACAGTAAGAGCTTATGCTAAGCCCTGCACATAGTAGGAGCCCCCATTGGGGCCTGACACACAGTAAGAGTTTCCTCTCAGGCCTGGCACACAGTAGGAGCTTGTGATAAGCCTGCACACAGTAGGAGCACCCACTGGGACCGAACAGGCAGTAGGAACACTATAAGAGCTTTCTGAGCCGAGCTGAACCATCTGATCAAAAGAAACCAACATCTAATTACATTTTAACGTGCTAACTAGTCAATTTGTGGGGCCTCTCAGCGGAGCAGTGTCTACCTACAGCACCCTTCCCTCTCCCGGAAGACCCACTCACAGCCCATGGGTAGCAGAGGCTGAAGGTTTGTAGCCATCAACCTGCAAACACCTGTCCTCCAAGTGAGAGAAGCAAAGGCAGAGTGGATGAGCCCAGGGGACAGAGCTGAGGAAAGGACTCCCCTCAGGAATTCCTCACTGAGAATAATCCCTGTGCGAGGCAGCTTTGGAATGGGATGCATTATCTGTTCAAACAAATGAAAAATAACATTGACCTGGGACCTGTTCCCATAAGGATGACTAATCCCCCCTCACCCCCCAGTTTGTCCACATGTGAAGTGGCCCCAGGACCCTCCTGACAGTGTTGCTTATGTGATCCGCACTTCCCTCCCCGTAGAAGATCTTCTCGGACTTTGTGACCATTGAGATGGTCTTCCACGCCAAAGCGGTGGAGGTGTACTCCAGCGCCCTCCAGACCCTGGAGAACTATGACCTGGAGGGGGACCTGGAGGTAGGTCACAGATGCCCCTGGTTCTGGCTGGTGGCGTGGGGCTGAATTCAATTTCGGTTCTGTCTTGATAGAAGCATATTTTGTTGGCAACATTTTGTAGTTTTTATAATTTTAGACTCGCTCTGATGAACTGTTGTGAACATCCGCCCCAGGGTGCCAACCCTAGAGGTGGCGAATTTCCAAACACTATCTGGAATATCGACATGTCCATCATCGCTTGGGTGTTTCAAAACAAGCAAATGAATCAGCAATGACAAAAAGTCTCTCCAGTGATGCTTGCTGTTGTTCAGATGTTCACGGGGTGCTTGTTACCCCATTTGAGCTGATGAAAATCTCTGTCTGAGTGACCTATGCCACACGGTGCCACACCCAGGGGTGTGAACAGCAGTCACTTGTCGCAATTACCTTCTGTGGTTCTGGGGTTGGTGAGCTCAGCTGGGTGGTCCTCACTTGGGTCTGTCATCAGTTTGCGATCAGTCAGTAGCTGGGGCTGGATCCTTTTCAAAGGCTTCCTCACTCACGTCTGGTAGTTGATGGCTGTCATCTGGGTACAGGACGGGCCACGTGATTTGTGGGACTCAGAGCAAAATGAAGACATAGACCTTCTGTTCAACAATTACTATGAATTTCAAGACAGTGACAGCGGCTCCTTCCGAGCTCAGGGCCCTGGACAAGGGCAGGAGCCGCACACACACAAGGCCCACCCCGTCTGGGTCCTGGGGCCCTAGTACCTGCCCGTGGCCTCTCCGTGTGGCGTGGCCTCCTCACAGCATGGCAGCTGGTCCCGGAGTGAGCGTCCATCCGAGACAGAGCCAGGAAGAAACTACTGCCTTTGGTGACCCAACCTTAGAAGTAACTTAGTGTCACTTCTCCTGCATTCTGTTCTCAGAAGTGAGTCTCTAAGGCCACACTCAAGGGGTGGAGAATTATATCCCGGCTCCTAGTGGGAGCATGTCGGAGAATCGGTAGGTGAGCTTGAAAACCACCGTGTGAGGTTAAAGGCAGATCCGATGGGCTCTCTGCACCCACCGTCTCTGTGATATTCCTTTAGGGGTGAGAGTGAGCTCCAATTTTCCAGTGTGACTCGAGACGGGTTACCTAGCCTCTATGGGCCTCAGTTTCCCCATCTGTAAAACAGGATGGTAATGCCCACTTAGGGGGCTGGTGTAGATCACATGGAATAATGAACAGGGGGTTCCCGGACAGGCCGGCGCAGGTGGGGGCTCCGGCAGCGTTAGCTGTGTCCCACCACCTTCCCACTCCCACCCCATCTGCTTCCCGACTGGATCTAACCCACCCGAGTCTCTCCGTGGCAGGATTTTAGAGCCAAGATGCACAGGCTTTATGGGCATTACGACGCTCGGCCGCTCAGGGATACCACTCGCTCCGCAGCTGTCCCTTCGTCTCTCCCCTGCCAGGTGAGCACTGGGGATGGGGCTATTAAACTGTGACAAAGGAAAGTGACGGGGGGAGAGGCCACGGGAGAGCATGGGTTTGAAAGGAGGCACTGAGAAGGAGGAGCTGCCGGCCAGTCAGCCTGGGCTTGCTGGCGGGGGCATCAATAAGCCAAGGAACTCAGCGGTGCGGCCACCGCGTGTCCCGAGTGCCGCCTAGAGGCGTCCTGCCGTCACGTGCACTTGCAGGGCTCTGGATGGTCCTCTCCCGTCCCCCCTCCCTCCAGGGGTTTTCTCCGTGGCTTTCAGAAGTCAGCCTTTAGAAAAGTCACATGGCGCATATACTTCAAGTGACCCTGAGCCCAGTGAGGCCTGTGATCACACACATTTATATTTATGCAGGGAAATCTCTGAGTATTTAACCGAGCAGCATAAGTAAAGACTCGAAGTCGCCTCATGCCAATAGGGTAGGGTGAGTCACCCAATGGCGGGATCTCGCCCCACAGTGTGTGGAGGGGACAGGGGGTGTCTCTTGGCTTTCTGAATAATTCTCTCCAAAGGCAGTGTAGGAGGTGTGGCCTCAGCCAGGCTCACTGGATCCAAACCCACTGCTCCCAAGCTAAGTGACCTTGGGAAAGTGTCTCAACCTCTCTGTGCTTTAGATGCCTCACCTGCAAAATGAGGCTAAAAGAGTACCCCCTTCGTAGGGTTGTGGTATTAGGTGAACAAATCTACAAAAAATGTTTAGAAAATGCTCAATGCTTGCCACCATCATTATTTTCGTTGATGCTGTTGCTGTGATGATGATGATTATTACTATTATTATCATTATTTAGAGTGCTCAGAGCACCATACAGAGCCAGAGGGAGGAAGAGAAGGCAGGTGAGGACGACTCTGCTGAGGAGGACCTGAAGGAGGACCTCAGGGGATGGGGTGGGGACTCCATCAACAGGACAAGAACTCCACAGTCAGAAAACTAGAGGCCAACCCTGGATGGTCAGGGGGACTCTGCTGTGTATACTTGGCAAGTCATGTGTCCTCTGAGCTTCAGTTTCCTCATCTGTACAACAGGGACAATATCACTCCCCTCCCAGGTCGCTCTGGGGATCAATGTGCCTAGCATGGTGCCTGGTGCATAATAGGTGTTCAATAAACATGGAGTGCATCCCAGCCTGACTCGTCCTCTCATTTCCCACTTGTGACCTGGGGACTCGAGTGTTTAAACTCTGTGTGTGTTGGTGTCCAAATTCTCTCTTTTTATAAGGACACCAGCCCCACTGGAGCAGGGAGCTGCCCTATCCAGTATGACCTCATCTCAACTAATTACAAATAAGAATCTACTTCCAATTAAGGCCACATTCTGAGGCTCTGGGAGTTCAGACTTCTACATGTAAGTTGACTCATCCCATAACGCGAACATGGTGTGCAGGGATGACCTTGGGACCGGAGACACATCACAGAAGTCCAGGGGAGTGGAGGGGTGATGTGGGTAAAGGAAGGGGTTTACATGATTTTCTCATCAGCAAAGAGGGGGACACAAAACTTTCTTCATGGGATCACTGCAGGATTAACATCCTTACCACAGTGATTTTTTAAAAACATTTTTAAAAATTGACTTTTAGAAAGAGAAACATTGATGTGAGAGCAAAACATGGATCATCTGCCCCTGCACGCCCCCTACTGGGGAATCGAGCCCCAAGCTGGGCATGTGCCCTGACTGGGAATCAAACCAGCAAACTTTTGGTGCAGAGGATGATACCCAACTAACTGAGCCACACCGGCCAGGGCCACAGTGATTTTTATTACCTGAAATCCAGCTCTGTGGCACCTCCCCAGGGAAGCCCACCCTGATTCCACCCACAAGGATATTCCAAAAATAACTAAAGCATTTTATATTTTCTATATAATAATTTATAAAATTACATATTCATAGATTGTATTACATATTACACAGTCACATTTTGACTATTTTATCTCATACTTCATACTATAAGCATATATATGTGTGCGCGTGCGCAAACACACACACACACTTTTTTAAAACTTCAGCTGTGCCCCAACCCCCCTGATAGTTTCTGAAGGAAAATGGCCTCGTTTATTCATCTGGTGGTCCCGCAGCCTGATGGAACCTGGCACATAGTAGGTGCTCATGAAACGTAAGTTGACTGCGAGAGGGGCCTCTCCCCTTCCCCTCTGGCCCCAACATGCCCGAGACCAACTGTTCCTAAGTATGGGGGCCACTTGGGAAGTGACAATAAAACTTCTGACTTCTTTCTTTTGGGGGTAGGAGGTGGGGTGGGCAGGGCCGGAAGCAGCATGACTTTCAGGGTGTCTCTGAGCTGCTGGATTGGATGGTCTTCCTCCCTGTGCATCCCTTGCTTTTCCCTCCCGCTCACTGAGCAAACTCACCCCATTGCTCCCCAAGCAACCTGCAGAGATGTCTGAATATGGGAGGAAAGAGGGCACCACAGTCACTTCTCATGATATTAAAAAATGGCTTCATGAGTAAGAGACCCTTGTCCCAAGTACGGGAAGAGGTGAGAGGCTTCTTTAGAGGAGCCGAGCACTTCTGGGGCTGGGGCAGGAGAGAGCCGGTGGCCGCAGCAGGCAGCGCGAACGCGAGGAGAAAGCCTCCCTGGGGGTGTTCCAGGAGTTAGTGCGGTTTTAAGCTGTGGCAAGGTCAGCAGTAAAAGGCTGCGACTTGCAAAGGAACACCATTGGAAAGCTTAATTGCTTACATTTCTATTTCGTTTGTGAATTTTGAATAATACATTTCAAATTTGTCCCTATAAAATTTAAACTGAAAACTTTGGTTTTCTTTCTTTCCTCCTTAATGGGTGGGACCCTTCCTATGGGTACGCCTCCCTGGGTTTACCCCTCAGGGGGAAGGCGAGGGAATGGGTCGGACACTGATAGGCACGGCTCTGCCATCGGCAAAGTACGTGTGCACATGCCGCACTGATTCTCACAGGAACCTTCTAGGAGAGGTGATGATTTCCTTCCCACTTTACAGATGAAGAAACTGAGGATCAAACAGCTATTTGGCGGAAGGTTATGGGGAAGGTGGGGCAGGACCTGGGCCTACCGCCCTGCCCCTGCTCTACTCTGAATCTAGCCCTGAGCTACTAATGCTGGTGGGAGCCCCCGAGTACCAGTGGAAAACATCAGATGGGATGTCCAAGCTGGGGCATCTGCCATCCAGGCTGTCCTTCCATGTTGGATTAAGAGGGGTGGGGTCCTCAAGGCTGGGTGGGAGAGCTGGGGACATGCAGGTTGGCCCCCATCCCCCGGGGAGCATTCCCCAGCCCATCTCACGTGTGGAGTAATCTGCCTGCACCTTTGTCCTGGGAGCCACCCGCCCCCAGGGCCCCTCAAGCGGAGCTGCTGCTTCAGGCTTTGGTACCAAGAACCTTTCTCCCGGCCCTTACTCTCCTCAGCTTCACCTCCCAGACCTGTTTAGGCCAGAGCATTAGAATGTGGCTACTGACTTCTTGTAATTAGAAAAAGAGAAAGCCCAATTATTTCACAAAATGCATCTCTCAAACCACGTTGGGAAGGACCAATAAAGGCATCCTGTTTATATTAGGTGGGAGTTGTAATCAGTTTCCATTTACAGGCCCCCAAACTCCTAAATCTCCAAATGTAAGAGGTGAGCAGCTCTTGTCAGAGGAAAAGCAGGATTAGGATTCCACTGGAAGGGGCCTGAGGCATCCTGGAGGCCCTGGGCTGAAATCCAGTCCCGGGTAGGGGCCACTCCATTCACTAAGACATACCTCCCAGCCCAAACGGACACTTCCAGGCTCCTCATCATTTAGAGGAACGCTCCTCTGAGCGTTTCCCACGAGGCACACATCTGGACAAGGCCCAACGACCACCCTAAATGGTAAAAACATATACCTGACCCCAGAAAAAAGTTTTCTTCTGAAAAGCCACTATCACTGAGAAGATAGCAAATTCCATTTAAAAAGTCCTCATGGGTACACGAAATTGACAAACAGACTGACTTTTTTCTTCAAAGATAATTTATTTCAGCTTCCACCTTCTGACAATCTGAGGTGTGATACATGGACATTCTTTCAAGACACAGGGCTTGATTTTAGCGCTGTTCTTAGATCCTCAACCTTAAAACCCTCCCAATCTTAAAATGTAGTTTGCAGAGCATCTATACACAAAACTGTACAACTGTAACACGTAAAAGACCCGCGCCGTGAACTCTGCCTTTGGGCTATTAAAGGCGGTGTCTACATGGCACGTTTAGGTCTGAGACAAGCTGGGTGAGAGAAAACAGAGAATGCAGGCATATAAACCATCGCCCGGAGCCCCGGTAGAAGCCACAGCATGTAACAAAGGCAGCAGATGGACCAGGTTCTAACACATTTACATGTTCTAAGGGGATCTATGTCTGTTGTTTGAATTTCTGGCATTTTCTAGTGTTGAAATGTTTAGCTTGTCTTTCTCAAGGTGTCCATGAGCAAGGACAGCCTCAGGCTTGCTTGTGAACTCATGGGCAGGGGAGCCTAAGCCTCGCTGTCTCCAGCACAGGAAAGAGAGCAGGACCCCACTCGTGTCAGAGCCTTGGTGTGGACAGGGCCTGCTGTGCACAGCCCCTTTCTCTTTTCACGAGCATGTGGCCCAGGGTCTAGGAGAGAACAGGCACAGCCCCGGTTCTAGGACCAAACCACAAGCACAAGGGATTCACCAGCAGGAGTCCTCTTCCTAGTTAAAGTGCAAATCCCAGTCAGGTGCAGCTCAGAGCAGTTCCAGGTGATGGGGACTCTGGTCTTACTTGGCCTTGTCTGCAGGTTCAGCCAGGATCTGGTTCTCGCCCAGGGCAGATGTCCTGAGAGAGAGGAGGGGGTGGTGGGGGTGGTGTGGGGTGTGTGTGTGTGTGTGTGATGGAAAGAATGGAAATCCCAGACCCTCCTGGCTCTCTCCTGAAAATGACGAGTTTCCCATAGTAACCAAGAACCGGGCACTGGGAGCCCTGCCCCACTTGAATCCTGGGGTTCCACTCACCAGCTGGCCGACTTGGGGACACAGGTAGACACCTGGTTACCCAGGGAACAAAGCAAGCTGGCCCCCAGGGTGCTCCTCCCATCCCTCCTGAGGAGTACAGGCTGCCCCGGCCCAGAAACGACGAGGGAGACCCAGGCCCAGAGTGAAGCCCCTCGAGAGCCTGCCGGGGTCTTAGCGTTGACTATATGCACTGGGTGTGCACAATCTGGAAATGACTCGTCCATCTGTTATCTGGAGAACCAGCGAGCTCCTACTCCTGACCACATGGGAACATGGATGTGCTGGGACATACAGCCTGTGTGGCTTGAGCGAGCCCTGGTCCTGCCTCGGGTCTGAAAACTGCACACTAGTCAATTAGAGGTTCTTCCAGCCATGCAGCTTCCCTTCACCGTGAAAGTTTTCCAAGCAAAACTCATCCCTGAGAGTCATAAAAAGGAATAACTGATTTCCAGGAAAGCAGGGTGAGGTGGCTGAGTTGTAAGAGCAACGGCTCAGGAGAACCAAAGGCTGGTGGGGGTGGGAGGGAGTGAGAAGAATGACCCTTGCAACTGTTTCATCTATGGTTGAGGAAGATGGGAAAAGACTAGCCTGAGGCCAGAAGGCTGGGTGTGGCGGGAGGGGCTCGCTGCACCCTGCTCCTGAGGCTGGGGCTGGGCCTCGAGCCCTCCTGCCTTCTCCCTGCTCCCCAAGCTCCCACAGTTCTGGGCTAAGGACTCGGCCCCTACTGCATAGTTGTCTTAAGTTTGGGGTAATTTGGGTAAGTTAGGTCAAACTGACCTAACCACGGGTCTACCTGGCTCCTCCCTAATTAAAAAGCCAAAGGTTAGGGGACAGTAATGCCCAGGAAGGCCAGGCGTGCAGCCTGTGGCCCTGCCTTCCAGTCACGGACACCTGGGCTAGACAAAGCCTATGGCGAACTCCTTTGTGGAGTGAATGCTGTACTCCTCACACCAAGAGGCTGGAGTACCAGGGACTCCGGGTGGTAAATTAACCCACCTAAAGTAGTCCGTGAAAGAGCAGACCTCGAGCTGTTGCCCTGTTGCCACAATGAATCCCACGGTCTCCCTGAGCATGGAGAGGTGAGAACAGGATCCAGGGGCAGTGCCCCTGGTTCTCACCCTGGCTTCTGTCCTAAACCCACGTGGACGCGCTGGGTTAACCCAAACACCCTAGGTTTTCATTTGGGCACAGAACTCCCGAAGAGGACATCGTTTCTACTCCTTTTAGTACTTTAAGAGCTCCTTGGCCCACCTTTCTTTCTTTTGGCAACAAGAAGCTCATAGTCTACTCCATCTCACTGTACAAATAACTTACAATGTCAGAATCTGGCTCTCCTCCCTTTGGTTAAACACACACATGCACACACACAGCAGATGCAGTCTAAACACTAACACGGCCCCTCTTACACAGCCACCGGTATTGCTAAAATCATAAAAAAGGTTAAAAATATACAAGGCTATGTTTCAGTCTCATCCTGTTTTCTAAGCAGGCAACTTTTTACTTGAGAGAATTTCTTGTCTTTTGGCTCGCTATGATCCATATAGCCCTGAGGGACAGACAGCAGAAAATCTGAATGCCACTGCTAACAACAGGCCTTTGAAGCTGCCGGCTTGGGACACTGCACCTGCTGGGACTGGAACCTCTCTCCTTGGATATTACCTGAAGCTTCCTGCTCCGAGTCTAAGGTTCCTGAGTTTAAAGGAAGGGCTCAGAGCTCTCTTTGACCAAAGCGTCCTGCGTGTGCACTGGGGTGATACAGCTCCTCACGCTGGGGCCTCTGAGAGTGTGCCCTGTGTCTGCTTGTCACCAGAGTCCCTCAGGTCTGCTCTGGCCAGGCCAGGAGGGAAGAGACGATGTCACAGGGAGGAGAGGAAATATCAGTGAGGCAAGCTGCCAGCTTCCTAAGGATGCCATGCTCCTTCAGGTGACACTGGCCAGAGGCAGCTGCCAACTGGAGGCAGAGCAGCTTCTGATCCCCCTTGTCATGAGTCACTCCAAGGTGGACCCATGGTCTTGGCCAGCGTCCCCTTGTGGTGCTGAGTGTGGCGGGCAGCACCTCCGGGGTCAGACTTATTCTACTCTGAGGAGCTGGATCTATGAGAACAAGGAGAGGGGGAAAACCAAAGCAACCCTTGCTTCCACCCTCAACTGCTATTTCAAGAGGCCTATTGATAAAAAAAAAAAGTCTCCAGATCATCTGAGAAGTAAAAGTGCTTGGAAAAGCCCAAGAAGTCGAAGCTGCATTTCCTTCCACAGGCTGTGTGCTCCCGCCCTCACCCACCAGGACCCTGGAAAGTCTCTGAATCTGCTCTTCTTCCTCCAGAAATCAGGCTGAATCAAAACTTCTACACAAACATCTTCTATGTACATGGGTAAGTCTTTGGGCACCTTGAAGTCTTAATGATTTCAACTAACTACTAAGAGGTGACTAATAAAGCCAGCGAGGGCAAGCTAAAGGGAGGGCCTTCACGCAGCCCTGCGGGGGCCTTGGACAGACCACCAGGTAAGGCCCTGATTTTACAGAGGGGGCGGAGCAGGGAGCACAGCAGCACATCCAGGGGCCACGGCTGAACGTTTTAGGGGGGTTGCGTTACCTGAAGGAGACACTGGAGGAGGAGGGGCCCACACACCCAAAACTTTGATGTTATTCTTCTGAAAAGCATCAGTAGAGACCTGCACCATCCCTGGGGCCCAACAGTGGGGCTGGGGTGGGGGACACAGCAGTCTGCACAAGGTGTCCCCACACATGGCAAGCAAACCAGCAACACAGCTGTGCTATGCTTAGTGACATCGCCAGGGAGGCTGATGTGACGTGCGCACACACAGCCATCAACACTGAGCCGGGTTTCTGAAGCCCTGCCCCCTACCCAGCTCTTTTGGCTGGCGACATTTATACCCCACACTCAGACTGCACCGTGTTTCATGGTGCCTCTCTTACGATTATCCAGATGTGCGTTCAATGGCTCAACCAACACCCGCTCTTCTCTGGAACATTCCAGAAAGGCCTTCCACCGGGGACCCTTTCGAGCACTGGCTGGATGGCTGCGCTCAAGAGGAGAGAGCAGTATTCTGTAACTTGGAGTTGGAGGAGGTAGTAGGGAAACCGGGGCTGGGCGGGGGGAGGGGAGGAGGATAGAGGCCACGCGAGCCTATCCAAGGTCAGTGCCCCAGTGCTGCGCGGGAGGCAGTGGGAGCCAGGCTGAGACGCTCACATGGAGGAGCGAGCATGCCCGACGCTTGCAGGTGTCCTGTGCCTGGTGCAAACTCAGGGCGAAGAGCCACGCTGCCCAGGTACTGCATGTGAGATGAGGGGTATCTGCAGAGCCTGCTGGAAAGACCTCAAAAGGGTTTGGGCGGCAGCAGGTACGGGCGACTCCCCAAGGCTGCCGGGGGTGGAGGACCCAACCCCTGAAGCCACTCCGCTAGCAGGCCTTGCACAACCGCCACCAGGAGCAGCCTACGCCCAGCTGTCTGTAACGCAGACAGACTCTGCTGTCTTTCTTGAATAAAGGGCAGCACCGTTTGCTTTTAGAAAGGGCGGCTCTCCTGCAGCTCCTGAAGAAACGTCTCTTTCCTCTGCTGTTGTTTCCTAGGACAGACAGCGTGGTGCTACTCCCAGCGAGTGAATGGCAGGGCGCTCTCTGCTTCAGAAGGAAGTGGCCAGCCGACCAGGAGCAGTTCAGACGGTGACACAGACACCTCAGTGCTGGTATGACTACTATAGTGACGTCTCCAGGGTGCACCACTGGCTGTGGCCAGGCCCTCCGCGCTGGCCTCCTTCCCTCCCTAAATTAGGAGGTGTCTGTCTCTTCCTCGAGGTTCCTGTGACTCTAGTTCCTGTCACAAGGAGGGAGGAGCCAGGAAAAAGTCGGCACCAGCCGTGGACCAACACCAAGAGGGCTTCCACCTGCCTCCACACACTGCCGCTCGGCAGGAGCCCGACTGTGGGAGTCGGCTCGGTTCCAAGCCTGAAATGGAGGGTCCCAGACCGTCACCCATAACCGCCCCGTGTCATTGGTGTGTACCAGCTCATGGCTGCCCTGTCTACACCCCCCCACACAGCCCACCCTCTCTGTCTTGCAGGAGGCTGTGGGTAGATACTGCCCTGTGCCCACCCTGGCCCTGGCTGCCTTCCTCTTCCTTCATTTCCATGCCACAGGCCTGACGCTTGGGAGGATGGATGGTCACCTCATTTTAGCTACATAATCCCAGGGACACTTTGGCACGTGAATGGGGGAGTAGACACAGGCAGAGGGAAGGTGGGAAGGACGGGCAACCGGAGTCTTCTAACCGCTAGTTCTGGGGCAGCGTGGAACGGCTCTGGGTGCTGCCAATGTCATGCAGGGTCATCGGGGAGGGTGACAGCCAGTCGCTGGTCCAGGAGGGTGGTGTGTACCCCCGGTCCTCCTGAGGAGTGCCTTGGGCCCCCTCCCGCGGCCTACTCAGTGGCCATCTGCTCGATGTGGTCGCTCAGCAGCTTGTATTGCTCTGGAAGAGAGAATGTTATTTGGGGGAAGAAAGATGGTGGCACGGACAGGCGGGTCCTGCTCTTCTTACTGGGGCAATAACAAATCAGGACCTCATCAGGGACTGTGAGCGCAGGCTTCTGAAGCTGGGCGGTGACACAGAGCCCTTGGCCATCAGCACGCTGCAGGTCTGGGGTGAATGTGCCCCTGCAAGTGGGCTTCTTGGAACCAGGAGCCTGTTCTTACAGAAGCGACAATACAGAGGGTGGTCCCGCAGGCCCGCCTGGGAGCCTGTGGGAGGCACAGTGCGAGCAGATGGACTGTGTCACGGGAGCCAGGCCTGTGTCCTGGAGACGACATAGGGGCCACACATCGGGAGAGGGGACAGTGTTCTTGCCCTGCCATGTGGTGGGGTGGTGACAACATCTGAGATAATCCAGGGATGCCTCTAACACTCTCCTGCCTCCTGAGGCCACTCTTTTGTAGCTTCTTTAATTTGGTGCAGGATGAAGTTGTTTTATTTTTTAAAAAAACATTAGTCAATCCAAATATGCACTGAAGTGGAAGCCTTTGGCAGCCTAGAAGAAATGCTGTTTGTAGCAGGTGGGATGATGGATGAAGGGGGCCCCCGTTGTAGAACAGGGGAGCTGACATCAGCAACATAGCCCCTTTTGTTACAGAAGACAGGAACTCCAGATAAACCTCAAACCCCCCTCCACCTCTCCCCTCACCCATCTCACTGCAGCGTGGTTTATGAAACAAAGGGAGACTATGGTGGCCTTTCAAGGTCAGAGTCTGAGCATCCAGTTACATCTCTACCTTTGTCCCTGACCATAAACACTGAGCTGGCAAGATCCCTCCATCCCTGGCACATCCTGCCTGGCAGAAATGGGCTTCCAAACAGCATGAGAAGCATTTTGAACATTTAAGTAGACAGAAACAGAGGAGGGGTGACTCAACCAGGTAGTTTAACATTCTCCTCATTAAAACGGGGACACCCCTTTTAGCGGGGGGGAAATCCTGGTCTGCAGAACGTCTGTCCCTAGCACTCCGCCCTGCCCGCCCCTGGCCGTGACCCACCTTCGTCCAGGTTCCCGATCACAGCCTGCTTCTTCAGAAAGTCGTTACACAGCTTCTTATTCAGCCCGAAGGCCAGCATGTTGTGAGTGAACGTGCTGGAAGTAAAAACACTCATGAGCTAGCACCCCTCCTGCCTCCCTGGGGAGAGGGAACCGGGACCTGGGCCCAGCGTGCAGCCTGCCTGGAACTGTCAGACCAAAGTAAAAATAAATCGTTCCTTCGTCAGCCAGCCAACATCACTCACTGTGAAACTGCCCGCCGCCACGTGTGGAGATGGGAGGCAGATGAGTTAGGATCTGGAATCCAGGCCAAGTGTAATGAATCATATGCTTCAAGCTGTCTGAGACCTCACAGTTGTACCGACACTGTGTCTCAGATGTGTGACATCGTGAGGTGGGAGTGTCCTCATCGAGTCTGGGTGTCAGTGGCAGCGCCTCTGCCCTGCTCTCTCTCTCTCTCTCTGTAACTCGGTGTCAGGAAAGGCATGAGTTCGCTCCCCAACCCATCCCCCTGTCTGGGTCACGAGGGACGGGGTTTTGGCCCCCAGTGCTCTTACCCTAGCTGTCCGAAGGTGATGTTCTCATTGAACCGCAGGCTGTCATCACGCTCCTCCTGGGTCATGTGGCACCACTTCTCCCTGCAAGCACAGGAGGTGACAGGAGAGGGTGTTCTGAGTGCCAACGTGTCCCTAGCCACTCGCCACCCCCACCCCACCCCCCACTCTGACCTACAGGTATCAGCGGTACCCAAGCATGGCCTTCCTCACACAGGAGCTGTTTACTTTGCTTTGACACAAAGCCCGCCAGCGACACACCACTCTGCCCGAGGGGCCCACATACACACTATCTAAATCAGCCTTCCTGAGATGGAGGCCCAAAAGCTCAGCCACTTTCTACCAACTTCAGGGGGCATGTACCTAGTGGTTGCCTAGAACATTCTCTAGGAGATAAGAACGCCAGCCCTCATGTCCTTCTTTTTGGTTCCAGGATGGGAAGTCATGGCCCCATTTTATGGGCAGGGAGACGTGCAGAGGGAAGGACCCTGTGGCGTCCCGTGGGGAGAGGACATCCAGACACTGGCGAGGAGGCTCTCAGACTCAAGCTGCGTCTCCAGGCCTTGTTGGCTTCAGTGGCTCTGGCCTGCCGGTGAGGGGACGGCCTGCTGTGGGTGCCAGTGCCTGGGAGGCCCGGGGAGCAGGGAGGCTGGGGGGCCCCGAAGCCCACACTGTCTGGTCAGGCGGCCTGGGCTCTGCAGTCACTTTCTCCCCCGTGGCTTCCTCACAGCTGACGCTGCCTCTCCGCACCCCTCCCAGGGCACGTTCTCCCCTCGGGTCCCAGTGAACCATAACCTGTGCCCACCGTGAGGATGGAACAAAGCCTCTAACACAAGGTGTGAGGCCCCAGGAGGATGGGATGCGGCCTGTGTGTGGCCTCACGGGTGGGCTGAAGAACCAATCTGCCTGCCTGCTCTCCGTGGAGAAACGCTAGCCAGCCCAGGGGTGGGGAAGGGGAGGGTGTTCCTTTGAGTGATATTAATTCTGTGTCCCTGCGTGAAAACTGTCCCCATTGGCTCGCTGCAGTGGACTGTCTCCCCCTCCCTTTGTCCCCAGTGGACGGGTGACCACCCCACCCCTGTGCTACTCTGGCTCCCGAGCTCCCTGCCTCTGAGAAGTGTGGAGATGCAGATGGTGACGAGAAGCTCATTTTAGCCTATTTCCCCCTAAAAACTAAACTCTGGATGATGAGTGTGACTAAAACGAGATTAAGAGAAAGATCAAAGAAAAGGGAAAGAGGAGGCAGTATGAGGGACGAGGGGCTGGGGTAATGGAGAAGCCAGAGGAAGAGAAACAGAACCGAGAACATCAACACTTCACCTCTCCCCTCCGGCCCGCGGATGCCACCCCAGCTTCAGCGGCAGGCCACAGGACCTCGGGGGCATGACAGAGGAGAGGGCAAGTGTAGTTCCCAGTCTCCTCATGCCGACGACAGGACACCCATGAAGATACCCAGAATGCCATCCTCTGCCCAGTGGTCACCCCTAGGACTGTCCAGCACACAGATCCCCGCACTACCACCAGGCCTGCTGTATAGCTGTGCAGGCTGCACAAACAGCCCAGACCCCTTGGATCATGCGGCACAGCAGCCCTGACCCCACTCCTCCTGACCCAGATGAGAGGTGATTCCTTTGGCTGTGACTAGGAACAGACCTGGGACCTTTAATCTGACTCTGAAAAAAGAGGTGGAAGTCATTAGCCATCAGTGGCTCAGGTGATGCCTAGAATCACATCAATTCCTTTAAACTGTCCAACACGCAATACCAGTCGAGGTCTAAAATTCCCAGAGGAAGGAACAGGTGTCTAGACTGTGCAGTGGGGGATGGATGTGACCCACAGCCTGGAGAACGGGAAGCCTTCTGAAATGGAGATGTTCCCACCTCTGAGACAGAGAGGACACTAATGGCATTGTTGGCAGTTTACCAACAAGGAAAAATAATGTTGGAGGCATAAGGTTGCTCTGGAGTCGGAGCCAACCCTCCTGCCCCCAATCTCAAAGCAACACCTGCCCCTCTTCAGGGTAAGGCCTGGGGCACATTTGGGTGTCCTAGGGGGCAGGTACGAGATGTGCATGGTCAGACCACATCTGTTCCAGTGAGAAGGCCTGGAAGGCCCAGAGGCTGGCCTCCACTCTCCGGCTCAGCACTGACCGGCTGGGAGGCCACAATGTTCCCACCTCCTTGGGCCTTGGCTGTGATGTTAAGAAGCCTGCTCCAGGAAGGCTGGTTAATCACACTCACTCAGATAGACCGTGGGAATTTAGGGGCTTTCTATTAAAGGAGGTACTGGGTATGCCTAAATGCCCCTTTTAGAGCCATAATAAGGCTGCATAAGAAACAAGATTTCTCATAAAACAATAGCACTAAAAACATATCACTGATTAAAGGAAGCATGTTTTGGGAAATTTCCACAGGGTTGTGTGTGTGTGTGCAGAGTCACTGAATCAGAAACGATATTTTGATCGTTTAAGTCTAAAAATACATTACAAAAGATGTCCACCAATTTGAAGTTCAAGCAATTTGAGTCAGACCCCACTGTGGGCTACCAGGAAACAGCCCCAGGCTAGGCATTTCTCTTCAGGGTACCCTGCACACATACAGGCTCCCCATTAGGTAGGAGAGAGAGCAGCTGTCCCTTCTCTGTGACTCCCCAACCTGTTATGGTGGGGAGGGTCTGGCAGATGCCTGCACACCTGAGTGTGTGACTGCAAAAAGACAGATCCTCTGCATCCCCTCGGCTTCCGAGTCAGGATCCCAGTGTGACACAGTGAAGCCTCAAGGTGGGGCTTTGAGGTCAGCCTGGAAGGGGCCAGAGTGGAGAGCTCAATTTGTTCAAAATCGGAGCTTTCTGGACTTCACTGCTCTCTCCTCTCTGAACTCCCACTGGGCCTTCTGGGAGGTCTGGGGTGCCTCATTTGTTTCCTATTTTGGGGTGCTCTGTCCTTGGAGAGCTCTCACCCGTCACCAGCCTGTCCCAGCGCTGGGCTTGCCTCCCAGGGACACCCTCACTGCTGGCAGCCAGAGCTGGGTGGCACCTGTGTCTGGGCTCTGCCCCCCCACCCGCCCTCAGGTGGCCCTGGAGGGGACCCCCAGCACTGGAACATGAACAAAGTCACGTGGACACACACCTCTTCTTCTCCTCCTCTCCAGCATCCCCTCTGGAGCGGCAGCAGAAACAGGTCAACAGAGGAACATGTCAAAGTCATGCAAGATACGTGGATGGAAAAAGAGAACAAGCGAAAGAAGGAGGGTTATTACGGGCAGAAATGGAGAGGGACAGAGAGAGACAGGCCATTCGAGATCCATCCGTCTCCTAGGAGTTTGAGAGCTGAGCAACAAGAGGAACCCCATTCACCTACAAGCATCTAAGCATTTCCTTCCGTTTTGTTTCCTGGCAGAGTGTCAAGTTCTCTCTAGAGTCCTTGGGGAGAGTGCCATCGTCCTCCCCCTGAACCTCCCATGTGCTCCCTCTGCCTCCCCAGGAAACGCAGCCACAGCCGGCTGCTGAGGGTACAGGCAGGCCATCTCACTCCCGTTAGGGTTTGGTTGCCACCCAAACAGAAAGGTTTCACCTGAGATTCCCCCACGTGCTAGTGGACTGAAGACTTAAACAGCAGGATCTGCTCTCTCCTGCCAGGGACAAAGGCTAAGTGGTTTCCCTGGTGTTGGGAAGAGGGGGTTCATTTTGTTCAGAGGCTTCAAAATCCCAGGACTGGTGGGGCCAGTAAGGGCGCCCCAGGCTGTCAGGGCTGCTGCCCATCCTGCCCAGTGCTGTACGCAGTGGGTGGCAACCTTAGCTCACTGTGACCAGAGAGAGAACTGAGCACCAGCCGCATGGCATCAGTGCCAACCCCTCACTGCCACGACGTGCCACGTGCTTTGTGAAAGGGTTCACTCAAGGGGTCTTCTCCAGTGGCAAGACCACCCTCAGGGGAGCTGTGAAAGGCTGCAAACCAGAGCGAGTTGAAAGAAGCAACTGCCTTTCTCCAGATGTTAAAGTAAAGTCTAGGGTGGCGGCCAGCCCTGCACCCCAAGATCCTGCGGCAGTGGTTCGTGCTCAGGATTCGGACTTCTTACAGAGAACAGGCAGAGTGGGTCAGAGGGGGTCCTGACGGTTTCATTCAGTGGGAATCTGCATTTCTTAGGAGGGTCAGGCCAAGTCATGCCAGAGCCCCAGGACAGGAAGGAAGAGCTCATGCAAGCCAAGTACCCCACCCACCCACCAAGCGCTGCGCCCGGACCCTTCAGGCAGCCTGCAAGGCACAAGGCCAGAAGGGGCTGAAGGAGAAACACAGACGCATGGACTCAGCCGTTCTTCTGTCTCCTCTTCAGAAACAGGAAAAGCAAGCTCTCCCGGGTCCTCTTCCCCGAGGAACGCCGGCCCAGACTTTGCTCCTACCTGGTGGTGGGGGACCGCTTTCTCCTCTCACAGTGGACAGCATCGAAAAAGGCCGCGTTCCAGAACCTCAGCGTATGCCTGCGAGACAGAGACACACATCAGTCCTCTCCAAACGAGGAGAGAAAGGCAGCTCTCGGCCCACTTGAGGGATAAGGAAGCGGAGTCCCCGCTGCCTCTGGGTGATCTGCAAGCCTCGGGGAGACGGGCGAAGAGGAACCGAGCATGAGCCTTTATCCCAAGTCAGATACCACCCTGGGGCTCCCAGCCAAGCATCATGGGCACACAGGGGAAGTGCAGGCAGGAAGGAGAGGTGGAGCTGGGTAACCCTGGATTCTTCAGGGCAAAGCTGAAGCCGCCACAGGCAGGATGTAGACAGAGCCCTTTCCCGCTTCTCCATCTCCCATTGAGGGTCCCAGGAGGAGGCAGGGGGTTCAGAGAGATCTGCTTTTCTAGAACAGGTGCTAGTAACATAAATGGGGACCTGCCAGGGACAGGCCATGTGCACAGAGCAAACGTGTATAGGGACACACAGTAAGAGGCATTCTTCTCAAAGAAGATAGGGTCAGCAAACCATGGACTTGGTGGGTGGGCCAAATCCCACCGCTGCCTGTTTGTGTCAATCAAAGTTTACAGGAACATAGACCCACCCACTTACTTATATACTGTCTAACAGCAAAGTTGAGGGGTTTCCTGCATAGCCTAAAATATTCACCACCTGGCCCTTCAGGGCTTTTGCCCTGTTGCAGGTGATAAGGCAGCCCCCAAGTCAAGGCCCAGGGGGGCTGAGCTAAAATCACTGGACAGGTGTGACAGGAGCTTCCACTTCTCCCGCTTCTTTTTGAACCTGACCCAGCTCCCTCAGCTCGACTGTGATTTCTGAGGGAGCAGCAAGTCTGATACCCTTGGGGTTCCAGGTGCTAGTACATTGCCTACTGTGAGTAAATAAATATGGCAATGGAGAGGCTTTGGAGGGATTAGAGCAGCACAAGTTGTCACCCACAGAGCAAGAAGAGGGCAAGATTTCCCCAGACCACTGGCCTTCCACTTCAAGCCTGATGTTTATACATATAAAATAGTTTTATTGGGATATAATTCACATACCATAAAATTCACTCTTTTAAAGCATGCAATTCAGTGGTTTCTAGTATATTCACAGAGTGGTGCAACTATCACCATCTAGTCCCAAAATATTCTCATCACCCCATAAAGAAACCCCATACCCATTAGCAGTCACTCCTCATTCTCCAATACCCTCTGCCCCCAGGGATTTGTCTGAACATTTTATATAAATGAAATCACATGCTGTGATATTTTAGTCTGGCTTCTTTCACTTAACAAAACGTGTTCCAGGGTCACCCATGCTATAGCAGGTATCAGTTCCTTTACATGGCTGGGTAATATTCTGTGGGATGGATATGTCACAGTTTGTGTACCCATACATCAAGTGTCCATATAGATGGACATTCAGATTGTTTCTACCACTCAGCTATTATGAATAATGCTATTATGAACATATAGGCACAACTTTTTGCTTGAGTACCTGTTTTCAATTCTTCTGAGTACATTTGTAGGAGAGGAATGGTTGGGTCATAGCGTAACTCTATATTTAACCTTCTGAGGAACTGCCAGACTGTTTTCCAAAGTGGCTGCCCCATCTGACAATCCCACCAACCCCTGCTACTGTTCATCTGTATTACTTTGGCTATCCCAGTGGGCGTGAACGACCTTCACTTCTGATGGTGACCAAGGCGCACAGCTGCTGCCCCACAGGTGCGAGGGGGTCTTACCAGATGGGCTGCTGTTTCAGGTGTGTGTACAGGTAGATCTTCTCCCCCTTCCTCTCCTCCTCTGGGCTGCACACAGTCACTGCAGGAGGGTGAGAAAGACTGAGAGTGGCTCTAGTTGCACCCACATGTTGGCAAACCCCACGGCAATGCTGCTGAAGCCACTGCTTCTCCCCAAAGGCCATAGAAACGCACAGTTGAAACAGCACAACAGCTTCACTGCTGCCCGTGGGCAGTAACGACTCTCCCCACACCTGGCAACGATCCTTTCTGAGGGAGGGGTCCCTAGAAGGCTCCTGCACCCCTGGAGATGCTTCCCTGAACCTCCCTAGGGTGAGGAGCTTAGTTCCTGCATCTTGTCCCTAGAGAAGTGGCTCTTCAGCAGAAGTTCAGTGAGAAAACAGACTGGAGCTGAGAGCAACTGGGGAGTCACAAGGGCAGTGGAGCCCCAGGACAGTTAGGAACCTGTTTGTTGGTGCTGCTAGTTAAGGGTGGGCTGGTTGAAGACTCCCGTGGGGACCTGGGTTACAGGGACTGGGTGGCTGGGAGGCACTCACCAGTCTTCTGCGGCTTGTCCTTGGGCTTGCTCTCATCCTCCCTGGGGGAGAGAAGCCACAGCAGTGACAATGTGACCCCCACACTTGCTCAAAGAAACTGTTTTACATCACTGAAACAGGATTCAGTCTCACAACCAGTGTGCACATTTCGTGTGGGGTTTTTTCCTAAAAAATTTCTATTAAATTGATGCTACATCTGTCAATTGTCAGTCGTTTCAAATTTAGGCGTCTTTGTGCTGCTTTCTCTGAATTCAAAACTATGTGGACCAGAAGAGGAATAAAGCCAAGTCACCTGGTTGTAACCAAGCCACTGGAGGTGACAGCGGGGCCCACGGAGTGGCTGGCACAGGCACCAGGCCCACGTTACATTTGTCAATTTTCAGTTGTTTCAAAAGGCTGGCATAGGCACCAGGCCCAGAGCTCTCTTGCTGATGTACTCCCTTCTCCGTGGAAGTTTCAGCTCCTGCATGCCTGTTACAAGGGTCCCGAGTGTCTGTGGGAGAGCTGCTGTCCTGGGGATACAGGTTTTCCGGAGTTTGTCGTCATTGCTTTAACACAAGCTCCCACAAGAGTCAGAGGAGGGAGGTTTGTAATTTCCCTCCTGCCAACTGACAATTTCCATATGCTCCTCATTCGTCCAGAAAACACGGACCCACAGGGGACATCGCTGCATGTCAACAAACAGAATGGCATTTGGAAACCCTAGAAAACTCTGGGGGGCAAGGAGCCAAACTGGGCTGGCAGCTGCGCTTCTCCGAGCAGCTCTCTGGCCCCAAAGACCGCCAAGTGTGAACAGGTTCTTCCATTACCAGGCCGGGGCCTCTTCACCTTGAACTTAACTTGACTTCTGCTCCTTGTCGCACCTGCATGCCTGCCCCTCCCCTGTGAGACAGAGGCGCACAGCAGGTCACACTTACTCATTTTTCCTGACCAGGGGTCCCTTCAGCTTGGTCTCCAGCCCCCCGAAGAAGCCCTTGACGTTCTCGGTCTTGGCCGACGTGTTCTTCAGCAGCCGCTCGGCAATGTCCTTCTTCTCTGCTAACCAGCTGTTGGCGGACCTCAAGTAGGAGTCGATGCTCCCTGCAGGCTTCTCCTTGGACTCTGAGGGGAGCAGGTGTGGTTTACCTAGAGACAGCGGGGAAGAGAGTGGGAGTAAGAACCATATTGTGCAGCAGCAGCCACAGAGGGTGGAATGGAACTCCCATAGCTGCTGGAGCCACTCTGGTGTGGCGGGGAGACCTCCATCCATAATGCCTGACCAGGCAGCGGGAAGTTAACAGCTGAGAGGTGCCTGGGCCCCTTCTGTCCCAGGGCGGTCACTGAGCATGGACTGTATAAGAAGTCAGCCAGGTGCCACAGAGGCCAAAGAAGAAACAGACAAGGATCCAGCCCCAAAGAAGCACGCAGTCCAGAAAGGAGGTGAGCAATGTACACACAGAGTGAGAGCATAAGACAAAGCAACCAGCATGGTTGTGAGGCCAGGGGCTAGAGGACGACAGAGGAAAGAGTCTTTCCTTGTGGTGGGAGGAGGTGTGCAGATTCCAGCCAGGCTCAATGGCGTCTGGACAGGGCCTGAAGCAGGAGGGTGTTGGATGAGGGAGATGGCAAGAGGAGGGTATTCTGGAAGGAGTGTGAGTGGAGGCAATACAAGGAATGTCCCTTTCTAAGGCAGTGTATGGACCTTCAGGCCAAGTTGCCTCCTATAAGCTAAAGAGCCTCCTATAGGGCAAGGCACTTCCTCTCCTATAGGGCAAAGGGCCCCCTACAAGCCAAGGTGTCCCCTATAGGTCAAGTCACCCCCTCTATAGGTCAAAGCACCCCCCTAGGCAAGATGCCCCCTAGAGGTCAGAGGTGATCCCTTCAGGCCAAGGTGCCCCTATAGGCCAAGGTACTATGTATCTCCTACTAATTTAAGCTGCTCTGCACACAGATCTGACTCAGATAAGCAACATCTAGTTGTTCTTTGAGAAGGAGGAGCCATAAGTTGGATAAGGGGTTCCCATCTGACCCAAAGGCAGCTGATAAGTGGCCCAGCATCAAGAGCCTGCCCAGTGATGGCCTGGCCGAGTTTCGGCAGTTAGAGCAGCTATTGCCAACAGAACTGAGGGGCATGGAAAGAATGGCTGTTGGGAATGAGAGGACAAGGCCAAGTTGCAGAGGGCAGGGATACTCCGCAAGAGCAAACCCGTGGGTCACACAGAGAGGGTGGAAAGGGGGGCCAGTGCTAGCACTGCCCTGACCCAGCTCTAGTCCATGTGCAGGCCCAGCAACCTTCTCCTTATGGTAGCCTGAATGAGACTCTGTTGTAGCAGCTTAAGACAGGGAACCCTCAAGTTCCAACGTACCAGAACGTTCCAATGGAATGAGCCAGAAGAGCTGTCAGAACCTCAGCATAAGGAAAAGTCTGCACTCTTCATGAAGGCACCCTAGCCTGTACCTGGGAATGCTTTCCAGGCTAGGATCCTAGACTGCTCCTCTCACCTTCCTTCAACAGCCAAGCCTGTGGCATATTTTGCTAAAACCTAAAACTAATGTCCTTACATCCTGCAATCCCTGTGCTTATCACAAAATGTCCTGTTGAATGTGTTTATTTTCTCACTTCCCATCAGCTGGGTGGTGTCCTTTCTACTGTGGACAGTCAATGACTTGACCCACAATATAGACAATGTCTCCTCCTGTTTTAGGAATCTCACTCCTTGCTCATTTCCTCCCTAACATCAGTTTTCATTGTTTTGTGTTTGCATTTAATCAGGAAGAAATCCTCATTTGATGCCTTGTTAGAAGTTGACAAGTCTTGAGTTTCCAAGTCTGCCCTCCACATGCGCCACGACCCCATGTCTTACCGATGTGGTAGTAAGTGAAACACATGGTCATGAGGTTCTTGGCAGGCCCAAAATCATCCATCTGATGACACCTGAAATGAGAAGCAAGGTTGACTGGCTAAATAATCGTTCCACCTGATTTTCTTTCTTTCATTTCTTCCCCCCACCCGATTTTCCTACTGTGAGCTCAGAAAACAAGACCAAAATCCTTTACAGACATGCATAAATTAATACCTCACTCCTCAGATGCTACTTAGGAGAGGCCACAAAAGTAAATGCCCTTTGCCCAGTTAGGTGCATTACCCACAGGCACACGGAGGGGACTGGGTCTGATCCCAGTCAGGAAAAAGTTCACATCTTTTCATTTTCAGGGTGGAACAGCCAAGGCCCAGGAAGCTCAACTCTACATATGGGAGCAGTGCCAGGACTGGAAGTCAGGCATCAGGTCTTAGGTCAAAGCGGGTGGCCCTCCAGCCCCTACTTCTTAGGAACTAGCAGTGGATTAGATGATACACTCCAGTCATTGGTTCTCAGACTTGAGCAGCCTCGGCATCACCTTGAGGACATGGTAAGATGTGGACTGCTAGGCACCCCCAAAGTGTGTGCTTTAGCAGGTCTGGGGCAAGGCCTGAGAATGCGCACTTCTAACAAACTCCTCTTGTGAAGCTGATGTTTTGATGCTCCTGGCCCAGCAATGGCTCTCTGAGAACCACTGGGAATATGCAAACCTACCTACATGATGTCACTTGCTGAAAGCAAATGATCACATACCAGAACCTTTTATAGACTAAAAAATGTTCTACAAATGCAAAGAATTGTACTAACTATATTATATTATACTTACTATATTAAGATTTATAAGAGACACATAGATCCATTCAACTTAGCAAACAATAAAGGGAAAATCTTCAGAGAGGGCCTGTCTGCCACGAGGAATTTGCACTGTGGTAGTTGCTAAACCTACAATGATGTCCACTGCAGCACTGGGAACTAGAGACATGAAGAAGGATCATCTACATGCCATCAACAGGGTGTGGGTTGAATAAATTATGGTGCATGATACATTAGAATACTACATAGCTGTAATGCCTTTTTAAAAAAATCTATTTGCTAATAGGTGCATAGTTAACAGTGGTTTTCACTGGGAGATGGATCTAGAGCGAGAGGAAAGAGTATGAAAGGTTTCCCGTTCATTTCAGGCTTCTGTACCCTTCTATCCTGTTTCCATTTGCACTTCTCTTTCCTGTTTAGTTTTTAACCTTGGACAAACATTACTTTAAAAAAAGTCAACAGAAATGATCTAGACAGTGGGTTCAGGCAAGTTTTGTTGATCTTTTAATATAAAAATAATTTAATAAATTTAAAGAACTAAACTACTAATAAAACCATAACAGACTAAATAAAAGTAAAACCTAGAGATACAAATATACTGAAACTTATAAAATTCATACATTTTAAAAATTAATAAATATTTCAAAATATTATGAAGTTTTGTGTTTTGGCAGGGTTGAGACTTGAATTTAATTCCCCCCCTCAACTTTATTTATTTAGGGGAAAATACAAAGAAAAATTGAGAATTAGATAAGTATTTACCACATGGGACAGGCCCAATGTACACAAACTATAGAGTTCAGGAAAATTCCCATAGGTGCAAATGTCTGGGAGTTGAAGTATGTTCAGGCTCTGACGTATGTTCAGGGTCATGTTGCACACAAGACAACCGGGGGCTGAGCTCCCATGTGCTCCCAGCTGAGGCAGGGTACCCTTAGATTTCCCCCACTGGGACTGGATCCTGAACTTGAGATGCTCTGAACAAGTGCAGGTACACAGATCCTCAGCTGTTTTGCTCACTTTCTTCCAGTACATGCCCCATGTTTGAGGTGGAATAGGTGAGGGGACACTGAGACATGGGAATTAAGATGCAAGAGAAGAGCTACACTTCTGTTGCGAGAAGGAAGAGAAGGAGGAAATGGACATGGGGACACAGGGAGGTGGCCACGGTATACGCCAGGGGACCAGGACCTGCTTTGAGGCCACAGTGAGGTGATGGGGGAAGGGGAGTGCAAGTGATTGTCAGATCAGCCCTTTCCTTTCCCACCCACAATCTGTCCCATCCACCTGGCTTATTAAAGCCACTGCTCGGCTTCCCCTAGGCTTAAATGCTTCCCCTTAGATTAATAATTTGGACAACACATCACCCGCTCTGATACAAGTCCAAGATGTCTGAAGAGGGTCTGGCAGTCCTAGAGCCATGGGGCCGCAGGAGAGCCGTGAGTCCAATGGCTGCCTCCCACAGCTACACAGAGGCAGAGGGGCCCTTTCCATCCCCCCCCCCCCACTGTCTATGAACGCCTTGGTGAGAAAAGGCCCCAGCAGTGCAAAACTCCTACTCAGAGCAGGCTATGTCACCCAACCATATCATTAAGTGGGTGGTTACCTAGCTTGAAGTACTTCACAACAGGAAATCAAGAAAATTCCAGGTCGCTGCTGGAGGAGGGTAAGGCCAACTGCATGTAATCACAGCCTGTCCTGAGGACCTGAGTGAGGAATTGACTCATAGCCAGCTGTGGTCCTCTAGTCTCTACTGCCAGATAAGGATTCTCACTAACTCCCTCCCACGAGCTGCTGGTCACGACTTCTCCTTTTAGCTGATGCTGAGTATATCACAGAAACTGCGAGCTGATGACTCGTGCCGCTGTTACTCACAACTGGATTATTACGGGGCAGGGAAGGGAGGGAAGACAAGCTCCTTAGGAAAAAGGCTTTGAGCAACAGCATTACTTACTCAAACAGGACCACTGCAAAAGACTGCACGAGGCGGTAGAAGGTCGGCTCTGAGACACACTTGGAGTTGCAGCGCTGTCCGGGAGGAGGGGAGACAGGTCATCAGGGCAGCCAAGGGGCAGAGGCGCACTGCAGCTCAGAGAGGCTGTGGGTTTACCACGCTGAGCATCTCTCAAGGCAGCTGGGATGAGAGCCCAGGACCATAACAGCCTCCCCTGCTCTACAGAAACCAGGACCCTGGCAGGTGCTGGCACCCGGCACATGACTACAGCTCATCAGAGCACAGGCAGACGCTTTCCTGCATCTCTTAGGAACTCCACACCCTCACTCCCACCCCCACACAAAAATAGGGAGGAAAAAACCCCCCAATGACAACATTGACTATTTCTGGGTAGTGGATTTATGAGTTTTTCTAGTTTTGCTTACCTGCATTTTCTAATTTTTCTTTGAAGAATAAATTATTTGTGATAAGAATACTTTAAAAACCAAGAACTTAAGCAGCTTTACAGAAAAAAAAAGAAAAGAACCCACTGGATATTTATAAAACTTAATTCTTCTCTGAACTTACAGGCTGTCATTGTCCTGAATATATCTTTAGAAAATCTGAATATTGTAGGTTACTTAATAAAAATATGCATGGACATACCCCACATGCTTGCCTTTAAAAAACAAACTTTTCTGGAATTTCATGTGGTGGACAGGCCAGTTTGATCCCCCATTCTTTCCCAGTAGGGCACTGAATGAGCTGCTGCCCACTTCCCACTATTCTAAATAGGCCTTTTCACAACATCTCAAGGTGTTACTTTTTCTGTTGGGTCATATCCCTTGACTGTTTCTCCTGAGTGGAGGAATTAAAAAGACAGAGATGGTGCAACAGCACCAGCCCCCTCCCTACCACCTGCCCTTACCTGGGCGCTCACGTATCGAGCAAACCACTCCCGGCCTTTTCCACATTCACTGCTACAGTACTCCCCAAACTTGGCTTTCTCCTCCTGGTCCAATTCCTCCCTGGAGAAAAGAGCAGAGGGGAAAAAACTTTCAATCCTCTGGAACAAAAAAGGTGACAGTAGGGGAAGAGGAAAGAGAGGAACTAATAAGCACTGCATCCCAGCTATGTATAGCTGCCTGACCTACTTCAGCTCATCTGACCCTCTGGGTAACCCTCTCGAGGAAATGGTGTCATTTCTATTTCATAGATGAGGAGACTGGTTTGGAGGGTCAGACACAGCTGGGGAGTGAACAGGGCTCCATCCAGACTTCCTGGCTCCAAAGTCCACATTCTTCCTCTCTTGTCCTCCTGCCTCCAGTTAGGTGGTCCAGGTGGCACAGATCCATCCACTGAATTCAGGAATGCCTCAGTCCCAGGAGGACACGTGTCTGATGCCACCTCCCACCAGTCAGAAGGAGGGCATGGCTGCTTATTCCTTTGAGCTTGTGAACAGCCATTCTGCTCACCTCTGTCCTCTCTGTGTGTGGGGGCTGGAGACTGGGGGACAGTAGGGGGTCACCACCTCCACGGTGGACAAAGTAGTCACTGGTCTCAAATCACTTCTGATCACTCTTCATAGGGGGTGAATACTCCACCCCAAGTGTAATGACTACGAAAATGAAGCAGGGGCTGAGGCTCAACTGGCTTATGCAATATTTCTTTTATTTAAGGTTCTGTAGAAAACATCTTGGTCTCATTTATCCCTAAACACCAGATGAAATACGACAATTTGCCAGCCATTTGCAGTGATTTCTGGAATGCTCTTGAAAATGCATCTGATCCAGCTGTCCACGTTCCATGATGCCGACAGGCTGCCACAAATATAGACCAGGCTTCTTGGCAACCTGACGAGCTTTGGGGCTCTCTTCCTTTTCATTAACTGGGTGTGTGCTCAGAGAAAGCTGACTAATGTCAGTGTGAGTCAAACCATGTAAGGAGGAAGCCACATCTACTGCTCTCCCAGGATGCGTTCAAAATGAAACGTACATGCATTTTAAGAGGGTCAGTGAGATGGATTATCATTTGAGACTTTCCTTTTTTTAACTGCACGGGAAACTGAGGCATGTCTGAGAAAGGCAGACCCCAACTTTGCCAGTTTATAAACAAGGGACCTAAATCACAATAGAAAAAAATGGATTCTTTGCAGTGTGTCAACGGGCAGACATTCTTATTGCTTTAACGAATTTGGAAAACTTCCCCTTCTTCCAAAGCTCCCCAGGTTGTAACATGCGTGAGTGGTCCAGAGGCTTTGCTAAAAGGCAGATTCAGACCAGTGGGGCTGGGTGCTGCCCGAGACTCTGCATGTCTAAGAAGCTCCCAGGGATGCTGATGCTTCCGGTCTGCAGAAGACAATCTGAGCAGCAAGACCTTCAGCCCTGAACGTGCTGCTGTGAATGATGTACGGCCTCCAGTCAACACCTGCCACCGTGAATCTGCGTTTGTTTGCCTCCCCTCACCCTGTCTGAGATGGTAATACATGAGGGTGGGAGAGCTAGAGGCCTATCCACAGATTCCCTGCTCCTCCCTCTGCATTCTAACTCCCATTCCTCTTCCTGCTGCTCCCACTGTCAATGCTCCCTCCCTACCTCTTCAAGAACCGAAGGAAAGGCCAGAAAGAGGTGTGAGGAAGAGTCCCCGCCCTAGCAGCTGCTTAAAGCTCAGCAGCCCATGAGCATCACAAGGAGCGTGGGTCACTGAAACTTCTTGCCTTATATTGCTACTAAATTTAATGTCAGCTAATAATTGCAGTCCCCTAGCTAAGCATGACTCTGACATGGAATGCCAATGAGGAGTTATCCTGAAAGCTCTCAGATACTGGGAAAGTGAAACTAGTGTTCTCTTAGATTCAGCAATGATGCGGTGAGGGTGTCAGTGGAGAGGTCAGAGCAGTGGTGGGAGGGAAGGAAGGGTGAAAATTCCCCAACTGGTTCTATCTGCAGCCCTGGGTGGGGTTGTGAACCACTGGGGCGGCCCATCAATGGCTAGTGAGGGGCTGGGAGCCCTGGCCCCAGGGGATGCTCTGCTCAGGGCCAGCCCAGAGTAGAGAGGCCCCTGGGGCTTACCCTCCAGAGAAGATCTTCTCCACATAGCTGCGCATGAACTCCCTGAGCTCCAGGGACTCCTCGTCCTTGGCCGACTCCGTGCTCTGGTTGGAAGAGAAGGACTCGTTGGAGGAAGAGCGGCGGTACTGGTCCCAGGATGGGTGGGAGGGCGACTCGCCCATGTCGTTCTCGCTGTCTGCTGACTCTGTGGTCTCACTCTCTGACCCGCCGTCACCCTGGGAGCTGTCCCCATCCTGCAGCTTTGGTGGCAATGCTTCCACGGGTGAGGAGGAGGATGGCTCGGTCTCGAAGTCAATCAGTGAGCCCACAGGGACCTCCGGGGCCTCCATGGCTCGGGTGGGCTGCCAAGGAGGACGGCAGGTAGGTAGGCCGGACAACTAGATTCCCAGGAGTGTCAGTGGGAGCTGGAGACCATGCAGGAGCTTGCTAAGCACATGTGAGTTGCTTGGCAACTTCTGGCCACCAGGAATGAGTCCTCTGGGGCAGCTCACGCAGCTCTAAGGCATCTAGGACGAAAGCACACAAACACGATCAGCAGGATAACAGCTCCTTGTGTTAGAGAAATTCAGCACTTAGAATCCAGACTTAAATGAATGAAGTAGGTGTCCAATTCCCTCTAAAGAGAATTTGGGAAATCTCTACACTGCTGTCACTTTCCCCCTGTCCATTTTACTGTTAAACGTCTGGTGTGTACATGATAGGTGCTCAATAAGTATTTGTTGAATAAATGAACAAATAAACACCAACAAGAAGGATTTCTCTACACTAAGCAAATAGACTTCAAGAGTGCTACATCTGCCGGTCCTCTCCCCACTCCAGCCTGCCAGACTGAGGCCAATAAATAAAAAGTCTGACCCAGTCAGTCACCAGAGACACACCTGCGGCCCACTGTCTTAAGTCCCTCAAGACTTAGTACCAGCTCTTCCAAGAAGCTTCTCTCCAACCCTATTCAAAATAATTTACCTACTGAGTTCCCCTCTGGGCCCTGGAATTTTATTTACACTCACTTATGATCCTGTTTGTTTGGCGGGTAGATATTAGGATTTCTGTTTATCCCATTAAAGCATAACCCCAGGAGGGTGAACCAGGCCTTAGCCACCTCTGTAGCAACTCAAGTGCCCAGCAGAGTCTTGACTAATAAAGTGTTCACTGCACGTTTGCTGAATGGTGAACAGACCTGACCGTGAACATGCTCTAAGTATCTGGAGCATCGACAACACAGGCTACATAGCAGCAGAGCTAGAAACAGAACCTTTGCTTCTAAACCAGGTCTTGAGACAGCCAGTTTGGGAGTCACCTGCCAGTTCAGAGCTCCTCCCTTCCCAGTGACAAGTGGCAGACAGCAAAGCAGGAAGTAGAAGCCCCTCTGGTTGCCAAACCTCCTCTGGAAGAGCACATCCTGAGCCGGGGCCACATCCCTTTCCCCCTTTTTTACTGACCCAAATATCTAGGACAACACCTGGCTGATAGGTGGCTGCTGATATTGATGAACTAATGTGCCTTCTGAGGGTAATTCAATATCAAAACTGCATTTACTGCCTGTTAAGAGCTTAATGTTTACAAATCGATTATGGGTTCCTCCAAATTCCCCAGCCCAGGATATTTTTAAATGCCCTGAGTCAGAAAGATGGAATCACTGGCTCCTTGTCATTACAGTGGAAACAGCATACCCTCAGCAGAGTCCCACAAAGCTTTCCTTGGTCCAAAAAGGAGATACATAAACCCCAATGCAAAAGAACTTTCTGGGGCTCTTAGTAGCTTAGACCACAGCACACTACCACTCAGAGAGCTTGAGATTAAGGAGTGGCAGGCTGGGTTGAGCAGCCTAGGCTCCCCTCTCACCAGTCATGTCTCTGAGCCACGGCCTCTCTCTCTGGGCTGGGTCTCTTCATCTGACATTGAGGCCAGGTTAGCTCTCTAAGGTCCTTCTGGCAATTATTTTCTCAGATTCTCCAAAGAAGAGAAAGTCACACCTATAATAACACATCTGATATTAAAATGGAAAACACACTAGGAAAATGTTTGCAGTCACTATGGTAGGAAAATTGAGTCATCAATTTATATTATAAGTTTACCCAAATCCAACTAAAAAAAAAATCTATATTCTAACAGATATACAAACTACTCAAATAGGTAAGGCACACAAGAGGAAACACCACTGTTAAATGCTGAGACAATTCTTCAACCCATATTAAAGCAATTAGGTACTATCTTATACTACTATGTTAGCAAAAATTTAAAAATTACAATCTAGCCCTCCCAGGCATGGCTCAGCGGTTGAGCATTGACCTAGGATCCAGGAGATCGTGGTTTAATTCCCAGTCAGGGCACATGCCTGGGTTGTGGACTCGATCCCCAGTCGGGGACATGCAGGAGGCAGCCGATCAATGACGACTTTCTCATCAATGATGTTTCTCTCTCTCTCTTCCTCTCCCTTCCTCTCTCTGAAATCAGTAAAGATATATTTACATTAAAAAAAAATTATAATCCAAATGCTGATGAGGTTATGATAAAACTAGTATTCTCAAACAATCCTAGTAATATGGATAAATACTTTAAAAAGCAATTCCTATACTTGTAATTCTCATTTTTTTCTCCTCTGATCCAGAAATTTAAATGCTTGGAATTTATCTTAAGAAAATAATTCAAATCACTCAAAAACAGTTATGTGAAGAAAAATGCTCATTGCAACAGTATTTCTAATCCTGATAAACTAGGGGTAAAATCTAAATATAGTAAAATGGCAAAAAAATTCTAACAATTTCATGCAATAGTAATCAGTGTATATGTAATTAGAAAACCATTAGAACATCAGTGAATGTTCACTTTATAGTTAGGTAAACAAAAAATTTTACAGTCAACAAATAATTACTTAATCCTACTGTAACCTAGTTCCCGGTTCTGAGAATATTGAGTGAATGAATTTTAATTTTACTATCATTATGATTATGTATACATATGGGAAAGGACTGGAAAAGAAGATAGGAGTGGATTATAGGGCTGGCACAGAGGTAATTTCCCCTTTTTATTTTGTTCTTTACCACAACAATACAGTTTGCAATAAATAAAGTCAGAGGGAAAAGGAAACAAGTATCTTGAAACATTTGAAGTGGTCGGAAGGGCTGTGTTTACTTACCAAAGCAGAACCCCACAGTACAGGAGGTTCCAGATCAGACTGAATTATCATGGCTATTTCTGGTCCAGCCTGAGGCTAATGAGCAGCTCTCCCAGGGCCTTCCTAGCTAGAAAATTCTGGGAGAGCATGAGTCATCCTTTCCCAGAAGTCTCATCTGTGGGCTAAGGAAGGAGGGGACAATGTGAGATGAAGAGGCACCAATAGAGGGCCCAGTCCTGAGCACCACGAGGGAGGGCACTGTGGGCTGCAGCCCTCGGGCCCTGGGGCCTCATGAACTGTCATCTCACACTGCTGCCCTGGGCCCCCTCAGCCCAGGCATCTCATGTCTCTTGGGAGAGAAGGCAGGGATGTTCCCAGAACTAAGAGCAGGGTGAAGGGGCCGTTTGTGCTAAGGACGTTGGAAGTCTTCCCACCCTTTTCTTTCAGGAAGGAAATGTAATTACGGGCGTCTGTGCAGGACAAGGTGACGGTCACTCTGAGCACACCAGGAACACACACCTCCAGTCACTACCTGTGTTGGGCCAGCCAGAGAACATAGAGGAAGTGGGCCCAGTGGGGGCTGACCTCACTGTCCCTGTTCAGGACCAGCAAGACACTGCCTTGAAGGATCTTGGGCCCAGTGGTGTCAGATCTAAAGGACTTTCAAAGAATGCTAAAATCTCCTTATTCTCCAACCTCGGCACACAATTTAAATTTACTTCAAAACACGTTGTTGGCCGAAGAAAACATCTGTGGATTGTGCCCCACACACGGAGGCCCCCAGACCCACTGTCGATCCAGACTCTGAGACATAGGGTTTTAAATTGCAGCGGAAGCTCTGCAGTTCCAGTGTGTGGATATTAAAAATGCTTTTCTATAGACTGGAAGCAGAACAAACCTTCCCACAATAGCACTTTTATAATTTATTTCCGAAACCTTATGACAGAAGTTTCTACCAACCAGATTAGGCTAAAATTCCAAGTCAACCTATAACTTCCAATGGCCTTAACCATCTATTCAGTCAACAAATGTTTATTGAGCAGCTGTATGAATCAACTACTGTGCAAGGAGCTGGGAGTACAGCCATGAACAAGGCAGTATGGAGCACCTGGTCGTGTGTGTGTGTGTGTGTGTTAGAGGGCAGGGGGAGGGTAAGAGACAGTTAATAAAATAAAAACCCAGAGACAATCTCAAAGTGACATCCTGAGAATGGTGGGAGGGGGGTTTCTTTGGACTGGGGGTCAGGGAGGCGGACATCTGAGCTAAGACAGAAGATCAGCCGAGAGTACGTGAGGGTCTGCTGAGCGGAGGAGAGTGGTTTGGGCAGAGGGAACAGCCTGCACGGAGTCCCTAAGCAGTTATGACTTTGGAAAGTTCAGGAACTGGGAAAGCTGATGAGGTAGAGAGCAGCTGCTCTCAGAGAAGAGGCTGGCCAGGTGAACTGGGCCAGATGTGCAGGGAGGGCTTGTTGGACATGGTGGGAGCCTGGAATGCATTCTAAGGGTGTTGGGCAGCCATGGGAGGAATTGAGCACAGGCAGTGACCATGGAGAACAGGAGAGCAAAGGGGCCACTGGTCACATTCTGGTGGGAAGTTTCCTGGCCTTCTGCAGCCACCTCCTTCTGCCCAGCCTTTTCCTGCCACAGTGCACCCAGCTGCAGAAGGAACTCGGAAGGAGGTTGCCTTCTTGTGGCTGCTCAGCCACATCCCCAAGGGGCTTTGCTCAAACTCTGATTTCTCCAACACTCCGTAGCAACCAGAGGTAGGACTTCCCCAGCAAGTGAGCCTTGAGCAATCAGAAGAGGTTCCCTGGGGGAGAATCCAGAACTTACTGTAACTCTGCTCCTTGCCATTAACCTCAGGCAGTTCCCTCTCTTTTACTGTCCCCAAGAACTATCAGACATGCTGCTCCTCCTGCAAAATGTTGAAATACCTTGCTGGACCAGCACACATAACACACACGGGCTCATGTTCATGACTACCCAACTTGCCTTTTATCTCACAGCATCAGTTAATCAAGGCTTGGAGAGGTGAAGCAGGGGGCCCACGTATACCCGGCTCAGAAGTGACAGAGCACAGGATCTAAACATAGGTCACCTACAAAGCCTGACCACCATGTTGTCTCTACAGCCACCTCCCTGATGCCTCCCCAAGGACACATTTCTAGTAGTGGAGTTGCTGGGTCAGAGGTTTGCACACTATGAACGTTAGGATGGTATTGAAAAATTACCTGTGACGATATATACTTGGGTTTTACACCTTCATTTCAACTGTAAGGTCAAAAGCTCAGATTATCCACCTCCCTGACCTCCAGCCCAAAGAAACCCCCTCTCCCAGCACTCTCAGGATGTCACCTTGAGACTATCTCTGGGTTTTTATTTTATTAACTGTCTCTTACCCTCCCCTTGCCACACACACACACACACACACACACACACACACACACACGACCAGATGCTCTATACCTTGTTCATGGCTGTATTCCCAGCTCCCTGCATAGTAGCTCAATAAATATCTCTTGACTGAATAGATGGTTAAGGCCATTGTCAGAGGAAGGTTTGGAAGTAGAAAAGAGGAAGAAAAACCTCTTGATTCCACAATCCCATCTCCATTTCTGTGGTTTCCTTTCTAGTCTTTGTCAATGTGAAGAAAAATCTAAATTTTTGCTTTGTATCTAGCCAGTGCCTGTCCCTCTTGTGACATCTACAAACACACAGGCACCCACTGGGTAGAGTTTTCTGGTCCCCTGAAGAACATTATATTTCAAACTGACCTAACAGAGGTCAACAGTCAGTCTGGGTTGGGCTGTAGGAAGTAGGGCAGACAGACCCCTGGCTTAGATTTCTGGTCTCTGGGGCTGTCGAGATAACTGAACTTGATCAATTATTAGATTACTGTTATCTGCTTTTGTTCAGCTATTAAGTGACATAATGATGAACTGTTTCCAGGAAAATCGTGCCTCCCTGAAATAGCTGGAGGAGAGGAGAGGGAGAATTAGAGAAGCCTTTCAATGCTGCTAAACACAATCACCCTGTAAGGAACGTGCTATGAACACGATGGACAAACATGTAAATTATCCAGGTTCCACAGAACACTCCTCAGCTCCCCTGCACACCAGTCTGCCCTGGTGGAGTATGGGAACCATGGGGTATGGGAACAACTTCCACACACCCCCTCCCCCTCCCATCCTGCCACAAAGAATTAGCCTCAGCAGCAGTGGCAGAGGCTCCTCCTGCAGCTCCACCTGCATTTGTTCAACACATTCAAGGATCCCTCAGGTGCCCCGACCCCCCTGCAGTCCCTAGTCCGAGAAGGATCCCAGTTGACTGACCTGGGCAGGCTGTGGTGAGGACGCCCAGGAGCCCTACTGCACAGCCAGGCGCTCCAGTACCCCAGCCAGACCGCAGCAAGAGCCAGGCTCTTTAAAAAAGCGTGCTTCCTGTTGCTCAGAACCTCTCACACTCAGACCACAACAAGGACTTACATCTGCCTCTGTCAGGGGTTGAGCAGCTCAGCCCTGATAAAGCTCCTGACAAGCAAATCCGCTCATCATTTTCTGGCTGGCTGATAACTGACTTTGCCTTGGAACCAGGGAGAGGCTTTTGGGCATTTGGTGCTCTGAAGCAATGGTTGTTCCAATGAATGAATACGTAGCAAATAAGAAGAAATGTCAGGATGTCCTTTTAGATGTCAGTGTGTTCCAGCAGCTGTTCATAGATTTATAACCAGTCAACATGGACCTAGGGCTACTTATGGGTCAGTGGAATCAAAGAAACCCATTACTGCAGTTGGGCAATGTATGTAGTGGTGTTTCCTGGTAGCTGATGCAAAAATGGGAATCATACTAGGTCATAAAATTATTTTCATTCTGACAAATTCACCTGCAGAGTAGCTTTTTCCAGACACTGAACTTAAAAATGAATTTGTCAAGACAGTTTTCATATGAAAAGACACTAATTATTATAACAAAAGTCTCTAATAAGGTTCTGTAAGAGATAACAGAGATGTTGAAACCTACATTTTAAAAATGACTCTCCAAATATCCATTAAATCAATTTGGTACAGGTATTTGCCTGGCTGGAACATGCTACCAGGTGAAGGTAAGAAGCCCCTGGTGACACAGGGATGGAGCATTACACACCTGGAGATGTCACAGTTAACATGCCCATGAGGGTCTCTGTCCCTTGAACAGCAGATGTCCCAAAGGGCTTTGGCAAGCATCAGATCACAAACTGTTCATGGCTGATTTCTCTGAAGAGCACCTGAAGTGCCAACATTCTGATTTGATAATCAAAACAGGATCCATGTGCTGAAGTTCCCAGTAGGAGAGGATTGTCCTTCTGCTGTGAATCTAGAAGAAGCTGACTTATTCCCTGGGACACAACAGCAGCAGCATCTCAGGCAGCTGCAGGGGCTTCTCTTGTGGGGTGTATGGCCCAGTGAAGACATGGACAGTGGCAGCTTCGCCCTACTCCTCCACCGCCATGTGCAGGCACAACTGGGTCCCATACAGGATGGCCTGCCTGCTGGTAGCTGGCTTGAAAGAGGTAACCCTGGGAGCATGTCTGAATTAGCACCTGACAGGAGAATTCCACTTGTGAGTGTCAGGGCTAGTCTCTAGTTGGCTGTGCCTCTTCATGGTCCAGGATTAACAACCTTTGGGCCGCGCTCCCCCAAGAGAAGTTCCCTGTGAGTCAGTACCTCATCTCTCTGCTTCACCACAGGATTCTCAGGGCCAGAACAGTGCCAAGCACACAAGAGTTGCTCAGTGAGTATCAGTTGCTGAAAACTCACAGGTCAGAGTTCAAAGGTGATCTCCATGGCCACAGTCTGCTTCCTCCACCTCTGCATTGGTTTGCAAAGTCAGCTGGCCCACCCCTGCCTAATCATCACCACATACTTCCTCCCACTGCCCTTGGTGCTCAGAGAAGGGAGAAAGCAGCTTAAGAAAGACGGGCAGAAAAATGCTGCATTGCCAATGTATTTATAACCAAAAGGAGGAAAGGCTATAGGATCACTTATTGATCTTTCAGTCAATAAAGCTTCTAAGCCCTGCCCCTAAGACATTCTGCCAGTCTGCAAGAGAGACCACCACACAATTCCTGACCTCAATGAACTTCCAAAATGACCCGCAAGGCAAAGAAACTGATTCAGCCATTCATTCCATGGAAACACAAACCTGTTTTTGGTGTAGGTGCTGTGTGCAAAGCACTATGCAAAGAGTAATTTATAGATTCAATCTTTAAAAAGTGCACACCTTAGTAAGGAGAGTAAGACAACTGTGTGATCAGGCACAGGGCACCAGCAATCGAGGCACAGGGCTGGAGGAGATGGTGGCTCAGAAGAAGCAAGATCATACCCAAAGGCAAGGATACTGTCAGGGAAGACTGCCTGAGCTACATCTCTCTGAAGTCTGGGTCAATTCCTGCTAAGTAGAGGTGGAAAAGAAAGCAGCCCCAGAGACCAATCCATGTCAACAAAGTCCTGACCTTTCCCACGGGGTGGGCTGTGAAATGGTGTGCACCTCCCTTTGGTTTGTGGAATTTAATGAATTACTACTGCAGTGTGGCCTTGGGAGTAACTTAATTACCCTCTCGTCTTACATCTGAAGCAGGGACTTCCAAAGCATTCAAAAGATTTCTGATGGCCAAGTGGCACGGGGTGGGAAGTTTGGGGAGGGACAGGGGTGCCTGTGGCAGTTCAGGACCCATGTTCAGGACCCTCATGGCATCTATCACAACACAACCCCCAGCTCCCTGGGTACAAGGTGCAGGCTGGGACATACCTGCATGGGGACAGGTGAAACTGATTGGCTGTAGCTCCCAAGAGAGTCCAGGTGAGACACAGATCTGGGGATCATGAACCAGAGCACATGGGAAGCCACTCAGAGAGCAGAGGACTAAGCTGCCCTGCTGACGACGACAAGGCAGGTGTGGGAAGAGCAGAGGAGCTGCTCTCAGAAGACTAAGCACAGACTGCCCCAAAGCCCTGCACAAGGCTGAGGGTTTGAATTGGGGCCAAGTCCACACTGGTCAAGGAGACTGGAATTGAGCACGTGGCTGCCACAGTGATGAATTTAGTCTCCAAATCACAATCTCTCATCTTTGAGGAAGCAAAGATAAAAGGTGGGGAAGGTGAGAGAGGGCAGATATAAACCTCATTTCAAAAAAGGAAGACGGCAGACTCCATGAAACAGACTTAGGGAGATAGCCAAGTCAGGGAATATCTAGAAAAAGGTTACTAACAGGATGGTTACTAACAGACTATGCTCTGGCGCTACAGTGTGTGATTCTTACAGATGTGTGGATGGAGGGGCACCATGCGAGGAGCACACTGGTACTTGACAAATGCATGACAGCTTTGAGGACAAGACAGAAAATGTGGCCTAAATGTTGCATAATTAGGTAGATTTATAAATAATGGATTTCATTATCTTGAAGTACACTTTTGGTGGTTTTTTTTGCATTTTAAGATCTCTGAAATTGCACGTGCCTTATCATTGCTCCCTGCCAGGCCCATCATGACATAGTTGTCATTGTCTGGAGTCAAGGGTGGGACCCTCTTTTTTTTTAAGCAATTAAAAAATAAATTCAAAAAGTACATAAGTCATAACTGTATCACTTGATGAATTCCCTTGAGGTGAATATTCTACATAACCACCACCCACCTCAGGGAGCAGAACATGCCCCTCCCCTGGTACTCCCCTCCTCCCCAAAGGGAAATGGAAGGAGCACTCTGTAAAGAGCATGTTGATGGCAAAGACTACGGGCTTTTACAGAAACCCATGGACTTTGATGGCTCTGAGACAACTTCCAAGAATGGACTTCTCTGAATGTGAAGTTTTAGAAGTGCTTTAACCAAATAATTCTGTTAATACTTTCCTCTTTATTATGGACAGGAGTGATACTTGATTATAATCTATGTCTAAGTGATTCTAAAGGAGTTCTTTCAATACACAATAAAAATTATAAGTGAAAAGAAAGCATTGTGGGATAGTTTAAGTGGAAACCTTTGATCTTTCTTCATAGTGCATAAAATAAAATAGCAAATCTTACAACTGATGATGTCTTAAATTCAATGCACTATGATGGTCGAGCTGCCTCACCAACAGTCAACTTAGAAAGATGTCTCTATTGCTAATGGGCAAAGGACTTCAGTCCAGGCTCTATCCTACATCCTCATTAATTACTCAGATTTAAATGCAAATAACATGTTGTTGGAGAACATGGGGGACATAAAGCCAGAGGGATGGTTAACTCAGAGAATGACACAATCAGGACCCAAAAAGATTTTAGCAGACTTCAGTGGTAGGCTGAGTCTAAAAGACACCTCTTCAAAATCACAATGAGAAAACACCTCACATCTATCAGAATGACTATTATCACAAAGGCAAGAGCTAACAAATGCTGGCAAAGACGTAGGGAAAAGGGAACCCTTGTACACTGTTGGTGGGTATATAAACTGGTGCAGCCACAGTGGAAAAACAGTATGGAGATGCCTTAAAGAATTAAAAATAAAACCACCATATGATCCAGCAAGTCTACTTCTGAGTATTTATCCAAAGGAAATGAAATCACTATTTTAAAGAGTCACCTGCACCCCCATGTTCACTGCAGCATTCTTCATAATAGCCAAGACATGGAAACAAGCTAAATGCACTGATGGATGAACGGATAAATAAAATGTGGTATGTATGTACAATGGAATATTACTCAGTCGTAAAAAAGAATGAAATCCTGCCATTTGTGACATAGATAAAACTTAAGAGGTAAGTCAGACAGAGAAAGACAAATCTCACTTATATGTAGAATCTAAAAGTACCTCACAGAAACAGATACCGCATTTGTGGTTGCCAGAGGAAGGGAATGGGAGAAATGGGTGAAAGGGTGAAAACATACAAACTTCCAGCTATAAGATATACAATCTGGGGGTGCAATCTGGTGACTATGGTTAACACTACCGAATTATGTATTTGAAAGTTGCTAAGAGAGTAGATCTTAGACGTTCTCATTGCAAGAAAAAAAATTGTAACTGTGAGCTAATGGATGTTAATTTAATCTGGTGATCATTTTATGATACATACATGTATCAAATCATTATGTGGTATACTTTAATGTACACAAATGTTAGATGTCGATATCTCATAAAACTGAAAAAAAATAAAAGACGCCTTTTGATAAGAAATTTGTTCATTCCTGGGCTTTTGCTGAGGGCCTTCCATGCTCCGGGCATAACGTGGGAGCAAAGGGGTGATGACAACATGGTTTCTGCCCTTGAATAACACATACATTATAGTGAGGGTGTCTGACATTCGGACCCAAAGTTATACAAGTCCAATATTAAGAGGCAGCTCATTCGCTGACTATATGTGCGCTGAATCAATGTGTTTGACTCTAACAAAAAAAACCCTCTAAACTGACCTCCAGGTGCATTGGCAAAAGTACCTGATCCAAAACAGGAGTAGATGGTTTCCCTCACCGCTGCTCACCTGTCAGGCTGCTCCTAGGACATCATGTCCAATCCACACCTTGAAAGGAATGACCAACCTCTCATACGGCGAGTAAACACATCCAAGAACCCACAGGCATTAGTTCTCCTCAACTGTTAAGTCCAAAGCAACCCATTAGGATGCTAATAAACTTGCAAAAGCATTTTAATTCAATTTTGAGGGTAAAACAATAATATTTTTTGATATCGAAGAATTCAGAAAGCTTCTACCCTATATACCCTCTTTGAAAGAGTTACTGGAGGACGTGTTTTAGCAATCCAGTGTGCATGAGGATAAATACAGACAATATGTATTTTCCTCCCACACCAAAAATCAACAAGGAAAACTGCAAAATGAAATGCCATATATCTCTCCAAGAAGACGGACAGCTAACAGTATACTTGGGGATGAGGGAAAAGGGAGATTTCAGACATTACCTAGATGTTGGTAAAGTTAAAGAGTCTATTAAAATTTTTAATGATAATCCTAGCTTGAGAGGGAGAGAATCTTTCAATGTAACCATAGACAGGAAAGGGGGAGAAGGGGGAGTAATAGAAAAGCCTAGAAAAAAGTATGGCAGGACAAAGGCATTTTAATTCAATAAATGCTTGTAAGACTTTTTTTTTTAAAAGAAAGAAAGGAAAAGAAGAGAGCTATTGAGATTCTGGAGAGCATGCAAAATACATACATACATACATATATACTGACATATGTAAAAACAAAAGCCTACCTGATAATGGTGTCACATGAGCAATGGTGAGCAAGTCGAGGACATTTACCCTGGGAGAAGTAACTTGGGAGACGAGATGGTGGTCTTCAAAATTTTGAGGAGTGACAGAGGGATCAGCTTGTTTTAGTGGCTCCAGAGGGAAGGGTGAGCCTAGCAGTGGAGCCCCCGCACAGCAGCTGTCTCCACCTACCAGAACAGTCCCTCCACAGTCCCCTTTCTCGGGAAGCCAGAAGCGGACAGTGGTTGTTGTCTGCTGTTAGCAGGTTAGCAGCAGGAGAGGTTGTTGAACCTCTAGTGCTTTGTGCCATGTCCACTCTGAGGTAACATCTTAGGATGCTCAGTGCAGGCTTTTCTCCAGTGCAGCTGTCGTAATGGCTATATCTGACAGTAACTCCTATTTTATGACCTCCAGGAAGAAGGGAACATCTAACATGTTCACAGTGCACAGGAAAGAGATAATGGACCATCTGCTGGTTCCCCAACACAGTGACTTCCTAACAAAACTGTGACTTCACCGGGTCAGTGAGTGCTGGGGTAGGCTAGACCGTGGAGGAGACACACTCCCTGCCTCACAGTCCGGGGTTCCTGCCTCCCCGGGTTCAGCCACAATGCAGTAGGCTCCACAACAAACCCCAGTTCACCACAATGCCAAAACCCAGGAGGGTCCAGGAGTTCAATTAGTCCCCAGGGGACTAGGGAGGAAGGAAAAGGGATATCTGATTATAAGCCAACAGCTCCTCCACCATCTAAGCCTCTGAGATTTCTTCTTCAAAAGTCGTCCTAAGTCACAGCTCAGAAGTCACCTCACACAGGCATTTGGGTAAACATTTTGTACTTTACTAATGTTTAGTTCACCCTAGGAAATTCCTCACTGAGTTGGGGAGCCCTCTAATTTAAAGCAACCAGGAGGGATCTGGTGACAGCTGTTTCCCATTAATTTTTCCTATTAACTTACTGAGTTGGTTTCACTATAACCAAATGTTAGAATTTACTGCAAGGCACCTCCCTCCTTAGTGAGCAGCTGTACCTCTTTAATAAAAGAAGGACACAGCTGACAATTCTTGGACAGCTGGATTCAATTTGGATATAGACCCACTTGGCCTTCCCTCCTTTTGGGTAATTTGGCAAAATAAATGCATATTGCCCCAACCCCTGGTATGGAAATAGCTGCATTCAATTATTGGACTGGGATAGGCTCCCTGAAAGATCTGGGACTTGGTCCTTCACCAAAGAACCCAAGGGAGGTGAGGGATGGGCTAAACAAACGTCCGCTCTCTTCCAGCTTGGTGCTTTGCTTCCACTGGCCCAGTGAAGGGCCACAGTGAAGAGCTGTGTGCACCAGACATCTGTGTCTCTGTGGGAGGAAAGGCTCTGGGCACATCCTCCTGGACAGAGGGATCAGCCAACAGGCTGCAGTACACACTGGTTAAAAACTGCCGGTGTTTGTCACTGCCTAGCCATAACACCTGTCATCTCTGGCTGCGGGTCAAGGTGCTCTGCAGTCTGGAGCTGGTCAAGGCTGCCCATGCAGCTCTCCAATGGCCACACGCAGAAAGGCATGCTGCCACTATTCAAAAGCAACCTTGCACAAGCATCTGGATGTTGGTTCTTCAAGACAGAACTTCTGCTTTGATCAGGCTAGTTTCACCCCCCCCTTCCTCCCCCTTCTTCTTCTCCCCCCCCCCCCTTCTGCCTCTCCCTCTCCCTCTCCATGCCTTTGCTAATGCTTTCTTCATTTCCCTATACACACTACCCACATCCTCCTGGCTAAATCTCTTGGCACATCCAAAACCTGCTCTTCAACATGGAGAAATCTGAAAATTGTTACTGTGTTACGCTGGTGTTTTCTATAGGTCATTTGTCATCTTTTGAAATCCTCCCTAATGTTGAAACATGTTCAACAATATTTTAAAGGCTATCTATTTAATCTACTCTAAGGAAATAACCCAACATATAACGAAAAAACCCCTATATGCAGCATTATTTATAACACCAAAAACTGAACATAGTCTAAATGCTCAAAAAGAAAATTATGTAAATTCTGTTACATTAATTATGGCACGTCACTGAAATATTAGAGATCAATAATGAAAACAGGGCATCATGAAAATGCTTCTGCTAAATGGAAATGCAATGAAAAATGGAGAAACCAAAATGTAAAATTACACTCTCCCAGTTAACAATGTAAAAATAATTTAGAACAAGGCCACAGCTATCCTGTGTGCCCCACACTGTTGCTATAAGGATCAAATGAGCTAATAAAGCAAAGAAAAAAATGTCAAATGGCTAAAGTGCTATACAAATTCTAAATAGTAGGCATCTGAAGAATGCTCAGTACATGAATCAACAGAGCAATCAAAACTTTAAAGATTACATCAGTATCAGATGCCCTGGAGAAAGTGTTCATTTCAAAAGTTCTGCTTTACAATTTTTACACAGCCTTTGTTTTCATCCATATCAACATGTGTGGATAGAAATTCAATGATAGAGAGTTAGTGGTATCAATGGTCCACTCATTCAGAGTCTCTGAACAAGGCAAGAGTTATTCTTGCAATATAGGCTTCGCTTTATTTGAGTGAACGAGTGACAGAGTGAGAGCAAAAGAGAGAGAGAATGAGAAATCTACTTTAAGAGATTAACTTCTTGATCAAGTCCAGATCAGGCTCTGCAGCATGAGCTACACACACTTGTGACAAGCTGGATACAAACACTTGATGTCCTAGATGAAAGACTCTTTACTCTCAGAGCAATCTTGCTCTAATTCTCCATGTATCCTCTTTCCTAATGTTCCTGGTGGAGAGAAATAAAGCTCATTGGCTTACGGACAAACCATTCACTTCAACCTGGCAGCCTGAGTGGATGCTGAGGGGCTCCTTCCCACTCTGTAAGGGCAGCAGATATGTAAAGATAGGAACAGGGAATTTCAAGGAAGAGGGTTCCATAAGTTCTTTATGTGACCCTGCACATGAGGCATTTCTGTCAATCCACCTAGTCTTTCAGCTTTAATTTTCCTCTTTCTTCATATGGACCACAATTTTCCTGAGCCAGATACATCCTGACTTCCTCATTTCTTTGTTAAATGCTTCTAAGACACGTCTTCTGGCTTCCTTATGGTTCTCAGGAAGATACAGTGAGCACACTCTACCCTGTCCCACCCACTGAATGGGGCTATAAAACCTGGACAGAATAAACAGAGCAGCTATTTGAAGTGTCTGAGAAGTAAACAGTAGTAGAGAGATGAGAGAAGACAGCCAGAATTTGATGTACCACAAAAGTGGTAGGGATTTCCATCTCCCCACTCTAGGATCCCCAGCCTGGACTAAATACAACTTGATACCCAGAGGTGAGCATCAGTATGGACAGCAGAGCACCAGAAGAAGCCATCTAGTCCTGACTTGTAGAGCACGAAAAGGATCGCTTAATTCTCAGAGACAGTGGGTCAAATCCCAGGCAAACTCCTTATTTCATTCCTCTGTCTTTTCAGCTCTCTGATGTCCTGGTCCCCCCGTGGTTCTGCAGAAGCAGAGGACTCCACAGGTGCCTGGAACTCTGAGTGAGGAAAGCTTTCTTTGCAATTAGAGATGCTGTAGTCTTAAGAAGGTAAAAAAAACCATTGAATTTTCTCTCAGTCCTGCTCTTGCTTAGTCATGGATGTGAGCTAAGGAAAAGTATAGCAGAGCAGGAGGAATAAAGGCCCTGCTTTCTGGCTAAAGGACCAAGGACAGACGGCTCCAGGAACTGGAATATACTAGAGAGATTGCAAAGAGGGAGGAGCTCAGAAAAACAACCCCATAAAGCTGTTTATGAGCTCCTGGGCTCACCCCTGAGCTAAGCATGTGTAGATATAATCCTAAACAGCATACTATAGACTCTTAAGTTCAGGTGAGACCACCGCCCAGGGCCCACATGGCTATGCAGTGGCATGCAAGGAGCAGATCAGAAGAGCACCATGAAGACTTTGAAAACACAAATGATACAGAAACCCACAGAAGGCTAGTAAGAACTTAGAATCCAAATTCAAATTGGTTGTTTCATAAAGCAATATTTGAAATATTCAGAATCAATCCCAAATTACCAAACATACAAAAAAGTCAGGGAAATCTTCAACTTGCATGGGAGAAGATAATAAAGATGCCAGTGCCAAGACGACACAGCTATTGGAATCAGCTAAGACTTCAAAGCAGTTATTATAAAAAATATTACACAAAGTAAGAGGGAACATTCTTGAAATGAAGGGGAAGGTTAAAAGTCTCAGCAAAGAAACAAAAGATATAAAGAATCAAATGGAAACTGTAGAACTAAAAAAATAACCACTGGATAGGGTCAACATCAGAATGAATACAACAAAGGAAAAAGTCAGTGAACATGAAGATAAGTGATAAGTAAATATGATCTAATCTGAACAACAGAGAAAAAATTTCAATAAAAATGAACAGAGCCTTGGGGACCTGTGGGACAACATTAAAAGATCTAATGTTTGTGTCAAAGAGTCCCAGAAGGAGAGGAGAAAGAAGGCAATGCACAGAAATTATGACTGAAACTCCCCCAATTGGGGAAGGACCTAAACCTATAGCTTTGAAGCTCAGTGAATACAAAAAAGGATAAATCCAAAGAAATCCACACCTACATGCATCATAATAAAACTGCTGAAAACTAAAGACAAAGAACAATCTTGAAAACCAGAAAAACACGAAGGATTGCTCATGGGGGAGTAAGATTCAAATGACTGTAGTTTTCTCAACAAAAACTGGGGCAGCCAGAAGGCAATGAAATAGCACTTTTAAGTGCTTAAAAGAACTGGCAGCCTAGAATTCTATAGCCAGCAAAAATGTCCTTCAGGAATAAGGTGAAGTGAAAACATTTTCAAGAGAATGTGTTGCCAGTAGGCCTGCTCTATAAGAAGTTATAAAGAAACTTATTTAAACAGAAGGAAAATAATACCAAAAAGAAACAGGGAACATCAAGAATAAAAGAAGTGTAAAATAAAAGGAAAATATCTGGGTAAATATAATAGACTGTTCTCTTCCTCTTGAGCCCTTTGAAATACATTGGACAGTTAAAAACAAAAATCATAATATTGGCTGGTGAGGTTTTCAATGTGTAAAGAATGTAATAATATGAAAACTATAGCATAAAGTGGAAAGAATAAAGAGAACTTCATTGTGCGAAGGGTTCTAATTGCCACTTGAAGTGGCATAATATTGATTCTAAATAAACTGTAAAAAGTTAAGTGTGCATATTATAATCCCTAGAGCAAACACTGAAAAAAAATCATACATAAAGTAAAAAACCCAATAGATAAATGCTAAAATATATTCAAATAATCCTGAAGAATACAGGAAAAGGGACACAGAGGAAACAAAAATGAAATAAACAGAAAACAAAATATAGAATGGTACACCTAAACCCAAACATATTAATAATGATATTAAATGCCAAATGTGTAAACATACCTATTAAATGACAGAGATCATCAGAATGGATGAAAAGACATAACCTACATATAAGTTATCTACAAAAAAACTCACTTCAAATATAATCATATAGTTAGATTAACAATAAAATGGTAGAAAAAGATATATCATGCAACTATTAATACAAAGAAAGCTGGAAAGGCTATATTAATATCAGAAAAAGTATACATAAGAGCTAAGAAAATTGCTAAGGTAAAAAGGGACTCTACATAATTATAAAGTGCCAACTCATCAAGAAGATATAACAATCCTAAACGTGTATGTACCTAACAACAAGAATTTCAAAATACATGAAGCAAAAACAGAAAAACTGAAAGGAAAAGGAGACAAATCCACAATTATAGCTGGAGACTTTAAAACTCCTCTCTTAGTAATCTATAGAATGAACAGATAAAATCAGCATGGATATAGAAGAGTGGATCAACACTATCTACCAACTGGATCTAATTGACATTTTAGAACATTCTACCAAACAAGAGCAGAATAAACATTCTTTTCAATGCACATGAAATATTCACCAAGATAGTCCATATTGTGGTTTGTAAAACAAACCTTAGAAAACTTATAACAATTGAAATCACACCATGTTCTATAACCATAATGGAATTAGACTAGAAATCAATAATAGAAGCATAACTGAAAAATCTCCAAACATTTGGAAATTAAACAACACACTTTTACATAACCCACTGGTTATAAAGGAAGTCTCAAGGAAAATCAGAAAACATATTGAACTGAATGAAAATAAAACATATGAAAACCAGTGAGATATAACTAAACCAGTGCTTAGAGAGATGTATATAGCATTCAAGAAAAGAACAAAGGTCTTAAATCAATAATTTAAGATTCTACCTTAAAAACTAGAAAAAGAAAAGCAAAATAACCCAAAACGAGCAGAAAGAAGGAAATAATAAAGATAAGAGCAGAAATCGATGAGGTTGGAAAAGAGATATAATGAAGAATACCAATAAAACCAAAAACATTTTCTTCAAGACGACTATTAAACTTGGTAAACCTCTAACAAGATAGATAAATGAAAAAAGAGAAAAGACACAAATTATCAATATCGGGAATGAAAGAAGAGGATATCACTAGAGATCCTGGAGACATTAAAAAGTTAAGGGCAAAACAGACAACTCTACACATAAAGCTGACAAGTTAGATAAAACGGACGGATGCCTTGAAAATCACAAACTATTAACCTCACTCAAGATGACATGGATAACCTAAATAGTCCTAAAACTATTGAAGAATTAATTTGAGTTTAAAAGCTTCCAAAAAGGAAATCTCCAGGCCCAGATGGATTCACTGGCAAATTCTACCAAGCATTTAAAGAAAAAATAGCCCTAGCCAGTTTGGCTCAGTGGTTAGAGAGTCAGCCCGTGGAATGAAGGGTCCAGGGTTTGATTCTGGCCAAGGGCACATACCTTGGTTGCAGGCTCAATCTTCAGCCCATAGGTGCACGAGTGGGAGGCAACCAATCCACGTGTCTCTCTCACATTGATGTTCCTTTCTCTCTCCCCTCTCCCCTCCACTCTCTCTGAAAAGCAATGGAAAAAATATCCTCGGGTGAGAATTTAAAATTAATTAATTAATTATTAATTAGGGGGAAAAGAAAAAATAAAGAATACCAATTCTACAAGTCTCTTTTTGAAAATTCAATAGGATGTAACATTTTCCAGTTCATTTTATGAGGCCAGCATTACTCTACCAAATCAAAGACAGTACAAGAAAATGACAAGCCAATATCCTTCAGGAACGTAGATGCAAAATATTAAATATCAGAAACTAAAAATACAGCACCATAGAAAAAGAGTAACACATCATGACCTAGTGGAGTTTATCCTGGGAATGTAATGCAAAAATAAAACAATGTAATCCACTGTAATGAAAGTCTAAAAAAGAAAAACCGTATGATCATATTAGCTGATGCAACAACAAAAAAGCATTTGACAAAATTCAATCCCCATTAATGATAAAAGTTCACAGTAAATTAGAAATAGAAGGGAACTTCTATTTCTCATAAAGAGCATCTAAAAAACTCTATATATAACTCTATATCTTAATGATGAAAGACTGAATGTTTCCCCTATAAGACTGAGGATGAGACAAGGATATCCTCTCTTACCTCTCTTATTTAACATAGTATCTGAAGCCCTATTTAGTGTAACAAGGCAAGAGAAAGATATTAAAAAGCATCAGAAAAATGTTGGGAGAAAATAATCCTGGCTCTATTCACAGATAACATATTGTCTAAGTAAAAATCCCAATCAATGTTCTTTTAAAAAGCCACAGATCGCCCAGCCGGGCGTGGCTCAGCAGTTGAGCGTCGACCTAGGATCTAGGCCATCGGGGTTCGATTCCAGGTCAGGGCACATGCCTGGGTTGCAGGCTCAATCCCCAGTCAAGGGCGTGCAGGAGGCAGCTGATCAATGACTCTCTCATCATTAATGTTTCTATCTCTCCCTCTCCTTTCCTCTCTCTGAAATCAATAAAGATATATTTTAAAAAATAATAATAATAAAAAATAAAAAATAAAAAGCCACAGATCTAATAGGTGACTTAACAAGGTTATAAGATACAGGGTTAACACAAAATTCAGTCATATTTCCATATACTAGCAATACTTTGGAAACTGAAGTTAAAAACTAAAGGTATAAATCTAACAAAACATGTATAGTGTTTATATGCTGAAGACTTCAAAACACCGATGAAAGAAAGAAGCCAAAGAAGACCTAATAAAGGAGACACATACCACTCTTTTGAGGACTGGAAGACTCAACACAGTAAAGATGTTAATTCTCCTCAAACCGATCTACAGATTTCATGCAGTTACTATCCTAGAAGAACTTTTTTTTTATCCTCACTCGAGGATATGTTTATTGATTTGACAGAGAGAGAGAGAGAGAAACATTGATCAGTTGCCTCCTGTAAGTGCCTCGACTGGGGATTGAACCTGCAACCTTTTTGGTATATGGAATGATGCTCCAACCAACTGAGCCACCCAGCCAGGGCCTAGAAGAAGTTTTTAATAGCTATAAACAAGCTTATTCTAAAATTTACATGGAAAGACTAGAGTAGCTAAAACAATGTTAAAAGAAGAATAGAGTTGGAAGAGTCATACTTACTGACTTTAAGACTTACTGTATTAGCAGTGGTAATCAACACAGTGTGATGATGGTGAAGTGATAGACACACAGATCAATGAAACAGGACGGCATCCAGAAATAGCCCCACACAAGTAAGCCAAGTGATTTTTGACAAATATCCGAAAGCAATTCAATGGACCGATGGTAGTCATTTCAACAACAAATGATGCTGAAACAACTGGATATCTGTAGGCAAATAAATAAAGAGAACCTTGACCTAACCCTCACACCTTATACAAAAATTAACGCAAATGGATCACAGATCAAATGTAAAACATAAAACTACACTACTTTTAAAATAAAGCCAGGCATGGAGTTTTTAGACATGACATTGAAATCACTATCCATAAAAGAAAAAGTTTATATACTGGACTTCAGTGTTTTGCTCTGTGAAAAATACTGTTAAGAAAATGAAAATACAAGTTATAGACTGGGAGAAAACATCTGCAAGTCACATACCCAACAATGGACTTACATCCAGAATACAGAAGGAATTCTCAAAATGTAAGAAAACAAAGAAGCCAACTTAACAACAGGAAAAAGAACTGGCACTTCACCAAAGAAGATATAGATGGTAAGTACACGAAGACATTCAACCTCATTAGCCATTAGGGAAAGCAAATAGAAAGAGACAGGGAGACAGAGAGAGGTAAAGAGACACACAGAGAGAGGGAGACAGAGAAAGACAGACACACGCAGACTCACTGCTGGATCAAACGACAGCAGTCTGAGATGTGAAACGAGAGGTCTTTCTACCAAACATTTTAAAGATTTTTATACCGTCCAAAATAGAAATTGTATACAATCACATTTTTCTAAAGACTTTTCCTCCTTACAAATCCATATTTGAATAAAAGGATGGCATTTTCAGACATCTCCAAACAGTCACTGCTCCTGCCTCTTACGTGCTCTCATGGGACGGTCTGCCGCACCTGCGTGCTGTGTGGTTCCTGCGTCACATGCTCTGTAGGTCAAAGCCACTGCTCACTACTGCTGCTTCAGTCCATGACAACGGTGTGAGAAAGCCATGTCAGTTTGGGCTGTTCTTTTACATAATACTATTACTATTATCTAATATTTTAAAATAATTAAATAATTACAACTAACATTCATTGTATGTTCACTACACACCAGGCAGAGCTAATGCTCTATACTGACAACCTGATTTAATTCTTGAGGAACATATGAGCTGGGTCCATTACTACCCTCATTTTATGGCTGAAGAAACTCTGAGGCTTAGCAAGGTTAAATAGCTATCTAAAGCCATATAGCGAAATGGAAGAGTCTAGATAAACCCACACAGAGTCTGACTCCACGGTCCTGCTATAATGCAAACAGGTAACTGTGCTAATCGGAGGTGTGGGTAAGGACACTCCAGATAGCTGCAGAGGACTGGGGTGGATCAGCACCCCCTCACCGGTCCCTACAGAGGACTCAATCTACGGGTCTCCCCGTCCCGAAGTGATGCAGGCAACATCTGATAGCGATCTGATATTTACTCCAAAGCATTTAAAGTTTCCTAATTCTCATTTCAGTAGAGACTGGCAAACAAGGAGGGCTTAGCACTTTTCATACAGATACTGTATTTTCGGACCTAGCTGGAGTGTGGAAGGGTAAAAAATATTTCTAAGTCTAGCACAGCTTCAGCTTATATTTGCAAGTATTGTCTAAAATCTTAAACTGGAAACATGTATAATCAATCACTTTTCTACCCACAACAATATGGGAAATATTCTCTTATGTGACAAATATGATATTATGATAATGATAATAATACTATGAATTCTCTTATTTGAGGGGAACCTCAATATATATCCAAGAATTAAAATAGACAAAATTCTGCACTCCAATCCTGCTTTGGAGTATAAATACATGTTTTCAAAAAGTGTAGTTGGCAGATGTTTACTCGCATGTAAGTGAAAAGAAATGGGCTCCCCCTGTTGCTTAGAAAGTATCTAAGTAGCCTTCAGGGGTTGCCTAAAGTATATTCATTCACGGTTCTCAAAGCACAGGCTTTTCCAGATGTCTTCTCTGCAGAACTCTAATCTACTTTAAAAGTAGAGCCAATTTTCTTTCACCTTGAATGCTTATAGCTGAAGGCGGCTCCCATTTGGTCTACCTTTTTAAGACAAGAAACAATAGGTGGGAGGGTTTGACTTGAAAGAGAGAGAAGGGAATGAAAAGACGGGCCTGCACAGAGACTAATAACCCTGCTGAAAAATGGAGCTAGGCTAATCCACAGTGGGACTTCTCGACTGTGGCACCATAGACACCTGGGCCAGATAATTCTTTGAAGTGAGGCTGTCCCATGTGTGCACAGTAGGATGTTTACCAGCCCTCCTGGCCTCTACCCACTAGATGACAGAGCACTCCCCTCCCAGACATGAGAACTAAAAATGTCTCTAGCCACTGCCCTCAGTTGAAATCCCTTATCTAAATTAACTCAATCCTGTTAACTGCTTCCTATTGAAAACCCTTCTCTTGTTAACATCACTGTCACCCCAAAAATAAATCCAATAAAGAGTCATCAGATGGCCCTTTGACAATACAAGTCCCTACCTTAAATAGTTAACATTTTTGGTCAGAGGGAACCTTGTGCATTGATTTCCTGTAATTAAAACAGGCTCCAAATGGCACTGACCACTCAGTTGCCTCTACAGCTTTAAAGGGGTGGTTGTGTGTTTCAATTGTCCGGTCATGTTTGTTCAATCATTAGATACTCTTGGGCATTGCCCTGCCTGGTGTGGCTCAGTTGACTGGGCATTATTCCGTGCACCGAAGGATTGTCGGTTCAACCCCTGGTTGGGGGCATGCAGAAGGCAATCAATGTTTCTCTCTCTTTCTCCCTTCTTCTCTCTGTAAAAATCAATTAAAAATCTTTAAAAAAAATTATTGAGCATTTACAGTGTGCCAGCTGTTGTTCCCGGTGGACAAGACAAGCAAAAGCCCAGCCCTCAGGGAGTTTATGTTCCAGTCAGAGGACAAAGAGGTAAACAACCACATCACGATAGTCCCTCATAAATGCTGTGAATAAAATATAAGGACAAATAGGTTCGAGCCACACAATCCAGCATGGCAGCCACTTGCCACATGTGGCTACTGAGCCATGAAGCATGGTGTGTTTAAACTGAGACGTGCTGACCACACCAGATTTCAGACTTGGCACAAAAAGAAAATATCAAATTTCTCATTAATAATCGTTATATTGACCAGATGTGGAAATAATAATATTTTGGATATACTGGGTTAAATAAATTCTATCAAAATTATGCTGCCTGTTTCCTTTACTTGTTTAGTGTGGCTGCTAGAAACTTAAGATGCTGTATGAGGCTCACCCTGTATTTCTATTGGGCAGTGCTGGGCCAGAGAAACCAGATGGAGGCAGGAGCTCCTTCAGCCCGAGACACCCAGAAAGGTCACTCACTCTGGAAGGCCAGAGTCCCAACTAGAGGAAAGGCAGATTCACAGGAGCTCTGCAGTGGGAATGAACCTGGCCCACTGGAGCCACAGCCAGGCAGTGTTGCCCAGTGGGGAGTGGAGGGGGAGGGGGTAAAGAGCTGAGGCTGGCAGGGCTGCAGGCCAGGCACTAGGCGGGGGCCTGGAGGCCAAGTTTAGGAGTTGGGATTCCATCCCAGGAGCAATGGGAGAGCACTAGAGGGTTTGCGTCAGGGGAACACCACGATCTGATTTAGATTTTGCAAAGATGCTGCACTCTGGCGGCCCTGTGGAAGAAGGCTTGCACGCAGGCCAGGACAGAAGCAGGGCCACTGGGCAACTGTCAATCTCCTGGGACCCCAAAGCTTTTGGCCACTCCAGGTGACCTTAGAAGAGGACAGGAGACAAAGTCAGAGACGTTGCTACTTCTCTCCCACAGGATAGCTAGTCTTGTGAATCCTACTTACATTTACATTCTGATTATGTCAAATGCCTCTTTCCTCACAGGAGCAGATAAAGGAAGCGTTTATTATCCAAATCCAGCCTGGGATTCCCCGAGTGAGCCTGCTGCTTCACGAAGTTCAGCATAATCGGCCTCCTTAGAGCAGAGGGTATTAGACCAGCTTTCCTTTATTAACTGGTTTCCTGTTTTCTGTGTTCCACCATCACCACACTAATTAAGTTAAAAACTGGAGGGAGGGGGTCTTAGGTTTGTCATTTTGATTGCATTTAATTCTTTTACTTCATTCTTGCTATTTACAATGAACTTGAAATTTGGTTTTCTTCTCTCATGAGGCTTCCACCCCTTTTTACTGGGCCCTGTTTTTGTTATTTAGCTTCCTGGGTTCACCCCCCCAGGCCCCCCACCTCAAGGATGTCAGCTGAACAGCAGCCCTCTAAGCTCATTTACTTTGGCATTTTCCATTTTCCATTTGCTCTGCTGTTTCTAGATTCTCATTTTCCCCGAGCTCTCGGTCATTTTTGCCACTGGTGAGTCATTTGCTCTGAGTCATGCTTGGCTGTGATGCAAAAGCCAGGAAAATGCCTCAGAACGCACCTGGTTTACAAAAGGATGTCACCAAGGAACAGGGTCTGCTCCTAGGCATGTGGTTTCCTAAGTGCACTCAGTAAGTAGGAGAAAAAATAATCCCTTTTCTCTTTTTCCCCCCTCCAAATTTACCATTTCTCTAAGCATTTGTGGAAAAAGTCTCAGTCAATTTGTTCCAGACTTTCAGAGACAGGAGAATGTTTCTGGAATGAACCTACAAGCCCCCAGGGATAAAAGCCGGTCTTTCTTATGTAAGGTTCTTCCTCTGTTGTACCACGTGGAACTTGACACACAGACCACTTTAAGCCTACTTGTCCTTTCGAGAGCTGTAAAGATACTGTTCTACATGGAGGCCACCAAACTGTAGATAAAAATAGAAAAGATGAGAACTGTCCCCGACCAGAGGAGACTGGGAGATGGCAACTACGTGTAACATGGTGCCTGGGTTGTCTGGGTCTGCATGCCAGTTCTGCCCTCACAAGCTGTGTGATGGGAGGCCAGTTACTCTGCCTCTCCATGATGCCTGTCTTTTCATCTTTGAAATGGGGATGGTAACAGTGGCCACCCCATAGTGTTCTTGTGATGGTTGAAGTGACAACGCTCACATAGAGCACCTAGCACATTGCTGGGCATGGCAAGTAAACCCAATAAATATGAGCTACAACAACCACCTTACCCCTTGGGAACACAACATAAACTGTGTTCCTCCCTGACAAGGAGTTGTCAGGGCTAACCCTGAAGTTTAAGGAACTTGGCTCTGAGAACCACTCTATGAATAAAAGCTCTTTCCCCACACTCTTGCCTCAAAGCCTCACATTTTACCATGACAGACTCATTTTTAAGCACCTTCCTCCCCAAAATAAAACTCTTGGCAGAGGTATTGTCACCAGCATTCAGCACCTGGGACCAAACAGCCTATCAGGTCCACACAGAAAGGGATTTCAAAAGGCAGGAGGAAGAATGGAAAGTCGGGATGCAAGTAAAGCCCACAGGGCGGGGTGGGGGTGACACTCAGGGACATTAAAGGACATCAGATCTCTGGAAGGAGACACAAGAGAATGGCGGGATGGTGCCACTGGGGAGGAGGCTGGGAACCTGGAGGGGTAGGGAAGGCAGAGCCAGAAACGATTTTTCACTGGCCATCTTTTTGTATCATTTGAATCTTATATCACCTGCATGTATTGCCTAATCAAAATTAATTCAATTAAATAGGGGCAGAGGGTATTTGGTATTGGGGTAAGACAGAGCCAGAAATAAAAAGGTCTCTGCAAGTCATTTCAGATATTTTGCTGGCAGCCTGCCCTCCTCTCACCCACTCCCCTACCCCCTCACCCTCACCCCAAATGAGAAAAGTTATTCTATGAACTCCTGAATGGTTCATTTTTAGAACATCAGCAATGTCCTTTCAGGGTCAAAATCTGAGACACTGCAACTTAGAACTCTCAAAACCTTATGAAAAAAGCCCTTAGAATTACTGGAAAAGCTCCACAAGGGAAAATGCAACTTCTAATGACATAACCTCCCATCAAAGCCACTGTGTGGGGTCTAACACTGGAGCATCATGTCCAGCTATACCATTTATTTCACTGGTGGACATCAATGAGCTATTCCTCTAGCACAAGGACAGGGTAAAGCAAAATAAAGAAATAATCCCTCCAATGTGCCTGCAGAGCTAAGGAAGAAATCCATATCCAACCCAACTGTGCCACTAGTAAGACCTGTCCACCAGCAGGCGGTGAGGGGTAGGGAGGCAGAGGGCTTTGTAATCAGAGTGGGCAGGTTTATCTGGTCCTGCATGACCTTGGGCAAGTCACTCAATTTCCCCTCCTCACCTGTGATGTATTGAGTCACCACTTACCTTGCAAGTTGTAAGGATCATGGAAGATTTCTGTACAAATACCCAAATCCATGTCATTACCCCTAAAAATAACCCAGCACCTCCTGCCGGTTTTTCCCTTTAAAATGTCACTGAATCTTAAAGTTGGAAAGTGTTATACATTAAGTTGTGTCCCCCTAAAAAGACATGTTGAAGTCTTAACCCCTGGAATCTGTGTGTGCCCTTATTTGGAAACAGGGTCTTTGCAGAAGTAATTAGTTAAATTAAGAGAAAGTCATAATGGAATAGGGTGGATCCTAAATCCAGTTTGACTGGTATCCTTATAAGAAGAGAAGAAACAGAAACACACATACAGAGAAGATAAGCGAAGGCACACACGGGGAGAGGAAGGCAACGTGACAGAGTGGCAGAGATGGGAGGGATGTAGCTACAAGCTGATGAACGCCAAGGGTTGCTGGAAACCACCAGAGATTGGGAGAGGCATGAGCAGATTCTGTTGTTTTAAGCCACCAGTTTGTGGTACTTTGTTACAGCAGCCCTAGGAAACTAACAGGGGAAGCTATCCAGTTTTACTATCGAATGTGTGAATTTCCTTGCCCAAAGGTCAGCTAGGCAGTTTATGTATGACTGCCTCTAGTTAAAAACAAACAAAAAAACCAACATTATCTACCAAGGAAGCAATCCCTCCCATCTATGAAAACATCTGACTGTCATAAATACCATTCATTCAATAAATATTTACTGAGCACCTACTATATATGCCAGGTACTGTTTGGGGCACTGTTGATAAGAGTGGTAAATGGGGAGCAGACATTATTGACCTTATTTGAGAACCCTTTTATAAGGGTTCTCAAATAAGGTCATTTCTGATATTGTTATGAAAAAATAAAACAGGATAGAGTGAATGGGTTGGGATCCAGGAAGAAATTACTTATTGTTGGGGAATGTTTCATTAAGGATGTGACATTGGAGCAGTGACTTGAATGAGAGGGAGCCAGCCATGAGAAAATCTAGCAGGAGGATCTACCAGTGCAAGGGCCCTGAGGCAGAACAAGCTAGACATGCTCAAACCACAGAAGGTGGGATTTTTGTGAGTGAGAAAGTAGTCATTGATGAAGCTGGAGAAACAAGCAAGGTCAGTCAGCACTCATAGCCACCCCAGGAGACCAACGTAAGAAGTTTCAGTTTGATCCCATAAGTACAGGGAAGCCACAGGGAAGAGACATGATTTGACTCATAGTTTTTAAAGGATCATTCTGACACAATCAAGTTCTTAAAATTGAAGTCTTTCTCACTATAACTTTTGTCCTTTGGTTTTTGGGATCTTGTGCCTTTACAGAACAAGTTTAATAAATGACAGCTCTGAACCTTCTGTAATGCTGGCTCCCAAGATCCTCCTGGCTTACCCTAAATCATTCACCGCTGTGGTAATTTCCAATGAATGTACTTGATTTTCCCTGTGTCCTTCATTAAATGTGATGTCTGGAAAAGAACACAATATTATTCTAAGCATGGAGCAGACTGGAACTATCACCTTTCTCATTCCAGATTTATATTTCTATTGATGTGCCCAAGTTTGCCTGTTGAAACATATCTACAATAATTTCCCCTTGAAGTATCCCCCCCTTTTTAAAAAATCATTACCAGATGATATGTTTAGAGAGAGGAAGGGGGGGGAGAGAGAGAGAGGGAGAACAGAGAGAAACACTGATGTGAGAAGAAACATCAACCAGCTGCCTTCCATACTCACCCCAACCGAGAACAGAACCCGCAACTTAGGTGTGCCCTGACTTGGAATTGAACCTGCAACCTTTTGGTGTACAGGACAATGCTCCAACCAACTGAGCTTAGCTGGCCAGAGTAAGTCCCTTTTTTGATGCCCAGATATAGAAAAAGGGGTTAAAGCTCGTTCCTCCCTAATGAAAACAGCCGTGTTAAGTTTTTGTTTGTTTCTTTGTTTTTTAAAGTGTCAACATTACCCAAATAATGCCACGTATAAAAAACTGGATAAAATAAACAAAACTACTGGGTTAGCTCCCAAGGTTTCACAACCACTGCATTTCTCTGCCGGATGCAGGACAAGGAAAACAATTATAGCAAGTTCCCTACAATTGCTTTGGTCTCTTGCATCACGCAGCTGAAGACACCTAGACTATTTGGAAACACCGAGCACTTGAGCAAAACACACTCCCTGCAATCATACTTCCTACTAGATTTCTCAGACTTATAAACAAATCTGAGTAGACGAAGACTACCTCAAGCTTGGGAAGGAGGAAGTGGTGAAGGCGCATCTATACCTACAAGCTAAGCTGACTTAGCTGGACAGATGGTGGGAAAGAAGGGTGCTCTGCCGATGGGTGCTGGGAAAGCCCTTCGGCCCCGAGATGTGCAGATATCCTGACCAGACCCTTCCCACATCCCCTTCCACGTCTGGTATCAGATGGCTAGGTTTAACACTGCTTTGCCCCCTAGGACCTAAGTGACCTTGAGTAAGTCACTTAGCCTCAGTTTCTTCATCCGTGACACTGGAATGAGGACACCACCTATCACTACAAGTTTATTGTGAAGGTCAATTAAGATACTGGGTGTGAAAGCCCTTTGTAAAGTACTGTCACGTGATAGTGAAGGATTATTATTGGCAATAGGACTTCTACTCCTCCCTTTGCAGCTCTTTCCCGCAGCGAGTTGCCTTTTCATGACTTTTTTTTTTTATCTTCCAAGGCTGCTTTTGATGTTTCTTTTAACCTGATTTTTTTTTTTTTTGAGAGAGGAGGGAGGCAGGGAGGGAGACATGTAACATAACTCACCCCACTCTAAACCTTTCCTAAAGATTGTCCTAGAAGAAGTCCCTTTAGAGCCATTTGGAGTCGCCATAAAGTAATTTACCTCTGAAAAGCCAAAGTTATTGTCATGAAAAGAGAACCACATCTGATATCTGTGGATCTTCTCCATTTTCTGGAATTCTATAGCAAGTTCATAAGGTTGGTGATTTACTAATGTCACTCAATAGCTTTTCGCTGTCTTTAGTTGTTATGTTCCCAAATAATACAAACTACCTTCACATTACCTGACACACGCCCTACAGAAGACAGACAGACAATGCAAAAAACACAGGGGAATGCATTCCAGAACCAAATGAGAGGCTAAAGATAATCTGCTGATCACTGAGAGCGCCATGTGGGCATCCTCAGCTGTCTTCATTTCTTTAATGGAAAAAGAAAATCTCATGAGTCAACTTTTTCGCTGTGAGCCCATCTCAATAGCCTATCGCCCTGCAGTTAAATACGTACATAAGCAGTCTTATATCTCAACAAAGTGGAAATAAAAATGAGTGACAGCCGAAGGGAAACCCTCTGAACAATGGGAGAACGTACACTTCCAAACAGAAATAGAGAAGACGGGAAGGAGCGCTCCTGTGTGTAACACAATCTAAGTTTCCTTTTTTTTTTCCCTTTGCTTAATTCGGTGTTAAGCACCTTGGCTGCCCTGGTTTAGGTGTAGGGAGGGGGTGCCTCTCTAATAAAATGAATCTGAAACGTTAGGCGACAATGGCCTGGCCCCTGCCAGCTGCCAGCTTGCCTCGCACACTGACTCGCCACGGCCACAACCTCCACGCCGGGGCGCCTCTCACCTGGGCCAGCTCAGGGCCAAGTTCCTGCTCACTGTGCAGGTTGGCACCCTTGCCCAGCACTTAACCAGGGAGTTGGAGGCGCTGGCCCGTGCCCACTGCAAAGTGGCTTTCCTCTTCCCGGTTTCCTTCCAGATCCAATCAATCCGCGTTCCTCCTAGGGAAGCACACACCCAGGCCAAGGGAAACTGGTCCCAAGTCTAGGAAGACACGTCGAGTCCTTCCCAAGAGCCCGCAGGCTGGCCGGTCGGTCCGGAACCAGCTGTCCTGCGCTCGGCTGCTTACACCGCGCGCACGCCGCCGTGCCCTCTGCAAGGCTCCTGCTCGCTCGCCGACTGGCGGCAGGGGCGGGAGCCCTGGGAGCGCACAGGCAGGGCAGACGCGGCGGGCGCCCCGTCCAGAGCCCGGTCCCCCGGCCCCCGCATCTCCCCGCGCTGCCGCCCCGGCGCGGACAGGCAGCAAACTTAACACCGGACACACACGCACGACTTGGCAGCGGTCTTTCCCACCCGGGTCCCGGGCGCTCCCTCCTCAGCATGCCTTTCCAGGAGTCTGGGGGTGTCCCACTGCCCCCCCCCCCCAAGACTGAGGCACCGGCTCCATCTAAAGCCACTTGGAGACACCATCTGCCACCGGGGTGGGGACACCTCGTCCAGTCCCCCGTATCGCGGGCGCCCCTTCCCATTTCCTCACACACATACACACCCCCAGCACCCGCGGACCCCGCAGGAATCCCTGCGGCCCCGGTTTCCGACCCGCGTCATCCCAGGACCCCTTCCCCTCCCCGCGGTGCCTCACCGGCCGGCCCCCGGGAGAAGCCCGTGCGGGCGCCTCGGGCGGGCGCTCCAGCTGTCGCCCCTCGGAGAGCTCCCGCGCCGCCCGGGGACTCCGGGGCCCGCTTTCCCCCACCACGGGCCCCCGCGGCGCCCCTCTCACCGCGGCGCGCGGCTGGCTGACGGGCGTAGCGAGCGGGCGCCGGCGGGCTCGGCGGTGCAGCCGCTGCGCTGGCCCCAGAGCCGGGTCCTTCCGAGCGCGGACTCGCGGCAGCTGTCAGTCAGCCGCCGGGTCCGCCCCCGGCCGGGTCTGCGCAGGCGTGGGGGCGGCCCGGGAGCGCTGTCACGTGACGCGACGGCGTTGCCGCGGGAGCCCCGCGCTCCCCGCCGTGTGGGGTCCGTCCCGGTGGCTCTCGGCCCCGACGCTCCTCCGTGGGACCCCTGGCCCCCCGCCTCTGGGGCGGCGCTCGGAGATCTCCCGCGGGAAGGTCGTGGGAACCCCGTTGCCTGGATCTGCTTAAAAACCGGGGTGTTCTCTCGGGCCGGGAAGGGTTGGGTGGGCCAGGCCGTTCTGCGAGCCGAGGGGTGGGCGATTTGGTGATTTTAGGGGTGGCGGTGGGGAGCCCCAGCAGGGAGTCGGGAAATAAGGCCTGGTTCTGACTGCTACCCCGCCCCGGGTGTCCCCACCTTTAAAACACCATTGGCCACTTCCTGCTCCCCTCTTCCAGAGTTAGGGGTGAAGTCATGGCATTAAGGAACATACTTTAAAAAATAAGTCAGGGGTGCGTGGCACAGAAGGGCAATTTGAGACCGATTTATTTTTTGAAAGAGGGCATGTTAAAGGCTGCCAGATTCCACCTCACCTGCTCCGCAAGTCTAGTCCAGGCTGCATCTTTTTCAGCAAGTACAATAAACACAACTTGTAAGCCATCCTGTCCCTTCCACATTTCTTCAATTAAAAAAAAAAGAAAAAAGGTAATGCCCTGGCCGGTGTGGCTCAGTTGGTAGGGCATCTCCCAGTGCACGGAGAGGTCACGGGTTCAATTCCAGGGCAGGGCACATGCCCAGGTTGTGGGCTCCACCCCCAGCAGGGGGCGTGCAGGAGGCAGCCGATCAATGTTGCTCTCTTATCATGGATGTTTCTCTCTCTCCCTTCCCCCCTCTCTCTCTCTCTTAAAAAATAATCAGTAAAAACATTTGTTTTAAAAGGTTAAAAAATAGAAGTGTCTCCTGCAGGAGCCTTTACTAGTTCTAGAGGAAGGACGTATAGAAGCAGAAACTGACATCTCCCCAGTAAGTTTGGGGTTATGTCCAACACCTAGCAAAATTAAGTATCTGATTCTGGAGTACGGGCTCGGTACCTCAGACTCTAAAGACATCCCCACAGCTGCACTGCAGAGCTATAGTGCTCCTTCTGGTGGTTGCTGTTATGAAATAATAAAGCGCTGTCTTGAAATAAAGGCAGTAGTATCTGAAATGGGGCTGATGTCAATTTTAGAAAACTGGGTTCTTTGAAGTTTTAGGAGTTGTGCAGGAAGAACTGGGGTCCTGCCACTTATGAGAAAAGATGACATAGATTGATAATCAGGGATCATTCCCAGGATCCAAGCATGGAAATGCTGGTCCCTGGGAAGAGGACCTATTGAACTTCAGACTTGCTGGGAAAAGTTTAAGGGAACTACATGGAGAAAAAAGCTGGGAGCTGCAGTTCCACACGAGTTATGGGGCCTTCAGTGCCACAGCTACCTCCGGTCCTTCCCAGATTTGCTCGATGAGCTTGGTATGGCCATCATGTATAAGAAGCTGGATCTCTGGGTGTTTCAAGTTTGGTGTGAACTCAGGAAGGGAAGGAGATAGCCTTCACTTCTTCATGTGGACACTACAGATAAATGGACATGCTGTTGTTTCCTGTAAGGTCTGCCATGTTTCCAGCAGAATATGAGCCTGTCATGCATACTTTATGGGAACAGAGGAGGATTGTATTTGTGGCTGAAGGAAGCCCTCCTCTGGTTCAGTGAGTGAACCTAGCACAAGGCACCACCTCGTGCATGCCTGACCTGGCTGGCCATACCAAGTCATCAGGGAAACTGAAAAGTGGGAGCTCATGCAGGGTCAAATTCCATTTGGGGAAAATATCATTTCTCCTCAAGAGATTCATATGGACCTTCTCTCTTCCTATCTCTGACCGTGCCAGAGGGTTGGAGAGAGGCAGATGACATAGCCATTTTTTAAAAGGGAAGAAAGTAAATTCTGCAAGCCACAGACCAGTGCACTTGACTTTGGGCCTGAAAAATATTCAGAACAGATTACTCACAAAAAATATTTGTGCCCCTCAGAAGAGGAAGCACCAATGAAAAGGCCAAGTCATGCTAGGTTAACCTTATCTCTGTTGTGAAATATATAGACTGGTAAATCAAGGAAATAAAATAGAAGTAGTATGTCTGGACCTGGGAGGTGTGTTTACCAGGATTCTTTCAGTTATAAATGACAGAACTCAATTCATATTGGTTTTTGAAGCGAGGGACTATATTGGCTCCCATAACTGAAAAGTTCTGGGGTTGGTTCAGCAAAATCTAGGGGCTCAAATGATGTTATCAGAACTTAGTCTCTTTCCCCTACCTGACTGCTTCCCTCTGAGCTGGCTTCATCCTCAGATTAGGTTTTTTTTACAGAGTGGTCTCTACCAGCACCAGGCTTATAATCTTTCAATTTAGCAGCCTCAGTGGAAGAAAGGATTCTCTCCTTCAATATTTCCAGACGAAATCCAGGGATTTGGTCTGAGTGGACCAACATCACTCATGTGCTCATCCCCTTGAACCAATCCCGGAGGCCAGGTGTTGGCTTAACTGGACTGGCCACATCTGGACAGGAGTGAGGATCAGTCCCACCTGCTTACTTGGGTAGAGAATAAGGGAAGGGTGGATCCCCACAGGAAAATGAGATGCTCTTGTCAGGAGAAGGGGGACAGACTCTGGGCAGGCAAGGGAAAACAACATATTCAGGACAGAGCATTTGCTAAGACATCTCATGGTACTGTACGAAGGGCGGGAAGAAAAGGAAGGAGAATAGTAAATTTACTGGATGACTGAATTAATATTCAAAAATACTTTGATTACAGAATGAGTCCAAAAGACAATTACACAAGATAAAACTGGTGGTGCGACTTAGCATCAGTTCTGTGTTTCTGGTTGCCCACCATGCCTATTTTTCTTTCCCCCTCTGCAACATATTGTCACACGCTTAGCGGCTGAGGTGACACAAATTTGTTATCTTACAGTTCTGGAGGTCATGTCCTAAAATCGTATCAGCAGGAATGATTCCTTCTGGAATCTCTGGGGAGAATCATTTCCTTGCCTTTTCCAGTTGCTAGTAGCTTTCTGCCTTCCTTAGGTCAAGGCCCCTTCCTCCATCTTCAAAAGCCAACTCCTTTAATCTGAAATAGTTACCAGCTGTTTTCCCCTCCAAAACACTAATATGTACTAGGAGTACAAGCCAGTTGTTTTGTAGAATGTCTGTTTAGATCTTTCTGACTGTTCCCTCGTAGAGTCAGGAGTACTGTATAATTTTTTTTTATTTTTTTAAGTTTCTTTATCTTTATTGTTGAAAATATTACAGATGTCCCCTTTTTACCCCCACTGATCCCCTCCGCCCCGCATCCATCCCACGCCCAGGCTTTCCCCATACCAATGTCTGTGTCCATGGGTTATGCCCTGTATAATTTTTGGCAGCGGTAAAGCATACCTGATGTGGTCCTTCTCAGTGGACTGTATCAGGAGGCACAGACATCAGTGGCTTGTTATTGCTGGTACTATGTTTGACCAATGGTTGAGGTGGTGATAGATTCATTCATTGTAAAGGAACCGTTTTTCCCTTTGTAAATAATTAGTAATCTGTGGGGAAGATGCTTTGAGATTATTTAAATACCCCATTCTCCAGTAGTTTAGCATCCATTAACAATAATACTATAGTGGTTGCAAAACGTTGAGTGTTCTAATTCAATTGCTCCATCCACATTTATTAGTTGACATTTCCCTGCATCTATTCTTGCCCTTCTCCAGTATGTTCTCCACAAAGCAGCTAGGATGACCTTTAAAAACCACAAATGTGATCAAATCCTCCAGTGGCTTCTCACTGTCCCTCAGATTCAGCTGAAATCCCTTAACTGGTTGTTAGGGCCCTGCATGACCCAGCCCCTTCTAAGCTTTCCAGCCTGGACTCAAGCCACACCCTGTTTGCCCTCCACACAAGGGCCCCTTACAGAACTTCAAAGAATCCATGCTGCTTTCCACCAAAGGGCCTCCCCACCAACACTTTGCTTGGACCCCTCTTCCTCCACCCCCTGCACCCTTTGCTTATCAAATACCCCAGGTATTCTTCACATATCACATCCTAAAGAAAGGCTTCCGTGCGACCCCCAGACCAGACCAGATTCCCAGGTATATCCTCTCACCACACAATGTCCTTTTCCTTTATAGGAACATATTAGTTTGTAATTATGCGCTTATTTATTTGTTCAATTAGTCTCTGAGCAAATTAACCTAACAGGCAGGACTGTGTCTGGTTTTGCTCACTCATCATGTCTACAGCACCTAGCATGGGGTCAAGCACAGAGTAAATCATTAAACACCCCCTGAATGAAGTAATAGGAGTCTAAGACAAGGATGGCAGAGGGAGGGGGAGGACAAGAAGAGGGCCGAGTTATTGGAACCAGAGCACAATGGGCAGGGACCTGCTTCCAGGAGACTTGGTGGATTGAGTTCTGGCAGCAGGAGCAGGGGAATCATGTCACAGGGCAGCCCTCAGAGCTTGGCATAGAGCTGCGTTGGTACAGAGCATGGCCTCTGGCTCCTTAGGGAGTATGGTACAGTAGAAAGAGCGGATCTTCACAGCCAGATGGAAGGAGGTCTGCAAGCTTCTCTGCTTCCTTTGGGCAATCACTCAACTCTGAGCCTTAGTTTCCTCAGCTGTACAAAGGGATCATACAGCTTCACAGGGGTGTGAGGATGAAGTGAGTCTGGGAGGCAATATGACAGCAGCAAAGAGCAAGATATCTGGGTCTGAATCCTGGCTCCGCACCCCAGGCTATGCGACCTTGACTGAGCACACTGCTTAACCTCACTGGGCCTCTTTTCTCATCTGTGAAAGGAACCAACGAGCCTGGGTGGGAGTGGCTCAGCGGTTGAGCATTGACTTAGGATCCAGGAGATTGTGGTTCGATTCCTGGTCAGGACACATGCCCAGGTTTCGGGCTCAATCCCCAGTCAGGGGCGTGCAGGAGGCAGCCAATCAATGACTCTCTTGGTGAACATAGGTACAATATGCTCAGCTTCAGCAGACACTCTAACAGTTGTCCAAGGCAGTTTGACAATGACATGCCCACCAGCAGTTATGGAACTTCTAGTTACTCCAACGCTTGCCAACACTTGGGGGTTTTCATGTTAGGTATGTAAGTGGTATTTCATTGTGTTTTAAGTTTGTATTTCTGTGATGACTAATAAAAATGAACACTGTTTTGAATAGTCTCTTTTGTGAAGTACCTGTTCAAGTGTTCTGCCAATTGCTTTATTGGGTCATCTCATTTACTTTTAATTACATTTTTATATATTTAAGAATGAATATATGGTTAAAAAAATAAGTTACAGACCTGTTTCTTATATGTTTTTCCAAGAATATTCTATGTACATAAAAGTATACCCACTCTTCTTTTTTACACAAGTACAGTTTTACACAATAGACTTAATATACTTGAAAGATCATTCATATTAACACATAAAAATCAGCCTCTTTCTTTTTATAACTGCACAGCACAGTATTCCATTTATGTATACAACATACTTTATTTAATATATTAATGGACATATATTGTGAGGCCAGTTTTTTGCTTCTAAAAGCATGCTACCATAAATGCCATAAATATTCAAGTACAAACATCTTTGTGCACGTGGATGAGTCAACCTGTAGGATAAATTCCAGAGAGAGAAATTGTTGGGTCAATGGGTATGTACACTTAAATATTTGTGATTCGTTTTGCTATTTTGCTCTGCAAAGAGCTGAACAAATTTATAATTGCACCAATTTGGTCTGCCTTGCCAACATGAAGTATTACCAATTTTTTTTTAATGTTTTTATTGATTTCAGGGTGAGGAAAGGAGGGGGAGAGATAGAAACATCGATGGGCTGCCTCCTATTGGGGAATTGAGCCCGCAACCAGGGCATGTGCCCTGACTGGGAATGGAACCAGTGACCTCCTGGTACATGGGCGATGTTCAACCACTGAACCACACTGGCCGGGCTACCAAAGTATTGTTTTGTCAATCTACTAGATGAAAAATGGGATCTCTTTGTAATTTAAATTCGTGTTCATTCCTTTTACTTTGAATTAGGGCTGAGCATCTTTCCACATATTTGAATAGAGCCTCCACTTTCCTGGGATGACTGGTTAGCTGGAAACTAGCTCCTGAGGGGAAAATAGAACTAACCTGGAGATTGGGATATTCCCTTCCCTGCAAAGACCTCCAATTTTAGGAGGTTTTCTGCTCCTAGGACCTCAGTGAAATCAGGGAGAGGCAAAAAGCAAAACAAAAAACAAAAACAAAGACACACAAACAACAACAAAACCGCTCTGTGTTGAAACAAAATCTTAAAACAGGAAGAAACCTTAGAAATCAAGACTAATCTCATATTTTAGAGATAAAAAATAAAAGAAAAACTGAGGCTTGGAGAGGGGAAATGACTTGCAGAAGACCACATATCTGTTGAGAAAGAGATAAAAATCCTTGATAAGAGTTGAGTTGTTTTTGTCAACTGCTGCCATCCTTGTTAAATATTTTAATGAGTGATTTTATTGTGTTATTATTTCCTTTAGCAAGGGTGCAATTTTAAAGTTAAAATAAACAAGCTATACTAGTAATGAGAAATGAAAGCAACATAACAAATGTAGAAACTCAGAACAATTATGGGGTAGGGAATCCCTCCCTCTTTATTTTTTGTGAAAGACTTTGAAATGAGTCAAAAAGATTATTGGTGTCTGGCACATCCTTCTGGGCTATCTGGTTCCATGAGTTTTTTTCTTTTCTTTAAGCTATTTATAACTCATAGGGTGTAGAGAATTGATAGCAGTGAAAGTGATTCTTGCCCACACATACAACATACCAATGAATCTTGAATGGTAGAAGTTCCACTGACCTCCCTTTCCCACTGTTCTGCATCTATTAAGCGAATTCATCTCAGCATTCCTGACTGCCTATATATGTGTCTGCCTTTTGGATTCATCTCTCAACCATTTGTATGTATCATCTTACATACTTCCTCATTAGTGAGTTAAATCTTTTACATGTGTTTATATAAAAGTCATGATTTAACCTTTTTTTAAAAAAAAAAAAAAAGATATTCTTTTAACATTGCTCACGGCAAGTATATCTCCAGTACTATAGTCTTGGCGTCATCAAAGATAATCATCCTTGCCGTGGCCGGTGTGGCTCAGTTGGTTGAGCATTTGTTCCATGCACCAAAACGTCGCTGGCTCCATCCCTGGTCTGGGCACATGCCCGGGGTTGTGGGCTCCATCTCCAGTAGAAGGTGGGGAGGAGGCAGCTGATCCATGTTTCCCTCTCACATCGATGTTTCTCCCTTTCCTTCCTCTTTCTCTCAAATCAATAAAAAACATATATATATTTTTTAAAAGAGATAACCATCCTTTCTTTCAGCCTGTGGAAAGAACTGACCACTGGTTGGAGGTCAACCTCACTTTGTTCCCTTATGGAAACAAAGACACCGTAAGGCAACAGCAGGCTCAGTGAGGGGTGACTGAATGCAGAGAGGGGTGACTGAATGCAGGGGGCCACTCTGAATACACAGGTAAAAGACCCACAAACACAATTTTAAACCTTTAAAGGTGGAATTTTGACGATCAATTTAAGGCACCCCTTACTTCTAAAAGTTTGGCTGGAATAAGAGTTTCTGGAGGCAAGAACAGTAAATGGTGAGAAAGCGGCTTGCAGTCAGTGAGATTCTCACAGAGTCCTCAGCTGTAATTACTGCTTTCCTCAAGCTTACGATGGAATCACTACTTACAGTTTAACAACAAACACTGAGCATCGACTTCCCAGACCTGCAGCAATTGCCTCAAATATTACAGGAAATCCAAATAAAATAAACAAACAACAAAAAACGTGTCTACCTTTAAAAACATTTAGGATTTACCACCCGAAAGGAACCGTGGGGATGCTCGGATGTCTAGGTCCCGCAGGGAGGGAAGGCCGGAGCCGCAGCGGACCCCCGGAACCAGCCTCCAGGCCCCGGTCCAGTGCTTCCCCTTTCCCCCATGTGCTTCGGCCTCCGTCGTTAGCACCGCCGTCGTTTCCATTTCCCCATTCGCTCAGCTCTCATTCCTCCACACGACTCAGGCCACACCTAAAGCTGACAGATCCTGGAGAGGTCGCCGCGGGCTGGACTCTCCCGGGCCGGGACTCTGGACCCGGCGCGACAGCGTAACGCGTGGCTTGGACCTCGCGGCGGCCCGTAGCCCCCATCCTTTCCCTTCCGGATCTCACGTTGGAGGGATCCCTTTACTTTAGCGAGGGCAGTCTGTGACTAGAAGCTGCCCTTTTCAAGGAATTGTCAGTCCTTAAAGGCCTCTGTTCTAGAGGAACCCTGGCCACCAAGTCCGGGAAGGAGCCTCACGCGCCCCTCTCCGCGACCCGGAGCCGGGGGGCAGCCAGAACTGCGCAAGCGCGACGCCGCTGACCTTGCGGGTTCACTTCCGGGGGTCGCACCGCCCAGCTCTCCAGGCAGGGTTCTGGGCTCAGGTGTGTGCTTTAGCCGCCACCTCCCTCGGAGCGGCCCGGCTGGACCGACCCGATCCGAGCTGCGCGGCCCGCTCCGGCCCGGCCATGAGCGCGGCCGCATGATGCGTCCCTGCCTTGGCCGCTGCAGTCGCCGCCGCCGCCGCCGCCGACCGGGAGGAGCCGCAGCGCCGGGCGACCCCGTCCGGGCCTCGGGTGAGTGCGGCGGGCTGGGCCGGGCCGGGCTGGGCCGGGCTGGGCTGCTGCTCGCGCCCAGGTCCTCCTGGCCGCTACCTGGCCCCTGCTCCCTCTCCTCCACCCCGCGGTGATCTGCAACCTTCCAAATTCCTCAGGGGCACTTCTGTGGCTGCACTTGACTTCCCCAGGTGTCCCCTTGTCACTCCTTCGTTGATCTTTCGGGATAGGGCCTGAATTGCAGCGCCCGCTTTTTGCCTGACCTTGGCGTGACAGTAAGCTCTCCGAGCCACGGTTTTCTCCTCTAATAACGGGTTGCTGTTAGGGCTCGAAGAGAGAATGGCTATAAACGCTTCTATAAGCTGTAAAGAGTGGTTTACAGGCCTGTATTACAATGGGCTTTCTCCCACATCGTGCGTGGCTTCTTGTTCTTCTCTCCCCTTTAAGTTTTTAACTTTTTTATTCTTTGCACATCTTATTATCTTCCCTTCCCCGGCAATGATCTCTGGGGGGGGGGGTGTTCCTGACAGGGCATCTGGGACATTCCAGGTCAGCCTCCAGAGCAATGCCTGCATCTTTTCTTAGTGCGGCCGAGGCTCATCTCTCCCGAGAAGTCGCTGCTGAAACTAAGTCTCTTTTTGCGCTTGGATAGACACACTTTATTTGAATATGAGCAACCAGTTTATTCTGGTAGTGCAGTTGGAGGGTAAGAAAAGCTGTTGATACACCTGCCTTGTAGCTTCTTTTGCTGTCAGGTTGTGCACCGGGCTTTCCAAACCAGTGCTACACTGTTACATTTGCATTCTGCTTAGTGTATGTACTTAAAATACACGTTTCTCTGTTTTACTCTTATTGTCTCAGGTAATCTAGAAACCTAGCTCAATATATTTTCCTTCCTAAACGCTTCACCTCACAGATGATGAATTTAATTTTTTGATATTGTCTTACAACTTTTACTTATCCAAAGTCACCTTTTAAAAAGTCACCTTGTTAAGTTTGTTTGTTCAGAAGTTACAGCTTGGTTAAAATGACTGGCTATTGGGATATTTGAAAAACGGAATGGAACACAAGTGATAAATTGCATTTCTTGAACATTCTGGAAAATAGAAGGGTTTGGTTTATTGAAGTTATTTGGATTGTGTGATTTTTGGAGTTAGACTGGTAGGTTCCCACTGACTTTCGCGTTGAGAGATGAAGGAGAACAAGACCATCTGAAAAGGTAATTTCCTAAAGAATTCATAAAACAACAGTTGGGATTGTATGTCGATGTCTCATATGAAGGCAAAGTGGGTAAAAATGTACAAGGGTTCTATTACCAATGACTCAGAGCCTGCCTAGGATTACAGTCAGTGAATTGGAACTTAACGGCCATGCTAATCAGTGCACTGTGAAAGCAGAAATTCTCTTCTAGTGGTACAGTCACACACCACTTAACGGGGGGACATTCTGAGAAATGCATCGTTAGCGATCATGCGGGGTGTGAACATGATAGAGTGCACTTACACAAACCTGGATGGTATAGCCTACTACACACCTAGACTATGGCATAGCCTGTCGCTCCTAGGCTGCAAGCCTGTACACCATGTTACTGTAAACACAAGATTAAAGCAAGCACAAGAGAAAATGGTGCTAATCAAGAAACGCAGTAAACCAGATATGTGAGGCTGCTGTCAGTGTAACATGGCATACTGTTTTATAAGTAGAAGGTGCTTATAAAAAATATAGTAACTACATAAACCAGTGACATAGTTGTTTATTATCATTATCAAGTATTAAATACTGCACATATTTGTATGTGCAATACTTTATGTGAGTGGCAGCCAGTAGGGTTGTTTACACCAGCGTCCCCACAAACATGTGAGAAATGTGTTGCCCTGTGACATCACTAGGCAAATAGGACTTTTTCAGCTCCATTATAATCTTATGAGATTACCGTCCTATATGTGGTTCATCACTGACTGAAATGTCTTTATATGGCTCATGATTGTATTACCATGAATAGAATGGCTGGAACTTTATATAAGAACAGTCTGATTTAGTCAAAAGTATGGACACACTTTTACATTCTTACTGAAACTGTTACTGCAAGCTTGGACTCTTTGGTGATATAAATAATATAATCTTTGTTAATTTGAGGAAATGGGGCTACAAATAAGTTCATATACAAAGTTAATGTTTGGGATGAATTGAGAAGTAGTTTTCCTGATGATTCCAGAACTTCCCTGTTCCAGTCTGTGCTGAACAGCTCTACAGGGTCATTTTCTTGAAGCAGCTTTTTGGGTATATGTTTCTAAAAGCAATGTTTTAATTATAAAAGCAACACATGCTTGTTTTGTAAAAAATTCAAACACTAGAGCAGAGCGTAAAATCTAAGCACTCGTTTTTCACTCTCTTGTCGCCAAAGCCATAGTCCAGTGCTAGCAACTTGCCGTGTGACCCTTCAGTTGTAGCACCTGAGAAGACTTTAGGCCAACTGGGAGAGTTAGTCAACTACAAAGCATAGAAGGAACAGTCCACACAAGACCTCTTCACTTCTGGCATCAGCTGCAAGTTTGGTTTCCTTTCTAAAAGGTAAACCATCTGAATATCCATCAGCCTTTTTCTTCCTTTTCCCTCTGAGAAAGAGATGATCCTCTTTCCCAGTGCCAGCTTGTATCTGCCCTGTGGTCTGCCTGTTATGGGATAAGCATTTAGTCATTTACTCTCACTTGCCTCTTTGATTTTCTTCTTTCACTGGCTTCTTTGCCTCTTTCTGCAGACATGTTCTTGTCTTGATAATCTTAGCCTTGCTTAGCTTCATTCCATTCTTGAGACCTTCAGTAGAATTCTGTTAAATGTCTTATAAAATCCAGACTCCTGATGGGGCCAAGATAATGCCTTATATTGATACAGCACCTTATAGTTTGAAAACACTTGTGTTATCTTTCAGTGCCTTGCATGTAGTGGGTGCTTGGTAAATGTTAGATTAATGAATAATTTGGCTAAGCAGTGAGTGAGACTCTTCTATTGGAGGAAACAGCAGGAGCAAAAGCACAGAGGTGCGAAAGGGCATGTGGCAAGGATGCCAGAATGAGCACTATGTGGAAGAGAGTGGTGAAAACTGAGCCTGGAAAGGTAAGAACAGATTCAATGGAGCCTTGAATGCCATAGTCCTAAGGTTTGGGACCAGGTTGATTTTGTAACCCACACTGATTCTGATGGTAATTCCTGCAGGCACATAGAGGGTGGTTGGAACCTGGAAACCCTTTGATGTTAGGGTTCTGCAGAGGTACAGGCCAGAGGTGAGGGTGCCTAAATTTGGGTTGTGGGAAAGGTAAGAAGGGAAGGATTAGAGCTGTCAGTGGGAAGTGTCACCGGCATGTAGAATGAGGGACAGGGAGGAGTTGTGTGCCTAGCGGTAAAAGATGCCTAATAAATACTGGCTGTGTGAGGAGTGTTGTCAGTAAATGGAAGGAGAGGCCAGCCTGTGTTAAGCAGGTGGTTTGGTCCTTTCCAGGAAAGGGTGCAGTTCATTTGCAACACCCAGTAAGTAGGGGGCAGTCAGAATGGAGAAGCTTCCAGTTTCCCTTGAGACAGGCTTTTACTGTATCATTTCTTTGTTGAAATGTTTTGGATTCTTAGAGTTGCATATTTCCCAAATTCAATTTATTCATTACAGAATGCATTTTCTAAAACCGAGTGCTCTGGGAGGCAGTGTATTTTAATGGAAGAACATGGGCTTTGGAGTCAAAACAGTCCTGACTCCACCCTTTTCTTGCTGTGAGCTTGGGCAAGATACTTCAGCCCTAAGGCTCAGTTTCCTCATCCCTAAAATGCTAATGATAGTGCCCAGCTTTTAGGGTAGTGGCAGGAGTGTGATAATGTATATAAAGCTCCTGACACATAGTAGGTGTTCAGTAATTGGCCTTTCCTTTCACCTTCTAATGTTTTACATTGTCATTAACTTGCAACTGGGAGCTAAAGCTAGTATTAGCATATCAAATGTTCATAGTATTTCGGATTTGGGTGAGCCTCATGTTCTAAAAATTCACTTCATATTAAACAAGGAAGCCCTAGTTAGGAAAATACGGAAGGAGTTTGGGATTCATCAGCATCAGTCAGGTTGTTATCCCCTGGGATAGAACATTTAAAGAGGTTTGGAACTCTGGGGCTCTTTTTATTTCTGGATTTAGAATTCTTGAGGGTTTACTTACCATGTTGGGATTTTTAAAAACCACTGCTCCATTTGACATTGAATCAGGCTGTGGCTCTACTACAGGGACAAAATGAAACCTTTGGCGTGCGCGGATGTGTGTGTGTGTGTGTGTGTGTGTGTGTGTGTGTGTGTGTGTGAACAAGCCTTTGAGACCGCCTCCTCCAGCCTGTGTGCTCCACATGACGCACCACAAATCGACACTTCCCCAGAAAGCCCCCTACTAGTGCAGGTTTCTCTCTCCTTCCCCTCTTCCTTCCTCCCCGCTTCCACATCTCTCTGCTTTTCTCCAAGGCTCCCCAACCTTCTGACCGCACCCCCATGCCACATCTCCCACTGTGATCCTCTTTCATATCCCTATGGACTTCATTTCTACTTTTTCTTGTCTTCCTCAAGCATGCTCCCTGATTCACTCACTAACTCACTCAACAAGCACTTGCTGCGCGTGTCGTGTGCTAGGGGTGTGCTGGGGATATTACGAGCAATATTCTGTTGAGGTGCCTAAGGAACAGGACATCCAGCAAGGGGGCAGGGTAAGAGGTGAGGTCAGCCAGCTACAGGATGGGTAGGATTTTATAGGTGACAGGGAGGCCTTTGGCTTGTATTCTAACTCTGCAGGCAATCATGGGATGGTTTTAAGTGAGGGACTGACCCTGTCTGATTTCTGTCTGTAAAAAACATACCCTGGGTGCTGCATGGGGACTGGATGGTTGGGTGAGTAGAGGCAGTGAGTGCGGAAACAGCCCTGATGAGGAGCCCAGGTGAGGGCACATGTGCCCTGATCTGGCTGGGTGGGGAGATGGAAGAGAAGGTCAGATTTGGGTGGGTTATGGAGCTAGAGCCCACAGGACTTGCTGTGGTTAGATGTGGAGGCGGGGAAAAGAGTTAAATGAAAGCTGAGCCCTCTGTTTTGACCTTGGTGGTGCCCTCTGTTAAGATGGGAAGAGTGAGGACATAACAGTTTGGTGGGTGGGGGCCTGTTTCTGCTTTGACCCTCCTACAGTGGAGTTGTTGAGGAGCCAGTCAGATATACTCAGTGATGCACTATTAGTCTGGAAGTTTCCCAGATATACATATCTTTAACTACATGGAGCTGAGACCCTGTGAAACCATTTAGAAAACATATAACGAGGAAAGCCCCGGACTGAGCCTGAGCACTCCATTTAGTTATCTGTGCAGGAGAAGGACCTACTAAGAGACTTAGTGTGGCTGGTGAGAAAGGAGAAAAACTCAGTGTTGTCTCCACCCCCCCCCATCCCCATCCCCACCCCCACCCCCATTTATGAGACTGACTTTCCTCTCCTAGTCGCATGGCTCTTTGTTGGTGTTTCCCAGCTTGCCATCTTTTTGATATGCAGTGTCCAAGTGCCATTTTGGAGTTATTAAGTATTTTAGTGTCAAAGACCTTTCTAGAAAGGTTAAATACTTTTACTGTTCACAGTAAGACTTGGCTTTAGTTAGCTTACTGTTGTGTTGGTTTTTTTCCTTAAAAGTTAATATTTTCTGTTCTTTAGATTCAGTAATTTGAGAAGAAAATAGCGGTTTCACATGGCATACATTATTGGTAGGGTTTGGAAGCACAAACTAAATCTTTCATGATTGTAAATTGATGGAAAGAACATTTAAGAACGTAAATGCAGTAAATATACTGGGAAATTATCTGAATACTCAATACTTTTACCAAATTCAGTGAGGATTCTGGCTCTCTCTAGTATAACCCACCCTAACTCAGGCTCCATCCTGGTTCACTTATGATTCAGGTTGCTGACATACTTGGGACGTAAGTGCTTGACATTCCCCCTTCACTCCCCTTCTGTGTATCAGCCTATTTTCACGGCCACATTTGAGATACTACCGTTATCCAGAATGGCACCTCCTACGATTTCTTAAAAGTCCCCCTGCTGACCCAGCCTCAGTTTGCCCTGGCTACTTTGGCACTTTCTCCAAACCTGGTTCTGTCTCACCAGGACTTCCGGTTCCTTGAGGTTTTCTGTCTCCTACTTTATCAGGCCTCACCCTTCATCCTGCACTCTGGTTTTCCAGCCCAAGTCTTGCCTTTGATGCCCTGGTTTTCTGTCATCATCTTTGTTAATCTTCAACCCCGAGTAAGCTGGGCCACACTTATGGAAAAAAGGGCTAGCCATTCTCATCACTTTATTAGATACTGGGCGTTATCAGCACTGTCTGCGCCCTGACCTGGAATTGAACCGGAGCCTTTTTGGCGTGCTGGATGACATCCCACCCAACGGAGCCACAGGGGCCAGGGCAACTCTTGGCACTTCTGAAACTGAATCTGCTTGGCCTTTCCTGGCATCCCGTTTGGTGTGTTGACTGCTCCCACCTTCCTTCCTGCCCTTATCTCTCTTCCTGGCCTCCATTCCTGGCTCTCTTTACCTCTTCCTCCTCTTTCATGCCTGTGTCCCCCAGGGATTCAGCCTCACACTTCTGTGGCCTCTTGGGTGAGTGCCTCTACTTCCACTTCACCTGTTCCCTCTGCACTCGGAACATTCCATATCTCTAGGTTGGGGCTGGAGGAGATCAGATATTAATGGCTGCTGGTCAGCTCTGCTAGTTTATTCTGCAGATAACTCAAATTCACTGTGTCCCAGTCGTAGCACCCTCCCTGAGTCTGCAGCTCCCAAGTTCCATGAGAGTGTCAGCCAGGGCAGTAATGCCTCTGAGCCCCTTTGGTTTTCCTGTATTGTGCCCCATCCATTCCATGTTGGTTGCTATGCTTTTCCTTGCTGTGACTGTCTCTCAGACAGCCCCCTTCAGGCCTCTGCTCCCCTCTTGGCCCTGGCCTCCGTCAACCGCTCTAGATCACAGCAGCAGCCTCCTGGTTGCCTCTCTCTCCTTCCATCCTAGTCTCACTTTGTCATCAGTTATCTTTTTAAACCATCTGTCTGTTTACCTAAATTCTGGTGCCTCCCATCCCAGCAAAATGAAGTACAGAACCCAGACTCTTTAGCTTGGCATCCAGAGTGCTTTGGTTTTGGACCCCAGTCTATCCTTGGGTCACATTTCCCTTCCCTCTCCCCAACCCTCCTCTGCCCCCTGCACCTTTTCACACTATTCTCTTCTGTTTTTATCTTGCTTGTCCACCCAGGCCCACCATGCTGTCTTCTTTACTGACACTTTCTCTGGTTCCTCCAGACAGAATTGGTCTTTGTCATCTCTCTCCCTCATCACACTTTGCTCCTAATTTGGGGATTACACTTAGCACATTATTTACAAGGCTGACTCCCACCTCTGCTGGTGTGTGAGCTTCTGTGGGCAGAAGCTCCTGTCTGTGGTTGCGCATGGGGGGTGGGCTTGTGTGTCTGAAGCAGAGATTTGCTTATTTCTGTGTTTTGTATAGGTCACCAGTGGGTGTATAAATAATAAAACAATGATGAATTTGCCAAACTCTAGGGTAGACTTTCTTTTCATTGCCTTAGTGAACTAATTGTAAGTTAATTCTTTTTTGTAGTAAGTGACCACCAAAGAATACTGATGTCTTTTGTTTACTTACTTGTTTTCAGTTTGTTTATGAGAAATAAACATTTTGTTTATAGCCCAGGAAAAAAGTGAGGGGAAGAGATTAAGAAACTTAACTGAAGATACAGTTAAAAGTAAATCTAAGACGTGTCTTGACTCCTGAGTACATTTAAAGTTGTTGACTATCGCCTAGATATTATAATAAGATTACTACATATAAATACCATATTTAAAAAGTCACCACCATTAGTTTAAGCAGCTTGGCATTTATAGCCACATATGTTATTAACAAGTTCAGAAGCAATTCAGAGCCGGAAATATATGAGGGTGGTGCTGAGGGCGGGGCTGGAGGTTGTCCAGGTACGTGCAGAGGGTGAACCAAGTCCTAAGGAGACTTGCAGTGGAGGCAGTGGGTGGGGGAGGCTGACAGCAGAGCCCGCCCAGGTGGAGGTACAGCAAACCCGAGGCAGGAAATATGGAGCCAGTCTTTCCGGGAACTGGGGGGAACACCAGAATCTGTTTATGGGGGAGACTGGGGAAGCATGCCTTCCATGCCTCTTAATCCCCCTAGGCCCCTATCCCTTCACCCTCTGCCACACCAGCCTCCTGGTATCCAAGTCAGGCTTCTTGGCTTCAGAAGACAGACACCGTACTTTAATTGGATTGTTTCCAGTTAATAAAAGGGCAGAGGACTGGTACAGTTTTCCCAAGAAGATGTGGGGATGACCAACAGATAGATGAAAATGTCACTAGCTGCCAGCGATTTGGAAATGCAAATCAGAACCACAGTGAGCTACCCCCTCACCCTGTTAGAATGGCTCTTATCAATAAGACACACAATAACAAGTGCTGGAGAGGTGTGGAGCAGAGGGAGCCCTTGGGCACTGCTGGTGGGGATGCAGCCGCTATGGAAAGCAGTGTGGAGGGTAATATTCTATTCTCACAATATTAAGAGTGGAACTATCCTGTGACCTGGCAATCCTTCTGGGTATCTACTGGAAAAACTTGAAAACACTTATTTGTAAAAATATGTGTACCCTTGTCATTCATAATAGCCAAGACATAGAAACAAGCCAGATGTCCCTTGACAGATGATTGGATAAAGAAGATGTGGTACATATATGCAAAGGACTACTACTCATCCATAAGAAGATGAAATAATGCCATTTGTGACAACGTGGATGGAATGTGAGAGTATTGTGCTAAGTGAAATCAGTCAGAAAAGGAGAAGGACCATATGATTTCACTCAGATGCAGGATATAAAACCAAAAGCAACAAATGAACAAACAAAACTAACTCATAGACACAGACAATAGTATGGTGGGTACCAGATGGGAAAGGGGGGGGTAGATGAAGAGGGTAAAGGGGGTCAAATATTTGGTGACAGAGGAGACTAGGCTTTGGGTGGTGAGCACACAATGCAATATACAGATGATGTGTTATAGAGTTGCAGACCTGACACTTACATAATTGTTAACCAGCGTTGCCCTCAATAAATTTAATTTTAAAAAGAAAACATCAAAAAAAGAAAACAGATACCAACTGAGGATCTCTTTAAGCAGAAACATAATATATTGGGGGGCTACTGGATAAAAACAGAACGGACAGGCTGAAAGGCACATGGGCCAGGCAGCAGAATGGAAGCCAGGCTGTGCTGCAAAGGTGTTTGGCAGCTGCCTCTGCAGACCTCCTGGTGTTTGGAAGATGGACCTCCTGGACTGCTCCTCTGCTCTTATTTTTTCCCCTAAGGTCTTTCTCTTTGTCTGGTTCTCCTTTCTGTGAGATTTCCCCTTTCTCTCGTCCAATTCTATTTTTAAGATTTCAAAATTCTACCGTCATATTTTTATTGTTCAAAAACTAGGAAGTCTTCATCTTGTTCCTCTTTTTGTTTCACAGATACAATTTCTTATTTCTTAAGTTTTCTTCTCTGTGCATCATACCTGCTCTGAGCTCCCCCCCCGCCCCATTTCTTTTTGGGACTCAGTCTTTCATGAGACCTATTTTGGGCTTTCTTCAAAGCACCTGACTGTTGGCTATTTAAGAATGAGATGAGCCAAGCCCTTGGAGCCATGGAAGGATGTCCTCTGGTGGTCCTCATCTTAGGGCAATGTGGCAGTGAATCTGACCTTTTTGTTGGGGTTCCCCTGCATCTTAGAATCTTCAGGCCTTTTCTCTTGGGCTAGATGAGTGCTTCTAGAGAGACTCTGACTACTCGCCCACCTACCAGTGAGCCACATGGGAGATGTGACCTGGGAGCTTCTTTTTTGTTGTTGTTAATCCTCACCTGAGGATATTTTTTCCCATTGATTTTTTTTTTTTTTTTAGAGAGAGTGAAATGGAGGGAGGAGGAGGAGGGAAGAGAGAGAGAGAAAGAGAGAGAGACATCAATGTGAGAGGAACACATCTATTGGTTGCCTCCTGCACTCACCCTGACTGGGGCAGGGATCAAACCTGCAACCCAGGCATGTGCCCTTGACCAGGAATTGAACCCACAACCCTTCAGTGCACAGGCTAACACTCCAACCACTGAGCCACACCTGCCAGGCCAAACTGGGAGTTTCTTTATTCAGTAGGTGGCCCTCACTCCTGTGCACCATGTTCCTTCACATGACTTGCTCCTTCCATCCAGCACTTCTTGCCGTTGGTCTCACTCTGTCCCTCTTTTCTGTATAAGTCCTTCCCTGTGGCTAGTAAAACAAATGTTGACTGTTGAGATGCAGGTTAGGCAGATTTGGTCTCAGCTTAAAAGATTTGTATTCAACACCGAGGCTAAAATGGACAGACTTAAAATACTTAATTTTCAGGATTGTGAATCAATTTACGAGTAATGAAAACTTAGAGGAGTAATGATTCATAGTTAAGGATAGATCTCAATAACAGAACTTTATGTATAAAATGTTATGTTGGTTACATATACTCCAAAAATTAATCATACCCTAAGAAATATTATACGCTCTTCTGACATAAAATTAGTAACTTTTCTAATCAAATTTTATTTTCTTTCAGATCCTATCACATAGGACAGTATGTACCTTCAGATCCTGAAGAAAAGGCGCAAAATGTTCAAGTAATGTTTCAAAATAATTTGTGAGGTAAGTGTGTGGTTCTTTATTTAGGTGTATGGCACTGGTGGCATACTATTGAAAAGGCCATACGGGCCGTACAGAAGGGTAATGGTGATAAGGAAATACTTCTCTCCACCTACTGTCATTGGTTTGGTTACCACCTGTCCCAGAAGGAGAGTGTACTTAGGGGTGGGGCGGGGCTCCAGGAAGTGACTGTTAAATTATTAGCAAGTATTGTAAGACGAGGTGAACGCTCAGTGTAAATGTGATGGAAAGTATTTGCTTGTACGACTGTCCCCGTAAATAATGGAGATGTGCAGTGTAGCTTTCAAGTTCTGGGAAACCGGGCTTTATTTAACATAAGGACAAGCAACTTAGGTTCAGGAGTGTAGACAAAATCCCATTAAATCGGCCGTAAAAGTCAGGAAATGATGATGTGACATCCGCTTGACCATCAGTCAATGCATAGTGCTTTCAGGTTTCTCCCCGAAATGGTCTTCAGGACCATCAAATCAATAGTGCTTTTGGTTTTTAGTGTAGAATAAGATTGCAGCCTTACCGTAACGAGTGTTACATTTTCGTTTTGTATCACAAATCGCTGTACCATTGCCCTCATGCTCCCAGTATTTTTAGTTTAGTTCAATGTCTTCATTTCCTCCCCTCCCTTCCTATTGCATTAATGAAGTGGATACAGTGACTCAGCGGACTGCTCGTGCGGTTTAGGACAGATAACCGAATGCATCAACCTAACCTTGCCCTGGCCATTGGTTATGTTCTTGAAAATAAAGTTACTTCTGGGTATCAGGTTTTTTCCCCTTTTGTCTTCTAGTGGATTTAACGAATTTGGCCCTAAAGCCTTATGCACCAGCATCCTAAACTGTACTTCTAGGAATGTCCTCCCGTGCCAGTGTCTGGTGACGTTGTGGTTACTCTTCCTGCCGGGGCATACCACCACGGGGCTCTGCAATTCTCGCCAGTTCCTCCACCGGAAGGTTAGGCTCAACTGGCTCGGCTGTTCAGCATGTGTGCCTCTAGAAGCCATTCAAGGTCCTGATTTCTGGGTGGAACTCAGACTGCGCAAACGTTGTGCTCTGACAAAAGGCTAGTCTATCTCTGGACATGTGACTGTACAGCTTCTTATCTTAATCCCCAGTAGGCAGGCATCAGTTTCTCATAGAAAGTGTTCCTCATGAGAAGTCACCAGAAAGCAGAGAGATTCAGGTCGGAGGAATTTTTCAGAGTAAGGTCTTGATGTACAGTTATGATTCATTAAGAAACTTTTATGGAAATTACTAGGAAACTATTTGCATCTGAGAGAGGTACCAGTTTCTTGTTGTTGATCTGCCTATAAACAGACATGCACTTGCCAACAGCACGTAGGCATGGACAGGGAGTACAGGGAGAGAAGACCCAGACCCTCCATGCAGGACCCAGTCAGGGAGGGAAGGCACAGAAGTTCTCATGATGGAAAGGGGTAAATGCACTGCAGGAGGAACTGAGGAGCAAGCCCTGAGGGTCCCAGGGAAGTGGAGAGCTTCTGGATGCTGTGTCGGCCCTCTGACAAAATCAGGCTTTACAGTGGTGTAGACAGAACCAGTGTGCACCATCCTCTCCAGATACTCATGTCTGGTATTCACAGACCCTTTTCAAAGTGCTCCTCGGAGGAAGGAGAACTGTCTTTTCGGGATGATGTGCTTGGAAGAGAGAAACATTGGGCCCTACAGGGTGAATGGGATGCCATAGAGGGGATGGATTCGGCGGGGGTGTTTGAAGGGCAAGGTGGGCAGGCAAATCTGAATAATGGAGGTTCAGTAATGCTCCCTGAAAGAATGGCTGGCTAAGGTCTGCCCAAGTCTTATCTTTAGTTTCTTCTATTTCTCTTAAAAAAAATTTAAAGCTACAGTGGTACCTTGGTTTTCGAATGTACCCCGTTCCGGAAGCCCTTTCGAGTGCTGAAACATTCAAAAACTGGGGGATCAACAGCCTACAGCTAGTCCTCAGGATCTTGCCCTCAGCAGAAGCCGTGTGACATGTTCGACTTCCGAGGCATGTTCGAAAACCGAAGCATTTCCTTCCGGGTTTACAGCGCTCGTAAACCGAAATGCCTGTCAACGGAGATGTACCACTGTATTTTTGTCTGATCTAAGAGCAGGGTTATTTTACTGACCACAGGGAACAATTTTTATTTCTCTCTTGTACCAGTCAATGTTTTTATATTACGGGGGAATTTTGCAAAATATTTGCAGAATGAACTCTTCCTCTGCAAGTTCACTCATTTGTTAAATGTTTTCATAATTACTATGCTCCAGTTGCATTTAAGGAAAAAACAAACAAACAAACGAACCAGAGCGCCCCGGTTTGAAAGTGCTGCAGTCACTTGTAGCAGACGTGACTCCAAGAGCACTCCTGCTTGCCACTCCTGCTCGCCACATTGGGAGGGGCTCTTGCTCTGTGCTTGTCTGAAAGATGAGCAGTGCGCTGCGCTGAGAAAGCACTTGGGTCATTGGCTAAAAGGCTGTCAGTGTTTTTCTATCCCTTGTGTGGACGCTAAGGCCAGATGAACTCTGACTCTATTTCCCTTGTCTTTATTTGTCACGAGTATCACTACTGTTATATCAAACACCAATAAGAGAAGGTCATACGTTTAAAGCAGCAGTGAAACAAGTTGCTAGGAAAAGTGCAGGTTCCTCTTTCGTTTCTTTGGACCCTATATGTTTTCAGGTGTCGGGGACAGTAGGAAATATAGGAAAGTTGTCAAAAGAATGAGTGAAGGAAACTTAAAAAAATTAAAATAGAGAGGAAGTATTCTAGAAACAGTAGAGAGTTGAAGAAGGTAGAGATAAAAATGGGAGCCTCCTCCAAAACATGAATGCTATTGTCAGAGTTAAAACAAGGGAGGAATGAAAGTAAATTGAGAATCACACTGAGAAAACCCAGGTGAGCATCATAAGCTCAATGCTTAGCTCAGTGTCTACGAGTGTAAATGAGTCGAGAAGTAGCCAGGGGCTCGTCACCCCCCCATGCCGCGGTGTGCTGTCCGTGCGAGAGCCTAAGGCAGCCGTGCACCTCAGCACAGGCAGGTCGGTGCCCGGGGCTTGTTGGCGCGGACAGTGGATGGCCGCTGTGGTACAGGTCTCGTGGCCACTGTGGTTTGGGAACTTGGGTGCTGTGATTCTGCATCTGGCCTGTTCTTTTCATGATCTTTGTCCCCCTGTGGCTCTGGCCAGCCCTATGTGTGCGCCCAGGAGCCTCACAGCTCTGCGTCCCGTCCCCTCTAGGGTGCATCGGGGAAACATGCCGTCATCAGGACACCGGCTCCGTGATGTCGACCACCACCCTCTCCTCACTGAAAATGACAATTATGACTCTTCGTCGTCCTCTTCCTCCGAGGCGGACGTGGCAGACAGGGTCTGGTTCATCCATGACGGCTGCGGCATGGTCTGTGCCATCATGACGTGGCTTCTGGTCGTCTACGCGGACTTTGTGGTGACGTTTGTCATGCTGCTGCCTTCCAAAGACTTCTGGTACTCTGTGGTCAACGGAGTCATTTTTAACTGTTTAGCGGTGCTTGCCCTGTCGTCTCACCTGAGAACCATGCTCACCGACCCCGTGAGTACTCGCTGTTGGGCTGGATTTTTCTCTGTCTGGTCTAGTGTGACACCACAGACTGTGTGACGAAGGGCCTCTTGCTCCTGTAACCTCGGGTTTTTATTAATTCCTGGATATGGGCTCATAGCATTTTTCACTGGAGAATAGAAGTGATACCACAGTATATTAATGAAAAATATTCCCCTTGGGCTGTTTATTCAAATGAAGAGATTATACTAAATAATTTCTAAAATCCCTCCTACTTTAAATATTTTATTTCTCTAAGGAATGGACTGAAAGCTGAGAGATCGGGAATCTAGATTTCACCACTGTACTCATCTTTTCAGTTGCCTTTTAACCATAAGCAACTCATTTAACTTCTTCGGGCTGAAGGTTAGCTATTACTTCTAAGTTCTTTCTAGCTTTGCAGTTCTCTTCTTTTTAAGTCTCAGCTAAAATCTGAAGCCAACGTTTCATTATAGCTGGTAAAAGGCCAAGGTTCAGCCTGTCTGCAAAGCAGAGAGGGAGAACTTGCTAATTACCGGTTCCATGGGGTGCGGGGTGTGACCTTGGAGGAAGCAGTTGCTAAATAGAGATCAGGTTCCGTGCACAGTGAGAGAGCTGACACAGGTGTGTGAGAACAAGGGTGGCGTATTGGGCTTATCTTTGGAGCAGTTTTCCTGAGAGTAAAGATGGGCCAGATCTCGCAGTGAACTGCCTTTACTTCCTGATGTCTTGAAGGCCCCTGGACTCGGAACCTCCATGCTGGGTGTAAGGCTGCTAATCTGAGAGTTTGAGGCATCCTCTGGCTAGGCCAAGTGGTACAGATCCTTGCAGTTCAGCCAGGAGTCACCTCTAGACTGGATTCCAGGCTTACCCCAGAGCCTGGAGGTGGCACCCCGTGGGAGGGCAGCCTGCAGGCCAGTGGGGGAGGTTCCCCATCAGTGGAGCTGTGCTGCAGGTGTTAGTGGTCAGTGTGGGATTTAGTTTGAAAAGGGTTCTTTCCACAGCGTTGAAAGAGTGGTTTTAAGCCACTAGTACAGGGGCTCCCGATTTGTACATTCAAGTTCACTGGGCTCATGTCTGTTGGTAAGCTTTCTCTAAAAAGGTACCAAGAAGTTCATGTTTTGTTGTAAAACTTTCTTATAAATATGATTAGACCTTTGTTTGCAAATAAACTGATATTAATCAGTTCATAGCCTGTGGTTGACATGTTGATTTTCTGACTTTGCTATGTCTAAGTTCATGTTGCAGGGTGTTACCCTATCTTATTTGCTGTCGCCTGTTTGCCTAGTGGAGATCTTGGGCCTAGGACAGTATTACAGCCCCAGCCAGGTGGGCAGCTGGGAGCAGCACTTAGGGGACAACTTGGAAGCTAAGTCTGCCCACGGTTTTGTAGCCTCACCTGATTGTGGGGTCTGTGACCATAACTGAATCTGCTGACCCTCTTCTCCTTTCCTTTACACAGCAAAGCCTCCTTCTGGGAACCAAACCTTACTCCTGACACCTGTGCATCTCCATCCCCTCTCCTTGTAGCACAAACACCACATGTCAGTACCCAGGCCAGGGAGAGGGTGGTTACAGAGCCAGGGGCCAGATTAACGATTTCTACTCAAATATTTATTGTAGGAAAAGCCCTGTTAGTGTCAACCATGTTCCTGGATGTTGAAAACTGGGTGGGCCCATTCTTTGTAGGCATTTTGGTGATGCGACCACCTCCATACGAAGGTTCCCAGTTGTGAGTGTGCATGGGGGTGCTGCAGGGGAAGGAGGGTTGACCAGGCAGACACTGCTTGTCAGAGTGTTTGTTTCCTCCACAAGTATAGATGTCCCCCTCTCCTCCTCTGGGAAAAAGCCTCAGAACTCTTGCTGGAAGCCCCAAGAGCTGGGGGAGGTGAAAGTGGTAGAGAGAGCGAGTGTGCAGGATGCCGCCTCCATTCCTGGTGGGAGTGCGCATATCACTGTTGCATCACTGGGGTGTTGAGTGGAAGCATTGAGAGGGAGGCAGACCAAGGAAGAGGAGGAGTTTGAGATCCTGGACGTCAGAGTTTTTCAGTCAAAATTCATACACTACAAAAATCCATCCTTTTAAAGTGTATAGTTCAGTGATTTTTAGTGCATTCACAGAATTGTGCAGCCATCGCTACAGTCAATTTTAGACATTTCACCATCCCCCCAATAAAATCCTGCACTCCTAGTCATCACTGCCAAGTCCCCCGACTTCCCCCAGCCCTAGGCAAGGCTAATCTACTTTTTATTTTTGCCTATTCTGGAATCACATAAATGTATAAGCATACAGTATGCCACCTTTTATGTCTGGCTTCCTTCACCCAGCATAAGGTTTTCAGGGGCCATCCATGTGGTAGCACCTATCAGTATCTCATCCCCTTGTATGGCTAAATAACAGTCCATTATATGGACAGACCCCATTTTGTTTATTAGATGTTGTCACTTGATGGACATTTGGGTTGTTTCCACTTTGGGCTGTTACGGATATGGCTGCCATGAAAATGTACAGGTTTCTGTGTGGGCCTGTGTTTCATTTCTCTTGCATAGGGTGACTCTACATTTAACTTGCTGAGGAACCGCCAGACTGTTTTCCACAGCAGCTGCCCCATTTTACGTTCTCACCAGCAGTGCACGAGGTCCAGTTTCTCTGCACCCTCATATCATCGTTCACCTTCTAGCAAAGCCCCCCTAAGGGGTAGGAAGTGGTAGTTCACTGTGGTTTTGATGTGCGTCTCCCTAATGACTAGTGGTGCCGAGCATCTTTTCATGTGCTTCTTGGCCATTCCTATGTCTTTGGAGAACTGTCCGTTTAAGTCCTCTGTCCATTTGGATGTCCCTGTTTCAGCCATGCCACACCAGGACTCTGGTGGTGAGTTACAGAACCCACTGGGAGCCAGTGTAAATAAAACTGAGCAACCTAACTGCAAGAGCCCTGACCGGCTATGGAATTGGGATGTGGACACTGTTAGAGAGGTAGCTGGAGGGGCGAGATGGACAGGCCCTGCAGGCTTTCTCTGTCCCTTGGGTATCCTGTCTTGCTCAGCATCCTGAGGGTGGCCCCGCAGACCAGGTGGAATTGGACTTGTTCAGCCCAAAGTCACATCCCTGAAGGAGAGACTATGTGGCCCCGCAGGGTCAGGTGTCCACTGTTTGTCCTCTTGCCGGGGCGTTTGCCCCCTTTTCTCTGCAGAGCACAGCTTCACCACCCAGGGCCCAGTGTGGGCTCAGCCGAAACCATCACGCCCGCCCAGGGCGCAGCACATACCCCACTGGGACTTCATGTCTTTTTGCTACACTGATAGGACCTAGTCGGTCTTGGCTGGACTCGGCTTTGGTCTGTTATTTGAGGAAAGTCCTTGGTGCTCTGAATGAGCAGGAGGGAAGCTGTGGGGCCCGTGACGTGTGGTGGGGCAGAGATCTGCTAGTACGGCAACGAGCCCCACTACTGGAAGATGAGGCTCCCACCAGCCTTAGCGTTTGGAAACACCAAGAACTTAACGTTGTGAAGGGACACGAGTGAGTGAGTGAAAAGGGGCACCCACTACCCCTCACCCGGAGTCTGCTGTCCTGAATCCCCAGCCTTTTTTATGAACGTCAGCCTTCTCCGCAGACATCTGCCGAGTGCCGGTGACGGACACCCTTTGAGGAGCGTGGTCCTGCTCCAGGTGCCCCGCCAGAGGGGTTCTTTCATTGACCCTCCAGCCCCTGGGAGAGGCGGAGGAAACCCACATCCAGAAGCGAGGTCCCCCTCCCCCACAGTCAGACACAAAGCTGGGGTCCAAAGATTTTTCTGTCTCCAAACCCCTGTTTCTTGTTAAATTCTAATAGACGTTTCAAACGTGCACAGAAGTAGAGAGAAAGGGTGTCATGAACCCCAGTTACCACCTCACGGCCAGTCTTGTCAGCCGTACCCTTACCTGAGTGTTTGAAAGTAAATCTCAGATACCATGAACCTTTATTTGTAAATATTTGTGTGTATCTTTAAAAAGTAAGGGCTCTTCTTTATAAAAGCATAGCCTCAGTGCCAGGAGCTCACATGGAGCAACTGAATAATTTTTTACTACCTATCCAGGTAAGTTCAGACGGCCTCAGTTGTCTCAGTTCTTTCACATTCATTGTTTGAGTAAGGATCCAAATAAGGTCTGTACTTTGCGATTGGTTGCCCTGCCTCTTACATCTCTTTTCATCTCTGTGGTTCCTTCTCTCTCTCTTTCCCTTGGGATTTTTTTTTTAAATCCTCATTTGAGGATATGTTTATTGATTTTAGAGAGAGGAAGGGGGAGAGAGAGAGAGAGAAAGAGCGAGAAACATCCATGTGAGAGAGAAACATTAATTGGTTGCCTCAAACCCGCAATCGTTTTGGTGAACAGGACTATACTCCAACCAACTGAGCCGCCGGGCCGGGGCTTTCCTTGGGATTTTTTTTAACTTGAAGGATTATGATCTTTGTCTTGTAGCTTTCCTCCCACCCTGGAGTTTTCAGCTTACATTTCTGTGTGTGCTTTAGCATGCTCCTCTTCCCTTGTTTCCCATAAATGAGGAGGGAGATCTAGGGGAAAGCCCCATGTTTAACTCCCCCTTGCTTAGGTCCTGGAGATCCAGAAAGCATGACTGGGAATTGGGGGGTCAAGATGAAAAGACACGGGGGGGGGGGGGGGAAGGAAATGTACCTTATGAAGCATAACTTCCCTGGGTGTATGGCATGGTTGAGAGCACTTTTCTAAGTGTGGGCTTCTGGTTTCCTTCCCTGTGGTGAATCAGAGGTGGGTGAGGGCAGGCTGTGAGATGGGGTGCTAGAAGAGGCAGCAGGAAATCAAAAAGCAGTTAGGAGAACTTTGTGCCAAGGGGAGCTTTTGGGCTATTTGGGGTAGGAAGCAGCCCGAAGGCATGGCTGTGGTCTACATGGTTCTGTGAAGGACTCCTGGCCATCAGCGCTCTGCCTCTTGCCATCAGCTCACATTTTCCTAGCTGGTCTTCCCATTGCTTCTCCATTGCCCATCTTTTCTCCAGCTCCCCTAGCACATGGGGGTACTGTAACAACCCCTGACCCCATGCCCAGATGCTGAGATGGGTCTGTTACTCAGGGCCACACTTTCCAGGTTTGAGTGTGTTGATTACGTTGGCTCACACACGTTTTACATATAAAAACACAAGATAAAGCCCTTTGTGAGACTGTTTTGTTCAGTGTTCCCTAAGGCAGCTGATAGGAAACTGTGGGCACCCATTAAAATGGGAGTGATAGGGAAATGGTGACCCTCAGCTGCCCTGGAGGTGGAGTGGCTTCACAAACAAACCTTGCTCTGGTGGAACTTGTATTAGCTAGAAAATATTCCTGTGACTTACCAGTTTAAGAAGGGTAATAGGGATTTATTTTGAGTTATTTTAATGCATGTTATTTTTCATGCAAAGTAAAACTTCTGGTCCTGAAATATTTTTCATACTAAGGTGCTTTAAGTGGTAACTACAGCATTACTAATTATTTTATTATGATATATAAAATTTAAGACTTAATTCCTACACTTACTGATTGTTTTGAACCTTTCTTTCTCCCTAACTAAACATTCTTATTAAACTGTAGGGGGCAGTACCCAAAGGAAACGCTACTAAAGAATACATGGAGAGTTTGCAGCTGAAGCCTGGAGAAGTGATCTACAAGTGCCCAAAGTGCTGCTGTATCAAACCCGAGCGCGCCCACCACTGCAGGTACCGCTGCCCCTTCCCTAGGACAGCCCGACGCCCACCACTGCAGGTACCGCTGCCCCTTCCCTAGGACAGCCCGAGCGCCCACCACTGCAGGTACCGCTGCCCCTTCCCTAGGACAGCCCGAGTGCCCACCACTGCAGGTACCGCTGCCCCTTCCCTAAGGCAGCCCTAGTGCCCACCACTGCAGGTACCGCTGCCCCTTCCCTAGGACAGCCCGAGTGCCCACCACTGCAGGTACCGCTGCCCCTTCCCTAGGACAGCCCGAGTGCCCACCACTGCAGGTACCGCTGCCCCTTCCCCAAGGGCAGGGGGTCCCCCTCAGTAGCCTCTGACCAGCATTACAATTTTGTGTATTGGATGCATGGCCTGGGGTTGTGTTCCCTCAGAGCGTGGAATACTAGTAATTGGACCTCTCCTTTTTAGTATTTGCAAAAGATGTATTCGGAAAATGGATCATCACTGCCCATGGGTGAACAATTGTGTAGGAGAAAAGAATCAGAGATTTTTTGTGCTCTTCACTGTGAGTAGAAATATTTCTGCAGTAACTTATATTTAGTTTTAAATTATTAAAATAGAATCTTGCCTGGAGCTGGTAAATTTATTCTAACATCAGACCAGTTTCCCTCCAACCTTTTCTCCAGATTCAAATTATAATTCTGTGCTATGGTTGGTAGGAAGTAGTCCAACAGATAAATATATGTTGCTTGTGTTGTTTTAGGTGTTTTACTGTCATTTAATTCTCTCAGATACTCAGTTCTTAATAGGATCTTGGTAGGTAGATGTCAGCTACTGCAATTGATTCCTTCCCTCATTAATTTTACTGACGAATGAAATGAAGGAGTCAGCGTAAGATTAAGCAGCCTTTGCTCCTAGAAATCCGTAATTGCTCACCAGTTGTGACCAGTTTCTCCGTCGTTCCAGATGTACATAGCTCTGTCTTCAGTCCACGCTCTGATTCTCTGTGGACTCCAGTTCATTTCCTGTGTCCGAGGGCAGTGGACAGGTAAGCTTGTGTGTACCGTTCCTGGAAGTCATGCTGCTGGGTGATTTTCCAATTTTGAAAGAAATCTTCACAGTTATTTTTTGGTGTTTTTTTTAGAAAAGATTATGAATAAGTATTAATACTGCCTGTTTCCTAGTATAATGAAGCTGTATATATAATGGTTCTTCCTTAGTCAATTGATAATTTCTACTGGATAGTCTCACTTGTAGTTTGCAGATACTGAGACTAGAAGGAGGTTAGTATTGTTTCCACCAAACCTGGTGTTTGTTGTCGGGGTAGCTAGCTAGGCATTGCTCAGTGCTCCTTGCAGGACTGAATATGAGTGTAGTGAAGGTGGGCATATAGTGAAGGTGTCCAGCCCTGGATCCATAAGCAGGTCAGAGTCCTGCCCCAGGGGTGGGGGAGGAACGGCTTGTGTGTGCCTCCTGTGTGTAGGTACATGTGCCTCTCTTCTCCAGCTGTACTGCATTTTAATAAGCACTTTAATACACAGATACAGTATTAATAGAAACCTCAGTAGTATGGAATCTTTGGAAACTGCACACTGGGAAGTGGTCGTGTGGATTTTTGCTCAGAGGGCCACCCTCCTCCACCCTTTGGTAAATAGTGAATGTGCCTCTTTACAGAATGAGCACATTCTTCCTGGAAGCCATCCTGGGGCTGCCACTGCGAGGGTCCTGGGAGCTAAACACCTGACATCCTGCGGTTTGGGGTATTTGTTATGCTGTGATGTCCAGTCACAACCCTCCTTCTCTTGTTTGCAGAATGCAGTGATTTTTCACCTCCGATCACTGTAATCCTGTTGATCTTCCTGTGCCTTGAGGGTCTCCTGTTTTTCACTTTCACTGCAGTTATGTTTGGCACACAAATCCACTCAATATGCAACGATGAAACGGTATGCTTCGTTCTCGGCTGTGTTTGCTTAATGTTTGGTGAGAGCTTGAGTAAATGGGAAATTCTAATGTCAACAGCAGGTTCATGTGTATTAACTGGGGAGATTAATTGGGCAGCCTCGATAAGCTCCGACAGGCTCGCTGTATTTGTTCTTCCTGTCTTTATGCGCAGTGCATATTTCAGGGATCGGTGTGACCCGAGAGTCAACAGAGCCAGGCAGATTACCAGTTTCTAGGAGACCCAGCCCCTGGAGCAGCTGAGTGAGTTGCAGGAATTGGTCGCCTTCATGCCTCTGAACTGGAGGCCTAGAGCAGACACTTGATAAATACTTGTAGTAAATGAATTAAAGGCTGCCCCTGACCCAGATGACCAGCTCTCTCCTGCACCACTGTGGCTGCCTGGGCTGTCCTAGCTGGTGGCCACTGCTCGGCTGTCTGATATTGGTCTGGCCAGTGTGCTCAGGAGTCCATGGGGCTGGTGCAAGGAAGGAGAGCCCAAACTTTACCTGACCACCTCGTTCTCAAATGCTGTGGGGCAGCTTGGTGATGTTTCCCCCATTTTCACCACTTGGCCTAAGCTGGTTGTGTTGGGGGGGTTCCTGGCGCTGCCACCCAGTTGCTTTTCTTTCTGCTTCCAGGAGATTGAGAGACTGAAAAGTGAGAAGCCGACCTGGGAGCGGAGGCTACGATGGGAAGGGATGAAGTCTGTCTTTGGGGGGCCACCCTCACTCCTCTGGATGAATCCCTTCGTTGGCTTCCGATTTAGGCGACTGCAAATGAGACCCAGGAAAGGAGGCCCAGAGTTCTCCGTTTGAGGCCCCTCTTTTCATGCTGGAACTTGTTAATGGACTTTATTTATTTGGGGTCTGAAAGGGTATCAACGGCTCATCTGTGACCAATAGGGCAAATGGAACCTACACAAACCAGTTGCTTGCAGCAAGCAGAATTTTATATATTTACAGTCATGGATGGCCGATTTTCCAAACCAGTAACTGAACGATGCTCTCATCAGTTTTCACCTGTGCAACTAACGAAAGGGATGTGACCGCAAGAAGAAGCCAAATGTCATTATCTTCCTGCACAGTTAGGACTTTTGTTAAGAATACTTTGCATTTTCTAAGAAGTTGTGTGATTACATGGGTTTTTAAAACCCTGTGTACTGAGCTGCTTTTTTCAATCATGAAGGAAAAAAAGTCAATCCAGTGAACAAGAATTCTCCGAGGAGTGGTTCCAGGGAGTTCCTGCTGACCCCATGACTCATTAGTGCACTCCCTTGACCCAGAAGGGGCGTTTACATAGAAGTGCATTTTGGTCTCCATTCGCTCTGACACTTTGCACTGCATTTGCAAAAGATCTGTGCACTGAGCAGCGAAGGCGGCTTCAGGCACATTCCCACTGCCCCGGGGGGGCCTTCTTTGACCCTGCAGCAAGTCTGTGCGTGTGTCTGTGTCTGTGTCTGTGTGTGTGCGCGCGTGCATGTGTGTTTTAAAATCGACAGTGTTGTGTAGGTGATGTAACATTTTAACAGCTGTGTGCAGCTAACAAGCTATTTTTTAGAAACCGACGTTTCAGGGAAGCGGGGAGAGCTGCCCCGGGATCCTCCTCCCGTGGGGTTCACTATGAATGTATTGCAAACTGGAGAATATCTTGATCCAAAGAACAATCATTCCTGTGTGGTCCTTTGTTGCCCACCTGTTTTCATTTTATCTTAAAAATCTTGAGTGCATGAGGGCCTTGGGACAGAATTTTTTTGTTCCAGCCAAATTAGCAGTGTGTCAACGGCACCTCAGTGAGAGAAGAGCCAAGTCTGGTGGCCACCTTCACCTTGTGCAGCTTGGTGGGTGTGGAGAGACACAGGTGTTGGCCTCTGGGCATCACTGAGAAGGTGAGGGGACCACAAGGCCACGAGCCCTGGGCTCTGTGTCCCTCCCTTGCAAAGAATATTCAGGATGGAACAGCCATTTTTTTTTTTTAAATCATTTTTGTTTCTCTACCGACATCACCAGTGATCAAATAGGACCCTTGGTGCAGAGCTTAAAATTATGCCAGAAAGCAAACAGCTCCCCTCCTTGGGGACTCGCCTTAAACTTGCCTGGTCTGGACATGTTTTGCGGAACTCACGGGGAAGCCATCTGTGACAGTTCGAGGGTCTCCTTTAAGCCTGCCTCCCCCGCTGAGAAGAGTTGGTGTTTCCCTCCTGGTCTCCACGCCTTTCTGTTCATCTGTGAACCGTTTTTGTTTTTGTTTTAATTAATCTGTACCCTATCCTAATCAGGGCTTCTACCACTGCTGATGCAAAACCACAAAGGGACCTACTCGAGACATAATCGTAGCCAGTGAACAAAGCTGTAGGATGTTTTAGAAATGGACTGTCACTGCAGAAATGTGTGAGCTGTTAAGGACAGACTGCGTCACAGTCAGGGAAGAGCCGCGTGGGCGAGCGAGGGGCGTTTCTGGAGACTTTTGCATATTCATTTGCACATCTGTTGTCTGGGTTGGACACGTGGATGGGCTTCAGTGTGAGCCTTTTAATATGTATATCCTGTTTATCAATAAAAGAAATGATCAAAGTGGTTGAATCCTGTGAGACTCGGCAAGTCTGTGCAAATCAAGTATACTTGACTTTTCAACCTCTTTCAATGTAACTTTTATATGAAATAAAGTCACTCGTTGACGATTCTCAAACAACTTACTACGTGGCACAGTTCTTGGTGGATTGTCGGTGTGTTTTCAGTGGCTGGCTTTTCCTTGGCTTATTGACACCAGCACCCTGGGCTGTGACAGTCACCCCTTGACTGTTTCCACAGCCTCTGGAAACTTCAGTGCCCATGAAAAGGGGCAGGCGTTCAAGTGCTGTTCTGCTCACACAAACTTGGCCCTGTCCACATTTAATAGTTTACTCTTAAATTGACACACCTCCTTTTATTTAGCTTTATCCTAAACATTCCTATAATTTTTTTTAGTGCTCTTTGAAATAAAAGTAATTTTTAAAAATTTCTTTCTTCAATCCAGAATCTGTTTCCTACAAATTTATCTAATATTTGTTCTTGAGGGACCCAAAGATGAGTGGAGAGGGTGACCATGCCCTTTTACTGCCACGTAGGGAAGATGGGCAGATCCACAAATGATCAGCCGTGTGCCCACAGGGATGACACACACACACACACACACACTCTTCCACGAGGCACTTGCTGGCCTTGCAGACGCGCAGAAACACAAAGGGTCCTGGACACGGAGACACATCCCTGAGCCTGGACACCAGGGCAGCAGCAGCTCTCGAGCCTGTGTTTGTGGCTCTGCAGAATTCTGCTGCAATGTTGTTTGTATTATATATGATTTTAGTTTGGCTGCCTACGCAGGGAAAATATCCTTAAGGAGAGCCTGGGAAAAGCAGGAACGGGGTTGCCCATAGAATCCACATTGATTCCAAAGTTGCATTCAGGTGCCTCAGTTAAAGGGTACGCTACCCGCAATATTGACTGAGGATCACATGTAAAACCATGTTGCTCCTGACCCATCCAGCTGATAATTTTTTAAAATATGTTTTTATTGATTTCAGAGAGAGGAAGGAAGAGGCAGAGAGAGATAAAAACATCAATGATGAGAGAGAATCATTGATTGGCTGCCTCCTGCACGCCCCCTACTGGGGATCGAGCCTGCAACCCGGGCCTGTGCCCTGACCTCGAATTGAACCTTGATCGATCGCCTAGATCTTAGGTCGATGCTCAACCTCTGAGCCAGGCCTGCTGGGCTCGGCTGATAATTTAAGCAAAGACAGCCCAGGGGCAGAAAGGGAAGATAAAGTGATACGTAGATCTGCGGCTGGTTCTGTTAGCAGAAAGCTGAGCCAGTGTCTGATCTGCGGGAGAGTGAATGGCTCGACTGCCTGGCCTGCTGGAAGACTCGAGAGAATTACTGAAGAAGGGTCTAAGCATAACACATTTTCAATCCAGAGTTCCTGACACCCCTGGATTCACTGCCTGCTCTCCCCACCCCCACTGACCTAGTATATTGACATTCCACGTTTTGTTCATTATAGTTTATACCATGATGACTAAATATTTTGTGCTAAACCAAGTAGGATCCTGTGATGTACAATTTTTCACTTCTCCCAAAGATAAAGTTGCCTCGCGCGTGCCCTGTATCACTCAGTCTTCCTCCACCCCCAGCAAGCCTGTGTGGTGGTGGGCTGGTTAGTGCCTGGCCTCCCCAGCCCTCCGCCCCTGCTGCAGGCCGCCCCGGCTCCTCCAGGTGCTCTGCACAGCTCTCTCCCTGAGGCTCCTGGCTTCCTGGGTCTGCATCTTCCAGCTGCTTCTACTGGTGCAATACCTTCCCTAGTAGTTCCTTGAAAAGAGGTTATTTAAGATTTTCAAGATTTTAGCCTGTCCAAAAAATGCCTTTTTCTACCCTCACCTTCGGTTGACGGTTTAGCCAGACCATGGATTCTCTGTTCAGTAATTCTCATTCAGCATGTTGGCGACACCAAACTGTCATTGTCCACTCCCAGGGCGGCCACTGAGAGGATCCACGGCCTTCTGGTTCTTGTTTTATGTGACGTGAGCTAGCTTTTTTTTTTTAAATCTTAGGAAGACTTTAATAACCTCTTTTTAGTCCTAATTCCTCAAATTGAACAATGATCTGCCTTGGTGCCCTGTGATAATGGGTGGTGGCCCCTTTCCGTCTGAGACACGTGTTTTTTGGTCCTGGCAAGTGTGCCGTGTTACATCTTTGGGATCATAACGATGATGGCTGGGGCTCCATTGGACATTTCCAGTTTCCAAAGTGCCTTCCTATGCCTGATCTGATCATGTCTCACTACAGCCCTACAGTAAGTCCCCACTTAACGTCGTCAATAGGTTCTTGGAAACTGCAACTTTCAGTGAAAAGACATAACAAAACCAACTTTACCATAGGCCAGTGGTTTTCAACCTCTGTGCTGGAAGAATTTTTAAAACATGCAATACCTGGCTATTTAGTCAGGGGCACTGACCTCTTTTCCCTGAGACTGTCAAATTAAAAAAATGACAACAGCCAACACAACAATAGCCACCTGGTATGACTGAATCAAAATTACACCTATTTTTTTAGTCAGATCAGCAAAATATATAATTTTTGATGTGCCACAGAACTTTAGTAATTAGGTTATGTGCCACGAGATGAAAAGGTTGAAAATTGCTGCCATAGGCTAATGGATATAAACAAGAGTTAAGCTTATGGCATATTTCTGGTCACAAAAACATCACCAAACTTCTAATAAGGACCCAAAACACTTCTAATATTAAAAATAGAAGTAAATGTGAACTAGACATACATGTAAGGAAGATGAGTGGAAACAAGTCAGACCATTCTCTGCTTGCCCACTTATTCCAGTTCAGGGGCCGGTGGCCGGAGCCTCTGCCCGCAGCTCACGGCGCAGGGTGGGCCCCCACTCCGGACAGGATGCCCTTGTGTTACAGGGCACACACACCCCTCACTCACTCAGATGGCGACAATGTAGACACCCCGATTTAGCTCACGTGCGCATCTTTGGGGGCTGGGAGGAAACGGGAGTCCCTGGAGAAAACCCGCACAGACAAGGGGAGAATCCGCTCACTCCACACGGCAGTGCCTGGGGCTGGGAACCAAGATTTTCAGTGTTATAACCAAATAACACTGAACGGAAGGACATTATTCGAGGACCTGCTCGAATAATGTACCCATTTTATAAACCAAAGGACTGAGGCCCATCGAGGTTACGTGAAGGGCCCAGCTTCCCACGGGCAGAGAAAGGGGAAGCATTCCACGTGGGGTTTCTGGCTAGACTAGAAATACTTTTTCTAATCTAGCTCCTTCTGTTTCTATTTTTTTAATTACTGAGTTTAAAAGCAGGAAAAGTAATAATGAAAGCTCTTGAATAAATAAAGAAGTCAAAAACAGTAAAACAAATGAAAAAGCCTCACTGTGGTTATTTCAGTAACGTTTTCAGCTGGGGCGTGAAGCGTGGAGTGTATTGAAAGTGGCCTTCACCCTCGTTTCCAGGCTGGCTGTGCTCCCTCGATGCGCGAGTCCCGCCTGGGAATTTCCCTGCCAGTTGTATAAAAGCACAGCTCACACAATTAGTTACAGGCTGTCTCACCCAGGTTTGTGCAAGTGCACACTGTCACGTTCACAATGACGAAATTGCCTAAGGACGCATGTCTCAGGACGTACCCCATCATTAAGCTATTACATGGCTGTATGACCCATTTTATGACTAATGACAATGTTATTAATAATAATGGCAATATTAATAATGTGAGGAGCTGGCTGACGTCCAACTCACCTAGTTATCCAGAAGCAGCTCACAGAACTCCATGACGGCCAATTTCTGTCACTTCATGGACTTGAACATGCCACCGATGCTGGTCACACTTTTTTGGTGGCTGCGTCCCCAGTGGCATGGGGCAAGGGGAAAATGCTGCAGGGAGAAGAGAAAGGGTTTGGCCCTCAGCCTGGCATCTGTGTAATGGCCACCAGAGGCCGCCACAAGACAGCAAATGCCCACACTTGTTCAGCCACAGAACCAAATTCCTCTACTATTGACTCATCCAGCCAATGGCTCCACAAATATTTACTGAACACCCACTGTGTGCAGCGAGGCCTCTGCCCTCAGTAGACACAAATATAATAAATTATGTACTGTGATACATGCTATAAGAGAATAGAGCAGCAGGGAGAGGGAACATCAGGGTGAACATCATGAATGAGGAGTCTGGGAAGAGGGGGAAAGGAAGAGGGAGGGAAGAGTTGTGCAAAGGCCCTGGGGCAGGGAAGGGCTGGGAGAGTTGCAGTATACCCACTGAGGGTGGTGAGGTTTCGTCTTTAACATCAACTTGGAATTGGAGCTAGTTAACACCGGAGAATGCTAGGGTGAGTTCATGACTCCGTCTACCAGGTTCAGAGGAGGTGCTGAGGGGTTAAAATGCACACACACACTAAGGGTCACTGACCGGGTGGGGCAGAGACTCCTCTGAAGTAGATTTATTCTTAAAGAAAGGGCTAGCCATCTCCCCCAAAGACCAAAGACTGGTGACTTCAAAGGCATTTCCTTCTTGGGTGGGTTGTTAGGGTCCTCAGTTGAAACACTGAGGCCAGTGGGAGAAGGGGTGACATCCGCTATGGAAAGCCACCCTGGCGAGTATAGGGTAGAGGTACCCTACACAGGAGGAGTCCGTGCATGGCTTTTCCCTGGCCTCAGCCTGGGTGAGACCCAGCCATCTGGGCACTGGGGGACAGCTGCTTACTGGGTGGCCTTGAAGGCTGTCTGGCAAGGGGATCTGCTCAGAAAGCTTGGTGACCAGGCGGCCTCCGTGAAGGCTGCTCTGCAGGCAGTTTGGCTCTCAGTCTGAGTGGCCACGAGATACGGCTGAAAGAGCCAGACTGACGTGGCTACAATACCCCTGCTGTGTGAGCTGGGTCAAGGGTCTTCACCTTCTGTGTCTCAGTTTGCTCATCTGTAAAATGACACAATAACAACTGCCTCATGCAGCCATTGGAAGGATTCGAAAGAAAGAACGGTAAAGGACCGACCGGGAGGTCTGGCACATGTTAGGCACTCAAGAAACGGCAGTGACTATTATGATCTGGTCTGGCGAAGAGCTTTGCAGCCAAGGCAAGACCTCGAGCCAGACCCGACGTGCAGTGGGCAGTCGGATTCCTCATCCATCTTGTTTGCTCTGTTCTTGGTTTTTCTGGATTAACACGGTGTTCTCAGTTAAGATGGTCTTGCAGGATTTTTTAAAAAACCAAATAAAAACTTAACCAACTAAACAAAACCAAGTCCATTTATAACAAAGTCCCACCAAGGCAAACATTTGCAGTCCCCCCAGAAAGCGTTTATCCATGGAGAGGGGCCCGTGGGATTTTAAAAGGCTGCAGCTCGTGTCTTTGAAAACCACCAGCGTCCTCGTGTTTGCCTGGGCCTTTCTCTCCACCGGGAGGTACTTTTCCATCTGTCCTCCTGTCCCCCAGCAAAGCCCAAGGGGGTGGGGGCGGCTGTCCAGGCACTTGGACCGAGGGTGGACACTTTGTCCCTGGTCACCTTGGGCAGAGGCTGCAAGCTGGTGGCCATGACCTGGCCCCGGCCCCCATGACATTGGTAGAACACCTACAGTCAGTCCCTCGCTGCTATAAATCATTTCACCTAGAAATGCAGATTCACGGCCTCCGAAGGCCCAATTCTTACCCAGCCAAACTTTCTTGTTATTTTTTAAAAAAAAATAATTTATTGAGGCAAAACTCACATAACATAAAACTCACCATTTAAACAATTCAGGGGCACTTAGTGCATTCACAGTGCTGTGTGACTGCCTCCGTCTAGTTCCAAAGCGTGTCCATCACCCCCAGAAACCCTGGCCCCGTTCAGCCCCTCCCCAGCCCCTGGCCCCCACTCGTCTACTTTCTGTCTCTGGGGATCTGCCTGTTCTGGGCATTTCGTACAGATGGAATCAGACAACATGTGACTGGCTTCTCGCACTTAGCATGTCTCCGAGGTCCATCTAGATGGTGGCGCATCGGAACCCTGTTCCTTTTCACGGCTGAACAGCGTCCCATCGCTTTTGTGTATGTATTTTGTGCGTGGATCTACCACGTCATCACACAGCAGCCCCACGGCAGGGTGGCCTTGTTTGCCCCCTCCGGGCCTTGTCCCCTCCCCCACCGGGCCTCCTGGCTCTCCGCAACCCCGAGGGCTGCTCAGAGGAGCAGCAACGTGGTTTCTTCCCAGGAGCACAGTCTCAGGTGGGCAGCTGCCCAGTGATTTGCTGGCCAGGCCCTGCCCTGGGCTCACCCACACACGTATATTCACCCACAGATACGAACACTCACACGCGTGTCTGCAGCGTAACAGCCGCCTAGCGCTGCTTGGCGCTTTGTGATTTCACTCACCCATTTATCTTAGGGATCACGCCACCTCAACACAGAGAGCGCTCCATCTTTTTCTTTGCCCTGCTGTATACTATTCCACCACCTAGCTGTGCCATACCTCATGGGGTGAGGCCCCCAGTCCCCTCAGGTGTGGGCTGGCCCTGCCAGCACCCCCACACCCAGCCTGGCCAAGCCCTGGGCCTGTGCTGGCCTGGAAAGCGAGGCGAAAGATGCCCTCTCTGTTTTCCTGGCTTCAGATCTCCCAGGACCAACATGCTATGTGCCTGTGTTTTTCCAACACCTGACACAGCATTTGTACATTGGAGACGTGGTGCAGATGCTTGTGAATCAAATGAGTGAAAAAATGAACAGCTACTTTTTACTCATTGTTTAAGGCCTGGCTCAACACGCCTCCTCCAGGGAGCCTTCCCTGGTCACCCCAGGTGGGGTTAGGTCCCTTCTCTGAGTCCACAGGCCTTGTACTCTCATCACTAAGCCCACCGGGTGCGACTGACAGGCTCTGTGTCGGCAGCCACCGCACCGGCCTCTATTCCTCCTGGTATCTCCAGGAGCTGGCAAAACACTTAGCACAGAGCAGTGAATGGATAGCCAATGAGTGCCTGGCACAGCGAGGGGGAAAACAGACGGCCAGGGTCATCATGGTTACCATCAACACCACGCTAAAGCACGCCTGATGGTTTCAGGTTCCACTGAGCCCTGCGAGGAGGGGAGGCAGAGGGAATCACACCCATTTTATAGACGAGGAAACTGAGGCCCCGAGAGATTCAGCACCTTACCTGAGAACACACGGTTCCTAAGTGGGGGAACTGGCTGCCCCCACCTCTCCAGCTCTTCCCCATCCCCAACCCTGCTCCCACCCTCCCGTCAGGGCTGGAGGCAGGCGCCCAAGAGCAGGGTGTGCTCCGGATCTTAGGGAGTCGGGTGAGGCTCAGCGGGAAGGAGGGGGAAGGAGAAAGAGAGAACCCTCTGGGGGCCTTCCACCCGGACACACTGTGTGAGCACCACGGCCGGGGACCAACCAAGGCCCTTTGACAATGGGAGGAACCAGGCTGGAGAAAGAGCCACCCGCTGAACAAGCGCGCACACCAGGCCCCCCCAAAGCAGGGGACTAGCCCCCACCTCCCACTCCTGCCCCGCCCAAGGCTGGGGCCGCAGCATTCAGGGTATAATTGACCCTCCGTCACCTCTGCTGGGGTAGAAAAGAGCATGTTCACGAAGGGCTTCAGCGAAAACAGGAGAAGCCGATGGAAGGCGAGGGGAGCTGGTGGCTAGTTAGGCAGTGACCCCCACATGCGCGTGTATTTGTGTGACGCCCCCCAATTAAAGCATCGTTTGTCTCTGTGGGCTTCCCCCTCCCTGCCTTCCAGAGCTCTGTTTTCTCCAGACTGTTTCCACATCTTGGGCAGAGTTGGGGGACAGGCAGGTGGAAACAGCACCTGCAGAGGCAGGAGGGCACCAGGGAAGCCCCCCTCGCTGTGAGTTGTGAGCATCTAGATGCTGGATGAGGCCATGAGAGAAAGAGCGAAACTGGAGAGAGGAGGCTCATTTTCCTGACAAGAGTAAAGTTGAGATGAGAGGAGGGGGCAAGAGGGAAAATGAAATGAGAGCTGGATGTTGGGGGGATGTTGGGGTGAATGCAGGAGGGACCTGGAGTCACGGTGGGACCTCAGAGCAGCCAGGAGGACGGAAGCAGGAGTTTGAGAAGCACAATTGTGGATCAAGGGGTGGATCCCTTTCAATGTTTTAGAGAAATGCGAGTAAAAGTCCAAATTCCTTCCTCTGCCTTTCTGGTGGCTGGACCACACTTCACGATGCCTCTTGCCTGGGCTGTGGGAATCCTGGCTCCCACCAGGGTCCGTGGGCAAAGCCCATCTCACAGAGATAGCAGAGAGAGCTTCATCTTCATTACAACTCAGAGCGGTGGGGGCTGTGGCTCCCCCATATCGAAGCTGAGGAAACTGAGGCACAAAGAGGTCCTGTGAGTTGCCAAGGTCCCCGAGCTAGAACGGGGCCAAGCCAGGACAAACCCGTGTTTTCCTGACTGCAAACCCCAACCTCTTCACTCCATCCAGCTCTGCCCCTGGGGAAGGATCCTGTGACACTGAATCGTCTCTTTTTCAGAGTTTAACATTTGGGGCCAAATCCGAGTGAGGCCCGCTGTTTCCTCAGTTCGGCCTGACCTCAGGGCACCGCTGCCTGGCCATTGGCAAGTCCTCTGTTGGCTGTGAATGGCGAGTGGCCAGGCTGCTCTGGGCACGATTCAATGGAAACTCAGATAACTCAATAAAAACTCTTATTTACCTTTATGGTCAAAACACACAGGACAGTTTACAGATGTCATACATGAGAATGCCTACTGCTGGCATCAATGGGGGGGTGGGCACCACCAGTCTGAGTTGGTGAGAGTTTAAATCTATACAACTTCCTGCAGAGCAATTTGGCACCATGAATCACGTCTTAAAAAAAGCAAAGGCTTTGACTCAGCAACTCCACCTCCAGGAACACAGACCAAGGAAATCATCCTGCACAACACAATTGTTTTCATTTGCACATCAACTGACCGAAGCTCCCATATGGCCAACAGAGCTCACATCTGATTGGTTAACTAGAGCAACTGTTACCCCCTAATCTGATTTCACGTCCCCCAAAACGGAAGAGCATTTTTTCAAAATAGCATCTAATTATGCATACAAATTTCTATTTATTTCACAGTGAGGCTTCCAACTCCAAAGCCACAGAATTTTTTAATCTGGAGGGGGCCTTAGGGCTTTTCTGGCCAACATTTCCCAAAGTGTATCCCATAGGCGGTTACAGGGTAGGTGCACGCAGATGCTCTCATGCTCTTCCCTACAGGACTTCTCAGAGCCTTTGCTATGTGACAGGCATCGCAAGTTTCCACAGGCAGATAGAGGAGGCAGTGTTTCTGCACTGTGTTGGGCCCCTGTATTTATGTCCTGGGACTGCTGTAACAAATTACTGCAAACTGGGTGGCGTAAAACGGGAGACATTTATTTTCTCACGTTCGGGAGGCCAGAAGTCCAAAATCAAGGTGTGAGCTGGGCCACGCTCCATCTGAAGGCTGTAGGGGAGGACCCTCCCTGCCTCTGCCAGGGCCCGGTGGCCCCAGGTGTTCCTTGGCTCTGGCTGCCTCACTCCAACCTCTGCCTCCGTCATCACACGTTTGTTGTTCCTTCATGTCTGTGTGTTTTGCTGTGTCCAAATATCCCTCTTCTTATAAGTCTTTGGATTAGAGCCCACCCTACTCGAGTATGACCTCATTTACCTTGATTACATCTGCAAAGCCCTTATTTCCAAAGAAGGTCACACAAGCTATAGATGGAAGTAAGTTTGGGGGGGACGCTTTGCCCCAGTACAGATGGAAAGACCTCAGAGGCTTCTGAGCAGGGAAGGCACAGGAGCCAACGGATGTCACTGTCCAGGCGTCCTTCCGCCTGCTGCGCTGGGACAGACCGTAGGGGTGAGGGGGAGCTCACAGGGACAGCAGTGGGGCTGCCACTGACCGTCCGGACGAGAGGTGACAGGGGCTCGGACCAGGTAGAGCCCATTGGGGTAGAAGTGGCTGCACTCGGGCTGCATTTTGAAGGTGGAGTAACAGACAACTTAGGGTTTGGACGTGAGATTTGAGAAAACAAGGCATCGAGGATGACCTCTGGGTGTTTATCCTGAGAAACCGAACAGCAGAGAGGCCGTCAGTGGGGAGAGCCCGCCAGTTACCAGACAGGCTTTCAGGAGGTGAGCGTATGTGGACCGCGACGCGGGAATCCATCCTGCAGTGTAAGTTGGACCTAAACTCTAAGCTGACCCCAGAACACCCAAGCTACAGTCCCCTGTGTTTCCAGAAGAAAGCTCCGACTCCCAGAATGGGCCTCAACCCCCTCTGCCCAAGGGCATCTCCCAGCACCCTTGCCCAGGCCAGGGATCTTACATTCCATTCGCTACCCAACTTCCTACGCACCCACCCCATGCCCTGCAGACACTCCTGCCTCCTTGTAGACATGGGAGGTAAACATTCGGACCTCAGCAAGTCACTCTTCCTCTTGGGGCCTCAGTATCCCCTTCTGAAACATGGGGTTCTAGACTCAAAGGTGGTCCTGTTGGCGGGTGCCCCTGGGCCCCTGCCCCACCCCAATCCCCACGGGGCCTTCCCGGCAGCAGGCATGTTTCTGGGTGTTCTAGGGAGAGGCAGGATGGATATGCCTGGTCTGGGCCCTTCCTGGGAGGGGGCACCACCAGTGGGCACTGCCAGCAAACAGGGTCTGCACAGTGCAGGAGAGGTCGCTGGATGGGGAGGTTCCTGAGACCACGGCCTCAGGCCTGGAGCCTGTTTGTTTCGACAGGGCCAAGGGCACTTTATGCTCATGAAAAAGAGGCGTGTGGCCCAGGCTGGAGTCACTGACCAGCCACCGCACCACAGTCACTTCTCAAGCTCGCCATGGAGCAGGTTACAGAGCCACAGAAAACTGCCCTAATTTGAGCTTTGAAATTTCTTGTGGACCTCTCCCTGTTGCCGGGAATTCAAGGGACTCGGTCCAACATCTGGGCAAAGAGAAAGCTGCTCTGCTTCCCCAGAGCTGGCCAGACTGGGAAGCAGGTGGGACTGAATTGCTGAGGAATTGCTTGGGCAAGGTGCACAGCCCAGTCTCGGTTTTCCCATCTGTGAAGTGGAATATCATGGACCATCATTCCTTTATAAAAGAACAGCTTCATCTCCCTATGAATAAACGCCAGTCCTTGAACTTGGATATGTTTAGCTTGGAGGCACATCTGCTGGTTTTCTCATGTTTTTTCAAAGTGTTGACTACTGGGAAACGGAGCCAGTGGGTATGTGAGTGTCTTGGGGCTGCCATTACCAAGTGCAACAAACTGGGGGTCTTAAAGCAGCAGAAACTTACAGTTCTAGAGGCCAGAAGTCTAACATCAAGGCGTGGGCAGGGCCACGCTCTTTCCGAAGGCTCTAGGGGGAGACTCTGTCTTGCCACCCCAGCTTCTGGGGTTGCCAGTAATCCTTGGCTTGTAGACACATCACTCCAACCTCTGCCTCCATCACCACATGGGCATCTCTTCATATGTCTATGTCTAAATTCCTCTTTTCTCATAAGGACACAAGGCATTGAATTTAGGGCGACCCTAATCCAGCATGATCTCACTTAAGTTATTTTCTTCTGCAAAGACCCTAGTTCAAAATAAGGTCATATTTACAGGTTTGGGGGTTAGGCCTTGAACATATCTTTTTCAGGGACACAATGCAACCTGTTAAGTGGGCAGCATTATGGCCTCCCCTTCCATTCATGTTCTTCCCATGTTGACAGCAAAATGTGAGAAAGGCTTAGCTTAGGGACAATTCCCTCCTGGCTTTTTTCTTTTGAGGAGGGACCACCAGGGACAGCCGAGACCCACCCTCCCTCACAGCCATAAGTTCCACATGTTCCCTTCCAAGGAGTGGCCGGCCTGAGGTCAGCCAGCTGCCCTCTGGCAAAGCCAGGCCGGGACGTAGGGCTTCAGTGCCAGGCCAGGGCTGGGCCATGACCTGAGATTCCTTCTGGGGATGGAGCTCAAAGTCTCATCCCCAGTCCAGGAGCCAGGCCCGGGCAAAGGGGAGAAGTAAGAGCAAGAATTCACGGCAGGAAAAAGTCCACGCCTTGGCCTTTTAGGTGGCAGGAGAGCCTGGCCTTGGTGTGACGGCCTCTGTGTGACCTCCCAGGCCATGTGAGCAGATACTACAGCAGCCATCAGCCCAGTCAGTCCTCTGCGTGGGGACCAGAGTTAGCTCCTGGGTTCCCTGGAGGTTGGTACAGCAGGGGGACTTGAGAACACTCAAACCCAAACAGCACACTTCCTCACAGAGAGGTGCGGTGACCAGCCAGAGGCCACACAGCAATCAGTCAGGGCTGAAGTGAGGGGCCAGGGCCCTGCCTCCTAGTTCTGCCAGTGGGGGCCTCGTGGCCTTTTTCCCACCAAAGTAGCATCCACTGGGGGAGGTTTCTGCCCACGGGAACCCAGAGTTAATTTTGTAATGATTTTTTAAAAATTGTTTTTATTGATTTGAGAGAGAGTGAGAAACATCGATGTGAGAGAGAAACAGTGATCGGTTGGCACACACCCTGATGGGGAGTCAAACCCGCAACCTGGGTATGTACCCTGACTGGGAATCGAATCTGCAACCTGGGCATGTGCCCTGACTGAGAACAGAACTGGTGACCTTTTGGTGCACAGGACAGTGCTCAACCAAGTGAGCCACACAGGCCAGGGCTGATTTCATAATGGTTTTTTAGTGGCATCGGGAAGAAAATATCACCCGCTTAGCAGCCACGACACCTGGTATTCGGGAAAAGGGGTGAGAGGAGTAATACTGACTAAACACCTGCCACCCGCTGCATGCACACTCACATCCCACCATGTCACCCTGGGAGTGGTTACACGCCCATCTTACCTGTGAGCAGCCAGACGCTCAGGGCATCCTGGAGTCAGCCAAGGGTCCCATCCATGCTCAGTTCAGTTCACAAAGCCTGAATTTCCTCATCTGTAAAATGGAATCACAAGCTCAATGTCACAGATGGCCATGAGCATTAGGGATTCCATCCCAGGAATGGGCACATAGTAGGTGCTCAAGAAAGGTGATGCATTGATTTTCTATTGCTGCTGTAATAAATTTCCACACATTTAGTAGGTTAAACACCACACATTTATTATCTTACAGTTCTGGAGGTCAGAAGTCTAACATGGGCCTCACTGGGCTAAATCAAGGTGTTGGCAGGACTGCCTTCCTTCTGGAAGTTCTAAGGTAGAATCTATTCCTTGCCCTTTCCAGCTTCTAGCAGCAGCCCATATTCCTTGGCTCATGGCCCCTTCCTCCATCTTCAGAGCTGGCAACGTCGCATCTCTCCAATTCTTTTTCCATTGTCACGTCTCTCCGTGGCCACAGCTGGGAAAGGGTCTCTGATTTTAAGAACTCATGTGATGACATTGGACCCACCTGGATGACTCAGGATCATCTCACATCACAAGGTCCTTAACTCAACTACATCTGCAAAGCCCCTTTTGCCATGTCAGGTGACATCTGGGTAAGTTCTGGGAATTAGGGCGAGGACATCTCTGGGGGCGCTATTCTGCTGACTGCAGGTGAGTTAGGTTGAGTTCCATAAAGCAAGGGGTGCCTGGGCTGGTCTTCGGCAGTTCTTTTTGGAAGAAGAGGATTCCACTAAAACCAGCTCCTTCAAGGGCCATTTCCCAGCCTTCCGCTGTTTTTTCGACTCTCTTCAAAGAGGCACTGTCTAGCCAAGGAGACGGGGCCAGGACTGCCAAACCTTTGCTTCAAAATAAATCCTACTAGGAAATTTCCATGGGACCAGGCCCTTTTCTTCCCCCGCAAACCTGCCTGAAATCCCAATCCAAGCAGGGCTTCTTGGAGAAAGACCATCGGACTTCACGCTCTCCTGAGAACGGGGTTTTTGTTGTTGTTTGGTGTTTATTTTCTGTTTGTTTTGCCCCATCAAATTAAACAGCACCAGGATACTGTTATGAAGGCAAAGTGACCTGGCTTAGGACATCACCTTCATCTTAAGGAAGGGTTTTACAGCCCTGGCCAATTTGGCTCAGGGGCTAGAGCATCAGCCTGTGGACTGAAGGGTCCCGGGTTCGATTCTGGCCACGGGCACGTGCCTCGGTTGCAGGCTCGATCCCCTGCTCAGGTCGGGGTGCATGCAGGAGGCAACCAATCGATGTGTCTCTCTCACATCAATGTTTCTCTCTCTCTCTCTCCCCTCTTCCACCCTGAAAAGTAATGGAAAAAAATGTCCTAGGGTGGGGATTTAAAAAAAAAAGAAAGGGTTTTACAGCTCCCTTGCTCCAGGGGCCTAGTCTATCACACAACCCCAGCTGAGATTCCTCAGGGCTCCTCCTCGGCTCCTTCAAAGAGTGCGCTCGACTCTTTCGCAAGCTCTGCACACGTGCAGGGACCACATGTGGGGCCTACACTGAGGCTGCACGTAGGCCCCACTTGCGTAACACCCAGCATCTTCTGACTTTATTTGATTTGTCCGTGAAGTCACTGTGGGATGCTTTCGCACGCAAGAAATGCATCTGTTTCAGATTTCAACAGGTTTACGAGGACAGATGTCATCTCACGAATTCTCCCACTGATTCTGGCATTCCCACAGGGTGGGATGGGGCACTTGGTCACCTTCATTCAGCCAATAAGCGACAGGGCTGGGGTTTAAAGGTGGGTCTTCTGACTTTAAATCGTTCCAGTTTACCGTGGCAACACATCCTATACTGGGATATTGTGACAGAATAAGAAATATGTATTTGGCCTTTGTCCTGGGTTCCTGGCACAAGAGCTCCTAAAACTCATAATTTCTTGATAGGGGTGAGAGGGCTATTCTTAACAAGCCCTTTCAACCACACCTGAGCTTATGCTAATAGATGGTCCCCTAGATGGCTCAGGACAGGGACTGGTGGCCAGAGGAACCAACTATGTCAGGAGGGCTGGAACTTGCAGCCCCATCGCTGACCTCCAGGTAGAAGGGGAGAGGAGCTCCCGGAGAGTGAGCTAATCTCCAATGCGCAATGATTGAATCAATGGTGCCTACGTAATGGAACCTCCATAAAAAACCTTAAAATAAGGAGTTCAGAGACCTTCTGGTGAAACATAGGCTCCGGGAGAGTGGTGCACCCCAAGCTCCATGGGGACAGCAATTCCGCACTTGGCACCCTTCCAGACCTCACCCTGGGTACACCTTCATCTGACTGTTCATTTGTGTCCTTTATAAAAAAACAGTAAATGTAAGGAAAGGGTTTCCCTGAGTTCTGTCAGCTGGTATAGCAAATTATTGAACCCGAGGAGGGTGTTGTAGGAACCCTTGATTTACAGCTTCATTAGACAGAAGTGTGGGTAACCTGGTGACCATCTACTTGTGACTGGCATCTGAAGCGGGGACCATCCTGTGGGACTGAGCCCTTAACCTGTGGGGTCTGCTCAGGGGCAGAGAGAGGAGTGATGTGGCCTTAAGTCAAGGAACACTGTGAGCCACCAGAAGCTGAGAGAAGGAAGGATTCTGCCCTAGAGTCATCAGCAAGAGCGTGGCCTTGCTGACACCTTGAGTTCACATTTCTGGCCTCCAAAACTGTGAGAGAATAAATTTCTGTCCTTTTAAACCATCAAGTTTATGGTAATTCATTACAGTAGTCACAGGAAACTAATACAAGGAGTAACTTACATACAGATATACGTATGTATAAATCTTAATGAATTGTTATATATACACCCATGCGCCACCCCATAGGTGGGGATAGAAACTCCCAGCACCCCGGGCTTCCAGTCAATACCCTCCCCAGAGACAACCTCTCTCCCGACCTCTATCACAGATTAGTTTTCCAGTCCTAGAACTTCATAGACACGGAATCACTCAAAGTGTACTCTTGTGTGAGGCTCCTTCTGCTAAACTCCGTATCAGTGAGAGTCATGCATGCTGTTGGCCTTTTCTTTATTGACGAGTATTATCCCATCAATATATTGTAGTTTGCCCATCTGTTCTCCTACTGATGGACATCTGGGCTGCTCCTGGTTATTAGCTTAATAAAGCTGATAGGAGCATTGTCCTACAGTCTTTTGTGAACTTAGGCACTCGTATATTTCAGGCACGTACCTAGGAGTGGACTGGCTGGGTCCGGATTGGTAATTTTCTATAGCTTTTCAGGTGATTCAAATATGTAATCAGGTGTGAGCAGCACTGATTTCGGCCAATGATTCTCAACTGGGGACGATTTTGCCATCCAGGGAACATTTGACAAGGCCTAGAGACATTTTTGGTTGTCACAACTCAGAGTGGGGGTAATAGCATCTGATGGATAGAGGTCGGGATGTGCAGAAGCAGCCCCCCCCCCCCCTCCACACACACCACGAAGAGTTACCGGCCCCAGCGGTCAGAAGGACTGAGGGTGAGAAACCCGACTGTACGCCAGTGACTCACAACCACATGCATGATTAGCGTGCATAACCCACCTGCACACAGTGACAGCTCACCGAGCCCGGGCCCCGCTTTGAGAGGTGGGATGCGCTGACGGGGGTGAGGGTCAGAGGTCTGGCCACCCTCGGGGAGCCCTGGAGAGAGACGGCGGGCAGCCCTGGAGAGAATGCTGAGAGGCTTTTTCTCGAGCCGACCTCCTCTGTGGGCCTTCAGCTGAAGCTCGGAAGCAACGTCCTGCTCCACGGGTGCCCGGCGTGGGTTTCCGAGGTCAGCCCCACTCCGCAGTCCTCTCTTCCTGGGGCTATTGGCCCCAGGGACCCAGAAAGCCCCCAGAGGACGGGAACCGTGTCTTACCCTGCACTGCAGATATTTGCTAACTGAATGGATAAATGGGCTTCAAGACAGTCCTGTTTTAGGTATAGGGAGGGCTGAAGTGAGAGTGGCCTTGTGGCCCTGAGGACACGGGAACAAAGTTCCCAGGGCAGGATATCAACAAGCTCCCTCTGCCGGGGGATGGCTAATGGCCTTGCACAGGCAGCCTCATGGGGTCTGGATGTGGGGAGATTGGCTGGTTGTTCACCAGACCCACTTCCTCTTCCTCCTAAGCACAGAGCTGAACTACATTTCCCAGCATCCCTTGTGGCAGGTGTGGCCATGTGACTGAATTCTGGCCAATGGAATCTGGGTGCGATTGTGCTTCACTTAAACACCTCCCACACCTGCTCCTCCCTGCTCTGTCCACCAGCTGGAAGCAGAGCTCCTGGGGGGTGGCAGAGCCACAGACGGGAAGAACCTGGTTCCTCAGTTGCCCTCTAAAAAAGCCACACGCTTAACACCTGCTTGGCACTATTGAGCGGAAAACAAACTTTGTGTGAAGTCACTGAAAAGTGGAGATTTGTTTGTTACAGCAGCTAGCATGCTCTTCACTAGTGCACTATGTTTCTGCAAACTGGGAGATGGGATTTTAACTCCACTCCAGGTAAGAAGTGAGCCCTAACCCCCAAAAGAAGTTAAAATGCAGAATGAAGAAGCAGATGCTCAGTTTGCAGGAAAAAAAACACAGCTGCCAAAGAGACCACAACTGTGGCATGGGCAGGCATTCCTCAACCAGTGCATTGGGTTGTAGAAATTTACAGATGGCTCGGATGTGCAAAAACGAGTGCATCATTATTTGCACTTGTTTTTAAAAAAATTATAATATTTAATGTATTAATTTACACATACATATTTAAAATCATATTAGATATTCCTTTAGAAATATGGCTAATTTCTACTATCACATTTCACAAAATCATTCTATTCGCACTGTTCTCTGGCTTTCACACCAGGGTTTTGTTGCCCTTAGAGCCGAGTTGTCCTCTGCTACTTGCATTACATTATCTGGGATGTTGGAACTCTTTGAATCCAGATATTATTTTGATCACTCCCAACTTGGCTGTTCTGTGATCCCCAATCAGGGTCACTTTGCTCCCTACAGTGGTGACCTCATCCCCACTCTGCCATGAGCTTGCCAATCTGTCCCCTCAGCCACATTCCCCATTCCCCACTGAGGCACTGAAGCCACAGGAAGCAAACGTGCTCTCCCATCTGCCAGGTGGTGGGGGCCAAGGCCTCTTTGCCTTCAGATTCCCTACTGGCCCTTCCCTTTCTCTGCATCATAGTTGGGCCTACCCCCAACAGTTGCATTTCCCAAGTGCCTGGGTCAACTAGACAAGGTCAAAAGGAGGCAGAGGGGGAGAAACCGGGTGCTCCCTCCTCCCCTTCCAGCTACATTTCAGGTGGCCACTTGTGTCCTCCATGGCTCTCCTTCCACCGGCTAGGCCTCTGTGCTCTAGCTTCCTCCCCCAGCTGGCCCTTGCAATTCCTCCTCCTGTCCCTTCAGCTCCAGAATGGGAGGCAGCTTCCCGCAGTAGCTGAGCTCAAGAGGTGACTTCCAGTTCTGTTTGGCTTCTGAGCTGTTTTGTCACATGCATAACCCATGCACATGTTCAGTTCCCTCCGTAGAAATGCTCAGAGGGGTGTCTGTTTCCTGGGATGGACCCCGATGGCTACATGGGCCCACATTGAGGTTCTCTGCCATGGGCCATCTTTCCAGGCCCACTTGGGGGAGTGGGGACAGGCTACCCGGTCTCCATCTCTCCACGCGGAGGCCTGCAGCAGGCTCTCATCTCTTCCCTTTGCCCCTCTCCCCAGCGCTTCCTCTCTGCGTGCTCCCCCTCAGCTGCATCTTGCATCCCCCCTTCTCTGATTCCTGCCAAGGTCAGTCTCCATGTGCGGCTCTTCACGAGAACACAAATTTTCGGAGCTTTTATTCACACTGTAAGACTGGATTTCAAGACCAGTCTCACCAAGGACTTAACAACCCTCAGAAAGGTTAGCGTGGTGCTCAAAGCTGAGTGTTTGCCCCTTCATATCCGATCTTGTCCTCTCAGCACTAAGCCTCATTCCATGGCCTGGTTGTGATAGCAGAAGGGGTGCTGGGGGGCCACCCCCCCAAAAAAATTATGAGCTACTTTATAGTATTCTTTCCCTCTAGAAGTAAAGCCAGTAGCCAGCAAGGAACGGCATGTTAACAGGAGCAAAACTTTGTAGAAACTGAAGATACTTGTAATTGGGAAGAAACATCGGGGTTCAAGGGTGAGAGGATGACTCGAGACCCCGAACCCCCTTTGGCACTGTTATACTGGCACATGTCATACTTTCTGAAAGCAAAGGAGGAAAAACATCTCTCATTCCAAAAAGTTCAGCTGGCTCAGCTCATTCTCTCTGAAATGAGGAAAATGAAAAAACACAGCTGATAAAAGTCTCTTGCTGGAGGCTGGACTTGGAGAAGTGCCCGAGCCGTGACTAACCACTTGCAGGGGATTTGTGATAAGCATTTGCCTTTTCAAGCAGACACAGGCCACAGGCGTGTGAGGGAGGGTCCGGCAGCTGCCACCAGATCCCCTTCTCCTGCCGCCTGGGGTGTATCTGCCATCGGTAATGGGGAGGATCTGAGTTGCTGTTGCGTCTCTGCTGGTTGGCTGTCTGTCTAACCAGTAAACTATGCACACACTCATCCAGGGTCGGAGATTAAAAGTCCCTCCAGGATGGTTAAGGGAAGACAATCAGGATCCCTCCCCTCCCCGTGCTCAACGTCTGAAGTCAGACCCAGGCCAGGCCCCCCCTGGGGAGAACCCAGGCCAACCAGCCCTTTGCTATCTGGATCAGCTCCACATAGCAGAGCTGGCTTGTTCTCTGCTGGCTCCTGGAGAGTGTGGCTTGGTGGCAAGCAAGCCACCTGGGAGGCTGGGCCCTGAGAGCTGTGTCCTCCAGCAGCAATGGGGCAGGACTGTATCTGCAGGCACTGCTGCGAACGCTTAGAACCAACCCCCCCCCCCCAGGTTCTGGTCTCAGTTTCTACAGCCTGGCCCTGCCATGAGCACTGAAGGTACCATTCTCCACATAACCACCAGAGGGCACTGCCCAACGCCACATGAGCACTCCACTCCCCTCGTGAAAACCCTTCCGTGGTTCCCACAGGATAAGCCGTCCACCCTGATTACCAGGTCGTGACTGATTTGACCTTTGCAGCTTTGTCTCGCTCTCCATGCTCCCTGCTCCGGCGATGATGGCTTTCTCACAGTTCCTAGAAAACCTGGCACTTCCTGTGACCACGGGGCTTTTGCAACCGCTCTGCCCACTTCTAAGAAGGTTAGTCCACTCGACGCTCATTCATTTGCCTACAGAACTGCTGGTCATCCTTCAGGCTTTATCTTAAACACCAGCCCAGCCCCAAAGGCAGGCCTTCCACACACACCTGCTGGGGTTACATCTTCCCACGGTCTCCCCAGCTAGACCCTTAGTGCTCCCTGACCCAGCCTGTTCACTGCTGACTCCCAGGCCCACACAATGCCCGTGGACACGCTACCTGTCGGAGATGTCAGCGTGCCAGTCACCAAATGTTCCTGGATCTCACTCTCTGGGCACTTGGTAGGATTGCACCTTCTGCCCCTTGTGGTGGGGACGCGGCGCTCTTCCTACACACTGCCAGCCAAGGAGCTGTGAGCCGCAGAGACGTGCCACTGGCCCGGCTAGCCTTCTAATTGCCGGGGACACCCGCCGGCACCGTGCCTGGCCACGGCTGAGAGGACAGCTGCTCCTTCAGCTGGGGCTCCTGAGCGTCTGTTAATTGGTTTACAAATTTTACACCAACGTCCCATGGGCAGCAATCCTGACATCGCTGTCGTGCTCTGTGCCGTGCAAACATCCAAACCGCCGGCGTCAGAACACATAGCACGGAGTCAGATAGCTGGGAACGAAATCAAATGGCTGTGCAGAGGGGTTGAAGGGGGTGACAAGTCAGATATGGGCGTCAGAAGTCCTCTAGGCAGCCTTCCCTCTCTCTTCCAGGACTAAGGAACACGTCTATCCCGAACTCCTCCCCGTTTTCTGAAGACAGGGTGCGGCTCACATGCAGTGGGCTCTCCTATTTGATGAACTAGGTAAATCGTGAAGTGGGTTTAAAAACCTATATGGCGCCTGGCTGGTGTGGCCCAGTGGTTGAGCATCGCCCCATGCACCAAGAGGTCACTGGTTCGATTCCCAGTCAGGGCACATACCCGGGCTTCAGGCTGGACCCTCAGTAGGGGGTGTGCAGGAAGCAACTGATCGGTGATGTTTCTCTCTCGTCGACATTTCTATCTCTCCCTCCCTCTCCCTTCCTCTCTTTCTAAAATCAATAAAAATATATTTTAAAATCAAAACAAACAAACAAAACCTATTTGGCTTCACTCACCTGTGCTCTTGGTGACAGTAAAAACAGTGACCTCATTCATGCTGAGTCCAGAAGTGATTCAGAAGAGCTGGTCTCTGCAAGTGAAGACCTTTAGGAGATTTTGTAACCCATTTATTTCACTTATATCTTCTTTTTTGTGCATGCTCAACAGTGTATTACAATAAGACTCTATGTAGAAATGAGTCAAAAAAGAGCTCTTTTCCTAAGTATCAAATAAAAAGTAAATGATAAGTGAGCACCATGTCCTAGGGCGATGGATCTGTGAGTCCTTTCTCGGTGGTACAGGCTGACCCTGTGCCTGGCGGGGTGGGGGGGGGGGCTCTGACCTAAGGACAGTGTTTTTAGGGTTTCCTCCAGCACTTAGCACAGTGAGCACATGATTAGCTTAGTAATTTCTTCATTTCCTAAGTAGATATTTACTGAGTACTGACTGTGGGCTGGGCACTATTCTAGGTGCTGGGAATGTCCACGCATGTGTGCCTGTGTGTGCCTTACAGATGGCAGGTGGGCCAGGGCAGGGGGTCGTTTAAACATTCGTGTAGGATGAAACGCCAGAGCTGGCCCAGCCCAGGCCCCAGCTGAGCAAGCACCGCAGGAAGCGTGCTCCGCGCCTCCAGAGCTGGACAGTGGCTTTTTAAGTGGAAACGTCAATCAGCTTTGATAAGGAGACTTGGTCCTTGGAGAGAAGCCAAGTCTCTCCCAGGACGACAGCCTCGGTCTGTGTGAAGCTGACCCAAAGCGGAGACTGGCTCCTGCGTGGCACTAGGAATTGGGGGGACCCCCAAATGGGGCTGACGAAGGAGGAGACGAGCTGTGTAATGTCTCCCTTCTTCCCTCCCTCCCTCCCTCCCTCCCTCCCTCCCTCCCTCCCTCCCTCCCTCCCTCCCTCCCTCCATCTCTCTCCCCTGTTTTTTTTCTTTTGCTGAATATTTATTAAGTGCCTACCATGTCCCAGGTACTCTGCTAGGCACCAGTGATTCAATGGTGAGTAAAAAGCGACAACAAAAGATCCTGCCCTTGCAGATCTTACGTTTTCATGGGGGAGATGGGCAACAAAAAATAAGTAAAAAGAAATTTTGAAAGTGTGCAGAAGAGAGCAAATAAGGAAGGAAGGGGGGTGCCGCTGAACTTGTAGCTTCGGTTGCCAGGGAAGAAAGGTCTCACTGAGAAGGAGGCGAGTAAATAAGCTCACGGGGGAAGGGTATTCCAGGCAGTGGGCACAGCAGGTGCAAAGGGCCCGGGGCAGCGCTGTGCCTGGTGTGCCTGAGGAACATCAAGAAGGCTCGAGCTTACCCGATTCCATTCTCTGGGCTGTTGCAGAAGCCTCCTCTTTGTCCCACCTGCTTCCAGGTTCTCTCTGAACCCTGGATGGGTTACAAGGATCCATGTGATGCCAGAGGGATGCTGTGCTCCATGCTGGGGGCGCTCAGGTGGGAAATCCGACACAGGGTCTGCCCATGGAGGTTACAGCCTGGTCCAGATAGTGAACATTGGCGGGTCATGGGCTCACCTCAACCGAAAGGCTTATTTGGTTTGACCAGCAATAAATGTTTTGTTTTGTTTTTATTGGTAACGTTTAATTTTGATAGACTTTCACACTCACAGGAAAGTTGCAAGCATAGTACACAAAACTCCCATGCACTCTTTTTGCAGGCTCACCAATCGTTTAGATTTTGCCCTGTGCAAAGTCATCGTCCGTGCTCTCTCTCTCCGTGTAGACTTACACGCTGACGTCTTCTCTCCACCACATGAGAGTGAGTCACAGCCATCAGACCCTCTTACCCACAAATACTTCAACGTGATGGAAGCAACGTAAGTGTCCACGGTGGATGGACGGACAAAGTAAATGTGGCCTGACCACACAATGGACCGTCACGAAGGCTTCGGCCTTAAGGATAAAGGAAATCCTACCATTGCCACAGCATGGACGGAACCTGCAGGATATTATGCTAAATTAAATAACATAAGCCAGACCCAGAAGGACAAATACTACATGATTCTTCTTACAGGATGAATCCCAAACTCACAGAAGCAGAGAGCGGTCCAAGGGCCCGTGGCTACTGCACAGCATAGAGCCTGTAGTGGACAATACTGTATTGTGTACTTAACAACTGGCTAAGAGGATAGGTCTTATGTTAGGTGTTCTTATCACACACAAAAATTAAAAAATAAAGGGAGCAGGGGAAAACTTTCGGAGGTGATGGATATGTTTTGGGCACATAGTGGGGTGATGGTTTCACAGGTGTGCACTTAACTCCAAAACTCATCAGGTTGTATACATTGAGCATGTACAGCTATTTTTTTTTTTTTTTAAGAGTTTTAAATTGATTTTTAAAGAGAGGGAGGGAGAGAGAGAGAGAGATACATTTATGTGACACCAGAACATCGATAGTCTGCCTCCTCCATGCCCCCTACCGGGGATCGAGCCCACAACCTGGGCATGTGTCCTGACCGGGAGTCGAACCAGCAGCCTTTTGGTGCCCGGGATGACCCCCAACCAACGGAGCCACACCAGCCGGGGCTGCAGGTTTTTGAGTGTCAATCACACCTCAGTAAAGTGGTTTAAAAAATACTCTGGTGTTTTCTTCCTGAGAACAAGAGTGCTTTCTCACATCACCACCGTGGAAAGATCAAACTCAGGGAATACATTGATACAGTTCTAAGATCTAATTCATTCTAGTTCCAGTTCATCGTCTCATCTAGTTCGTATCCCAGTATCATCAACTGTCCCAGTGTTGTCGTTTATCGCTCTCTGTCTTTCTCACCTAAAACCCGATTCAGGATCATCAAGTGCACTAGTCGCGTCTCTTTAGACTCCTTTCATTGGAATAGCCACTTGGCCTTTTGGTTTTGGTTTTTGTGGATTTTTTTGGTCTCCCATGGTGATGACATTTTTGAGGTGCATGGGCCAGTTATTTTGTAGAATGTCCCTCGCTTTGGGTCTGTCTCACAGGTAGACTGAGTTTCTGCATTCGGGGTGGGAATCGCGCAGGCAGGATGTTACGTCCTTCTGAGCGCATCTTACCCAGAGACGCATGATGTCGGCTTGTTTCAATTTGCATGATCTTAATTTTTTTAATTTTTAAAGTTTATTAGCCTTAGAGAAAAATTGATTCCTCAGCGTCAACTCTTGAGGAGGTCTCTTTAAAACAGTGAGTGTACAGGAAATTTCTCTCTCATGAACAGAAAATCACTATGACTTTTATTATTTTTAATTTTAATTTTTATTTATTTATTTTATTTTTTTGTTTGTTTTGTTTAAAGTATTACAGATGTCCCTTTTCACTATGACTTTTAAATGTCTACCTACAAAAAAAGAAAGTCACTATGCTTCTGGTCCAAAATATGTTGGAGTTGTTTTTTTTCTTCTACAAATGACAGGCAGATGGGTGTAGCTGCATCTATGAACGAGTGGTATTGCCCCAGATGTGCAACATAAAGACAGATGTGATGAGAAGACTCACAGCCGGTGCTGGCACAGGCCCACCTTGAGCCCAGGTGAGTCTTCTGTGCAGAGTCCCAGGTCCCTCCGGGGCCTGCCGAAGTCGTCCTGCAGCCCACACCCCTTGTTCCACACTGGAAATTGTCCTTTCCCCCAGGGATCAGCCCCCGTTCTGCTGGGAGAGCTCCCTGAGGAGCCTGAGGGGTACCCCCGGGGGTGGGGCCACGCATGCTGGATGGCGGCAGGGGCTAAAAAGGACGACTAGGAAGTTGTGGGTGTTAGTTTTGATCACTTAATACGCTTGTGTCTGTTTCCGCCACTGAAAAGTTACTATTTTCCCCCTTGTCACTAATAAATAATCTGTGCAGAAATACTTTGAGACAATAAATATCCTGTTCCTCCAAAAACCATCACTCACTAGTTTTCAGCATCCATTGATGATCTAACGCCATCATTCTGAACATATTTGTTAGTTGGAAAATAGATTAGTTGGCAGATAGATAATTGGCAAAGAGAAGCTTTGTTTCAAAGACAGTTTTCTCTTCTCCCTCGTTTATATTTATTTATTCATTCATTTCATTTCTCTCAGCATGACATGGGTGTTTCATCCAGGAAAGGATCATTCTAGCTGCTGTGGGGAGAATGGATGGAGGTGGGTGATGGGTGTATTAGTCAGCTATTGCTGTGTAACAAATCACTCCAACCCTTATTTGTAAAGATTTATTATCTCTTATGGTCTCTGTGGACCAGGTATTTGGGAATGGCCCAGAGGGGAAGTTCTGGTTTGGGTTTCTTGGGGTCAAGACGCAGTCCCGAAGGTTTCATTGCAGATAGAGGATCCACTCACACGGTTGCCATGCAGTGCTGGTTGTTGGCTGGAGGCCTCAGTCCCTCATCACAGGCTGCTTGAGTGTCCTCATGGCACTGTGGCTGGCTTCCCCTGAGTGAATGGCCCAAGAGAGGGAGAGCCAGGCAGAGGCTGTCCTTCCCAGGACCTGCCCTTTGAGGTGGCACAGCACAGTTTCCACCACACTCTACTGGTTAGGAGTGAGACTTAGTGAGTCTGGCCCACGCTGAAGGGGTAAGGAATTAGCCTCCACCCTTTAAAAGGAGGAGGTCAGAGAGTGTGCAGGCATTTGTGGGTTCCTCCGAAAGTTAAACACAGAGTCACCTGATGACCCAGGTATCCCCCTCCTAGGTATAAACCCAGAGAATCACAACAGGGACCCACACAAGTACTTGTGCATTCATGCTCACGGCAGCACCGTTCACAGCAGCAAAAAGGTGGAAAGGACCCAAGTGTCCATCAACCGATAAATGGAAAACTGAGACGTTTCTATGCATATAATGGGATATTATTTGGTCATAAAAGGAACAAGGCACCGAGACACGCTACAGCATGGGTCAACCTTGAAAATCCTGTGCCACGTGAAAGCAGCCGGACACAAAGGGTCACGTACTGTGTGACTCCATTTATATGAAATGTCCAGCATAGGAAAACCCATGGAGACAGAAGGTAGGTTGGTGGCTGCCAGGGGCTGGGGGGAGATGGAAATAGGGACCGACTGCTTAATGGGTACAGGGTTTTAGGACTAGATAGAGGTGGCGATTGCATCACACTGGGAATGTGCTAAATGCCACTGAATGGATCACTTCAAAATGGTTAGGTTTATGTTAGGTGAGTTCACCTCCATAAATTATTTTAAAAATCAAAAACAAAAAACACCACAGTGGGCCAGACTGAACTCTGAGAGACCAGCTGGAGCTGCCGCAGTGGATCAGAGAAGGGATGCAGGCAGAGGGCGGGGCTCGAGAGGAACTTAAGGTGTGCAGAGAGTTCAGGTGGCTGGCACCCCCTGAGTGGTGGGCTCAGCGGGAGAGGAAAGGGTAGAGATGCCCCAGCTTCTGGAGGATAGGTGAGCGGTGAGACTCATCAGCGTCTGGAACACCAAGGCCCCCAGAAGCTTCTGGAAGAAGAGCGACAAGCTGTTTGCGTGTCGGGTCTGTGGTGCAGGGGAGCCTCCCGGGGGCTGCTCACGTGAGCATCTCCCACAAATGAGTCAGAGGGAGGACATGCTGAGAACATCTATCTGGAAAAACAGGTGACGTGTCCCGTCATCTGAAACCATGTCTCCCCACCACATGCCGGGGGCTGAGCCCCAGTGTCAGACGGCTGGCACTTTAGCCAGGCCTGCCCGCGGACCGGTGGACGTGTCTGTGCGGGTGTGAGAAGGGGCCCACGTGGGGTTGGGGGTCCTCGTGGGGGGGGGGCTGTGCTCGTGTCAAAGGCACGCCCTGGAATCCCCTGTGCTTGCTCCAACTGAAGGGCAACCTCCCTGGAGTTTGTTGGGTTTTCCTCTGTCCATTTCTCTTTGGGGGCTGGGATCTCACCACTTGGGTGTCAGACAGAGCCCATTCTTGCTCCGGAAAATACCCAGAAGTTAAAGAGACCACTGGGGATCAGAGTGGGTGGCATTTTCATTAACCCTGAGCCCCCGGGGTGGCACTAGCCTGAGCCATATTTATTATTACGCAAACCCCTATTTAAGAAGGTGGGTGAGTGGACAAAGGTAACCACTGTGGCGTGTTTTGGGGTGCATCGCAGGGCTATGAACTTGGGCCCCGGGTCAGATGGACTTGGCTATCTGTGCCACTCACTAGCACGGGACTTCCCTGTGCCTCGACTTCCCCTTCTGTAGGCTGGGGCACCAGTGGTCCCTGATAGCCCCGGGATAGGCCAGTGACACGCTGGGCCCTGTGCACACGACGACAGTGATTACCAGAGATGATCTTTACACTATTGGGGTGCGCCTGCCGGGTCGGCTGAACTTTACCTAATCCTCCTACCAACAACCGTCGGGGGGAACAATTCTCCCCATTAGGGGGAGAAAGAGAGGTTCGGCTCAGGGTAATTGGGGGTAGGTCACATCTGCCTGATTTCAAAATTCACCTGCTTTCCTTTACCCTGTGAGCCCCTCACTACCTACATACATACTGTTCAGAAATACATTTTACGGGCCCCCTCCTTGAAACGACCCCGGGGGCTGGGGACCCACAGAGAGCAAGCCTCAGCTGCAGCCCCAGCTCGCTGCGTGAGGACCCGAGGGATCGGCGGCCACGGAATAAGGCGTCCCTGTTCCCTTCACAGTCAGGGTCACGGGTAAGCCACTCATCAGGAAAGGGGCCCGGGCAGAGCAGGCCCCGGGCGACCGCATCGGGGTGGCTGCGGGGAGGTGAGGAGCCGTCTACGTGCCCGGGTGTGGGCAGGGAAGGCGGCGGGCTGCTCCCTGCACTGGCAAGGGTGCCAGGGCCTGAGGGTGGCAAGCGGCTCTCAGACAAGCCCCGCGTCCTCAAAGGCCAGCGTCCTCAGGCCCAAGGGCCCCCATCACCAGCCCTGGGGGCTGCCGTGTGACCGCAGGTGAGGCCAGGTGGGCATCCCCAGCCCCTTGCCTCCTCACACACACACAGGACCTCATGAGAGGGGGGCAGGGACCCTTATCCTGCTGTTTGTAAACCTCAGAAAGCCCAGCAAACAGTCCCTCTTAGAAGCCAGGCCCGGATTTGCCACTGACATCTGGAAAATGTTACCCTATTTCCCAATCTCCGCTGACTGCCCTCGGGGCTGAGGGAAGGCTGCCCGGGGTGCTGAGTGTGCGGGGGAGAGGCCTCTCCCGCAGGCCAAGCTGATGGGGACCAGAGCACCTTAGGAATGTCACATCTGACGGCTGGAGGGGCAGCTGAGGGGCACATCTAGCTTGGGTGTTGTCCGATATGAGGCCAGACATGGAGAAGGTGGGCAGGTGTTCTGGAAACTTTTGTGTGGTGCAAGGGGCCTTATCTCAGGCTCTCTCCCCAGACCCCGGGCTTGCTTCATTTCCTAGCATGCCTCAAGCCCCTTCCCACCGTGGGGCCTCCCCTGCTCCGACGCCTTTGTCTGCAACGCTCGCCCAGCCCCCTCCGGTCCCCACCGTACCCTCCCTCTTCAGATTTCACAGGCACATTCCCTACCATCTTAAACTGGATCAGAGCCTCTTGCGGGCTCTCGGCGCCCCCGATTAAATAATAAATCACATGGTTTGTCTCCCTGGCTGTCAACCCAGGGCAGGCAGGGGGGTGTCTGTCTGGCTCATGTCTGCGTCCATGCCTCATACATGGTAGAAACTCAGTGAAGAATTTATTGAATAAGTGGATGGACCACAGAAAACCCCTGATAAAGGGTTTTTCTTGACTCCATCTGTTTTCTCTCTCCTCTTGCAAATGTGTTAGAAACACATGGATGACAGGATTCCCAACTTTTCTGAGATATATTTTTGATGGTTTAAAGGAGAAAGTAGAAACAAGCAAAAGCTGCTTGTCGAAGTTGAAGCGACTGTGAAGGCTGCAGAGGGACCCTCTTCACAGCTCTTCAGCGGCGCTTAAACCTTCAGAGGTTTGCCGCTGGGGGTCGGCATAGCCGCCCACTGGGCCGGGCGGGGGCTGCAGGGATCCTGCATCATTCTAGAGGGCTCTCCCCTGGGTGAATGAACTTAAGCTGAAGCCCCAGGTCCCTGTGCTCTAGGATCTGTGGTACGGGGTTCTGTCTGGCTAGGTTTTCTTCAGGAGAGCAGGGGAGTCTGGCCGGGCGTGGCTCAGCGGCTGAGCATCTCCTAGGGTCCAGGAGATCGGGGTTCGATTCCTGGTCAGGGCACATGCCTGGGTTGTGAGCTCGATCCCCAGTCGGGGACGTGCAGGAGGCAGCCGCTCAATGACTCTTTGATCATTGATATTTCTCTCTCTCTCCCCCTCTCCCTTCCTCTCTCTGAAATCAATAAATATATATTTATTTATTTTTTAAAAACAGAGAGCAGCAGACCAAAAATGCAAGCATGCATCTAAAAGCAGATTCCAGGGCACTGCTGACTCAGGAGGTCTGGGGTGGGACCCTTGACAGGGAAGGGCTTGGAGGAGCTCAGGCTGATGGAATGACCTGTGTCCTCTCTATGAGAGGACCCCAAATCTGGAGCCCCGGGGCAGGGAACCCCAGCGAACTATTCACATTTAGACAACCCCCACTTTGGTGACTTTGCCTAAATGAAGATAACCGGGAAGCAGGGTGCCCTTGTTAGCATTTACATAAACAGAACGGTTTGACTCATCAACAGCCTCTCGGAAAGCCAGGTCTGGAAAATTTGAGCAAGAAAAAAAAAAAAAGTTGAAACAAACAAATATGAAAAAAGGAGAAAATGTTTTTAAAAGGCTGGAACCAATTTGGGGGTTAAACCCAACTGCCCACACAGATTCATTTCAGCTTCTCAAGCGTTATTCTATATGATTTATTTCCTGCTAAAGCGTTCGACAACTATTGTGTAAATGTTTTCCATTTATTCTGGAAATACATCTTTTCCTGCTCCGGGGAGGTCTGACCAGGACCTAACTCAATCAAAACAACAACAACTGGGTTTGATTTGCAACAACAAAACCCACAGGAAGACAGAAGAGTAAAATAAATGCTGATACTAGAAGAATCTTCAGACGTGGAATGAGTCACCCAGGGCACTGCTGGCCCTCGGAGAGATCTAGGCTTGAGCCCTGCTGTGTGTCCTTGGGCAAGCTACTCAACCTTCCTGAGCCACTGTTTCCTGATCTATAAAATGGGGACAGTAGTTGGACCACCTCACAGGAAGGTTGTGAGCATTAACTGAGATTGGGCAGGTCCACTGTAAACACTTGCAATGCTAGCAGTTAGTATTGTTATAAAATAGAAACATTTTGAAGCACGAAGGACTTTTCCTCACTATGCCTAATGCGTCGGTCTGTACTGCATGGGCTCCAATGGGAACTGATAACGCCCGGATCCAAGTTTTAGACGTGGAAGCGACTTATCACAGAGGACACCGTCAGGTTCAGGAAAAGACAGGGATTCATTTGTTCAAGGGCTCACAGTCCACTACACTTGTCTTTTGAATCTAAAAGAATCTTTTCCTCTGAAAGAAGAGGGACCCTCCTTAAGAAAAAGTGGTTTTCCAACCTCACAATCAAGTCATTTTTTCATGGCCTTGACCAAAAAGGTTTTTTTGGTCTTATTTAGCCAATTCTGTGAAGTTAGTTGGAGGAAAAAAAACACAAAAAAACTTTCCATGAGCTGATAGTGAGGCAGGATGAAATTCAGGGGCTGGGCAAGGGGTTTCTGGAAAGCTCATCAGAGGGAGAAAGGGCGGTTTTCTTGCATGTGTGTCGGGGCTGGGCAGTCTGGAAGAAGGTTTGGATTTTGTCATGAGCGTGGGGAGGGGGCTGCAGGGGGGCAGGGTCACCCGCCACTTGCACAGCACCAGACAGCTCGTTGACGCTCTGCACAGCGGAGCTGGGCCCCAGCGGCCACCATCTGTGGGATGCGATGTAAGGAGAGCCCCCCTGGCCTTAGCCCAGAGCAGCCGGGGCCACCAGGCTGGCTCAAGAAGTCTCCACCGGCCCAAGCCTGCCAGCTCCGCCAAGGCCCCTACAGGTCAGAGCACAGGGAAGGGCAGCCGTCGCCCTGGTAAGTTCATCAGCACATCTGGGCACCCAGTGGCAATAGGGCGAGAGAGGCCAGGGGCCGGAGGCCAAGAAAATGATTTGAGGTCAGCACCGGCAGAGCCAAGCGAAGGAGAGAGGGAGCAAGTGCAGGCCAGGCCAGCAGGCAGTGTCAGCCCCTGGGCTCCACACCAAGCCACGGCCGAGCAGGCAGGCCAGAGTCAGCACAGGGATGCTGACTGGGCCTCCGAGAGCCTGGCAATGGGCACGGGGCTGCCTCCCAGCCCAGGGTTCCCGGCAGTGACCCAGGCTGCTGCCTGAGGACACAGACCGCTCACCCTTGGCTATGACCTTGGCTGCCTCCTGTTGGGGAGGCGCCGATGCAGGGTTAGAGGGGGAGGCAGCCATGGCAGAGCGGCTGGGATGACCTAAGTGCCTGGCAGGTACCCCATGGCTCCGGCTTCTTAGCTCAAGGCCAGCTTATCACAGGCCCGGGAGAGGGGCCCAGGACGGACACCCCCCAAATTCCAAGAATCTTCCCAGCAAGTCATGGGCAGCTCAGAGGGGTGGCTCAGTCCCTCACATATTCATAAGCTCTTCTGCCTGTGTTTTAGGTTGGGTCTTCCAGACACAGAACCTGAGACAGGATTTTAGGGGGGAGCTGCTCCCAGGAAGCACGAGTGAGGGAGTGTGGAAGGGAGGTGCAGGGAAGGATGTTAAAGAGCGGTCCCGAGTGGGGCCTGCTGGGGACCCCGGGCGAGGACTTGGAGCGCGCCTCAGAGTTTCCCATGAGAGGGGCAGGACCCGGGGCTTACACCCAGGCTTGTCCTTCCTTGCTCCTCAAGGTGCCCGTTCACCCCAGTCTGCCTGGGACTGAGGGGTTTTCTGGACAGTGGGACTTACAGTGCTAAAGCCAGGAATGTCCTGGGCAAACTGGCACGCGTTGGTCACCCTACTCTCTGGTCCTTCTGGGGGCTCCTGGTGCAGGCCAACTTTGCTTCTGCAGCCAGAGAACACCCTTGGGCAGGGCACTGCGGGTAAGAACCTATTGGCATGAACCGCAAGGGGAAGTTTAAAGGAGACGTGGGCAAGGGGCCTCCACCAGCATCTGCTACGCCAGGCCCGCCACCCTCAGAAGCCTGCGACGGCCTCCCCCCCTCAGCGTCCTTCCTGCTGCCTCCTCTGATTTACCAGCCACGATGCTCCACAGACACTCCCGCCAGCACCTCTGACTGGTCGTGCCCTTCGCCTGGAATCTCTTCCCTGGATATGCCCACAGTGAGGGCGGGTGCGGAGCATGGTCCGGGCCGTGTGCCCTGGCACATAGTAAACATCCAAATAAATCAATAAAATGATCTAAAAACCACACAAAGGAAAAATAATGGTCTCAAATGCACCTTGATATGAGACTCCAGGCCTTTCCATCCATGGCCGTGGCTTCCTCCAAAGGAAACTGGAGGATTCGCAAGCGTGGACGCCCGGGAGAGAGCTGGGGTTTCGGGCACACGCCTCTGGCAGCCGCCTCCGCGCCTCACACCTGCGGCCCCCGGCACCCCTGAAGTCATCAGTAGAGGAGGCATGGCCCAGATTCAGGACTTCCAGATCTCTCCGCTTTACAAGTTAATCTATGTAGAACCCCAGCACATAGAAACAAAAAAAAAATGTGGTTTTGCCTTCGTTAAACAGGCAAAACAAAACCTGCTCCTCATTTCCCTCCAGGGGGAGCCCGAAGAAGTCCATGTTCCAAGCCCCAGAACTTGTGAATATGTTCCCTTAGATGACAAAAGGGACTTTGCAGATGTGATTCAGCTGAGGACCTTGAGATGGGGAGATTATCCTGGATGATCTGGGTGGGCCCGGTGTCGTCACCAGGGTCCCTATGAGGAGGACCAGGAGGGCCGGAGTCGGAGAAGATGTGATGACAGAGGCAGGGGTTGGAGTGATGCATGTTGAAGACAAGGGAAGGGGCCGTGAGCCAAGGAAAGCAGATGGCCTCTAGAAATTGGAAAAGGCGAGGAAACAGATCCTCCCTGGAGCCTCCAGAAGGAACGCAGCCCTGTCAGCACCTTGGCTTTAGCCTGTAAGGCTCATTTTGGACTTGGGCCTCCAGAACTGTAAGAGAATACATTTATGTTGCTTTAAACTGTTACGTTTGTGACAGTTGGTTACAGCAGCCAGGGAAAACGAACACGGAAATAAACACCCTGCTTAGCTTAGCTGGGTCCTTCTCGTTTGAAAACACGGTCACAGGGCCCGGGGCTCCTCATCAGTCCCGTGGGTTCTGCTCTGAGTGTGGCGTCTGAACCCTGACTTCCACCGACCGGGCCTTCCGTGGTCCGAAAAGACCCCTTTTTGGCCTGACACCCACCCCCCAACTTCTCCAGCCTCCTTAAAAGTTGTAAAGGGCAAATGAAAAATCTTGTCTTAGCTACAAATATTACTAATTCTATTTATGTGTGATCTCTGTGTCTGTCTGTGTTTTCTACCTCCGGATGATACTACTGGTTTATAATATTTTATTCGCTTAAAGGAATTAAATGCTTCTATAATTTAGGAAATGTAGCAGGAATGAACACAAATGCTTTTCAGGGTCACATAATCTAGGAAAATGTTTTATGTGAAAGTTATTTTGTTTGGTTTGGTTAAATAGACGTGCCTTTTCGAGTTCTTCACATTAAATATGGTATTTTTGTTTTACCTGGGTTTACAGAATAAGTTCTTGTTCTCTTTGTTACAAAATCTGTCAAGAAAATAGCTTGGGTAGTAATTGACTTTGGAATCTTATAGTGTCACTAAGAATTAATAAATAGATAGAAATAAAATGAAAGGTTTTGATAAAACTTTTCAGTAATAATTTGTGTGTGTGTGTGTGTATGCTTAAACATAGTTTTCCAAAAATCTGTTGGTAACTTGAAACTTTAGAGTTTTACTAAGATAAGTCAAATGATAAAAATTATTGAATATCTAAATATTTTAAAACAACATGTTGTTCTAAAACATTAATAGATTAATCTAAATTTATCAACTTTCGGTTTCTTATCACATAAAAGCTAAAAGAGAGATTTGGATCTGTTAATGAATATGTCTTGTACTTTATTAAATATACATTTATAAAATTTGCAAATATATTTGCCAATGAAAGAGCCTACGTCTCTAAAGGTTCTGAAATGTATTTATAAGTTTCCAATCTAAAGAATACTAATTGTATTACTTTTTTAATTGTCACTAGGAATTAAGGTTTCTGAAAGTGAAGGATTCCATCTGAGATGGAAAGAAACTGTGTGTTTTTGGTAAGGAAAGGTATGAGGTGTGGAGATACATTTGAAGGAAATGGAAGGAAAATAGTTTTGTCCTAAAGTTGGCTATTTCTGAATGAAAACAAAACAAAAAGGGACAAGGAAAGTTGTAGAGGATTCATGAAGAGAAATGTTGAAGGAATTTCGTATATAGTTAAGCCAAAGAAGGTTGGAATAAATGTAACTAAGTAAATGAATCTAAGTATCAAAAATAAACTGATGCAAAACCATAATTTAGCTAGTTTTCAGCCAGTGGGGGGAAAGTTTCTCCTGTATCTGCCTAGAAAGCCAAGATTGGCTCAGTTGGTTGGGCATCGACCTGTGTGTGCACCAGGAGGTCGCCGGTTCGATTCCCGGTCAGGGCAGGTGCCCGGGTTGCGGGCTCCCTCCCCAGTCGGGGGCGTGCAGGGTGGATGTTTCCCTCTCATCGATGTTTCTCTCTTTCTCTCCCTCTCCCTTCCTCTCTCTGAAATAAAAAAATATATATATTTAAAAAAAAAAAAGTTCTGTGCTATAGTGTCTTAAACAGGTGCTTGAGGACTTAAGAAAACAATCTTCTCAATCCTCAGAACTAACCTACATCTACGTTTAATACTTTTCATTGTCACATGGAGTAAGTGAATCATTTAATATTGTTTCAAAACGATACACAATCTTTTTGGTCAAGTAAGATTGATGAACTTCCCGGGGTTTAAATTCTAAAGGGAAAGCTTTTTTCTTAACCTGGAAATGGCTTTGGGTGATCCCAGCGGGCCCCTGGATTTATTCTCCCTCTCTTTATAAAAGAGAAAGTTTAAACTAATTAGCCAACTTGATATAATAAAATGGCACGGGAAGATTTGCCAAATGAAGAAATAATTATGTTGCATTTGTATACATGTGTTATTATTACTAAAGTAAATGTTTTAGAGGTTTTATAAAAAACTCCAAGAGTCTACAAAGTTCCGATACAATTTCATTTGTAATTAGAATTATTAGCTTTAAAAATTATATGTTACAGAAAAGCAAAGTTCGTTGTCAACTGCATTATAATCAGATCCATAGCCATGTCATTTTAAGTGTTTGTTTTTTTTTTTTGTCATTTATAGACAGTCATTGTTAAATTCTGGTGCTTTGGCAAATATGTTTCATCTCGGGAAAGATCCACAGAAATAACTCTGACTTATTCTAAAAGAGTTTTCTGAGAATAAATTTTCACACCATACCTTTAAACTGGTTGAAGATTTATAGAACTCTAAGGAATAACTGGATTCCTGAAGTACTTGCTGGCAAATGATCAGGATAAACAAAGATTAATTATACGGGACTGAATGAACTGAGGAAGATTATCATTTTTGTAACTTTTTGTTTGAGATACTGCTTTTTCGTTTTCCCAGATATAAGCAAACCCCTCCAGGTACCACTGAGGACCAAATGAGATAATGGAAGAGAGAGCATTTTGGTAACTAACTCACTCTGTTAAACACTTTGGTAGGGAGCCTGCAATGGGCCAGGCTGGGGAGGGGGCGCAGAGGCGACCACAATGCGAGCCCAGCTCTCCAGGAGTGGTGGGGCCAAAAAGCAAATAGCCCACCAGACCATTGTAACCCAGGAGTGCCTGGGCATTCTGGAAGGTTCCGGGGGGAAGGGTAGGAGGGGAGCTATAGACTGAAGGATGAGCGGACTGTTAGCAGGCTTACCCCGGAGCAGGAGCAATCTGGAGGTGGGAGTCCACCCTGTGTCTAGAGTCTCGGACTCTGGTGGCGTGCTTTATCTCAGGGGTCTTCACAAACAGCCCCAGGGAGTTCCTAAACTACAAATGGGGATTCCAGGCCCTGGAGGGAGTGACTTGCCCGAGGGAATGAAGCTGGAACCTGGTGGAACTTTTTGACACCAGCCTGTGCAAAGGTCCAGGGGTGCAAAGGAGCTGGGAGAAGTGGCAGGGCTGTCAACGAGGCTGTAGTCTGTAGTCTGTAGTCTGTGGTCTGTAGTCTGCAGTCTGTAGTCTGTACAGGTGGCCAGGGGTCAGGCCATGGGACCTGAGGACCCCCGTCCCTGCAAACCTGAAGGCCCTGTAAGAGAGCCTGGATGATGGGGAAGGTCGAGAATACAGAATCCTTCAGGCCCTCAGTGTTCAGAAGGCCCATCTGTTCCCTGCGTGACTCTCTTCCAACAAGGAAGGGAGGGTGACCTTCTGTCTGTCTGGGGAGGTGGGGCCGCCTCGCCCGCTGAAAGTCTGCCTGAGCCCTCTTCTGCTGGACACATATGTGGAGCAGGGTAGGCACATTTCCTCCTGGAGATAAGGCCCCGGCCAGCCTCCCTGGCTGCCGTCTTCAAGGACGGCTGTGGATTCGGAGCCTGGCTGTCTGCGTGGAGATGCTGGAATTTTTCTGATGCTAAATTAGCCTCAAGCCCCAGAAGATCCTAGGAGCTTAACCCACCTCAAAGTCTGCATGATGTTTACAAACAAAATCTAACTGGAAAGTCTGCAGCCTTTAAAAAATACAACCCACAATCTGAGGGGCTGCTTTGTTTTTCTGTGTTAGCAAGGCCTGGCCTTGAACGAGGGGCCCTAAGACAGAGCCTCTAACTTGGAATTGTACTTAAACTCAAGTCTCTTTTCTACCTTTTTTGCTTAGGGGTCAATTTTCAAAAAGTTAAAATGTTCATAGGCCATTCCTCCCCTCCCCCATTAGCAATAAAAATAACTTCAGGGCATCTCATGAGAAAACATGACTTTTTTTTTTTTGCAGCTCTTTTGTGATATAATTCACACTCCACACAATTCACCCATTTAAAGTGCACAATTCAGCCCTGGCCAGTGTAGCTTAGTCGAAGCATAATCCTGTGCACCAAAGGGTCACGGGTTTGATTTCTGACCAGGGCACATATCCGGGTTGTGAGTTCAATCCCCATTCGAGACGCATATGGGAGGCAACCAATCGATGTTTCACTCTCTCTCTCTTCCTTCCTCTCCCTCTAAAATCAATAAAAACATAACCTCCAGCGAGGGTAAAAAAGTAAATAAGTACACGAGTCGATGGCCTGTTTACTTTTAGCATATTCAGAGTCACGCAGCCATCAGTGCAATCAATTTTAGAACACTTAATCACTCCCCCAAAGTAACTGGCACCCTTCATCAGCAGCCCAATCCCCCCAACCCCAGCCCGGCCCCAACACCCACTAATCTACTCTCTGTCTCTGTCGATTTACTGTTCTGGGTATTTCATATACGTGGCACCCTACGGTGTGCGGTCTTTGTGGCTGGCTTACTTCCCTTGCACCATGTTCTCAAGGTTCATCAAGAAGTCTGCACGATCGGGGCTGCTCCTTAGGACCCCTTCCTTGAGTAACATTCAAAGTGCTTCAGTCTCTACTTGGGCGAAACTACATGTAAGAAATGATTCCAGCTTCACATGGGACCTTCCAGGACCTCCCCCTGGCCTTCTACGCAGGATGCGCGGATGGAGCAGGCATTCAGTTGGAAGAAAGAAGAGGGGCTGCCTACTAGACGGGTCAGGGAGGAGTTTTACAGCTTATCGAGGTATGAATTCAGACCCCTCCATTTATACATTGATCTCTGGTGCTCTGCTGCCCCCTAGTGGTGGGCAATTCTGCACCGCCTCCTTCGGGAGGCTCCCCTTGATTGCTGCCTGAAGCTGGGGGTGGTACTACACCAGGGACCCCAAGGCCAGGCTCTTTATACTTACTCTATCTTGGGAACTGGTCTGCTATCAGTCATTTGTACTTTAGCAAGAGTAAGTCCAAGTCCTTGATTTCCTCTCCAGGGGAGATTTGCATTTAAATCCCGAAGCTCATATCGCTAAAGAGCTGGAAGGTTTTTGCCCTTGGCTTTAAGTTTTATGGGCCAGAGAGGAAAGTGGGAGAACCTGGCCTCGCCCTGCTTCCAGGCCCAGGCGCACCCTCCCTGGAGGGACTGGACGTGCAGTTTGCATCTTCCTTGCAAGACATTAACCTCTGACTCTGAGCACTCACCCTGTGCTAAGCATTAGTGCTGGAGCTTCCTGCTCCTTTATAGCCGCCCTCCAATGCCAGTTGCCATTTCCTTATTTTACGGATAAGGTGATAAGCTCAGACAGGCTAAGGGCTTGCTACCTTCACAACTGTTACTCTGAAGTGACTGGGAGACGCTGAGTGGAGAGGCCAGTGGCCAGCTGGCTCCATGGACTTGAAACCCAGAAGAGTTGAAGCTGGGTGTGGGGTTACTGCACATCAATGCATCTAAAACCAGGGAGGGGGTGAGCTCTCCGAGGGAGGGTGGGTCCAAGAAGAGGGAAAGAGGCCCAGGGTCAGCTGTCAGAGGGGACAGGAAAGGAGAGGCCAGGAGGGAGGGAGACTGAGGGGTGCAGATTATAGGTGCTGACAGGCAGACGCCAACTGGAAGCGTGTGATCTCTAAGAAAAATCCGTTTGATCAGCTGCTTTGCTGGCTGTAATGCAGAGCCTGCCCACTTTAGAGAGGGGCCCAGGGACACAGCCTGAGGCTCCACCCCTGGGGTGGACTTGAACTCAGTTTCTTTCTCTGCCCTTTTGCTTGAAGGCCAATTTGCAAGGAAAAAAATACGTAGTGGGGTGAATGGTGGCCTTGAAAAGGTAGGTCCACATCCTGACCTCCTGAACCTGCGAAAGTGGACTGATTTGGAAACAGAGTCTTTGCAGATGGAATTAAGTTAAGGATCTCATGAGGAGATCGCCCTGGATCATCCATGTGGGCCCTCACTCTAAGGACATGTGTGCTTATAAAAGACAGGCAAGAAGAAGACACAGACACAGAGGAGAGGCCGTGTGACATCGGAGGCAGAGATTGAAGTGAGGTGGCCACAAGCCAAGGACCACCTGGGGCCATCAGGAGCTGGAAGGGGCAGGAAGAATATCCTCCTAGAACCTGCAGACTATGGGAGAATATACTTCCATTGTTTTAAGCCACCCAGTTTGTGGTAATTTGATATGGCAGCCCTAGGAAACTCATATAATATATATCAATATATTTATAACTATATATCTAAATAATCTACCTACCTATGTTAAAATATATATACATATATAGCTACAAAATAGATATCTTCACTTATGTATACATCATATGTCATATAAATGAGAATATAACATCTGTCTTAGTGTTTCTCAAAGTGTGGCCCGAGGAACCCCTGCATCTAAATTGCCTAGGGACCTTGTAAAAAATGAAAATCCCTAGGCCCACTCCCAGACCTATGGATTCAACTCTGGGTGGGGCCCCCAAATGGACATTTTAAACCAGATTTCCAGGTGATTCTGATGGACCTGGAGGTCTGAGACCCCCTTTGTCCCTGGATATGGCCGTGAGGATGACTTGAGAGCAGGTGGGAGGAGCCTCATCACCAGGCGGGCAGACTGCTCTGGCTGAGGGGAGGTCACTAATGTGCCTTCCTTGTGCTGTGGGCCAGATGTTTGGGGTCACAAGGAGCCAGCTCTGCCCTGGGCCAGCTGCTGTGTGGAAGGGCCAGGAACACACAGAGCCTGTTGTTGGGCTGACGTTTGTACTCGCATGCTTGGCTTCCCAGCAGTTTCAGCAGCTGCTTCGTGTTGGGCTGCTCTGGGAATTCCGGGACCCAGGAAAGTGGCTGCGGCCGGCATCCCTGGAGCAGCTGATGGGGTGGGCCACAGGGCCATCTGGAAGTGACTGGGCCACAAGGAACACTTATGTAACTGTTTCCAAGGGGAAGTTTGGGTGATGGGGCTGAGGGCAAACACTGGGCTGGGGGGATGGGCCTGGGGTGGCACCTCCAGGCCAGTCCTGGCAACATGGACCTTCTCTTATTCCTCGAGTGTCCCCCCAGCCCCCCAAAGTGTTGTCAAGGCTGGCAGAGCAGAGGAGGGGGACATTACCTCTGCTAGGGCGGGGCCATCTGTTTGCTTTCTCACCCACAGTGCCCACTCTAGGGCTTAGCACATAGTAGGTGCTCAGAAGATGTTTGTTGAATGAACATGTACATGAACAGGGTTTCTACCAGGAGGAAGGGTCTGTACAGAGCAGGGGGCTCATCGTGGCTCCCTGGACCAGCAGCATTAGTATCACTGGGACTTAGCAGAAGTGCAGCTTCGTGGCCCGGCCCAGCCTCCTGGATGAGTGGCGAGCTGTACCAGCCCTTCAGGGTTCTGATGCCCTCGTGGGAGGACCACTGTGTGGCGCGGGATCTTTAGCCCTGGCTGTGCATTAGAGTCACACACAGAGCCCCAAGTATAGAACCAAAGCTAACCAAACCCATGCCCCCTTCAGACTGATCGGATCCAAGCCCCTGGAGGTGGGCAGGATGTTCCCAGTGATTCTCCTGGGTGGCTGCTTGGAGGTTGGCTGGTTTGGATGAAGGGGCACACTGGTGTGTAAAGTGACATCGGTTTGGGTTTAAATCCTGGCCCCCGTCTTAATAGCTGGGTGACTTTGGATCAGTCACAAGCCTTGTGCCTCAGTTTCATCTGCAAACCAAGGATAGTAATAACAGTACCTGCCTTCTAGGTGTTGTGGGAATTCATGTGTTCATTTCTATCAAGTGCTTATGACAGTGTTGGGGACATGGTGAATAAGAAATGGAAGCTGCTATTACTGGTAGTAGTAATATTGCTATGCCTACTACTATCATTACTATGATTAATATTACTGCTATGATTACTACTACGACCACCATGATGGCTGTTACTATTATTACTACGCTCTTACTATTACTACTATTATTACTACTGCTATCAATATTATTACCAGTATTGTCATGATTACCACCACTACTACTATTATTACTGCCATCAGTACTATCATTATTATTACTATTGCTAGTATTATTACTACTACTATTGCTACTACTACAGTTATTACTGTGATTGCCACGGCCACTGCTACTATTACTATTATCACCACTATTAGTACTATATCATTATTACTGTGATTAGTACTATTATTACTGCTATTGCTATCACTGGTACCATTAATACTATCGTTATCGCTACTATTACTACCATATTACTACTGTTACCTTTTCTGTTTGTATTACCGTCACCGTTTGTGTTGCTACTGTCATTATTGTTACTCGTCTTACTCTTTTGTCAGGGCAGAAGAACTTTGTTCTCCAAATTCCTTCAGGGGGGACAGTCGTCTCTCAGGCCTGTCACCGACTCCGGGCTGTCGGAGCAGGGACTCAGCTAAAAGCCCTACGCTTCGCAGAACCACGGCCGCAGGGGTCAGGGCCTTCCCGGGCCGCAGCGCTGCTGAGCCCACTCAGAGGCAGAGGGAGGCCCCTTCGAAGGCCCTGGCTGGAGGTGGCAGAGGCCGGCCACCCTCCCCTCCCCGGTTATCGCCTCTGGAATGCGGCGCCTTCTTCCCCTGAACCACCACGCCATGCCCGGTCTCTCGGGCTCACGTTTTCAAAGGATCTCAGCCAATCTTCTGTCCTTTCCAAGCAAACAGGCAGGATTTATGCTGGAGGTTTCTTCAAAGCAGTTTGTCCCTACCCAAATCCTATCTTCCTGGGGCCAGGAATGAAACAAAACAGAGCGTCTCTCCAGCTTTTGAAGCCAGAGGGAACACCTCTTGTTTTTTGAGAGGCCCAAGTGCTACAGGAAAAGGTCAACCACTTCAAGCTGTGGTTTGCTTTGCACGTTTCTTTAGGCGGAAGGGAGAAAATACACCATGAGACTTTAGAAAAGAAATTTACAATTAATGTTTAGAATTCAGAACATAATTCGCAATCCCAGATTTAATAAGGGGAGCAAAAATCTCCTTCAGAGAGGGCTGAGCTTGGCTTTCAAACCCTAGTGGAAATGGGTGGGGTGAAGCCAAGGGCCATCGAGCCCCAGTGCCTGGAGTTCCCTCTCCCCGCTCTGACCAGCCAGAGTTATTCTCTGGAAAAAAACTGAAAACTTATCTCCACAAGAGGCATGGAATGGATCAAACGTGTATTTTTTCAAGTGCGGTTTTTCCCTAACCATAGTATTAGTACGTGATCATTAATGCATATTTGGGACATGGAGGAATGTAGGAAGAGGAAAAGCCCGTGCTCAGAGAGGACCTCTGTCAGCCTTTAGTGAATTTCTTTCAGTCTTCTCTCTGCACATTTTAAAACACAGATAATATCACACCGCAGATTACATTTTACGTTGTCTAACTTACTATGACAAAGATCGTTCTTTCTCCCTCTTTTCCTGACCTAGAGTTACCTGGACTGACGGACGCCGCCTGGTCCAGTTCCACTAAGCCAGACACCCTGGAGACGACTCCGACCCTGCCTCCTTCCTCCCCCAAAGCCCACGTACCACCAAGTCCTGTCCGCGGTGCCACCCACTTCTCTGATGCCCCACAGCTGCCACCCCACGCTGCCACCAGGGCAGATGCAGAGGGAAGCACTTTAGAAATAATTGGCTGAAGGCCTCGCAGGGTTAGGCTGCGACGCCCTGGTTTCCACCTTCCACTCCAGACCCCCTCGATCCATTTTCACAGTGTCACTGGAACAAGCTTCCAAAATGCAGGTCTGATCGCATCACGCCTTGGTTAAAACCTCAGGGGTCGTAGCCCATTGCTTCTAGGATCAAGACCAGATTCCTCCCTCAGGAAGCCTCCCTGACTTGCCCCCACCAACACCCCGCCTCACGGCGCCACAGGCCACTGCCTGCCATTCTCGCAGGTGTCTGTGGGCCCACCGTCTGCCCTCCCCCAAATCACGGCGCCTCTGGGAACCACTCTGCCCGGCACTCAGTCTGAAACCACACTCGTGGCTGGAACGAATGAGAACGCTGTCGCCGCAGGTCCATAAACACAGCGTCAGAGCCGCGCTGTAACGCGCATTGTGGGGCCATTGCTGACCTGGGGTTACCTGGACTGACGGATGCCACCTGGCCCGGTTTCACTAAGCCGACACCCTTGCCTCTCTGTTGGGACGGAGGCCATGCCACCGCCTAGCGCAGCGCCAGTCTACGCACCCACAACATTTTGGGGCGTCCACCGTCCTCACGCCGAGATCGCACGATCGCTCGGGTTTTATCAGGGAAACACATCTAGTTCTTAGTCTAAAGAATTTGTGAGAAAATAGCTCAGCAAAAAAAGGAGACCAGAGGCAGCATTCCTCTGAAAATCCCGGTGGGTCGTCTGCACTCCTGGCCTCCCGGGGGTGGAAGGCCCAGCCCCCTGATGTCCCCTCTCCTTGCTCCCTGGAGTTTGGGGATGCGGTTGTCACATAACTATACTGATCCCTGCCTGCCGTTATCCACGAGTGAGCCTCCTGGGCCCATTTGGAAAGACAGCCGCCCGGTAAGCTGAGGCCAGGGGTGCAGCCCAATCAGACGGTTGGGATCTTCCAGGTGCCAGCCTGTAAACTCCGTCTCCTGGACTATACTTTAGGGTTGTCACAGCCCCTGGAGCCAGTGCAGAAACGACACAGGAAGGGGTTGCTGTGGGATGAAATGTGGAGAGTCTGAGGTCACCCCAAGCTGGGACCCATCGCTGCTGACACCTCTGGGCTTTCCTGCTGCAACCGGTGTCCTTTCGGTTAAAATAATAAGTCTCCTACTCAAGTGACAGGTGGCGGGGTTTGTTCCTCCTGCTTTTGGCGAGCACCAAGAGGAGAAACAAACCCACACAGTCTGGAAGGAAAGGAGTTGGCCGAACAGTAAGATTTGGACTCCATTCCTCAGCAGCTGGGCCGCAAATGGAGAGGATGGCGGAGGGGATCAGCCTCGCTGCCCTCGTTATAAAGTTTGTCCAGCACCGAGCCAAAGCCTTGGGCATCCTTTTTTCTTTATTTTTCTTTATTTAAGGACTGTATTTAAGAGACAAGAACATGGAGGTCTAGACTCAAGATCACAGGGCTCATAAGGGGCAGAGCGGGGCCTCCCTCACGCCGATTCCTTACCTGCTTGGCGGTGCCTGCGGCGCTCCCCTGCTCGCCGTATAGCCAGGCAGCTCCGGCTGGTAGAAGACTGGGAAGCAGATTACACACGTGGAGCCTCAGTTTTCCCACCTGTAAAATGGGCTAACGCTACCTCACTCACAGATTTGCTGGACGCCATCTCGCCTCCTTTCCTCTCCCCCTAGCTTTTCTCTTCTTCCTTCAGGCCTTGACATAAACCATCTCCACCTGGATGCCTTCCCAACTCCCACCTTGCCCCAGACCAAGTGGGTTCCCACAGCCCCTTGCGCCTCTCCCTCGGACCCTCTTCATCTTTGTCATTCCCGTTCTGTGTCTGTGGGGTCCCTGAGGGCAGGGGCAGGTCTGTGTCTCATTGGTCATTGAGCCACCGGGGTCAACTCCAGTGCCTGACACACAGCGGGTGTTTTCGGCATCGCGGGAGCTGGGAGGAGGAGGGGAGGGTGTTGGGGGCGCCTGCGGCCTCTCCATCCGGGCAGTGCGCGCCCACCTGCCGGTGATCATTTCCAGCAGCCACGGGGGGACTGAGAAGGCACAGGTGTGTTTCAGCATTGCCCCGGGTTCGGCGCTACTTACTTTTAATAATTTTTTGGTGACTCTTTATTTTGGTATAATCTCAAACTTACAAAAAATCCGCAAGAATATAAGGAGTTCCTGCGTACTTTTCACCTAGATTCTCCAGTCACTTACTTTTGGCCCCATTCGCTTTGTCACTTTTTCTATACACGCTTTCAGGTGTAATATATTATATGTAAATATATGTATGTAAATTGCAGACATCGGTCCCTTGAACCCTCAATATTGCACTGTTTATTTCCTAGGAATAGAGCTTTCTTTTACCTAACTATAGTAGATGATCCAAATCAGGAGATTTTACATTTAGTATAGTGTAATACTCTGCGCCACTATCACCTCACTCGCAGTCCCTTTGCAAGCTTCCTCGCTCGCCCCAGGGAAGCTCGCGGGCCGCTCTTGCTGCCCTGCGTCCAGGATCCAGTTGGAGCGGTTCTCACATCCCTCTCATTTCTTTTAATCTGCAACAGTTTCTCAGCCTTGGTCTTTCCTGACTTGTTTTTGAAGAGGGTGCTTCTTGTTTTGACCCATGAGTTGGGAACGATGAAAACCATTCTGAGTCAGCTTTGGAGAATTTTGTGTATTATGAAATGGATGTCCCCACATGGGATCACGCCCTGTCATGTGGCCCTCAAGTGTGACCGTGACCTACACTTTTTTTCTATGTCACGGACTCCCTCTGAGGGTGACGTGGCCCAGCAGTTAGGAGCGTGCAGTCTGACCCGACTGCTCAGGCTCAGATCCCAGCTCCGCTCTGTCCAGCCTGTGAATCACTTCCCCTCTCTGTGCCTCAGTTTCCTCATCTGTGAAATGGGGATACTAATGGTACTTACCTGGTGGGGTTGTTATGAGGATTAACAAGTTAATATTTATAAAGAGCTGAGACAGTGCCTGGCACATGTAAAATAGGAGCATTTTTGGAACAGGTGGCCATCTGGTTTCAATCACACAATCTTAAAGATGCAGCTTGTGTCTCACTAATTCTGGGCACAGTGGCTCAGTCACATGAAACGTATTCATGCTTCTTCCCCCCAACAAGCCCCCCATTCCTTTCCCTTGGGCTCTCCCTTCACATAAGCACACACATGTGCGTGCACACACACACACACGGAGCTGGGGAGGGTGACACAAGAGCTAGTTTCCTAAGCCCAGGACACCAGGTAAGGGACTTTGTCAGCTGCCTTCCAAGACCCCGACCCAAACAGGCTTGGTCACCTTGTGCCAGAAAACTCACCGGGAAAAGTGACGCCCCTTGACTACCTTCCCTATTTCAGACCCATCATTGAACAGGGGGGCCAGGGTGACAATCAGGAAGCGGGAGTCACAGAACTAAGTCCCCTTCTCTCAGGGCTGGGAGAGTGGAGCAGGAAGCCGTCTGCTGCTCTGGCTCCTGGGTTCCTTGCCTGGGAAATCACACTTCACTCCTTTCCCTCCTGTGGACCTGAGTTTACAACCACACACATCCCAGCCTGCAGCCCACAGCTCCTGACCCCTGGGATGGGGACCGGCTTCCACGTGCCTGTCCCCAGTGTTAGCCTGGTCAGTCTTGTGTTCCTTCACTCACTCGTTCATTCATCAAAGTGTTACTGTACAAGCACTCGCTGCTCAGCTATTTTTATAACTGTCCTATTATTGTGATATTAGCAAACACATATGCAGTTCTCTTTGCTATTGCATTATTATTAATCAGTCTTTATTAAGCACTCGAGGTGCTGTTTTAAGCACTTTACACACACTATCTCACTGACTCTTCATAACTACTCTGTGAGATAGGTACTGTAATTGTCCTCCTTGTATAGATAAGGAAGTGGAGGCACAGAGAGGTCAGGGCACTTGCCCAAGGTCACACAGCTAGAAGGGACCAGGCCAGGACTCTAACCTGTGGGCTCCTGGGGATGATGCTGGGGATTAAAGAGTCCAGGGTGGGGCTGGTGATGAAAGCTTAAGGACCTGCGGTAGGACATCCTTGGAAGGTAGAGGTGCAGGGGTTTGTGAGATGGTGAGAGGAATATCAGTGAGCTCCCACTGTCTGGGGTGAAGCCTATTCCAGCACCCAACAGCCATGTGCCAAGTCTCTGAGGCAGGTAAGTCTCCCACGGGGGCTCAGAGAGGGACTCAATGACTGACCACACTTAGCAAGTCAGGGCTGCGGCTGGGCCACGGCGCAGGCTTTGGGTCCTCTCTGTGCATCTGGTGCCGTGTCAGGGAGGGCGCTGTGTCCCCAGCATAACCGCCAAGTTCACAAAGGGCTGCTAGGTCGACGGGAAGCCGTGGCCGGGGTTGGGTTCTGCCTCTTGCCTACATTACCTTGGCCACATGATTTAATTCAAGCTTCGGTTTTCTTATCTGATGAACAGGCAGAATGAGAGTTATGTCGTGGGGTTACCGTGAAGGAAGGCACAAAGTTTTAGCAGGCTGGGCGCAGTCGGGGCTGGCAAATGGGGCCTCCCCTGCATTTTGACATTGCACATCCGGTGTTACCTTCCAGAAGTGAGCTGGGGAAAGACGGACGGGAGGAGGGTGGCAATATGGTTTAAATTAAGCTGTTTTTTGTGTGTCCTTTGTCCAGTGACAAATGGCTGTAGTGACGAAGCAGCGTGGTTTCAATTTTCCATTTGGGATCAGACGTCTCAGGGCTTGGCCAGCCTCCTCCGGAAGTGGGCAGGTCATGCCAGTGGCCCTGGGAGCCAGGGAAGGTAGATTTTGACCATCACACCGGCTCCACGCCTGCTCGGGCCACCAAGCCTGCCAGGGCAGGAAGACATTCCTTGCAGACCCGGCCTGGGCCTTGAACACTTGTGCCCACACCCCCCTGCATGACAAATCCATCTTATTTTGGGGCAAAACCAGTTAGCATGTGTCCACGCCCATCAGCCCATGTTTCCATCTCAATCGACCCATTTGTCCAGGGCGGGACCAACCCCAATAGGGAGGGTGGTGCTGTGCAGGCAGGTGGAAGGGCAGGCCAGGCTCTTGGTCATTTCCACCTTGATTTTCAAAGTCCCACAGAATGCAAAAGCAAGCCAGAGGCAATTTAAGCTGAAAGGAAGCTTGAAAAAGAAAGGAACTCCACAGGGAAGGCAGACCTGGGGGTCAGCTCAGGGTCAGACAGGCCTGGGATGGGATCTGTGGCTGGGGGACCTGGGCAAGGTGCTTGGCTTCATTGGGCCTCAGTTTCCTCACCTGTAAATGGGGATATCAACACCTGCCTGTGGGCTTGTAGTGAGGATTCAATAAGAGGATGCCTGAATTTTTGAGCCACATGCTCAGGTGTGCAAGAAAAGATGCATCTTTATTTTTCTGTAATAAACCTTGACCGTTAGCTCTTAAGTCCTGCCCATCCCCCATCCCTAATGAACTTGGCCGACTAAAACTGGTCATTCAGAAAAAAGCATCCTGGGTTTTCTTGTTTCAAGTTTAAATCAGTGAATTCAATGGATTCTCCATCTCCCGCCCCCTTAAGGTGGCATTCCTCTAAAAATGGAAGTCAGGGCCCATCTCTCTTCGGCTCAGAACCCTCCCAGGGCTCCCCAGTTCCCTGGAGTCAATGCCCAAGCCCTTCCCACAGCCTGATGCCATCTCTGACCTGCCTGCCAGCTCTCGGGCCTCAGGCCTCAGCTGGCGCTCTGCTCTGCTCCCTCCTTCCTGCAGCTCCCCTGGGGCCCCAGGCCAAGCACACTCCTGTCTCAGCCCCTTGGAGCTTGCTGTTCCTCCACCTGGAGCTCTCCTCCCTCTGACACCCACCCTGCTCCTCCCTCACTTTCATCTCCCCTTTTTTAAACATTGCCTTCTCAGCGATCCTCACCTCACCTTCCCTGACCACCTGACTTAAAACACCAAGAGCCTCAGCTTCTGGCATCCCCCCTCCCTCTTCTGGTTTCTTTTCCTGATAATGTGTGTGGCACGTTTGTTTGTTTCCTGCCTGCCTCCCCCATATGAATGTGAGTTTAGCATGGGAGCAGACACACTTGTGTCTGTTTTTTTGTTTTTCAGTAGGTACTCAATAAATGCCAGATGGAGGAACGGATGGAGAATAGGTGAATGGATGATGGATGGATGGATGGATGGATGGATGGATGGATGGATGGATGGCTTCAGTCTGGGGAATTCTGCCAATTCTTGAAAAACGTGGGGAACAAGTCCCTTCTACCCTCCAGTTTCTCGGAACTGATCTGGGAGCTTCCTCCCTTCATCCCCACCTGATTTCAGTACAGCCAGACATGGACACGGGCAACCCTTCCCAGCACCCTGCAGTCATGTAAGCAGAAAAGAGATTTGTAACAAGGACATTGAGGATCCCACAGGATCTCAGGGAGGGCTGGAGGACCAGGCAGGAAGGTTCTGCAGCCAGAAACGATGCCCGAGATCATAGCATAGAATGGTACGGTGGGAGCCGCCTGCTGGGTGGGTGAGCCCTGGGGAACGCAGTTTGTTAACGCAGCCCCCTGGGGTGGGAGTCTGAGCTCTCCGGTTAGCTAGGGTTGCCAGAGAAAACACAGGAGACCCGGTTCAACTTGAATCGCAGATAAACAATGAGTAATATTTTAGTAAGTATATGTTCCATACAATATTCTATTTTTATTATTTTATTGTCTAAATCTGGCTCCTCTACTTGCTACCCTTGAAACCCCCACTGCTCTTCCGAGAGAAGTCTGGACACAAGCTTCCTGGCATCAGGGGCTCCCAGCTCAGCCTCACAGAAACATGTCCCATGCCTGCACCCTAGCTGCAAGGAAATCTGGGGAAGCAAGTGTCAGACACTCTGAGCTTCTACAGTAGGAAGGGCTCCACCCTATGAAATCCAGGAGCCCCTCAGACTGTTAACAGCACCCGAGTTTAGGCTTCTGCTCACCCACTGTCCAGAGAGCCTTGGCCCGGGGGGAAGAACCAGACTCTTCCAAAATCTGTGCCTTCCATGAGATTTGGATTTTGAGACACAGGCATCTTTTCCCTCAATCTATTTTCTCTGCCAGAGAGTTTTATGTCTATTTAGATAGAATTTCCACTAAAAGGAACTAGGGCTCCTTGGAGAAATGGTTGATTCCAAGACTGGGACAAGGAAAGTACAAGATGAGCCGGGAACATCTTGTTGTGCCAGAAAGTTGTGCCAAAACTGATGGGGCCATGTCAACATTGAGCACACAGGAGACAGCTGGAAGGAGCTCCCATTGCTCAAATCTAGGCTGATGTGAGCATCAAACCAGAAAATGATAGTAAAGCGTTGTAATCTACTGCCTAGAACAAGAATTAATGAACCCACATTAATATGTATGTGTATGCATATAATATATAAGTAATATATATTATATAAATTGTATATAAGTATGTAATATATATTTATAAAATATAAACTACGTGTGCATGAGTAAATAAATGAATAGGGAAGAAGGGAAAACTTTTCCTTATAGGCTCATGACTAATAAATGTGGGAGGCATAATGGAATTAGAAAAGTCACCCCTTGGCAGCCATGATAAAATATTTGCTAAGCCAAGAATCATCAATAGAGGCTAAAACCTGTGAGCAAAGCTTTTATGAGGTGTTGGATATTTACAATATTTACATATTCTCAATCTCTCTCTCCATAAGGCAATTATTTATTACCAAAAAATATAGGAAGCTCACAGTGGAGAAATCTGGCAGACACCACCTCAGCATGTGGTCAAAATTGACCTCAGCAGCACCAGGGCGAATGGGCACGTGCCCCCTGCTGTGGGGCGCACGCAGTGTCGCCCGAGTGAGAGTCCTGCCAGAGACGTGGAACCTGAATCTGATCGTGAAGGAACACTCGATAAACTGGGTTTGAGGGACATTCTACAAAATATTTGGACAGTAATGTTTTCCAAAAATGTCAACATCATAAAAGCAGGACAGAGAGAGGAGCTTGAAGGGCACTAAAAAGACCTGAAAACTTAATGCTATTCGTGACCTGAGATTTTCTTTTGCCATAACAGGCATTCCTGGGACAGACGGCAAACTCTGAGTAGGTCTGCAGGTTAGATCGTCTAATGCATCCATGTTCATTTCCTGATGGAGATAATTATTCCAGAAAATGTCTCCTTCTTACCAAGAGAATGTCCTTAGGTTTCTAAACACTAGAGTATTTAGAGATAAAGGGGGTCTCAGATCTGCAACTTCCTCTTAAATAATTTAGAAAAGAAAGAATATCATCAAGTAAAGGCCGGAAGAGTTAATGTCTGAGGCATCTGAATGGAGGTGTATGGGAATTCATTATATTATTCTTGCAACTCTTCTGTCAGTCGGAAATTATGTCAAAATGAAAAGTTAAAGCAAACGAAAAAGTCTGTTTAGAGACTCGAAAGCTAACATTTCTCCCTTTGTTCTTGCTGTTCTTCTGCGGTCTCTCTTCCCCCAGCGCAGAGCCAGAATAAGGGTATTAGGAGCTGTGCCAACCACTGTGTATATAGCACTTATTACGTGTCAGGCTTCCGAATGCTTTTTAAAAAAACTATATTCATTTGTTGGAGCCTCATGACAATTCTATGAAGTAGCTGCTACTATTATCCCCACTTTTTAGATGAGGAAACTGAGGCACAGAGAGGTCGAGAAACCCATCCAAGGTTTCCAGATCATAAGTGCTAGAGCTGGGATTTGAACTCAAACCCACTGGCCCCAGGTTCCTCTCCTGCCCTTCAGATCATATTGGGACAATTTCAAAGGTATAAACCATGAGAGACTGAAAAGGAAAAACTGGGATAAGACACTAAGAGGCTCTGGACCAAACTCCAATGTGGAGAGAGGAAAAAGTTTACCAACTCCTGCACACACACACACCAAAAAATATCAACAGTGACTGACCCCACATGACCTAGGTATAAGAATTAGTTGATATATATCTATGCTGAAGTCCAAAAGGAAAATATCTTCAAAATAAATGTGAGAACTTTTGCAGAAAATTAGAAAGAAAACAATCGGACATTCTAGACTTGAAAAATTTCCTGAAATCCAAGGGACAGAAGGAGCTGCCATGTTCCTTCGCCTTTCACCAGAACGTCCCCTTTTCCAGAACGTCTGTGGCGGGCTGGAGGTGAAGCAGGCCGTCGCCTTCCCCCGTGAGGACACACGCCCTGTGGAGGGTGGCAGAGCAGAAGTGGGAAGGAATCAGGTCCCTGGGGCCTTCCCAGCACCGTCCGCCTGGGCCTCCCACCGACCACGGGGGGTGGGGGTGGGGGGGGTGTCTCTGTTACATACGACTACATGAATTTCTAACTGGCACTTTGACAAATAAAATCAAATGGCACCTGAATTATAGTTGACATTTACCGTTGAAAAAGGAAGGGCTTGAAGGAGGTGCGTGCTTCTTGAATGAGATAGCATATGCTTGGCGCCCCTCCTGGCACACAGTAGGCACTTGGCGCGAGTGAACCTCTTTGCCGCCTTCCTGTGTCAGGCGGGGGCAGTGGGCTGGAGAGGAAATGCCCTTGGGGCCCCCGCCAGGAGCGGGGACGGAGGTGAAAGCAGGTGAGCCGGGAGCGCCAGCGCGGTGGCAGCCAGGCACACGGGGAGGCGCTCTGCCGCCTCGGAGCCAGGCCAGGCGCTGACAGAGGGAATTGGTTTAAGGGCCCGTCTCCCCGCTCCTGGCTGAAGGCTGCTACCAGTTCAATTGGCCAAGATGAAAGAGTAAAAGGAATGTCATGAGGTTTTCAAAACCTGGGCCTTTGGCACCAGCTTTATTTATTTAAGGGTCTAAAAGATTTTTTAAGCCCCAGTGGCAGTCTAGGACAGGTTTTGGCTTGGGGTGAAAAATTGGAAGGAAGGTGGATAAACGAACAAACAAAAATCAACCCAATAAAAAATAACGATTTCGGGACCACCTACATAGCTGCGGGGCTTATTTTTTTTTTCTTTTATAGAATGAAGTTGCCTCGGCTCGAGGATCCAGGATTCAATAGCTCCATGTCACCCCTGCCCTGGGTTTCCAGGCCCCTCTGGGCAGGGCTGATGGGGAAGGACTCAAAGTAGATCTAGTCCAAGGTTCTTCCACCTTCTGCTTGAATCCTTCCAGGGATGGGAAGCTCATTCCCTATTTACATGGACCATTTCAGCTTTGGATAGTTCTGCCAATTATCATGTTAGTGGCGGAAAAGTGGCATCACGTATTACCCTCCATTCAGCCACCACAGTTCTTGAGTTTTGGCTAAGACAAATTATAATAAAAAGTTTATTTAGAAAGTCACAGAGGTAGAAGAAGTGAGCCGTAGAAGAAATGGGCTCAGGAAACAAGTTATAGTAAAAAAGAGCCGTTGGAGCTTAGAAGAGGGGGGGAGGGGGAGAAGGGGAGAGGGGGGAAAGACAAGAGGGGGGGAGAACACAACACCCTGGGGAAAGAAGGGGGTAGGAAAAGGCACGAACCTGCTCCATAGAGAGAGCCTTGCTGGGTCCTCCACCCTGAGGGCTTCTATCCGAGGTCTCAGGGGAAGATCTCAATAGAATATTCATCAGCTTTCCAGGCGTGTCTCCTCAGAATCGTGGTCTCCACTGATTGCTGGGAGCCAGGGGCGGGGGTCATTAGTCAGTGCAGCTGGTCCTGATGTCAGCCCCGGCTTCACTCTGCCTGGTTTCGCTGCTTCTCCCGGCCCGGAGCTGAAACACAGCTGAGGCCTAGATGTCATCTCCAGAGTTAATACTTAAGGGAGTGGTCTTGCCAGGGCTTGTAGTTTCGCCCACTGCCAGGCACCCCGGGCTCTCCACCCTGGTAACCCTCTGCACCCGGCCCATCGTTCCTACTCTGTCCATGCCCATCTACTGCCTACTCCAATAAGGTCATTTACTGTACTTGGTAGGAATCTGTGCCCCTGTGGCACGCTCCCATTGGCATTGGAAAACAATGAGAGTAACCGTCTGTGGCAGCTGTGTGCGCATGCCAAGTACTGAGCACCTCTCAGGTTTGACCTCATTTAGTCCACATAACCACCCTGTAGAGTAGACACTGTTATTACCACCCTTTTGTGGAGGACACTGGTGCTCAGAGAGGTTCAGCAACTTGTCCAGCATCACACAGCCGGTAAAGAGCTGAGCTGGGATTCAAACTCAGGCATGTCTGAGTCCCTTCTCTTAACTTACATCACGCCGCCTCCTACGAGAGCTCATCTTATGTATTTAAAGACAGCTCTCATGCCCCCCGCCCTGGGCTTCCTCTTTCTACTCTAAACATTCCTGTTCTTTCAACAATTGCTTGTGATGGATCTGGGAATAGACACGTGGCCCATTTATGATGAAAGGGACTTAAAAACAGGCCTGCAGTGTGAGACCAGCAAAGATTTTCTTCCCACCCTTCCTGTCTCAGATTCAGTGTGTGGGAACAGTGTGTGGCATGGCACTGTCACAACCACAAAGGAGTGGGGAGAGGTTTGTAGAGATGTCGCTGGGGTGTCCTGACCGCACTGAGCCGATGCTCCTGAATCGTCTCCCTCGGACTCCTGCGCTGAGATATCTGGGTGTCTTTAGAGTGATGCTTCTCCCACTGGAACAAGTGCCAGAATCCCCCCCGAGGCCTGTTAACACTCAGGGTGCTGGGCGACCTCCAGAGGCTCTGCCTCAGTAGTCTGGGCAGAGGCCCGAGAATCTGCATTTCTATCAAGTCCTGGGGCCATTCAACGGGGTTTCTGTTACCTGCAGCCAAAAGCGTTCCAACCGGGCAAATAATTACCGTCACCTGAACATGCACTAGGAGCACTTCTATCTACACCTCACCTAATTTACACAGCTAGGAGGTGGCTGTGATAAATTTCCATTTTATAGATGACCAGCCAGAGGCCCAAAGAGGCAAGTTGACTTGTCTGAAGCCCTGCAGCTGGTGAGAGGCCTCCCAAGTCTGCGTTCTCTGTCCCTGTGTCACCGTGTGTGGGAGCACCCTGTCAGCGGGTCCCCAAGCAGTGTGGTTTGGGCTCGAGGTACTAAGCATTTAACCTGAAGTTACACAACTCTTGCAGGCCTTTGCCTCATCTCAGATAAATTCTGCAAAAAGGAAACACCAGCCCCTCTCTTCCTCCCCCCTGCCTCCCCCAGCAGCCACTAAAATACACATGCTGGAGGTCTGGGGATGAGTAGCTGGGGCACAGGTGGTGGCATCCAGGGTATCAGAACGGGAAGGCTGAGGAAGGCTGCAGGTCCTGAGGGAGGAGGACTGGACTGGGAAGCTCTCCAGTGCCCTGGGGGACCTGCCAGTGGGGGGCCCTTTCTATGAACTTGGCCACGCTTTTGTCAGAAACCAGTGTTTCCCAAACATTAGTCATTATTATCCAGTCTCGTGATTTTGGCAATCCGTACACACAACTGGTTACTTAATATTTTTAAATTACCATCTAAAAAGCCTTAGCCATATTTATTAAGGAGGAAAGCTTCCCCACCATCACTGAAAAAGAGCAGCATTTGTCATAAATAGAGGGACTGTGAAAGCAACGGCAGAGCACTGATGGCGAGAGGAGAAAGGTCTGCCAGGTGCCCCCATAGTCACTCGTGGGCGTTGGAGCACACGGGGACACATGACTGCAATCCCATGAAACGGTGATGCCTGGGAAGAAGGTGACTGTTATAGACTGAATTGCGTCCCCCCTCCCCAAGTCCACATGTTAAAACCCTAACCCCCAATTTGACTGTATTTGCAGATGGGGCCTTTAAGGAGGTGATTAAGGTTAAATGGGGTCATAAGTGGGACCCTGATCCAGCAGGACTGGTGTCCTTATACGAAGAGACGACAGGGATGTACGTACAGAGAAAGGAATACAATCAAGAAGGTGGCCATCTACAAGCCAAGGAGGGAGGCCTCAGGGGAAACCAGCCCTGCTGGCACCTTGATCTTGGACTTCCAGCCTCCAGAACTGGGAGAAATATAATTCCGTTGTTTAAGCCCCCGAGTCTGTGGTCTTTTGTTATGGCAGCCCAAGCTGATTAAGACAGGGACAGAATGAGGTTGAGCCTGTCGCCACTCACCACTCAGAGTAGGACTAGGGGACGAGCAGTGTCAGCGTCACCAGGAGGCCCCAATGCACGCCTGCTGGACCAGAATCCGCATTTTGCCGAGTGCACCCCACCCCGTGTGATCCGCATACTCTAAGTGCCATCTCTTCCCGTTTAGCAGGTGGAGGTCCCCAGAGGTTCCAGAAATACCGCAGTAATTAGCATCTCCACGCCACGTTCCTTAAACAAAATAGGTGACAGCCTGCGAGGGGGTTTCAAACGTTGGACTCCACAAACTGTTCAGATTTGTCCATAAAAGATACATCACAGAAATGTTTTAGAAATCAAACCAGTTTTATTGAAACAACAGCAACGTGGTCCCTGTTCATGCAAAGCACAAAATATTTTTTTACAGTAAACGTTTGTACATTGGAAGTAGTAAAATACATCATTTTTCATAGAAAAAAAGCACACATGTAAGCTGCGGGCTGAGTGAGCCTACAGACAATATGACATCTCAGAACACGTGGGACAGAAATCTGGAAGAAACTGAAACTTTTCATCACAGGGGCAGGAGACCCAGAAACACTGTTGGCCTGATTCACCATCTTTTTATGGGTTAAGCGCCGATGTCACAATGGGCGCTGTTAAACACAAAATTAGAGGTGGTCCCTGGTTTCCAGGGCTTATAATTTGTACTCTTAGTTTTCATTTACAGAAGAAAAATGGTTCCAGTTTCAAAATGTTCTTGAGGATGAAAACGACACAAGATCTGGCTCTGGGTGAGGCCTTTCTATGCTGTTCATCCGATGGGCCTGCTTAATGAGACATCTGGGAACCCGGGAACGTAACCTAAAATGATGCGGTCTACTCACTCTGGAAGCTTCAGATTCTGCCTCGGGCAGGAGGCTTCAAAAGCAAACCCACTGGAAGTCCCCTGGGCTGTCACTAATTCTAAAAGCCCAACCTGGCAGGCTGGACAGAGCACACACAGCCACAGCCACAGAATAGCCAGAAGTGTCCAAGTACTCAGATCTTTGCAGATAACCAGACACAATATCTGACAGGCTGACCAAATGCTTTCACTCTGACATTTGGGGTTGAATAGTCAGAACCTATGAATTACTACAAGTCCACAATGCACACAGCAAAAACACGGCCCCACTAATTTCACTTCTGTCAAGTGAAGAGCTTCATTACTTATACAAACCCCCTAAAGGGGGAAGGGGAGGAGCTATTTACCTTCCGGTTTTGTATTAATTAAGAACGCACTCCACAATGCACCAGTTGTGTTTTTGCTGTTTTGTTGTTTCCTTTCCTGCTGACTCCTACGCCTTTGAAATATTTTGATGGGGAGTGAAATCAAATTTGAAACTGGTGTTCACAAAAGTGATCTATTGGCCAGCCTGGTGCTGGAGGGTGGAATTTTACCTTCTATAAAGAAATGCTATTTACAAAGGGGTATTTTATTTCACTGTGGGTTTTGGTCTGGGCTTATGAAGAACTTTTATAAAGTGATGGAAGCCAGAGAGCACCACACTCCTCGGAGCCTGAGGAACATTTGGCAAGAGTTGTTCCACAAAAACAGGAAGAGGAATCCTTCTAGAGTGTTACTCTCTCTTGTGGTTATTACGCCGCAGGACGATTTCATAACCACAGGCTGTTCCTCTTCCCAGAGCTGCTAACCTCGGTGAAGAAGGTACTAAGGAATCTATTCCTCCCACTGCTAAAAAATAGGTCATCTGAAAGAAGGTGAATCTGCATGTTTAATTGTCATTTTTAAAAAGCAGCAACCAAACAGCTCTTCTTTGGCTGTTCTTAGACACCTTTGTGAAACCAACAGAGACTAGGAGTTTAAAAAAAAAAGAAAAAAAAGTGGGCTTCAAACAGAATGGCTTGCAAAGCAAAGACCCTGGTGTGAACTATGACACATAAACTAGTCTGGGCTGGCATGTGAGCCACAATGGGTAGGGGGTAAAGAAAGAATCCTGGTTCATTAGTCCTCAATGAGACCAAATGTCACGGCAGCAGACAGACGGCCACGTGGACGAAGGGAAGGACAAAGACAAGATAAATCTCTGGAGTTACTACTGAACTCTAAATAAACCAGCACTGCTGTATATAGAACCAGCCTGCTCGTGGCAGGACACCAGCTAGGACAGGTGCCAGGGCAGAGCCTGTGTCTCACTTCCCCAGCCCCCTGTTCTGGCCCATTTGTCTGACCAGCAAACATTAAACTCATTTTTCTCCATCGGTAGGAACGGACTGTGCTTTTAATTTTTTTTTTAAATAACTACCTTCTACCCCATTCCTGAAACTCCCCCTGGGTGTGCTCAGTATGCCTTTTCCTGCACCCCTGACGGCCTCACCCTGGGATCTCCGAGTCTGGTGCTCTCTCCGTGGGAATCCTCTCTCCTCCCACCAAAGAACACATAGGAAGGACCACCTTGGGTGACTGTTGTGCAGAGGGGGCACCGGATGGTGGCCATCAAGCCTCAGCAGGACCAGTCACCAGTTGTTCGGCCAGGCCTGGGAGGATGCTGTTTCTCCACGGTGCAGAGATGAGACAAAGGCACAAAGGATGTGACACTGAACACCACTCAAAAGAAGTTTCTTGCCACTCCGTATCCCCAGCCCACCCCCAAATGATAAAATAAAAATAAAAAGCAAAACCCAGAAGCCCTCTGGAAGACCCCCCTTCTCCCCAGCACTGGAAGTTCACGGCCTGACAGCAAAGATCCGGAAGGCCTTTCCATCCTGAGGGGTATTCAAGCTGCAAAAGAAGGGAGAGGGCATGTTATCTGTAGAAGGCAGATTTCTACAGTGACTTGAGCTGGGAAGGGAGAGCTGGGCGCCCCTCGTGTCCCCGCCATGGAAGAACCACGGCCGAGGGACACTTCCCCACAGCTGCTGGAAACAGAGTCTGCCCCAGCCAAGAACAGCTGGCAAATTCTGTTCTCTTTGCCTGGGTCTGAATCTAGGTCAGGGCTGTTAAGTTATTTTCTTTTAACTCTGGGATTTACTGGCCCCAGTCTGTCTGAATTGAATTCACCCTCCAAGACTCCTGCCTGGTTTTTGCTAACACCTGTCAACCCAAATAGTGGCCATCTGGCTGACCGATTAATAGGATGGCATTATAACAACAATGAAAGTGCTGCTGTTATTCAAAGGGGCACACAATTGCGCTCAGATTTTATGCCGAGCCCTGTGCAAAGTACTTTGTATATGCCTTTTTACCTTCCTCCCCAGGTAGGTACCATTAAGTATCCCATTTTGCAGGCAAAGAGATTATGCGTTCACCTCCACAATCCAGTTTTAAATCACCACAATCACCCCTGAGAAGATCTTTCATGCCCATTTATAATCAGTTCCCCTCCTCCCAGCCTCTGGCAACGTCTGTCTCTATGGATTTGCCTATTCTGGACATTTCATGTGAATAGAATCCTACACTATGTGGCCTTTTGTGGCTGGCTTATTTCACCTAGCATAAGGTTTTTGAGGTTCATCAATGTTGTAGCATGACTGGTACTTCATTCCTTTTTTATTGCTAAATAATATTCCATGATATGGATTTACCATATTTATTTATCCATGCTTCAGTTGATAGACATTTAGATTCTTTCCACCTTCGGCTATTATAAATAATGCTGCTATGAACATTTGTGCACAAGTGTTTGTATGGGCTTTTTCTTTCAATTCTTTTGTGTGGATACCTAGGTGCAGAATTGCTGGGTTGCATGTTAAATGGCCTGTTCGATTTCTTAAAAAACTGCCAAGCTGTTTTCCACAGTGGCTGCACCATTTTACATTCCCACCAGCAATGCATGAGGGGTCCCAGTGTCTTCACACCCCCGCCACCATTTGTTATTATCCGCCTGACAGCCATCGTTAGTGGCTGTCTGTACATAGAGAGCTTTCCCAAGCTTTTTATTCAACTGCATAGTATTCTATTCTATTAAAGTATCATAATATAGTTAACTGAGTCCTTTTTATAGATTTTTAGTTATTTTTAATCTTTTGTTTTTGCAAACAGTGCTAGGGAGGACAACCTTGTCCATGACTTTTTGCATAGGTATGGGAGTGCCTGGGGATAGGCTCCTAGAGGTGAAATTGTTGGATCAAAAGATGTGGGCATTTGTAATTTGGGGAGCCTGCCAAATTGCCCTCCATAAAGGTTGTACCAATTGACAGCTCCCATCAACCATGCGGGAGGCACCCTGTTTAACCCGCAGGCTTGCCAGCACAGCAGATCATCTAGCTTTCTGTTCTCAGCCAATCTAAACTGGGGAATGGCATCCAAATACAGTTTTAATTTACATTTTGCTCATTACGAATGAGTTTGGGTGTAAGATGAAAGCCCAGCCACGGTTTAAGCATGATTTCCTTAGAGTCCCCCTTCTAGATTGAAAACTGCCGGACTAGACAGCTGGCCTTGCCCTCTCAGACAGCTTGGAAGTCAGGAATCCTCGGGGGACAGGCTGCTGGGAATTCCTCTTTTTTCCCCCTTTCCCCGTGGCAGCTTCAGGCTTTTGGCTACCCTGGAATTGAACTTTTGAAACGCGGATCAGATAGGAGCCCTTGGCGAGATGGAGCTGTGAGGAAAGGCCAAGAGCCCAGAAATAGCAGAATGCTTGGCCCTGTGGCCTCAGAGCCAGCTGTCCCCACCGGACCACATGGAAGGAGACTGGCCATGCAGGGGCTGGGGTTACCCCGGCTGCCCTTCTGGTTTCTAGAGAGCTCAGATTCCAGGGCCTTCCTCAGGCCTCTGGGCTGCAAGATTCCCCTGGATTCTTTGCCCAATGAATAGTCTGGGAGAATCACCCAGAGCCACAAGGCACTTGGCTCTTCAACATGGTGGGCAAACCACACTGGGGAAAATGAACAGGGTTTGAGTCTCCTCTGACTTCCTACTGCAAATTCTATGGATGGGGCAGGGGGTTCTCCCATTCCCAGGGCCCCAAACAGCCCAGGGACAAGGGGGCCATTCAGGCTGTGGTCCGGACAGGTACTCCAAGGTACCTGGATGTCTTGTCTGGACCTACCAAGTAGCCTCACTGAACAACTCATCCACCTCAGAGGCAAGAGCAGGCCCATTGAACTGGGTGTGTGTTTATTAACATATCAAACACTGTGCTGACTGCTGGAGGCGTCAATGTGACAATGCCAGGTGTCAGCCCATGCACTGCCTCAGGCCAAGAATCCTCCACTTCTGGGTTGCTCAAAAAACCTTTAGTGGGTCCATTTGTTCACGCCTCAAACATATACACTAAGCACCAGTCTCTCTAGGTAAGTTGACAGTTGTGCATATTTGAAACAAGTGTGATTTGAGAAATTATAAAATAACCTATTTTTCTAAATCTTGCCCTCTGATTCTGTTTTTGGATAAGTTTGTAGCTCCCATACATATATGAAGGGAGTGTAATTGGCACAGCATTTCTGGGCAATTTTCATAAAAGGTATTTAACAATTTTAATTAAGAGTATTAAACAATTTTCATAAAGGGTATTAAAAATTCCTCAATCAGTTCTGAACAAATTGCTGAACTCAGCAATTTGTCCTTCATTCACCAGGATTTACTGAGTGCCTACTATGTGCCGGGCACTGGGTTGGGTGTTGGGGATATGGGATTAACAAAAAATATGTGTATGCAATAATTTCAGAGAGTGGTGGGTCCTGGGAGGAAAATAAAACCCAGAGCAATGGGATCCCATCAGACCCGGGAGGAGGAAGGTGACTGTAGACTCAGTGGTAGAAGAAGGCTTACTTGGGGAGGTGGCATTTGTGTGTAGGTCTGAATGGCAAGGGGCACCCAGCCATGGGAATATATAGGAGCTGTCCAGGGCTGGGTAAAGCATGAACAAAGGCCCTGAGGTAAGAATGATCTTGGCATGTTCAAGTAATAGAAGGCTAGTGAGGTGAAATACTGTAATGAGGAGCAATGCACCAAGAGAGGGTGCAGAAGTGGGCAGGGCTGGCAGCTGGCGTGACCTTGCTTGGTAAGGGGAAGGGAGCTTGTTCTCGTTGAATGGAAAGCCCCTGGGGGCAGGGTTTAAACAGGAGAGAGATACTGTGCATTGTACAAAGAGATCAATTTGGCGGCTGTGGCTATTCTACCAAAAGGAAGCTCCCTAAAGAAACTGTCAGTAAAGCACACGGGCTTGTGCAAAGATGTTCTTTGCAGTGTTATTGCAGTAAAAAAAAAAAAAAGAGGAAACAACACAGATGCCCATCCACTGGGTAAGGAAACAATGGTCTGTCCACACAAGACAATAGTGTGCAGCCGCTGAAGCGATGGTGTGGCTACATCAAACCTGCCTTGGAAAGACATTCACAACCTGTGGCTGACTGCAAAGAACAATTAACAGAACAATACAGACACTATGGTCCCATTTTATAAAAAATTAAAAATAAGGTGTTTGGAAGAAAACATAGCAAAATGTGCATAGTGGTTCTTTCTGGGTGTTGCAGTCTCAGTGATAGTAATTTCTTAAAATTAGTTGCAGTAGTTTTTGAAGTTTCTCTAATCTTATTTTAAAAAGAAGGAAGGAAGAAAGGAAGGAAGGGAGGGAGGGAGGGAGGGAGGGAGGGAGGAATGGGGGGGGACCAACACAATTCCCCGTAGAGCTGGAGAGGAACTGAGTTGGCCTGGGAAGCTCTGGGAAGTTCCCTTTGATTGACTCAGTTCATGAGGATCCTCTGATCTCCCTGACGAGCTGTGACAAGGGTGCTCTGGGAAATGTGTCTGTAGCCTCAGGTGGTGTCCCCATCTCAGCCCTGGTTAATGATTCCCAGCCTTCTGATGGCCGCTCGCCCTGCCCCAGGAGCTAACACTCACCCCGTGCCAGCTGTCTGCCCAGCACACACGCTCACTACAGCAGACGCTGCCTCGGTCCTTTAGGATGTCACCTCACCCATCCATTCCTTGCAGTAACCCCAGGGGATCGCTAAGGTTTTTCCCACTACAGAGGGAACCAAGGCTCTGAGAGGGGCCACAAGTTGCCCCAAATGGAACACCTGTACCAGGCGCAGCTGGGATGTGGACTCAGGTCTTTCGAGGCTCTGGGACCCCTTTCTAAACATTATCCTACATGGATGGGCTGTGGCCATGCCATCCCTGAAGATGGCATTGGCTAACCCAGGTCACAGTGGGAGCCCCTCGGGAGGCAGGGCCTCCAGATCCACGAGGAGCTGCAAAGCTAGGGCTCCCCCCACCAGTGAAAAGTACCCAGGGAGGACTGATGGCCATCTGGCACCACACAGCACAGACTGGACTAAAGCCAGAGGGCAGCTGGCAGTTCCAGGAGCAGGGTGATCTGTCCTGGGAGGAACTGAGGAGTTGTCCATGTCATTGTCGGTATATTTCCCAATCTCCTTGTGAAACCTGTCTTAAAAAGTGGTTCTGGTCTAAGAAAAAGTCCTGAACTGATATTCATCCAGATATCCATCTTCTTCCTGAGAATATTTGGACACAGGCCTGTCCCAACATCAAAAGCTCTTCCCGATGCCCTTTCCTTCCTCTGCTGTACTCCAGGGCACGCGTGAGAGAGAGAAGGTGCCTGTCCCCTTACGCTGTCCCAATTCTGCATGATCACCTTTCAAAACTTTCAGGAAATCCTCTTCTAGAAAAAAGCCATTGCCTAAACCAACATCACTCCGAAGCAGAACCAGCTTCTGGCCGTGTGCCCACAATTCTGCTAAGGAGACTTTGGTTGGTTGGTTTGACTGAAGGATTCCCTATATTTAGAAAGCAGTTTGCTGTAAATGGGTTGGTTGCCTATGGCCAGTGTCCACATCTCCCTTGAGGCCGGCTGTGACCACTCTAGGGTCCCAGCAGACATCGGGGACAGAGCCACTCTCTGGCCCCAGATTGATTCCCACAATCCCTAATGGGAACAGGCTCCGGGGGAATTTCTCAGCCCTGGGCTCTGTGACGAGAGTTGCTGCGGTCCCATCTAAACAAGGGGAAAACCTCCTTTTGGTCCCCTGCCCTCCCCCAACACCCACCTGTGGAGGCTGCATCATAAGCCCTTGTCACAGCCCTGGGGAGCCGCTGTGGCGTCCGCAGGATAGGACAGGCAGAGAACAAAGGCCGACCTACCACAACTGTTTCTCTTACAGAGCGCAATAGACTGGTGTCCTGGGATTTCTTCCCAGCCCGGCCAGGAAATTCCATCTCATCAGCTGCTTCATTTCCCTCCCATTAAATCAACGGAATTTCCCTTCATTAGGCTTTTCCCAAACAAAGGTTGCAAATGTTGAGGAAGAAATTGCATGAGCAGCTAGCTCTAGCTGTTCCCGGGCTGATGGCAGTGACGTGCCGGGGCCCCTGGGAAGAAATGCGTGAGTCATTAGATTCTGCAAGGTCTTCACGTACAGCACCGTGCGGGGCTCAGAGCGCTCCAGGAGGGTGCGGGCCTGCGCCAGGCTCCATGGAGCTTGAGAGCTTAAGCTTCAAGGGGCTTTGGCCTGTCTTGTTTTTATTTATATGCCTTTTCTAAAGAAGGACCCTCAAATGTAAAGTCTTCAGCATTTCCCTCTGTTATGGGCTGAATTGTGCCCCCTCCCCAGTTCACATACTGAAGTCCCAACTCCTAGAACCCTCAGAATGGGACTGGACTTGGAGATAGGGCCTCTAAAGACGTAATTAAATTAAAGTGAGGTCATTAGGGTGGGCCCTGACCCAATATGACTGGTGTCCTTATAGAAAGAGCCGGGCATCATCTCAATTAATCCCCCCAACAACCCTATGAGGTAGAGACTATTGCTATCCCCATGTCACAGGTGAGAAAACCAAGACTCAAAGAAATCAAGCGGCTTGTTCAAGGTCACAAAACTGGTAAGAAACAGAGTCTCCAGACTCTCCGCTTTCATTTATGTTACAATATGTAACTACATTATTTTGGATCCATACATAACCCCTGTGTCACTAGAGTTTGATCCCACTGTTTTGTGGGGCAGGGGGAGGCAGGGACACACACATGCATAGAAAACGGACCAGAGGCACTGTAACGCCCCCAGTTGACAGGTGATGATTGTTTTTCTATGGACTCTGATGTTTCTAAATTTTCTAAGAAATCATGCAGTAGTAATAGAAAGAAAAACTTTCTTACTTTGAAGAGAGAAAGGAAGAGGAGAGAACAGGCTTCTTCTGGGTGTTCTGGTAAGAATTAACGCAGCCTGCCCAGGTTTCATTTTAAAGGGCACCATCTTGGGCCCTCCCGCCAGGCCCCCCGGGGCCATCCCTGCTGGCCTTGGGTGCCGAGAGTTGGAGAACACATCCCTACCTTTCAGACTGGACGCCGTTCCTGAGTGAGCCCACGTATGTCTTCTTTTTATCGACAGGCATCACATCCACGTAGCCCCCACTCTCGTTCCTGAGGACTCCCGCGTGCACGGCGGTCTTACAGATGCTCGAAGTCTGAAAGCACAGGAAGAGCGTGGTCAATGTCAAGGAGGTCAGGCTCCTGGGTGAAGGTCGGCCTCCTGCTGGGGGTCAACCTTCTGCTTGGTGGCCAGGTTGGTGGGCTGTTGGCCATGTCAACCCCGAGGAAACGACCATCGCCACCTTGATTCCTCAGTGGTCTCTCCACAGAGCCCTGGCATCATTCATTCACTCATTCATTCAACAAATATTTTCTGAGCAGCTACTATGTGCTGGGCACTGTCCCAGATGCAGGCGATTCCACAGGGGACAAAATGAAGACTTTGCCTTCACAGAGTGAAGGGAAACAAACAAGTAAACAAATATAAAAACAAGTAACTCGGGCTATGAAACAATAAAACCAGATCATGAGATAAAATCACTAAGTGGAGGGGGCAATATTAGGACAGCTAATCAGTGAAGATTGTGCTTGATATGACACTTGTACGTAGAGCTGAGTGACAAAAAGGAACCAGCCACAGCCATGGGAATATCTCTAGACATCCCAGGCAGAGGAAGCAGCTTGTGCAAGGGCCCTGGGGTCCTGTCCAAGGTACAGAAAGAGGACCGGGTGGCTGAGCCAGGCAGAATGTGGCAGGAGAGGTGGGAGAGATGAGCAGGGGCCAGTCACATGGGGCTGTGAGGACCACAGCGGGAATCTGGATTTATTCTAGGTGCCAAGGGAGCCACTGGGCTTCAAGCAGGGGTGGGGTGGCTGTTGTTTGCTAAAGATGCAGGCTCCTGGGCCTCACAGATTCAGAACCTCCCTGGACAAGGGCTGAGGGATTCTGATGCACACTCAAGGTTAAGAACCAGGCAGGTAACACCCTCATGCCTCTTCTACGATCCTCTGATCTGACCTGTGCTAAAACCCCACACTCGCCTCGGCAGTGGGCTCCAATCTTCACGGCAACTCAGGCCACCCGCAGCATCTTTACAAGATCGCAATGCCTAGGTCCCTCTACCCCTCCCAACCCCACCGAATTCAGTTGCTCTGGGCTGAAGCTCAATACTCAGCATTTTAAAATTATTATTTTTATTTTTAATCCTCACCCGAGGTTATTTTTTCCATTACTTTTCAGAGAGAGTGGAAAGGAAAGAGAGAGAGAAACATCGATGTGAGAGACACATGGACTGGCTGCCTCCCACACGTGCCCTGACTCAGGGATGGGGACCGAGCCTGCAACCGAGGTACCTGCCTTTGGCCAGGATCAAACCCTGGGCCCTTGCTCTAACCACTGAGACAACCAGCTAGGGCAATACTCAGTATTTTAAACATTATGCAAACTTTTGGAAAGTGAGCAATATCTGATTGTAGAAAATAGTCACCCAGAAAATGGCTCCAGCGACGTCTATGATACCCTCCACCAGGCTGACTGAGTCAGCTGCTCAGTCTAGCTCAGCAATTTGCCAACTTTAAGACGGCCTTGGCCGGTTTCGCTCAATGGTTAGAGGGTCACCCCACGGACCGAAGGGTCTGGGGTTCGATCCCTGGTCAAGGGCATGTACCTTGGTTGCGGTTTGATCCCCGGGCCCTGGTCAGGCAGCGAGCGGGAGGCAACTAATCGATGTGTCTCTCACATTGATGTTTCTCTCTCCCTCCTCCCTCCCTCCCACTCTCTCTAAAAATCAATGGGAGGAAAATATCCTTGGGAGAGGAATAAAAAAAAGATAAAAAGACCCAATAGCTACAGGGTAGGACGGCTGACTCCAGTCCTGCCTTCACTCACAACCTAGAGGCCTGTGGCCACCACGGGCTCGGCCTGCGGACGCCGTGCGTGTGGAGGGCGGACGGGGTAGACTGGGCCGGGTGAGCTGGGCTTCATGCCATCCTGTGCGGTGCATGGCGTGGGGGACAGAGGCCTCTGCCAACCATGTCCTGAGCGGGGAAACTTCAACACCGCCAAGGTGTGGGTCACTCGGCAGCAGGGCGGGTCCGGGCTTTGTTGTCTCTTCCTGCCACCCCTCTGAACAGTTACCAGGGACCCAGTAATCACCCACGGGGCGACTAGGGTCCCAACCCCTGGTTAACCAAGCCGGCACCGCCTTCATGAAGAGAGCAAGGGAGTGAACACGACAAGCCCGGGGTGATTCTACCCACAGGAGGCACCAAAAGGAGTCGGCTTCACAGAAGCAGAAAGTGGAAGGGCGGTCCCGGGGGCTGGGCAGGGGCAAGGGGGAGTCGCTGCTCAACGGGTACAGTTTCGGATTCGCAAGGTGCCAAGCTGGACATCTATGGCCCGCCGACGTGAATGTGCTCAGCACTACCGAACTGTACACTCACACGTGGTTAAGAGGGAAATTTTTCTGTTATGTATAGCTTACCACAATAAGAGAGAGAGGGAGGGAGGGAGAGAGGGAGAGGAAGGGAGAGGACAGAGAGACAGAGACAGAGAGACAGAGACAGAGAACGCTACACCCAAGCCTAGAAGAGAATTGGAGGTAATCAGTGCACCCCCAAGAGTGGTCAGCCAGCCTCTGTCCCTGGCACAGCCCTCCAAGTTCCTTTGTCCCCTGTCCTTACCACTGTCCCTACCACTGTCCCTGGCCCATCTGTGTTTGGAAGACGTGCCCTGAACTGTCCTTTGAACGGGACAAGCGACCCCTCTAGCGGGTTCCTAGCACCAGACATGAGAGAATGGATTAATGTGGGCTCTTTGAGAATTTGAAATATCACTGAGCTTGTTACCGCTCAGAGCCCGTGGCCTGTTCAAAAACTGCAGCGTGCCCTCTCAAGGGACATGCCCTTCAGACCTGCCCTTCAGCTAGCGCCTCGTCCTTCAAGAACCAGGTCATTCCAGAGAAGTTGCCGGCTTTGCACGAGAAGAAAAATGCTTCACAGCAGAAGCCCCCTCACTGCCTGTTCCCTGGAAAGTTAATGTTGCTGTTAAAAAGGTAGAGAGCCCCGGAGCCCACTCGCACATTTGTGCTAAAGGCTGGAGAACTGGATCTCTTGCTTTCTACGACTGATTTACCTGGGTTTAACTGAAGGCCAGTTTCTTTCTTTCTTTTTTTTAATCCTTACCTGAAGATATTTTCTCCATTGTTTTTAGAGAGAGCAGAAGAGAGAGAGAGAGAGAGAGAGAGAAACATTGATGTGAGAGAGACACATTGATTGATTGCCTCCCGAACACACCCCGACCAGGGCCAAGGATTGAGCCTGCAACCCAGGTACGTGTCCTTGGCTGGAATTGAACCCGTGACCCTTCAGTCCACAGGCCGACGCTCTAACCACTGAGCAAAACCGGCCAGAGCTGAAGGCCGGTTTCTTAAATCCTGCACAACACATCTAGACTTCTTCAATAAATAAACGAGCCAGGGCAGGGTTCCTTAGCCTGAAGTGGCCTCCAGGGGGTCCTGTGAGGCCCTGAAGTTGTAGGCAGAACTCTGGGAGCCTACAGGGTCATCAAGAACTTTCCTGGGGTTAGTGCTGAACATAGGAAACCCCTCAGTCGCAGGCAAACCCGGACAGTTGGTCACCCTGCCTGCACCAGGAAGCCTATCCCCTTAGCCCCCCTTTCAGAGAAAGGGTCCATAACTTTCCAGTTCTCAAAAAGGTTTGTGCCCTAGAAAGATTAAGCAGCAATCCATGTACAGCCACCTCACAGAGAAGCAGGGAGACATGAAATGAAGTGACCATTTTCGAATTCCTCTAAATTCACTCTCAGTGGGGTGAGCTTGTGAGTGAGCACAAGTGCCCTTACTGTTCTCACGGGCGGGCGGAACTGGCATTTTTCTCTTTCTCCCCCGGTGTTGCTCACTCTGCTGACCAAGTTACCAGAAGTGGGGCCCTGGGACTATTTCCAGGAGGGACTAGTGCCTCTGGTGTCCCTAACTGGCCCTTCTGCAGGCCCTGCCCGGGGAGCTGCATGCTCCTAACTGTTGCCAAGAGGCGGTGTCCTTTGGTTCTGTGCCCTCTGTGACAGTCCTTTGCCTGCTGGTCCCGGAGGATTTCTGGATGTCAGTGGCACAGAAGTTTTTTGTGATAACATGAAGCCATGGGCCCTGCCTACGCAAACCTCATACCCACGGCCAGATCTTTCTCACGCGATAGGCCCAGTGTCCGTCTGTTATCAACACGCACACCCTTAACCCCTGACACTGGGCAAACGCTTTTCTTCCCTTTTGTCGCCCCTTTTCTCTCACACCCCTCTTCTCACTGAGCTTCCGTAAAAGCAGAGGTTGCCCATTTTCTCTTCTCAGGGCCCCACGTAACACAAATATCTGAATATTTACTAACAACTGTTATCAGCAGAGATCTGGTCCCAGGGAGACTGGACACCAATCCTTCCTCTGCCACGTGTTGCCTGTGTGGCCTTGGATGATTATTTCAAGTCCAGGGCCTCTATTTTCTAATATAAAGTGGGGATCATCGCAGCTAACATTTTTTTGCATTACTAAAGTAGACCCTGTTCCAAGGGTTTCACATGCATTAATATAGTAATCTCCCCAAACCCCCGCAGCGTAGGTGTTACTGATAGGCGGACTGAGGTTCAGGGAGGTTACGTGGCCTGCCCACAATCACTCAGCTGGCAGAGAGCAGAGCCAGCAAGCGCTCCAGGGGCTGCCTCATAAAAGGGCTATTGTGAAGATTCAGTAAGATCAACAGCTGAATGCAGGCTTGCACATAGTAAGTGCTCCAATAGATATTAGGTAACAAGACCAATACCACCACCATCATCATCACTGTCACTACCATCATTGTTGGAAATTCTCAAGGGACTGTCATCTCTAACCCGGTGGCCCTCTAAGTGCAGTCCCAGACCAGTGGCATGAACATCACTGGGGACTCTCTGGCTCTACCCCAGACCTACTGAGTCAGGAATGCTGGGGGTGGGGCCCGGAAATCTGTTTGAACAAGCCCTCCGGGGATTCTGATGCATGCGCAAGTATGAGAACTGATCCAGCCACTAAGGGAGACGGAGAGGACGGATAAGAAAACTGAGGTTTGCTGTGGGGTGTGGGGCTTGCCCATCAGCCCTCAGCTGGTAAAGGTCACAGGTGGGGCTTGAACTCCTGTCTTCTGGCCCAGACTTTGCTCTTTGGGCTACACCCTGTTGCTTCTCCTGCCTTGCAACTCACCACAAAGTGAGGGGTCTGCCAAGTAATGCACTCTGGGTGAGCAGGCAGGGACTGCAGCGCTATTAAGCCCTTCGAAGATCTGGAGACAACGCTCCTAAAATAAATCTCTTAGCTAAACAGACATTTTCCAAAAGACATCATCATTTCCCAGAATACAGAGTGACCTAGAAACCAAGGCCAGAAAAGAACCTCTGAAACAGAGGTAGCTTTCCTCCTTCCCTCTCCTCCCCTGCCTCCTCTCTTTTTCTTCTCCCTTCCCTCCTTCCTTCTTTTACTTTCTGAAGAGCTGCTTAAGTATCGACTACTGTAGTATCTTCAGTTATTTAATTCTTCAACAAACATTAATTGGAGCCTTATCATATGCAAGCCCTGTCCAATGAGCTCCGTGGTTCCAAAATCTCAAATCTCTAGAGGAAAAGCTAAAGACTTCACTCAGGTTTTCACCCACACGCCTGTTACCATCAGTGTAATTATGGGTGCAGGCACATTCAGGCAAGCCACAATAGAGCACGGAGTGAACACAGCCTAAGGCAAGCCACACCCTCGTGGCAATCGCCTTTGTGTGACTTGGGGCAGGTCATTCTGCGCCTGACTCTCCTTCTCTGTCACATGAGAGTAACAAAACCTAGAGATGGTGTTTTTAAAGAACCTAATACAGAGTGAAAGGCAGTTTTATGTTATTACTAAATTTTCATCAAATTCTTGGATTTCTAACCTTTTTTTCTGAGTGGGGTTGTTTTATATGTTTAGCTGCTATGTTGTTTGGTGCATATAGATTTAGTTTTCATATCTTCGTAGATATGATACTTTTGTGTCATTGCATAATTAATTGTGTTGTCCCACTTAGTATGCTTAACCTTCCATTCCATTTTATAAAATAGAAATATTGCCACTCCTACTTTATTTGTTCACTTCTTTGTATTTGGCTGGAATCACTTGGCCCATTCCTTTATTTTTAAATAACTTAAAAATCAAAGTCCCTGTCTTTTAACAGCAGACTTTGGTTCAAACATTTAGTGTAACAATTTTATATATATATATAATTTTACCCCTTTATTAAACTTCTAGAACTCAATTTTGGCTAAGCAGTTTTTGAGGGGGGAAAATTACTAATTTAAAGAGAAAGAAAAAAAAAAGGTGGGAAGAAAACATTAGCCATTAGGGTATTTTGACCTTATAGAACTCAGTGTCCTCACATTTACAGGAATCCGGAAAAAAAGAAGGCAGATGGAGGCAAAGATAGTGATGGTGTGTGAGAGATGACCACAAAAATGAAGATGAGAAAAAGTTGAGTAAAGATCCTAGCTGGGGATGAGTGATGCTAATCTAATCATGGAAATTTAGATCTACAAGATTCCCTGGACTAGAAAACCCCAGTTGGCTCATTTAACAGTGAGATTAATGCCTTGGCAAGATCACACAGGCCAGAGGGCAGAGCAGTGACCGTATTCATGTCTTCTGGGTCACCATGTCCCTAAACCCTGGGCAGCTGGAGGGAACAGGCTATGTTCTGAAGGTTTTCCTTAAGAAAAAAGGCTAAAGCTTCCTTGCTGAAGGTAGGAGGGAAATCTGGAAGAACAGGCTCCAATATAATAAGAGTGGTTATTAACAAGAAGATTAGTATAGTTTGTAATTTCTTCTGGGTGCTCATAGCTAAGTGTACGATAGCCTAAAAGAAATGCAGTGAGTAGAGTGGACCAGTATCTCTAAATGCATCAGGAGAGCTGGAAAGGTCACTAAATATCTAGGGAAATGAAGTATGTGACGCACGAAAGCCTTCCCATTAAAAATGTGTGTCAGCGGGGAAGCAGGATTCAATTTACCAAACTATGAAAATGTTTGCGTAAGATGAGGCACACCTGCATCTGTATTCATAAGCAGACAGAGGCAGTGGTACAAATAGCTCTAAAAATGGGAAATTAGGGCAATGGTTGCAGAAATGACTGGTCTAAATTTAGCCGGAGGCCCAGAAATGAGATCTCGGGCTTCTGGTATCCAGACCTTGGAACGTGGTTTCTGAGGTCTTAACAGACTTTGAGAGGTGGTCACTGGAAATGCCAGCTACTCACGTCTGCGTAGATGTTGGTTCCAATCACAGGGGCCCAGTAGGGTGGCTCGTCTCTGCAGTTTGCTGGACAATGAACTCTGAAAAACAAGAAGCGTTTGTGTGACGGTTATGATCAGCAGTAAACAAAACTGCTTGAGAAGCAGCTGGCCCTCTTTATTTTAATTTCGAGAGTTAAGTTCTTAGATGAAAGGAAACTACCATACTGTTTACTCTTTAAGAAAAAAATATAGCCCTGGCCCGGTGGCTCAGTTGGTTGGAGCACTGTCCCGTACACCAAAAGGTTGAAGGTTCAATCCCCGTCGGGGGGGTGTACAGGAGGCAACCAATGGATCTTTCTCTCTCACACTGATGTCTCTCTCTCTCTCTCGCTTCCCCTCTCTCTAAAACAATAAACATATCCTTGGGGGAAAAATATATATATATACTTCTCCCACTCTAGCAGTGGTGAAAATGTTTTTCCTCCTCTTAAATAGTTCATATAGATTTGTAAAACCCTATACGAGAAGACACACACAAACACGGTGAAGGAGTAGATCTAAGGGAGGTGAGTGTGGGACTGTAGACGGTGGTACCTCCCATTGTTGGGTGTCGGCCAGTTCGTGCTGAGGGTGCATTACGGAGATTATAATCAATGGGCTTTTTAAAAGGTCACTTCCCTGTGTGGGGGAGGAAAGGGTGGAGGGCCCTCACCTCAGTGAGTCACGAAATATTCCAGGGAGGGGGCACTGATAACCTGAGGCGGACAGGGTTAGATCACCGCTATGTCAGCCACCGCATCCCTGCCTCCAGCCTTCGGTACAGGAGAGGAGCCGCCTCGAACTGGAAATGGGTGGGCCCGGGGAAAGGCAGGAACTTGACTTACGAAAAGGCCTTTTGTCTTTACCTGGAACAGTGCACCGGGGCTGGGACCCAGGAACCCAGAAACCAAAATGGTGCCTGGAGGCCACCTGGCCCCAGGACAGCAGGATTGCAGGAGGGAAGGGAGCCAGGCGGAGGGAGGGAGAGGCTGAGATGGTTCGGGGAGGGGGGCAGGCGTGGGCAGGCGGAGAGAGAATGTGTGTGGGAGAGATTTAGAAAAAGAAAACAGTTTAGGTCGGAGCATTCTTCCCTAGACTTTCTAGAATGACAGGTCAAAGCCTATATTTTGCATACTTGCACTATGTCAAGTTTTTTTTGTGTGTGCGTTTGTTCTTGTTGAAGTCATTTCCTTCACCTTCTCTCTAATACTTGGAGGAATCTACTAAAAGGCTGTTACCCTCCCTTGAACACCCAGCGGCAGGGGGAGGGTCAGCGTGGTGGCGGTGGCGGGTGGTGGCCGTGGCTGGAGCCCGTGAGAAAGCCTCCAGGTGCAGGCGAGTAGCAAGGGGAGGAGTGAGAGCCCCTGGCGCAGTCTCCAGTCTCCTCTCCCTCCCCAGCTCCCTCCCGGGGCTATTCTCTGCTCACACCTCAGGGGACTCCACCTATTAGTTTTTGTGTATGTGTGTGTTTTTAAAAAACATTCTTTTTTAAAAAAAAATGTTATTGATTTCAGAGAGAGGAAGGGAGAGGGAGAGAGAAATAGAAACATCAATGATGAGAGAGAATCATCGATTGGCTGCCTCCTGCACGCCCCCTGCTAAGGATCGAGCCCGCAACCCGGGCATGTGCCCTGAATGGAGCAGAACAGTGACCTCCTGGTTCATGCGTCAACGCTCAACCACTGAGCCACACCAGCCGGGCTCCAGCTATTGGTTTTAAGGTCAGTCTTTCCCTTGAGAGAATCCACAAGCTTCCAGGCCCAGGAGGAGGGTTCGTAGGATGCTACGTCACCCAGCTTCTGAGAGGCCCTAGTGGGTACTTCAGGCACAAATGCTCCGAGGACACTCTTTGTTCTGTTATGATACATTCTCCTCCGAAACCAGCCTTAAGGTTTAGAAGGTGCATGTAAAACCCAGTCCTTAAACTGTGGCACATCTGCAGAATGGAACAGCACAGGGTGACAGGAGAGAATAAACCAGATATGTTCAACAGCTTGAACGAATCTCAAAAGCATGCAGCGAGAAAGGAGCCCAACGCAGAAGTCTGCATACTGTGGCAGTTCCGTTCATGTGAAGTTCTAGAAAAGGCAAAATCAGAGTGACAGAAAGTAGATCTGTGGTTTGTGGAGATGTGGGGGGGAGGCGGAGGGGGAGGGACTGACCACAGGGAACTTTCTAGGGTGATGAAAACACTCTCTATCATTTTGATTGTGTCCACGGCTGCAAAAGTGTGTGCATTTGTCAGAACTCACCGAATTGTAAAGCTATAATGGGGGAATTTTATTGTGTGCAAATTATACCTCAAAAACTGGGTTTTAATAAGCTATTTCTAAAGTGAACCATAGAAAATATCACAGCTCAAGTAAAAGAATCAATGAGCTGATTTAAATGGGATACACAGCACACAGCTTGCAGAGTTCTAGACTGATCTAAGAGGCCAAAATGACAAATCTCGAGGTCTATCTGAGGGGCTTGGGAGGAGCTGTGTGGCAAACGAAGTCATTTCTATGAGTGTAAGTACTCTGCCCAGTGAGCGGAGGCAACATCAAGTGGACAGAGCCATTTCTCAGTTAAGTCCCCAGAACAGGGTTCCAGGGACGAGCTGCTCAGCAGGCTCACCCAGTAGTGGCTAAAGAGGCTAGTCTGCTGGGCCACTCCTGGAGATTCAGCTTTCAGTGGTCAGGGCAGGGTCCCCGGGAATTTGTGCTTTAAATGCCCCTCAGACTATTGCAATATGCAACCAGGTCTGAGAACCGGCGGTCTCAGGGAAGGTCGAGTGGGCCCTTGACTTTGAGCATGAATGGACTGACCTCCTGGGTGGACACATACAAGGGCCATATCCGGAACTCCATTGTACTACACTGCCGGGAGATGACCCCCAACCCGGCAGGGCACCTTCTTCTCTCAGCACCCGTGTTTGCAAAACCAGATGCCAGTGAGCCTTACCTTGGGCAGTGGGTCCCCGGCTTCTCATATGGGCAGAGCTGAGCGACGGTGGTGTAGCAGTCCAGGTCTTGCACTGTGAAAAGGAGCCATCGGGAAAGGGTCAGGTCACGGGCAAGGCTGGGCCTCAGACAGCTGGGTCCTAGGGGTTCAGCGAGCCCTCCAATAGAGCTGGGGTGAGAACCCAGCAGGTGTCCAGCCCCGCCTGGCACTCCACCTGAGACCACTCAAGGGACGAGACAAGACCCACGCCTGAGTGTGTCTACTGGTCAAGGATGCTACTGCCGGCAATAGCTTTTCCATGGATAGACCGTACTTGACGTTTGCATAGTGCTTTTCGATTTTGAAAACTTTCCCCTACTTTATCATGTTGGATCCTCATGGCAGGTATTATTCTAATTTTACAGATGAAGAAAATGAGGCTCACAAAAGCTGAGACTTTGCAGCACAGGGATGAGAACCTAGGTTTCCAACTCCCAGCCTAGAGCTGTTTCAGAGGAGGCCGGTGACTCTTTTCTTCAAAGTCTTATGTCCGTTTTAAACAACAGATGTAAGAAAGTGGATCTAATCCTGACCACCTGTTGTGCCTGACAGCATGTCCTCACGTAGTCCAGAGCTGGGTAAACTCTTTCTTAAAAGCCCAGAGAGTCAATATTTCCAGCTTTGTGGACCCTATGATCTATGCTGCAAAGAAACCAGCCATAGACGATGCATAAATGAATGGGCACGGTTGTGTGCCTATAAAACTTTATTTATATAAGCAGCCGCCGGCAGCATTTGTATGAAGGAGGTAGCGACTATCCCATGGATGCATCCCATCCTACCAAACAAACATACCCCATGTTTCCCTCTCTTGTCCATGGCAGATGTCACTAATCTATCAAGCTCTGTTTCCTGCTGCGCCCAGAAGGAGGCCTCAGCATCCATCTCCACACAATGCTCCGGGTTGGCCACCATCAATCAACAGAAAGTGACACCCCCTACGCAACCTATTAGCTACTCTAGACCCAGGTGTTGGTATTTCTGTGACAGTCAACTGGAACGCCAGGCCTGTGTTTCTGATTTAGCTCTCTAGAGCCAATGCCAAGTTCAGATATGTTTAGGAACTAGAGAAGCGATTCCTGAGAACAGCCATGTTAGCACGCATGATAAACATTCAATCAACAACTAAAGGGAATGAAATTTCAGGGAAACCCAAGGTAACCCATGTATTACGGTCACATGGAAAAGACCAGCAGCTTACCTTTTACTTTTGACACCGTGAATGAGCTGGATGCCTTGTATTTGCTACAAAAGGAAACAGTAGGTAAATGCCAACAGAATGGCTTCTCCACATGCACACTTGCTCCCATGTTTATTTTATTTACAGCCTCGAATTTACATTTTCCTATTTGTCTCCCACCAGCCCAAAAGCCCTTGAGCAGGATCTAGAATGAGAACTTTTAGGGCACAGCTCATTAACTTCTTTGTGCCAACAACCCCTCTGGCAGCCTGATGGAGTCTATGGACCCCTTCTCAGAGTGAACATTTTAAAAACATATGATAAATGGAAAAGACTAAAATTGGTTATTATTAATATCATTATCAAAATATGACAACAAATTAGCACGAGAGTAATAGCCACGCATCTTCATGAATGCATTAGAAACAATCTAGAGGTGGGTCTTCTCACTACTGTCATTTCAGGGTAAGCACGGCGGAGACTGTTCCGAGATGTCCGTGGCAAATCCATTTCCAGCAGCGAGAGAGTCGCCGGCCCTGCTAACCTGCTTTGGTTTGGAACCAACATCCATAATGGAAAGAAATGCTACGTTTCAGTTAGATTTTAGTGCAAACAAAGCTTTAATTTGCTTTATGTCGATGTTCGCGGGTTCCCTCAATTCTAAAACGTGAGGAACCTGCTCTAGGTGCAAAGCTGGGCATTGAACGGGGCTAGAAGTGGCTCCAGGACAAGTGTCCCAGGCGACGCAGGATCTGAATCTGGCCAAGCCCGCAGCTCCGTCCTGCCTGTCCCGAGCCTGGTCATGGCCGCTACTGAGGTCACTCAACAGGTGTCTCCGGGAGAATCCTCTTTGCTTTGGTTTACAATTCCTTGCTCTTTTTTTTTTCAGTTTACATAACCCCTAGGTCCTTAGCTAAGGCAGAGAAGGAACACTCGACGCGACCTGAAGAGCCGGACCTCCCGGGGGGAATCACTCATGTCCTTTTGGAAATATTCAGAGTGGCCTCACAGTTTGGACGGCACACACTACCTTGAGACAGTCACGGCAGCATCTGCTCAGTGCTTTCTTTGTCCCAGACCCTGGGGTGGGCCTGCCATGCTGTGCCATCGTGGGTTAGCTGGGTGTCAGCCCCGGGTCCTACTACAAACCTCATTTACAAAGGGGTGAAGAAACCGCCCAAGATCATGCACAGGGAAGAAGCAGAGCCAGGTCTCTTTGACCCTATGACCCCCCCCCATTGGGCTCTAAGGTCCCAGGTCACTCTAGCCTCTGATTCCATACAGGTCAACACACGGCCTCCTCACTGCTCCCCAGAAAGTCAGAATAGCCAAGGACTGTCTGGCCCTTCAACCAGCCACATACCTTACGCGAGAAACATTATCTTGCAAAAAAAAGTCAGCACGTTTAAGAAATGCAAAGCCTCGTTCTTAGGAAGGAAGAAAAAGTGCTAATCCAGTTAGCCCATCAACTCAAAGAAACCATCAACTGCTAATGACAATGTGTCTGAAGACAAGGGGACAACGAAGGAAGACAAGGCAGAAGTCAGCCAGATTAGAGAGAGAGAGAGAAAGAGGGGGGCCCGGAGAACGAGAGCACCACTGGGATAAAAGATGCTGAACTGCCTCTGGGGCAATTTCTGCGTTGTGGGATTAAGTCAGCTCTATCTTCCCCCGGTTCTTTTTATTGTTCAGTACTTTTCAAAGTTTCAACAATACTTTTATAACCAGAAAAAGTTTTAAGGAACCCTGATCACAGAATAGTTACCTCAAAGACTCCATGCCATTTCTTTTAGACTTGACGAAAAAGGGGACCCTCCCGTTCCTGGTGATGTCCACCAGGCCTCCGCTGTTGTCCAGGACCCCGTAGTGAATGGCAGCGCGGCATATGCTGGACGACTGAGGGGAGGGAGACACCGTGAGTCCACCCGAGGTCATCTTTGTCAGCGGTACCCAAGGCGTTTGTCTTCAACCCACAACAAGCCAAGAAGTCGGGCGCCACCTCTGACTCTTGCCTCTCCCTAGAGCCCGTCTTTGTTCCTGGGGTTGCTTATTTTAAAAAGCCATCTGAGGTGCATCACAAACTAAGCAGCGACAAGCAGTGGAGCATATTAATGCTGCGTCTAAAACGGAGACTGGGCTTCCCGAGGGCTGGCCTCAGTGTCCCCGAAGTGGCTTCACAAGTTTGTGAGCCCACGAGTACTCACTGATCATCTCTACAAACGTAAGGTTGGGCGAAGGAGGGGAAGGGAAACCTTTCCATGTGAAAACCACCAACTTTCTTTAAAAACACACAACAGCATTCCACAGGAGCCAGTTAAAGAAACGCTGGCCACACTTACACTTTCATAAAAGAGAGTTCCGAAGACCTTCGCCCTGTTGCTCAGGCAGCCTGCTGGGCACTGGTACCTGACGGGAAAGATGGGAAACGATTTTCACAGGTAAACATGACTCAGCACCACCATGCAATTATCATTTCTTTTCCTTCAACAGCTCTATTATTACACACAGAAAAGCTTCAGGGATGCAGGATCCATTGTTTCCTGGCAAGTCACAATCCCCCCAGGCTGAAGTTTATAGTCACATGAACACAATGACAGATTCAGTTGACCTTCTTAAGGACTATTTTCATGTGCTGAAGTTTTGTGTTTTAAGGCAGAGACGTGACTAGACACACAATTCACAGAAGACAGACAAGTGGCACCCAAACACTAAAGAAAAAAAAAAAAAAAATTCCCCAGACACCAGTCATCAGAGAAGTACACGTTGAAAGGAAGTGCCAGTTCTGGGTGTCAAATTGGAGGGGATTTTTACTAGAATAAAACTCGATGATGGTGCTCATGTTCACGAAAAAGTATAAATTGACCTTTCCAGAAAGCCTTATGTCTGTTCATTCTTGAATTTCCCTTCAGGTGTAAATTCCAAAGGAAAAGTCAGAAAGTAAGACCTACATGTTATTCTAACTGCTTATAATTGTGAAAAACTGGAACTAAGCCAGCAGGTGTCAAAGGAACCACGGAACATTTTTGTGTAGCATGCGTCAGAGTGGTACAGAGCCCCTAGGAATGAACTTTTCTGAAGAATATTTACTGACTTTGGAAACTGGTGCGAAAACCATGCCTAAGATCACGTAAGCAGTATTAGCTGAATGAGCGCATGGAAAAAGACTGGAGCTCTGTCAGATCGCTGCTGATACTGAGGAGGTTCTGGACACTTACTTTTTTCTTTATACTTTGTTTTGTGGTTGTTTTCCTGAATTACTTACAATGAACAAGAATACCTTTTAAAGGCAGAAAATGAGCCCAGTAAGTAATATTTTTTGCAAATGCACCAGGGACAGAAAGCAGATGGTGGGACAGCTTCTCGGCAAGACACTGGGGACAGTCTGGTGTTCGCAGGTGGGGGCGAGCTATGTTTCTTGCCTGGAGGTCTCAAACAGTCTTGGTGCGGATGGACCCTTGCCTTCTCCCTGCCCGGGGAGGGTCCCATCTGCCCTGGACCCTGGAACTCTTTAGATGCTGCCTCGCATCGGAATATTTTTTAGACCTTTTAATTTTTCCCCATTGAGTACTCAGGCTCTCATAATGAGCTTGCAGGACAGCAAGTCACATCATCACAAAGGGACAACTCAAGAGCATTCCCAACATCCTAGACCCATGAGTTTGCAGAGTGGAGATCCCTTCCAGATGCCGCGTGCTTTCTGCCCAATCTACCCAGCACGCACAGAGATGTGCAAATGTCCCCAACATTGTGCAGGGGACAGACATTGCACCACCATCATTGCCACATCTCACTCATCTCACCAACAAATGGGCTGCTGACTTTCGCAGCACTTGCTGGCCTGTCACCAGCTGCTCATGGGACGATGCCTGAGCCTCGCGAACGACCTCATCCTGGGTTGCTCAAAGCCTGTTTCCTCACACTCCTGCCAAAGGCTGAGCCAAGCATCTAGTGAACCAAATTCCAAATCCCTGTGGCATAAAATAGGACCCGCTGCCTTCTCCTTTTAGCATGTGCTTTAAATGACGCAATTCGGCTTTAGACGAATGAGTGCCAGAGTCCATAGGAAGCCGAGTAAAGACCCTCTACCAAGGACGTGGCTTCCCAACCGTGAACCTGAGCTTCTGCATGAGGCCGCTGCACCTGTTGGCCGTTCGCTGCCAGAAAGTGCAGCCCAGCGGCTGCCCTGCCAAAACCAAACTCGTTCTTGGCAGACGTTCTTCAGCATCCGAATGGACAGTACTCAATGACTCCATCAGCTGGATGAATTCATTCATCTACCCGGGGCTCCACTGGCAGCCTTCCTCCAGTGGGGCCCATTGGGAAGCAGGCTACTTAGATTCGGAAGCAGGCTTGTGGTCCATCGATGGCCAAGGAGCTGCCAGCCCACACATGTCCTAACACGGCCCGGCCCTGATCTCCGTGCACAGAGCTCTGGGCCACCCTGTGACCCCCTCACACAGACAGGTGCAATGGAGCCCCCAGCTGTGCAAAAATGTGGGTCAAGATGGTCATGTCTGTAGCACATCTGCTATGTACAAATCTGGCACTTCTGCAGCTTGGAAATTCCTTTTCAGACAATAATGCAGAGCATCTGTAATTTGAGCACCTCCTCCCCACTAGGGATGAAACACTTAACTGGAATATATGTCCAGGCAGGAGAAGACCCAGAGCTTGGGCCAACCCTGAAGGTCAAAGGTTATCCATTAGGGGTGATCTTACCCCTCAGGGAACATTGGCAATTTCTGGAGAATTTTTTGGTGATCATGACTAGGGAGGTGTTCCTGGCATCTAGTGGGTGGAGGCCAGGTGTGCTGTTCAGCTTCCTGCACTGCATAGAACAGCCTCCACCACAAAGGATTACCTGGCCCTAAATGTCAGTAGTGCCAAGGCTGAGGAACTCTGGTTAAGGTTGACAGAAATGAATCATCTTTGTGAGCCATGCTCTTAATAAAGGGTGGCATTCAGAGGGAACTCTGTCAGTCTGATTTATGACACAAAGCAAGCTGTGTTACCTCCCCACTGAACCTTTGGTGCACACCATTGTTGCTAAAAGCAGAAAGTACCATTTTTTGGTGAGTTTCTACACAGCTTGGTTTGGGTGGCCAACAACTGGCTGATCATGACGTGACCCATAACCCACAGCAGGTGCTTCAAAGAGCTGTAGGGAGCGGTGAGAGAGGGATCCTGCCCAGACCCACCTGTTGCACGTGGACCCTTTGCACTTGTCCTTCATTTTGGTGTCACACCTGACAACTTGGGCTAGGAGAGAAATGCAGAAATATACATCACTGGAAGAATCAAGGGGATGAGCCTGAGTTAGAAGACCCCACCCCCCACTCTGAGGAACCTTCTGGAACCCATGCCATTCGAGAGCAGGAACATTGCCCAATGGCTGCAGGCCTCAGTGGTGAGGTTCAAATCCCAGATCCACCGCTTTATAGTAGTCGTTTCACCTTGGACGTGTTACTTCCCCTCTCTGAGGTTCCATTTCCACATGTGAACAATGGGTATAAGTATAGGGGTACAGTTTCCATGAGCGTTAAGTGAAAGAGCACATGTGACCTTGGAAGGGAGCATGGCACATGCTGAGTGCCCCAGAGACGCCCACGGCTCTGGAGAACAGGCCTTATCAGCCTTATCCAGCCTGGAAGTGGAGCCCCAGGCGTCCCCACTGGAGTCATCTCCCCCATAGCCAAGATGACTTTGCCAAGCTCTCCTTTTTCGTTTATTTTATAGGGATGCATAGAAATCTTGGAGTAGAGTTACAGTTGGACAAAAAGACGTTATAATTTTACATTATTTTAAAAAAACCAAAGGAGCCATTTTAAACTGCTGGACAGGAAAGAATATCAGCCTATTTCCTGGTCAAAGAAGCCACAGGATGACCAAACAGAAAGTCCAGGGAAAGGCCCTTGAAGCCCAAGACCATAGAGTGACTGGTGGGGGTGGGGAGAAAGTAGTTGAGCAAGAGGGCATGGTTTCTGAGCAAGATGGGCCCTACTCAGGGGTCAGTCCAGTTTTACACTGTTTAAGGCTTAGGGGAGAATCAGCGAAAACAAGAACAGCAGACAGACAGCCCGTGCCTGGTGCCTGGTGCCGTGTCTGTAAGAAGGTGCCCCTTCAGAGCCCCGAACCTCCAGGAAAGGCGCCGTGTGCACAGGTGCCCAAGGGCAGTGTCAGGGAAATCAGAAAGGAAAAGCCGTGGGAGGTGAGGTGCACTGGGAACCAGGGGAGGGGAAAGTGCAAAACAGGCGAGCAGGGGTGTTCTGGGGGCTTCCAGAAGTCTGGGGGGAAACACTTAACTTCCCGCCCAAGGGGGCCGTCTGAGGCAACTTGATGATCTCAAAGCACAGGGAGATCCCCGCTGACACCGGGGCCCACGGTACTGCAAATACTCCTCAGAGCACCTCGTTTTATTGCCCCATTTTATGGATGAGCAAATTAAGTCTCAGAGAGTCGAGCGATGCCCGAGTCGCAGAGCTGGTGCGGTGAAGGAGGGCTGGAGCTCCCAGGAGCTAGCCCCCCACCCTGCGCCCTCTGCGCTCTCCCTTAGGGGGCCCGGCGCTTCCAGGAGGAACCCAGTTTCAGCCCAGGTCCCCTTTGGAAGGAAAAGGTCTAACCTTAAAATACCTGCCTGGGGTGGGGGGTGGGGCGGGGACCGACACTCAAGCACAGCTCCTATAAGTCTCACTTTTGAAAAGAGTTAAAATTATCATTTTTTAGGAAAGTCTTAGGGTTGTACTCTTGCAAGCTGCACACAGCCCTGCTCCCGCCGTTTGCAAACTTGGAGAACTCTCAACCCCCCAGCTCTCCTCCTCCACACACCCCCCAGAGAAAACTGCCCCCTTCCAGAGGCGGCCACAGGACAGAGAGGGAGCCTGACTCACTCATGTAGTTCACGGTGGACACTTTCTTGGGTCTGATGACCCTCGGCTGCACCCAGTTGTGTTTCTCTTCAGGAACAGGAGCTGTCTCCACCTCATTCATCTCGTCTGTTTCAGGTTTTTGGACGTAAGTCTCTTCTTCATCGTGAAGACGAAGGGGAAAGAAAAAAAATGCTGAGATTCGACAAAAATGCACTTTGCAAAAAACCCTTGGAACCTAAACTTGTTTGGGTTTCGTTTAACAAAGAATCATTTCAGTGGCAGAAAGAAAGCTACATTTCAGAACAGGCCTGGCCAGGTGGAATTCTACCAGCCAAGGTGCGATGCACAGGCTCTGCTCGCTGTGTGTGCTTTGGACCCGAGAGCAGCTGGGCTGAGCAGGGGCGAGAGGCCCCAGCGCCCACACCTGGATTATCATAATGGTTGCTTGTCCCACCTCCTCCTGCACCACCATTTGCCCAAGGAAGCACATCTGACTCCAAACCATAGCTGCCTCTCCTGAGGTCCCTCTGGCCCCAAGTTTTCATCACCAGCACATCCTGCTTCCTTCTCTACCCCTGTGAGTCAACATCACTTAACCAAACTCAACTCCTTTCTCGGCCCTGAAGCTTTGCTACCCAGTAACATTGGAACCATCAGGCAGAATAAGCCAGAGACCTGACTCCTGGTTTAAAAGAAAGTTAGCACATTGGGTCCCAATCTTTTCGCCACCCATATAGATATTATTTCTCCAATAACGATCATGACCCCCACATTTTAAGACATTTTAATTAACCGAACAAATTGCATTTCTTTTTTCTTTTTTTAAAATATATCTTTACTGATTTCAGAGAGAGGAAACGAGAGGGAGAGAGAGAGACAGAAACATCAATGATGAGAGAGTCACTGATTGGCTGCCTCCTGCACGCCCCCCAATGGGGACTGAGCCCGCAACGTGGGTATGTGCCCTGACCGGGAATCGAACCCTGATCGCCTGGATCCTAGGTCAACGCTCAACCGCTGAGCCACGCCCAGCCGGGCTGCATTTCTTATAAACACCAGTTCATTTATCTTCTTGATTTCATCACCAAAGACAACAATTAACTGCTGACCAGAATCTGTAATCGGGCCACCAGGATACCGAGCAGTAAATTTCAGCCAAAGCAAAGCAGAGAATTGCTCTTTGCATTTGCTTGAGTGGCCTTCTCAAAGATGAATCAATGCACATCTCTGTAGGGGACTCCTTTGCACCTTTATAGCATGCCCCCCTGCCCCCCTTAGATGCCTGTGGACCAAGTTGAAAACCCCTGCCTCCTGCTCTCCTCTATGAAAGAAATGACAGAAATGTGTTTGGGTAAGAACCATTTCAAGGAGGAGGAGTGAAGCACCTTTGTAGACCCCTTTGGGTCATTGGATTAAAATTCAAGTCCCATCAAGTAAGTGTTCATCAGCCCCCCAGCCTCCTTGCGACTTCTCCTTAAGGGCAAGGACCTTTCTTCTCCAAAGGGCAGACCAAGTTTTTGTGTCTATACAAGACAAACACTCAGATGACGGGCAGCTAAATGGTTCTTCAGTGCTTTTCAAGGCTGGAATTCTTTGCTTCTGTTTCACAGGCCAATTCCCTTTTGCATAATCATCACCCCAGACAAACCTAGTCCTGAGAGAATGGACAGGATGTAAGCAGGGAGGGGACCTGCAAGCTTGAGTCCCAAGTCCGTTCTGCCAGAGCTCATGGGCCTCCGGTGCTAGCTCCCAGCTGTGATTTCACCACCACTTGCCTCTCCTACCCGCTGTAAGCTCCCTGAGGCCTGAAACTAGCCTGTTTCACAGCTCACTGGAGACCCAGCTTCCAGCACATAATAGTTGCTCAACAAAATTTGCTCAATGAAAGATAACCAAAACCGCCAAAGAATTCTGTCTTTGGATTCCTTTGGGGGAAAAATATTCCCAGTGAAATTTAAAGACATTTAGGAAGGGAATTCTGAAAGCATCGTTTGTAGCCAAAAGCTATTAGGTGAAATCTTTACGAAGACACTAGGTTTGCAACGCCATTTGGCACGATCAGCCGTCTCTGGTCTGCCTTCCCGTCAATGTGGCCACTCAGGTTTGCCCTTCACTGAAAGCCAGAGCTGTCTCTGGAATAAGCCGGGTTTTCTTCCACTGGCCTTTAGGATTTTTATACCTCATAATCGTGGCTTTATTTAGCCGAATATAGTTTGGTAAAGCAGTCTAAAGCATTTGAGGGCTCACTATTTAAGAAAATGGGCAGACAGTCCTCGCCCTCAGACACACACATGAAAAGTGGAATGCTTGCCCAGAGGACTGGCCCTATTTGAGCACATCCTAATTAAGATCCCCTGTGTGGACTGGTGCAGGTCTGGGGAAATTCCATGCCCAAGTTCATGGCAAGGTTACTGTGCGCACTGTCCAGTTCTGGGCCGGGGGTCTTGGGGGCACTCAGCATTGCTTACATCATTCTGCAGATTCCCTCTTGGCTCTATAAGTGATAACAAAGCTCACAGCTAATGCTTCTTGAACACCGACCTTCCCCAATACATTCTCACAACATCTTCTCCTTGCCCTAAGAGACACAATGAGCCTCATTTCTCAGACAGAGAAACCGAGGCTCAGAGAGGCTAAGTGACCTGCCCAAGATCACATAGCTGAGAGTCAGACTGCCTTTCCCAGAAGTCCACACCCTTTATCACCACACCTGGCAAGGCCGGAGGGATGCAAACCTCTCCTATGGTCTATTCTTCTCCCAGCTCCAGCTCCTTTGCAGGCCCGGCCTGGCCACGCCCGCTTATTAAGTAGCTTATGCAGATCAGTCACTTTACAGGAGACTTTCTGCATGGTTAGCTGAGAAAGCTGGCACACCTGCCTAGTGAAGTTGGATATTTTCCACCAGAAATAAAGAAACAAGTACAGAGGCTTCATTGGATGGGTAAACCAGTATCTAAGGTATCTTCATCTGTATTTGTGCTTGGAAAATGACTCTCTGTGGGTCTGGGGGGTATTATATTGGGACGACATGCAGAACACACCTGCTCCATACCCCTGGAGGCCCTGGGGTGAACCGGCGGTTATAACTACAGGTGGTCAAGGTTCAAGGAGAGTGTGGCTGCAGTAAGAGCAGAAAGGCAGGGAAACTGCCTGTCTGCGTAGTCAGGGAAGGCTCCCTGGAGGAGGTGTGACACCAGAGCTGTGTTTCTGAGGAGGAGAAGGAATCTGCCAGGTTCCAGAGATGGATAAAACCCCCAGGTGGGAGAGGACCAATATTCCTCACCAGGTGATGAAGGACCCCATGCAGGTATAAGTGTAGCGATACCTCTCACTTCTTCAAGGAGCTAACCAGCTGTTTATAAAGCACCGACTATGTGCAAGTTGTGCTAGCAACTCACATCCTTTTCATTGCTTTAACTGTGAGTGAGCAGGAGGCAAGGGTTTCCAACTCTAGTCCACAGACATCCAAGGGGGACAGGGGTGCATGCTGTAAAGGTACAAAGGGGTCCCCCGCAGAGATGTGCATCAATTCACCTTTGAGAAGGCCACTCAAGCAAAGGCAAATAGCAACTCTCTGCTTTGCTTTGGTTGAAATTTACAGGACTATGTTATCACTGATGGGAAAACTGAGGCTCCTAGAAGGAAAGGAGTATGCCTGAGTACACACAGCCTGGGACAGTAAACATGACCCTGCTCTGCCTTAACCCGGACAGCTCTGGGCCATGCACACCCCTCACAATGGGAGGTTTGGGGGAACCCAAATGGGCATCCAGTCCCCAAGTCTGATAGAAACTTAACCCCCCCTGGGTAACTGGAGAGCAGCCACAGGACGTGCATGAATAGGACAACGGAGATGAGAGCTGACGTATGAAAAGTTGCTCAACATCACTAATCATCAGAGAAATGCAAATTAAAACCACAATGATATATCACCTCACACATCAGAATGGCTACCGTCAATAAATCAACAAACAACAAGAGCTGGTGAGGGTGTGGAGAAAGGGGAGCCCTAGGGCACTGCTGGTGGGAATGCAGACTGGGGCAGCCACTGCGGAAGGCAGTATGGAGGGTCCTCAAAAAATTAAAAATGGAGCTGCCTTTTGACCCAGTGATCCCACTTCTGGGAATATATCCAAAGAAACCAGATACACTAATTTGAAAGAATATATGCACCCCTAGGTTCATTGCAGGGTTATTTATAATAGCCAAGATTTGGAAACAGCCCAAGTGTCTATCAGTAGATGAGTGGATTAAAAAGCTGTGGTGCATACAGAATGGAATACTACTTGGCCATAAAAAAGAAAGAAATCTTATCCTTTTTAGAGTATTATGCTAAGTGAAATAAGCTAGTCAGAAAAAGACAAATACCACATAATTTCACTTATATGTGGAATCTAATGAACAAAATAAACTAACAAACAGAGATTAAAAAGCAAAAAAAGTGCTTACAGAGGCCCTACTGCGTGGCAGACACTGCCAGGATCTGCACAATGTGCAGGGCTTTCTGTCTTCCTCTCGTGACCATGCTGCCTCATGCCTCCAGGCCTTTGCACATGCTGTTCCCCCTGCTGGAAACACCTTTCCCTTTTCTCATGACTAGGCTACGTCTTCTTCCTTAAGGGCACCTGCTCAGGGAAGCCCTCCCTGACCCCATTAGACAACAGCCGATGTTCCTGCTATAAACTCCTTGACATCCAGTCTCATCTCTTGGAAGATGAGAATCGCTTCTCATGGCCATGACCCCGCTGGACCTCAGTTTCATGAGGGCAGGCCCATAACTCTCAGGTCCCCAGAGTTATCCCCATTAATATCACCAGCAACGTCCTGGCATACAGCAGGTGCTCAATAAATTTATACCAAATGCATGAATTCTCATTTGAGCCTGAGATACATTATGAAAGAATGATGTTATCACACCCATTTTGTTGATGGGTAGAGTGATCTCGTGGTTTGAGCACCAGCCTCAAAACCTGGTTGTTCCTTCTCCTGTCCCCTCTCTTCTTCCCCAGTGGGCAGAATCAGCAGTGAACAGGTGGCCAGGACAGCAGAGCACCTGGGCCCCTGAGAGGGCCTAGGACCCCCACCCTAGCCACCTGTTTCTTCACCTTAGAGCCCACAGGACTGACCCCATGTCCCCTCCGTCAGGGAGGGCCTGGCGCAGAGGATGGCTCCCCCACACGCCCAGCCCCCCTCTGAGCCATCACAAAGCCTGTGGATGGAGCCACGTGAAAAAACTCATCTTAATTACAAAAACAAGGATAGGCCCCCTTGGCCCAGCTCTGCCTCTTCTGGGACGGGCCCGAGGAAATATTCCAAAATGTGAGAAACACTTTAGGCATGAAAAATGTGCGTTATTTACAGTAGCGGGGTGAGTGGAAACCTTCTGAGTGGTGACAATAAACAAATGGTGGAGGGGCTGGAGATGACACAGCCTTTGAAAGCTCCAGGTTTGCCAGAGGAAGGGAAACAGAAATGTTTACGACAAGCCAGCGAGGGCTGAACAAGCTGGGGAAGTGGGTGGGTGGTCGGTGGGGGCCAGGACGGGAAGGATACCCTGGAGGGACAACCCTGCCTGGTCTGTAGCTCACAGGGGACATCTGTCTGGTGGTTCGTTTTTAACTCCTTGTTTGTTTTCCTGTATCAGATCGTGAGCACCAACAAATAAGGACGGGGGGTGTTGGAGTGGAGGCTGCATTCAAGGTCCAGCTCGGAATCTGGCCATGGGAGATGCTCACTGGGGGGACGTCCCAGGCCAGCCATGGGTCCCCAGGGAACTGGGGGCTGAACCCCAAGTCTTCTTCTGCAAGAGGTGGAGGAAAGGAGGGGGGAGGAAGGGGAGAGCTGAGGGCGGCTGCTACAGGGCTGGGGAGGGGGCACCTTGGGCTCCATTGTTTACTTCTCCAGGTCCTGTGGTTTGCGCAAGCTGCTCTGTGACTCACGGTTTTAAAGTCATTTCCTACCTCGGTAACACAAGTTGTTCTTGCAGCCACCTCCGTAGCTGGGCGGGCACTCGGAGCAGGGCCGGCCGGTTTTGTACGGGGCCTCTCCAATCCAGTTCCCCCTGAAGACAGACCAGAAACACTGTCAGGGTCACGCCTTTCCTGGCCCCCCTCGCGGCTCAACACATTCGGGGAGGAGGGCCGTGGTTGCCATGTAAAGGGAAAGAGGAGCTGCCCTGGGCCCCTCCTGAGGGCAGGGAGTCGGAAGAATTCTAGAACCCCAGTTGAGACCTACATGTCCCCTCCCGTGACTTTAGTGTGTGTGCCAACACCCCATTGGCCCCACATGTACCCCTGTTGTTCCCCTCACACAACTCTGAACACTGTCCACCCCTACCCAGCCCCAGCGCCTTTGTACTGGAAAGCTGTCAGCACCCCCCTTTTAAGCCATTTTTCAAATGCATAGAAATCATTGTGTTCATGGAGTACCTCGTGTTTGGACCACACACCCAGCCCAGGTCACTCCATCCTTCCAACACCCCAGGACGGACATGCTGGAATTCAACTCTTTTGCACAGGAAGAAACTGAGGCTCAGAGAGGCTCAGTGACTTGCCTGAGGTCACACAGCAAGATGTGAACCCAGGCTGTGGGGTTCAGAGCCTCTGACCACACTCTGCTCTTGGGGCTGGGACTAAGGTCCCTCTGAGCATCCCAGGCACCATCCACCCCCCTCTGAAGCTCCCAGGGCAGGAAAACTGGAGGCTACGTGGTGAGATTTCTCCAGGGGGCAGGTAGCAGGTGATGAGTGGGATTCCCAAGTCCGTCTCAAGCACCTGGGTCTTTGGCAACATAAACTGGAGCCATGAGTGACTAGGGACCAGTCTCTAATTTGTTCTAGAAATTTCCTATGTGATCGCCCAGTCATCTATTTGTTCTCCCAGGAAAGAGATTCGGGCCTGCTGCTAAGCCACGTTTGGCCCCTTCCTCCTCCAGCTGAGTGATAAAGTGCAGATACCCTAGGTTGGACCCCAGCCTTGCCAGCTGGGTGACCCCAACTTTGCCTAGCCCTCAGCATGTCTGCTCCGTAATGGGGGTGACGGCAGGAGGCTGCTGTAAGGATGAAGTGAGTGACTGTGTGGACATCTCAGACCCGGGCTCGGCTCAGGATGAAGGCCACACACTCTGAGCACTTCCTAAACCAACAAGCTTGCCCAGGTGATGTTTCTGACAGCTTTCCAGGGAGGCCAGGGAGAGGCCCTGCTAGTGTTGGCCGTAAGACAAACTGCGAAAAACACACTCTCTGTTTAACCTCTGAGGGCTCAAAATAGCGGGATGGCATCACCCAGGGCCGTGTGGGCATCAGGTCTGGGGATGGAGGGCGGGGGGCCCATTATAACACGCTCATCGCGTCTGTCCTCGCACATCACAGATGACTAATGATAGTGTCCTCACCATGCCACAGCCCCCACTCAGCTGACCTACCTCTGCTCGGACATGCAAGGCTGGCTAGGGACTCATGGGGGCCTTCGGAATGACTCCTCCAAATGGCCCTTGCCAGGCAGGCCGAGGGGGCCTCAGAACCTGTCCTGTCGCTGGGTAGGCTCAGTAAGTTTCTTCAGACTATTTGGAGCCCCAGATAGGTTCATCCCTCTCCCCCAGCTGAGATCGCCAGCCTACCTAGGGTTCCACATTTCCTTGAAGACAAACCACACCTCTAATGCTCCAGGAGGAACACTCAAGTTAGCATTTATGGAAGGCTGGCTGGGCGCCAGGCTCTGCACCAACGCCCTGTCCATGGACAATCTCTCTACTCTTCCAACAGCCCCACGAAGTAAGTGTCCTCTCCTAAGGCACAAGGTCGTGAAAGTACAAGACACACACCCCCACTCCCGCCCAAAAGGCACTGAGCCCAGACACTACCCCGGGGCCCACCCTCTTAGCTACCGTCTGCTGCAAGGCCAGGGGCTCAAACGTTTGAAGAGGCTGTGGAATACTACACAGCAATAAAAAAGAATGACCCATTGAACTCACAATACCACAGACAACTCTCATAGACATGGTGTTGAGAGGAAGACGGCACATGAGGGCTTATCTATTAGGTCCATTCATATGAGGGTCCCCACCAGACAGACTGGCAGATGGGGAGAGAGGTGAGAATAGTGGCCACTCTAGGGGGCATCCTGGGGCACTGGAAATATTCTCTATTTTGACCAGGTGGTAGTTACATGGGTATATATATAATGGAATGAATCATGTGTATGCCCCCAAATTCATACGCTGAAGCTCTAACCCTTCTTGTGGCTATATGTGGAGATGGGGCCTCGAAGGGTGTAATAGAAGGTTAAATGCAGTCAGAAGGGTGGGGCCCTGGATGGGATTAGTGTCTTTATAAGAAGAGACACCAACAAGCTCTCTCTCTGCCTCTCTCTCAGTGCAGGCACCAGGCAACACCATGTGAGGACGCAAGGAAAAGGCAGCCATCTACAAGCCAGGGAGAGTCCTCACTAGAAACTGGCCCTGCTGAACCTTGACCGGGCACTTCCAGCCTCCAGAACTATGAGAAATAAATGTCTATTATTTAAGCGCCCAGTTTCTGGTATTTTGTTACGGCAGCCCGAGCAGACAAATACGTGTATATAGGTGTGAAATTTTATTGAGCTGTACACTTAAGATTAGTGTATTTTATCCTCATGGGTTTTTCATTTTTCAAGAAAAAGAGTGGGGGCTAAAGAAGGGAAGGATTGTATTTTTGATAGGGTATTTTTTATATAGACCCAAACCGAATTATTCCTCACTTCCCACCTGCCACTCTGCCAGAAATTCCACCTCAGACCAGTTTATTGCTCCTCCATGGGCTGCATCCGTCCCCATCAATGACATAATGCCCCTTCTCCCTGTGGGCTGCTGAGACACTGCCACCACAGGTGTGCCGGATGGTTGAAGGAGGGCTCTATTGTCCTCCCAACCTCAGCGATTGCCCCTTCATCACACCCTCGGCCACTCCTGGCCCATTTCCCATTTCATTCCCATCTCATTCAGTCACTGAGCAAATACACCTCGAAGGCCCACAATGTGCAGGGCATGGGGCTGGGGTGGTGGCTGGCGCGCAAACGGCAGGCCGTGAACTGGGTGAGCAGTTCTCTGAGAACTAGCACATGTTTGTCGGATGAGCAACCAAGGTGAAATGAATCAAGGGATAAATGACACACGGATGACACAGGCTGTGTAAGGAAGAAGGGGGGCTACAATACCTGATGTGGTCCCTTCTGAGAGGGGGAAATAGAAAGATGAAAAAACTCATTCTAACGTGAATACCTGTTTTATAGAGTGCTATCTGTTGCATATTTTCAGAAAAAAATAATAGTAATATTGCTATGGCAGACCCCCATGGTTGCCCAGGAAACAGCTATTCCTGCTTCTGATTTGTCCAGGTGGTCCCAGAAGAGACTCGCAAAGTCAACTGGGGCAATTCCGTTGGTCAAAGCCAATTGGGGCAATCTTGTTTCCCCCCTGTCTGCAGCTGGTCTAGTCCTAGCCAATGACCCAGGGAGAAAGTCGCCAGGGGGGAGAAAGACCTGAGGAGAGGGCTCTTTTCTACCACACCCCTTCCTTCTGCTTGGGAAGACGTGATGCCCGGTGCTTTGCAGCCATCTTTGCACCATGAGGAGAGGACGGTACAGCAGGAAGTCAAAAGGAGCCTGAGTCCTGGTTGACACTGCTGACCAGTCAAGCCAACCCGGATGCACCAACCTCTAGCCCCCTTGTTATGTGAAATAATGAAGACTTCGCTGGTGAAGACAGCTTTAGTTGTGTCCTCCAGAGCTGGAAAAGCACCCCAACCCATAGAGCCGCGCCCACTTGGTCTTACTTTGGGGAGTAATTGCAGACGAGGTAGACCGCATTCTCCCAAATGTCCCCCCAGACGTTCATCCTCCGGCAGGTGTTCACAGCACAGCCAACCTTGTTGGTGGTGGCCCAAACTATCTGAAAAGACGACATCCATGCGTCAGAGCTCAAGGGGCAAGGTACACCAGGGCGACATAATCTGGCCTGGCTCTACAGGGTGCTGCTTAACGGGGTAGGTGGTGAAGGGGTGAAGGGCCAGATTGCCCCCCGACCCACTGAGGATCTAAAATAAACAAAACAAAAAGCTGAACAAACAAACCACGTGCAAGGACAGTGCCCCAGCGTGTAAAAGTGCCATAAAAGTTTCTAGTGCTCAGTCTCGGTGTTCTACTTGGGAAACCGCTCAGTCCACCAGCTATACTCCAAATAGCACCAAATTAAAGAAAAAAATTAAGGCAACAGTAGAGCTTTTCCGACCCGGCAACAGTCCTGCAGCGCCAGCTGAGGGGGTTTGGGGACGATGGGCTGGGCTCAAGGCCAGTCCTCCGTGTTACCTGTGTGTAGTGGGTGCACATGGCCCCAGAGCACCTCTCTGGGCACCAGGGGTTGCACTCGTGGGGGTAGGGGTAGGTGTAGTCCTTCACCTCGTCATACCAGGACTGCACGTGGAACCCAGGAGAGCGATACCTGCAGGGACAGATCAGCTTGTTAGGCTCTGGCCACCACACACCCAACAATGGAGACCGTAGCTGGCACCACCACCACCCAGGGGATACACTGAAGGAGGGGGCTCCTTCAGGGAACTAGCCCCAAAACGCTTACTGTTAAAAAATGCTACTACCCAAATCAGCGAGGGGCTTACCTGGGTTCCAAGAGTGTCCCTCAGATGGCCCACATGCCACCTGTGTGTTCAGAAAACTTTTACCAGGCCCCCAAACGAGTCATTTTTTATGTTGACAATTATGTATTTATTTTCGTGTACATTTGGGAAAACACGTGCAGCCCAAGAATCCCATATTTCACAGATATTATTGCTTAAGACAAAACTTGATTTAAGACATTTAAAGCCAATATAGAAAAAAATATTGAGTAAATAGTTGAACAGGTGATGCACAGATGGGACACCCACCGTGGCAGGGGAGGGTCTGGAAGCTGGGGAGTAGCTGCCTACAGGGGGGCCACACAGATGGGCCCCCACCAGCTGCCAATGGATGGTCATGACCGGCTTTGTTCCTTGGCTGCCTGGGGGGAACCAGGGACTCAAATGCGAGGCAGAAAATTCATTCAGGGCACAGAAGCCAGTAGGTAGGCAGAGCTCTGCGGTCAGTGTGCAAACCCTTGTGAAAACTTCCTATTTGGTATTTCTTACTAGCTTGCCTTGCCCCAGCAATGAGGAGGGCCCAAGGTCATCATCGTTGGTGGCCGCTGCCCCTCGCCTTGGCCCCATCCACCAGGCTGGCACTGGTTATTTTCTTAGGAAAGAAAATAAACTGGATGCAAATCCCAGGTCACCGACACCAGTGAGTGTAAACAAAGCGGTTTCAGTAAAGAGAAAGGAGGCGAGGGGGACTGGCCATTTCTAAGAGTGCTGTGGTGAGATGGGCAGTTAGAGGTCTTGTAACAATTACTGTCAGAAGCCAGAGCGAGTGGCAGCGGTCAGTGCCGTGGCCTGGGAAACGGCCTGCTTCCTGGAGCCAGCCTGGGCGAAGAAACACACAGCCACCGAGCTGCGGAGTGAGAGGACACCCCCCACTCCATCCGTCCCCAGAGCCTCAGCCAGGCGGGTGCTGCAGGGGCCTTGCGAACGAAGGGCTCTTTGGGAAAGCAAGTTAGTAGCATTTACCAGAAGGGGGAAGACCTTGGTGTACTTTGACCCATCAATCCCACTCCTCAGAGTTACCCTGATAAAATAATTCAAACAAGCCAACAACAACAGAAGAAGCAAGTCTACAAGAATGGACTAGCTGCCCTGGCCAGTGTGGCTCAGTGGGTTGGGCGCCATCCCATGCACTGAAAGGTCGCTGGTTCAATTCACTGACAGGGCACATGTCCCGGTTGTGGGTTCGATCCCAGGTTGGGGGCGTGCAGGAGGCAGCTGATCAATGTTTCTCTCACACATCGATGTTTCTCTCCCTCTCCCTTCCTCTTTCTCTAAAAATCAATTTAAAAAAATTTTTTTTTTTAAATGGAATGGCTAAATTTTGGCCTGTCTACTTGATAGCCCATAGGCGGCCTTTATGAGATGATCACCATGACAAATATGTAATAGAAAAATTGTCTGGTATTGTATGAGAAGGGAAAAAAATGAATTAAAAGCGGTCTTGGCCACAGTTACAACTACGTAAAAATATGCCGGCTGACGGCCAAAGGCTACACAGGAGCCCAGAAAATGAAAGGAGCTGAAGTAGGGAGTGGAATGATGGATTTCCTCCCCTGCAGACATTTCATTCAGTGCTATCGTAGCCTGATTTTATAAAAAGCAGAATCCACCAGAGGAAAAAATACTCTGTTGATTTGCTCCCATGAAGTCACGTCTCTCTAGATCCATCGTGACATGGGCCCAGGTTTTGTCCTGAATAGGAGCTGCCCTAAAGGAGAGTGTAGCTGCTCATGGCCAAATTAAACTCCTGAACTTCAAGAGCTGGGAAATGTCTGGGTTAAAGTCTAGCAAACCCTGGCCCGCATTTTGAGGGGATGCTTCAAGTCCAGTCCAACTTTTCGATGAATAGGACAAAATGAAAGTGGACCCTGAGACCCTGGCCACTTGCTGGGTCCAGGTTCAGAGGACAGTGGGCATAGCATTGTGATGGTGGCTCAGTAAGTCTTAATAGGTCAAAAGACATTTTCTGCACTTTCTCTGATGAAACCAGGCCCCAGCCTGCAGGGGACTTTCAGCTGGGCTAGGTGCCCGGTATGTGGCCCAGTTGACTTTGGGGAAAGCCAGGGAATGACACTGAATGGACCATTGTCAAGTGCCTCCCATGGGCAAGGGGACAAAGGTGCTGCCAGGCCAGGAGGCCTCGGAGGTTCAGTGGTATGAGCGAGCCCCTCTGTGGCCAGACAAGGGGGGAAGTGAGGGACACCTGCCCACAAGGTAAAACCTGGCTGGGCCTTAAAGAGCAGGACCCAGACATGCTGGGGCAGAGAAGACAGGACTGACCCGCCACTAAAGGAGCGAGCATTCCCTTCTTCCCAGCTTGCCCAGCCAGCTCCTTCCTGGCCAGCTGCAACAGACTCAAGGATCCTTTCAAGGAGATGGAATGGAAAATCCACTCTAGAGACCCTGAGTCCGATGATCAGTGTCTGGAGTCAGCAACCAGGCTCACCTCCATTTTGCCAATTACTGGGCACACACAGAGCCTCCGTTTCCCCGCCCGTAAATGACACAGGTGGTCTCTCTCTCTCTCTCTTAGTGGGTGATCATGAGGGCTACATTCGATAATGGACAGCAAGCACCAAGCCAGGCACACAGTAGGTGCTCAGCCCTGGTGGCCAATTCACAAGTAAGGGGGGGACCACCTCAGTCTTACCTGCCCCAGTGGACGCCCAGGTTCTGCCCAATGGACACCAGCAGACTGGTAGGCCCATGCTCCCAGATGCACTCGTGGGCCCAGGCCGCCGCAGACTTCGCCAGCTCTTCATCCCAGGTCTGTAGGGGAGGAGAAACAGGCACCTTCAGAGTCAGGGGTGGATGTAAGAACCAAAAATGCTGCGACGCCTCCCGCAGTGGCTCCGGGTGAACCCACAGGCCAGTGTTAGCTCCTGCGTCCCTGGGTTGCGTCCATATCTCACATGAGTTCCTAACTCAGCAAGTGGGAAGAGAAGGGTCAGCAAAGGACTCAGAGGAGCCTGGATCCAGGGCTGTCCTCAGAGCTCCTGCTCCACCTCTAACTTGCCGGTGACCTTGGGTAAGTCCCTTCTCCTCTCAGCCTCAGTCTCTTCACCTGTGAAATGGGCGGATGAGTAAGTCCTGGAGATGGATGGCGGTGATGGTTGCACAATGTGAATGTACTTAATGCTACTGAACTGTGCATTTAAAAACGGTTAAAATGTTAAATTTTGTGTTATATATATTTTACTATTATATTTTCTAAAAAAGTAGCAAGACATGCCTTCAACTTGCCCAGCCCTGCTCCCCTCTGGCATCATGGCCCACCCTAAATCAGGGGGGCTGGGGCAGGGGGCTGGGCCAAAGAATCAAGACAGGCTCGGCAGCCGGTCCTGCCTCCCAGCTGGCCCAGGGAACACACATAACTCCCTGGGAAAGAACACAGAGAACAAAGCAAGTGGGGTCATTTCTCTCCTGTGGAGGAACAGACGCGAGGCGGCCCTCCGCGATCGCTGCGAACCAGCTGCCACGATGCCTCCTCCCAGAGTCACTGGGCAGATGCTCCAGCTCACGGGCAGGCAGGGGCCATCCATTGCTCTGGGTAGCCCCAGCACTTGGCACACAGTAGGTGCCCACTGAAAGGCTGTCTGGGCAGAGCCCTGGGACCTGTCCAGGAATAGGAGGCTGGTTAAACCAACTGAGACCCCAGGCTGGAGATCAGGAATTCCTCAACATCCTGGGCAAGTCCTGCCCTAGGGGAGAGCCCCTGGGGACCCGCCTCACACCCCTGACCCACCTCCCATTGAGCTGCTTCTGCCTGGGATCTCTCCCCAATGTCCAAGCAAAGCCTGAATGGGGGGGGTCAACCCTCCCTGGGGCCACTCTCAGCCAATGGGGGACAGGCCTGTGCATAAATGCACCCACCTCTCGCCTTCAGGAGGGTGAGCCACCTGCTGCTCCCTTTACTCAGCAGATCCTGGCAGATCCGGTTCCCACCATGGGACCCCCACAGTGGACTCTGAAGTTGGACTTCCTCCTTCCTGTCTTCTGGACTCATGGGTCACCCCCCCAAATAGAACACCTGAACCAAGTCAGTGATTCATTCGTCTCCAAGCAGGGGAGAGGTGAGCAGTGGGGATGAGAGTAGCTTGTACATGCATCTCGATCCCTCTGGAAGTAGCCAGCTAAGGCCCCTCCCCGTATCCAGAGAGGACAATGGGAGCCTGGGCAGGCGCTGATCCCACTCCAAGGGTCACTGGCTTTTCAGAAGCTCACTATTCATTCTGTGCCATGGTTCAAGAGCAATGTGAACCTTGCTTGCCATTGGTCTGAGTCCAAAACATTTCCGACAGTTCAAAGTAGGGGAGGAGAGCAGGGAGGGCAAAGATTGAGTTAGGCAAAGAAGGCCAGGCCAGGCAGGATCTCTGGGGGTTTAAGGCTTTTGACATTCTGACTAGAGACATGCAGGCCTGATGTCTAGTCTGCAACGGGACACAGTCAAACAAGAAACCAGATCTCCCCTCCCTCCATTTGAGGCTGAGAATTGTCACCCTGGTCTACCCTCGCCTCTCCAGCCATGCCCTTCGCAGCTCCAGCCATGCCCACCACATAGTAGGACCTCAAAACAATGTTCCCCGAACAAAGGGGTGCAGGGCTGGTAGTCACGGATCTGGCTGTGTGGTGAGCTGTTTACAACCGACACTATTGATCAGTGTCCTTTCCACGGCACTGTTACACGTCTCGACTACCACCCAGAAGAATGCAGACGTGAATGAATGAATGCAGGCGTGAATGAATGAATGAATGAATGCACACACAATGAAGCCCAGTTCCCCAGCTCATGGCAGCCCTCACTGAGCCCCTCAGTCCCCACCTGCCCCCTCACCTCCCACTCAGCCTGTGCTTTCCCAGTTGAATACCTGCCCTCCAACTAGCCCGTGTCCCTCTGAAGAACTGAGGAAAATACCTACTCCTTGGTGGGCACCACTCGGGACCTTGGGGTGGGAATGGCTCAGGATGCAGGGTGACCCACCCAGAGAGAGGCGCAGAGTCCTTTCCCCGTGGGGACCAAACCAACAGGTCCAGGGAAGGATGAGGGAGGAGTCTGTTTCCAAAGCCCCAAAGAAACCCCCCCAATTTCCTACATCTCTGACCCTGAGGTCTGTACCAGCTGTCCCATGCATTTTGAAAGGGTGCCCACTCTTCCTCCTAAAATTAGCACAGCCCTGGAATAAATGCCTGGATGATTTCCTTAAGGGAAAAAAGAATGTAACGAATTCCCAAAGTCTTGCTCGCAGGGCTCTGCCCAGACCGGTGACCCATTCATCTGCCCTATGGCTGGTGATGGGTCACCTCATGTGCGCACAGACATTGACAGTGAGGGGCTCACAGGCACACGGGACGGTCCCCAACCACGAGCGCTACCAACTTCAAGGCACAAGGCAACATGCAAAGTGACAGCTGAGTCCAGGGGAAGGAGAGGAGCGTGGCATAGGGTGAGGGCTTCGGAGCAGTTGAATAAAGAAAGTGACAAGGGGAAGTGTTCTCGGGAGGGAGGGGCTGTGGCTGTCACACACACGGCATCTTCGGAGGACACCCAGCAGACCCCTCTGGCCAAAGAGGAAGGAGGGAGACAAGTCATCAAGACAGACAGGGCTCCCGATAGAAGCCTCGGATGCCAGGCAAGAAGCATGTGGGCTTCATCCTGGGCACAGAGGGCCCTAGAGGCTCCTGAGCAGGAGGAAGGTTGGAAGAAAGTGAAGATTTAGGAGCTTAACATGACGGATGGCAGGATTCAGAATGAGCCAGAGGGCAAGATGGCCGGATGGCCGGTGGAACCCCCGGGGCTGAGGCTCTCCCACTAATCAAGGCGAGACGGGAACAGGGTGGGGAGACCGGGTGGAAAACACGCGGTAGCTGGTGGGGGTGGCGCGAGGTGCTTAACTGGACACAGAGTGGTGGCTGAGAGCACAGGCCCTGGAGTCGGCTGGACTCAGACGGCATCTGGCTCTGTCACTGCCAACTGTGTGACCTTGGGCCTCAGTTCCTAATCTATTAAATGGGCAAAATCACGGCACCTACTTCCTAGGGCTGGGGGAATGGGGGATGGTACTGACAGGAATGGAAACGCGAGCGTGAAGGCGGGGCGGGGGACCTGGACGGGGAGAGCTGTCGTCCCTTCTGCTCCTAAGTGTGGGTTTCTCCAGATTCAGAGGGACCCCCCCACACTGTCCCTCCTCCCCCTTCTCCTTTCCAACAGGCACCGTAACTCATAGACTGGGCCACACTCTCCTCAGACGGAGAAGGTGCAGTTGGAGGGCTGGAGGAAGGCCAGCTGGCACCGTAGCCACAGCAACACCACAGCCCCAGGCGCAGGGTCTGCACTCAGCTGTCACGGGAACCATGGCAGGAAGGGGTGCTCAAAGTGGAAACTGAGGCTCAGGTCACACATGCAGGAGGTGGCAGAGCTGGGACTGACCCTGCCACAGCCCAGCCCTGAGGCCCTCCCAGCTCTGCCTTCCAGAGGCCTGAGGAAAGACTCAGGGCGGGGACATGGGCTGAGCTTGAGAGGTGACACAAGGAGCTGGCAATGAGACAGCCTCTGCTGGGGCACCCATGGGTGCTGTTTTGGCAAGGCATCAAGAACAGAGGCAGGGGACCCTCTGTGGCCCGAGACCCCAAGCCTGCCACACACCCAGTGACTGGGGACAAAACAGACAGAGCCCGGCCGCCCGCCCGGGTGGGGCGCCAGCACTCACCATGTACTCCATGTTGGAGGCCGGGGGGTACACCTGGCCCCGCAGTTTATTGTGCAGCATGAGGATCTCCTCCTGGTCAGACCTGGGGATGGCCCGGCGGGCCCGGGGGTGGGGCTCATGCTGCTGGTATTTGCTGAGCAGCTTCTCTAAGTGTGTGACGTTGGGCAGGAAAAAGCCTTGGGAGCCACAGACCAGCAGCACCAGCCCCAAGGGGAAGAGGCCGTTCAGGACGCAGCTCATGGCTCCTCTCCTGCGGCAAGATGGGGCAGCCGGGCTCCGGAGGCAGAGCTGGGGGCTCGAGAGACCTGAAAGGAAGCAGAGGGCGGCCGGAGAAACAGCCAGTCAGTATCAAACCAGCTACAGTGTTGGCTCAAGCGGGGAATGGCGCAGGTAGTATTCTCCCCACTTTGCAGATGTGGAAACTGAGGCTCACAGGAGCTAAACAACCTGAGTCCCTCAGACAGGAAGTGGTGGAGCTGGGATTCAAGCAAAGGGTTTCCAGCAGGGCAGGCTGCCCGGCCTCCACATGGGACATCCTGGCACAGTCTCTCCTGGACCCAGGTTCTCTTGTCACCATCTTTTCTAATGTTGAGTCAGCATTTCTACTCATTCAGGTGGGTCTACAGCCTGAGTTAAGCTCTGTCTCCTGCTTCCAAAGGAGATTGATAAGGTCATTTCACATCACCAAAGGATTTGCCCTGAACCAAAGTTAGTAGCAAGCTTCCTGGTCCCTGTGAAGTCAGACTCAGTTTACCAATGTGGTTAACAGGCAGCCCCAAACCCTGCATTGCACAAGGCTCCTCTTGTCATGGCCCTTCCACTGGCCCCACCCACACAGTCGTCACACACTCCACCACGTCACCCAGCCCCAGCCAGGGACCCAGCTGAGTGCTCTGCCCACAAGTCCCCTGTCAACGTGATCCTCAGAGGAAATGACAGAGGACCTCCAAGGGGTGCTGTGTACCCCACTCTTATCCCCGAGCCTGCCTGGTAAACCCGCTCAACAACCGAGCACGTGGCCTCCCCTCCCCAGCTCCTGCCTGCTCCAGGCACTGCCAGGCATTATCCTTTCGGCTGCTTGGTTAGTGGTTCACATGGGTACTCAGTCAGTCACCCAGTGGTTTTTATTGGGCACCTATTTGGTGCTAGACCTCGGGACATGAAGATGGCCCTGGCCTCAAGGGGCTCCCAGCTGGGCTGGGGAGATAGGCGAGGAAAGCCACAGCCCCTACTCAGTGGGACAGGGCTGACTTAAGACATCACAGGGAGCTAGAGGAGGGGCTCCCTGGGTAGGAAGGGCAACGGCCGTGCCTCAGTGCTGACCCGCTCGGGCTCCTGGGGGGCTCCATTCTCTCAGCAAGACTCCTCTGCTCTTCACCCGCAGTCAAGCTGGCTGGGACCGAAAGACCGTAGCCAGAGGAGGACATCCTCAGGGACAAGACATAGGGTGGGGCAGGGAGGGGACGAGCCGAGGCTGAAGGGCAGAGCCGGGAATCCCAGGAGGCAGAGCAGAGGCCAGGAGCTGTGGGAAAGAGGCAGTTCCCACTCCGACCCTGGAAACTCTCCAGGGTCCTGACCAAGCCCGAACTTCAGATAAAAATAACCACCATCCGGAGGGGAGGCCTGGCTCTCTTTGGCGTGAGTCACATGTGGCCTCCCTCGTCGGAGTTCCCTTTGGGGCAGAGCCCCAGGGACTGCGGGGAGGACTTCTGCGTGCTCGCTCGCCTCACTGGGACTCAAACCCAGTAATGCAGTCGGGGTCCCTGATGTCTCAGGTTAGTCACGCCACCATATAAGAACATTTCCCAGCTGCAGAAGGCCAGGCTGAGAGAGATGCCAAAACACACTGACGCTGGACTAAGATTTGAGACGAAGTGACAGTGAGGATTGACATCACAAGGCGTCCCCTCTGGCATCGTGACAGTACTCATTTGCTTTACTCTACGCTAAAGCTGCTGGAGGGGCAGGGCACCCGCAGAAACAGGAACTGCTTATACAACTCAACTGTGACTCAACCAGACTAATGCCTGGGTTTGGTTTAAACTGCCAATGGGCACAACTCAAACAGCTATCAGTAGGAGTAATCAGTAATAAACTGTGGGGTAGCCATGGGGTAGGATATTATGCAGCAGGTCAAAGGAATGAACCAGAGCTATGTGAGTGTCAGCATAAGTGAAACTCAAATACCGTGTTGGGTTAAAAAAGCAAGTTGTAGAATATTATGCTAATTGTACTACTTATATAAATTTTAAAACATAAATCATATTTTGTATATTTTTGGATATACATGTGTATGTACATACAAACATCTATATGTATATGTTATATATACATATATACACATACATACACATAGCTGTACGTTTGTGTTTGTGTACATGTGTTATGTGTGCATGCATGTTATATAACATGTGTTCTATAATGTGTGTGTATGCATGTGTGCGTGTGTTTGTACAGTAAAACCAGGGCTGAATCAGACCAAGTTCATGGTGGTGGTTGGCTCTAGGGTAAGGGCAATGGGACTGGGAAGGAGCATGTGAGGGGCTTCATCTTTATCTTTAATATGTTATTTCTACTTTAAAATCTCAAGCAAATATGGAAGTGTCAATCTCTGTTCACTTTAGGTGGACAGGCTGAGTTGGCAGAAACTGCAAGGTTGTAACCAAAGAGGGCAAGAGTCCTCCAAGGCCAGATCTAGATGGTGAACACATCCTATCCCTTGGACTTTAAAACAAAGCAAAATGCCAACACATGAAAGGGCAATGAAACAACTACAAGTCCCATGTGCATCCTTCTGGGATGATCCCCTGAACAAGTGCAACCTTATCCCATAAGACTCCACAAGCCCCCTTCACTATGAATATGAAAGGGCCCCAGCCCAGGGCCTACAGGCTGCTGCTTCCCACGAAGGTTCCAAAGAGAACTGATAGAGCCTCAGGTGGAGCTTTAGAGTTGGGAGAACCATGGGGTTTCCTGAAACCTTCCTTTGGGAAGAAAACACAAGTGAAAGGAGATAAGAGGAAGGGTTTCTTCAAGCCGTCTCTGCTTTGCGCCAATCGCTGGCCTGGGAAATCAGGCTTGCCCTGGGTCCTGCCATTCGTGGCACCATGCTGGGCGGCGTACTGTTGGGTCTGAAAGTGGTCTGGCCTGACTGGGGCTCAAGTGGTCTGGCCTGACTGGGACCATGCTGGAGAGGGACAAGGCCCAGATCTTGGTGCTCCTGCTAAGTTTGGGCAGCAGGAGAACACTGAAGATTTAAGCAGAACTGTACCCATAACAGGGCTGATGTCTCACTCATGCCTGCATTCCCAGAGTCCAGCATGGTGCTGGCACAGGGCAATAAGCACAGGGTTCTAGGCTGGGTTGTGTCTCTCCTAAATTCAAATGTAGAAGCCCCAACCCCCAGCATCTCAGAATGTGACTGTATTTGGAGATTGGGCCTTTAAAGATGTGATTAAGTTAAATGAGGTCGTCAAGGTGGGCCCTAATCCAATACAACGGGTGTCCTTATAAGAAGAGGAGATTAGGACACAGACACACACAGAGGACACAGGGAGAAGATGGCTATCTACAAGCCAAGGAGAGAGGCCTCAGAAGGAACCAGCTCTGCTGACACCTTGATCTCAGACTTCCAGCCTCCAGAACTGGGAGGCAGTAAAGGTCTATTCTTTAAACCACCCAGTCTGAGGTCCTTGGTTATGGCAGTGCCACCAAACTGGTATGTGCATCAGATAAGTGGATGGAAGGATCATGCTCCAAATATCCTGCTGGCCGCTATATGGAAGGAAGCAAGGTGGGAACAGAGAGGCAAATCAGGAGGCCGAGGCAAGGATTCAGCTGGAACCTGGCAGTGACAGCTCACTTCACAGGCAATGCCAGCACCCTTGGCTTGTTCTTACCATTTGGCCTCTGCTGCCCAAACAGCTCAATCAGAACTTAGGGCCAAAGCACTTCAGTCCCTTTTCCATTTACAATTTAAAAAAAAAACCAACAAAAAACTTTTTACAAATGAGACATATACACTGTCCAAGGCTGATTGGAGCTTTCCAATGATGAGGACATGCTCCCTCCAGGGAGGCTGGCAGGGGGATTACACTGAGGGAGACCTATTGTGTGCCAGATGTTGAATTTCTAAATTCACCTCCCAATGACTCAGAGTTTGGGTTCCACTATCCCATTTTACAGATGAGGAGACTGAGGCCTCTGGTGTTTAAAGAATCCACGCAAGATGATACAACTAACCAGCAGAAAACCGGCATTGGAACACAGCTCCATCTGACCCCAGAGTCCTTTCTTACTGCCACCTCATGGATTTCCTGTCACCACCCAGGCAGCAGAGGAGCCTCCACCAACAATCCCATCTCCCTCTTCAACCCTCCTTACCCCCCTCTGCCTCCTGGGCAGACTGCTGGGCTCAGTGGAGTTGAGGCCTGCCCCCCCCAAGTCAGATAGTGGCGCTGTTGATGAGAAGGCACCAATGCGTCACCCCCCAGGGGACTGAAACCTTTACATCATGGTGACATTTCACCAAAACATGCCCCTATCATTGGACTTGACACACTGCCAACCTCCATCTGCCGATGCTCTTTTGATTCAAATGTCACCAGCTGACCTCTGACCCCAGGCATTGATGGGTACTCTCTGTAGAGCACTCTAGCTGCTGAGGTCCCAGCTGTTTCCCTACCATCCTGAAGGAGCTCACACTTTGGTACCTGGACAGTGAGGCCCACACTCTTTGGCTCTGTACCCCTGTCCCACCCCAAGCCCCCAATTCTCCTAGGGTTGCCAAAGTGGTGTGAGCGGCAGGCACCTCCAAAGGCATTTTCTAGAGAAGCCCTCTTCAGCTCTCACTCACCCTGGCCTCATACCAACAACTTGAGACCTGCTCTGCAATACAGCAGGAATGCTCTCCGGAAGAAGTTGTTCTAACTCCGCCAAAGTTGCAAAAGCAAGCCCAGAGATCTGCGGGCATGATTAAGCAGACCACAGATACGATAAAGACACCGAAGTCTCAAGGGAACATACCAGAAATCAGGCCACTGGAGAGGTGGGGAGAGACCAACAAGGCTTTCAAACCCCAGGGTCAACAAGGAGACCCAAGCCTGGCGAGTGAAAGCCATGGGAGTCAAATTCCTGCAGTGTGGCCTGAAGCTTGCAAGAGCATCTGCTCTCTGCCAGGGAGATGGCTGTTTTCCACCCATTTTACAGAAAATACAACTCAGTCCAGGAGACACTGCCTGGTATTTGGGAGGTTGTGTAGCTAGTGGAACCAAGACTTCAAATCAAGCTTTCTGAAAGCCTGGAGAACTTTCAACACATTGCAACACCCCCTCCAGCCTGGCCAAGGCTCTGTGGGTACACAGAAGTCCACAGATCCTCGTGTTCCCAATCTAGTAAGAGGTCTCCTTGGTGGTGACCTCCTGGGCGATGCCACCACCAATTCAGTCCTCAGGAGAGAGCGAGAGAAAAGGAACATGATTTGTTTAGGTCTGATGCGTCATCTAGCCCACTGCCTTTGTCTGTGTTTAGGAAAGTCTGCCAGGAAGATGAATCTTAGGACTGAGCCTGTCAGCCGTCAGCTCCGAGGCTGTGCCAAGCTCTCTGCTTTTGCACATGCTGTTCCCACAGCTCATTCTATGACCCCCAACCGGCCCCCTCCGCCGGCCCAGGCTAGGCAGATTAATTCCTGCTCCTTGCTTAAGACTCAACTCCAGGGTCACTGCTTAATCTCGAGCCTACAGACCTGTCGGCTTATTTACAGATGAACCACCAATGTCTGCCAAGTTGATGGTCAATAAATATTTATGGAATGGATTTGTGGCTCTCCTCCTCCCAAGATCAGAAGAGCCATATAAACAATACACATGAGGTTGGCTTCTTCATGTGGCCTGAAGCTTGGGATCTCGGGGACCAGAGACCTGGGTTCAATGTCTGGCACTGCCCCTCATTAGCTGTGTGACCTTGGACATGGCATGAAGCTTCTCTGGGCTCCAGTGTCCGCATCTATAAGGTAGAGGGGAATTATAAGACTTGTCAGACATCGGTGAACAAGACCAGCAGGCCTACAGGTGTGATTAAACTTCAGGAGGCTTCAGGGAGGCAGCAACTCTTCAGCTGAGTTCTTTGCCAATGAGCAGGGATTAATCTGCCCAGCCTGGGCCGGGGGCAGGGCAGGTTAGGGTCCAGGGATGAGCTATGGAGTGAGGAATGAAGGAGAGAATGAACATGGCCATGTCAGCTATGAAGTACACAGCCAACAGTGTTAGCTCTTATAATACGATTCTGCTGCTCAGTGCCCCATAGACGCACTGTTTGGAGGGATTCTTGGAAGGCTGGCATTAATAATGAGGAGTGCAGTGAAGTATTTCAGAGCCCCACCTCTGCCTTGAGGCAAAGTCTAACTTTAAAACATCCTGTTAAATGTCTGATGGTTGTGGGGCAGAGGGGAGAACCTCCCCTAAATTTAAAACACACTTGACTCTGCATATGCCTTGAGCCGCAGCCAATTTTCCCCACCTTCTGGGGAAGCAGGTGTCAAGATGTCGCCAATAAGGTCTATGGCATTAATGCTGACCAACTGGTCAGGACCCATCATGCTGATGACAACAACCCAGTTCAGATGCCACAGCTGCCATGGAGCTTTGTCTCCTTGCAGGGCTCAGTCTTAGCTGAATGAAGTGGCCCCTGGATGTCCCAGAACTCACCAGCCTGCACTGCATCTGTTCATACTATTTGTCTCTCCACCTAGACTATGTGCTTTTTTGAAGGCTGAAATCAGTGGTGTGCTGGACTTGTAGTGTTTGTCAATTGCCCTGGTATAAATACTCCCACCATGGCCGATTTCAAGAAAGCAACATGAGGTACTGAACATGGGGTTTCTGGAAAGGCTTGTACTAGCATGCCAATAACATCGAGAGCAGAGATAATAGTGAAGTGAAGTAAAAAATTAGGACATGATGAGTTTTGAGTATTTATTACCTTTGTTTTAAATGACTTACTTAACTGTAAGTTTATATAATTCAACGTTTAATGATGGTTGTTTAACTGGCTCATGATCTTTCTGAAACTTTATCTAGGGAGCCGGCCCCAGCACACCACTGGCTGGCACTGAGCCTTGTTCAACTTCAAACCCCAACGGGGAGTCAATGCTCCATGAACAGTCATCACCAATAACCCGGCCAAGGCCTGATGAGGGTGGATGAAGCAGCTGGCTTCTAGTCCCAGCATCTCATATTCATGCTCTCCACAGACTAATGGGGTCACTGTGATTATGAGCCCTCTCACACAGATGGGGAGACTGAGACTCAAAACGGATAAGCAACTTGCCCGCCAGCACACAGAATGCCTGTGGGCGGTGCCCAGTGCCCATGCATCTCTCACACTCCATCTGCTTACCGAGCCTGGCTCATCCAGGCAGTGGCTCCCCAAAATGTCAGGGCAGTGCTGACCTCCAGCCCCATGTCAGCCAGACACATTCAGTGAGACACCCCACCCATAGGACAGCAGCTAACCCCAAAGGCACAAAGAACTCGACGTATGAGCGAGGCCAGAGCCGTACCACAAACCACCCAGAAATCCCAGGAATGAAGCGGTGGCTGGGAGGAGGGAAGGACTCCCCAGCAGGCACGTCTTGGGCAGATCCCAGCCCTGGGCAGAACCTCTCAGGAAGAGCGTCTGGGTCAGTACCAGACACTGGGGGGAGGAGCAGGCGATCTGGTTGGTTTTCCTTAAACCCTGCTCCACAGGATTAGGGCTGGGCAGGGAGGAAGCAGGGCCCCCTGGGTTCCCCACAACCAAGGACGGAGGGCCAGCAGTCCACTCGGCTAAGAAACCCCCACCCACAGGCACTTTCTTTCCCCTGTCCTCTTGGCAAAAGATAAGTCCTTATGGGAGATATATATATATATATATATATATATATATATATATATATAGTTTTATATATAGAACAAGTACAATATATAAACCCATTCAGTTTTTTTAAGTACTACACAGAGAATATACAAAACTCTGGACAAAAACAGAAGAAAACCTCATTCAACAGACACTTAATCTACTTCGTGCAAAAAAACAACAACTAAAAACCAGGTGCATTCAACAAAAGCCAAGAGAATGTATCAGAGAAGGCACTCTAAAGTGACTGGATAATAAATTAATATGGTCTTAAATTACCCAGCCACACTCCTGGGGCCCCTTTCTCTTTTCTTGCAGGTGTGAGGTTGTTTCCTTGGGAGCAACGCTCTCAGCAAAGCTTCAGATAAACAGCAGGAAGCCGCCATCTCCAAGGGACAAGACATCGAGGACTGGCAGAGGCGCGTGGAAAAGCATGGACATTGGGTCGGACCCAGGTTCGAATCCTGACTCCACCACATAGAGCTGCCCGGAAGGACCCTTTACCTCCAATTCCTCATGAGCACAATGAGACCCCGAATTTCCCCCACGGCTGGATGAGGAAGGATGCGAAGATTACTAAAATAGTGGTTCTTAAAAACCCAGCAGCAAAGTCCTACGACCTAGCGATGGTTAATGACTGTTTCTTCCCCTTGTCCTCCTGGGTGAATTCAGGCACCCAGATCACCTCTGCCCCAGGCTTCAGGGCTGGCAGCACCTGGCCCAACCCTGAAATGCATGATTCACTGGCACTGGGTGGCATCTGCCAGGGTGTGTCATGGCCACTGGGTATGAAACAAGTTCAAAGACACAAGCTCAGGCATTCTATAGCATCAGGCTACGGAGTTTCCACACGGCTCTGTGGACGAAAATCCCCAGGGCCAACCCTCGGGTGGCCACGGAGTCCTTGAGATATGCAAGGGAACAAGACATTCCACTCTTGGGAAGGGGAGGGGACACAGCAGCAACTACATAAAGACAAAAGGCATGAGGAAAGCTGCCCTGGGAATGGGATGGGGAATTGAGCAGAGGTTGGGGAGGGACCACCCTGGCCAGGACGAACAGTGGGGTCCTGCCGAGATCTCAAGGAGAGGGAACTCCAGGCAGCAGGAACAGTGAGGACAGAGGCTTAGGGGCGGTCATTGTCTCAGCATGACCCAGGACAGGTGCAAAGCCAGTGGAAAGAGGGACAAATGGGGTCACAGAGGCAGGTAGGGACAGGTGGCCAGGGGCCTTGAAGGCCACGACAAGGAGTCTCGATCTTACTCTAAAAGCAAAGACAAACGTGGCAGTGGGGGGATGAAGCTGACAGCGCTAGGGTCTGGTTTATGCTTTGAAAGCCAGTGAGCATGCAACGAGGTAGACAAAGCTCGCAGATGTAACGCTGAACAAAAGAAGCCAGATTCCAGTGATTAAACACGCATGGTGCCGTTTATGTAGAGTTCAAAAGCAGGCAAGCCAACCCATGCCATTAGGAGTCCATAAATGGTTACCATGGAGGGGGCAGGGGGACTGGTCAGGCCTGCAGCTTGGTCTGGGGTCCTACTGCGCACATATGCACTTGGAAAAAGTTCATCCACTGGTCTGAGGGTGCAGCCCTCTCTCTGGCTTCTGTGTGAAGGATGGACCATGCCAGAGTGGCTGCGAAGGGAACACCGTTATGCAAGAGAGAATCCTGAAGGACTCTCCCCAGGAGTCAGAGCTGAGACAAGTCTGGAGTCTGGTCTCCAGCAGGACAGCGCTTCAAAGTGAACTTACTTGTCGGAGCCCAGATAAAGCCCTGCGGCTGGCCCGGGCCTCCCACTTGGACCAGACACCACCTCTCCCAGACAGGGCCCAGTTCATCCCACGTCTGAGAGGGCACTTTGTCCAGCAATGCCAAAGCTGAAAATATCTCCAGTCCCAGCGAAGCCCAGGTCTTGAAGGTTTCTGGGAATAAACAGAGTTTTCAGCAGCCTGGTGCTTCTGCCCGGGAGAACAGACTGGCTGTGTTGGAAGCCGGTTTGGGGCAGGAGGAGAGAGGGGATAATACATGTACGGGCAGATATATTTTAAATGTCATCCTGGAAACAACTCATTTTTCCAGAGGGGACGTTTCGGGGTTACAAACAAATGTCCTTCGCGAGCTCCTGGACACACAGGGACACTAAATATGCTCAGAGGGAAGATGCTGGAATCCTCAGGGCACGTGCTCAGGCCCCAGAGCAGGAGTGCCAACAAGTGGAGCATTCTTCCAGGAAAAAGACTCAGAGATACTCCAACAACTTGTTTTCAAGGGGCTTTGAGTCTGGCAGTCACTGTAGCTCCCAAGCCACTCACTGCATTCTCGCCATGTGACTTCTCTCTGGCCACACCAAGTCCTGTAAGCAGAACCTTCCACACACACAGCTTCCCATCTACCCACTAACCAGTCCCCCCCACCATCCTATCTATGCCCGGCCCCAGGGCAAAGTCTTCATGGGCTTTCTAGGGCAGTAGGTCTCACATTTGAGTCTATACCAGAAAGTGTTGGCAGCCTCATTAAAACACAGATTGCCAGTCCCACCCCCATAGCTTCTGATTTAGGAGATCTGGGGAGGGGCCCGAGAATCTGCATTTTAATGAGTTTCCAGGTGCTGCTGTACCCCACCCCAGCTTGAGTGGGACCCCACTTTGAGAACCACTGCTCCAGATTATAACAGCCTCTCCAATCTCCTCACGTCCCGGCTTAATCCAGGATTTGCCAAACTTCAATCCTTGGCACACCCCCTCCCCAATCTTGTCTGGCTTCACCATCCGCTTGTATGAGTACATATTTTTATTTTTATTCAAGTTGGCCCACTTTGAGGGTTCAGAAATTTTTACTTATCAAAGGTAACTTCCCATCACCACCATTTGCAGGGAACTTGATGGCTTCTGCCTTGAATGGAAGCAGAAATAAAACTAAGCACAATGAAAACAGAGCAAAGTGAGGACCTCCCAGCTGGGCCCCGCTACTGGCCAGAGACTCTGTAGTAGAGAATGCTCTCTTTGTTGTAAAGGGAGATGGGGGGCGGGCATTAGGGACTGAGGGACCACCTGAAACATGGGCCTCGCTATAAGCAGAAGGAGGAAGGCACAGCTCCTGGATTGGTGAGCTTTGCTACTGGGTCTGTGCCAACGCTCAGTTACCTAGAGGATCAGCACGGATGGGCTCCCCACAATTTGGGAGACGCTACTCATTTCACGATGATCTGTTCTCAAGTGAAAAACATCACCCTGTTACACTCCTATGCCCCGCAGCCCATAGCAGGGGATCCTAACTCAGCAGAGCTCACCCCACCTGCAAGGCAGACCTTACTGCTCCTGAATCTGACCCTGAACTCCAGCCACAGGGAACTTCTTGCCTTTCTCCATGGGTGCCAGGCCCCTTCCTGCCTCAGGGCCTTTGCGCACACACACACTTGGTGCACCCTCGACAACACTCCCACCCACTATCACCTCTCCCTGCCAGAGGATGCTACCTCTTTGATCTAGGATTTCTCCGCCTCTTATCAAGTCAGTCTCAGCAGATGCCAGCTGGATGCCAGCAGCCACTCCTAGAGGGCTCTGGGTAGGTTTTTTCCAGTCGGAAAGAACGCTAGGGCAGGTCAATTCCAGAAAACTATTTGACTGCAAGTGAAATGGAAGCTCAAGCCCTGGCCAGTGTGGCTCAGTGGGCTGAGCATCGTCTCGTGCATGGAAAGGTCACTGGCTCGATTCCTGGTCAGGGCACATGCCCAGGTTGTGGGTTTCGTCCCCGGTTGGGGTGCGTGTGAGAGGGAACAGATCGATGTTTCTCTCTCACATCGATGTTTCTCTCTCTTCCTCTCTCCCTCTCCCTCTCTCTAAAATCAATTTTTTTAAAAACATATTAAAGAAATGGAAGCTCAATTATTTTTCCTGCCGGGATATTGCCATTCTGCACTCACAATGGGACGCATTCCAGAAATTCCTATTGAAAATGTGGCATTTCATAATTTATAATATTTTTAAAATGATGACCCAGAAGTTGCATAATCCTCTCCTTTTCCCCCTGAATCTGTGGTTTCTGTCTAAGCTGACACAGCACTTGAGACAACGGAGAAGATAAATCTCCTTCAGGCTGAACCGCGAGAGACAATCTGCCCTCAGCCTTGAAAGGGGGGTGTCTGTCTGCGAGTGCCCACAGTTGCACAGACTGGGGTACAAAGCCAGTTGCTACTGTGATCCTGGGTGGAATGCCAGCACCTCCCCCAAAACACTCAGATGCCAGATTTCCCTGCACCTATGCACAGGACCTTGACCAATTCTGACATGAGATGACCTGAGCTGATGCTTCTTCAAGAAGGGAGTCAAGAAAAGAGAACATGGTTCCTCAATAGGTTAATGTGACCCCGGTAATTCCACTCCTGGGTGTAGGCCCAAACAATCGAAAATAGGCTTTTAAAGAAAAACATGTACACAAATGTTAATAGCAGCATCATTCACAATAACCAAAATGTGGAAACATCCCAGACTTCCACTGGTGGAAGAATGGATAAGCCAAATGTGGTCTATGCACACGGAGGAATATTACTCACCCGTAAAAAAGGAATGGAGCACTGACACGCTACAACATGGGGAACCATGACAACGTCATACCAAGTGAAAGAAGCCAGTCACAGAAAGCCACATATGTACGATTCCATTTATGTGAAATGTCAAGAATAGTAAATCCGTAGAAACAGAAGGTAGACTAGTAGTTGCCAGGGGCTAGGGAGGAAAGAAAGCGGAGTGACTGCTAATAATGGCTATGGGGCCTCCTTTGTTCTGGAATTAGACTGTGGTGATGGTTACACAACATTTCGAATGTACTATCACTGCACTGTCCACTTTAAAATAGTTAAAATGGTAAATTTTGTGTTTATGTATATTTTACCACAATAAAACAATTTTTTATTCAAGGAAAGAAAGAAAGAGAAAAAAAGAAAGAAGGAAGGAAAGAAAAGAAAAAAGGGCATGGCTGGCGCTACCAACCGCCTCCCAGACCTGATCGAGCCTCCCTGCTCCAGAACAAAGCATGTTTCATTTAGGACTTTATGAGGGGCTCCAGATCCCTGTCCCAGGAAGGTCTGAGAATCTATTCAGCTCAATGAGCTGAAGATGAAATGAAATGACGCCTGTGTTGTAGTTTCCTTTCTTGACAAGCCATCAGCCCCTTTGAGCGATGCTGGGTTTTGCACATCTGGGACTGATCAAAAACTAGTGAGTTTGCAAAAGAAAAAAGAAAAAAAAAAGCCTCCTAGGTTGGGAGCAAGCAGACACAGAGGCACCTCCCATACATAGTAAATTACACTGGTGACAGAGAAAAGAAATGTTCCAACTCCCACAGGCCAGAGGGGTCAGCGTTGGGGGTCCTGCCTCTAAAAGCCAGTTTTCAAATGCAACTGACTTAAGGCTAGAGAACTAACGTGGGGTCTTTGAGGGAGGAACGGCATGTGGGGGCTCTCAGAGGCCTCATGCTTTTGTGCAGGGGCTCCATTCCTGCCCCTAGCCAGCCAGCTCTTCTCTCCAGTCTGGAAGCAGGACCTTGGGAGCCAGTATTGATCTGAGTCCTGGGGCCGGGCTCCCTGCATTGATACCAGTACCTGCCGGCAGAGTGGAGTCCAAGCCCCCTTGTGTCAGTGCATCCCCTTTCCAGACCCACCCCTAACCCAGGCCAGGGACCTCGATCCCATGTGGTAGGAGAGGCCTTGACTAGCAGCGAACTCTGCCGTGACAGCCGAGGGGCTCAGCACTGGATGAGCACTTTCTTCCAGGATCTGCGGCAGGCCCCAGCCAGGATGGCAGCTCTCCTCTGCCTTGGCTCTGTCATGCTGGGTACATGCCTTAACCGCTCCAAGCTTCCAATTTCCTACTTGTAAAAAGGGGGATGGGCCGGTGCCCACCTCATAAAATAGTCAGTGAGATCATCCATGTAAAAAAAACCCTGGGCATGGCTGGCCCGGAGTGCTGGGTAAATGTCGGGCTGGTGTGATTATACGTGTTATTCTTATTATCCCAACTCCTACATCCTAAGAGGCTCTGTAAAAAGCAAACTGGCCCTCTCCATCCTCTTGCTAGGGTGCACTGTCGGGGTCCTGGGGCCTGTGATCAGCTCTGCTGACAGCGGTTTTACCTGGACCCCCTCCCAGGCAAAACAACACCTCAGACGTAACAACGCCTTGTATGAAGGTCAGGCCCAGGGGATGGAGTTAGGGGCTAGGCAGGACCCAGCAATTAAGTGTAGGGTCTGCAGCCAGACAGACCTGGAGGTGACAGCAGGTGACAGCATGGCACACCAGCTAGGGGACCTTGGCATGCACCTCTTTGAGCCTCGGTTTTCCCATCTGTGAAATGGGGATCAAGAGGCCTGCTGCCCAGGTGTGCCGCAGAGATGATAATTCAGGTTAAGTGCATGGCCCAGGGTCTCATACCTGCCACACCAGTTGTACAGCTCCCACACCTTCTGCTCCTCCCCCATGTGGAAACAGCCAGATCAGAGGCAGAAGCAGAAAAGCAGGTGCACAAAACGCAAAGCCCTGGAAAGTCCCCTCTCAGACTATTTGGGGAAGGCCACCTGCCCCTCATCTTTTTCTGCAGGACCCTGGTCTCTCACCTGTCAAAGTCTAGACCCTAGATGCCCTGACCCAGCTGGGAAAGGTAGCTCACCCTATTCTTCCATAATCCGAGGGGCCCAGATGCTCAAGGTAAAAACTCACAAACCCACTCTAGGTTGCAAGGCAAGTTGGGTATTTGCACAGGCCCTCCAGTTGCTTCTCTCGACCAGAGCAGCAATCTACCTTTTGGCTAAAAGATGCCCAATTCAAGTCAGACTTCAATGAGTAGGCATCAGCTAAGCCCTTTCTGGCCTGTCTACTAGCCTAGCACTTGGCAAGGGAGTCTCTGGGTCTGCCCCACATGAGGCGCTGGCTCTGGTTCTATCCATCTAGGGCAGCCCATCGCCCCAGGACGGCAGAACCAAGCCCTCAGCTCCCAGCAGAATTCTCTCCACGCAAGGAGTTTATGCAGGTGCCCACTCTGGCTGAAGATACCCAGGAACCCGCTCCTGAACCTGCAAGAACTCTGACATGCCCCAGGCCTGGACACATCCCGCGGCCCTCTGGAGCTTTGGACGCAGATAGAGCTGGATTTCAGCCCTGGCCCTGCCTGGACAACTCACTTCGCCTCCCTAATCCCCCCGCGTCTTCATCTGAAATATGAGAAGAGGAAGGCTACTGTGAGGTTTGTTGCAAATGAAACAACATAAAGATAGGACGTGGTCCTGTAAACTGTTGGAGCAAGATGCGCACACCGTTGGCATCACCCCCAGCCATCCTCATGTGGGTAGGCACATTCAAACTCCTGCCACATCCACACTATGGGCTTTCCACTGACGGACGCCCGGTGCCCGCACAGGAAGGCAGCAGATGCTAGGGGATCGCGCGGGCGGGCAAGGAGCACGCAGCCTCCAGGAGCCCGGGTCTGCACTCAGCCCGCCTCTGCGTCCCGGCTCCCTCCCGTCCTGCCTGTGGTCTTGGGCAACTGACTTGCCCTGGACGTGCCTCAGTTTCTCCAGCGGCAAGCGGCTGAGCCCGGTTCTGGGACGCGGGGAGGCGCTCCGTTTGGTGCTTGCGCACAGCGAGCCCTAAGAGCGGGCATCTGCCCTGGCTACTTCCACTCCTGGGAGATGACGGGCATGGACCAAGGCTGGCAGAGAGGAAAGGAGTCTAAGTCACACTTACCGCCGCAGAGGCTCCAATCACCGGCCCGTAGGGGTCTCCTGCGTCGTGCAGAGGCGGCGGCGGCGGCGGCGGCGGCGGCGGCGCGAGCACAGCGGGACTCGGGACGGACCGGCCGCAGCGCGAGCGAGAACCTGAGAACCCGGCGGCCGAGCGCGGCAGTGGATCCCCGGCCCCGCGCTCCGCTTCTTATATGTTGTCAGTAGCCCGGAGGCCACGCCCCCGGGGGGCGCGGGAGCTGATAGGGCGGCAGGGTAGCGGCCCCGGCCCCGCCCCGCCCCTCAGGCCCCGCCCCGCCCCGCGAGCCCCCGAGCGCCCAGGACCACCCGCATCCTATGAACTCCGGGTGAGAAGACGACGCGCTGTTTCCTCATCGTGACCATAAAAGTATCGGTTCCCTTGAGCGCTTACTAGGCACCCGGCGCGGTGCCAGGCACTTTCCACCGGGGGTTTGCAAATTTACCAAGTCCAGTCCCTCTGCGGCTCAGCTGGAAAATGGCAATAGGGAGGTGACCTCCCGGGATTGTACGACATAAAATCGGGAAGGGCGTGGGCTCCGTAAACTGTGGCGCAGAATACACGCTTGCTAAATTTATCTCCATCCTCTGCACATGGGCAGAAAGCTTCGCTCATGCCATCCTGACTTCATATCAATGTCTCTGTCCCTCTCTCTGTCCCTCTCTCTCTCGATCTCTTTCCCTCCCTCCCTCCCTCTCGTTCTCTCTTCCCAATGTATGGATGAAGAAAGGACGACTAGGAGATGACACTGGACACTGTGGATGAGAGCAGTGAAAACATGTGTCCATGCCAGGCTAAGCGCCTTTACCTTCACTATCCAAATATACGTTCACCAGAATCCAATGAGACGGAAACGATCCCATTTCACAGACCGGGCAACTGAGGCCTGGAGAAGAGAGTCCCGTAGCTTGGTGGGCAGCTGCACAAGTTCAAACCTTGCTCTTACTACATTTTGCCCACAGGCACTGAGTATCGGTAACAAAACCATTTAGAGCCAGAAGAAACAGCCTTTGAAACATGTAAGCCCAAGGCCCTTGCTGGTAGGTGAAGAAACAAGACTGGAGGAGCTAAAGGGCTTCCTGTGTTTCCTACTTAGGCATATAGTGTGGCCCTACTGTGCGCCAAGGAGGAGCCTGTCCTCCCGCTGCATGAAGGCATCGGAATCAGCTCATTCATCGCTCATTCCTTCACCCACTCCCGCTGAATCACTCTGCACCAGGCCCTGTGCTGGGCAGTGGTGAGCGGGATCAGGCAAGACCCCTCTGGGACCTCAGGGCCTGGGGCACCCAGGCGGGTCAGAGCATCTAGGGCAATCAAGGTGGAGAGCACCTGGGGCAGGGATGAGGGAAGAAGATCCCTGGGTGACTGGTGGGGCATATGTGACATGGATTCAGAAAGCCAGAAACTCTTGATCAAGATTTAAATACTTATGAAGCACCTATGTACTGGGCTTTGTTCCAAGCATTGATGTATTTAGGGGTGATCCACCTTGTTCCAGAACAACAGTCCCCACTTTGACAAAGGGCAATCCTTGTATTACAGATGCCTCTCAGATACCCAGCCCCATACACAGCATCCTGTCCACCCACAACAATCCTCTGAGGCTGGTCCTGTAATGATCAGGAAACTGGGCACAGAGAGTGTAAGTAGCTTTCCCCAGTACACACAGCTCCTGAGTGGAGGAACCAGGATTTGAACTCATGCCCTTGCCCACTAAGCTACCACCACTTTGTGTACCATTAAACCTTGGGTACAGGAAAGTGGAATAAACTGGGTCCCCAGTCCAGCAGAAGGGAAGGAAAGCTACACAGAGTCTAATTTCTAATGGGCCCAGCATCTGTGTGGGGGGTGAGGGTTGTTAATACTGAAATGTTCACAGCTCTTGCCCCGACCTCCACCTCCTTAATGATGCTTTTTATGGCAACTCTGCAGGCCCCTTGCTGATCCAGGATAGGTCATCAGACACTCTTCTTGGCCCAAGCATTCCAGGGCACTGTTGGCAGAGCTGCTACCTGAGGGCACCTAAACAATGTCGGTGCCCAGACAGGCTCCCAATTCCCACTGACCGGCAGCCACTGCTCCAGCACCCTGCACACAACAGAACCTTCCAGATCCTCTTCCCCTCCTCTCCCTCAGTCTCTGCTTTCCTCTCCTTCTGTGGTCTTCTCCTTACCTGCCCCACTGCTTCTGTCTACCCCACTGAGCCTCCCTGGCCTAGCATCTGACTGTGCCCACCTGCCTGCTGACTTCCAGCGAGCACTTACGTATGCCAGGCGCTGTACTTGGGGGTTCACCAGCATCGGCCTATGAACCTCTCACAACCCAATGAGCTATTGTTGGCCTTGTTTTATAGATGGGAAAACTGAGTCTCAGGCAGATGAAGATACTTGCCCAGGGTCACTTGGCTACTGAGTGATGGGCTTAGGACTCCAACTCAGGCAGTCCAAGCCCAGAGCCCATGACCTTGGCCTCTAAAACCAGGTGACCTGAAGGGATTAGGGTATTCAGGTTTGCTGTAGTGTGAACCCATTGGGCTAACATTTCCCAAATGGGATGTTATGGTTACTACTGCTGTGTAACAAATTATCCCAAAACAGTGGCTTCAAACAACCACTCTATTTTGCTCATGATTTCGTAGATCAGGTATCTGAGACAGGCCCGGTTGGAGGACCTTCCTTGGAGGTCTCTCATGTGGTTGCAGTCAGGTGTTGGCTGGGGCTGCAGGCATCTGAAGGCTGGACTGAGCTGGACACCCAAGCTGGTTCACCCATGTGGTGGGAGCTCAGCTGGGGCTGTCAACTGAAGTGCCTCCATGTGGCCTTTCCAGGAAGACAGTCTCAGGGCAGCCAGACTTTTTACTTCACCCAGAGCAAGCCTCCCAAGAAAACCAGGCAGAAGGTGCATGACCTTTTATGACCTGTCATTGGAAGTCATAGTCTCACTCTGCGATACCCTTGGTCAAATCACAGAATCTTCCTAGGGTCAAGAAGAAAGGACATAGAACACACTTCTCAACAGGTAGAGATGAAAGAATTTGCAGACAAGATATGTAAAAACAGTCCGGCCGGCATGGCTCAGTGATTGAGCATCCACCTATGATCCAGGAGATCCCGGTTCAATTTCCAGTCAGGGCACATGCTGAGGTTGCGGGCTCAATCCCCACTGGGGGGCATGCAGGAGGCAGCCGATCAATTACTCTCTCATCATTGATGTTTCTATCTCTCTCTCTCCCCCTCTCCCTTCCTCTCTCTGAAATAAAAAAAATACATATTTTTTTACAAAAAAGATACGTAAAAATGCATAGCTCAGTGCCTGGCCCCGAGCACTCAATGAAAGACAATTCATCCTTCATAGGGGGCTAAGTTAGTCCAGTGGAAGAAGCACCATGTTTGCATCTAGACCAGGGGTGGGGAACCTTTTTTCTGCCAAGGGCCATTGGATATTTATAACATCATTCTAAGGGCCATACAAAATTATCAGCTTAAAATTAGCTATGAAAAAAGCTCCAAGATTTATTGAATTTTGAGCCCCACCTGCAGTTGCCTTGGCAGGGCCAGACCAAAGGATTTCACCAGCAGTATATGGCCCAAGGGCCAGACTTTCTTCACTCCTGGTCTGAACCAGTGAGTTTGAATCCTAACTCCACCAGACACCAGCTGTTCAAGTGACCTGACCTCTCTGAATGACAACTGCCTCCCAGGCTGATGACCCTAGGGGCAGAATGAGTCAGTAGCTTGCTGGTTGGTGCCATTGTCTGGAACCAGCCAGGCTGGGTTCCATTCCTGGCTCCTCCACTTCCAAGCTGTTGGCCTTGTGCTTAGCTCCCCATCTATAAAATGGAGGTGATGACAATGGCCTCTTTCTCCCCTAGGGCTGTTATTAAAATATTAAATAGTTTATATATAGAAAATAATTAGAAAAATTAGAATAACACTTGCACATAGCACATATTAGTTAATTTTATTGTTAATAGAGCCAACAGAGTAAAGAGACAGAAAAGTTTAACTTTGATCAACTTTTCCATCATTATGTAATCTTAGATTTCAAAAAAATTTCCAAAAATTAACATTTCCCTTTGAATAAGATGGTGTGTCATGGGCAACATCAGCTCCTGGGAGGTCCTGAATGGGAAAGGACCAAGATGCACCCAAGAGTCTTTGTGGCAAACGACCAGCCACGGATATCCTTGGAAATCCCGGCAAAGGATCCTGTGTGCTATCCAGGCAGGAGTTAAGTAATGGAGAGTTTGAGACAAGGGAAAAGGTCCTTCTGAAGAACCGTAATGAAGCCCAACCTGAAAAAAGAAACATGTGGGCCTGGTCATGACATTCTGGAGAAGTTCCACCCCTCTGTCAATTGCTCTCTCAGAACCAAGGTGGGCCAATGGTAGGACCACACATGTCGTGAGCACAGAATGGTGGGGCTGCGTCAGGTGGTCCGAAGGTTGAATCATTTGACACAAAGACCAAGGTCTTCCTTTCCTATCAGTGCGGTTGTCACAGGGCCGAAGGATCTTGAACTCACACCAACATCTTCACCACTTGTTTTCACTGGAGTCTCTTAAACTGGACATCAAGAGCCTTGGCCAGGGAGTTCCACATCCTTGTTTGTTCCTGACACGCCCACTCAGCAGCTGCAGAGTGTCACTAAGCCTCAATTTGGCGCCAAAGACCATTAAGAATTTGAGCCAAGGAGATACGGAGGCATCATTTTGCGATGGGCATGGCTTAGAAAGAGGAACCAAGAGGAAGAGAAAAATTAAAATAAAATAATAAAATATAAAATAAAATCAAAGAAGAACTAGAATTAGTCCTGGAAGGGTGCCTGGCATCCTGGCAGTACCATGTATATTTTCCCTCTCAATATAGAGGCCCCTTCCTTCTCACCCTGCAACCAGGCCTCGCCTATTCCCTGTGGACATGACCGTCCCACCAGCAGGAGGGCTCACATCTCCCTTGTTGCGGGCATCGGCTCAGGCTGTGCCCAGCCGTATCCCAGTTCTAACTTCCTAACAAGAGAATCTAATGGGCCCTGTGAGAAGAGAGGTCTGCCCCTGGTCAATCAAATGAGACCAAAGCGACATGAACGTGATGGTGAGGCACTGTACGCTGGGCGGACATGCCCAGAGGCCAGGTGGATGGGGGTGATCCACAGCAAAAAGTCTGTGGGTACAGCCAGCAAAAGGCCCAGGATTCAGGGGGACAGTAGCTTGAGGTAAAAAGTCAACCTGTAAGGCTGAAGCAAACTTTATCAGTGTCCCATTCATGTCCCTAGAATCCCCAACCATTTCTGTGCCCACCCACCTGACTTGCCCCTGAGCTGTCTGAACCCACTTAGCCCACAAGCATGGTGGCCCCAAAGTGCCTAGGATTTAACACCCTCTGGGGCATCAGCTAACAACAGCTAACAGGGTTGGGGGTATAAAAACCTAGGTCCCATCTCTCAGCTGAAAAGCTTCAGAGGTGGGTGTTTCCCAGAAAAATGCTCTAGTCAGCCACGTGGTAGCTGGCTTAATGAAGCAAAGTTTATCAGGTTCCTTCTCGTCCTATCTCAGTAACCCACCCCCGTTCTCTATATCCTTGCACGTCTCAAATACACCACCTGCCCTGACATCCTCAGGTCAGGGTCTGCTTCTGGGAACCAAAACTAAGACAAGGACCCTGAGGACTGGGGAGAAGCTCCCAGGAGTCACTCTATTCTCCTGGGATACATGTGCATTCATTCATCTATCCACTGGATATTTAACGAGCATCTACTACATGCCACAGAATATGCGGACAAGTATAGGAGAAAAATAGGAGAGAACTGATAAGGTCTAAACAGCCATATAAAGAGAGGAAGGCTTTTTACAAGGAGGGTTTGGTAAGCTAAGGCTTAGCTGTGGGATTATTTAACTATATAAAAAATATGACTCATGTAGGAAAAATGGACACCAAGTCCCAGAATATGATGGGCGCCCCCTTAAAGTTTGAGAGAGGTAGTTTAGGGCAAATTAAAGGAATTCTTCATCCAACAGTGAAGAGCAAATTTGTCCAACTCAAGTTACCCAACAAGAAGTAATGCAAACAGAAAATGTAAATAGATTTTTTAAAATAAATGAATGCTGGAGTTCATTTTTTATTCTATTTGGTGGCATTTACTGAAGACTTTCTTTGGACAGGGCATTCTGGAAAAAAGAGACGACTAAGGCAGACATGAGACAAAGCCTTTAATGGAGGGCCCCTGGGTGAACGACGAATCCCGTCCTCTGCGCTAAGTGCAATAACAGAGACACCTAGAGGCCTCCGAGGAGCCCAGGAGAGGCGGTGTCTGGACCGAGGGGCGGGCTGAGGCCCAGGCTGATGCAGGGCCAGTGCATGAACCAGGGTTCTTTTGTTGTTTGTTACAGAAACTTAACTAGGACGGGCTGAAGGGGAAAAAGAGGCAATGCCTTGGCTTCTGTAAGTGGGAAGCCAGGAGAGGAGCTGCAGGCACGCCTGGGTCCCGGACCTCAAGTGAGATGGTCACCCGCCCTCCTTCCCCTCCCCTGACCTCCCGGCTCCTCTCCGGCTCTGCCGGGCTCCCTCCTGTTTCTCCGAGAAGTAGAGGAGGTGGCCGCTGGTGGCTCCGATTCAACCCTGCCAGCTCTGTGGCTCAACAGGCTGGCACCTCCCAGCTGGCTACAAATTGAGGAATAAAATCCCAGGGAAAGACATGACTGGCCTGGCTCAGGCCACATGCCCACCCTGGCAGATGCCATCATGCCCCGTCCTGGTCCTCCAACCATGACGACCTCGGTGCATGCCAGCCTCACTTCCAGCTGCCAGCACAAGCGTTCCTTTGCCTCAGAGCTTCTTCTGGGCACGGGAGTTCCTGGCAGGTCAAATCAACATGGAATTACACCCCTTGGAGCAGCATTCCCTCCCCAAAATTTTTATTATTATTTTTTAATCCTTGCCCGATATTTTTCCCATTGCTTTTCAGAGAGAGTGGAAGGGAGAAAGAGAGAAACATCGATGTGAGAGAGAGACACCGAGTGGTTGCATCCCACATGCACCCCGAAAGGGGCCGAGCCTGCAACTGAGGTGCGTGCCCTTGGCTGGAATTGAACCAGGGACCCTTCAGTCTGCAGGCCGATGCCCTAACCACTGAGCAAAACCAGCTAGGGCGTCCCCCAGTAATTTAATAAGAACTGCAGTACAGATACCCCAGCTCCCTCACCTCTCAGGCGAGAAAACACTGGCTCCCCGAGACTACACTGCAGGGACCACAGTGGTAGCTGGTCACAGCCATTCTTTATTGACTCCTTACCCGTCTCCTGGTATTTTCTGGGATCATCTCCCCCAAAAAACTACTTGCACTCAACATCCTGTCTAAGAGTCTGTTGTGGGGAACCCAACGCAAGATACCCAGCCATTGCCACAAACCTGTGGGAGGGGAACGGGGCCTCAGGATGGGCTCACCCGGCTCACCCAGGGGCCAGGGCAGCAGGAGCCTGTGAGCGGTTGGAGCAGCCGCCCCAAGGAAAGGGGGCTAGGCAGAGAGCCAGACGAAAGAGATGGATCTAGACGAAAGCTCAGGAGGCAGGCCTGGGCTCTCTAGGCAAAGGGCAGCAAATGCAAAGACTGGAAGCCTGAACCCCCGTGTGCAAGCAGAGGTCAGAGCGGGAGGTGAGAGCCCTGAGTGAAGCCCGCTTAGCAATGCGGACTTTAACCTGGAGGGAGAGAGCTGGGACCCCGCCAAAGGCAAGCCTTCCACATCGTGGGCATCCGTGGGGAGGGTGGCCTGTGGTGGAGAGCTGGAATGAATGTTTTTGAGACAGCTCCTGGCACTAAAAAGGATGGTCATCCGTAGCCCCCAGAACAGCTCCCTTCCTCTCGGCACCCTGGTGAACCCCGAGCACGCAGGAGGGACCTAGGGACTCCAAGTCTATCGTCTACTGAGCACTCGACAGGAATCCTGCATCCCTTCCTCATGCCAGTGCTGCAAGGTGGAATCTATTGCACCCCCATCACACCAAGAAGAAAACTGAGGTTCACACGCATAAGTTACCCAGGATCGCACAGCAAAGGTTACAGAGGGTGTGAACCCAGTAGACTCCAAAACCTGAGATTGGAACAATTTTGTGATTTGTTTATTAGATGTTAATAGGTCTGATACAGGTCTGTACCTCTCTCTCTCTGAATCCATTCGAGGCCTGAATTCCAACTGTGAGCTGTCACCTAGTGAGGGATACCTGTTGAGGCCATGGGGTGGTCAGAAGGGTATCCTGTTGAATTCTCTGGTTAGAAAGTACTGGGACACTCAGGGAGCTTGTCACAGGACTTGGGATGGAAATGCTTCTATGGCTTTGAAGTATAAACAATTATCCTGGGATGCTTGCAAATCCTTCCTACTCAGCCAAGGGAACGTTTATAAAAAGTGATGCCAAATCATCAACACCTGGGACTACACGGTTGTGCCCGCCCGGGACAGTAATGCCAGCTTCCCGATCCTCCATCGCAGTGCTAGATCCCTTCTGGCACAAAACTCCCCGGCAGTGGCACTGATTGCTCAAGTTGCCTCCTGATACCTTATCTCTTTTCTTTAAGAACAGACAGATTCTTGAATTCTAATTGAGTACCTCTTCGTCACTCAGCTACAAGACTATACTTCCCGGACAGACTGGCTCGTAGCTTCTCCTGTCCACTGAGCTACATTTCAGCCAAAGAGTTGTGCGTGGCTTCAAGGAAGTCTTCCTAAAGGATGCGAGGGATTCGCCTCCCGTTGTTCTCCTTCTTCCTTCCTGCGTGGAATAAGGGTATGACGGCTGGAATGCAGCAGCCACCTTGAACCACGAGGCACCTTGGGAACAGAAGCCATAAATGTTGGCACCTAAGTTCGTGACACTGGAGGTCTTTATATCAGTCCCACTACCTAGATCAGACTTATTTTATGTAAACGAGAAATAAATTTCTACCCCTATTTAGGTGGGAAGGAGGGGTGTGGTTTTTGTTCCTCATAGTAGCTAATCCTGCCCCGGATCTGATGTCAGATAAAAAATGCTTTGTTATTGTTTCTTAGTTTTCTCTCCTTTGAATCTGGCACCTCTTCATTTTGGGGGGGGAAATGGCAAAATGGAAGCATGATTATATCTTTAAAAAATGGGAGGCTCCACCCTGGCCGGTGTGGTTCAGCTGTTTGAGGTCATCCCATGCATCAAAAGGTCACCAGTTCAATTCCCAGTCGGGGCACATGCTTAAGTTTTGCGCTCGATCCCCAGTAGGGGGTACTCAGGAGGCAGCTGATAGATGTTTCTCTCTCACGTTGGTGTTTCTCTCTCGCGCTTCTTCTCTCTCTAAAAAATCAATAATAATAAAAACAAAATGGGGATTCTCCATTTCACAATTTCATAAGAGACTCCTTACTCACACTCTTTGAAATCATTAACCCAGAACAGCCCAAACCCACGCCCAAACATGCCTGGGTTCCCACCATCACCAGGGTTTCTGCCCCCTCTCCTTTCTCCAATAACCGAGCATAGGAGTCACAGGGCACTGATGACCATGGCTGGGAATTCCTCAGAAAATCCAGCTCTTTTGGCAAATGCTGCCACAGTGATCGTTTTCTCCCTGGATGACAATCGGGCTTTTCCAGAGAAGGCTGGGCCCTGGGTTTCACACCCAGGGCATGGTGTTTCCAGGAGATTCTAAACCTTTCTGTCAGCCTGGGAAGATGTTCTAGGGCATGAACTGTACCCCTCCATGCCAGCCTGGGAGAGGGGAGGCCTGGCAGAATGCAAACTGGTCGCCCCTCCAGCCCCCAGCAAGGGTATCACAGCGCCCACCTGTTCTGCTGGAGAGGGACCCTCACACATCTCCTCATGGCACCGAGCTTCCAGATCCCGTTGGGCCTTGAATCCAAGCTCCATCACTACCTGGCTGAGACCGTGGACAAGCGCCTTGACTTCTCTGCCCCTCAGTCTCTTCCTCTGTAAGATGGGAATAATGCCAGGCCCACCTCACAGTGCTGTTGTAGTAGAGGAGTTAACTGTTGAGAATTCTGTATCGTCACTTCCGTCTTTGTTCTCCAAGTTCTCCCCTCTCCTGTCTCTATAAATACTGTCCCTGACAAGCATTACCACCTAGGGACACTCTCCCTAATCACCCCCACCCAGAAAGCAACCAAATAGGTATCGTTTGTACTCCAAGTTTGAAAATCAGGGTAAATGAGAGTATTAGTGCCCTGGAGCTGTTGGAGCCAATCACCACAAACTGGGGGGCCAAACACAACACAAATTTGTTCTCACAATACCCTCTGGAGCCTATAGAGAGGATCCTTGCTGCCTCTTCCATCTTCTGATCCGTTCCTGCATCCTCTTATTATAGGGACACCAGTCACACTGGATTAGGGGCCACCCTGATTCAGTATGACCTCATCTTAACTTATTCCATCTTCAAGTCCCTATTTCCAAATAAGGACACATTCGGAGGTTCCAGGTGGAAATGAGCTTTGGGAAGACACTATTCCTTTGACTCTGAACTGCATGGCCAAGAATATGGTGGAAGTGACACTGGGCGAGGCCTTAAGAAACTGGCAGATCCCACTTCTTCCTCTTGGGACACTTGCTCTTGGAAGCCCACCACCATGCTGTGAGGAAGCCCAAGCTGCCGCGTGGAGAGGAGCCAACAGCCAGCACCAACTTGCAGTTATGAGAGTGCGCCATCCGGAATGGGTCCTCCAGACCCAGCTGATATGCGAGCAAAAGAAATCATTGCTGTTGTGCTAAGCCAATAAATTTTGGGGTGATTTCTTGTGCAGCCACAGGTAATAGGAACAGGAACGATCAATCAGTTCCTTGTTTTTACGTCAGTGCTGGGCACACAGCCGCGCTCACCAAGTGTTTGCTGACTGGAACAGAATCCTCTCCAGCTCCCAAGAAACTGCTCAACAACAGCAACAAAAGTCATAAATACCCAGTGACCTATTAAATAGAGCACACCAGGACCGTGTCTTCCTTCTTGAGTAAACCAAGATAAATGGAGATGTTTGTTTTCAAACCATGGGGTGGCTTCAGTGTTCCTGTTAAATAGGCAATACTGGTCCCTAATAGAAGACAGACCTCCCGGAGTCATTGGCAGGCTCTGGCTGTGAATAAGTGAATTCATGAAACCTGTAGATGTGCAAGTCTTAGCGGGTGCTTTGACCCGGGACAATTGCAAGAATGGCCTCATTTTGCATGCACATACTCCAGATCATTGTGTTCCACTGAGTGACTGGGGTCTGTTTCTCACTGGGTCCTGCTTTCAACCCAAGCCAAGGCCGAAAATGTCTTTTCAGAGGAGTAATAACAATGTGGTAAATCATTCTGATAATGGCTCCCAGTGAATCCTCTGTGTCCCCACCCTTTTGCAATGTGACTTTGCCCCTTGTCTTGTCAAGAGGTGGAATCTATTTCTCTGCCTTCTTGTACCTGGGTTGGTCATTTGATTTGCTTTGGCCAATAGATTATGGTAGAAGTGATGGGGCACCTGTTCCAAGCTTGGGACTCAAGAGGTCTGCAGTTTCTGCTCTCACTCTCTCAAATCCAGAGACAAGATGCTGTAGAGAAGCTTAGTCTAGCCTAGTGGAGGACAAGAGGACACATGGCGGCAAACTATGATGCGTGAGCTGACAGTCACACCAACTGCCTGGGGCAGCCTGGACCCTCAGCCCTAGTAAAGCTGCATGAGTGAGCCCTGGCAAGACCACAGAGGGACCACCAGGCTGCCACCCCAGAGACCATGAGAATAACAGCCGCTGTTTGAAGCCCCTACAGTTTGGGATACTTTGTTCCACAGCGAAGGCTAACTAACAGATCTGGGCATGTAACGATAAACCTTGTCAGGGAGAGAAGGCCATGCATTGCCCTCCAAACAGCTAACTGTCTAGTGAAAAATCCTGAGAATATTCTGTACTTCTGTACGTCTGTCATGGGCTGAATGGTGTCCCCCAAATTCCTGTTTTGAAGTCCTAACCCCCAACACCTCAGAATATGACCGTATTTGTAAAAAGGTCTTTAAAAAAGGTGATTAAGGTCAAATGAGGTTATCAGGTTGAGTACTAATCCAATACAACTGGTGTCCATATAAGAAGAGATTAGGACACAGATATGCACCCAGGGAAGACCATGTAAGGACACAGCCACAAAACGGTGGGCTACAGGCCAAGGAGAGAGGCCTCAGAAGAACCAACCCTGCAGACATTTGTATCTTGGACTTCTTATCTCTAGAACAGGAAGACAAATCTCTAATTCGAGCCCCCCATGCTTAGTTATGGCAGCCCTAGCAAGCTGATACAGCTTCCTAGCAGCTCAGCCCCAGGGCTGCCTCCGCCTTCTCCACGCCTTTGGTTGGAAATTCGCACTGACCTCAGTTCCACCCCTGCTTTGTCACCTCCGGAGAGGCAACCATTTCCTTTCCTCAAGGGCCAAAATGGGCCTCCTGGCACTCATTCAATATCTGTTCAATAAAAACTTACAATATGCCAAGCCCATGTAGCTTTCCCAGCCAACCCTCAGGCTTTCTGCAGGGGTATGTGCTATTTTTGTTCCCCTCACTGGTGAAGAAACTGAAGCCCAGAGGGGCTGTCCAACCTCCCCCTGTGCTGTGTACACAGCTAGGTGTTGGGCTGGGGTTCAAAGCCCCAACCAGGCCTCCTCCCACATCACAGTCTCCAGTACTTCCAGTCCTCCCAGGATGGTTTTCCCTCATGGGGGTAAGCTGAATAACAGCCCCCATAGATGTCCACATCCTAATCCCTGGAACTTCACATAATACATTAGTTTCCTAGGGCACAAATGGGGTGGCTTAACACAACAGAAACTTATGCTCTCACAGCTCTAGAGGCCGGAATTCCAAAATCTAGGAGTCAACAGGGCCTTGCTCCCTCCGAAGGCTCTAGAAAAGAATTGGCTCCATGCCTCTCTCGGCCTCCGGTGGTTGCCAGCATTGTTGGCATTCCTTGGCTTGCGGCCACATCACTTCAATCTCTGCCCCTGTCTTTACTTGACTATCTTCCCTGGGTGTCTGTGTGCAAATTTCCCTCTTTCTACAAAGATACCAGTGGCTAATTAGGACCCCCCCTAATCCAGTATGACATGAACTTGATTACAACTATAAAGACCCTATTTCCAAATAAGGTCACTTTCTGAGGGTCCAAGTGGACATGAACTTGGGGGAAGACACTATTCAACCTTCTATGCATTGTAAAAGGGACTCTGCTAATGTGATTAAGTTAAGGATCTTGAAATGAGGATATTACCCTGAATTATCTTCTGGGTCCCATGTGATCACAAGGGTCCTTATAAGAGGAAGGCGGGGGGGGGGACCAGAGTCAGAGAAGGTGATATGATGACAGAAGCAGAGGTTGGAGTGATGCACTTTGACGATGTAGGAACAGGTGACGAGCCAACAAATGCAGGTGGCCCCTAGAAGCTGAAAAAGGCAGAGCCTTGGCTGGTGTGGCTCAGTTGGTTGGGCATTGTTCCGTGCACCGAAAGGCTGACGTTTCCATTCCTGGTCAGGGCACATGCCCAGGTCGCAGGCTCGATCCCCAGCAGGGGTTGTGCAGGAGGCAGCCAATAGATGTCTCTCTCTCACATCGATGTTTCTTTTCCTCTCTCCCTCTCCCTTCCTCTCTCTCTAAAAGTCTATTTTAAAAAATTAGAAAAAGGCAAAGCAATGTATTCTCTCCTTGAACCTCTAAGGTTGTTTCACTTGTTACATCAGTCCCAGGGCACTACCACGGATCCACGATTAGTTGTCTCTGCAAAAGGGCATGGGGGTGGCTACAGAGCTGGGCCACAGGCTCCCGCGCTGCCCCTCAAAGGGGAAACCGCTGTGAATCAGACAAAGCGCTTGGACGCTTCCAGGCAGCCGGGGCTCACAGACCACACAGCGCTCGGCACAGCCCTGAGTCATCTGGCTCCAAGAGGCCCCTCCTTACAGCCTCTTTACCAGAAATGCCCTGGGTTCATCCTGATTATTTTTCAAGCAATCAAGTAACACTTTCCAGATGCACAAATTGGACAGTAGCCAGTCTCAGAATGCATGGTCTGGGGTCCACACGTGTCCCCTCGGGAGGGTATTTCAACTTGAGCGGCCGTCAGGGCACCTCCAGTGCTCTGACCCTGCAGTGTCCTTGGGGGCAGCAGCTGTCTTGCCACCATCAGGGGAGCCCAACGCATCCTGGTGTCCCCCTGAGCTGTCCTCCTCCTGCAGGCATTTCTCATTTCCACGGACAGCAGCTACCTTTTACACCCACATCTACTCAGGGATGTCTGTTTCTTTTCTGTAACAGGGCGGTTGGGAGGTGGTGGGGGGAGCGGTGCTTCACTTAAACTTGACAATAAGCAGTGTCTCAGTTTCTCACTTGACATCATCTCTGCTCATTTGAAAAGTCTCAGGTCACTAGCCCACGCATATGCCGTCTGGAGCCTCCCACGGCTGTGTCTCCGTCCACTCTCCCCTTCCTAAGATGCCTCGTAATGGGGAGGAAAGTTTAAGGTCTGCATGATTTTTGCTAGGTGAGGGGAACCCACTGTACCCCAGATCCCTTTACAAGACACAGGAACCAAAATTAGTTTCCAAATGACCACAAACTGGGGTCTTAAGACAACAGGAATTTATTTTCTCTGAGCTGTAGAGACCTGAAGTCCAAAATCAAGGTGTCGGCAGGGCCACACTCCCTCCAAAGGGTTTGGGGGGAAATCCTTCCTGCCTCTTTCAGCTCCTGGTGGCGCTAGGCATTCCTCGAGGCCTCAGTCCTCACATGGCCTTCTCCTCTTCTTATAAGGACACTTGTCATTGCATTTAGAAATCACCCAGGTAAACCAAGATGATTCGTCTTGAGGTCTGCTACTTGGTCACATCTGCAGAATGTTTTTCCAGACAAGGTCACAGTCACAGGTTCTGGGGGTCAGTGCTTGGAAACATCATTTCAGTGGCCCCCATCCCACCCCCATATCAAGCTCAGGCTCACTCTGGTCTTTCTCTCCTAACGAGCCCACACCAGCAGCCTGGGCTTCTGTGCCACCCACATTGGAGCTGGACCATGCATGGGGGTCTCCCCTCCACATGGCATTGGGGGGTGGCTCTCAGCCCTTCCGCTCCCTCCCTCAACTCCAGGATTCAGATGCAAGGGGGCAGCGCAGGAAATGTTCCCCTACACACACCTCTTTAATCTCCATCAACCCCCTCACCAGGCTGGAGCTGGGATGGAAGGATTTCCTGCCTTCTTGTGTTGCAAGGATGCCCCTTTCATGAAGCACTGAATTTTACTTCCCCTCTGGCTGATAATCGGCTTGAAGGTCAAGTACAATAGGCTTAACTCTTGATGCATAATTAAGAGCTAAAGGAATTTAGAAAACCCTTTTGTACTTTGGGCTATCACCTCAATAAGAACTCTCAAAGCTAAACTCGAACTCCCCTTTTGCTTAGCTCTTGCCAAGCATCCCTAGTGCCCCTAGGACAGATACGGGAAAAGGTCACATACCCTGAAATCCAAGAGCAAAGCACATACATGTGTTGTAAAAACACAACCCTCTTCCATTGACTAATGACACCCACACTGACCCGACCTCACCAGCAGGAGGCTTCAGAGCCGTTTTTAAATCAGCCTTCCGGTGGCTGGTGGACTTTTTATACGATAAAGTACACATGGCCTCATGAGCTCTGACAGACATCTGCACCGGCTCAGCCACAATCACTCTATAGAATGTTTCCACCACCTCACACCCTCCCCGGTGGACCCTCACTCCTCCCTCACTTTCCACACACCTCCCACTCCCCCTCCCCCTGCTTTGCCTTGCCAGTTCTAGAATGTCCCATTAATGGAATCATGAAACATGCTAAGGTTGCTCTGGACCCTTCCCTTCCCCCACAGGAGAGCACATTGAAACCTCCAGCTCATCAAGCTTGACCAATGAGGAAATACTTCAATATTTAAAAAAATGCATTGATCTGTATGCTAAAAATAACACTTATTTCAATAGGTGGTTGTGAGATTCAAATGCAATTAGGCATCTTAAGTGCTTACTTACTTTAAAACCTACAAATGATAGTTACTATTGTGCCTACTCTCTGCTCTCCACTTTGCAGCCAGAAAAATCATCTGAAAATGCAAGCTTGGCCAAGACACCTCATTAGCTTCATTACTGGCTGCTTTCTGGGGTCAGCTCCCTCTCCTGCCCCCAACTCCCTGCCCCACCCACCTTATGTGTCAGCCTCACTGCCCTCTGAACTCACAGGAGCCTTTTGTGCCCCTGGGCCTTTGCACATCCTCTACCCCTGCCCCCAAATCTGGGGAACTCCACCCCACCTTTCAAGACCCAGAACAAACGCTGCCTCCTCTGAGATGATGTGTGGTTGGCAGGTCATAGTTGCTTATATCTCTGTCTTCATTAGCAGCATCTCGTTTCCTTGATTCTTGCATTTATCATGCAAATTAATTTATTCACTTGTCAAAATGGATGTGCTAAATTGAATTATTGGTCCCAATTCTTCACTCTGCTAGAAGACTGTTCTACGTCCAATGGCCTTGGGGCTTCCCACGGCCTCCTGGCGGGCAGAGAGTACTTCCTACCTCTTGACTTTGGACATGTGACTGGGTTTGGCCAATGGGCTTTTGCCATGGCCAGGTCACACTCAGAGGACTGGGCACAGAACGGAGATGTGAAGAATAGAATTGGACCCAACCTGCAGCTTGGAGGCCAGCCCAGCTGAACCTGGCATAAATCAGGTAACCCTCACACCCACCCCCCTCACCTCCAGCTGACCTGCAAACATGGGAGTCAGTTATAGGTGGTTTGTTACTCAGCATCACTGTGGCAATAGCTAACTGTTACAATGTTTTCACCACCTCATTTTATGAGGAGCATCTATTAGACACAGACAATGTCTCATTCCTTCTGTCTCATCTGAAGGGGAAGATGTTTCAGAAGGTCTTGTGCAAAAATGTACGTTCACTTCAGCCACGGGGAAGAAAAGACAGAAATAGTAGATTCAAGCATGTCAGACTTCTCTGGGACAGCTTAGGGGTTGAGAGCATGGGTTCTGATCGCTGGGCAGCCCAGCTTGAATTCCAGCAGCTTCCTTAAAGGCCCAAGCTTCAGTTTCATCGACTATAAAGTGGGGCTAATTGGGAGAGAAAAGAGGGACATCTGTAATACTTTCAACAATAAAGATAAATTTTTAAAAAATAAAGTAGAGCTAATAATAATGTGAACTTCACAGTGTCATGGGGAGGAATGAATGAACGAATGGAGGTAAGGCTCTGAGGATAGTGCCTTGCACACTGTTAGCCCCCCAACAAAATACTACCTAAAATTGGTATACTGGAGAGACATGCAAGCTAACCCAAGAACTGTACTTAACAAAGATAACTGGAAATCCTAGTTAAAGGGAGGTGTCCTTTGGCAGGAAATATGCATCTCCAGAGAGAGAAGCTTAGCATGAGGGAAGAAAGGGGAACCATAGGAAAGGGGAGCAGAGGTGAGCACGTCATTCCAGATGGCTGGGCTTTTAGCCCATTACCTCATTTCTCCCAAATTTTTAGGACTCTCCACGTTACTCCTTTGATGATTCAAATAATAAACAACACAATTGTGAACTTTGGGAATAAATTGCACTCAGCTTCTGGTGTAGGTTTATTCTCCTTCCTAATGGTAAACAGAGATAGACCTTTTCCTTAACGAGTCATCCTGTGATTGCTCTCATTATTTTAGGAAAAACCTCTACTTTCTATACATCCCTAAGGAAATTTTCACTTTTTAAATACCTGCAAGCAAATAATAAAGATAAACTGGAATCAGATTAAGGCAGGATACTAAGAAGCTAGGAAAATTCCTTGACAAGTGGAATGAGGAAAACTGAGACAGATAGTTCAAGAGCTGAGCAATTTACAGCCAGATAATAAATCACAAGGTCTTATCTTCCCTAACCAAGGACACTTAGGAGCAAATAGTTTACACATTCCAGACCATGCTGGGGCAGGCCCGCCTCAGTCCCAGTCCCTCTTCAGTTACATTCTTTGGAGGTGAAACTGAGAATGACCCTGACCCTATATGGTCATTTTGATGAATGAGCATATGAAAGGACACACCTGGAAAGCTGACAGATATTCTATTGAGATCCTCCCCTGAGATCTCCTCTAAAATTCCTGCCTTTAGAAAACAGGTTAAAAACCTTTAAGACAAAGGACCCAGTGTGCACTCTCTTGAGCACACCACACCTCCGTCCCCCTTCTTTCCTCAGGCATGTATCTTTGTTTTCTTTCTCCTAAGTTCTAAAGGTTCCCAGGAGACTTGCAACCAGGGGAGCAGCACGCAGCAGAAGCTCACCCCAGGTTAACCCCCTGAACCTGTCTCCAAGGGCCCTCTTTTTGCCTTTGTAACTTGTTTTCTGAGTCCATGCAGCCCAGCTGGCTCACTTCTTCTGCATCTGGGACTTTCTTTCTAAAGGGCCAAGGCAGCCTCCCCTAGGCTCACTCCTGTTGCTATGATCTTGCCTCTTCTATCTTAAGCCCTCCCTTTGTTTCCCTGTCCCCAGCTTTAATAAATGTACACTCAAAATCACCTGGACTTGTATCATGAAATCTTTCCTGCACAAAGTCAAAAACCCACACATTCCAGACTGTGCTGGGGCAGAACTGCCTCAGTCCCAGTTCCTTTCCCGTGACAAGACAAGCTGTGCAATTAATCTAAAAGAAGACAAGAAAAATGGGGGGGGGGGGGGGACACACACAACAAAGAAGAGATAAGAAAAATTGAAAACAAATAGCAAAATGCTAGGTTTTAACTCAGCTATATTGATATTAAATGAAATTGGCCTAAACACTCAAAAGCAGAGGTTGTCAGATGGTATAAAAAGGCAAGGCTCAACTGTCTTAGATATAAAAATATAGATAGGTTAAAGGTAAAGGGATGGAAAAATGTATACCATCCAACACACACAAATCAAAAGAAAGCTATAGTGTTGATATTAGTACCAAAGTAGACTTCAGAACAAGGAACATTTCCAGGGATAAAGAGGAACTTATCATAATGATAAAAAGGCCAATTCATCAAGAATATATAAAATTCCTAAATGTGCATGTGCCAAATAATAGACCTTTAAAATACATAAAGCAAAAACATACACAACGGAAAGGAAAAATAGATCAATCCAAGCCATAGTTAGAAATTTCAATACTCCTCTTGTGCTAATTGATGGAACAAGTAGACAGAAAATAGAAAGATTATAGAAAGCTTAAACAGTTACCAACTAATCAACCCTAATTAACATTTTAAGAACATTCCACATATCATAGCAGATGCACATTTTTTGAGAACATAAAGTATTCACTAAGATAGATCATAATCTACCTCAAAATCTGTATCTCAACAAATTTTAAAAGACCGAAATCTTACCAAATATGTTGCGTGACTGCAATGAAATTTAAAAAAAAAAAATCAATAAAAAAATCTTTTAAATCTCCAAACACTTGGAAATTAACTAATGGGTCAATGAAGAAATCATAAGAGAAAATATAAAGTATATTAACTGAATGAAAATTAAAACATAACACGTGAAAATTTGTGGCAAGCAAGTAAAACAGCACTTTGAAATTGATGTTAAATATTTATATGTAAAAAAAGGTCTCAAATTAATTATCGTAGTTTCTACCTTATAAAACTAGAAAATGAAGACAAAGTTAAATTTAGAGTAAGAAAAAAATGAAATAACATTTATGAAATTGAAAGCAAAATAATAATAGAGAAAACCAATAAAGCCAAAAGCTGGTTCTTTGAAAATCTCAATAAAATGGATACATTTCTATTCAGACTAATTAAGATAAAATGTGAAAAGATTTTTTTTTTAAGTGAAAAGAAAGACCAATGTAAGGAAAGACAGAACATTACTAGAGATCCTAAAAACATTAAAAGGATAGTAAGAGAATCATGTGGACAATTTTATGCCAATAAACTTGATAGCTTAGATGAGATGAATGAATTCCTTGAAAGACCAAACTACCAAAGATCATTTAAGAAATAGATAACCTTAATAGTCCCCTAGTGCTTAAAGCAACTAAGTTCGTAGTTAAAACCCTTTCTATAAAGAAAACTCATGACTCTCATGGCTCACTGCTAAATTAAACAAAACCTTTGAGGAAGAAATCATACCAATTCTAATACCAACTCTGTCAGAAGACACAAGGGGAAGAATCACTTCCCAACTCATTTATGAAGGCAGCATTACCTTGATACCAAAACTAGAGAAGGATATTACAAGAAAAAAAGAATACTGCAGACCAATGTCTCGCATAAGAATAGGTTTGAAAAACCTCGGCAAAATATTAGCAAACCACATCCAGCAATATAGAACAAGAGCCCTCCCAGCACCCAGACCTAGGTTTCCATATACCATTCTCCAATAAAAGGAACCAGGGCTCCTTGGAGAAATGGTTAATTCTATGGCTGGGATAGAGAAAAAACAAGCTGAGCTTAGAGCATACTGCAGTGGCAGAAAGGGGGGGGGGGGGTAGGGAGGGTAAGGGCATGTCCAAAAGGGACCCAGGAACAATCTCAAAGACATTATGACTAAAGCTGAAATGATGTGAAAAGCCAAATTATATAGCATTGGATTATAATCCAAAAAGTACAGTGGGACTCGCTGCACTCTTTCAACTTTTCTGTAAAATCTAAAATCATCCCAAGTTAAAGACTTATTAAAATCTATCAATGTAATTCATATCAACAAACTAAAGAAGAAAAATCAGGTGATCATTTCAATAGATTGAGCATTTGACAAAATTTGACATTCAGCATGATAGAAACTCTCAGTAAACTACAAATAGAAGGAAACCATCTCAGCATAATAAAGGGCACTTATAGAAGTCTACATCTAATATCATAATAAACAGTAAAAGACTCAATGTTTCCACCTAACATCTGGAACCAGGTCAGCATGTCCAGTTCACCACTACTATTCAACACTGTAATGGAGGTGCTAGCTAGTGTAATAAGGCAAGAAAAAGAAGTAAAAGGCATCCAAATTGGAAAGAGAGAAGTAAAACTCCTTATTTACGGACAACATGATCACCTATGTAGAAAATCCTATGGAATCTACAAAATCTATGAAATGCTACACTTGAACTAACAAGTGTAGCAAGACTGCAAGATACAAGGTCAAATACAAAAATCAATTGTGTTTCTATACACTAAAAAGTAAAAAGTGAAATTTAAAAAATATTATTTACAACAGCATACAAAATTTGAAATACATAGGTTTACTCTGACAGAAGATGAGAAAGGCCTATACATTAAAAACTACAAATGTTGCTGAAAGCAATTACAGACCTAAATAAATAGAGAAAATACACTGTATTCATGAACCATAATTTGAGGATCTCTCCAAATTGATCTATATGTCAAATGCAACCTTAATCAAAATCCCCAGCAATCTTTTTTTTTTTTTTTTTTGGTAGAAATTAACAAGCAGGTCCTAAAATACAAATGGAAATACAAAGAATATAAAATAGACAAAACAAAATTTGGAAAAAAAAAAAGTAGTTAGATTTACATTCCTGTTTAAGGTTGCTTTTATAAAATAACAAGATCCTGTGGTACTGTTATCAAGAGAGACAAACAGATCAATAAAACAGAATATAGAGTCTAGAAATAGACCCACACATAGAGGGTCAATTGTTTTTGAAAAGGTACAAAGGCATGAGGGAGAAGCATCTGACGGGGAATCCTGTAGAGCAGAGAGGAGGAGCTGCCCAGCCCTTTCCCCAGCTTAAGGCACCGTCAAAGTAGGACAGTGGCTGCCAAGTGACTTGAAAGAGCCAGGCATCCTGGGAACTTGGAGCAGAAGGAACATACCTGTTAAACAGTGGACTCCCGCCCTGGCCGATGTGGCTAAGTGGCAGAGCATCGGCCCTCGAACCAAAGGGTCTCAGGTTTGATTACCGGTCAAGGGCACACACCTGGGTTGGGGGTCAACTCCAGGCCCCGGTTGGGGCATGGGTGGGAGCCAACTGATCACAACCAATCGATGTGTCTCTGTCACATCGATGATTCTCTCTCTCTCTCTTCCTCCCTCCCTCCCTCTCTCCGACTCTCACTAAAAATCAAGGGGGAAAAATATCATTGGGCAAAGATTAACAACAACAAAAGTGCACACCTGTAGCCGAATGGTCTGTCCTCATTGCGAATTGAAGGCAGACGAGCCTGTTGCTACCTGTTTATTAACTGAAGACCACTACCAAATCGGCCGCTTGCAGCTATGCGAGTGTGCCAGCCACGACAGGGATGACACGGTTTCGGTGTAACCCACGGTCTGAATGGGGTCCCAGGGCAGCCCCACTGTGGCCTGTTTCTGAGATTAATCGAAATGAGGAAGAAGTTGGGGAGATTCCACCTCCTCACAAGCCCTAAGGAAGAGGCAAGAATTCGGACCTCTGAGTCAGTTTCACTGACCCAGACTGGAACAGGGCAGCGGAAGAGAAGGTCATAAAGTCCCCACGGGTGACGTGATCTTGCTCCATCTGTACAAGGAGCCAGCTTTGGCAGGGAAATGGCAGCTCTCTTCGCAGAAAGACGGCTCCGGCTTCCCAGAATTCTTAATCAAAACAGAACACCATAAACGTACAAATGTTTCAAGGGTAACTGTTCTTTGCTAACACTTCCCGCCAATAAGTTAAAGTCATCTGAGTGAGCACTGACTACTTCGCCACTTGATGAGGTCCCTGTGAGGAGCACCGGCTGACACAGTGACTGGCCGGCTGGTTATTTGTTGGAGAAGTTGTGATCAGCAGGAGACTGGAATTCCGAAAGCACATCATTACCTGGAAGGCGTGTCTTCAGAATTGTATTTTTCAGTTTATTCCGGCTAAAACACACTGTAAAATGGGCCTGGGTTCAAATCTTTGCCATACCACTTCCTTGTTGTGTGCTCTCGGGAAAGTCACTTCCCTTCTCTGGGCCTCACTCATCTATAAATGCAGGTGGTAAGCATGATCTAGCTCATAGGGCCGTGGAGAGAGAAATGAAAGGATTACGAAGTGCTTAGTAACTGGTGTTTAACGGTCAGTGTTAAATAAATGGTAGCTCTAATTATTCGTTTTTAAAATATAGACTCTTGGCTGTGTGCACTTGACCCAAGCACACTCCCTCCCTAGATGAGTCACATTCTTTGCCATGAGCCAAGACCCCAAGCACCCTTCAAAGAGTCCTTCGGGTCAGCTGGGGTTCACGCACCCCACTGCCCACTCTCATACCAGCTCGGCCCTGGGAGGAAGGAGATCCAGGTGAGACGCTCAGCTCTGCCACCCTTTTCCTCCTTGCACCTTGGTTTCTCCATTTGTAAAAGGACAGGACTTGACGAGCTCCCTGAGAACTCTCCCACTCGGACCGTCTCCACTTTTCCAGTGAGGAGCAGAACAAAACTCAGCTCAACACGCAAAATGTGGAGTCAAGCTGAGGAACACATGTGAGCCCAGAAAAGCTGAAGTCAGGGTGGAAACTTGCACTTTTGTAAAGAAAAATGGCTTTGGCAGTTTAAATGTGATTGACGCCAGGATGCGCTGAGAGATCCACGGGCTCCCACAGGTTATTGTTATTAAAAATAAACCTGCGGCCCCTGGTGTGGCGCAGCTGAGCACTGACCTATGTGATCCAGGAGATAGAGGTCAGGACACATGCCCCGGTTGCAGGCTCAATCCTCAGCAGGGGGGCGTGCAGGAGGCAGCCGATCAATGACTCTCATCATTGGTGTTTCTCTCTCTCTCCCTCTCCCTTCCTCTCTCTGAAATCAATGAAGATACATAAAAAAAATAAAAAATAAACCTGCACAGGTGTGGGTTCTCCAGATGGAAGAGCACGGCCCTTCCTGGCTCGCCCACTGAGTGCAGCTACAACCCCGAAGGCTTGCAGGGAGCAGCTCCTGAACTCTGAGGAGTACATGGGGGCAGACAGGCAGGCAGGAACAGGGCACCCGGGCAGTGCTGCTGAGCTGCCGCCCGCCACTGTCTCCTGGCCTGGAGTCACAGGCAGCCAGGTAGGAACTGTGCACCAAGCGAGGCAGAGCGAGCTCCAACAAGACCCGCTTCTGGACCAGGTAACACTAAGGGGAGATTCTGAAGAGTCAGAGTGGGGGATGCCCTGGGTTATTTTCCCTTCGCTGTGTTTTCCACTTGCTCCCGTGCCAGCCCCATGCAGACGCAGCAGGGAGATAAGTTGGGCAGGCGCCTGAAACTCCAAAGATGAACACACTCTTTTCTGATCAGAAAATGTGGGGCCCCAAGAACGAGTGGGTCCCTGTCGCTTTTCCCCACTGTCCTCCACCACTTGGTCCTCAAGGCAGATGGTGGCGGGGAGAACAGGGCAGGGCACCAGGGCCCTACCCTCTGGCCACTGAAGGGGGAAGGAGGACCCATTAGGGAAGATGAGGAGGGGGAGGCGCTCAAGAAAGTGACCCCGGGGAGTGGCATCCACACTCCCAGGCTCATCTCTGAGCTGCACGTGCATGAGAGTCTCAAACAATTTTCAAAAATGGTTTTGAACTGACCATGAAAATACCAACTATCAAAATCGGCGAGATGCAGCTGAAGCCATGGTTTGAGGGAAATTGACAGCACTTGAAAAACATTAAAAGAAGAAAAGGTATCTCTCGATTACACCTTAACCCACAATCCCACTTTGTGAACCCAGAATCATAACGTTAGGTGGGCCAGGTACAGAAACCCGGGTACGGAGACTCACCAGGGCAGGAAACCCCAGATGCCTAGCAAGGGGCAAAACTGGGAAAACAAGAACCTTGTCCCCAGGGTAACCTATGCTCCCCTAGCATATCGCTGGTCATGCAGTTTAGATCCCCTGAGCATTTCCTCCCGAAAGATAACATCTAGGCCTCAGTTGTATTTCAGCTCCAGGCCCAGATAAGCAGCAAAGCCAGACAAGTGACACAGTGGTGGCCTCAGGACCAGCTGCATTGACTCAGGACCCCTGCCCTGGCACCGACCAATCAGTGGAGCCCATGATCCTGAAAGAGCACACCTGGAAAGCTGATGAATAGTCTATTGAGACACTTCCCTGACCCTTCCCCCTTTTCCCTCCGAGAAGTCCCCATGAGACTTGCAACCAGGGGAGCAATGGGCAGTGGCAGCTTGGCCTGGCTAAGCATCTGAACCTGTCTCCAAGGCCCCCTTTTCTCTGACTTCCCAGTGAGCCAAAGCAGCCCAGCCTGGCCTCTCCTGTTGCTTCTACGCCCTTCCTTGTTTCACTGTCTTGAATGTATTTTTCCTGCCATCATGGACCCAATACCCTTTGACTCAGTGCTCTGTAGCCCTTCCCTTTGGGTATCCCCATCTCCCATCCCCTTTTCCTTAAATAAATTCAATTTTTCTTTATTCACTGTCTGAGATGGCTATTTAGCCTGCCTGTGCACCACCAACCTTAGTCTTTCACGTAAGATTAAAATAAACCCAAAACAAGCAGAAGAAAGGAAATAATAAAGATGAAAGGCAAAAATCAATGACACTGAAAACAGAAAAACAGAGAAAAGTCAATGAAACAAGAATCTGGAACTTTAAAAAGAGCAATAAAATTTGACAAGCAAAACTGAGAGGGAGCTGTCACCAGAGACAGCCCACGCAGACACTAGAAGGGTAATGAGGGAATGCTCTGAGCATCTCTACACACATAAACTCGACAACTTACTGAATTAGAACTATTCCTGAAAAGCCAGATGACCAAAATTCACCCAAGATGAAAGAGATGGTCCCACAGTCCTTTATCTATGAAAGAAACTGAACTTATATTTTAAAACCAGCCCCCTCCCCCCCACACACACACCCAAAATCCTCAGGCCCAGATAGTTTTGCTGGTGAATTCTTCCGAATATCTAAAGAAGAGATAACATCAACCCTACACAGTGTCTCTCAGAAAATAAAAGGGGGGTGGAATACTTACCAATTCATTTTCTGAGGCCAGTATTATTCTGAGACCCAAACCATATGAAGACGATACAAGAAATGTGTACGGACCAGAGTACAACATGAACATAGGCCCGAAAATCCTCAACAAGTGCTAGCAAATTGAATCCAGCTCTCTATAAAAAAATACACCAGGTCTAAATGGAGTTTACCCCAGGAATGCAAGGCTGGTGGAGTATTCAAGAAATCAATCACCAGCATCCACCGTATTAATAGAATAAAAGAAGAAAAAAACATGATCGAATTAATTGGTACGGAAAAACATGTGACCAAAGTCCACACCATTCATGATAAAAACTCTCAAAAAAACTGAGATTAGAAGCGCCCTGGCTCGGTGGCTCAGTTGGCTGGAGCATCTTCCCATACACCAAAGGTTTCAGGTTCAATTCCCCGGCCAGGGCACATACCTAGGTTGTGGGTTCGATCCCCAGAAGCGGTGTGTGCGGGAGGCAACTGATAGACGTTTCCCTCTCACATCGATGCTTCTCTCCCTCCCTCTCTCTCTAAAATCAATAAAAATATGTCCTTGGATAAAGAGGAAACAAAAACGAAAAACCGAGAAGGGAAATTTCTTCATGTGATAGAGGATAGCTATAAAAATTCCACAGCTAGCATTCTACTTAATGGTGCGAAACCAAATGCCTTCCCTTAGGATCAGAAACAAGGCAAGTGTATACATTCTTACCATTCCAATACCACGTTTTATTGAAATACCCAGCCAGTGAAATGTTGCAAGACAAAGAATTTATAGGCATTAGGACTGAAAAGGAAGAAAGAGTACTGTCCTTATTTGCATAAATCATTGTCTGTGTAGAAAATCTTAAGGAGCCTGTAAAAGCAGCTTATAGCAATAATGAATTTAGCCAGGTCTCAGGATACAAGGTCAACATACAGAAGTCAATCATATTTCTATCTACAGGCAATAAGCAATTGATAACTGAAAATTGAAAAATAATACTGGTTACAACAGCTCCCCCAGGATGAAATACTTAGGTATAAATCTAACAAAACTTGCGCATGACGTCTATGTTTTGTTTGTTCTGTAACTCAAGCACTCACATTATTCCTGTACCCGGGTCCTGCTCCCTCCAATGGACTGTGAACTCGGTTGGAGTTGTCAAAATTCTCGCCTCCTTTCATTTTTGATCTGCCTGCAACTATAAGAAACACCTGGCACTGAGTCGATGCTCAATAACGGTCTAATGAATGAATAAATACACTTGAAATTGCCCCGAGATCTGATTCTGATAAAGATTAATAGCGGACTTGGGGCAAGTATTTCCGCGAGGGGAAAATAGAAAAGGCTGTTTTGTGATGGTGGAGACAGATTGGACGGAGCATGGTTACTGGTGATACCCACTTGCACCAGTATAAACTCAGCACAGAGAGAGGTCTCCTTTACTATGTACAGCAATAAAAGCAGACTGAGCAAGTCCCTATAGACATAGTTATTAAGTATCAATTAGGATTCAGGCTGGAACTATTCAGGGTTTGGAAAAATATTTTCAGATTATTTCCCAAGTGTTTGATGAAACCCCAAAGTCATTTTTCCCAGGCATATTTTCCCAGAAGTTGGAAACCCGTACATATTTAAAAGATAATTTAAACCTTAGGTTTAGGATCTGTCTGTGATGAGCTCACCCCGATGGAATGACGCACGATGCCACGGTGGGTTGCGCTCTCTGTATTTTAAAATTGGAATTAGATGCTTGCGTTTCGGTTGCATGCAACTGAATCTCACATTCTCAAACCGGCATTTGAATTCCAAGAGGGAACAGGCTCGGCAGACGTGTCCCCCAGTTATTGGAATCAAGATAAGCCCATTCCTTCAGCTGCTACATGACCAAACGGTGGGCCTTAGGGAGCCCCCTTGGTGGGGGCTACAGCAGCTACCTTAGGCTGGCACTACCAAGCAGGGAAGACACAGAGGAGAAAATACTTCTAAAATATAGAAAATAAAAAATGCCCATTGTAGAAAACTTGGAATACACAAATAAGAAAATTGGAAAAACCACCAACCTACAGAGACAACCATGGTAATGTTTTGGACAAGAGTATTTACTTTGTTTTTCTGTCCTGGGCTCTGGGAATTGGTTTCAAGGCGGCAAATACGTGACTGAAATGAAAGGGGGAGCTGCGAGATGAATCAGCAGGTAAAGCTTCAGGCCCTGATTGGGGCTGCGTAGCCCTTGCTGGGCAGCAGGTGAGGAGTGGCAGGCCAGAGGGCGCGACCGGGAGACCAGGATCACGGTTCCTGCCCCATGCACCTGTCACTCACACAAACTTCCTCCAGAAAATGTGGGCACCAGTTTCTGCACATCTCACAGACGTTGTAAAAATGGGAGCAAATTAGGGGAGAGGGGATGTATGCCATGGTGGATAAAACATGGTGACTTTGCAAACTACTAGCTAAGTTTCGGTTTTCTTGTTTATAAATGAGGGACCAATCACGCCCCCCCCCCCCAAGATTCTGGTGAGGATTAGGAAGATACTGTGCAAAGATGCAATGTTACCTGCCTGGAATTTAATAAATGCTAATGGGGAAGAAAAGGGATTTACATAGTTCTGAACTATGAAAGGTGGAGCTGTGAGATTAATCAGCTGTTGAGTTTTATCATTTTGAGAATAATTTATTAGTGGATACACTATTAAAACTGGCAAACTCTGGATATATTTCTGTGAGCTTGCATCCCCTTCTTGTGACTTGGAGAACATCAACAGGACTGCATTCATCCTGCAGTGCGTTTACACTCCTGAGCAGAGCTCCATGACGGTATCCCCTCCCCTGGCTCGTGGGAATGGAAACAGGTACAGCTACTTTGGAAAACTGTGTGACAGAGTTTTCAAGGGCACACGTGCACTGAAGACAAGCGGAAGAACTTTCATAGCTTTACAATCATAATACCTCCAACTGGAAATGACAGTGTCCATCAACAAAACAACACATCAATACACTGTAGTCTATTCATATAATGGAATACCACTCGGCAATGAAAAAGAAAAACTACCGGGACAAATCACCACGTGGGTGAATTCCAGAGAAATAACGCTGCGTGAAAGATATGCAGAGTGCATCCTGCATGGTGTCATTCATCCGAAGTCCCACACAGTCAAAATGATCTATGGCAGTGGTTCTGAACCAGGGGTGGTTTGGTCTCCCAGGAGACATTTGTCAATGTATGGAGTCATTTTGGGTTGTCACAACTGGATGGGGGGGTGCAACCAGCATCCAGCGGGTCGAGGCCAAGGATGCTGCTAACATCCTACAATGCACAGAACAGCCCTCAGCACATGGAACTATTGGCCCTAGACGTCCACGGTGCTGAGGGTGAGAAACTGATGTGTAATAGATGCCAGGTACTGGTCACCCTCAGGGATGGGGGTAGTGATAGGGAGGGAGCTCAGGGGGCCCCCAGGGTGCTGGAAATGTTCTATACATTTACATACATGTGTAAATATGCAAAACCTACTGAGCTGAACAGTTAGGATTTGCGCACTTTGCCGTATGTAAGTCGAACCTCCGCCCCTGAGCCCAAGCCCAGCCCCGAGCTCCAGCACAGTCATGGCTCCCGGTTGTTTTACATCATCTGCTCGCCGTGGCTCCCACTTTAGTGGGACGAGACATTTTAGTCAATGTATCACTTTGACTCAAGGGAAATTAAAGGGTTTGGTTTTCAGGTCTTCCAAGTCAAATATGAACCATATGAACATGCAGACTCATGGTAGCCGCTTTGCTTTTTCACAGTATTTTCCAAACCACTGCCGTCACAGCGAGAGCGAGAGCACACAGCATCTAGAGTTTACGGCCCCCGCCTACCCCGGGTTTTAGTGCTCTGGCACCTCCAGCTCTGAGAGCTCATCATTTCCATGAAAACGGGGCAGGTCCAGGTCCACCACTTCTTGCTCAATCGACCGCAAACCTGCTGGGGGGTAGGGAGGGGGTCAGCATTGCGGGGTGTTCAAAGACCCAGTGGGTCACCCGCTCAGTGGGCCAGGAGGTCAGCTGGCTTGTGCTCAAGTTCTGAGCCACGACTTAACTCCATCCAGGACTGCATGGAAGTGACGCCCTGGCCAGACCCTGCCACGATATCTTGCAGTGGCGCCAGGAAGAGTGAGCTCTGAGGCTCTGAGCCAAGCCATGGAGAACTGTCTATTTACCCTATTTTTTCCAGTGAATTTTATTTGCCCTTTGATCCATATTATATACTGTAGCTTTTAGGACTAGCAGGAACAAAACACTGAAGTAGATTTGGTTTCAGAAGGACAAGACTCAGAACTCGGCATCAACGTGGGTTTACAGTGCAACCTTCAAGCACTGGGGACTTAACCCAAGAGGTAAGGCAACCCGCCAGCCTGTGAGCATTGAGCGGGCCAAGGAGACGGACAGCTCCAAATTTCCAAAATGAATTTCTAACACGCAAACCGTATCGAAGTTACTGAGACCTTCAAAACTGCAGAGTATACTGTTTCCAGAAGAGATACAACTACTCCGTAGAGATTAGAGGGTTAGTGCTAAGGAAGGTGCTCAGTGGCTGGTGGCGCCCACGACCAGCCTGGTGCACCGATGCCTTGTCACGGTTTGTGCTGCCTCCCTGGGAGGACCAGGTTGGACCGAAGCTCTCCTCTGGGCCCCGTCCCTCCCTTTCTCCTCCATCTCCTTTACCTTCCCGCAGCCTCACCCTTTCTGTGCCCGTAACTGGTCATGAAACAGAATTAAAGCACAGCGTTAAGTTCTTTGCTGTATTTATTAAATGAAGTATAAGCTTCGTTCTTAGTTGTAATGTGGGTGAGTTGAAGTTTTGTATTTCTATTTCTTTCAAAACAAATCTTAGGCTGCTCCAAATCTTCCATTGGATACAAATCTTAGGTTGGACCAGTCTTCGACTGGTTTGTTTGTCCTGTGCACTGGTGGCTTTTAGTTTTTAATAAAATTCCCATTATAGCTGTGAAGAAGGGTAGTGACAGAAAAATACAAGGTATGTGTGTGCGGCCAGCCCTCGGTTGTGCGTCTGAATCAAAGGAAGACAGTGGGAGCAATGAACTTTTCCACTGAGCTATTCAGGATGGCTCCCGGCGGCGGTCCTTGACAGGGCTGTCCACTACCCAGACACACCTATTTTTAGTGGAAAGTCAGCCAGCAGCAAACATCTCTCTACTCTGTTGGCCCCCGACTAGGCAGGAGACAAAGCCCAGCTGTCCAAATTGCACAGAAACATCCAGAACTAACAAGATGCCAAGAATTCAAATGAGGGAACAGGCAAGCAAGGTCAAAGGTCAAGGCAAGTAAAAGGTGGAAATTCAAAAGGGGAGTTACCACAAACGAGGCCCTAACCCCAGGCCCTGTGATGACACCAAAGGATCCACCAATTTCCAGGGCTCACTGGGCCCCAACACTGTACTAACAGATCACACCCATTATCTTGCCTAAACCTGTCCCAACTGGAGTGGCAGGCCCCAGCCATTTCCCAGACACTGGGCTACCTCCCCCAGGCCACGTGGCTGACTGGTGCAGAGTGAGTTTGGAACACAGGCTGTGTGGCCTCTGCGCCCAGTTTTTAATCATTTCATTACTTTGTTGTTTTTGGTTTAAGAACGCTACAAGCACTGAGGGTTCATCCAGATTTTCCCTTCGTTTCTCTGAATACCCACCAGCCCGTCTGCCATTCCAGTTTACCAGGAGCTGAACGTGGCGAGCAGGCAGGCGCAGGGACGCAGGGTGAGCAACTGCACACAGTGGCGTGAGGCCCTCCAGCCGACTGAAGCCGGCGCCCGTTCCCCAGCTGCACTCTGTGCAAAGTGCTCGTGGCGCTGGGAGGGCCAAATGCCTGTAAAGAGCTCAGAAGTGGGCTGGTCTGTAGGAAGCCGTTTTGTAATTTTAAACTTTCTTTTTAAAATTTTTATTTATTTTTAATCCTCACCCAAGGATATTTTTTCCATTGGTTTTCAGAGTGGAAGGGGGAAAGAGAGAGAGAGACATCGATGTGAGAGAGACACATAGACCGGTTGCCTCCTACGTGCACCCTGACCGGGCAGGGGATCGAGCCTCCAACTGAGGCATGTGCCCTTGGCTGGGATCAAACCCGGGACCCTTTAGTCCTTGGGCCGATGCTCTAACCACTGAGCCAAACTGGCTAGGGCTTACACATTTTTTAAAATTGATTTTTTTGGGGGGGTAGAGAAACATCAATGTAAGAGAAACATTGATCAGTTGCCTCCAGCAGGTGCCACAACTTGGGTTAAAGGTTAAGGTTGGTGGTGCACAGGCAGGCTAAACAGCCATCTCAGAAAGTGAATGAAGAAAAATTGAATTTATTTAAGGAAAAGGGGATGGGAGATGAGGATACCCAAAGGGAAGGGCTACATGGCACTGAGTCAAAGGGTATTGGGTCCATGATGGCAGCAAAAATACAATTAGGACAGTGAAACACGGAAGGGCATAGAAGCAACAGGAGAGCCCAGGCTGGGCTGCTTTGGCTCACTGAGAAGTCAGAGAGAGAAGGGCCTTGGAGACAGGTTCAGGGGGTAACCCCAGGACAAGCTGCTGCTGCCCACTGTTCCCCTGGTTGCAAGTCTTGTGGGGTCCCTTAGAAGAAAGGGGGAAGGGAATGGCGCTAGCATGCTCCCCTGTGGGAGAGTGTGCACTGGGTCCTTTGTCCTGGAAATCTTACAGGAGGTCTCAGGGGAGTGTCTCAATAGACTATTCATCAGCTTTCCAGGTGTGCTCTTTCAGGGTCATGGGCTCCACTGATTGGTCGGTGCCAGGGCAGGGGTCCTGAGTCAATGCAGCTGGTCCTAAGTCTGCCACTGTGTCATTTGTATGGTTTTGCTGCTTATCTGGGCCTGGAGCTGAAATACAACTGAGGCCTAGATGTTATCTTTAGGGAGGAAACACTCAGGAAGTCTAAACTGCATGACCAGCGCGATATGCTAGGGGAGCATAGGTTACCCTGGGGACAAGGTTCTTGTTTTCCCAGTTTTGCCCCTTGCTAGACATCTGGGGCTTTCTGCCCTGGTGAGTTTCTGTACCTGGCCCATTGTCCTTGCTCTGCTCATGTCTGTCTAACATTGGGTATGTGCCCTGACTGGGAATCAAACCCACAACCTTTTGGTCCATGGGACAACGCTCCAACCAACTGAGCCACACCAGCCAGGGCTGTAGGAAGCCCTATGTCTTAGCCACTGTGAACATCTTAAAAAGAATACATGCCAAGCCCTAAACCAAAGGAGAAGCGATGTCCCAAAGAGGAGAGGGGAGACAGAAAAGCCATAGGAGATGCTGAGGGAGGCGACAAGCAGGAGGACCCCAAGGCTGGCCACAGAGGATGCTGCTGTGAGTCACTGGTGCCAACACCCATGGACATGCTCCAGGTTACGAGCCCTGGGCGGAGAGCTCCGTGGGAATCTTTGCTTCTCTCACTGGGAGGTAGGGCCCCTCAGTGGCAGGGAACACTTGAAGCCATAGAAACAGGGATGTCTTCCTAGAAAATCAATGTTTACTCATTGCAAAGTTAATTAATACCTTTACAAAAACAGAATAAATTTCATGTCACTGCATCATACCCTAGAAGGGCCCACTCACTAATCTCAGGTGTGAAGGGTGGGCATTCACTGGAAAGCTGACAGGCACAAAAGTGCATCGCTTTAAGCTGCATATGATCAAAGAGGCAGGAAAGCAAATCTAGCCCTGTAGGCCTCAGAAGCTCTTGGAGCAGCAATAAATAAGTGGTTGCCTGTGCAAAGACAGACACACTTATCAACAGCGCCAAGAGTCCAGAGCTGGGCCCCCCTGATGAAATGGAATGAATGAGAATGAAGAGTCACTTCTCAGATCAGGAAGTAAACCCACATCTTACACAAGACATTTCCAATCATTTTTTAAAAACATAGCCATGATTTTTTTTTTTTCTTAAATCACACAGAGAATCGCAAGATACTCAGAAAGCGTGTGAAGAGCTTTGCTTTCTTTGAAGGACAGGTGGGAAGCCCAAGGTCAGGTTCACCAAACCCAACAACCCCTTGATCCTAGGGCCACCAACACTTTGAAAACCATGCAGATGACCGACAACATAAAACCTACAATCCAGATGGGTTTAGCTGTTAAATAAACACCAAAACATGCCTATTTTAAAAGAAGACAAAATGGAAACTTAAGGTTGAGGTTTATCCGGTCCCCAAATACACAAAAAGTCTACCCAGGAGCTCTTCAGATGCACACACACACACACACACACCTTTTATAGGTTTGACCAGGTAGAATAAATGAAGCTACCTTAGCATTTCACTTGATAGAAAACAAACCGTACTTTCCCAATAAATGATACATAAGACTAAGAGCAAACACTCAAGTAGGAGTCTATTACAGAATGGAGTTTATAAAAAATAAAAATATCTTAAGATGATATCAGTGTGAAATCCGAGTCAAAACAAAATACTTCACTCATAGACAGCAGCCAGGACTGGGTCATTTCCTTTAATGCAAATACGGTGATTTAAAAGCTTACTTCCAGTCGTTTCCGAGGAAAGAGCACTTGACAAAATGCTGAGCAAATCTGTACTTAGCAAATGATCCCTGATTATGATCAGTGTACAGTGGGAGACACGACCAAATGTGAGAAACGAAATGCAAGTACTACTAAAAAAGAAACTTACAATTTAAATCCCATTAAAGGAACCCACACTTGCTAACTAAAACAACATGTCCTTTCTTGTGGAGGGAAAGCAGTGAGGAAAGATCAGAAAAGGGGACCAAGCATTTGTTCACTGGTTCATTTGTCCATTCCTTAAAAGAACAAACATTATCACAAGGTGAAGCCAGGCTATGAAGTGAATTTCATTTTTTGAGCAAATAAATTTTTCTCCAAAAGATAGATGGGAATGGTCAGACCAGAAGATGAACAACACTTAAAAAAAAAAGTCCTTGATGATCTGCTTGACTGGATTTAAAGGAAAAGCACAACATCGCATGTGGAGTTGGCTGCTAATGTATGGCCTTGCCAGACAGGAACTATTTTTAAACCACTCAGATTTTGTCTAATGTGTTGTAAGTCCACTGACCCTCACTGGTACAGTCAACTAGGTCGTTTTCTTTGTTGAGCGAGAGAAGTGTTAGAAAAGCCTCGGGTCTTCTGTGTCCCCTGATGGATGTAGCCATACTGGAACAACCAGTGATCACTGATTCATGCAAGTTAGCAGACAGCTGCTGCTACAATAACCAAACTCACTGGTTTATTCAGTTAGTTCAAAGCAACTGACTTTGACCTCAATCTGTTTTCTAAGCAGTTGGCCTGGTCAAGTACAAGCAGCCTATGAGAGCCTAGGAAATTTCCACTAAGGAAAAGACATAAAATGGTGCACTTGCTAATTACCAAGTTCCATACATTAGATCACGACCAAATTCCATACATTAGATCCATACACTGAGAAACAAAAGCACAATGCTGCTCTGAGCCACTCGAGCAGCTGAACTACAGTTATTCAAATAGGGCAATGAAATGACTGCCATTTTAAATTCTGAATGGAACCCCGATGGCTCATGTACTTTCTTGGGTATTGGGCAAACAATATACCGACCAGATAAACCTCATTACACTCTCCCCTGTAAGAAAATTTCCCAGTCTTATAATAATTGACAAAAACATATATTTTTTTTAAATCTTCCTATAATATACTTCTGACAATAACTCAGCATTCATATTAGTCTAAGAGCCATCTATTGGCATATCAAATGCTAATGAAGGAAAATCACTATATTTATATCCCCAACCAAGGTTAAAGGGCAAAATTCTAATTATAAACGACATAAAGTCAGAGAAATAGGGTTTTTTTTTACACACAAAAAAACCACTGCAGCACAAACTACTACACATTGAGTTCAAAATCTCAAGAACGGATAACATGGATAAGCCCACAGTTCATGTGTTCATGTGGGACCCCAGAAAATGCTGGATTTACTAGGATGATCTGATTCCCTGCCCAACTATTCACTCCAGGGACCAGATGCAGACAATTCTTAATTCCAAGATGGCATCTCCTTGCTATATATCTTGTCCCTTCCTGAGTTATGCTCTTCTGTCTGCAGCTGGGTATGCTGATTGGCTTAAGCAAAACTGGGAAGCTGTATCTGTCTAAACAAATTGGAGTTGTGAGGTGGTATGGGGTTTTAGAGGCTCTCTCTCCAACAAAGCCAGCTTTCACCTCTCAAACCCACCACTCACACGCAGGGTAACAGTGGAGCCCTTTGCTGGTCACCACATGGCTGAGTTTAAAAGTCCAGGTGTACCACCGGGGATCAGTATCACTACATGCTACTACATCACTACATGTTGACCAAGACACTTGAATGTCCCACTGGACTTAGTTCATTTCTACCACTTTTGAAAGAGACTTGAGATCTTTCAAAGGAAGTTTCTCAATATCTCAGTCTTTTCCAACATATTTTGGCCTTGACAAAATATACACCTTGGCAATTTAAAAATTATGTAGACACCCCTGAATATGTTTGAGGGAAAAGTTCTCATCTAAATACATAGGATGTGTTTTAAGATTTGGAAGCAGGTTGGTGTACCAACAGCAGCATTCTTTGTCTGGCCTCTTGTTCAATCCCTATGAAAGGCATTCCGATCAGAGGGCCTTGTTCCTGAGAGGGGTCAATCTGACTCACAGGGGACACTCTAATAACTTTAAATAATAAACAGCCCCTTTGTCGTGCTGGGTGAGAATGACCAGCACCAGTGATGGAGGCTGAGTGCATGCTCAGGACAGATAAGCCATTCCCAAAGGAGGAGACATTATCTGGCTCACAGTATGACAACCCTGAACTCAACGAAGTGCTTCACACGGGATTTTATTTCATCTTCAGTGGGTTTACTGCTGATGTGGGTGGCTTTCCCCAGAGTGAATTTGGCTTCCAAACACCATGTCTTCCATAAGAACTGTACGTCATTTTAATGAGAAGCTAATTGTGATGTGACTTGTAAGTCGGCCAAGTGAATCAGTGAACAGGGTTACAAAAGGGTGAGCTGGCTATGTGGCCAGTGGTAGAACTGTTCATTTAAAAGTAAGCTCTGAACATGCGAGGGGCCCCGGCGATGGCTGGGAACACCAGATGGCACGAGGAAGAGCTCGGGAAACAGGCTCAGACCATGTACAACCACTTCCTCTGGAGATTCAAGAATGTTCCTATGAACTGTTTGCATGGTACCGAAAGCTGGGACACCAGTGGCACAAGAGCTACTGGGGGTGGCCCGACCCGAGTTATCTGCCGTCTCTCTTCTCCACCTCTTCTGTCTAGGAAGGCTTCCTTTCCACAACCCAGGGGTGGCGTCTGGTGCTGCTAAGATGCCCAAATGGCACACAATTAGAAGATGCTAAGCCACCATCTAAACCCACCACTTTGGTCATGCTGAAAATGCTGGGGGGGGGCGGGGGGGGCGCAGTAGAAACAATGGAGGGAGACTTCACCTCCCCTCTCCTGTTATTTGAAGCCTCAAATAAACCCATTTACCCAAATCACTAGTTATAACTATAGAAATATGAAACATGTAAACCTGAGTCTCAGTTCAGATTCACAAACACATCAGGCTGATCAAAGAGCCTGAATCCCAGTCACTGGAAAAGGTACTCAGTCAAAGGAACACCAAGCACAATGTTAAACCAACCTTGTGATTTTTATTCATGGGCGACAACTTTATATCCTAGGTATCACTAAACTGTGTACAATTAGAGACGCAGCATTATAGAAGAGCAGGCAGCAGAATTAAAAAGAGCAGACTTAAGATCAATCTTCATTATTTTGCCCATATTTCATTGTGTGTACACAGAAGCATGAATGCAACTTGAAATCTTTTAATGGCAATAAAGTTACAATCACCCATCTATGTGACTAAGACCTTAACTCCAAGTATTTGATCTGTAATGTGTACGTAAGCAGTTTCTCATCGCACAATTATTAAAATGTATTTTTTTTCCTATTAGGAACCAGCAACTTATTTTTTGTGTTTATTTTTCTTTGAAGAACTATTTCTTCTCTGATAACTGGCTCATTTTTATCGTTTATCAAAAACTAAAGGGTGGGGGAGGAAAGTGTGATGGATTAAAAAATTCATTTTTTAAGGAAAGATAAAGTTCATTTTCACAAATTTACAAGTGTTGTTGCTGGTGCAGAATTAATTCTAGTAAGCAATCAGACTGGGACTCAAAATGCAAGTTCTCCTTCTTACTCAGGAATCAGCATTATTTCAGAATTATGGATTTTTTGGTGTATTTTCTTAAATCAAGCGACAGTCTTTTTCAACCAAATGATTTTGATTTGGAAGTTAGAAGACAACGTAAACTATGTTGCACACAAACCCCAGGCATCTCCTTTTCATTCTAGCCCATTTTTGCAAAGGGAGAAAGAGGTTCTCTCTAAAGAGCCACTAAAGAGAGGAGGGAAGTCAGTGAGAGTTGGTGTTCTACAAGCAGGTGTTGGGCGTACAGGCGGTTACAGCAGGTCCACTCGGCGGTAATAGAGGAGGTAGGCTGTGCGGTCTGCAGTGGGCTTCACCACCTGGTACTGGTTAATCACCTTGACCATCTGGTCATCGATGCGCAGCCAGCCGTTCAGACCAATCTGGAAGACGTCTGTAGTGTAATGACCACCTGTCGCACTGCTGCCATGATGGTAGACCACTGGAAGAGAGGGCCCGGTAGGGGACCCAGTGAGACAAGCACTGCACACCAACAGCTTAAAAGCACCCACCTGACTACCTCCAAAAATCTTTCTTGTGAAACACCATACCAAAATAGGTGGGAGAGAGAAATGGAATTACACAAAGCAACTTATTCAAACACAAAAACCTTAAACAATTTACAATAAAAAGTTATACATCTACATCTTAATAACATATTTTAAATGTTCAATACATCACAAACAATAAGACAAATGTTGATTAAATAGGGTTGTTCCCTTTGTCAGCCCTTTAGGCAAGGGTTATCAACCATTAAATACTTAATACTTTAGAGAGTACACTGAAAATCAGAACATGAAAGATACCCCTAACAGAGCCAACAGCAGTATAAACTAATCAACATCTGAAAATACACCCAGAGACCCACCAATGTTCACGCCTTTGATCTAGCCAAGTCCACTTCGAGATTGTTCCAAAGAGATTATCTGAATCTTAGACAAAGATTTTGTAACAGTGAAAAAGTAGAAAAACCTAACTACCCACTAGAAGGGATGATTAGTGAATTATATTACAATAAGATGCCTTTTTGTAGAATTGTGATGTAAGAATATGCTATATCACACGAAAAATGAGAATCTTAAGCTTTCTGTGAATTGTCTTCTAAATGACTCACAGCACCCGCCTCAGGAGAGACGCTGGGGCTGTTAGCCAGGCTGGCTGAGTGTGTAGCTGGCACTAGTCATTATTTTTTTGTTCTATTAAAAAAGTTTCCAACTTTTCTACAACAATGTTTTAACAGAAAACAACACACCTGTCATTTACTTTTTAAAAATTCTATAATTCAATGAAAAAGCCTTAGTCAAAGGCCTAAAACAAATATAACTATTGAAAGATGCAATGAATATATTGAAGACAGTGAAAGGATGCATCCCTCCCCTTCTATGAAGAGGAGGGGCTGAGGGGTGGCCCAGCCAACAGCAGACATGAGCCTGGGTGAGGGAAACCATCTCTAGTGAAATTCTGGAGAAGCGAGGTATGCTGTGCACTACCAGCAGCTGCATAAAAGACAGTAACTTGGAGAGGCATAATGCTTAGACAATGGGCAATTTCAGCAATAAATGAGCCCGGATGTCACTAGGATCTAGCAATAGCTGTCACTTCTAGGAAGGTCCAAATCTACTTCAGGGAAGTGACCTCGGCTGGTTAGGGGATGGTGCTCATGGCTTCTGTCACTGAACAGATTCCTGGGCTCTGCACGAAGAAGCTCTATGCTGAGGGCTCAGAGGACACTATGGTCCTAGCCCTGGCAGCCACATAATAAATATAACTGCTCACATGGGACAGCAAAACTGTAGGACAATCAGGTGGGAAACCAACGACAGGACCATCACAAGGTCACAGCTTAGTCACGCACTGCAGGTTATAGCGACTGAGAGGCTGCCACAGGGTAGGGAAGATACTTTGACCCCAAATCTACTTTGGGGTGCTCGCCCTGGATTTTCACCTCCAAGACCTAACTGACTTGGGTAAGAGCTTATCTAAAGTGACCAAGTCAGCAGGATTTAAAGGACCTGCGGGTTTAACTAATTTATAACTCACTTCCACTCTAAAAGAGAACAGCACTCTACATGTATTTAGGTTTCTTAAGCAGCACCCCTGGTAACTAATGTGGAAATATGTCACAGACAACTGGCAAGCCCACCTGATAGGAACAAAACTGAGAATGAGAGCATTTTTACTCAGTGACTTTATTTCTGATATCAGAAGACTCAAGATGAGGATGTGATTCCGGCCATGGCAGGGGGGTGGAGCATGCACTATCACTGGGGCCCCTTGACCGAGAGACAGGAATTCCTAAACCTGGGCCTTGATCATCAGCCGTCCCGTGCAAGGGCCCCAAAGGGACAGAGCTGCAGGGAGATGGTAAAGAAATACTTCATCACCCACTAGGACCTCAGTGCCAAACTCCAGGGAGACAGGCTGGGCCCTGGGGACTCCTCTGGTCACGGAGGAGGCTGCAGAGGCTGAGTGCCAACTGAGGCCTCAGGGCCTCTATCCCAAGGCAGGGCAGGTGCCTACTGCCACCTTGTCTGGGTCCCAGCAGGCTGGGGAGGAGCATGATCAGCTGCCTTGGGGAAGAAAAGAAAGTCAAAAGGAAGAGTGCCTGGTGGGGAGAAAGAGCCGGTTGGGCAAACACCTGCTAAAGGCAGAGACCTCACCAATGAGACAGGACCAACCCAACGTCCTAAAACCCTGGGAGTGGGCTGCTGGCAGAGGAGACTGAAGCCCTTCTCTGCAGGTCACAATGGTGAATGATCCTCTTGGGTAACAGTTTCATTTTATTCTTTTATAAAATGAGGATACTACCACTTACCTGTCAGGACAGTTGTAAAGAATGAGAGACATAAGTAGTATCTAATGGAAAGGTTAATACACATGTAAGAATGAGGCAGTGTCATTTTAAATTACAAACAGGCTCACCAAAGGCAACACAAAAGGAGGGATGACAGAGAAGCTAGAAAACTCTAATAAAAAGAGCCAGAAAGACAAACACAATTGTTGCAAACGACAACTATCAAAAGAGATATAACGCCTCCAAGGAGTAAGAGACTCAGGCTATAAAAGAAAAAGAATGGAAGGCCTAGAAGATAAGCTGGCATCGCAAGAAGCTCCAGGCCCCCAGTTCTGGGACAGGGCTGTGCCAGCACCTCCCTACCTAACCCCTGAGGGGCATTCCTGTGACTGACTGAAGGCCGTGTGAGCTCGAGCCACCTGACAGCGCTATGCAGAAGACAGTATGGTGGAACGCCAGTGCGGGACTCCTAGCCTCGCTGGGTGACTGCATGGCACAGCCACTCTAAGCACCATGTACCACAACTGCAGCAAGAAAAGGTCACATTCTCAAAGCACCAGCCTGGCAGCCTAGACCTACTCCTGTCTCAGAGAAAGAAATGATCACGTCAAACAAGGTCTTATGTTGGGCTCAGCTTAGAGCCAAGAGGGTATTCTTTCAAATTCCAGGCACCAAATTTCAGGTAAAACACATACTTTCAAATGATCTCCTGACTTAAAAAGTCCATAATGCCCAGCTGGTGTGACTCAGTGGTTGAGCATCGACCTATGATTCAGGAGATCAAGGTTCAATCCCTGGTCAGGGCACATGCCCAGGCTGTGGGCTTTCTCCCCAGTGGGAGGCGCGCAGGAGGCAGCCGATCAATGACTCTCATCATTGATGTTTCTATCTCTCTCCATCTCTCTCCTTTCCTCCCTCTAAAAATCAATTAAAAAAACAAAAAAGTCCACAGTGATGATACCAATAGTGACATATACTCTCTATGTTAAATGGTATTATGGCAAGATTGTGCCTGGGTAGAAACCCTTTTATCATTGCATTAATAGGGAAATAGTGTACAAACTTACTTACCTGCAAATAGTCTATAGGTTCTGTGGCATTTAAAATTCTTATTTTTAACTCCTGGAGACAGCAGTTCTGAAAAACAAAATATCAACAGCTCCAATCTATAAATGCACTTACAGAAAGGCTCAGCATAACAGAAGCAAAAGGATAACAACAGTCTCCAGTCACGTAAACCACCTGGTGGGCCAGGGAAACAAAACTCCATCCCTTTATTTGCATACAAAATGACCCATGACGAAAATTAGCTGTGCAGTGCAGTAAAAGACATAACCAGCAACCAATCCATTAAAGAAATATGAGCAACATACTGTATCTATTAAGCTCATGCTAGAAACCCCTTAAAAGTAAATGTTCTTAAAAATGGGGGAAAAGCTACCCACCTAAAGGTGAAACAAAACAAAACAGTCCTGGAATGGGAGTCAGACCACAAAGCTTCAATTATGCAGCAGTGAAATGATTTCCCACAGAGGTACTAGCTACCAGCAGATGCAGGCAAGAGCCCTCCTGTCCTTAATGAACATGGTTTCCTTTTGCAGAAGTGCCACTCAGATGCCAGGATGCGTTCACCTGGAGACTACTGGTTCCTTCTCCACTCCTCACCTCTGTCATTTCTCCTTCTAGAAAGCATCTGAGGTGGCAGCCGATATAAAAACATGTGTAACAAGAAAAGCTATGCAAATGAAATCAGTGTAGGAAACCACACAAGTCAGTCCATCTGATGGTTAATTTGGGGGTGAGGGAAGATGCAAGAGTAGGTCAAAGGACGCCTGTTGGACTGTTCGTGTGCTGTTACCTGAAAGCCATGCAAAATGGGATGGATAACCCAGTATGTGATTCTCAGCTGGTGTTTCTTCCCTGTTCTAGCCCTCAGATGGGATCACAAAAACATGCTGCCCATGAATGAAGTAGCTAACTGTGAGGAATGAAGGACCATAAACTGGCACAGAGTCCAACCTATCAGCCGCAGGTGGTAAAATCCTGAGAATGGGGCTGTAGAGCCAGAGTCTGACTCTTAAGCAGAAGGAAATGAAACATCCCTGGGGTGTAGGAGAAACCAATCATAAACATAAGGCAGCCACCCACCAGCTCCTCAGTCACAAAAGGCAAGGAGTGTGAGTGTCGAACTGTGGGGAGGAAAGGAGGGAGGGAAGAGGAAGGTGGGAGGGACCCAGGGGCTTTACAAGACCCAGAGACGCCATCCCACGGCCTCTTTCCTGTTTTCCAGACACCTTGATATTTTGAGAACCACCTCTAACTTGTTATGCTCCCAATCAAGCTTCAGTATCACACAATACATTTTCCACAAATTCTGAAGCTTTCTTTGAAAGCTTCCTTCAAGTTGTACTTATAGCAAGACAACTTGAACTTGGTGCTTTCACCAGAACGAGCCGCTGCTGAGCCCAGGTTACCTGATGGAGACTTGTCACTGACACACAAACCTAACACCCATGTTACTGCAACAAGGTCAGAGAACCCCCCAATGGCCTATGGGAAACATTCCCCCAATTCACTAGAAGTCCATTTAACCAGGCTGGTGCACACAACTGTTAATATGTAGTATAAGAAAAATTACTTTGTACCACTAATCTGTAAATTGTTTATAGAAAAATGATACTTGTTTTGATGGGGAAAAAACCTATTTTTCTAATCTAGTAAAATTATACGGTTTATTTTTGCCTTTATTTTTATAAAGTCATTTAATCAGAAGTTTAATACAAAGGTCTATTAGAAGTCAAGAAATTTAAAACAAAAAGTCACGAAAAAACTCCTTCATCTTGACATTCTACAGAAATGCTAATGAGTCAAGCTCATTGGTTTCCAGGTGTACTGTCACCGTAAACGCTTTTGCCTTACATATTTCTTACCTTTACTAATTTCCAAGTCCACAGGATATTCAATATTTTTGATAAGCTTCTGACATCCGCCAGTCTTCTCGTAAACAAATCGTTTCAGGTGCAGCACGAGGACAGGAGGAAGCTTCTCCAGAGTCACCCTTCGACTGATCTCGACCTGGGACACAAAGCACACCAGGCGCAGTGGCGTCTGACTTCAGGCAGCAGAGGCTATGCCATCTTCCACTCAGAGACCGCTGAGAACTGATACCTTAAAGTACATGGCGGTGCTGCTCAACCTCTCCGGAGTTGTGAGATCTTTTCAACACCTTATAAAGCTACTGACACTCTTCTTAGACAAATGCATATATCTCTGTAAACCCAACTGCAGAGGATCCCTTGAGTCCCTGAGCCCATCTATAAGAACCACTGCTCTGTGGCACCAATGACAAAGTGGCAATAACTATCTAAGAGTTAACTTAGTAGTAGTACCTTGTGTTGTGTATTTGTTAGCTTGTTTTTTAACAACTCTCACAGTACTGATAAACTGAGGCTGATGTGTTTCCAGAATTAGATGCTTTAAATAATCCTAAACTACGTATTCTAACCATTAATTTAATATGCCCTTTCACAGGTCTAATGAATACTTTTTATTAAAATGCAAATTCATAAAAATAATACTTAATTCCTTTATTGTTCTCTGTACTTACAAATTCTTTGATGCTTCCTGTCTTTACATGGAGAATACTTTGGGTAGAAATATTTGTCAAAGTAATAGTCTAAAAGATAGCAGGATATATACAATGCTGAGAAAGTTTTCAGAGAACTATATATGTATCTGGCTAAAGGTACCTGAAGGGCCAGACTTTTGGGAAGCAAGCTCAATGGTTATCACTTCTTGGGTTTATTAAATACATTTATAAACCCCTCCATGCTTGTCTGCCCACCTAGACTAAGATCCTAGGTGTGAAAACCATCCTAAAACCCTCGGTATGCCCATCGTGTCTTTGTATTCTAGTGTCTCTGTATCTAACGAGAATCTGTGAATGAATGAAAAGTGTGACTACAGCTCAGCAGTTAAAACCAGGGATGATGACTTTGGTTTCCTCACTTGTGAATCAAGAGAGTTGGACTGAAGTATCTCTAGGATGCTTCCCAGTGTAGTGACCTATGATTCTGACCTCAAACCTCAAGCAGTTCACCAGGTGGCTAATCTGAAATTCTTTTTTTTTTTAAATATATCTTTATTGATTTCAGAGAGAGGAAAGGAGAGGGAGAGAGAGAGAGACAGAAACATCAATGATGAGAGAGTCATTGATAGAGCCCGCAACCCGGGCATGTGCCCTGACCAGGAATCGAACCTGATTGCCTGGATCCTAGGTCGACGCTCAACCGCTGAGCCACACCCGGCCAGGCAGAAATTCTTAAATGTGTTTTAGGTGTCCAGACAAATTGAGGCACACTTTCATATCACTCAACAAAAGCAGACCTTTTCTATATAGCAAATATTTTGTACAACCATGTTTTCCCATGGACCACCATTCTCTGATCCCACAGAAAAAAAAGACGTTTGACCGAAAAATGTAATAAATTAAACTTAGTATTTTAAAAAGTAAATTTAAAAAACCACACTCTAGAAAATGTGTTATTTGCTCTTTACAGATATCACAAACTGTCCAAAATGTTCCTTCCTCAAATCTCTGCTTTTCTGAGTGTTCTCACTCTTATCTGACAACCACACACCATACCCATGGAGCTAGAACAGTTAGAATTGTTCTTTTTCATCTTCAAGGCTCTGCCAAAACGCCATTCTTTCTTGAATCCTTCCTCTAAACCTGCTGCCTAGAATAAATCATCTTTCCTTACCACTCTCTGAAAACAGGCCAACAATTACCTCTATCTCAATCCGCACCTCCCACTCCATCCCCTCCACAACTCCAAGATGATGAGATGATGACAGACACATCACAAAGGGGCTTTCCCAGTAGCCCAGGGAAAGCCTCGGCAGCTGGACAAGTAGGCAGACCCACAAAGCTGGCTCAAAAAAGAGAGCAGGAAGAGTGTCCCGGTGGCCAGGACAGTGAGTCCACCTCTGGAGTCAGAGCTGCCACAGAATGAGCTGTGGACAGTCCCCACACCAAGTTCAAACCCTGCCACAGAAACCAACCTCCCTGAAACAAGTATCCACTATCTTTCTCTTCCATTAAATCCTACCACTGGAATCTTCTTAAGTTTATTCACAAAGCCAACTGCCAAGATTCTGTCACTGGCTCCTACCATTTTTATCTTTTAAACAAAACTGCCCATGAGAAGTGATCAGAAAATATGGTGGAAGATTAGGCATAATTTCTGCAAATCCCCCAAGAGGCTGGTTTGACCAATCCAAAGGAGGAGACCCCAGATGAAATGGAGACCCCAGAGGAACAAGCCCTACTTTTGTTTTTCACTCAAGGCATGAGTCACAAGGCAAGGATATGGCCCCCTCAGCCGGGCAAGGAGCTGACAGGTTTTCTACGCTGGGACGTCATTCATCACCTTGCAGCCATTACACACTATTATTTAAATCAAGCGTCATAGGGATACTATACACTGTTCAAAAAAGCACTGCCCATAACTAGCCTGCATTCATCTCCCAACACGTTTATGAATTCACTGCCACAATCTAGGATATATAATGGAGAAGAGAGTCTCAACTGTAGGGTTGGCAACAGGCATAAACTGGCACATCAGGACAGCCAGGAACTAATAGGTTCTCAAAGAGCAGAATCTTACCCATCTCTCCAGACTGAGCTGACAAGTACACCACATTAGCTATAATCTGCTTCTCGACTCCTGAAGACTGAAAGACTTTTATCTTTTCCAGATCAAATCAAAGAGCAACAGGCACTAGAACAATTACTTCCTATATTTCAATGCCCTTAAAGATATACAATCAAATGCAGAACAGATGTGCTATGAATCTTTTATGTCCTGACTAATCTCATGAAATTGTGCTATGATATCAGGAATGTAAACAAGCTATTCAGCCTCTGATAGGGATGTACTGATTTTGTGGTATGGTGATTAGATTGCCAGAAAATTCAATATAGCTCGGGATAAATAATCTGCAAGACCATTACCTTGTGCTACATGATTCAGAGCTAAAGGAGACTGTTAGGATCATCTGTTTCAACCATTTCACCTGAAAATGTAGAAATTTTCAGTGCAAAAAAGTTAAGCAACTGATTTAAGAGGCAGAACTCAAATCCACTTGCCCTCATTCCTAATTCAGTATTCTTTCCACCACACTAGAGTGCCTCAGTAGAAAGGTTCAAGATCAACTGTGAATATACCTCTTGTTTGGTTTTTGTGGTATAACCTTGGACAGATTCTCTTGCCACCAAGCTTTCCAATGCATCCTGGACGGTACGTATCTTGTCAGACTGGATATCCAACTGCAACGTGAAAAATGGCTGCAAAGTGGCAGATTCTTTTGAACTCTGCTGGTAAACCACAGACCTAAGAATTGAAAACAAAAACAAAAAGTTTAAGAGACCACTCCTTCCTATTTTCTCTCAAGATTATCCAACAAGAGAAGAGGAATAAACACTGAACATAAGATTATTCAATATCACTTTCAGAAGACCAGAGAGAACAGAAAAGCCAAAAATATACTGAATTTAAAAATAATTCTATTGAATGCGACCTCCTAAGGATTTCTAGCAACTAAAACCAGCAGCTGATAATTTCCCAGTTCAAGTGCTCTGAAGAAAACATATTCCACCTTCAAATTCCTTCACCTCCACTCCACATTTTATTTAATGCACCAGTTAATAAATGTGACAATCTAGCCATGGTCCCAAAATGCTGACACATTTCATTTTCTCAAAGTATCACAGCCTGCTCTAATAAAAGAGAGGAAACCTCAAGGTAAACAGAATATTTTTAATGGCATTTTCCCCCTATAAAAATGACTTACAAAGAAGAGGAGCAGGGTGCGTATAATAAAAAACAAGTTAACATTCCAGGAAACAGGGCTACCTCCCTCGAGAAGAAGGCTGCCAATTCAATCTTGTTTTCTTAGCTGGTTTCTCATTTCATTTTTCTTCTTCTAAGTTTTTCTGAGTAAAAATTGTGTGTTCGGCCCATCTGTCACTTAGCCTCGGCAAGGAAACATTCCAAGAGTTCAACAAGGGATTCTATTTCTGCAGCCTGAGTGACCTAGTTTATAAACGGAATAAAACGGGTGTGGCTAGATATTCAGACTTCTTAAAGCAGATGCACGAAGAGCGAGCTAAAAGCTTTTCTGCTTAGGGTTTAACTTTCACGTGCTGCTTTCCCAGCACAGTCCAAGGAAGTATCTCTGTGCTCCGTTTGAGTGTGAAGACGTGAGCGTGACTACCACTCCCAGTTCCGAGGAGGAACAGTGGGAGAGCTGCTAACTGAAGTTGGTGAAGAAATCAAGCAGCGGCCCTCTTGGTCCAAAGGGCCTGGGTTTTATCACAAGCGTCCCAGGGGAAAAGGTGGGGAAGGGTTCTGGTCCTTCTGCAAAAACTGAAAAGCTACCAGAAGTGGGTGAATTTTAGAACAACTTTCAACTGGTCTGAATAAGGAATCATACTTAACGATGGCCGCTATGCAAAGAAGAGACATTCCCAAATTATAACAAACAATTCCTTATCTTTCCTTCACCGTTTTTCAAAAAGACTTATCACCAACCAATTTTAACACAAAGAGCCCACAGAGGCTGAGGCAAGGGACCATGGCAGAGCCATTCAAGCCAAGCTAGAAATGTCCCAAAGTGGATTCTGGTTTTTCCCAATGGTCATTCTCAGACAAATTTGGGACCTTTGGGTATGATGGCCCCCAGTGGCATTGTAATTCTGATACTGTTCCTGGGCAAAATACAGTGCTCTCTTTACATCTATTTGTTCTGTTTCCTCATCACCCCTCTCTCCCATCCCTACGTGAGCACCCCAAGAATGCTAACATCAGGCTGCTGGCCTAATAAAGAGCTCAGGGCACATTCGGCCTCCTCTCACTGCTGTTTACAAACCTGGATCCTTGCTTCCCTCTCCCAACATAGCCCAGCCCAAGAAGCCATATCTGGCAAAAACAAGTTACAGCAGCAGTGATCGGAGGCTGGGCATACCCCAGAGCACACCCTACCACAGGCTGACACAGAGAGGCTCCAGAATAGAAAGAGGCCCTGGAGTAACTTGCAGCGAAGGGCACAGAAACGACTTGTTCAAGGTCTCATGGCAGCACGACTAGCTTCTAAATCCAGCCCTATAGCATCACTGACTAGCTTGTGAGGAGTCAATGCAGATTTTCATCAGCCGGTTGAAAGGTATTCAAGCTAAGTTGTTTTAGAGCAGGGAGAGACTGAACTAACCCTCAGTGCCTTGAAAGGGTGTTATTTCTTGTGGATAAACAGCAGTTGGGACAATGAAAGGCTAAGAGTCTCACTAAACCACCACCCTGGTAGGTTCTGCTGAGAGGTCTTCAAGGAGGAAATGTGCTATAATGAGGTCCTTTCAGACTGGTGAGTAAATCTCCCTGTAGACGGTATGAGTCTTACTGAATTCCACATCACGGTAGTGCTGAATGGCTCTAATGTAAATAAATAAAAACCTTTTAGGAGGACTTGGTGAGTGCATGAAAAGCAGCTGGTTTAAGGAAACTGGGGCAGAGGAGGTGCCAGGTACTCCAGCCTAGGTCACATGTCCTCCCCATGTAGCAGTACCTCTCCATCATTCCCTTAATTTTCTAACTCCCTTGGTCCCAGTGCCTAAAATTCCTCCAATGAGATACATAATTTCTTCTCTTAACAAAACATGTATTTCCAGGAACTTGTCTTTTCCTTCCTACCTAGCTGTGAAGAGCTGGGCTGAGTGAATGTAGATGACGATGCAGGGGAGTGAGGAGCGCATGGGGGCACACAGGCCCCTGGGGTCCAGCGCCCTCTGCAGAAAGGCCATGATGGGTAGTGTGAAAGCAGTGGGGGCTGGCAAGAGAAGTATCAGAAGCCCAAGGGAAGAGAGGGCACAGAAGTGTAGAGGTAAACCATCGAGTCAAAATTTCTTAGGACAAGTCTTATACCTTCCGCCTTTAGCAAAACCTCAAAATCCTGAAAAAGGCAAAGACTAAATTATTCCAGAAAAGCATGAACCTGATGTGTCCACCAAAAATGCCAGTGATGGGGGTCTGCACGAAGTCTGCCTGGCGAGTGACTGACGTCTTATTTCTGGGGCCCACTTGCTCCCATTCGTCCTCACTTCCTTCGCCTGGTTCTTCCTGCTCTTCCTCATTCACTGAGTGGCTTTTGGGTCCATTGGAAATAGGAAGTTCTGAAAAGTAAACAGTGCTTAGGCTACTATTCACAATAAGAACAGCAAACAAATTAAAATAAAAGAAAGTTCTACATGCATCACCTACACAGCTTTGTCAACAAAATCAGGTGTGTTCTACATCAAGAACAAACACAACGTGCGTGACTCCTGGGCCCCTGCTCGCAAGAATTGCTATAGAAGACACTCTTGGGACAATCGGAGAAACCTGAGGACGGACTGGAACGCAGGTATTGCTGCACATTACAGCCAGTTCTCTTCACTTGATGAGGATGCTGGTCTGTAGAACACTCTCGTCCTCAGGAGTGTATGCTTTAGCACTTAGGGGTGACTAAACCTCTGTCTGCAACTTAATTTTGAATCAGTCCAGAAAAATGCATGTGGACATTCTGTACGTGTGCAGAGACAATGACAACACATAGCCATCGAAGAGCCCAGTGTCACACAGGTATCCACCAAACTATTTTCTTAGCTTTTCTGTTTGATCATTTTCCTAATTACAAGTTGAAGAAAAAGCCCGGCTAGTGTGGCTCAATGGATGACAGTTGACCCATGCACCAAGAGGTCGCCAGTTCGACTCCCAGGCAGGGCACATGCCAGGGTTGCAGGCTCAATCCCAGACAGGGGGCATGCAAGAGGCAGCCGATCGATGTTACTGTTTCTCCCTCAAGATATTTCTATCTCTCTCTCTTCTTCTCTCTCTAAAAATAAAAAAATAAGTATTTTTTTAAAAGTTGAAGGGAAAAAAAGCAGAGGTTCTGGATAAATTCTGATTTATCCAAATGTCACACGCTCAATGATATTTAGGTAATGTAAAAATAACTACAGTTATCCTAATGAGTAAATAAGTGATTTTGAGGGCAAATGAGGGGGGGGAAAGCATAGAACATTTATTTTAAAATAATTCTTAAGAAAATGTTCTAACATTTTTGTAGCAAATATATCATAACCTACTTTCATTATTTGGTGAGAGAAGTTTCTTTAGGTTCAACATTTCCTCATGAAGTCCATTTAGAATGAAGCCTAAGTATTCCTCAGCATCTTCTTGTCGACCCTGAAAAGGTCAAATACGATCACATTAATTTTAGCCAATCACTACCTAAGACCTGCCAGGAATGTAACACCTGCATATTCAAACTATGCCTACTCTTAAATTTTCAACACACTTTCATGTAAAGTATTTCCCCCAAAACATGTGAGTTTTTCTTTGGACAGCTGAGATGGGGGAAGCGTAGGATGGAGGAAAGGGGAGACAGATTAAACACTTATCTCTAAGTGACAGAACTAATGGGGATTTTTTTTATTGTGCTTTTCTGCATTTCTGGAATTTTCTATAATAAATATACCTTTATAAGAAAAAGGTTATTTAAATGCTGCTGTTTTGTTAAATGAACTAGAAGAACAAGAACTAGTTGTCCAGGGCTACCTCCCTGCACAAGCCCAAGAATCTCCTCAACATTGGGAGTTGTGAAATGAGCAGCTCCAAATGTCTCCTCTGGGTCAAGGACCTGAGGAGCTGCTAAAGCACGTGAGTACAAAGAAAACGGAAACTTCTGAATGCTGCCACTATTCCAGGCCCACAGCCCACTTGACCTGAACGGCAGGGCAGTGCAGGGGTGGAGGAGCTGACGCTAAAGCTGTGCTCGGCCATTTATTAGCTGTGTGACCTTGAGCAATGACTTCACTTTCCTCAAATGTAACAAGGAGAGAATAATGGTACTTTACTCACAGGGTTAAGTTAATATATGAAAGAACTTACAACTGTACTTGGTGCACAGTAAGTGATACGTGAGTTGGCTCTGATTATGATAATTATCACCATCCACTTTAAATTTATCCAAGCAATTGACTCTATAACAAGTCTAAATCTACTAAACACACCCACCAATCACAGCACTTAAAGCAGAGGGCAAGCACTGAATAAGCAACAGTTAAGGCACAAAATGGAGTAAAAGGCAACACTATATACTGGCTACATTAGAGAAGTCCCAGACCTTTTCAGACAGGCTCGACTTAATGACTGTCAGAAGTCTATAAATATATGTGGGTTCAAAGGCAGCTCCGGGGCGGATATCCCTCACGATTTTATCCCCAAGAGCTGCAACAGAAGCAGAACATCAATTTTCATAACAAAAAGTCTTAAAATGAAGAAAAGCAAAATCATCAAAACTCCCTCCCATGTCCACTCAATGTTGAAAATAGCACAGGTATAGTAACCTATATTTAAAGACATTCTCTTTCCAACAAGACTGAATTGATCAAATTCAGTCATCTGACTTCACAACTCCCAATATGCAATGACATCAGAAGAGCTCATTTTACTCACCTTGTCTGGGTTTTGGAGGTACTGGCATATTAGTAAACTCATTCATTAGCCGAACACTAAACATGGGGGAAAAGATATTTAGTAGTACATTATTTTACAAGAAATGCTTTTAACTAAAAGCCTTAATGGCTAAGTAGAATTAATTAGTATGAAGACAGCAAATTTTAGGCAACCAATGCTATAATAGCTAGTGAATTCTTAAATCTTTTCTATACAAGTTTTTGGTACATATTAAGCAATAAACTGGTAAACACTAAAATTTATTTCACTGAATCTAAAGAAAACAGATAAACAATGCTCCAATTCCATTTCTGGTTAATTTCCACATAAAATCATGAATACTAAATTTAAAAAAATAGAATTATAGGATTCATTTGCAAGAAATCAAGAACTCTGCTAAACTATTTGAATTCTAATTATCAGAGGGGGGAAAACCCACTGCCTCAACACATTTTTAAGCACCTTACTTACAAGCTGTCTATCATGGGTGTTGACGTACAGGGTCTTTGCACTTTTGAATACAGAGGAATGAACTTCATCAGGTGATACATCGGAGGGCAAGCAACCAGTGCCTGCAGTGTCTAAATATTGGGAGTAAGGAAGTGTAAAGGAAATGAAACAGACATACCAAATTTCCAAAAGGCACATCAAGTTTTAGGACATATAAAACTAAATAAGCCAAGGATGCTGAACAACTTAGATATGTAAACAAAAAAGGGAATAAACCAAGTCATAGTGAGATTAACTGCCTAACTGCCACTTAGGGGTTTACTCCGCAATCAGCAGTTTATATACAAGAACTTGATTCAACCAAGAAAAATCAATGAAAACAAAATTTCCAGTTGTAAGTGGTCACCCTGCCCTATGACTTGGAACCACTCTACTGAGAATAAAACTTGCCTAATTCTGTCTTTACCAGGTCAACAAATCTTTTTGCGGGGATGAGGAAAAACACTGTTTATAAGCAAGGGAGGTAGACTAAGTAAGGAACAAAGTTTCTGGATTCAAATTTTGGGTAGATGCCCCATGGAAGCTGAACTAAGTCAAATGCATTCGAGGAAGAGAAAACTGTAGTAAAGCCGGCCTTGGGGACAGCATCTGAGAAGGATACAGCATTAATGTAGCACCAGTTTCCTTTATTGATCAGTCCACGGGGTTGCAACGATACTGGTTTATGTATTAAGGTTACATTCTCCAGTAATTCTGAAAGAGTCAAGCAGTATATTTAAGGAGTTAATGACATCTAGTGAATAACACTATAATAAATTCTTATGCTCTACTCTGGAAGAGTATTCAAATAAACAATAAAGCTCACATCCAAAGAAAAGGTATATGGTATTAAAGGTTCATTCCATTCAACATTATGTACATTATTTAATGATTAAAATTTTTTAAAATTATTTTCCCCCAAACACCAACATTTATCTTCTTGTGGGAATATAACTACAGAGCATGAGAACTATTTTTATAAGCAACAAATGTCAGCATCAGAATGGACTTTCTAATACAGGCTTTCCCCCTAAGGACTGACAGCTAGGCATGCCTCGCTAACAGGGTGGTCCCTGATACCCTGGCTATAAGGGTATTTCCGCGCAGAGCCTAAGTCTCATTCATGTCTGAATCCCCAGCAACTACTCTGGAACACCACACATCACAGTGGGTGCTTGACTAGTGTTCAGTGAGTGACAATACTCCTTTTCTGGGGACCACTATCTTCTAACTAAACTGTATTTTTCATTAGAAGTTGAGTTTGGGGACTCTTTTGTACACTGGAATTCCCTTACTCCACTTAGAAATAAGCTTCCTATCCTCAGATTTCACCCTTGGACATCACTCTTCTTCATAGTCTTAAGATAGCTATAAATGCCATCCTTACAGAATGCTTTGATTTAAAAAATTAAATGTTTTAAATAATTTTTTTCAGAAATGCCGTTAATCAAACTTGTAACAGTGACAGCTACAATTTATGGACACCTTCTACACTTAGCAAGTGCTTTACAACTTACATACGTTAACTGGCTATACTTAATCCTTAGTAATCCAGGAGTACCACCACTATCTCTTTTCACTAATAAGGAAACTGAGGCTCAGAAAAGTTAACTAGTTGCCGGTGATGGCACAGAAGCAAGGGAACACAGTCAGCACCTGAAATGCACGGTCTGTGTGTGGCAGACCACACAGTCCCCCTTTACTTTTAAATTGTGCACTAGGAAAGAAGTACTAGGTGAGCAGACATCTGATGGTAGCATCCATCCAAGGCATCGCTCAAACAAAAGAAGCCTTTTCTAACTCACAGTTGGACTGGCAGGTCCCAGAATTAATTTACAAAATTCTACTGTCAACACACACACTCCCTCCTTCCAGTGAGAGTAAATGACCTCTTTCCTCTAACTGAGGAAGCACAGGGAATACTTTCCCCATTTATAAAAGTAAAATATTACAAGCTCAAGAGAACCCAATGGAATCTGTTCAATTAGACTAAGCTTATAAAACTCCTCTCACCTCTCTTACTACAGGGAACAGTGCTGGGCCTTCGATGAGTAACACATCAGTTACAGAACTGAACCACAAGCCTCCATGTGATAACACCCAGCACAGACAGTACTGGTCATGTGGCAGACACTGGGCTAGGAGCTTTATCTGTATTACTCATAATCATCCTAACAAGCCTATCAAACAAACACCAGTACCATTCCCATTTTACATGTGAGAAAACTGAAGTCCAGAGGGGTTAGGTAATTGGTGTAGGTCACATAAATGAGCTGACATGTGAACCTGGGTTTACCTGACTTCAGAGGCTAGGTTCTTTCTCCTCAGAAGACAACGGGTTCCACTTTAAAATCTTTTACTCTAAGATTTCAGATACTAACATTTCTCCACAGGTTTAAGATCATCTACTTACAACAGATTTTTACATGTCTTTGAGTCATATTATCACAACAGTCCATAATTTCCAATATGTGCCATGGAATGGCAATTATTTGATATAAACACTACAAAAAACCCTGCATTTTCAAATAAGCATCAATCTCAAACACCCAGCATGAGACCTGTAAATTTTTGCCATAGTATTTTTATATCTAGAACCAATTAATATTAAGTTTTCACAAAACTGTAAGACTCAGAATCAACTGCCTTCCTATCCCCAGGAACTCTATTAAATGACATGCTGCCATTTGCAGAGCCCTGTCCAGGCACCAGCTCCTGGAGGCATGGAGATGACTGCGAGGGGGCTCTGCTGCAAGAGGGCTTGCAGACAGTGAAGAAGGGACATCACAGGGCAGAGAAGCTGAAAAGGGGTCAGTGGAAGAGATGCTCAGCCCAATCCAAGGACTGGAGAAACCCTGAGGCAGCCAGAGGCCGATGACAACAAATGGCATTGATACCAGAAGAACGTCTCCAGCTGGGGTAGTGGTGCCTTCTACCCACAGAAATACAACAGGATGAGTGGGTTACTTTTTGTTTTGTGCTGTGATGAGATAATGAGTTTACTGTTTAGAGGCGCTGATAAGAGGTACCCAGATGACACCAGTAAATAGTATACTCATACTCACAGACCAGCAAGTAACATATCTATACTTAACATACACAGAGGCGCCTGCAGCTCGGGCTGGAAGTGTGTATCCTGACAACACATACAGCAAGAAAAGCACTGGGTCAGAAATGAAACCTTAAGCAGCACCATGTCTACGTGACACGTGAGAAGAACCTGTAACAGTGATCTAGGACGGGGGGTTTGAATTAATAGTGGGGGCAGAAGCAGGTTCAGGGTCTCAAGGGCATAGGAAGCAAAGTCTTCTAGGGTGGGGTTTGGGGTGAAGGTCCAAGGGGGAGGTGGGGAAGGGGCTTGTTGACATTAATTCCTGTTCAATACAGACACTGGAAGAATATGGAAAGAAAATGGCCGGGGACAGGCATACAAGATCTATCTGAAACTTCCCTTCCATGTCAACTGTTTTAATAGATTAATAAAAATTTTTAAAAAGATGGCATGTTTATAGGTCAAAAATACTTTAAATTCATATCTTGTTAAACAAAAAAAATCATTTACAAGGCTAACTCCACTCTCAAAAGGGAAGCATCAAGAACTAACTGCCCTAAGCTCCACTGAAAAATGCAGCTCCTCTCATGCTCTTAACTAAGCTGCACGCCCAGAATACTCTGCACACCTGGACGATGAAACAGTCAAACCCCATGGAATCAAGAGAATAGATACAACTTAAAATTGACTATTAGCTGACTTCTTTCCAACACCCAGCTGGGGAACAGCATGTGTTGGTTGGACAGAAACCCTTAGTTTCTACATCAACCCTTCCCTTGAATCGATGCCAGCTTCTGGCCATTACTGTTGGTTTGCATATTTTAAGGAGCGGGCAGGTAAAAAACCAGTTTCACTGTTGATCTTCCACAATATGAAGTTCAAGTCTCTTAGCATCACCTAGTGGTTTGTTCAATAATTGTACGTAACAGAACATTCCAAGTAGACACATATCTACAAAATTAAAAGGCAAAAACTCTGAAACATAATGCAGAACCAAAGGATTCATTAGTTAATGCACAAAACTAGCTTCTTTTCAAGCCTTTAACATTCTTTGAAAGAGCTTTTGGTACAATATTCATAAATGTAGATTAATAAGTCTTCAGAGACTTAGGAAATAGACACTGAAGAATCTAGAGTTCCTTAATGATTATGCTGTAATTCTAGAAAATTTTTCTCTACTGTGGCAAGTCTTCCGTAAGCTAAAAATACAGAATCATTCTGTTATTACTATCTCCCAAAGATCCTAAACACTACTCTGAAAGTTAAGACTAATGACTGTAACCAGTCTTCCCTGAAGGCATGTAAGAGTTGCACACTGTATCTCCATAGCAACAGACACCATCACTGGCTACCTTGTATTAGGGGTATATAGCTCCTTCCCTAGATAGGAAGCTTCTTATAGACAACACCTTCACACTGCTAACTACTCGGCTGAGTCTTCCCCATCCAGATAACAGGGCTTCATGGCCTGTCCTTAGCCTGATGGTGCCATCCCTATTAGTTACATCAAGTCTCCTCCTCGCCTCCTTTCTCCACAACCCTCTGCAAATGATTCCTTCTACTGATAAGAGCTGCCATCTATTCCCTTCCTGTCTTATTCATTAGACAACCCTCAAGGCAAGGCCAATCGTTACTCACTGACCTAGGGAGTGAATGGCATACTCTAAGTACATATTAGACAGTGACATGGGATGAATTAAACATCTGGAGACCAAAGTTGTTGATTATGGTAAATGACTGCATTACAATTTGACAGAAATGACCCAGGGAACTTAAAGGTCATTCTATCACTTGGTTCAGAAAGCCTCCAGGAGCACCCCTGGAAAAGCAGACAAGGGCAAGAGTCCAGGAAGACAAATCAGACATTTGGGTTCACGCCCTGGCTCTGCCACTTCATCCATTTTACACTCTGGAGCAGATGACTTCACTCCTTCCTCACCTGTAACAGAGACTACACCACAATCAGCTATGGGCAGGCTACTGTGTGATAATATAAAACACGTATAGAACACACCTAGCAGGGTTGTCAGCTCATTACAGACACTCCATAATCCTTATTAGAAAATAAAAGAGCTAATATTAATTTATGGATGAGTTTTAGAGAACCAACAATTTTCAGTACTCCAAGAAGAAATGTTAGCTTAAATTCCTTAAAATTAAGTTTTGTCAATATATATTAATAAAGTTCCATTTTAAAAGGGTTGAAAGATTGTAAAAAATTAAGATTAATGACCTAGGATTTTCTCTTAAAACCAAATATCCAAACAATTTAAAAATTCATTTTTGTAACATTGAGCCTTCCCCCCACCCAAACAATTTCAATAGCCCCAAACTGAGCCAGACACTAACTTCTGATGAAGTTCGTTGGTGCGCTTCTCCTCTTCTCCCTCCTAGTGAAATAGTACAGACGCAAAGACCACTCTAATTCCTGTAGTCACCCGTCACTATTATTGAATCCTGTTAAAATGAATGAATCCTATTGCTATAATTCAAGTCAATTATTCGTGACTTGCAGACAAACCAGCATGAAGACTGCTTTTAATTTTTTCACATAACTCTTGGCTCTATTTAAGTTCCTTTTAAAACAGTATCACCATTTCTATTACTATTTTATTCCTAGCCCAAAGTACAATAAGCAATATAATTATAAAAATGAAAAGAATCAAAACCAGAAAAGACAGTCATAAAGGAGAGAAAGCAGGGTTATTTCCTGAGGTTGAAACTGTAAATCTGACATGTGGTCCCAAGTCAGACCTGTTGGTAAGCTTTTTTTCCTTCTTTTAGGGCAAATAATCACAAGTGTACTATAATAACAAACTTTCTCCTCTTTTTCAATTCACCATTGTTGGTGTAACTTTACTACTCAGATCCATTCAGAGATGGCTTCCCTAATCCACCTTTCTCACAGGAGTTGGTGAGTCTCCCTAAAACAATGTTATTGGAATGGTACAAAATGCCAGAGTGGCTCCACATCACATAAATGAGAAACTGAAACTGATGCCTTCACTTTTGTAATAGCTCAAGCACTAAATGGCTGAATTAATGAAATCAACTTTATGAAACTGACATACAGAAAAATTGAGTGATTAATATTCTTTCTTGTATTTTAAGACATAAATAGTAGCTCACATGTTGCAATATACCAAATGAAATGATTTATAAACTCAGTGGCAATACTACCTGTATAAACTTTTAAGCCAACATAAGCTATGATTATTACTATACACATTTTACACATCAAATTTTGTTTCCCTAAAATTAGGATTTAGAGGTTATACTACCATTTAAAATCCATGAAAACACAAGGTGCAGAACTTTCACTGATTCAATAACTGGCCCATAACTGACATTTTGATATGCTGACTTGCTTTTCTATCACCTTCCTAATTGTCCAGAACATTCTCCAAGTGTTTTTGTTTTTCTCATTATATCACTTCGGAAGAAGATATGTTATCTTGGTTACCTCCTCATGTGGAGGACAGCAAAGTGACCCAAATGTACCACTATCCATTGATTACAGATCAGCTTATGTTTTATCAAGCAGAGGGATCTCAGTTTAGGTCTATAAAATAGAGACATATCATAAATATCAGTGAGGACATATGCATATCGAATCAGATATGGATTGAACTCTCAATCCACAAGGGTGGACTCCTGTCAACAGGTGCTATACCTCTTTTTAGCTTAGGGAGTGCTACATTATCGCTACTTTGGAGAACTTGAAGAGAAAATGCAAAATATTTGAGAAATCATTTTCCCAGGAAGAGGGAGGAGTATAAATATGATCTATAAACCACCAAAGCAAAGATCAGTAATAGGATAAATTTTTGGTTATGGACACAGAAATTCATTTTCCCAAGCAGATCCAACTTGTAATGATTTTGTTGCTCTCTCCATTACTGTGTTTCAGTTGCAGTGTTCTTCCCTTCCATCTCCTTCTTAAATAGGGTTTATATTTAAGTAACAGCCAATGGAACAAAATGATAACAAACAACCTACACTATGATGATGGCCCTGCCACCAAGACATTGAGAGCAGAACCCATTAATATAATGGATAAACAGTTTACGAGTAATCAAGAGGTGGTTGTATTTCACTTCGAAATGCCTTAAAGTAAGTGATTTTTGTATTTTTTTTAAAGTTCATCTGTCATCCTAATTAGTATTTCACTTGTGGTTATACAAAAATTAGCTGGCACTTTAAGCAGAGGCTTAATGACAGGGCTGAAGATCCAGAAATGTTAACATCCAAAATAAATGAACCTGAGATCCAAAACTGGCTGTAGATATTGACATTATTCTACAAATTCAAAAAACAGTTGACAATGTCTGAACTGCTCCCTTCTCCTTTTTCCCAAAAGCTAGTAAGTATAATGATAAACACAAAAATTACTCTCTCAGTAGAACCAGTAAGATGCTAAAATAGGGTAAATGCTATGATAACCAAAATCAACAGATCTTTTAATGGAGCTAGAATTTCAGTTAAGTGCTGCTTAAAATAAGTGAGCCTACGCTTAAAAGCATGTCCACTGACGGATAGTTCACGGTAGTGGATGTGACATAACAAATTAAATATATTTTTAAAATCATTTTTATAAAGTAAATCTCTAAGTAGGAGAATATGACAAAGGGGGAAAAAATTCCAAACAATAACTAGAATCTTCTGCCTTATCTTACAGAAACTAATATTGAAAACTGTCAGCAACCACATTCTATATTTCTAAGGTTCAATAAACAGGCTAAAAAAAATAAAGTATTTTAAAAGAAACCAAACTTTTGCTCAGATAATTAATTCATCTTTGTAACTGGCCTAATCAAAATAGGATTAAGAAAATAAACGTGGGAGCGGATGGGGGAATACAGTACATCAATTCAAAAATAATTACTTGGATTGTAGCAATGCTCTCCGCTAATACAAGTCACTAAGAACTCCTACATTCACAGTATTTTACAAAGCAGGTTAACATTAGATTTAGCAGGTTAATTAGACTTTAACATACAAAGAACAAAGCAAACTATGTATCAAACCACATTTAAGTCATATGACTAGAATGTTTTAAAACATTTAAAATGAAGCTTTTCTTTCTTATTGTAAATACTTAGAAAATTTCTTAGGATTGGGAGGTTCTCCTTTGTGAAGTAATTTTTAGGAACAAAAGTATAATTACCATGCCTTCAAGATTTTCAACTTAGAATGCACATTTTTAAAAGCATCCCACCATGCATTTCTCATTGTATGTTAAAATAACCTTTTAACTAAATGATCTATACAGAGACTTATACTGTCTTATCCTGACTGTAACAGCATTCCCTTGTAATGAACACATTCTAAAAGCTCTAATAAAAAAAATCACTCGATTGTTAAAAATAGGTATGAAGTCCAAAATGATGACTGGCTTATCAATTATCTTCTCTTTTTTTTTAATCTTCACCTGAGGATAGTTTTTCCATTGCTTTTCAGAGAGAGTGAAGGGGGGAGGGGGGAGAGAAATAGAAACATCGATGAGAGAGAGACACAACGATTGGCTGCCTCTTGATCATGTGCCAACCAGGGCTGGGCATTGGGCCTGCAACCAAGGTAAGTGCCCTTGGCCGCAACTGAACCCAGGGCCCTTCAGTCCACAGGCTGACGCTCTAACCATTGAACTAAACCGGCTAGGGCAATTATCTTCTCATTTTAAGAGAACTGCAGACACCAAGAGTATTCAAAATAATGTATTTTGTATAAATAAAATGCTCACTTAAAAAAAAAAAAAAAGTATTGCTTGCTATCATCTTACTGCCATCAAAAGACTGTTTTATATTTGATGGAATTCTGACCACTCACAAAAGGGTATACGTTTTACAGCTTGCTACTGCATTCCTCCTCCTCCTGGCAGTGCTGTCAGGTGCTTCAAAATGTACAATTAGAAAATATCACAGAAAACCTAAATAAGCTTATTTTATCTTGGCTAATGAGGTAAGAATCTGAAGAGTAGGCTACTAAACATGGTATGAAACATATATGCTCCTCTATATTTCTGACTTTATACTTTAACTTAAAAAACTGTAAAGTATGCAGCTTTATATTTTTATTGTGAATTGGTTCTACTTTTGAGCCATAGCACTTCAAAATAAAGCCTTAACTTTGAGTCAAACTGTTAATTTTTCTTTTCGTGTCAAGAGCTGACTTTGATGTGCTAAAACTAAGTGAAACCCATTTACTCAATCCAATAGGCATTAAAACGAAAAACCTCAAGTGCTTTTTTATATTTTAAAAAATACAGAAACAGTGCAAAGTGAGTCCAAATCAGGAATTATACCAAAGATGTACAATAGTTGTAACAGACAGCACAAGTCACAATGGAACAGAAGTACTGGATCAAAAGGCAAGAAATGGAAATGTCATTTGTCAACAGAAAAGGGCTGGTAAGAGACACAGACTTAGAGACAGAGGTTTTTCACTTAGCATAAAGGTATGACAACCCCCTCCCATGTTGCTTATATATTATTTTCCTTTTAGGTAACATGCAAGGCACAGGCATTCTTCAGAAATTCCTATTAACACATGGGTAACCTACTATTGCTCTGGGTAACCATCTATCACCACAGCTTATAAGCCCAGACTGTCTCAAACTTCTCACTCAACAGGTGATGAGATCTGCTCCCCTCTTCACTTTCGACCAGTATCTTTTGAACTATACCTGCGATCTTTATGGCTACAGGATCCTCTGAAACTGGAACAAGCCCTTCCTTGACTTCAGCCTGCTTTTCAGAGATCAGGGGAGATGTGGCAGGAGGGGAATACTTAGTTTCCACAGAAGCCACGGGCAAGGAGGAAGAGGGCTTAGAATCGTGAAAAAGACTGGCCCATGACTTAGGCTGACTGATGGGAGTGGTGCCCACCACAGAGGCCGGGGCATCTCCAGGAGGGGAAGTGCTCTCAGCCTTAGCTGGGTCCGAGTCCATGCTTTCCACAGTGTGCAACTCCACCCCGTTGGCAGCTGAGACCTCACCCAAGGATTCAAGTATTTGTCCATTAGCAACTCCAAGGTTTTCAGTAGTATCAGTCCCAATGTAAGAGTGAGCCACAGCTGTCCTCAACAGGCTGTCCCTGCCAGCCTCTGCAGGAAGGCAGGACTGTTCAAAGTCAGGCCCCTGGCAGCCCTCAGGTTGCCCTGCAGTCCTAGCATTGCTGTCCAGGGCTCTGGGGAAAGAACCACCAGGCGCAGCGTCACTAACGAAGTCCGTGGAGTCCTGAGGGCTACTACAAGTCCTGGGTGTCCCCAACAAGGGCATGTTGCCCATCAACTCTACATCCTCTGTGCCTATGCTGTTCAGGACTGCTGGATTGGCATGGCCATTGACCAGCGCTTCCGAAATACTACCCTCGCTGCCATCTTTCAAGTAACTGTAATATCCAGGTGGACGTTTTTTCTTCTTTTTACGCTCCCTTTGTCCAAGACCACCAGAGGCGCCATCATTTTCCAAAACTTCCACATCCGCATTGGAACTGCCATCCAGATCAAGGGCAGAGCCTGAGTACTGGCAGTCAATGGAGCTGTAGTTTGCTTCTTTATCTATGTCATCGGGGGTCTTTTTGGAAGTTGTGCAACTAAGAATAAATTCAGGGGCCTGAGGATTCAATGTGCTTGAAATACTGTAGTTGGGAGTTCTCTGCAAAGTGTCATTGGGTTCAATTACTTCATTAACACCAAACTCGATTCTCTGATATTCTTGTCCTATTTAGAAAGAAAACAGCCAGTAAACATCCCATTAGTTAAGAATACAGCTATACAAACTATAAAAGTATCAATAATTATTTTCTCTTTGAAAACTGAAACGCTATAGTCTTCTTCTAATTAACAAAGCTGACATTTTATTTCTCTGAATAATTAATTGGCTAAAATAACAACTATAAAATTATATTTAATTTGGGGATATGAAAAACAGCCTGCATGTACCTTCTACTTTTAGCGTCGCTAATGGAGACTTTCAGAAGGTAGAAATTAAAATAAAATTATAATATAAAGCAAATAATATTCTGCCTATCTAAAAACACCCCTCAATGAAATCTGACTTTACTAGTTTTCTTTATGCCTGAGAGCAACATATAAGCTTTTTAGACAATTAAAAGAAAATCACGCCCAGCCAGAATGGCTCAGATGGTTGAGTGTCGTTCTGTGCACAGAAAGGTTGCAAGTTCGATTCCCAGTCAGGGCACATACCTGGGTTGCAGGTTTGATCCCTGGGAAAGGTAACTGAGATGTTTCTCTTCCACATCGAAGGTGGCTTCACAACATCCCCCCCCATAAAGTCTAAGCATGCCCTCAGGTGAGGATTAAAAAAAATAAGTAAATAAAAGAAAATCATGACGACAAACTTAGAGACTTAAAATAATTGCTATAAATATATGGCTTCTACAGTTAGTATAATTTAGTAATTCAAAAAGTATAAACTACACCAAGAATTAAACCTCTATATAAAAGTATACTTCAGAAGCACTTTTTCAAATTATCCATCTCCTGATCTCCTCCACTGACAACCTTAACTGAAGTCTGAAAATAGCCTTGCATGAATGCACATTAATTTTCTATTAAATAAATTCATACTGGATTAGCTCCATCAGTGGTGAAGGTACCTCCAAAAATACCAAAAGATAAAGTCAGGCCATGAACTTTTAATAATCTCTTTGGAAGCCTTCAATACTTCCTTCCAGTTAACAACAATCTAGATATTCTAAGATATGTTTTTCATAGATCATACCTCTGAAATTAAGGTTGAGTTTCAGAATCAACTGTGTCTTTCAACAGACACCAAGCATCAATGTCAGCTTATAATTGATAAAATAAAGTTATAAATAAATTTTGAAGTTAAGAACACATGCCTTATAATTCATTTTTAGTGTATAACTGAAGACTTCTCCAAGTCTAGCATAAGAGGCCAATTTTTTTTCAAGGTATGTATTTCAAGGAAAAAAAATAATACCAAAAGAATTGTGTTCCATTACAGAGAATTAAATATATTTTACCTTGGAAGTCTTTTTATAGAAGGAAAAAGCCCCAAAGAGAAAGCTGTGTGCAAGTTAGTGAGGGGCAAGGGCCTATTCTGCTAATTCTTCATTTGTTTTAATAAAACACCCCTTCCTTGGGATTGGGAGGGGGGAGAACTGCACAACAACAAAAAGTTCCTGAAAAAAATTACACTTACAGCAAGTTTACATATAAAGCCACTAATATGACAATTTGAATCCTTTGGCCCCTGAGCACTGATTTTTTTGCTACCTTATTTTGAAAAGAATCACCAAAGAGCAGTTAATTTCTCTATTATACCTAAAAGTGAACTGCCCCTTTGCTTATAGGCATCACCTATTCTATGATGTTCAGATGGGACAATGATGCTACATGGACTAAAACTGACGTATGTAAAGAAGTGAAGAACACTCCCCTCATGGAGACTACACCTTTTGCAGACTGTGGTGTATATTGTGTCATGCATCTTGTACAAGATTTTGAGGATTTCCAATACACACGGTGCCTTCCAAATCTCAGTTCTTAATCTCATCACACCATAAAACATTCTAGAAAGTGATGTGACATTAATGGAACCATTACAATATGCTATGGCTATTATCAAAATATTTACCCAGTGTAGCATTTGATCATATCACTAAGAGGCAGATTCCTACCCAGGACAGTTCTTTCTTTTCTTTTTTTCCGATATGGAATTTCACAGGTGTAGAGAATTTAGAATATGACATAAAGGGCATATTCCTTCTTTTGTTAAATTTTTAATCCTCACCTGAGAATGTTTTAAAAATTGATTTTAGAGAGGAAGGGGGGGAACTGAGAAACACTGATTGGCTGCCTCCTGTACACACCCAATCCGGGATGGAACCCACAACCTAGGTATGTGCCCGGATCAGAAACTGAACTTGCAACCTTTTGGTGGGACGATGCTCCAACCAACTGAGCCACCCAGCCAGGGCAACAGTCCCTTTTCTTACTCAGGAACACTCAACATGGACACACATGTACACTGCACTGCAAGGCAGAGAGGTCAGCTTTACAAAGCCCAATTTGTCAGGCTGGAGGACTGGTGAAGTCCTGCAAACTCATTCTTTGAACAACCCAATCAATATAATGGGTACATGGGAACTCAATGCTCAGGTCAGGTAGGCCGTGGGTTTGTTGGAAGAAAGCAAGCCAATTCAAATATGACAATTACATCCTCACACAGTGTTTCTCAAAGTCTGCTCACTGCAGCACTCGTAGCGAAGTCTCCCATCTCTAGCCTATGCCACTGGGAAGATGGTGGGGCCACTAACTGAACTAGAAAGATAGGTGTAATATGAAAGGAAAAATAATGAAACATTTTAAAACACTGCGTAAACATCTGCAGTATGCTCACTATGTGCAAAGTACACAGACACAGAGAAATCTGACACAGATAAAAATGCTGCTCCAAAGGCTGGGCAGCAGGGCAAAGGCCTTTGAGTCCCTCCAGCTTCATTTATTTTATTCTCAACCTAAACCATCATTAGAACTGCTCTTTCCCTTATGATTTTCTATATCACGGTTTCTTATAAAACTGATAATTTTAGATATACTCACTTTCTGATTTTACTATAAAGAGTTTAGATAGTCTTTTCAAGGTTTATATTTAAACCTAAATTATAATTAAAACCCCTTTCACAGATCTGACCATGTTAACAAAACATGGAACCAAATCTCTGGCTCTCAAAGAAAAGGTCTAGCTTTCAGTTTCTCCAAGGCCAGCCAGGGCCTTTGACGTAACCCAAACTGAAAAATGGTCTAAACAAATTTGACCTGTACAGTGGCAGCCTGCTATTATTAACTAAAGGACCCTACTGTTATTTAAACACTGGGCACTTAATACAAAATCACTGCATCTCAACAAGTACCATCTCTAGGAATCAGCTCATTGTCTGCGACAGAGACCAAAAACAAGTAACAAACCAGGAGGCAAAGAGCCCTAGCCAGTTTGACTCAGTCGTTATAACATCAGCCCACGAACTAAATGGTCTCAGGTTTGATTCCCAGTCAAGGGCACGTACCTTGGTTACAGGTTTGATCCCCAGTCCCGGTCAGGGCACGTGCAGAAGGCAACCAATCAATGTGTATTTCTCACATTGATGTTTCTCTCTCTGTCTCTCCCCCTCCCACTCCCTCTTAAAAAAAAAAAAAAAAAATCAATGGAAAAATATCCTTGGGTAAGAATTAACAAAACAAAAGAAGTTACCTGAATTCCCAAAAGCATTCATGACAGATGGGGTCATAAATGTAAAACTGCAGGAACAAGAGATTCAAGCTGCCTCTGGGCGGTGCTAAGAACACACACTCAAGAGATTCACCAGCTTGGGCCCAGCAGCCTCTGTACCCAGACTGAAAGCCCGCTTCAGAACTCTGACAGAAAGGACTGGCTATGATGAACATACCTGTGCCAACGGGAACTGCTGAGGAAAAAATGGAACTGAACAACTAACTACTTCCTCAACTAAACCCTGAATGTCTGACACTATGAAGCAGAGTCAACTCTTTAATTCATTAGTCAAAGTGGTTCAGTGATTAAATCTACTACAGTTTACAGCCAAAACATCAAGCTGTAAGGAAATGTTTATTTAAAAAGTATGAATAAACAGGAAAACACTGTTTGCAGGTACCCTGCCCACCCAGCACATATGGCCAGAATCTACATCAGGGAAATAAAGGAGAGAACAAGCTTACCATCATGTAGATCATCGGCAGCCTGTGTGCCACACAGAACCGTTCCATTGTATGGAGGAAGCTGCATGGGGAATCAAAAACATTTTAAGTCAACAAAATGTTAAAACCCAACATGTGCTACTTCATTAAAGCAACACTTCATTAAAACTCTTTATCCATGTAACTTCTTCTCATGACATTGTTACCAACATAACACACATGGAGAGACAATAAAATTAAATCATCTTCATTTAAGAAAAAAATACCATAGGAATGCTTTTAATTATTTATTGTTATTAAGCAGGTCCAAAAATGAGGCAAAAAAATAAACTCCAAATGGCAAGTCAGCTGCAATAAAATGCTTATGATATATCCTTTCGTATCACAAGATGATAGTGACTGCCCATGAACACCACAGCCACCTGTCTTTGTTCACTGGTAAAGAAGGCTCTTAGTGACCATCTGCACTTCCTGTTCACTATCACTACATGTCAGCACGGCCAGGCCCATGGGCAGAGAGGGGAGAGAGCCCATTGGGAAAGAAAAGTCTGGGAATCGTGGCTCCCTTTTTAATACAGTGCTTTAAATAACCAAATTAACAGCCTGAAATCACATTCGTTGTTTGGAAGAGATCAAACAAACTGGCAAGTGTCTGACCTCTTTGTAAAAAGCAGAAAGGTATTATAAATACATCAGATTTTTCTGCTTCCTACCTATTCCATGATATCTAGGAGCTGGAAATGTTCTAAACGGGTATGTCTGAGATAAGGAAGTTTAGATGGGAAGGGAAGTAGACAAATAATTGTTACCTGAAGGGAGACCAAAAGAACACAAAACACAGGGTTTTTTTCAAACTCTGCTCACTGCAGCATTGGCCCCATGCCTGCGTGGGGTCCTGGAGGCACCCAGGTGATTCCTATGCCCATTACTGTTGAGAACTATTGCTTATGTGGCTTCCTCAGCTGATTTCTCCAGCTAACTCTTAGCAAGTCAATTCAATAATCAGATAAAAGCTTATCACTCCAAGTAACCAAGTAAGTTCTCTCCCCAGAGAATTAATGACAAATAAGAAGCTAAGAAAATGTGCTATTCAAAAGCAACTGACCGCTTTCAGGATTTGATAACTGCACATATTTCCGCCATGCGGGGGCACCCTACTATTCTTCACACTGACACAAAAGGAGAAAGTATTCTGTATTCAGAGAAGCACTACACTGGCTCTGCACCTTAAGTGCAAAGACCATTCATTCCACACACCATTCAAACACTTGCACCATGTGCTCCAGCATTTACCGCTCGCGCAAACATAGGGAGCAGAAAGGTGCATTTGAGAAAGGCACAAATCGGGGTCATGTTCCTCTGCAGTCACAAAAGAAGTTGAGCAGATTCCCATACACAGAATGCTTTCTCTTTTCCTATCAACAATACTGGGGTGCCCCCTGGTGACAGAAATTTATACAATTTTAAGTCACTAAAAGTTTTTCTTTTTCTTTTTTAGTCTCCCCATATTTTAAAATCTCATTCAGTGGCAGAAGCAGGATCCCGAAAGACACCACCCAGCAGACCCCAGAGCAATACTGCCATTTTCTATTAGTGTGTTTAAAACACTTATTTTGATATATATATACTTACCTGGTTAGAGTGTAACTGTGGGAATTACTGAATGCTGGAGTTAGTTCTGGCCCAGAAGAAGTGTGTGAGTGTGTGTGTGTTTCTTTTTTTACTCGAGAGGCACCTGGTACCTTTAATTCAACAAAACCTCCATCACTCATAAGCCCTTCAGTCTGTGGTAACTGGGTATAATAAATACACAGCAGAATAAATTGTAATTAAAGTTCCCTCTTTATACGACTACTTATAAGAGCACAAAATATAAAAACCAATGCAAGAGCATAAAATCTTTCACACAAAGGTAAACTGAGCAATGTAAAAAAAACAAAATCTAGTTACATTAGATACAGTCAAATCATCTTAGTCTGAAATAGTGCTAACAGTCTTGTGAAGACAAAACTTGGGACCTTTGGTAAGGTAATGTTTTAAAATCTTTTTGGTGCTCCCACCATTTGTTCTGCTAAAAGATCCTCACAAACCCTAAATATCTCCTCTGGAATCTCATTAAGACACCAAACCACTGAGAATAACTGTCTTAATTCTATCACACACACACACCACACACACATGGCATGTGCACCTGCAGCCTGCACTATCCTACCCTGAGCTTGTTATTCAGTAGCTGGTTGAGGTCTATGTGTTGCCTTCAATGATGAGAGTCTGGAAAGTTTCAAGAACAACTAGCATTCTCTCCCTATTTTGAACACCAATAACATGATTATGACTGGGGTTCAAAACATAGTTTTTCATAAGCTGACTGTATTTTTTTCAGTTGGAGAAATTCATTTTTAAGTTACCCTGGCTCCTAAAATGGAGCACAGCTTTAGAAAAGATATCAGTTACCTTTAAAAGTTTATATAGCCATGCCTCATTTTACTGCACTTCATTTTACATATGCTCTTCGCAGATATTGCAAAGAAAACACCTCAACATCAAGACAAGACCCTCCACCAGCAAAAAGATTATTACCCGCTGAAGTCTCTCAAATAATGGTTAGCAGTTTTTAGCAATAAAGTATTTTTAATTAAGGTATGTACTTTGTTTTTTTAGACAATATTACCACACACTTAACAGACTAGTGTAAACTTTTATATGCACTGGGAAACCAAAAAATTTGTGTGACTCACTTTTTACTATAATATTCACTTTGTTGCAATAGTCTGAAAGGGAACCTGCAATATCTCCAAGGTATGTCTTTAACATCACTCAGCTGAATTGTTTCTTCTGATTCTGTTAAACTACTGACCACCCTATTTTGCCAGAGGCAAGCTCTCAAACAAGAAAATACAGAGAGACAAAAAACTCTCAGCTAAGAGGAATGATGCTTTTGTGGAAAGAATGTTTTTATACTTGAACATTTATAGTTTTATAAATTGTTTATTTTTTATAAAATTGTTTTTATAGTCTACATTTCTCAAATTTGGTTTTTCACTTCTTGGCCCCAAGTAAAGGGGGAAAAAATGCTTCATCAAGGTCCTAATAGCCAAAAAAGTGTATGAGGAATAATTGGTCTGGATTCTAATTTATGCCACATGGTAGGAACAATGGAGGTAAGAGGTACAATTACTTTACCTACAAGATAAAAGGCCAAACAAACGATTATGCAAAAGTGAGATAGCATCACTCACACACCCACTGATCCAACCACACATCACCACATTCAACAGTCAATGTCCTATATTATTATATTACTATAATCCAAACCCCCGAATTGTAATAATTATATATGGAGGACAATAACTTGGCTCATTCAGGTTAATTAGCCTGTATTTCCCTTTTGTGGGTTACTGGGCCACATGTGATTTTGATAGACAACACTTGTCATACCCTACCCTCATATTCAATAAATGCTCAAAAGAAAAACCCCAAACAGGCCCAGACACACTAAGATTTCTGACTATAATTCATTTTGATGAGACACAGCCATTACTTCTGCAAATAAAAAGTCTGACAGTCCTTGCCAGTGTGGCTCAGTTGGCTGGGCACAGTACTGTGCACCAGGTTGCTAGTTTGATTCCCGGTCAAGGGCACATGCCCTGGTTGTGGGCTAAATACCTGGTAGGGGGTATGCAGGAGGCAGTCCTGCATTGATGTCCTGAATTGATGTTTCACTAACACATCGATGTTTCTCTCCCCCCCCATCCCTTCTCTAAAAATCAATAAACTATTTAAAAAAAAAGTCTGACATACCTTTACCATCAGAATCTTCATATCTACCAACATTTGTTACACACTAGGTATTACACCATATATTAATGACTTCCCAACTTTTCTGTGACGTAAATAAGCATTCTCCATTTTCAAATTTTTTTTTAAAAGGAACAATGAGCCCTGCCGGGTGTGGCTCAGTGGTTGAGCGTCGACCTGGGATCCAGACGATCGGGGTTCCATCCCCAGTCAGGGACATGCAGGAGGCAGCCAATCATTGATGCTTCTATCTCTTTCTCTCCCTCCCCTTTCCTCTCTCTGAAATCAATATATATTTTTTTTTTAAAAAAAGAGAAAAAGAAAAAAAGGAACAATGAGATGGAGGAAATTGCCCAAGACCACAGAGTCTGGTTGTGGGGGAAAGTGAGAAAGGAACTTAGCTCTTCAGACTTGAAGTATGCTACATTTTCCACTTTCATATCACCAGGAAAACCCAAGTTTTTATTCTGACACTAACTTGCAAACAGGCGCTCACAAACCTCACACATATGCACACACTTGAGAAAAGCTTTCATGAAGTACAGAAGTTGGACTTTATCATTTTTTAAAAATTTAATTGCAAAGAGCATTTTTAGATTGTGGTGTTCTGGCAAGTACCACCATATTTTACTGTGATTCAGACAGAAATTATTTAAAAGTTGAATTGCTGGCAGAGTATATAGAATAGAACCTCAATTAATACTAACGCTTGGGGAATATGGGATCCGATTATGTTTTTCCTAATGAACTCTTATCAGAAAACACATATTCAACCCTTAAATGCTACAGAATTCTAAAATGCATAGATACATTGTATTGCTTTAGGAAATATAACATAGAATTTAGCTTTCACTATATCGTGGCTCATATCCTTAGGTTCCTTAAAATCTTAACTGTCAACATCAATGACTACAAGAGATGGAGACAGCACTGAACTATATTGACTCATTTTCTAAAATGAAACCTGATATTTTATTTTCTTTCTTTTTTCTAAATTAAAAAGAATATGACTAACAAATCTTTCTTACATCTCTAAGCTTAAATAATGCTTTCAGTATGTTATCATTTAATCATACCTCCATAACTCTAAAAAAATTAAGGGCTCTAAAAGGCTAGTTAGGTTTCATTAAAAGTTATCAAAGGGGCCCTGGCCCAGTGTGGCTTAGTGGTTGGAGAGTCGGCCTGTGAATGGAAGGGTCTCAGGTTCGATTTCCAGTCAAGGGTATGTGCCTGGGTTGCAGGTTCCATCCCTGGCTCTTGTGGGAGGCAACCAATCGACGTGTCCCTCTCACATCGATGTTTCTTTCTTTCTCTTTCTCTCTCTCTCCCCCCATCTCCACCCCCTTCTCTTCCACTCTTCCTAAAAATCAATGGAAAAAATATCCTAGGGTGAGGATTAACAACAACAAAAGTTAAATAAGATTTTACTTGATATGCTGTATACTTACTTCTCCCTCAGTTTTCCTTTTCAATGCAATTTCAAAGGTTTTTATATTTAAAATATAAATCTGAAAAAAATGTTCCAGGTAAGTTTTTATTAAACTAAAACAAAAACCATTAATCACATAAAGAGTGAACATAAAAGGAGACCTGAATGGAGAAATATGCCACAATCATGTTTAGGAAAATTATCATAAAGATGTTAATTCTCCTACAAATTAATCCACAATTTTAATGCAATTCTAATTGAAATTTCAATAGGATTTTTCATGGAACTTTTGAGATGCTGATCATAAATCCCTAAGGAAGAGCTAACAATGAAGGAGAGCCAAAATAACTTGTAAGAAGGTGTGCGAGACCAATGATAAAGTTGCAGCAATTAAAACATATGATATTGATACGGAAATAAAGCAAAAGGCCCACAGAACAGGGGACCCAGAATCAACCAAGCATATATGGAGACGCGACCTGACACAGCAGTATCACACTTAAGGGCCAAGCTCTCAGTAATGGTGCTGGGACCACTTCTACTGCCATAGGGTTATTAGATCCCACCCCCACACACATACAAAAATCAATTCAATTTCAGTTGTATTACATACTAAAGTAAAAACAAAAACCTAAGGCTTTTAGAAGAAAACAAATGTCTTTATTACCTTAGGGAAGAAAAAATTTTCTTAAAGGTGTTTTTTAAAAACCAAACAGTCAATATATTTGACATTAAAGTGAAAAGGGTGTTTCCATTACCCAGCAAAAAAAAAAGTGCATCACATACGAAGTTTAAAAGCCCTCATGCTAGGAAGAGATACCTGTAATATGCAAAACCAAAGATTATTAATCCTGAAAGTCAGTAAGAAAAGACAAATCATTTGATAAAAAATATGGACAATGGATAGAGGTCGGGAAATTCACAGAAGTGGCAATATATATCGCCAACAGGCATGAAAATAATGAAAAAGTGCTCAACGGTTTGCAATCTGGGAAATGCAAATTAAAACTGACAATCTACTTATAACCCATTAACAAAAATTTTAAGTATGCCTATACTGAAAATTAGGCAAGATTTTGTTTTTTTTAATTTTCTTCTTTTTTAATCCTCACCCGAGGATATTTTTTTTAATTTTTTTAAATATATCTTTATTGATTTCAGAAAGAGGAAGGGAGAGGGAGAGGGAGAGATAGAAACATCAATGATGAGAGAGTCATTGATCGAGCCCTCAACCTGGGCATGTGCCCTGACCGGGAATTGAACTCTGATCGCCTGGATCCTAGGTGGACGATCAACCGCTGAGCCACGCCTGGCCGGGCAGTATTTTTTCTATTGTTCTTCGGAGGGGTGGGGGGGGTGAGAGAGACATATCAACTGATTGGGGGATCGAGGCTGCAACAGAGCCTACAACCAAGGTAAGTACCATTGGCAGAAATTGAACCTGGGACCCTTCAATCGGAGGGCCAGTGTTCTAACCACTGAGCCAAACCGGCTAGGGCAAGATTTTGTTTGTTTGTTTTTAAATGTCATAGGAGTCTCAAGCACTGCTGATGTTAAAACCAGTTAGCGCCCGGCTGGACGTGGCTCAGCGGTTGAGCGTGGACCTAGGATCCAGGCAATTGGGATTCGATTCCCGGTCAGGGCACATGCCCGGGTGGGTTGTGGGCTGAATCCCCAGTCAGGGGGGTACAGGAGGCAGCCGATCAATGACTCATCATTGATGTTTCTGTCTCCCTCTCTCCTTCTCCTTTCCTCTCTCTGAAATCAATAAAGATATATTTTTTTAAACAAAACACAACACTTAGAGAGCAGATAAGCATTCTCTAGTAAAACTAAAGGTGTTTATCCCTTGCATAACCCAGCAGTTTCATTCCTAGAATATATACCCTGGAGAAACCCAGATGAGCATGAGAAGACATGACATATATGTTTATTGCAACATTTTTGTAATAGTAAAAGAACTAAAGACTAAAATGGTCCTCAACAGGAAAAAGGGTAAACTGTGGTGTGTTTAATCAATGGTATTCAGCAATTAAAATCAAAGAACAAGAACAAAATATATCAGCATAGATAAACCTAAAGAACATTAGCTTAAAATAAACTATAAAATGATCAATATAGTATGAAATGTTTATGTGTCATTTCACATAAAATGATACAATGTACTATGTGTTAATATACACATGTAGTAAATGGTAAAAACCACAGTCATAAAACAATACTTACCAATTTCAGCAGAACTGTTATTTCTGGGAAAGGGGGAATGAGATGAAAGAGGGGTATAATGGAAGTTGCAACTGTATCTGTAATGTTTTGCTATTTATAAATATAGTTAAATGTTAGTATTAGTCAAATCTGGTTGGTGGGTTCAGGCATTTACCATATCAGTTTCTGCACTTTTCTGTACATTGGAATTCCTTATGAAAAAGCATAAATTAAAAAATCAAAACTAGCCCAGCCTGACGTGGCTCAGTGGTTGAGCATCGACCTAGGATCCAGGCGATCAGGGTTCGATTCCCGGTCAGGGCACATGCCCGGGTTGTGGGCTCGATCAATGACTCTCTCATCATTGATGTTTCTATCTCTCTCTCTCTCTCTCCCTCTCCTTTACTCTCTCTGAAATCAATAAAGATATCTTTTAAATAAATAAATAAATAATATTTTTTAAAAATAAAAAATCAAAACTAAAGCATAACCATTAACTATATCCACACATATACTCAATAAAACAAAGTTCTGTCTTACCTCAACTGAAGAGCGAGGAGTCACAAAGAACTGATTGAATTCATCAGGGCTAAAATCTCCAAAAATATACTGGAAAAAAAGAGAGAATCTTTGATCACATAAACTATACAAATTATATAGTTTCAGAAAAAAACACTATATATTAAAACAATCCTATGAAATATTTGAGCTAGAATCCCCAAGGTCCTTTCTCAATTAAACAAATCAAAGGTCTGTAAAGTGAGATTTCTAGGTGTCATATTTTCCCAATTACAAACAAGAAAATACTACTTAGCCTTTTCTACAAAACTGTCCAAGAACACTGAAATTGTTAAGCTTATTTTGAAACGGTCAATTTTGTACACCAAACTCATAAGCAGAGTCTTGTTTGCAGGAGAATTTTTTGATTCACAAACATTTCCAGTTGTTCCATTTACCTTTCTGCTGACTCATGTCACTACTTCCATTTCAGTTTTCTCTGCCATACATACTAAAGAAAAGCAGAAAATGTGGTTCAAACAGGAAGAGAGGAAAATCCAAACAAAAAAAAAGGGTAATACTAATGATCTTAATGAATTATCTTTAAAAATATGTATGTAATTTTTATCTTAAAACTGCACTGAGCCCTGGCTGGTATTGCTCAGTGGTTAGAGCGTAGGCCTGAGCACCGAAGGGTCACAGGTTCTATTTCCAGTCAAGGGCATATACCTGGGTTGCAGGTTCAACCCTGGCTTGGTCAGGGTGAGTTCCGGAGAAAAGCAATCGATATGTCTCTCTCACATAGATGCCCAACCCCTTTCTCCTTTTTCCTCCCTCCCCTCCACTCTCTCTAAAAATCAATGGAAAAAATATACTCAGGTGAGGATTAACAACAACAACAAAAGTGCACTGAAACCTGATGCACAAACATATTATTTGATAGACACAAACCTAGTTGTGAACTCCCACTGCACAGAATTCTGAATGTGAATTTCTGGAAAAACAAATGGTTAAACTGCATGGAAGCAAGTTTAACAAGTGCCTGGCAATTCTTATTCTCCCTGGAGCTTCAAGAAATAAGTCACTGACAAAAATCAATGTGACTAGATTTTTACAAAGAACAATCACTCACTAATCATTCATTCATTTAATTGATAACTATTTAGCACCTACTGAGTGCTATGTACCATGATCGGTACTGGGAATAAAAATGGTAAAACAGAATTGTGGTTCCTCTGCTATAATGGAGCTGACAGTCTAGTAACTTGCAGGGAAATTTACAAGCATGTGATTCAAAAATAACCAGTAACCAAATATTATGTGGACGGATGTTTACCCATTACTACTGTAAATGTGAATAAATAACAACTAACTCCCACAGCCAGTTGATAAGAATGCATTGATATTCTGGGGGAAACATTTCCGGATGGCTCTTTTGCAGTAGCTACTGAAATTGTAAATATATATTAAAAAACAAAAACGTCTTGATATAATTTACATTTACATGCAAAAGTCCACAAAGAAACTGTGCACTGGAAGTGATGCTGTGAAGCTTTTCCTTTCCAACCGAGGCCCAGCAGGATGGCTCCCACAAAGAGTGTCAAGAAGAAGGGCCGTTCTGCCATCAACGAGATAGTGACCAGAGAACATATCATCAACATTCACAAGTGCACCCAGGAAGTGAGTTTCAAGATGCATGACCCTTGGGCACTCAAACAGATCCAGAAGTTTGCCGTGTGAGAAATAGGAGCTCCAATGTGGGCATTGACACCGGGCTTAACAAAGCTGTCTAGGCCAAAGGAATAAGGAATGTCCCATACCATACCCAGGTGTGGCTGTCCAAAAAATGTAAATATAATGAAAATCCACCAAACAAGCTCTATACATTGGTTACCTACGTACCTGTCACCACTTTCAAAAATCTACAAACAGTTAATGTAGATGAGAGCTAACTGCTGATTGTCAAAAAGTCATATAACTGCCACACACACAAAAAAAAGTAATGGTGAAAATAAGCAGAGTCCCACAACAATTTAGAAATAATCTCCTGAAATACTTTCACTATGAGCTCTGAGAGCTCTGACATCTTCACCATTGGTGGAAAACTTATGTTACTTTCACTCAGGCACAATACCAAACAATGGAAGGGAAAGGTATGTTCGTGTGAAAACAAAGCAGTAGAAAGGTGGAGGTGAAATGTATATAAAGAAATGACACTGTTGACTTGACATTCCTTTTTTTTTAAAAAATATATCTTTATTGATTTCAAAGAGAGGAAAGGAGAAGGAGAGAGAGAGAAACATCAGTGATGAGAGTCATTGATCGGCTGCCTCCTGCACAACCTCCGACTGGGGATCGATCCCGCAACCTGGGCATGTGCTCTGGCTGGGAATCGAACCCCGATCGCCTGGATCCTAGGTCAACGGTCAACCACTGAGCCACTCCTGGCCAGGCTGACTGACATTCCTTTATGGTCCTACTGCAATCAGAGATCTTTAAGTCTAAATATAAACCTCAAAATTGACTCACGAGAAAATGAAAACACAAGCCACAGACTGGGAAAAAATATTCCTGACAATACCAAATGCTGATAAGGATGTGGAGCAACTGGAACTCTCTTAATGGCTGATACAGATGCAGAATGGTACAGTCGATTTGGAAAAGAGTTTGTCAGTTTCTTATAAAGTTACTTACTGTATGACCTCAGCACTCCTAGGATCTTACCCAAGAGAAATGAAGACCTAAGTCCACAAAACAAAACAAAACTGTATACTGATTACAGCAGCTCTATTCATAATCTCCAAAAACTGGAAACAACCCAAATGTCCATCAAAAGGTAGATGTGGTACACCTCTGCAATGAAATACTACTCAATGACTCAAAAGCTCATACTAAGTGAAAGAAGCCACACTTAAAAGGCTACATGTTGTATGACTGCACTTATATAACATTCTAGAGCAATAGAAAACAAACCAATGGTTGTCAAGGTCTGGGGAAGGACTGATTACAGAGAGGCACTAGGGAACTTTTTGGTTGATGAAAACATTCATCACAGGGGAAGCCTGTTGGAGAAAGTGACCTTAATTGCCAAGGAAACGCACACCTGGGTATTAAAATACTGATTTCAGTCCTCATATAGGAATAGACACCAGCCCAGCTGGTGTGGCTCAGTGGTCCAGTATCGACCCAGGAACCTGGAGGTCATGGTTCGATTCCCAGTCAGGGCATGTGCCCGAGTCATGGACTCCCTCCCCAGTGGTGGGCGTGCAGGAGGCAGCTGACTGATGATTCTCTCTCATCAATGATGTTTCTAGCTCTCTCCCTCTCCCTTCCTCTCTCTGAAATCAATAAAAACATATTATAAAAAAAGAAAAAATAGACACCAGAGACAAGTGAAGGAAAAATCAACAGCAATAGAGAATTAGTATTAAAAATGAAGGGGGTGGAGGGATGAGTAAATACAGCAACACAAGAAACAGAAGAGAACTTTTAAAAATTCTCATTTGTATCCTTAAAGAGATCCTGGCAGATAAAATAAGCACAGACTACCATGAGAAAGGACCTATTAGAAAATAAGAAGTGTTCACGGTAGTCAGAAAATTATCAAGTTTAAATTACTAAATTTAAAAACTCAACTAAGAATTACTAAACTAGAATCACACTGTTTTATTTAACATAAAGAGTAGAAATAGTCTGGTAAAAGATCTCCAGTTTATCTTCTCTCATGAATAAGAAACATGTGTACTTTAATTCAGGATGTGGGAAAGACATATAAGGGTGATAACCAAAATGTTCTACAAGATAGTAGGGTTATTTTCTTTAGGTAAATTTTCTTCCTGGAAAGACTGAAAATTAAACAAAAATGAAATGTTCATTTAAATCGTACTTCTAAGCACACTTTCTCATTCGAGTTCATATCCAGTCTAAAGTCTTTTAAAGAGATCTTAAAATTAAGAGAACTAAAATGCCAAACAGCTTTATACAATGTTGCCAGGAAAAAGGGAGAAGAGGAGGAAACAGCCTCCGGCACTAGCTGGCTGGGGGCAGCCTCACAGCCAACAGTCAGGATACTTAGAAAGGTTCCAGGGAAACTCCTTTCCTATTTTCAATTATACTATTTTTATTTGGTTCATTTTTAAAATATTATTTGAAAAAGTTTGCTACAGATTTTAAATGTACCTTTATTACAACTTCATGTCAATTAATTTCTCCACAGATACACAACTTCAATCTGATTAAAAATTCACTGGGGGAAAATGAGGACGCACTTTGTGTATGAGTAAGGAGAAACTTCCAAGATACTCTTAAATAAAGAAAACATTTTTGGGGTAAAAAAGAAAGGAAAATAGAAATAGCTATTTGTGTTTGCATGAAGAGATACTGGAAAGGGAACCACGAAGGGAATGTAACTGCTACCTATGCAGAGCTGCGGGGAAACCGAGCGAAGGCAATGAGGCAGGGAGGGAGAGTTCTTAGTGTGTATCGTCCAGAGTTTTTAGTTCTGAATCATATAAATACCTTATCTATTCAAAAAGTTAATTGTAAAAAGTCAATGTAAACAACAGAAATCATTGTACAACTATTCAAATATACCCATTTTGCAGAGAAGTTGTAAGTTTGCACCTGTGTTAACTTCAAAAGCTTCACTGACAAAAGATTAGGACTTGATGAAAAAATTTAATCCAAAGACACCATAAGCAACTGTTATCAACTAAGCAATGCTAAAATATCATTTAACACTTGACAAATGGCTAACCAGAGCCATTTTAAACTCCAAAGTAATTCCCTTTAACACTGGCTCACATATATCACAAAATAATTCCACCAAAATATACATGAATCACATCCTCTTGCCACATTCAGATTTCTTTTCAATCCCTAAAATGCGTTTCTGAAAGTGAGCAGTTCTTATCCTGCACCAATATAAAAGAGTCATTTCAATGTTATGATGAGACAACAGAGGGGATTGCTAAGAAGCTGGTACCAACAATTATTAGCATCTCTGTAAGGTGCTCACCACCCTGAGGAGTTTTGGTTAGAATTTCTATTTCCTGTAGAACGAGTTTATCCATATGTCCACTGAAGAAACTGGAGGGAGGGGTGTACTTGTAGTATTTTTATTTTTTGCAACTTTTGTATATTTGAAATTATTTCCAAATAATGAGGTTTTTGTTTAAAGCTAAAGCTGGTAACAGTTGAGGAAAACCTTTCTCTTTCTATGTAAGCATGAAACATTCTTCTTCCTCTAGAGCAGGGGTGGGGAACCTTTTTTATGACAAGGGCCATTTGGATATTTATAACATCATTTGAGGGCCATACGAAATTATCAACTTAAAAATTAGCCTGCTATATTTGGTCAAACATTTAATTAACTCACCCCTAATGTGATGACTAGAACTGCTTCTCTTTGATGAGGCGTTGGCGAGCATTCCCTACCCCTGCTCTGGAGAATTAATATATTTTAAAGTTGATTTTAGGGGAAAAATATTGTTTGGGTTAAAAATTTAAAGATAAAAATTATTCTGTGCCTGATTTCATAGGATTTGTAATCAGTGGGGAAGAAAATGCCACTGACCACATGAATTAGTGTGTCCTGTAAGAGCTGAGTGAGATAAAGCACAGGACAATTAAGTTTGCACAGGAGACTAACCAGTAGGAACAAGTAAGTGCATTTCCAAGCCCGGCGCACGGTGCAGCACATACAGATGCTCAATAAATGGGTACTGTGAGGATAAGACAAAGAAGTGCCTGACGCTCTGTCAGCCACACCACATTACTGAAATGTTCATGTTGTTGTGAATAACTCTACTCTTCTAGTAGCTCTATCGAATACCAAATACAGTAAATAAGGAAAACTGGAAACTGCCCTAGGTTTTAAGCAACCTCCACCAGTGGTAGATGAGTAATGGAGCCAAGAAAGCTACATCAAGTGCTCCTTTCCCAGCTGCTATGACACCCACAGGGAAGGCCTGCAGTCAGGGGGACACACCACAAGGCCTTCCAGCCTCTCCATTCCCCTTAAGGAAGTGAGCCTGGGAGGCAGAGCGGCTCTTCACCACTACCAGGAAAAAAGCTCAGTTACCCCTCATTTCCAACTGACCCCAGCTCAGGCTTTCAGAACTCCCGCTGTTCTCGTGTCTGATTATTTTCTAATCCTTTCTAGGGAGAACATGAAAAATATATGTACAAGAAATACTTCAGGAAAAAGGGGGCATGCCCACAACCTAGTAAGGATGGAAACAAGACACCTCACTGAAGCACAGCCCCTGGGAGTAGCTGAGCTGGGTTTCATCTTCTGGAGGAGATGGGAGGTCAACTTGTTAGAGGGCCTAGGTCTGTAAGCCCTGGGGAAAGGGCTGGACAAAGCTGGAAATACCAGTTTTGTGCTAAAGGAAAAGCAAAGATTTTCAGCCCAAGGAAGGTGAGGAGAAGGAGAGATGTTTCCCATTTCCCGGCATGTTCTCCACAGATCTAAGGGCCACAGGAAACACCACTTTCTGCAAAGCAGCAATGGAGGACAACCACTACAGCATGGCACCAGGGGGCGCTGGAGTACAGCATGCTGAGCCTTCAGTCAAGCTTCCAAAACTTCATCTCCAGAAGCATGAATTCATTTGTAGGGTGCCACCAAACCAATTGTTCTCTGCCTTCAAAAGGACTCATGGAAATAGATCAGCCTCTAAGGTAAAAAATAAGATACAAAGGCAGTGATCAATACACATGTGCTACATGTGCATTGTACTTCACGGGTTCCAAGGCAGCCGGACAACTACGACCCCACATTCAGGAACAATTCCCATGTACAGACCCAAAGTCAAGCCTCACAGGGTGAAATGACAGAATCAAGTCACAGTTAAAAAGAAACTGAGGAAAAATACAGTCTTCTCCTCCCTGGTTTCCTGACCCAAGGAAACTGAATTTTGGGTATGAGAAACGTTAAGGACTAAAAAACTGTTTTGAGTAATAAAAGCCTAATTTCATCTCTAAAACGAGGGGATGCTGGACTAGACAACATCCTAAGTTCTCACCAGTTCCAGGATCTCCTGGATCTAAACAAAGACTAAGAAACATGGGTTTGGAAATACTCTCCGACTAATACAGGTTACCACATGGACAGACCCTAAAAACATAATGCTGAGTGAAAGACGACAGACTCAAAGGGCTGCATGTTGTAGGATTCCATTCATATGAAACGTCCAGAAGAGGCAAAACTCTAGAGACAGAAAGTAGATTGTGGCTGCCAGGTGCTGGGGGGAGGGGAGAAACAGAGGAGGAGGTTCCACTAATAGGTATGGGGTTTTTGGAGTGAAATGTTCCAAAACAGACTGTGATGATAGTTGCACAACTCTGTGAATACACTACAGTAAAAACCACTGAAACGTACACTCATTTAAATGGATGAATTCTATGGTATGTGAATTATATCTCAATAAAATAAATGAAGTAAAAATATCAGGTCCGTACTTGCATAAAAATAAACATTTTAATTTCTTTACTAAAGTTTATTGATCACAATCCAGTACTTTATGGATGCTAACTGATATCTATGGAACAGTCACAGGGTGCTTTCAATTTTGGAAAGCGGTGTGGGTGATTTTGAGGACATCTGGAGATGACACTGTTTAAACAGTCAAAGCACAGCAGGAATTTCGTTGATTTAACAAGGTGTAGTTGGTACTATCCACAGCGACTGTGCTAGATTATGAGAATAAACTTTGAATTAGACAAACACAGGTTCAGGACATGGTGGCATTTAGTTTTGTAACAGTGCAAGTGGATTGCAAGTTGCAATGAGTGTTACAAATGGGGGGGGGAGAGAGATGAAAGAGAGAGACAGAGAAAGGCTTGTTCCTCAACTGTCTGGGTTGTAGCAGAATCAGCTTTACTTTCTTGGGACAGAAGGGTCCTGAAAAATGAATAAACTATGTAACAAACCACACCCACAGACAGCATCCCTTCTCCTTAGGATTCAACTGTCAAAGTACTGCAATTTAGTGTCTAGTTTCATACGGTTTGTGTATTTTATTCTGACTATTAGAGTCCTATCAAAAGATATCCTCTGACCTTTCAAAGCAGGATTTTCAATAGGTTGGCTTTATATACTTTAAGTACTTTCAAGGAGATTCTGAACTAAAACTTGTTTCAATGGACTGCATCTCCAAATTGGAAAATATGATTCATTTAATAGAAAGTCACTTTTACCAACTTTCCAGTCCCATGTCTACATTAGTTACATTACACAATGGCAGTTAAATTTTAACTTTGCTCTAAACTAGTACTAAACAGCAAGATTAATAGAGACAATCCTCATTATTCAATAACTTGCTATATGGAATTTTTATCACATGGAACAGCTGATAAATTAGGGAATGAATTCAGTGAATGTTATCTGGTATAGCCCTACTAGAAGTTCAAGATTCCACCTATTTTCACATCCATTACAAACACCGGGGAGGGGAGGGGAGGGGAGGGGAGGGGAGGGGAGGGGAGGGGAGGGGAGGGGAGGGGAGGGGAGGGGAGGGGAGGGGAGGGGAGGGGAGGGGAGGGGAGGGGAGGGGAGGGGAGGGGAGGGGAGGGGAGGGGAGGGGAGGGGAGGGGAGACTGTCAACACAAAAGAAACTGAAACAGTAGCTGACCCTTGAACAACACAGGTTTAAGTTGCACAGGTCTACTTACATTGATTTTTTATTTTCAATAAATACCTGTACTGTTTTTGATCTGTGGTTGGAAGTCCTCAGATGCAGAGGGCTGGCTGATGCTGAGAGACAACTTAAATTTTGGGGAGTCAAAAGTTAAATGCAAATTTTTGACTGTGGGAGTCAGGGTCTCTGACATCTGAGTTGTTCAAGGCTCATCAACCATAGTTCTATCTTTGCTGGGGCTGGGGATGAATGAGAGGACAGGTTGCAAGGGAGTCAGGGAAAACTTTGGAGAACTTTTGGGAGCAATGCAAATGGTAAAAATGGTTATCTTGACTGTGGAGGTAATTACACAAATACATATATTTGTTAAGATTCATCAAATGATATACTTTAAATGGGTGAAATTCATTGCACATATACTATTAGGCCTCTAAAAAAGGAACCAAGTTAAATTCATCTTTGTATCCCTAGCAGTTAATGCACTACTTGGCATATAGTATGTGCTTAAAATAGCTTTGTTGAACAAATAAATTCAGGAAAGAGAAAAGGGAAAAGCCACAAGTTCTAGGGATAAGGAATAATAACCTCTGCATACTCACAACAATAGCTCAAACACCAGTCATAAGTGGGCTGACAAAATTTTAACTTGACTGCTCGGACTGGTTTTTATTGTTTCTATCACCAGACGGTCCAACCAGGAGCACAATTTTCATTTTTAAATATAATCTTTAAATATAATTAAGATATAATATCTAATTTTTATTTTAAACATCATCAAAGCTTTAAAGAAAACTTTAAAAGAATACCCATTGTGACCTAGAGAAAAAGCATTCATAATTACCACGTGGTGTTCCAAACTAAAAAAAAAAAAAAAAATCAACTTTCAAAATTTGAAATCTAGAAGGGAAAAAAGGGGCAAAACAGACCATAGATGTGATCAGAAAGTATCAGGGCAGGTTAACTTTTTTAAAAATATATCTTTATTGATTTCAGAGAGAGGAAGGGAGAGGGAGAGAGATAGAAACATGAATGATGAGAGAGTCATTGATCGGCTGCCTCCTGCACGCCCCCTGCTGGGGATCGAGCCCACAACCCGGGCATGTGCCCTGACCGGGAATCGAACCAAGATCTCCTGGATCCTACCTAGGTCAATGCTCAACCGCTGAGCCACGCCTGGCCAGGTGAAGTCAACTTTTTAAAAATCCATTTTTATTCCCCATCACACTATCTTTGACCACCAAGGATAGTGTCACCTGTGCCCAATGTGAAGAGGGCATTCTCCTAGTCTTTCCTGTCTCCCCCTTTTTTGTTTAAATGTTTAAAAAACACACACACATTTCAGTCAATCTATTTGCAGTCAGATTCACTTTTTTGTCATAAACATGGACTCATTCCTGTGGACAAAAAATTATTTCCCTTTAAATTGACGCACAATAAAGGAAGGCTGACAATACCAAGTATTGATGAGGATGTGGAAGAAAGGGAACTCTAATGCACTGCTGGTACAGATGTAAAACAATACAGCTGACTTGGAAAAGCCTGGCAATTTCTTGTAAAATAAAACATACACTTACCATATGACCCAACAAGTCCACTTCTAGGTATCTTACCCACAAGAAATGAAAATATATGTCCACACAAAGATTTGTACATGAATGTGGTCAACAATTTCATTCACAGTAGTCAAATACTGGAACAACAAATGTCCATCAAGAGGTGAAGAGATAAACAAATTGTGATATACCCGTATAAAGGAATACTACTTGGCACTGAAAAGGAAGGAACTCTTACACACAACAAGGATCTCAAAAATATGATGCAGACAATAAGGAGTCAGATAGAAGAGTACACTCTGTATATTTCCACATAAACAAAATTCTAGAAAAGAGAAACTTAGCCTATAGTGGCAAAAAGCAGATCAGTAATTGCTTAGGTATAGGTGGGGATTCATGGCAAACGGGCATGAGGGAACTTTTTGGGCAACTGAAACATTCTATATCTTGAATGTAGTGGTAGTTACCCTGGTGTACACATTTGTCAAAACTCATCTGCAAACTTAAAATGAGTATACTTATTGTTAATTAAAGTATACCACAATACAGATGGTTTTTAATTCATGCACAAATTAATTAACCGATGCACGTCTACAAATGAGGATGAAGCTGTACTATAAAAATAGCTCTTGGAGCCAGGCCAGCGCAGTTGAGCGTCGACCTAGGATCCAGGTGGTCAAGGTTCAATTCTCGGTGGGGGAACATGACCGGGTTGCGGGCTCAATCCCTAATGGGGGGCGTGCAGGAGGCCCTTGATCAATGATCCTCTCTCATTATTGACATTTCTATCTCTCTCTCCCTTCCTCTCTGAAATCAATAAAAACATTAAAAAAAATAGCTCTTGAAGACCAAGGACCACAGTATTAATCTTTCATTTACATAAGTAGAATTCTTAAGAACTCTGCATGTGTAAACATCCACATTTTGGGGTTCCTTTGTTGTTGTTTTTTAAGATTTCATATTCTGCCCTGGAGGGTGTGTTCAGTGCTTAGAGCATCGGCCTGCACACTAAAGGGTTGCCACGTTCAATTCCCGGTGAAGGGCATGAACGTGGGTTGTAGGTTCGCTCCCTGTCCCCGGTGGGGCGCATGGGGGGAGGCAGCCAGCTGATGTGATTCTCTCTCAGGTCCACGTTTCTTTCCCTCCCTCCCTCCCTCCCTCCCTCCCACACTCTCTGAAATAGAAAAGATATCCTCATGAAACAAACAAAAAAGATTTCATGTTCCTTAGTCCAAACACTCTTACTAATGGTATACAACAAACACCACCTATACTACTGTGCATGATACTTGTATTTTGCTCCATGTTATCACTGTAAGGGGGCCTACCCTTATTCAAGCCTCTGTGCCACCATCACTCAGTTACCACTCAGATTGTTGGTGTCTGGCTCAGCCTTTATAACTAACTGCCTGAATCCCCGACCACCTACTCAAACCCCACACTACACACATAGACAACTACTGCTGACAACACTGAATCAAAACTCTAGCGTTTCATTAAACAGAGTGCTACACGGGCAAAAACTTGTAAGTGCATCTGCTCTACAGGATTTCTCACTTAATGAAATATGCTGGAACCCAACCAACAAAAGCTTGGCTACTAAAGCCACCTGCCAGAAAGGAAAGGGCATCACTAAATCAGAGCTTCCTACATAAATTATTTTCTTCTAATTTGCTGGCCATTGCCAATGGTCTCTTCAAATACCTTGGAAAATCTAGAGGTACTAGAAGTATTTATGTTAGCTGGTACATACACCCCTCTCTCCTTCCAATTTTAAGAAGGAAGTATAGAATGTTCCCCTTAGTGAGTTGCTTTGTTTGTTCATGAAAACCGAAGTTACTTAGAAGAATTGGTAGAAGCAATAAAAGCTGCAGAATTACTATCTGCCTAAAATAAAGAATGCAAAAGGGGTGCTGATAGCTAAGGATCTGCCACGTCATACTGAGGAAGCAGTGTTTTAAAGATTTTTTTGTTGATTTTTTACAGAGAGGAGAAGATAAAGAGACAGAGAGCCAAACATCGATTAGCTGCTTCCTGCATGCCCCCTTATCGATTCCTGTGCCCTGACCAGGAATCGAACCTGCAACCTTTTGGTGCACAGGACAACACCCAACCAACTGAGCCACACTGGCCAGGGCAGGAAGCAGTGTTTAAATTAACACTAATTACTTTTCTATATTACTTGGCAAAATATCTCCTGCTGTGCCTCAAAAATAATTAATGAACTAAAGATACTTATCTTTCAGTTTACTGTTGTGCTTTAATTCTAAGAATCAACTCTCAATCAGAAACTAAAAAAATGGATCCATACACCTGAAACTAATACAAAATAATATTGAATGTAACACATATGCAGTCCTGAACATACTGAATGACAACCAGGTGTTCTCTATTTCTTTCAACTGGTCCCTCTGTCAATTAACTTATCCATTCGACACACATTTAAGACAAGGTGCTGTGTTAGGCAGTGGGGGTGCTGGAGGAGAACCAGACCACATAATATTAAAAACAAAACAAAAACACCTTCCTGAGCCACTCAGATCACTCCCAGAGCCCCTGAACTCCTACTTCAGGGCACCAGCCAGAGCTCTAGGTAGGCAACCAACCATCTGTATGGTGTTACCCTTCACAAAGCAGGGCCATGTCTTCCTTCCACTACTCTGGGCACAGGGCCCATACAGGCCCAGCAAGTTGCAGGCCTCTTCAAATGGCCAACAAACCACAGGAGAAAAGATGGAGCACGGCCCTCAAAGCTCACCATGCACACCACATACATGGGATTTCTTTCATTTTTCATAGAGAAGTGATGAACTAATTAACAGAGCTAACTCAAATCTATCACCCAAGAAGAAATCGATGGCAAAGAAAACAAAATGACAATCAACTTTACTTTCTGTCCACCTTAAAAAAACAAAAAAACTCATTTGTTCAACATGTACCTTGGGGTGAGAGGCAAACTCTTTCCAAACCCAGCCCTGATAACTCTGTGCCCAGGTCTAGTCATTGCTAGAATACTGCTACAGTATCACTGCGTGTTAAATTCAAGTTACAGCCAGCTAAGCTTCCAGCCAAAACTGAAGAGCAAGCTTTTAAGATTTTTTTTTTAAAGCTATCTCATGTCTTTCTCACTAAATAGAACTCTAGTCACAGATGAAAAAGAAAGTTTATGCTCCTGACACTTAACTCGCACTGTGTAGTTGTTGTGGCATGGAAAAGCCAAGAGCTCGATAAGAATCAAGAGTAATTTTTTTTTTTGCACCAGCTTGTGAAAAACTGGAGGCAAAAATTTCTTAAGCTGATAAATCTATGATCAACAACCAAAAAAGCAGCAAGAACTTCTGATAGCAAATTGGCTGGCTGTGTGCGCACATCCCCAGAAAGATTTTGACCACAACCAGGCTTCAGTATGAATTAGAAGGTTCCTACTCTCTGGGACATCAGACGTTCATGGTTAAAATGAGCTGTGGTGGAGTGTGTGCCGCTCCCATACAGTCCATCAGGGCCCTGTGTCATGATATAGAGCACAGCAATCAGCAGCAGAACGTCTCATGGCTTTGGGGAGCATTTTCATACTTTCGTATTTTTTTGTAATTGTGTTTTACAACTTACAAACCCCAACACAGACCCCAGCATGCAGCAAGAGCTGAATAAATGTTTGATGAAAAGGAATTGACCAGTTAGTTAATAAACTTCAACAAAACTGAAATCTCATTGTAAAGACCCAATGTAGTGGATCTTCAAAACTCTCAGGTTTTTCAGCTGCTTCTGTTTCCACAATTCATTCCACTCAATGCTAAAATTAGATAATGTCACCTCTCAGAGTGGTACAATCTGTATTTTTGGTTGTTGTTCACACCTAACCTAGACTGGAGAAGTTAAAAAAATTCTGTCCAAAATATGATTTAGTTAATCTCATTCATGGGAAAGTGGTCAACAGATTAAATGGAAAAAGCTGTAAATAAAACCATATGGAGTCCCTGAAACGTGAGTGTGGGTGGATAGGATAACCTGCAGAAGTTGTCCAAAACACAGATTTGGGCCTGGTCACAGGGAGCCCTACTCAGTACGTCTCGATGACGATCACGGTGCCAGGTGATTCTCATGGGAGACCATGACCAAGGATCATAACTTAAACACTATTATATAAAATGATCCCAAATATCTAAAATTTACTACAGAAAGAAATGAAGGGAAGCATTTCAAAATACAGGGGTGAGCAAAAATAGGTTTACAGTTTTGTGTACATGAAACACAAAGTTTACTCTTGTATTATTTGTCTTATTATTACGGTGCCATTCTTCTGAGTTAATAAAACTATTGTAATAATCATAACCTGCATGTTTTTTTCCATACAAACTAAAAACCTACTTTTTTTCCCCACGCCTATTATTAACTAAGAGCAGTGGTGGGATATAATGGGTAATACATTTTTCATGTTTGCTTATTTTCTAGGAGCATTAAAAAAACACACCAAAGACTTGTTTTTAAAGGTGCCTCCCCAAACAAAATAAAGGGAATAATGTCCCCAAATGATCTTCCCTAAACACTCCATCCAGTTATCATGGATGACATTCAGGGACCATTTTCCTTGCATTAATCTGCCTCAAGTATTCCCAACAGAATGCCCTACATTTTCCCCCTTAAAGTTCTGGGGTTTAAGATGCTTGAGGTGCTGAGGTAAGCAAAGAGTACACGCCCAGTTCTTAAGCAGAGCCCAAAGAGTGATCTCCTTGACAGGCCACGATTCCCCTGTACAAGCATCTCAATCATCAATGCTAACACAGTGTGGTGCTACCCACTTCCTACAACCAGTGGTTTTATTCCTAAAACCTGTGGTTTCCCACAGACGCCCACCTGCTTACAAGATCAAATGCAGTCTTTGGCTTGGATCATCAAGGGCCTTTCACCTCTCCTCAGATTCCTGTTCCATCACTTCACCCTATACATCCATCAGCCACATGCTGCAGGCTTTGAGACTGTTCCTCTGCACGTTCTCTCTTACATGCCCTTGTCCTCATGCTTCTCTAAATGTCACCTTTCTAGAAGAAAGGTCTTCCCAGCTTCCCCTGACACTGTCACACTCTTCCTTTTTCAATCCATCTTACAGCTAATATCTCTTGGATTGTGCCATTTGTACCTACTACACCCTCCCTAGTCAAAAGTCCAACAACACTCCTACTGATGTCCTTATTGCCACTGTGACCCTGCTAGAGTCTATTCTACATAGGGCAGTCAGAATGTGAGCCCAAAATACAATCTGATTATGAGGTTCTGTGGTCACATGCTGTATCATGCCCTCCTCCACATTTTTCTCAGGATAGACAATAATTTCTAAGAAAGGGTACAAGGTTGGATAGACCCTGTCTATCTCCCATCTCCAGCACTGAGCTCAACACACACAGGCTTTCTCCGAGTTCCTTAAATGCTTCAAACTCCCTCCAGTCACAGGGCCACTGCACATGCCATTCCCACAGTCTCATGCTCTCAGCTAAGGCACCAATTCTGGGGGAACCTTTCCTTGACTTCCCCAGGTAATGCCAACAGACCACGTTCCCTTCCTTCCGGTCACGTTCCTCAGTCTGGAACAACACATGCATCGCTATGATTATCTGAGCAGTACTGTCTCCCTCAGTAGACAGCAAGCTCCCTGGTAAGGACAATGACTGTTTTTGCTTCTCACTCCGTCTTCAGTGCCTGGTACACAGGAGCCACTCAATAACTATTTGATGAATGAATGAATGTTCTTGACTACTGTTTACACCTTTGTTACAGGAATTACCACCCTAACACAGGATTCACCAAGTACCCTGTTTCTCTCTCTACTACTCGGTCAGCTTCTAAAGCACAGAATCTCTCCTTTCAGTTCTATATTGCTTAATGCCCGTCAAAAATCTGTGAACAATCACAAAGATATACAGTATACAGTCCTTCCTATGTGCTTTTGAATAAGGACCTGATGTCCTAAAAATTCATTCCAAATGAAACTGAATGCTACCCTTGGAAGACCTCATTTTGCATTTTATTAGTCAGAAGTGGATGGTTGAATACAGTCGTCTCTGGGGAGGTATGCCTGAGGTGGGGAGTGGGAAGAGAGCACATTCTTTTTTGCCACTGCAGTATTTTGATAAAAAACAAAGGAGGGGGGAGAAAACCTGATTTGGGAGAAGATATGAGAACACCCAGGTTAATTACCCAATTCCCCACTATTCACTCAGGCTGGTAACCTACCAATCTCTCCACCTAACAAAAGGTTTGTCCTCTCAGTAATATGTTCTAGTGCAGAGGTGACTGACATATGATCTGAATTTGAATCAGACCTCTTTTACAACAGAAAAACTGGAAAGCATGACTGGTAAAATTAAGGGGCTAAATGTCTTCAAAATATTGTTTCTTTTAAAGAAAAAAGTTTTTTGGACATTTTCGTACTCAGAAATTTCTACAGTACTTTCACAGTCCTCAGTATACTGGGTCCCAATGAGCCACTTTAAACTCCAGTATACCTGCTCCATTCCCAGGCAAAATTGGGTAAAAATAAGAAAACGTACTATATTTGAATAGATGCCTTCAGCAATTTTAAAAACAAGATTTGCTCCAAGAAGTTCAGCTCGATGACTATCTGGTTAGAATAGACTGTATTATGACACAATGGAACAACTACCCAAAAAATGCCCTAACAGAAAAAAAGCATAGAAATATGTATCAAACTGAAGATTAAGGATCTGAGAGGAAAAGACTTACTTATACTTTCTAATTTAAATACTTCTGCATTGTTTGCATGTTTTAGGAATAGCATGTCTTTATTTTGTATTTAAAAATAAGAACATATCTAAATGCACCCCATGCAATATTTAGTAATTAATAATTAATAATTAGTAACATTTTACATCTCTAAACATTTAAATCTTTATTTCATTCATTTGTCCATCATAAACTTTCATTGAGGAATTACTATGGGAAGTCATAACATGAAATGTTATCCTTTTATCAGTCTCTTCTAGAAAAGCAGTTTGGCAAAGTAAAAAAGGCAAAGAATTTTGAAGTCCAAACGCCTGCTTTTAAGGCCCTGATCACTCAAAAGCCGTGGGACTTGAAGTCACAACCTCTCTGAGTCTCACTTTACTTGTGTAAAATTGTAATAACAATATGTTACAGAGGTGCGGCAAGGGTCAAACCAGCCATGGCACTTTATAAACCATGCAGTTCATACATTGCACAACATTCTCCACATGTCAATTACTGCAAGGCTTAGTGTTTTATAATAAATATGTTCTTCTTTGTCCAATTATCAAATAAACCCAGAAGGCCTACCCCAGGTCTCAAATATACACATCTCGGCAGCCATTTAAAGGGAATTTCTACTTAGAATATCAAGAGAAGTATTTGTGTGTTTTTTACCACATTGGGCAAGCATCTCTCAAAACTCGAGAATTAAATTTCATTTTCAAATTCTCTTCTGTTCCCCCACATGTCCTATCAAAAGGAAAAAGATTGGTATTTTCAGAAAGAATAGGGGGAATATACATTTTAATGAGAAAAGATGAAAGTCTCTCAAGAGAGGCATTGCTTCCCTCCGCTACAGTTATACATTGTCTAAAACAAGAGAAACACAAAAGAAAAAGAACACTAGAAATCCTCTTGACGGTAATCAGAACACCAAATAAATTCACAAGTTAATTGGTCCTGACTAAATTTAAATGAATATAATAAAAATAAAAAAGCACTGCTTATATCCAGGGCAAAGGACACTATCACGTTTATGTGTAAACAATACAGAATGTAACACCTCGTCAGACGAAAGGCAAATCAAAATTTTCTATGCAGAATCATATATTCAATGTTCCTGGGTAGTTCTGGTGCACAAGGTCCATGGCTTGCAAAATGTAATTTACACTGATATCCAGCTTTACTCAATATATTAAAACACAAAAATGAATATTTTTGATATGTATTGACAATAATGGTAAACTTCTATTTTTGTCAACACTGAAGCGAGTAAGTTGAGAAAATGGTCCGAAAAGCCATCCCCACCACTTCCAGTGCAACCGCAGTGGATCTCAGCTAAGGGACTACAGCTGGGGTAGGGGTCAGGGGCTACACTACTCATGGGACCCCCTTCCTACCCCAGCCAGCAGTCCACAATAACAGGTGCAGTCTTAATGCGTGTTTTTTCCTACACTCAATCTCTTTACAGTAGGGCATACCCAATGCGTCTAACATTATTCGATTAACATTTAAACTTTTTTTTTTCACAGTACCTCCAATGAGACTGTAAGTTTGAAGCTACTGTGGTACTTTTTTGATACTTCTAAGACTACTTTGCCAGAAAAGAGCAAGGGCACACCAATTTGTCAGCATCCACTAAACACAGATAAAGGAGCATTTATTCATAAAAACAAATGGGGAAATAAAAATCCACCACCATCAGATATGGAGAGGAAGGCAGGGGCTAAAAGTAAATCTCAAGGCAGAATAGTGGGGACCCCATCCTGTCTATTAGGATGCACTTTCATTTCTAATGCACTAGTTGTAAGACACTTGAATGTCAGAGTGCAGGCTTAGGAGATGGCTCTCCAGCTTATGCCAGAAAAATAAATTGAGAATTGATCTGAAGAATGACAACCAATCAAGCTGCAGACAAAAACCATACAGGATGGGCCTAAGAATCACAAGAGTAGTCATCATGAGTGAACAGACATTTGGCAGGCGCTGGGCTAATACTCTACATGCATATTACCATCTAATGATTCTCAAGTAAGCCAGAAAGAAAAAGTCTAGGAATGCATGCTTTAATTCTCTGCATTACCTTTCTCTCTCAGTCCCAAGCCACACTTCTACCTCACTACCTCACCTACCCTATTCACAGGAGAGGCAACCACAGCATGGCATGTTTCACAACAGGACAGAATGGAGATAACTGGCTCACAGCCTGTGGTTTCTCAGGTCTTCCACTGAAAATGGGGTCATGGCTGAGGAGCTTTCAGATAGAAAGTAGCCAGCTCCTAAAAAGTCTACATTCTGAAGACTTCACATCTAGGTTTATGATAGATTCTACAATGTCTGATTCTTGAAACAAAGACCATGAACATACCTCCTGGGCTACCTTTATTATGCCTATACAAATTCTTAATCCAGCCTGTACAGACAGAAATGGTCACAGAAAGACTTTTGGGGAGATCCGTTCAATAAACAGGAAAATTGCTTAGCCCTTTATTATGCCTATACAAATTCTTAATCTAGCCTGTATGGACAGAAATGGTCATAGAAAGGCTTTTGGGGAGATCAGTTCAATAAACAGGAAAATTGCAGTCCAAGCACACGCAAGTCTTTGGAAAAGAACATCTACACTGCTGAAGTAGCACTAAAGGGACAAATGACAGTAATCCAATGGCCCAAGGCCAGTAAATTCCATTGAAAACAGATTTATCTGTTTTGTGCCACAGTGATGCTTGCATCTGTGGCAGTAAATAGAAATGTAACAGTCTAATTTCAAATTCAAAAGCAAACTCTTCCTATTTTTCATACTCAGTATATTATCAAGTAAGAAATGTCCTCAGCAACCACCTTTAATGTGTCACTTGAAAAACCAGATCCATTATTAGCAAGTACTTACATGTCTGAAATCTGTAAAAACACAAAAACAAACAAAAATAACCTTGATGTAACTAATTCAAGTAGATATAATACAACTTTTCTCAATTACTTGAACACTCTTTTCTGAGCAAAGCACAAAGTAAATGTGCCACTAGGCTTGGCATTAAATAATCATTAAGCTTTGTGATCATTTCCTCCTTTAAATTTTCCTATGTGAACACTATTAAATCATGTCAGTTCCACATGAAAAAAAAGCATTGGAATATATATCCTAACTTTTGCTCTGGAGAGGAATTTGGAGCGAGGCGGGTCTTCTTATTATTCACTATAATTTCAGTACACTGTGGTCCCAAAGAGATGGGCTCCAGAGCATGAGCGTGACGCCCTGGATACCACTGGTCTGTACTGCTGGTTTGTAAAAACCAATGAGGCAACAACCATCAACTCACAAACTTTAAATAGGATACTAGTCTTAGGACATGTCTGAATATTTTGCTGTCACTATGTAAAGGAAAAAAGGTATCTCCAACTCTCCTGCATTTAAATAACTTTATTTACTTCAGCTGCTCACTATGTGAGACTCCAATAAAAATGTCTCTTTCAAGAATTACTAATACAGCTGTCAGATACGAAGATATTCAACTATACAGTAACACTCTGCCATATGCTGAAAATAGGATCCAAAAAATTCCATAGTGTAAAATGTGGTGGCCCCACTATTTGGAGGTAATGAAAAGACTGAGTGGGCCTGCTGCAGAGGACCAGGACAGCAGCAGCCGTATGATATCTAATAGGGTGTAGGAAGCATTACCGTGGGGATGTCACTATAAACAACTTCAATGATCACAAAAATCTGTTCTGGTTTAAGGCAGAACTGGTCTGTTCAAATTAATTATCCCAAATAATTTAACCAGTTCCCTCTTGACAACAAATATTCATAAATTAGAGATGTACTTACATTTCAATTGTCAAAGTTCATCATTTGTACTTGTTAAAATATTGAAAGCTATTGGCATTAGAAATGTTTCCAAGTTTTGCATGGTTTCATGTCAATCCAGGAAACAGGACTCAATCAAAAGTATGGAAATAAGATATAATCTATACAAAGTTTTAAAACTGTAACCTTAATTCAATTTTAAAATAGGACCCTTACTGTTAATTTGTGGTTGTCATTCCCAATAGTAAGCAAGCAATATGCATATCACAGTGCTTAGCACAAGGTAAGTGTTCAATCAACATTTGTTGAATTAATGAATAAATGGTCTTTAAGTGTAAAAGGACCCTTAGGACAGCAGGTAACTGAGTAAAACAAATTTATTAAAATGCTCAACCTAACTCAAACAAGATCCAATAATTAAATCTCATCACATTCAACTTCATTACTTGTTTTCATTACTATACTTAAAAAAAGAGAAATCATACTATTTCCTTTGCTAAACTCTCCATGCTAGCACTTAATATCACTTAAACCTACTTTAAAAGAATAACCCCAAAGTGCTGCTAACATTTATGTTCAGCTAACTTTTGCCACTCCAATTTTAAAAAGATATATATAGGCCATATTGTTGTACAAAACATAAATACAGTACTAGAAGAATAAATGAAAATAAAATTATAATTAAGTTCACATATTATCACTGCTAATTAACATTTCAATAAATTTTACATTGTGATTGGTTCCTATAATAATGGAAGTGAACTGTCCCTAAACGTGCTTTTTTCATTTCAAAATCACTATGAATATTCTTTTTTTAAATTTTTTTTTAATTGATTTCAGAGAGAAGAAGAGAGGAGAGACAGAAAGAAACACTGATGAGAGAGAAACATCGATTGGATGCCTCCTGCACAGACCCCTCTGGGGATCAAGCCACAACCCCAGCATGTGCCCTGACCAGGAATCCAACCGGCTACATTTTGGTGCACAACGCCACCCAACCAACTGAGCCACACCAGCCGGGCACTATGAATATTCTATTAGACATCAGTTCACAATGACCCTTGTACCTGTCCATACTTATTTTAATAAGCTATTTACACGAATATTTTAAGTTGAGAAAAAAGCAAATACCAAATCTCTCAAAATCATTTAATTACACATTTGTAAAAATTATTCAACTACTAAGCCCCTTTTTGTGCAAAGAATGATACTAAGTGCTAAAAAGTATATGTACACGTGAACAAAAAGTTAAAAGGGGCAACTTCTAGTGCAAACTAAAGTACCAAAAATTTAACAAAATTGCAACTCCCTGTAAATATCTAATTTTTTAAAAAGGTTTTCACGTTTTAAAATCCACAACACGCATTAATTACAATTATTAAAATCGACTTCATTTCCAAAAAGGCAACAAAAACCAGTAACTTAATAAAGGGTTAGGATTCACCGGCCACCAGTTTGCCTAATAGCTACTTTGTTTCATTCCTCCATATTTAGTACAAAAGCACATTGAGATGGTATGTAAGAGCAGTAATTTCTAGGGATTAGATGTTAACAAATCAGCAGTCTACAGTAAGCTTGACAAATAATGCCCACATGCCGATTTTTATCCAAAGTGTTTGTAAGGAGTGGGTTTTTTATACGAACTCAACTCTACACATACATCTCCCTAAAATCGAAAGGTGCATTTTACTATCTTCCCTCTATGGGATTATTATAAACCTTTAGATACTGTTGTGACGGGGTGCGTTAGTGTCAGTCAGGCTGCGATGGATCTGTGCAAAAGGTGTCACTCAAATGCAAGTAAAAGTACGGTCCTGGTGACTTATTTTGAGTTTTCTTTGCGACAGTAACCTAAAGCTGCTCCTTAATGGCTTGAGTCTAAAAACCAGAAAACCAGCTAGCCCCCCGTGGTCAATTAAGCTGAGAAAGCAACCTCTGGAGGCATGGGGGTGGCGGGGCACCCCCAAATCTTGGTAGCTCGCTCCGGCAGAGAGGCTCCGGGAGGGCTACGATTGCTCAGCCGCCCCAGGGGCTTCCCGAAGCCCCCCGGCTGCCCCCCTGAGTGGCAAGGGCCCCATTTCCACGGTCGGCGCGGTCCAGCCAGGGAGGTTTAACCCCTTCGCGCCCCCCCACGCCCTCTTCGAGCGGGTCCCGGCGCCCCCTCTCCGCTGCTCCCTCGAGGGATCGGCGGGCTCCGGAGCGGGGCGGACCGCGGCTGCGGGCGGCCGAGGCGCGGAAACGGCGGGAGGCTCGGGGCCTAGTCCCGGGCAGCTTGTCCCGGCGCCCTCCCCCACTCCCACACGCCTCGCTCCGGGCCAGGGTGCGGGCGCCCGCCCGCCGCCCGCCCCGGTGCCCGCCCGCCCGACGCTCGGTGCCCCTTCCCGCCAAGGGCACGGGCTGGCAGCTACCTGTGGGCCGCGGAGGGCCATGGCGGCCCGTTTCAATGAGCCTCGTCGCTCGCCCGACTCCTCACGCTGCTTCCCCCGCCGCCGCCATCTTCTCGCCCGCACATACACACTCGCATCGGCCGCCGCGCCTGCGCACTGGCCGCGCACCGCGGGGCGCGGGGAGGCCGGGCGCGCCGGGCGCGCGCTGCGCCTGCGCGGCCGACAGGTGGGCGTGCGCGGCGGGAGCGGGCCCTGGGTGGACTCTGCTCCCGCGCCTCTCGGGTGGACGCGGGCCTGGCCCGAGCGGGCTGGGAGCCGCGGGAGCCCCGCTGCGGCGCCGGAAAGGGCAAGGGCGGGGGACGGGGGTGAAAACGGCCAAGCACCCCGCCGGTTCCGGCTTCTCACCTGGCGGGAGGCCGTCGGGAGGATGGGCGGGACTCGGGACGTCTGACTCCTGGAGCCACAGCCGGAGGTCCGCTCGGGGCCCCGAACCCCAGTCTCCCGAGGCCGGGATCTCCGAAGTGAGCGCGGAAGATCCGAGGAGTCCTCTGGTTTATGGAGATCCCATCTCCATCCATTCATTTCATTTATTCGCTTTTCATTCATTCCGCAAACACTGGCAGCCGACTCTGTGCCATGCCTTTGGCTAGGCAATGGGAGGGCATTGAAAAATCAAACGCAGGCACGCACCTGGGGCCTGGCAAAGGGGAAGCGCACTCAGCGTTACCTGTCACACCTGCTGTGAGCATCCAGACAGACCAGCTTTGGGGTCAATGGTTCCAGAAACAGCCCCCCCTTTCTGACGAGGCAGTTTACCATCTGGCTTGGCCCCCTTTCTAGCCGAGTAATTCCAGGCAAGCTACTTCTGCCCTAAGCCTTTGGTTTCCTCGCCTCTGAGTGAGGCTAATAAAATGCCCTAAGGTTTCTGTGAGGCTCAGTTAGGTGAGTGTGAGCCCACTGGCTAAGAGCCAGCCTCGCTGAACATCAGCTACTGCGATTGTTACTCTGTTACTCGTAACCACGATCAGCAAACAGGCACAGAGCGCCCTGCTGTTGCCAGGCCCTGTGCTGAGCCGCAGAGACCAACAGATCTACTTCCACATCCCTTAAGACATGTAGCCTGGTCTTTTTTTTTAAATGGGATGCCATGAAAAAATATATCAGGGGAGAGGGTGTTCTAAAATGAAAGAACTAAAAAGATATCATCAAATAAAATGTGTCAGCCCGGGCCTGGTAGCCCAGTTGGTTAGAGCATTGTCCTGATATGCCAAGATTGTGGATTCGATCCCCCGTCGGGGCATATACATGAATCGAATACATAAATGAGTGGAACAGCAAATCGATGGATGTTTCTCTCTCTCTCAAATCATTTTTTTTTTTTAAATCGAATATAATGCGTGAATCTTGAATGGACCCTGGTGTGGGTTTTTTAGCTAATAAATATTTTTTTGACAATTGTAGAAACTTTAGTATGGTTTGGATACAGATGATTTTAGTGAATTATTGGTAGGTAACTTTCATAGTGTAATAATGATATTGTGCTTACGTGAGAGAATGTTCATATTTTTGGGCTATGCATCTAAAGAACGGTGGGGAGAGGAACTGGGGAGGGGGATGGGACGGGGTGGAATGGGTCATTGGGGAGAAAAAGGGACATCTGTAATATTTTAAACAAAAACAAACAAAAAAAGAATATATGGGTGAATGTCATAATGCCTATGAGTTATTGTTTTTAATGGTTCAACCAAAAAAATCATGTAAACACAAACAGAGAGAGAAAGCAAATAATGCAAAATGTTAACAATTGTTGGATCTAAGCGGTACTATCAACTTTACTGTGTGTTTGAAAATTTTATAACAAAAAGCTGGGGAGGCAGAATATAATATTGTATCCATGTTGTGGTTACAACCACAGAAACATTATGTCTGCACGTGGGTAAACACTGGAAGGGATCTGAAAGCCCATTGGTGACTTATGATGGTTGGTATCTGATTTTTGTCATAATGGTGCTTGAACAAAAAATATAAATTGTAATAAATAAGACATAGTTCTAACTTTTAAATCACTCACAGAGATATTAACACATGATTTCAATACAAGGGGATACATGCTTTTAAAAGGAAAATATGAACAAGCACTGTGGGCCCTGCAGTGCTTAGCAGGCCCTGGCACTTCCAATGGGTCTAGGGGCAGTGGAGGAACCCAGAGTCAAAAGAGGCGTGAATTAAAATCCTGACTCCCCCACTCATTGGCTGAGTGAACTTCAGCAGGTTACTTAACATTTCTGTGACTCCTTTGTGAAAGGAGCTATGGTAGACAGAACAATGGCACAGCACCAACCCCCTGCCCATCCCCAAAATGTTCACACCCTAATTCCTGGAACTTGTGAATATATTAACTGACCTGGCAGAAGGGACTTCGCAAGTGTGATTAAATTAAGCGTCTGGAGATGGGAAGATTATCTTGGATTCTCTGCGTAGGCTCCAGGTAAGCACAAGGTCCTTATAAGAGAGAGTCAATCAGACAAGAAGAAATGAAAACAGAAGCGGATGGGAGAGAGAGGAAAAGGGAAAGAGAGGAGGAGAGGGAAGGGGAGAGAAGGAGGGAGGGAGGGAGGGGGAGAGAGAGAGAGAAAGAGAGAGAGGAAAATGCTCTGATGCTGGCTTTGAAAATGGAAGGAGGGGCCATAATCCAAGGAATGCTGGCAGCCTCCAATAGCTAGAAAAGGCAATGAGACAGATTTTCTCCTCGAGTTTCCAAAAGGAACATAGTAAATCTTGGGGCCTACAGATCTGTAAAATAAATAATTTGTGTTGGTTTACACCAGGAACTTTGAGATCGTTGTTACAGCAGCCATAGAACATTAAATACAGGGGTTAATACCACCTACTTTGCAAGCATGTTGCCAGGAGGAAATGGATTTATGGGTCTAGCACATGGAATATTGTGCCTGACACTTTTTCAACAAATGGTAAGAGAGTTTTTATTATAACTCAGGGAGGGTGTAACGTTTCCCCAAGGAGGTAACATTTGAGCTAAGTCTTTATGAGTATGTTTTTGTGAGAAGGGATCCATATTTTCCCATCTAAATTAATGGGTACATGGTCCCACAAGCAGGAGTTAATTCCTGGCCCCAAGAGGGCAGACTATTTCAATCAAGCCTGTCCTACCTGGAAAATTCTTTTCTGGAACTCTGATAGTATAGAGGAATACCACTAGTTTTGTGACTTTGGGCCACTGCCTAACCTCTCTGGACCTCAGTTTCCTCATCTATAAAATGGGAGAAATAATATCTGGCAGAGATGTAATGAAAATAAATATAATAACAAGAGAGCATACATAAATCAGCAAGCTGTGGAGCATATAGCAAGATCTCACTCAATGGTGGAAATTATCATGATTATTCACCGACTTTTTTGGAAGGAAGGTGATATTTCCACAGGAAGGGCTCGGTACTTTTGACAATATATATTGTCCATGATAAAATTCAAGCTTTCAGCCCTGGCCGGTGTGGCTCAGTTGGTTGGAGCGTCATCCTGAACACCAAAAGGTGGTGAGTTTGAGTCCTGGTCAGGGCACATACCCAGGTGGTGGGTTTGGTCCCTGTGCAGGAGGTAACCAGTCAATGTGTTGTTGTTTTCTCTCTCTCCCTTCCTGTCTCTAAAATCAGTTTTCAAAAAATTCAAGTTTCAAACAAAAATTAGAATTTAGGGAAACTCATCTCCACCATTGTGATTGGGGCAGCTTCCCAACACTTAAAACACTTTTCTGGTGAGATTCATGGTGATAGTAACAAAGGACATCTCTAAAAAATGATGATTAATGCATGTTTCAACATTTAGAAGATCTGCATAATTTAGTGAATAAATATTTTCTAAGTGACCCATGTAGGGTGTTATAAAATCTTGAATGAGTAAAAAAGGCATTCAAACTACAAGATAGACAAATGGATTTAGATTAAACAGGGTACAAAAAGTTCATTGATATGATTTTACATTCCACTTTGCAATTTTCCTTTGAAAAATGTGTCTTCTTTTGGCAGCAAAGGAAAATATCCACAATTATCTAAGAAGGCCATTCCTCTTGAGGAATACACTTTTTAGGAAAATATTTTTCCTTTTCCCAACTACGTTATCTGGGTGAGGCTGGGTTTCCTTCATCTATTTCAATCAAAACAACATATCGCAACAGACTGGATTCAGTAGCCAGTAGAAGAATCCAGCTGTTTTCCAGACATGCAAGAGCTTTACAAAAACAAAACAAAGCAAAAAACAAAAATCAAAAACAACCAAAAAAATGCCACTCTTCTCACCAAATTTTTTGTTTTGTTTTGGAAAACAGTTATTTTTCATTAAAAATGTTTTCTAATGTGTTGACATACAATGAGCTTATGATTAACAAACTGTCATGCATATTTTTTAAATGTCTCAGTTTTCCTTCCTAAATGGTAAATAGCAATAGATATCTCACAAAAACAAAAGCTTTTGGGGGTCAGTAATAATTCTGAAAAAAAGGAAAGAGACCCCAGACCAAGACGTTTGGAGTGACAGCTCTAAGGCAGCAGGCAGGCTCCCTCTCCACTCCGCAGGTGCCCTTCCATCCGCCTGGAAATTTCTGTCCCCTGCTCACTCAGGTCTCTGATGGACACCTCCTCTGGCAGGACTTCCTTGACCACTCTGTCTGTAACGGCTGCCCACCCCCTCCCCTCCTGTTCTCTGCTTTATTTTTCTCTGCAGAACGTATCACTAGCTGGCAGGCGATGGCATAGTTATCTTATGCGGGCATTGCCTGCCTCCTCCATGAAGCCAGGTACTTGGCTTTTTTCACTGATATTTTTCCAGCACCTTTGACAGGTCCAGACATTTGGCAGCTGCTCAGTGAATAGTTGTTGAATGAATGAATGAATGAATGACCTCACTGAATTCTCATGAAACCCAGTAAGGTGGAGACTATTGGCTTCCACATTGTAGGGCTGAAGACACTGAAAGAAGATCGCCTAAGTCATGCACGACTTGCTTAAAATCGCGCCTCTTATAAGCGAGGCGGACTGGGATTTTAAAAACGGGTTTGCCAAATGCAGAGTTGGGGTCTTACTTGGCAATTGAGTCAAACCAAGTACCATGAAAAGACATTTTTGAGACAATCTGGGAATGTAGGTAAAGCCTGGAGGATACCAAGGAGTTATTTACCAGTCAATGTGTTAGGTGTGCCAGGGGCACTGTGGTTATACTAGAAAATGCTGCTCCTTGTTTTAAGAGATGTGTGCTGAAATGCGTAAAGGCGAAATGCCTTGCTGTATGGGATTTGCTTTAAAATATTTGAGAAAAAAACAGAAAGGTAAAAAGAGCAGGGGAAGCAAATATGACAAGGTCTTGCCAACCGCTGAATCTGAGATGTGGGAGTGTCGGTTCGGGTCCTCTGAGAAGCAGTTCCTTCCCACCTGGGGGGGGAATCGGGAGGCAGCTGGTGGAGCCTTGAGAGTGGGGTGTAGGGCAAGGGGAAGGAAGGGGACTGGAGAGGAAGAGTCTTCAGATACAGGCCAGTCTTTAAAAGTTTCAGCATGGCCGTCCAGGAGCCTTTGAGCCAGATTTGCCCATCGGAGAAGCACCATGTGCCTCAGGAAAGATCCCGCCCAGCAGCTAGCCGTGTGAGTGCACCGTGGCTGCTGTAACAAATGACTGCAAACTGGGGGGCTGAAGACAACAGACTTTATTCTCTCACAGCGCTAGAGGCCAGGGGTCTGAAGTCAAGGTGTCAGCTCTTCTGGAAGCTCTGAGGGAGAACCTGCCCCATGCCCCTCTCCAGCTTCAGGTGTTGCCGGCAGTCCGTGGCATTTCTCAGCTGGTAGCTTCATCACTCTGCTCTATGCCTCCGTTGTCACATGGGCTTCTGTCCGGCGTGGCTCTGTCTCTGTGTCACGTCATGAAAACAACACGGAAGGTTTTTCATCCAGAGCCAAATCAAACCTCAGCTTGTCCACTGGAGCCCCTAATCATGGCTTGCTCTGCAGGGCATGCTATCTGAGATCTGTTTACTGATGAACATCAGCATCAAACCCAGCCCAGCAATCTGCGCCTGGGAGGGAAGGGAACAGACGGGGGGGGGGGGGGGGGGGGGGTGTGCAGGCCGCGGCCTCCCGTCCCACGCTCCCTGACATCCATGCCCTCACCGATGGCTCACCCTTTCGTTTCTTGTCATTCTCTTGCTCTCTCTCTCTTTTTTTTTTTTTTAATTTTTGGTGGCAGAACTCAATAGTTGGAGTCTCTTCTGAAGTAAAATATCTGTGTGGTGCAGTCCTCACTTACACACTGCACTTGCTGTCTCGTCGCTGCCCTCCCCTGGGTCCAGCACTGTCCCCACACAGCACACCAGCACGCAGACACCACCATCTAAAAGGACCTTGGCTGGGGGGAAAATTGCTAAAGAAAGGGAGTAAAGAAAGTGTAAGAGGTACCGTTGGTCTTTTTTAAAACATGTTTAAACATTTGTTTTTAAATTACGGTTGACATTCGGTATTATATTAGTTTCAGGTGCACAACATAGTGATTAGACATTTATATACATCACGCAAGGATCACCCCCATACGTCCAGTACCCATCTGACACCATACATAATTATTGCAATATTTTTTACGATATTCTCTATGCAGTACTTTACACTCTCATGTCTGTTTCTATAACTGGCAATTTGAGAAGCACCCTGGGTCTTGATTGCATTCTTAATTCTGACTCCAAGTCACTCTAAGACCCTCTAAGAATATTCACTGAGTTTCTGTCACTTGGTTCCTATACAGAGGGGAAAATCCACGGCGTCCTGCCCGCCTCATAGGGGAGATACCGAGCCCAGCTGGGATGGTGAATGTAACGGCGGTTTAAACCGCGCAAGTGATCCATTAGCTGCAATGCATTCACATTATTCGTGGGTTAAAGTGGCTGCATCTCTACTTAATGCCCTTTCATTTTTCTTGATCTAGTCACCCCTACAAACCCTTCCTTTTCCCATTCATCCAAGAAAGTCATATTTTTTCATTGATTTTCATTTAATGTACGTTTTTCTTTTCTGCCAGACAGCTCAGGGTGTGTGTGTGGGGGGCGGGGAACATTCTTTCCATCACTTTTAGCCTACAAAAAACAAGTATCTATGCTACTCTAAAGGTAGGATTGATTATTGTAACAAAAACCAAGAGATTTTGAAGAAAAAAAAGTAATCCATGACTCCAGCACAAACATGACTGTTTGAATGTCCCCCACCTAAGCTTGTTAATGTGGGTGCAGTTGGAATCTACAGAGTGGACTTTGGAGTCTGAGGGACGCCTGCTCGGTTCCCAGGTCCTGCACTCGGCAGCAGGTGGACCTGGGTGAGTCCAGGGCCGGAAGCCTCGGTTTCCTTGTTAACAGCCCCTCAGGGGCTCCCAGTGCCTTTGAGAGTCAGATGACTGTTGGGCAGACTTGAAGACAGTGCCATAGTAGTCTAACGTGACATTGAAGGCCATTTGGTGTCCCTATTTGGGATAATTACCTACACCGGCATGGAAACCGGTGGAGGTGACGTGGGAAGGTGGTGAGGCTGGAGGAGCCCAAGGAGACAGGAGGACGTTGCAGGTTAAGAGCCTGTTACTGAATCCCAAGCTGGAGACAATTTGCAGACTCCTGGATACACCCATACCTGAAACTAAAGAAAATTGATAGACTTCCCAGTGAAGCCATCCCGAAATAGGATGCTACAGAGGAGCTAGTCAGCAGGGGAGAGAAGGGAAAGAACTGATGTGAAAGGTGAGAGAGAGGCAATGTTAACCTAATGCCGTATTTCTGATGGGTTGGGTTGGGTAGGTGGGACAGTCCAGGAGGAGGTGTTCAGCTACGCGAAGACCCTCTTGGTGGCTCTCAACCTGATGACAGAAACACAAGCGAAGAGAATGGAGGTGCTTGTCTGAGGGCACCAAGCACAGGTCTTGTCTTTCTCTTCATTTCCATCAGCATCGCCTTGTGAACATCACAGAGGTCAAGAACACGTCTCTACCAGCACCGCTCCTTGCTTCAGAGTTAAATGCTCCTGGGCTTGAATTCTAGCTTTGCCCGCTCAGCCCGTGATTTCATTTTTCTCAGTCTTTTTCTTCGTCTGTAATCTTGTGACAAGGAGAGAAGCGTCTGGCGCAGCAGCGGGGGACACATATTGAGACATCAAATGCGAAGCGGTTTGCAGGATGCCTGGTACAGGGTGTTTCATGAGGGGTAAATGTGTTGATGATCATTCTGGGGCCTCCAAACAGACAAACAATTTTTGACCAGCTGGCTTGTGACACGGATTGTTTCATTCCAATTTAAGATGCTTTCTTTTAATGGAAGTTTAAAAAAAGTAATAAAAGTGTAATTACCATTTGATAGGTAATTACTATGCTGTGCGTGCTCTACAATTAAATAAAAGCGATCTGCATATAAGATGATGTTGCTTGCTGTTAGCACTATTGATACATTAGTTATACAATAATTTTGAATTTAACTTCATCGGCAGGTTCTGGGGATGGTAGCCTTCCAGGAGAGGGAGAGGGAGAGGGCTACCGCTATTAGTACTCATGATCTCAAACAAATTGGATGAAGTGTCAAAGACAGGAGACTGAGGCTCCATCCTACTTTCAAAAATCCAGTTTGTTTTATTGCTCTCCAATCATAAAGGTAATACAAGCTCAATGTGATAAAGCAAAGAAGAAAAAAGAAAAAACTCATTTCTCTTCATATTTTGTGCATAACCTCCAAGGCCATATATATATAACATAATGGTGAGAATTTCATTTAGTTCAGTGGTGCATATAAAACACCCAAGAAAGTGCCTGGCAATTAGTTACTACTCAGGAAATGAGAATGTTATTATTGTTATTATTATTATTATTAGATATCTGATTTTGTATTCTGGCTTTTCTTATAACATTAATGCAAGTATTTTTCCATTCTATTAAGAAGAAAAACTCAGTAACATTATTTTAAGTGACTGTGTAATATTCTGTCCTCTGTATGTTCCATGTATATAAATTGTTTCTAATTATTTATTCTTAAGAATATTAATGAACATCTTCATGCATAAGGTCTTCTCTGCATTTCAAGTTATCACATTGCATTAATCAGGATTTTCCAGATAAATAGGATATAAATATATAGAGATATGTAATGATTTATTATAAGAAATTGGCTCATGTGAATATGGAGGCTGAGAAGTCCCACTCTCTGCCATCTGCAAGCTAGAGACCCAGGAGAGCCCAGGGTATAAGTTCCAGTCCAAGCCTGAAGGCCTGAGACCAGGGGAGCCTATGGTGTAAGTGCCAGTCCAAGAGCAGACCAATGTGGCGAATATATATTCCGACTCTTTGGATGGAAAAGGCAAACTTATACCTGGAATATTATCAAGTCCAGTCAAGATAAATTGCTGAGCCTTCCAGGTAGAAGGGGTCTAAGGTAACCAAGTGGCAGGTGGGTCTTCTTGAGAGATGGTACCATATTGGGAGCTCAACACTGGTCTACGTCACTAGCATTGGCAGCAACTAAATGAGCCTGGGTGAGTGGAGCCCATGCACAGCCTCTGTCCCTGTCACCATGACTACTCTGTTCATGTGCCCATGTGCCAGCACTGGGGTAGCCAAGGACTGACTGGCTGGCATCTACTGGCAGTCATTCTGCTCACTCAGGTGCTCAATGCCTCTTGCATTGTGAATGCCCTCTAGTGAATATTACATGTGACATAAAGATCTACCCCCTCTGTGCCCACTTGTATACGCCTGCCCACGTGCCTCTTCTCCAGTCCTGTTTGTCCCCAGTCATCTTTTTCTTCCAGGTCTCTGAACCAGTCAAGCCAGTTGCCACTACCTATGAATCTATACACATTCTTATCTCAGCCTACTTTTCTTTCTCCGTAAAGTGGATGACCAGCTGTATCAGCCAAAGTCTGCCTCTTGGGAGGAGTTCCCCTGAATGTTGTCTTTCAGAGTCTGGCTCATGGTGAGTCCCTGGGTCTGTTCTCTTGTTCTCTTGTGGATGCCCTATTAGTCAGGGTTCTCTACAGAAACAGAATCAATAGGATGTGTGTGTGTGTGTGTGTGTGTGTGTGTGTGTGAGAGAGAGAGAGAGAGAGAGATTGATTTATTTTAAGGAATTGGCTCCTGTTATTATAAAGGCTGGCAAGCCCAAAATTTGCAGGGTGTGCCATTAGACTGGATGAGCCCATGTGGTTCAAGTCTGAAGGCCATTTGCTGGAGAATTCTCCCTTGCTCAGGGGAGTTTAGTCTTTGTTCTCTTAAGGCCTTCACCTGATTGGATGAGACCCACCCACATGTTAGAGAGCAATCTGCTTTACTCAAAATCCAACAATTTAAATGTTAATCTCATCCAAAAAACACTTTCACAGAAATGCCCAGGATAATGTTTGACCAAATGTCTGGGCACCGTGGCCCAACCAAGTTGACATATAAAATTTAACCATCACAAATACATTAACTAAATCAAGATTCTTGATCTGCAAATTTGAAAGCCAGACCTTAAAACATAGTAATCACATCAAGCCACTGTCCTCCATGGGGAACAGGTCCTAAAAAGTCAACTGACCATCTTTTTTGCTACCATCATGGCATCTTTCCCTGTGGGTGATGGGACAATGACTGAATCTTTGACCATCAGAGCTGATGGGACACAGAAATCTTTTAGCTTCTCATTCCCAAATGGTTTTGTGTCTCACACGGTCTCTGTAGTTATTAATAGAGGGAAAGGCAGAGAAGGACCGGAGGCAAACAAGCTTGGGAAATATAAATTTAAGCAAAGTTAGACAGGTACCTTTGCTGGGACTTTGAGAGGTTGTAATATACAAAGTGTACCCTGATGTAACTCTCCAGGAGGAGGACATCGCCTCTCGAGTTCCCCAAACCTTTCCAGAACTCCTTGAAGTAGCTGTTTAGGAGACAAAGGTTCCTCAGGTCACACTCTGAGGGACACCAACCGTCTCCAACCATCTCATTCCACAGATTAGGAAACAGACTTAAGATACGAGGTGCCTTGCCCAGGTAGCATGCAGCAGAGCCAAGGCCAACATCCAAGTCCCTGACCCACAGCCCGGGCTCTTTCCACATCACAGAAATGTGATCCGGCCCGCATTCTGGAAACAGGAGACGTTGAGTGAAGCCCTGGTGGAGGCCATTCGTTATGAACGCTGGATTGGAATCCAGGTCTCTTCATATCAGTCTGGAACCAAAAAGGACCACAGCTTCGGCGCACTTAGACGTTCGGAACTATGTATAGGAATTACATATTTTTAGCACTTTTAGATGACTGAAAGGGTGGGGCCGTGACTTCCAGGGGGGATGAGTCACTATTGTGGCTTGCCTGGCGAAATGATTCCATAGGGCAGAGAGTGAAGCTGTGGAGCCAGCGGACGCTGGAGACCATTCAAAGGGCTGGGTCACGCCTCAGGCCTTCCTGCCCTGTCAACAGGAAGCCCACAGACACGGTTCACTCTCTCCGGGAAGCAGCAGGTGTGTGCCCCTTGCAGAGATTTCCTCCAAGATCTTCTCTAGCCTTTTCCGGCTGGAAGCTCCAGCTCCCCCTAGACTGGGCTGTGCTTAGCCAGAGAGAAGCCTGTGGTTCAGGCTTTGGCCAGTGCAAACCCAGCACACCTGTGGGCAGTTTGGCAGAGACTCGGAGCCCAGGAAGGCCCATGGAGGGAGGAGGGAGGCAGCAGGACCCCCTGTTGAGCAGTGGTTCTCAATGGAGCATGCCTGAGGCTCCCCAGGAGGGCTTGTGAAAGCACACCTTGCTTGGGGATGATTCAGCAGACTCAGCAGATCTGGGGTGGGGCCTGCGAATCTGCATGTCGACCCAGTTCCCCGTGATGCTGACGTTGCTGGTTTCGGAACCACCTTTCGGGGACTGCTGCTCTGGAGCGCCCCTGGAGGATCCCCTGAGGTCCGCATGCACAGAATTGCTCCCGCAGCGGGCCCCAAATCAATGCCGTCTCTATTCTCACCCTTTGTCCCCAGTTTGAGAACACAAGTAGGGAGATCCTGGCTCTCAGCCTATAGCTATCTGGGAAACCAACACACAGAAATCAGAGAATGGGGTGAATTATTGCTGTAATATTTGAAACAGCTGTCAGGGTAGCTGAGCCTGCCCTGAACCACCGCTATGGCTGTGGCTGGAATCGGAGGAAGACAGTGGGGCTGTGTCAGACGCCAGAGACACCTGCTACACGTGGAGCTGGATTTTAACACAAGTCTGCCAGCTCAACCCCCTCTCAGTCAACTACTGGGAAATGGCCACCATTTAAAGTCCCCACCTGGGGTATTATGTCCCCAGAGGCCCCCCTAGGATGCAAATATGTGAGCTAAAGGGCTAGCTAGGGGAGTCCTTTACTTTCACTCAACCATCAGCTGAGATTGCTGTCCCCTAACTCGGACATGGCAGAGAGGCAGCAGGTATAAGACGTAAGTTTGCATGGGGCTTGGGTGTTCAGATTGGACTGAATCTCTCCTCTTCTGAGCCCCACACAGACAAGGTCCTCACTACATGTGGGCTGAGGTGGGGCGATTGTCTCAAGGACCTGCCCATATCCTTGAATTAAGACCAGCTCATACATCACCTTCTCCGTGGAGCTGGCCAACTTTATATTCAAGAAGGTGACACAGTCACTCGGCGCCTGCTCTGTGCCACACAGGCACTGCTGCAGATGCGGGGGGATACGGTGGTGACAAGGCACCAAGAGGCCTGCCTGCCCATGGGCTGACTCCTCGTGGGAGAAACACTCACGGACGCAGGGCAGGTAGGGGTAGGTGATACGAATGGGCTAAAACCCATTAAACTGTACACTCTAAATGGATAAATTTCACATATGTGAGTTGTGTCTCAACAAAGCTTTTTTAAAAAAAAAAAAAAAAAATCTCAGGGAGTGTGCATGGCAGGTGAGAGGAACAAAAGGCACTGGGCGAGCCCTAGCCGGTTTGCTCCGTGGGTGGAGTGTGGGACCGAGGACTGAAGGGTCTCAGGTTTGATTCCAGTCAAGGGCACCCCATGACTTCCCAGGTGGGTTAGAAAAGGCCATGTGGCTGCTGCTAATCACATTTGGGACACTCGCTCTGGGAGCAGGAGCATAAGACATTTGGGTAAGGCCATCGCCACATGAGAGAGACTCAAGGGGCCAGAGCAGGAGGGGAAGGGGAAGAGATTGGGGGGGGGGAGATTGTGAGGGAGAGAGAGGGATGATGGGGTCCTCGTCAGGCCCCATCTTCCAGGGGGCCTTCAGGAGCCACCAGCTGAGTGTACATGAGACCCAGGTGAGAGCTGAGCTGCTTAGCTGACCCAGTGAACCCTAATTTATCAATAAAAATGATTATGGTTTTAAGCCACTACTTGTGGATGACTTATTACTCGGCAATAGACAAAGCACCTTCTCATCAGCTTTTCCTCCTTCATTGTCTCTCTGGCTTCCTGGGGACCACCTCCCCAAAGAAACCACCTGCCTTCAAGTCCTTGTCTAGGATTCTGCATTCAAGGCCAGGACTGATTCTAGCACTGACCAGCTGGGGGGGTAAGGTCGTCGATCCAGCTTGGGTAAGATCACTAACCCAAGCCTTGGCTTCTTCATCCCGAAACGGGAAAAATATCTCTAATCTAAGATTCTTCTGGGGTTAAAATAGAAGAATCCCAGCGACTTTAGCATCTGGGGGCCAGTGTCCCGTTTGGGGCAGCTCATTGGCTCAGAGGCAAATTCTAATCCAGTTTCCAGGTGTGATGGGCACAGCAGGTATCTCGCACCATTCTCCCAATCGATGTTAAACTGCTGAAGGCGCCCAGTTGTGACTGAGCTTGTCTGCCGGCCTTGCAGAACCACAGCAAGGCAGGGGCACCATCATCTTCTTCCTGGGCCCTAAGGGAAATAAAGTGAGCTCTGTTCCTATAGAAATATTATTGTATCTTTCTGATAAAGGTAATAAATTGCTTGCCATAAACTATGTTTCCCTGGTTCCTAGTTTCCTTTTCTAGCCAAATTACCCCAAAAGACACACATTTAAGCAAATAGTTTCATTTCAGGTCACAGAACTTAGTGCTGCAATCAAGGATCTGAATGAAATTCCTGGCAAAATACAGTAATTGGAAGCACAATGAAAACCGAATCGAAATGTCCCAGCATCCCACAACACTAAAAGGCAGCCTGGTAATTTCCAAATTATATTTGGGCTCAACATGCAAGGGGTTCTTTTTTATTTGGGCAGAGAAAATAGGGCTGAAGAACATTATAATAACCACACAAGACTAGGAATGCAATTATAAAATAAGCCATACCCTAGCAGGCAAATCATTTTAATGTGTTTTGAAAATTGAATACTCTGCATGGATTTAAAGGGGGGAAAAAAATCAACATGCAGGAAATTAATTAAAAAGAAATAAGACACAGAAAAGCTTCAAGTGTCATAAAGTTACAAATACAAAAGCAGAAATTAAAGAACACACGATTACAGATTTTGATAACATTAGTAGCCAGAACATACCCAATGAATTACTTAATTGTCAAATATCTTACTAATTTTGACAGAAGGCTGGTGGTAATGATTAACTTCAATTGATTCCAAAGGACTTTACTTGTCCTTCAATTTCAAGGAAACCTGTAAAGATGGCTTCAAGTAACTTTGAAAGGGTGGAGTTCTTCTCAAAGAAAACTGACCTGCAAGGGTTTATCCCCATTGCCCTCCCCCTCCCCCACACCAAATTTGTACATTCATTCAACTCTTTTAACTAAGGCAACCAAAAACAATTTCTTGAGATCCCCAAAACATCCTCAGAAGCCACAAATTCTATCTGTTTTAAAACAAAAACCCACAAAGAAATTAACAACCTCCAATGCTGAGGGCAATAATTCTCTAAAGTGCAGGACAGCTCACTGTTACAGATTTCGTGGATTTCATGTTAAAATTTCTTTAAACGAATGGGTGGATAAGAGTGGATCAGGACCCCAGCCATGCCCTGGGTTGAGAAATAACCCGTATGAGAAAGGTGATCTATTGATCTGTCCTCAGGTATCTTTTCAACTCTGTGCACATTGCTGAGGTAGGAGCTTTGGAAGGAGTACGGGACATCTTAAGGGAGTGAGAGTGTCCTCTTGACAAATCAGTGCCCTCTTGCTCAGTTGGGGGCCTATGATGGTCATGGTCATACTCATTGGTCATGTGTGACCTTACAAAATTCAAGAGTTGTATCAGATCACAGCCACGAGGAGAGCAAGATCCAAGACAAAGCCACATGAGGCGGGCCATATCCTGGCACTGACCACAGGACATTTGCTATCTAGTGCAAGCTCAAGGGGGTGGGGATAGGGGATGAGGTGGAAAACTCTGGCAGGCAACCTACAAAACAGTTATTAGCAAATGGTATCAAAAAGTATCAAAACATTTCAAAAAACTTTAAAAACTGCCAGGCTTGGCAGACGCACTTGGCAGGATCTCCAGCTACCCGTGGAGCTGCCCTGTCCTCCAGAGGTTTGTCCTGGAGGCCAGGACACCGCCCCCGCCCCTCTGTAGACACTCAGAATCTGCAGACAGCGCGGATGGCCAGGCCACGGCTGGAACTGCCTCTCCAGGTTAGGGACCAGCGGTCTGAGATTCTAGCCCAAAATTCCAAGAGCTAAAAGGCCTGTGAGGGGCTGCTCAGGCTGGAGCTGGCCAAGCCACCTGCCATGGACGACCAGGGTAGAGAGAGGCTGAAAACTCTATCAGGGGGTGGGAGGGTGGTCCTCTCCCATCCCACATAGCTCAAATCACCAAAAGGTCGCTCACTCCCGGACTTGGAGCCAGGTACTTTTGAACCACAGGTCAACCCACCTGAACTCACAGAGTGAGACCCTGGACCTCAGGGGAGGGACTCCACCCACTTTTGGCATTTGGGTTTCCACCCAAAACAACACCCCTTAGGGTCGGCTTCTGGGGTTTCTATTAAGTCACCATGAGGTCAGGTCGCCTTATCAGTCAGGGGCAAGGGGAGGAACGTTCAGAATATAATACACGCATGAGGTTTGCTGCTCAGATCACGATCTCTAGGTCCTACATGGTAGTCTATCTAAAAGGGCAGACTGTTAAGAATACTGATGGAGACGCTCTCTGCACACCTTCAACAGCAGAACGACCCCCATAAGGAACAAGGATTTCTCCAGCTCTTCTAACCCCTTCCATTATTCTATTTATGTCTTAAGCAAACAGGGTTCCAACTTGGGTGATCAAACTCAAAGCCTACAACTAACATGGAGTTAAAACTCTAGTTCTTTAAAAGTGAGGAAAAAACAAACAAACCAAAACCTGAATAAGAACCCACCATGCTTATTTTAAAAGATCCAAACAAATGATCTAGATAGTCTCACAGTTCAGCTTGAAGCCTTGACAGTTTGATGACATTAACGGCAAATGCTGCTGGTTTTGTCTCAGGATGGCAGCCTGCAAGAATCTGGGCCTTTGTCACTTTGGTTTGAAACAACACCTTCGAGATTTTGCAGTTCAAATGGCCACCTGCCAAACTGAGTTCAAACCATTTCCTCCCATTCTTAGTTGGAATGCACAGCGGTGATGTCCATCTTTAAACATGGACAGCAGAAGTCAGCCACGGGCCCCGCCACTTTGCTCTCCCGTGATCAGGCTCGTGGGTCATGACGCTCTTTTCCACGGACCCCAATGAGCTTGGATAAGGGGGGCCACCACCAATTATTTGAAGTTGGTTCACAAGAGGAAACTTATCAAGTCAACCTTTAAAGAAATGTCCCCTCATCCTCAATATTAGCTTCTAAGCCTTGTAGATGACAAACTGACTTTAGTGGAAGGAGAGACAGCACAAAGTGTCAGGCGCAGGAGGGACATTGTAAGTAACCAAGGCACAAGTCAGAACAGGGGCCGGAGGCCCGCATCCTGGGTCACGTCCTGGCAGTCAAAAAATTAAACAGCTGGCTTAGGCTAAAAACTGATGGCTGTCCTCTCCCCAAGGTCGAAGTCATCAGTCTCCCCAAAGCACGAATAGTCTTTCTATGAGCTCTTCCCCATCTGCCCCTGGATCCTGGTTGACCACATTTGTTTATGACTTGGGCTGAGTAGGGGAGAACAGATCATAGATTCTGTGCCTTATAAAGGATCTTCAAGTAATGAACCCTTTCCTGGAAAAGGAAGGGGCTAAGCTACCCCAAAGTTGGGAGAAGTTCTGCAAAACATGTTTCATGGAGGGGATGAGACTGGTATGAGACAAAAAAGGGTTTCAGGCTCAGCGAAGGCTGGAAATGCTGGTTGATGGAAGGTTAATAGTTAATGCAGGACTTCTCAGAGCCTTTAATACATAGAAGGGTTTGTCAAGCCACAAGAAGAGTGTCGTTTTTTGGTTTGTTTGTATGCCTTGCAGAACTTCTCAACAGTCTGTAAGCCTCTAGGGACTCCCATACACAAGGAACTAGCTAACTATGCAGACTGCTTGCCCAACTAGCAACAGAGGGCAATGATTTGGGTAATGAAGCTTTAAACGCCCAGTCACTCTCAGTTCTCCTGGTTGCTATCAAAATCCTGGAAAACCTTGAAGCAAAGGAAGTGCAGCAAAGAGACAAAAATAAAATAAACAGATTCTTATTCTAGCATCAATGTTAACAATACACCTTGAAGTTTTCTCATCTCTGCAATCAGATCTCTGCCAAGGTATAGATCATGAATCCTCCTCTGGCTCGTGATTAAGTTCCTTTCCTCCCGTCATACTTTGCGTTACACAGCGTCCTGGGTGGTAGCCTCAAACTCTTCTCAAAGGCCACGCATACTCCTGATGTTCCCCTAACTGCAGAAATGGGTGCAGGGCAGTCACATGTCTCAAAAGGAGGTGCTGACTATTTTAATAGCTTATATAGACTGAAAGAGCTTAACCCCTGGGAGGAGCCTGGCCATTATTTCATCTAACCCTGTCACTTAACAAGTGAGGAAACAGCTCAAGACTTGTTAAAGAATTTGCCCAGCAACACAAAACTACTTAGCAGCAGATGGCTTTCACTCGAGTTGGGGAGCTGGCGAGACACTCAATCACCTTCTTAGAGATTAACTTATTCTTGTGTACAAGCTTCCAATGCTTCTAAGGAGCTGGAGTCAGAGAACAATGGCAAATTCTAGGGTACTACCTCTTCCTTTCCTGAGAAATAAATGTAGACTTGGGGGCTCAGTACATCAGAAACAGTAGGTGCCAGGAAAAAGGAAAAGTTAAAAAAAAAAAAAAGAGAGAGCAAATCACAGAAATGATGTTATAAAGAGCTTCAGGTCTTTTTTCGCCCTTCTTCCCTGATTACCTAAACCCTTTTAGAATTCAGGAAGATTACCAACCAGGAAAGCTGAGTATTCAAAAACAACAGTCACTTGATAAGAAAATCCCAAGGGGGACACCTCCCTGGTGAGAAGCCCCAGGTCTCACCTGCGGGCCTGCGAGCTGGCGAGCCTTGGTCACTCTCACCCTCTCGAGGTCCCTGTGTCCCCGCTTATGGAAACGAACGCACTTGACTTTAGCCAGTGATTCCCAAATGTGGCTGATGCTGTGATTCCAGGGGCTGGTTAAAATAGTTTCCAGCCACTCCCCTCACTACTCCTGGTAGTTTCAGATTCAATCATTCTGAGGTGGAGCCCAGGGATCTGTGTTTTTAAAAGCTCAGCCAGGTTTGGGGAGGCACGGACTAGAGGATCTGAAACGTCCCACCGAAGCCTCTGGTTTCACTACCAAAATTTCTACGTAACCCCTGCCCCAGCTACTCTCAGGGGGATGGCTGGGAGCGTCCCCAAAGGTTTGTAATGTGGGGAGAAGCCCTGCACAGACATAAGGGGATAGTTCCTGTCCAGGCCCAGGTTTAATTACTCAAGCAAGATAATATATAAAGTTACGTAGAATATTTAATCGGTTACGGTGATATTATAGAAATACTAAGAATCATAAAAGTAAAAAAAAAAAAAAAAAAAAGCTGCTAAGTGGTACACAATGGTTCCAGGGCTCTAATGAAGTCGCTTGCTGGTCTGCAGACACTCTGGGAGGTGGCGGCGGGGACGAGGCCCCAGGGGGCACGGGCCGGGTCACTGGCCCCGGTCCTGGTGCCTCTTGGCCTTGCCCTTCTTCTTCTTGTCCTCCAGCCGCGGCTTCAGGGCACAGACGCAGGCGGACACGCCGGCGATGGCCTTGGGCAGGTCAGTGCCCTTGCTCCACTTGTCCTTCTCGCGGTCGTACACCTGCACCGTCTTGGAGAAGGCCGTGCTCTCCCAGCTGTAGCCGCCCAGGATGTAGATGCGGCCCTCCCACACGGCCACGCCCGACTCGCTGTTGGCGTGCAGCAGCGGGGCCACCCGGGTCCACTGGTTGCACTGCGGGCTGTAGGCCTCGACGCCCAGCACGTCGAAGCGCTCCATGGACTCCACGCTGTCGTCGCTGCCCCCGATGGAGTAGATGCGGTCCTCCAGGCTGCACATGCTGTGCCAGCCCCGCGCTGTGGTCATGGGCCGGCGCTCCTCCCACACATCCGTCCGGTGGTCGTAGCACAGCAGGTTCTTGCGGTAGGGGCCGATCTGGTAGTCGTGGCCCCCCGAGATGTACACGAAGTCTTTGTAGATGGTGCCTGCGTGGCCATACGTGAACCTGGGCAGGGGTGGACAGAGAGACAGAGGGAGCTCAGTGCCGTCCTGGGCTGGGCCTCCAGGAGCTGAGGCCTCAGTCTTTTCCTCTGAAAAAATGGGCACAACCTGTCCTCGCAGGGGCTCGTGAGAATTTGAGGGGATAACGCAGGGAGCAAGCAGGCACCTGGCGAACACTTTATAGATGGCAGCTGTCACAGGGGGTGGCAAAGCAGGGCGGACAAACAGACAGCTTTGTAGTCAGACTGCCCGGGCAAGAATTTCCAACTCTGCCCCCTCTCCGTCTCCCCACCTGAGAAATGGGCATAATCAGAAGACAGCAACAACATGCTACTGAGGCACACATATGTACCTGATCAAATCATACAGCAAACAGGGGATGAGACAGAGTACAATTCCAACCGTAAGATGGTCTGGGAAAGTCAAGACTACAGAGACTGCAACATGCCGGTGGCTGCCGGCGGTGCGGAGGAAGTGGGGAGGGATGAGGCATGGAGCACAAGGAACCTTCGGGCAGGGAAACAATTCCGTATGGCTCTGTAACGGTGGATACCTATCCACTGAAGCTCAGGAAGGGAACAGACTCAGAAACGGAGGGGTGCTTGTCTTAACGGCAGAGCTGACATGCACGTGGTCGGCCTAGAACAGGAGCCCTGACTCGCCGCCACCATGCCCTCCACCCCTCTTGGTCTACCTCCCATTATTAATAAGCCAGGAGATTTTTTTCCTGGAATTAGAAGCCAAAAAATCCAGAAGGTGAGGTGGACTGAACTGTAACCCAAAAGGCCGCCACAAAACCTCCAATCACCTTGGCAAGCCGGCCACGTAGGACCAGGAGTCGGTCTTGGGACTGTAAGTCTCTACTGAAGAGAGAGCTCCATTTTCATTCCGGCCACCGACGGCCACCAGCATGTCTTCGATGGAGGCAAGGTAGAAATCCACACGGCGCTGGTTCATGGAGGCCACCTGCGGAGGCAAGACACCTGTACCTTCCCTTCCCCAAATCCTGGATAATGTCAATATCTAGCATCGCTTCCCAAAGGTGTTCCTATAGAACACTCAGCCCAGGAAGGTGAGGCAGTGGCCAAGTGAGTTTGGGGGAAGGGAATCAAACTTGGAAGAAAGAAGGGTTCTTTAGGAGGGACTTCTTGGAGTCCCCAAGGACCCCTGCGACATTGCGAGTCCCCAAGAGGGGACTGGAGAACACATCTCCCCAAACTTGTTTGGCCACGTGGCCAGCCTTGTGTACTTGAATGCTGCAGGATACACAGTTCATAATTGCTGATTTAGTGACTTCTTAAAATAAATACTCATCTTTCCTCTTGTCAACCCCATCGGATCGTTTTTTAATTAATGTTGATTGCCATGGTGTTAACAGGCAGAAAGTGGCGCTCGACAGGAAATTAAAAAGCAGAAGACCCAACTTTTTTTTTTTTCTTTAAATAATCCAAGCAGAACACACAGATCAACACAGTCCCGCAGGAGGCATACATTCAGGCTGCCACCGACACTAAGTTTTTGAGGACGGGCTCCAAAGTAGGGAGCCTCTTTCTAGTGGTATCACTTACACCTTGGTAGGTGGTTTCAGATTTTTGAGGGGGAAAAAATCAAAAGATCGTGAGAGTCCATTCTGAGTTTTGAGCTCAGAAAAACACCAAGTTAAGTAAAATCACTGAGGTATGAGTATAAAGACTGAGACTGGCTTTCATGGATGTGGTCTGGAGAGGTGTTCGTGGGAGAAAAGGAATACCTCTTCGCCTCTGCCAGGCACCTGTCAACCAACAGGAGCCACACAGAACCCCTGACCCTGGCAGGTCAATGCGCCCCCCCACCACCATTTCCAGAGGGAGAAACTGAAATTTGGAGAGGGCAAGGAACCAGTCCGAAATTCCCAGCTACAATGGGATGTGAACTCAGGTCTGACGCCAAGACCCATGCTCTTCCCAGAATCAGCCACCATACCTGCCAAAGATGTGAGCCTTCATGGCCCCCTTAAACCAGCTCCAGACCTTTCCAAAAGAGGAGCCTGGCTGAGACTCTGAGCCACGGGGAAGAATGTTTGAACTATGGGTCAAATCTCTAGACCAGCGATATCCAATGCGGTAGCCACCAGCCTCGTGTGGCCGTTTACATGCAAATGTAAATTAGAGTGAAAGCAAATGGAAAATTCAGTCCTTCGGTCCCACTGGCTACATTTCAAGAGCTGGTGGCCACTGCATGAGACGGCGCAGACGCAGAAGGTTTCTATCGGTGCCGAAAGTTCTAGGCTGACCCTGAAGGTCAGCCCTCGCTCCCCCCAGCCGGGGTGCAGGCAGAGGGGAGGGTGGGAACTCGGTGGCTCGTCACTTTATCCTTACACCTTGTTCAGAGGCAGGAACCGGTCAAGGCCAGAGAGAAGGGAGGGGGCAGTCAAGGTTAGGTTAGAGAGATCAAAAGTCCTCAAGAGTAAAGAAAGATTCTGGCTTTAATCTCACCTTGATCCACTGTTTACAGCGGGGGTCATACCTATAAAGAAGATTGGACGCCGCGTCCCCTCCATTGTCCCTCGAAAAGCTGCCGCCCGCGATGAAGATGAACCCCCCCAGCACAGCGACGCAGTGGTGGCTCCGTCGGGCCGGCAGGGGCGTCTCCTTGACCCACTGCTCGCTCTTGGCGTCCAGGTAGCAGGTGTCGTCGCTGAGCTCCAGACACCGCTCGGAGACCTCGCCACCCACGAACAGCAGGCGCTCCTCGTTGGTGCGCAGCGCCGTGCGCTTGGTCTGCATGACCGGCTGGGCCGCCAGGCTGTTGTGGTAGCGCACGGCCTCCTCGATGAAGCCCTCGCAGTTGGCCTCCCTGGGCAGCAGCGAGCACACGGCCGGCTTGACGCGGTGCAGCAGGTCGTTCTTGGGGATGAGCGGGAAGTGGATGTGCTCCAGCACCTGGTAGGCGTGGGCCTCGCGCTCCGGCTGCTGCGTCAGCCACTGCAGGGCGGCCTGCAGCAGGTCATGCTCACACTCCCGCTGCACCTCGCTGCTGCCCAGGTACACGCACAGCTTCTGCATGGAGATGTTCTGCAGGAAGTCGGGCGTGAAGGACAGGGTGCCGAAGCGGCTCAGGATGAAGCCGTCGATGAAGGCGTCCAGCCGCTTGAGGCTGTAGATGGAGGCCAGCTCCTGCAGGTACAAGTAGTTGTCCTCGCTCACCTCCTGCTCCAGGTACTCGCAGCAGAAATCCACCACAGTCCAGATCTGCAGCAGGTGGGCCGTCTCCAGGATGTAGTCGATGTTGCCGCCGTCCAGCGCCAGCTCCCCGCCGTACAGGAAGTCCACCACGGCCTTGAGGCCGATGTAGGAGGCACCGATCAGCTCCACCTCCTTCTGGAAGGCCTCGCGCATGCCCAGGGTGAACATGGAGTTGAAGTAGTCGCTGCACACGGCCAGCAGGTTGCGGTGGGCTGGCACACGCTGCTCGTCCGCCACCAGGACGATGTCACAGAAGAGGCCACGCAGGCGCTGCTCGTTCAGCCGCTGCAGCACTGTAGTCGAGTGCTCGGCCCAGCGGTACACCTGCGGGAGAGCACGTGTCAGGGCCCCGATTTTAAATACAGTGGAATGAAGGAGACTGGGAAACAAAATAGGGTGCATTGTTGGAAATAAGGGTGTGTGCGTGTGCGTGTGTGTGTGCATGTATTGGACATATCCTTCCTTCCTTCCTCTTTTTCTTTATAAATAAAATTCCTAAAAGTTTTTTTTTTTCTTCCCTCCCTCCCTCCCACCCTTCCCGTGGGTCATGAGTAAATGGGTTTGAAAAATGCCGTCCTGTCAGGATGGAGAAGTGGCTCCAGATACAGCCTCTAAAGTCAGACAGAATCAAGGTTCGCACCCAGCTCTGCCACTTCCCAGCTGCGTGATCCTGGCTGAGCCACGAGGAGGCTCTGAGCCTCCATTTCCTCATCTCACTGTGAGGATGTGGGTACTCACCATGCGGGGCCGGGGCGGGGTGGCAGTGGGGTGGGGGGGGGTACCGAGACGGTCATGGCAAAGAGCCTGCCCAAGGAGGGCTGTTGTGACTGTAAGGCCCCATGGAGACTCAGTGCCGAGGAAGGCTGCTTTCTGTGTCTTAGAAAGGCATGTGGGTTATGCTACAGAGACCCCCATTTCTAGTGATCCAAACTAAGGTGCTCTGGAGACCCTAATTCCAGAAACATGGCTTCACCAGCCATTGCTAGGGTAAAATGCAGAAACGCTCTTTTCCTGGGGGCTTATGTGTACCCAGCACTGTGCCGTGCATTTGACATATGCTCTCATTTGAGCATCACAAAAACGCTCCCAAGGAATGTCTACTATTATAATCTCCATTTTCCAGATGAGAAAAACTGAGGTCAGGATGACTAAGAAACTTGCCCCAAGCCCCACAGTGACTGCGGCAGGGCTTAGATTTGAACACAGGTCTGATTCCAGAGGCCAGGCCTGTAATCACCATGCTAGACTAGATTTAACAAATCAATTGATATGAATCAATTCCATAAACTCAGGCTGGCAGACATTTATTGAGCGCTATATGTCTGCCATGTGCTTTTGAAGATAAGATATGTCAGACCTAGACAATAGTTTCTAAATCCTTGGAGGGCTAATTATGCTTCAGGCTTTCAGGATACTGCATGCACACTCCTTTATTTCCTCACTATAAAAACAACAAGAAAATTCAATCTAGGGGAAAACAGGCCATTCAGAAATAACAACTAGGGAGCTGGTCGATTTGAGGACGATGGAGGAAAAGGGCTGGCTGGGCACTAAGCCCGAAAAAGGGAAATGGGGTAGAGAGGAAGGCGGACTGAGGGCTTAGTAGGTGTGAGCAGCTGTGTGACTGGCTTACAGGTCCCCGAATTCTTACAGGTTACTTGTCAACATGGGTCCTACAGCAGTGGGTTTCATTTCTCTTTCCCCTCCAAATCTGCTCCTTACTGCCTGCAACACATTTGTAATTGAGGTCCTTAATTTCCCTGTGGTTCTGCCTCGTCCGGCTAATTCCAACATCAATGGCTCCATCTACATTACAGGTGCGGACAAGGACCTTGCATTCCGATGAGGACCCCAGATAGGTACTGCCCCAAGTTTCCTTCCCATTGGAGTTTAGAGAGCTAGACTCGACTGCTCTTATATTACCGGGTGGTCCCTCCTAGGTCCCATACATGGATAGCTACGTCTATTCTGGTTGGTAGCAGAGGGAGCCGGGCTGGCCTGGTTTTGGCTTCTCATTAAGCGAGAACGGCCTGGGCACCAACACACACTGGCTTGGGGCTCCTCTCAGGTGTGGACTGAAGAAAGGAAATGAAAAGGCCCTGCAGCAGCAGGCGCTCTCATAACAGTAAAGGCTCGGAGTCCCGAGAGAAGCAACTGAAGGGCATCAGGTGGGCTGTTTGCCCGCCCTGAGCCCCTGGTTGTCCCTAAGCTGGTGGGGGTGCAGGGACTCCACACATGACCCCAGGCTGCTAAGTAGAAAGGGAAGCAGCCCCAAGGGGCGGGGATCGGGGAAAGCCCCGGATGACAGCTGCCAAGGGGAACCATCTGGTGCAGGGAGCAGGAGCAGGGGCAGGGAAAAGGGCAGTGCTGCTGCTAAAACTGGGTCTCCATGCTAAGTAGGCGCATTTAATTCTGTACCTGGTTATTTTAGTGTAGCTGCAGAGATGAGAACTTGCAAAAAAAACAGACAAGCATGATTCCCCAGTTTTAAAGAGACGTCCATAACAGAGGCGCAGCATGCCGTATTCATTCTGAAGCCCCGACTCCCCCAACATTCTGATGGCATCGACCCTGTTTACTCATTTGTTTCCTATGTCGCAAGTTAGAACAGATCAGTGAACAGTGGGAGTCACACAACAGGACACTCCACCGCACTGAGGAGCGACAATCTACCACCACACACAGCCACCTGGGTGAATCTCAGATGCACGATGCTCAGTGAAAGGAGCCAGGCACAACAAGAGCACCTACCCTCTGGTTCATTTACGTCAAGTTCAAGGGCAAGCAAACCTGCAGTGTCGGAAGTCAGGAGAGTGGCAATGTAGGGACTTGGAGGGGTTTGATAATTTCTTTTTTTTTTTTTTTAAATCTGGGTACAGGCCACGTGGGTCTGTTAACGTCTAGAGAAATCAAGGTACACTTATAGTTAGGAACATATATATAACCAACCAAGGGATAGAGGACCCTCCTCCTAAAAGCTTCGATTCAGAAAGAAACCAACTCAGAGTCTGGCTTCGAGGGACAAAGACTTACAGCGCTATCGAACTTAGAAAGCGACACTGTCTCCGCAGCCAAGCTCTGGAACAAAGCCCCTTTGAGACAGCAGTGAAACCTTCCTGGGTTTTCACAGTAGATAAAGCCGGGCTTGGCAGAGCCTTCTCAGTGAATGTAAAAGGAAATAGGAGACCGCTTCTCAGGAGAACCAACCTCTCCTGAAAGCTACACCCTGTTTTTGTTTTATGCGCATCTGTAGAACCTCTTCCTCTCATTTTTTCCTCAAATCTGTAGTATATGCACAACTCCCTTTATCTAATGTGGTCTTTCTCAATCTTTCTCAACATTTTTTCTAATAGCCCCCATGAAAATGTTACCACCACATGTATTCTGTTTGCCCATGCATGTGCTATATGCATAGCATAAAAAGAGTAAAATTCTCTCCATACCCCAAAAACCAATTCTGCCGCCTTGGGGAAAATATCGGCCTCACTGAAAATGATGATCTAAGGTAACCATAAACTGTGATCTCCAAAAAGGGCCACTTCTAAAGAAAAGGGGGTGTTATTGATACGTATAAGGAAGCAGGTATAAGAGGGGACTGTCCTGAAAATCGGTCCCCCAATCCTTACTTATAGCAGCTGTGAGGACAAGGGCTGCTGCTCCCAGGCCCTCAAGGAGTTTGATGAAGGTATAGATTTCCAGGTCCAGCTCTCAGAGTTTAATTGAGCAGGTCTGAGGCGGGGCTAGATATGCATCTAATGAGACACCCTCACCTTCTCCCAGGGTGATTTTGATACATCCAGTGTGACAGAGGTTGGTGACCCAGCCCTGGGAAGCCATCCTCACTCACTCCTCGGGCCCCAGAAAGTCACGATGGGGGAAGACCCTGGGCCCTTCACATCCAGGTACGCAGCATGCTGACCCCACTATAAGGTCAGCGCTGGCTTCTCAATGGACTTGTCCTTGGAGTTTTTGAGCCCCCAAGTGGGGAATGGCAATCCCATGGCTTTTATCCTGTCCCACCCACCTCAGGGTTGTGGTGCAGAATAAATAAGCCGAGTTGTGTCTCTACCATCCCTCACCCTAACAGCTCTGATTTTACGATTCCTCCTCTCCTGGCCCGTGCTATCAGGAGATGAACACTACCACCAAGAACAGAACACCAGGCTGTACATTAAGAATGAGCTCATCAGAAAAACATCCCACTTCCCGGGCAATTTGCACAGGTGGTGAGCGACCATTCACAGACCTTTGAAGATTCGCTGATCTTGTAGGGTCGAGACACTCGCGTCTGCCGGCTTCCCTCCATCATAAAAGAGGTCACAGTCCTACAACAAGAACAGGACTTCTGAGCACACAGCGATAGTAATGACGCTAGTGCATTCATTAACGGCAGGCTCTCCTGGACGATGGCAATGACAACAAAGGTGACAGTCACACAGAGGACAGAAGGAGAGAAAGCGGTGTACTACAAAGAACTCCTGCTGCAAGGTGAAAAAAAATCAGGTTGTTAGAATCAGAGAGAACATTTAACAAGTGTTCCTTTGGCATCTAAAATCCGAGGACACCGTGTCTTTTAGCTAAAACACCTCCTACAAATACCTACCTTTCGAAGCTTGATCTCACGTAGGCCTTTGAGCTAGACTAAGGTTATAATGACAAGAGTTATCATTTCAGAGCCCAGACGATGACCCTGGAACCAAGATAAGGGCTTTATTTACATGTGCTGTCTAGTTTAACCCCCATAACTAGTTGGCCAGGCTGATGTCACTTATCCCATTTTACAGATGAGGATACTGAGTTAAAGGTCACAAAGGCAGTAAGTGGCTAAGAAGCAAACCTGTGCCCTTCATTGTGATGCTCTGCTGAATGTGACCCAGTCTTTGAGTGTCACGCTTCTAAAACATCATGATGAAGCTGAGGACGTGGTGCCGTGATGACTGCTACATATAAAGCATGTTCGAGCAACAGGTACTGGTTTAAGTGCTTTCCTCATTTAATCCCCACAACAACCCCATGAGGCCAGCACTATTATTATCCTCAGCTCATGGAGGAGGGAACTCATAGCAGTGAGGGGAAGTAACTAGACAGCGTCACACAGGAAGAAGCCGAAAGAGTTGAGATTCCAACTCGGAGCGGCTCCCCTGCACTTAACGTCCAGGCTATTCCACCTGGTCAAAAAAGAAAAAAGTCTGCAGGCAGGAAACCTGCTGGGGCCTTTGTCCTGCCTGGAACATTGAGGATAAACAAGTTAACCCTCTCCCTACATTATGGTCGTTTCTATGAAACGGGCCGGTTTACCAGGTAATGTTAAGGTTTCTTCAGCTGTGAAATGCCAAGCAATTCACTGACAGCACAGAGCCAGGCTTTGGGGGACCTGGGGGACGCGCAGAGGAAGGCCTGAGCCAGCACAAGCTGCATACTGGGAATGAGGGTTTAAGGAGGAATTTTCGTCCCTGCTGAGTTGAGAAGAGTCAATCTGTTACCTACTGAACAAAACAGTCTTTGCAAATAAAAAACAACGTAACAAGAAGTCAGCATTGTTTCAAGATAATCTAGGACACATGGGGGATGGAGGGGGGGGGGGGTTCCAGTATTCCCAAGGGAGGAATAACTTCGGGCACAGTCCATGCTGTCCAGCTCCCTAGGGGAAGGAAGGGGACAACTATAGACTTCTCTGGACAAATTAGCAACTTTGTGACAATGGCCAGCTGTACACACCCCTATCCTTCCTGAAGCAACCTCAGCAGCTGGGGAGACTCAGAGAGGAAAAAGAAAACCATTGATGCAGTGCCTGCTGCACACCCCTGACCCCTTGTTTCACCTTCTCCCTCTGAGGCGGGTGGCACCATCCTTTCTGACACCTAGGCTCAGGCGGAGGAGGGGCTCGCCCAAGGTCACACCTCGGGAAGCTGCGGGTCCCCTCTCCCCCGCTCCAGGCGGCAACCCACGGTTCCGTTCGCCCGGAGTGCTCAACGCTTTCTTTTCTAGGCCAAGATTTCTAGAGAGAGTTTCCCCTTATGTAGGTCCCCTTTTGTCTCCAGGCAAGTGGTGTGGGGCCGCTTTCTACAAGTGGTGTGTGTCCCCTGCCTCCGTGCTTTCTGGAAGCAGACGGGGGGGTCAAGGCCACCTACGCGGACAGAGACGATCCCCAGTTATGCATAAAAGATCTTTTCGTAAACACGGGGACAGAGGCCACGTCCGGACGGGAGGGCCCCCCGGGAGCCTCTTCTCCAAGCTGCCGCCCCGCGTTTCCACCCTGAACCCGCTCGACCTCAGCGCCCGGGGAGACACGACGCCGTGGACATGGTCACGGCTGCCCGCCAGCACTCACCCGTCGCCGGCAGGGTCTCCGGGGACGCTGCTGTCGCTCGCTCGGACCCGGCACCCCCTGGCGGAACTGCCGGCACAACGGCCGCCCGGGCGGGCTCGAGCCGGCTGCGAGGCGGCGGCGGAGGCGGAGGCGGAGTCGGGACGCGACCCGGGCCGGCGCCCGCGGCGGGACGCGGGGACACTCACCTGGGTCGCGCGGGCCACCCGCGCAGGCCGCACCTGTCCTGCCTCCGGGGGCGGCGGCGCCCCTCCCCCGCGCCGCTGCACCCCTTCCCGGGGCACAAAGGGCCGCCGCGGGCGGGCCGGGCGGGGGCAGCGCTCGCCGGGGCTGGGGTCCTCCCCGGGCAGGCCCGCCCCCCGCCCCCTGACGGCGGCGGCGCCCGGCCGGTGCCGGGCCCGAGGCGGGCTGGCGGGGGGCCCCCTGGGGGCGCGCTACGGGCGGGGCGCGGAGACCCCCGGCGGCGAGGCCGGGCGGGCGGGGCGGCGGGGCGCGGGCGCCGGAGCCCCGGGGCCGGCCCGGTGCGTAGCCATGGCTCCGCCAGGAAGTGCGAGGCCGAGGGCGGAGGCGCGCGCGGCCAATGGCGGCGGCCGGGAGGAGGTGGGCTCAGGCGGCGCCGAGGCGGGGCCTGCGCCCGGGGCGGGCGGCGCGCGCGGGGCGGCGGGGCGGCGGGGCGGCGGGGCGGCGGGGCGGCGGGGCTGCGGGGCTGCGCGGCCGCGCCCCCGCCCGGCCCGCGGAACCCGGACCGCTACAGTCCCGCCGCGCGACATGCTTTTCTCAGTGTCACCCACCGTGCCAGGCGCGGGGACACGGCGTGGACGGGACCGGCAAGGTCCGGGCCCGGGGAACGGAGGTGCCCAGGAGCTGAGAGCCGGAGGGGCGTCGCGGTGGCATCTTCTCGCTCTCACCTCATTTTCAGCCTTCGCTGGAAAGTCCCCTGCGGCCGCCCTAGGGGGAAGCCTTCCCTGACCCTTGATCTAGTCCCACCCTCTCTCTTCACCCTGCTCCCATCCCAGCCTTACACCTCACTTTAGCTCCTACCATCTGCTAATATTCTAAATCGTTTTCTTTTTCATTGGCTTGCTGTCTCTCCCCCCCCCCCCCCGTAGAAACCCTGCAGGGCAGGGCCTCGGGCTGAGCCCCCGGGGCTGGCACACTGTGCGCGCTCGGTGAAGATTTGTGGAATGAATGACTCTAACCATCACCGATCAGCCCGTCCATTGTGAAACGTCTCCTGCTACAGCATAGATGAACCTTGAAACATTATGCTTCATGAAAGAAGCCAGATACAAAAGGACACATTGTATGATCCCATGTGCATGAACGGTCCCCAACAGGCAAATCCATAGGCAGAAAGTAGATTAGTGGTTGCCAGGGGCTGCGGGGGAGGGGAAAATGGGTGTACGTGGCTGTTAAAGAATAAGGGATTTCTTTTGGGGGGGTGATGGAAATGTTCTGAAATTAGTATTTATTGATGATCACACAACTCTGTGAATATACTAAAAGCCACTGACTTGTACAATTTAAAAGGGTGCATGTTATAGTGACTTACATCTCAGTAAAGCTGTAACAAAACCAAAAGCAAACGAAAAACTTCTCTCTCTTCCTGTTTTTCTATTCCCCGTCTTCTCCTGAAAGGATCTAGAGTATCTTTCAGGGCCCCATAAAGCATGACTAGATGCAGCTACTGAAGATGTGTCAGAAAAGAAGAAGAAATAAACAGGAGTCAGCATGACCAGGCACATCCTCAAAGCCTTTCTTTGTTTCTTCTGTTCTAGACGCGACACTCAACTTGGCCCATTCCATCCCAAGGTACTTTGTAGCCCCTCAGCAGGCTGGGCCTGGCTCTATCCCCGCCTTCTCCACAGAGCCTCTCAATAGAGGCTGCCTTCTGGGTTGGGCGTGTGGGTGGATCTCAGTCGCCTCTGATGCAAAGTAAGGGTGCAACAAGGATTTGTGCATCAGTGGGAGGATTCTGTGTCTCTAGGCTACAGAGGGGCAGATTGGCACAGGTTAAGTTCCATCACTTTCTTCTGTGTGAGTTTTGCCTCCTAGCCTTAGTGTCCTCATCTGTGAATGGGGTCAGCAAGACAGAGAAAGCCTGCTCTGGTCTCCTTGGCCTTCCCATTCCTAGTTCAGTCCATTGCCCATCCACAGCCTGTATCTCTCTGAAAAGTGTTACATTTATGGAATATTTATTTATTTATTTATTTTTACTTTTGATGACTGGAATTTGTATTAAATATCATTAATTTGTTCAGAAACAAAAGTATAGGCTGAATGTGTGTGTATATGTATATATATATGTATATACACATTAGTTAAAGGGAGTGAGGGTAAAACTAGCCCTAGAATCACCTAGAGAATCTTTTAAATGGTGTTGTCGCTGCCTGGATCACTGTCCCCTCTCTCTCTCCCCTTTTCCATGTTTGCCCTTCAATACTTTATTCAAGCACCGTCTGTACTCTGAAGCCTTACTTGCCCATCTTTGACCCATCCTTGACCCCTCTCCACCCCAAACAAAGCAAATCCCACATCTTGCTCTATGCCTGTATCTTGACACACACATATCTCCACTATTACACAAATTCATGTGCTCTTTCATTTATTAATTCATTCAACAGACTTTTCGGGAATTCCTGCTAGGTGTGAGGCACTTCGGTAGGTGCCAGGGATAGAAAGAAGACACTTTCAGGGATCTTAGGGAAGGAGGCAAATTATGGTTGGTCCTATGTTAGAGTTATATTCAGAGTGCTGTGGGTGGGATGTATTCTTTTTCAGTTATAGTTAAAGATTCTCCAGCAATAGATAAATATGGATATAGATAAAGTATATATATACACACACACCCATATATATGGATCGCTCTGTGTATATAGACATACCTATCTATCTAGAGAGATTTCGTTATATTTTAAGAGCCCATAGCTTGGCATTGATGTCTCTCTCTCTCAGATAATTGGGTTCTTTATGAATGAGAAGATGTACAACTTTGGGAAGAAGCCTGCAGTAAGGGCCTGGACAACCTCAGGAATCCACACGTGACCCTGACCTGAAAACATGCAGACTTGGCCAACCTGGCTTCATCCTTTCTTCCCCAACACGACTTAGGGAACCAGCCTTTCACTCTTTTCTTTAATTAGCATTTTCTCTCAAAGTGGAAAAGTAATGCATGCTTAACTTGGCAAACACAGAGAAGTCCAAGAGGAAGAGTAAACCACCCACTTTTGCATCATCCAGAAATAATAATTGTCAATATTGTTGTCTCTTCTTATTTTCCCCTTGTATACTATAACAACATCTACAATAACAAGACTTACATACAGCTCACCACATGCTGGACTGCTCAAAGCTCCCTGCACTTTAACTCATTTAATCTCCCTCCTCCACCCTTTGAGGGAGGTACTATGACTTTCCCTGTTTACAGATGTGGGAACTGAGGTCCAGAGAAATTAAACGACTTGGCCAAGGTCGCAGCCCTTATAAGGAGCAGAGCTGGGCTTTGAACCCAGGCAGTTGGCTCCACAGTCTGCCAGCCTAACCTTGCTCTCTGCACTGTCATGCCTCAGTGCAATGATAAAAGGGATGCATGCTCCATGCTGAGAACTTGCAAAGCAGGCATGTTCGGAAAAAACACACCCACCCGAGGAGAACAGCTGCCAGTATTTAAGTGTAAATCAGCCCAGTATTTTCCCCAGGCATATATTCTCCACGTAACTATGACAATGAAGTCATGCTGTGCAGGCCTTTTGGTAACTGCTTTTTTCCCCCTTTTGCAAATATCATGAGTTTTTCTCTTGTCAATAAGTTCTAGCCTACAATACGATGGTAATGGTGCATCTGATCCCTGGATTTGGGTCATGCATCCATCCTCCCGCGTTGTTGGGCATCTGGCTGGCTTCATACTATAAATAATGCCAGGTGAACAGTCTTACACTCACGCCTCTGCACACATGTCCAATGGCCAAGTGGAGTTGCTGGGTCAGAGGAATACATATTTGTAAGGCTTTGACCTCCCCTCTGCCAAAGACTCAACTAGTAGTTACCCCCTGACAGTGACTTAGCATCCTGTCATTGCTGAGAGTCAGGTAGCATCATATGAAACCAGGGCCCAGCTACATAATTTACAGGGCCCATAAAAAATGAAAACAGGGGTCTCCTTGTTCACAAAGCAGGAAAAAAGCTTTTTCTCTTCTTCGGCAATCTCTCTCTCAGCCTGTCATGGTGCGTTTTATTTGCTGCTTCATGCCGGGCTCCCATGGGCACAGGGACTTGTGGGACTCAGGCAGACTCTCATAGGCACCTGGGGCCCCACCCTATGATTTGGTGGGCTGGACGCAGAGGCCCAGCCCCAAGCCTTCCTGTACCTGCATCCATGCCCCCTCTGGGTGACAGTGACCACTGGACTGGGGCAAAGGCGCCAGTAGCCAAGAACCATTCTGGGGAGGCAGGGGGGTGAGGAGAGGTGGGATCCCATATGAACTGAGGCTCCCAGCCCCTAGTACATGCTCTATTGTCCCACTGGGCTTCACTTACACAGCACAAATTCAAAAGATAGGATCGTTAAGGATTTTAAATCAATAGTCACAGAACAGTAAACCCCAAGTGTGGGGCCTTTCTGAGTGTGGGACCCTGTGTGACTGTGCCCTTAGATGGTATGATTAGAACTGTCACCAAAGAGGAACATGAGAGGTTCATGTTATTTCCATTCTCAATACTTCAGTTCAAAAACAAATGTCACACCCTTGTAAAGAAGCATGACATCTGGACACACAGAACGGCACAAGAAAGAGGGGAGGGGAGGTGGGCCAGGCAAGCTAGGCCAAGGTTAATAGTGGGTAATGCATAGGCCACATGCAAATTCTCTCTGTGGAATCCTCACCATAACCTAATGGGTCCATGCTATTATTCCCATTTTACAGATGAGGAAACTGAGGTTTTGAACGATCGGATGGTGCATCTAATACCACACAGCTTGCAAGTGCAGCAACCAGCATGAGGAACCCAGGCCATTGTATGCCAGCACCCCAACAGCCAGTTAACTAGCATGCTGGAGGGTTCACTGAAGGGCCTGCAAGCTGCTTTCCTTTCAGGCCATCAAATTGGCTCCGACCTGCCTGGTGCCCAGGAGGTGGCAGCTGGCCATCGAGTTGCCTAGGAAGTGGCAGCTGGTACTAAGGTGGCAAGGAGAGATGTCAGCGAGCTGCCAGCCAGGCTCCCGTGACTGACAGAGGCGGGATCATGAGAACTGCTACTTGCAGCTGCACCCTTCCCTCCCCCAGGGAGTTTCCAGGATCCTGGAGGAGGGAGGGAGGGAGGAGGAGGTGGGGCCTGTTCTTTAAACACTGTTCTTCTCACCAAACGTTGTCCTTGGCCCAGCTTCCCTCCCAAAGGCTGAGTAATCTAGAAAAATTGCAGCATAGCAAAAAAACAAAACAAAAAAAAATCCCACAAAAACTGAGCAGGCCTCGGGGCCAACCCGTATAACGTCCGTAAGCGGAATTCTTGGCCCGCTCACTCCTTTAAGTTTGTAACTGTTTAGACCAGACGACAAGAAGCAACAGATGCCCAGGGAGTAGCAGACCAGACAATGGACAGAGCCACAGTGGGAGTCGGGGCCCCAGTCCTTGGGTCCCTAATCTCAAATGAAAGAACAAACGCCTCCCTCAGTTGGCACTTGCTGATTTCCTCCCTCTTCCTCCCCAATACTTAACTTCCCAGCCCCGGCTGGGTTTGGGCCCCGGCCTGGCAATTCCCCAGCTGTATGAACTAGACCGACTAACTACATAGCTCTGTTGTGCCTCAGTTTTCCCGTTTCCAAATGGGGTGGCACTTGTTCCTCTCTCACGGTGTTGATGGAGAGTTAAATGACTTAATGCACGATGACATTTCCCACAGTGCCTGCCTGGTACACAAAGCTCACTAAATATGAACTCAGTACGAACTCAGTGCTGATGCTGCCTGACACTCTTCCAAATTAAAGAGCCACCGGTGGCCCGGCCGGGCGTGGCTCAGCGGCTGAGCGTCGACCTAGGATCCAGGCGATCGGGGTTCGATTCCTGGTCAAGGCACATGCCTGGGTTGTGGGCTCGATCAATGACTCTCATCATTGATGTTTCTATCTCTCTCTCTCCCTCTCCTTTCCTCTCTCTGAAATCAATAAAGATATAGTTTAAAAAAAAAAAAGATTAAAGAGCCACCGGTGTAAGCCTTTGCTTCCTGTTACAATAGAAATCGTTTGGAAATGGACACTTTGCTATTCGTCATTTTACATCTTGGCGTTCATCAGCATCAGGAGCATGATCTTTCTCCAGATCATGTTGTGACTGGAGGGAAAGGAAGGTAGCAGCCCCCGGGGAGGCTCAGAGAAGGAGAGAGGGGAAGCAGGCACCAGGTGTAGTATGTACCGGAGGCTCTCCATACGGCATGGCTTGACCTGGAGCTGCCTCCGTCTTAGAACCTGTTGGGTCAGAACTGCTCGTCCCTTATAGCTGAGGTCCCTAAGTTGGCATCGCCTGACTCTTCCATGGCATGCCAGGCCAGCCACGTGCTTTCTCCTCTTGCCAACTGTTAAAGTGAAGTGCTTGGGGTTTCAAGGTTGCAGATTTGGCAGGGGTCCAAGGCCAGCAGGTAAACCTGTCCTCCTCTGGAACCTTCCAATCTCTCATGTGTAAAACTAGATGAGATGGATAAAAGCCTTCCCAGAATTGTTGTGGTTGGGAGAGCACTAATGCAATTGCTTATAGAGTCATGCACTGGATACGCCCCCTGCCCTCCCCGATGGAATTATCACGTAAAATCTCTTTTCGGAGAACCTGGGCTGCGTATTCTCTGAATCCCACATATAGTAGTCAAGCCCTCAGGCTCTAGAACTGTGCTTTGCTAAATAGTCAGCTCCAGCAATGGGGCCTTTTCCATTCCAATGAGTTAAGATGACCTAAAGTTAAAAATTGAGCTTTTCAGTCACCCAAACCACATTTCAAGTCCTCAATAGCCACATGTGCTAGTGCCTGCCATATTGGACCTCAGAGGTTATAGGCCATTTCCATCCTTGTAGAAAGTTCTAGAGGAGACGCTGTCCTAGAGCAGCACTTACTAGCTGCATGACCTTGAGTAAGATACTTACCTCTTTGGGCCTCAGTTTTCTCATCTGCAAAATGGGAATTAACCTATTCAATAGCAAATACTTAATTGAGTACCTGCCCTATGTCAGGTACTCTTGGGTTCTGGGGCTATGGCACTAAATAACACAGATAAACAAAATCATGGCCCCCATGGAGCTGACCTTCTAAAGGAGGGACAAAAACGGCACTTATCTCCTAGAATTAGTTTGAGAATTAAATGAAATAGAGCAGGAAAAAGCATTTAACATGGTGCCTAGTGCAATGTAAGTGCTTAATAGGTGTTAGCTGCTATTATTACTAGTAATGTGCCCAGCCCCGTTCTCCCATAGCCCTGCTACCTGGCATAGGAAACACATAATAATCATGCTCCCACTTCCAATCCTGTATCCATGGCAGACATAGCTAATCGATTACAGCACACTTTCCCACAGAGCCCAGAAGTACCTGTGAGATTCTAGGAACAGAGCAACAGGCAGCACTCTCAGACACTTCCTTCCAGAACTCACAATCATCCTCTTCCACATTACCTTTGAGTTTCCCCTACGAACTGCCTGGCGCCCGCACTCCTGGATGCGGGGACCCCTTGGTCCTGTGAAGTTCAGACTCCAGGCCCAGGTCTGCCCCTCCTTAGGGAAAAGAGCAAGTGCCTGGTCAGTACCTTGTCCGTTGAGCTGCTGGTCCTGCTCTGACCTCGTGCGAGTAACTGGCTTCTTGCTTCCCTGCCTCCTGGAGTGGGGTCTGGTCGTGTTCTCACCAGGGCTCCTGGAGTCTCAAATCCTGTCCCTCTTCTTTATTCAAGAAAAATGAATTGTTTCGAAGCTGGGCAAACAAGTTCTGGCCAAAAAGGGCGGAGTGAAACCTGGCCCCACATCTGAAGTGGGAGAGACAGACACGTGAACACGCAATTGCAATACGGTGAGATAAGGGGGAGGGGGGAGGGGGGAGGCTGGCCCTTGGCTGTGGGGACCCAGGGGAGGAAGGAACACTGGGTCCCTGGGAATCTGCTTCACGGAGGGGGTGCTCATGCTGGGCACCTTCTCTACCCTTGGCAGCCAGACCCTTTGAACTGCCCATCCTTTCCCTTCTTTCCCCCACTTCAGGGATTGACTTGAATGGCAGAGCTGTCCTCTCTCTGGATCTTGCATCCTTTTGGTTTTTGGTCACATTCATTCAGTGCAGTGTTCGGTAATGACACATGGTGTAAATGGTCTGAGTTCAACACTTGTTTCTGCCATGTACTGGCTGTGTGACCTTAGGCAAATTACCTAGCCTCTCTGTGCCTTGCTTTCCTCCTCTGTGAAATGTGGTTTACAATAGAGCCTACCCCCCAAGGGCTGCAGGGAGGATTTGGTGAGTGATTGCACGGAGAGGGTTAGCATGGTGCCTGGGGCGCTGTAGTAAGTGCCTGATACTGGCTCACTGCCACTGTCAGTCACGCACTCATCTCCAGTTTCCCAGAGATTTAGAATTCTCTTTTACTCTATTGCCATGGTAAATTCTAGGAACTGAATTTTTTTTTACAAACACGAAACTTTCCTGGCACCTGTGGGATAAGGCTTATCTGCTCATGACATATAACTATCGGGGCAGTGTTTGAGCTGCGTTTGAGAGGATAAGTGGGAGATCAGCAGGCAGATGAGAGACGGTGAAGCAGCAGCTTGAGCCCAGGAAGAGCTCAGACTGGCTGGGACATGGGGCGCTGCAGGGAACAGTGGGAAATGGGGTCCACAAGGGAGATGGTAGGCTCCAGGAGGACAGAAACCCTTCAGCACTGAGCTGGGCTTCTGGTACAGGGTAGCTTTCTCTTAAATTCCACAAGTGCACCGTGAACTTTGGGATGGCAAAGCTCATTTATTCCAATTCCTTGTGGCACTCAGTATTTAAAGTATTCGTTGCCTGTATCAAAGTTTCAGCGGCTTTGTGGCTTCTTTTTCCTGTAACCTGCAATCCACAAGCTTTCAAAGCCCCGCCCAGATTCCCCCCTTTGGGAATGTGGGCACCTCCTACCCTAGGTTGCCTGAAAGGTTTCAGCCCCTTCCTGTTGAGGGCAGCCAAGAGCTGACCAATACCCGGGTATCAAGGTCTGGCTCCCTTGCCTCAAGGTCAAGGGGACAATTTTGTGGCTCTCTTCACACTCCAGGGCTCCTTCTGGGATTAAGCTAAGATCACCCTGAGCCATGTTTTCTCCTGCCCGGTTTGTCTCCTGAGAGCTCTCCTCCATAAAGGCCTGCCAGTGAATTCAGGTCTCAGGGGCTGCTTCTCAGAACACCTGACCGAAGACACCACAGATGAGCAAGTGAATGAAGGGGCAGAGCTGTGGGTGATAAATCTTGTGTTTGTCCTTTCCAATCCTCCTGCCCCTTCCCCCAACCTGGGTTCCCCCAGAAATGGACCCTGAGGCTAGGATTCAAGGTAAAGTAGTTAATTTGGAGAGTGCAGGACACACTGCCTGGAAGGAGAATAGCAAAGGGAAGTGTTCCTAACAGCACAGGTGAAGCCAGCCCGCGTCTGAGAGTGGCTGGAGCTTTACGCACAGGGAACTCTGGGAAGCACACCCCAGAGCCTTGACAGGGTACATGTATATCCTTCTGGCTGACAGCTGCTCACACAGTTAATCAGCTCGCACTTCCTGCCTGCTGGGCCGGCAGGCAGAGCATGTTCTGTGCATCTAGGATAAAGCCCTTAACCCAGAGCCACAGATACGGGCGGCCGAACAAGTAAGCCTGGGGAGTATGGATGGAACACCAATGGCATACGCCGCACCTTCCCTTAGGGAGCTATTCCTCCCCAAAGTCCTTTCCAAAAGCGTCTATTGAAGCTGCCCATCTGAGGACCCCGCAGGCCCCATCCACAAGTGTGGGCACAGGACCCATTGTCTAGCCAATCATAGTAGCCGATTCCTTGGCTGCAGTGATTGGCTCCAGGCGTGGACCTGTTATTCAAGCAGGGCCAATCAGAATCATTCCCTGGGATTTTTATACAGTTGCTGGGAGAGAGAAGTTCTCTCTCTTTCTTTGCATGGAAGTAGCTCATCTGCAATGGAAGCGAATGTGGCCAACGTGCAGACAAACAGAACCGAGAGAGACAGAGGGAAATGATGACAATGATGATGCTGAACCCCTGGTCCCATTGTACCTCGAATTCACATGTGCTAGTAAATTCCCCCAGACTATTGGCTTAAGCTGGTATGATATCTTTTTCTCTCACTTGCGACAAGTGAGTCCTAGCTAATGCAGAGTCTATTCATATTTCAATCCCTCAGACTCAGAAGTGGCAGCATTTCAGGGATGAAGACATATTTGTTGACCAAGAATCTTGCTTGGATTATGAGTCTGAGTACTCGAGGCCAGGCCATTCCCATGCTGTTGGTTCCCAGAAGGCTAAGCTCAACTGGAAAACTTCATGTTTTTCTTTTCCAAGTTACATAATACATATGATTCCAGAAAGTAGGAATGCAGGATGGGAGTATGAAAGAGGGACTCAGAGGTTGCCGGGCCAGGGATATACCAAGTTGTCCAAAGCTGGGGTGACTGTGTAGTTGATCCCATGGGACCTCCTGAGGAACTCAAGAAATTAATCTCAAAACTGTCTACGCAGGAGATGAAAGAGGACCCATTTGTTTAATCATTTCCTGCACCCCCCCCCCCCCCCCACTGGTCAACGGTAGCCCATGGGAGTTAACCCCACTGCCAAGTTCTGGGTTGTGCATGGGTGAGTCCCCAGGAGGCTCTGTGGCACTACATGCCATGGTATCTGAGAAGCCCAGGGGCCAAAGACGAGGTGTACGTGGTCCTGGCTGGGGGTACCCCTAATTTTGCTTTTGAACAAAATAGCTGAGGCCTGTGCAGAATTTCTAGCTGTGCAGTAACAGGGGTAAAAGGTGGGGAGAGAGGATCTGCAAGGTGTACACTTTACCAAATGACCATTTGTCATCGAACAGCTTGAAAAGCACAGTCCACCGTGACCAGGACTTTCTTGAATCAGGATGAGAACGGGAGAGTCGTCTCTGTCACACCTTGTTGAACTTCAATTCTTGCAAAGTCCCTTTCTGGTATAGGTGTACCTTTCGAGAAGTCAAGAGGTTTGCAAGCCTGAGTCTGCCTATCAGTTCCCTGCCCCTGCCCACTCCCTCTGACACCCTTGGTGGGCTGGCTCCAATACTGCCCTTGTTGGCATGTCTTCACCCTGCCACTTCCTCTTGAATCAGTCTCAGAGAATTCTCAACCTTGTAAAGGAAAATTGAATTCTGGCCTTATCAACTGCACCACCCATTGGCAAGCAGGGAGGGCTCATTACTCCCCGTTTACTTGCTCCCCAGGTCTGTTATCTACCTGCGCTGTGTCCTGGAAGTCTGGCTTCGATGGTCGGCATCACCTGGGCTCCCTCCCTTCTGACTGACTGTTGGGTTCAGTCAGGAGATTAGAAGGTGGGAGGAGAGAGGTTGGGGCATTTCTTCCCCCGCACACTCCCTGCTTTGGGCTGAGGTTCTGTCAGTGGCTGCTTCTTTCCACGGACACTTCTCCTGCCAGGAGATCCTGTTAAAGCGAAATTATTCTGACACTTGTTTAAGGTGCAAGATAAACTTTATTTAAGACTATTGCAATAGGGGAGAGAATCTGATCTTACCTCTGAATATAGCAGAGACAGTTGGGTCAGTGGATGGAAAAGCACGAAGAGGCTACATCAAGGGTAGGGAGATCCTTGCTAAACTGATTTAAGAGGATTCTTGCTAAAGACAGGCCAAAGGTATCAAGGGTAGGGGGATTTTCTCTAAACTTACTTAGCATGATTCTTTGCTAAAACTTGTCTCAGCAGGCCAAAGACAGGATTGGGCCAAGATAGAGGCCTCATCGAGAAGAGGGCTGAGAGGAGCCTGCCCAAAGTTCAGTTAAGCAGGAGTCTGCAACCCCTCCCTTGTCCATGGCTCCAGCCCCCCAGGCTCCGGTAACACTCTTTCCTGCCTCTGCATCTTTAGGCCTAGGGCGATGTCAGCTCCATTCTTGCTAGCCCCTGGGTGCTTCGATAGGCTTTGAAGGATCTTCTAACTTGGTTCTCTAAATAGTCCCTTATTTAAATTCTCTTCAGAATCCCATCTGATGTGACTTCTGTTTGCTCACAGCACTCTGGCTCCCTACACTGGGAAAATTTGCCTTTCCATCCATTTATCTGTCATTTACCAAAATGGCTTTTAGTTGTATGCTTTCTACCTCATACTATTAATATGGAGAACCTGAACTTCTGGTCTAAGGGGAAGATAAATCTGAACCCACAGCATTACATAGTAGGAAGCACCTGAGGATCTAAAATCAGGAGTCCTGGGCTTGTGGCCTGTCTCCATTACTTGCCGTGTGTGTGACAATGGACAAATGGCTGAATCTCAGTCTCTCCATCAATAAAATGGGCACAATAACACTGACCCTGCCAATCAGCCTGCAGCAAGCACGGTGTGTAGTATTGTGAGATCAGGGAAGGAATATTTATTGAATGAGAGAATGAGTGGGTGACCAAACAAAATGAGCTAATGCAAAAAAAGCCACCTCTAACTTCTAATATCTGATAAAATTTAAATTTTTAAACAAGTTTTTTGAGATGCTCTCTTGACCGACTTCCACTTAATTGACTCACTAGATTAACACGCATGTTCCATTTCTTCTGTGAAACACACTAGCAGGCTGAACTCTCCACCAATATACTTCCTCCCCTACCAGTTGGCCTACATGCTTATCTAGAGTCAGTTCTGTTTGCTCCCAAACTTGTTGGTGGCAGTTGTGTTTATTATTGTCATTGATTGAATTAAGTGTTACAGAAATCGTGAGAACAGGAGGGTAAAAAGTACTGTCTCTATGAAAATTAAGGTGAAACTCAGGAAGCCTTGAAGTGAGTGACTAGGAAATTGAAATTGAATTTGCTGCGGACGCTGGGGAAGACTAGGTAGAAAGGACTTGTGAGCCCTAGGTGGAGGGTATGACTCTGCAGACAGGTTCCTCGGAAATCATCTTTCGGTTCTCCAGCCACTGTAAAGAAGAGGAAATGGGACATGGAAGCAGGAGGGTTATAGATGAGAAGAAAGACACAGGCCTATTTCAGCCAGCCCGTGCCCGTAAAATGTACGCTCGTATGTGTTAGGCCAGGCAAATTACCTAGAGTATGGATGAAGCTAAGGTGACTCCCTGTGATAGCTGACCTCTGGATCCACAGTTAGCTGATTGACCCAAGTCCTGATTTTAGAGGATAGGAAAGCTTCCTCGTATTTCTGAAGTTCTCTGTCTCCTTTGTTTCTCTTCTCCCAGGTTCTCTTTTTCTCTGCTCCCCTCCCCTCCCCTGACCTTTTCTCTGTCTATTAAATGCCCAAATATGGAACTTATCTTTAAATTTATTTAATTTTAAATTCATTACATTTATTGAATTAAATAGAATATTCTCTGTTAATTAACTTAAAAGATTTCTTTACCCACTGCATGCTGATGTTATGGGTCACTTAAAGCCAGAGAGATGCTTACTTTCACAAATACTGCAGACAACTGTGGCTTTTTATTTGCATATTGTCCATATTAAGTTCTTTCTCTCTGTGGACCTATAATAGTTTCCCTTCTCCAGCACCAAATAAACATCTCGGAAAAAAATCTTACACAAACCTGAATGTATATTTTAAATGTTCTAGGGGAAATTACTGTTTAAAGGATTTCTATGGTAGATTTTTTTTTTCGTTGTTTATAGTAAAACCAAGAAGCAAGATTTTTATATATTGTGTTTGCTTAAAGTAAAGTCAGGCAGATCTACAAACACGTTCCTGTCTGTGAGGAATTTACAGCCTATTAAGGGGAAATAAGACAGAGTTTTTACAAAGCAAGTTGAAAAGGTTACCGGACGATACAAGATCCTCCGTTACTGAAACTTCTGTGACATGCCAAAAGTAGAAACTAGTTCAAAATAGCAACAGTCACTAGATCAAGAATTAACTCTCATGATTCCTTTGCTGTGACAGGGAACTCACTACCTCACAGAGGAGCCTATTGCATCTCCATTAGAAAGAACTTCTTTATGTTGATTCCAACTCTGTCTTCCTATAACTTGTTTTATTCTGCTCTCAGGGGGTTCATATAAGAGACTATCATGGGCTGCGAGAGAGCCCCTTCCAAATGGAGAGGCAGCCCGGCCAGTGTTGCTCGGTGGTTGAGCCTCGACCTATAAACTAGGAGGTCACTGTTCAATTCCCGGTCAGGGCACATGCCCGGGTTGCGGGCTCGATCCCCAGTAGGGGGCATGTAGGAGGCAGCTGATCAATGACTCTCTCTCATCGCTGATGTTTCTATTTCTCTCTTCCTTTCCCTTCCTCTCTCTGAAATCAATAAAAACATATTTTAAAAAACCAAACCAAAACAAAAAACAAAATGGAAAGACAGTTTTCAGGTCGTTTCTGAAGTTTCTCTCCTGCAGGGCAATAGTGCATCTGTGGCCTGTCATCCCCTCCCAGACTGAGCCCTGCCCTGGACTGACTGGGGCCTCCTTCAAGAGCGGCCGCCAGTCACCTCAGAACACAATTCTCAAAGTGTGGCCCGACCAGCTCAAGGCAGAGCGCTTTCCCCCCCTTATTTCTTCCCTAAGTTCTGGGCACTAGTGCTGCTCTGGAGCCTGTTAGATCTGCTTCTCCCTCTTGCCCTCCTCTGCTCTGAATTACTGTGGGGGATGAGTGGAATGAGGGGAGCCCCCCCCCACAAGCTGCATTTCCTGGGCTCCCTGGTCAATGGCTTCCTTTCACTGGATTTGACCAAAGGGAGACACGGGTGGGAGATTGGAGGTGGGAGGGAAGAAAAAGCTGGGGTAATCTACCGTTCTCTGAGCAAAACTCTAGCAGCCACACATCCCCTGTGCTGCAGCTTCCCCTGGGTGACCCCAGCCTCAGGACCCTAGTATCCCCTCCTCCTTCCTCTGTCCCTCCAGCCAGTCTCTGCTGTGGCTAACTTCTGGGTCCTTCACCAACCTGCTGAGCTTCTCAGCTTGCCCTCCCCAGTGCCGCCAATACCCTGCGTTCAATTCTTCCGGCTTATGTACTTACACAGCTTTGTTTTCCAGTGGACGCCAGTGCAGTGCGCTACTTCCAGTAAAGCTCTTTAAGGTTGCGTACAGATCCTGAGGGCTGGCACTGAAACACCAGCTGCTGTTATATTCTTTTACATGCATTTCCCACATGTGCTCCCACCATTGTAGCTATTTCATGGAAGAGGAAACTGAGGCTCAGGAAGGGTATGGCAGAGCCAGGATTTGGGTAAGCCGCTGTCCAAACCCATCACCATTAGACCGCACTGCCCTGCTCAGTGACTTGGAACCACATTGCCTTTACTCACCGGCAGCTAATGCTCCAGGTTACACTAGCCCTTCCAGCGTCTTCCAGCTGGATTTCTGGAACACAAGCGGAGTTCTCTCTGAAAGACTGCTAATTCCTGAGGCAGGCCATTCAGGAGCTCTGGTTTACGTTCCCTTAGTCAGTGGCTCAGCACCTTCATTTTCCAAACGTTCCTGGGAGCTTCTTTTCAGAGATTTGACAATTGGTGAGCTCTGCGCCGATTCTATAAATATCACTTTCTATAAATACTCATTTCGTGTAAGGCACCTGCTTCAGAGTGACAGCCACCTTGCTGAGAACAGCAAGTTTCAGGGATCTGTTTTATTCCCATCTCTAATTACCGCTGAGGTAAGATTTCTTTCTTTTTTTTTCTTTTAAATTTATAACCCCAAGGAAAATGTGGAAACCAGGACATTGACGTTAACGTTTCTGTGAGGTTTTTGCAATGAAAGAAATAAAGCCTATGGAAAAATGATGGTCTTAAAAATCCAGCATCGATTTTTCTGGTTGTCTCAGAGCACAGGTAACTGAGCTACCCTGGGTCAAGTGTCATGGTCTCCAAACTCTGCTTCTTGGTGGGGAGGCTCAGAGCCCTGAGGTCAGGCTGCCGGGGTTCAGATAGTATCTCTGCACCTTTCTAGCTGTGCAACCTTGGGAGACGGCTTCACCTCTGGGCGCCTCAGTTCCCTCATTTATGTCAAGGGGTTAGTGACAGTGTCTCCTTGGGTGGATATGAGAATGATCGGAGATAGTAGTAAAGCTCATAGCATGATACCAGGCACATAGAGTACAATACACAGGAAGACATCCCTGCTGCTAAAACTGCATAATCTAGTTACTATATAAGGTATATGACATGAATTACAATTACTGATAACATATAATATTATCATGCTTCCATATATATTAAATAACTTGCCCACCTGGCCAGGGGGTGGGGCTCAAAAGAGGCAATAATAGGAGAGAGCTCAGGTCCTCACACACACTGGTCTCTATCTATTGCTCATTTCCTGGGTCAATAGCAGATTTAAACATTTACATGTGGACTTCTCCCCGCCTCCCCACTTGTTGACCCCTCTCTTCTCCCCTGACTAATATTACAGGGGTGGTCCTAGCTTGTGTGATGCTGATCATTCCCCCTTTCCTGAGATATTGCCTTTTCCCTTTCTGGAAAGTCCAACTCAGTCTACTTTGTAGATTTCTTTTCCTTTAAGTGCTGGTGATCCTTGGGGCTACATCACAGACCGTCTCCTACCCAAGCATTTCCCTCGGCCATCAAACACCCCTGGCTCAATCACCACCCGTAGACCATGGCTTCTAGAAATGCATCTCGGACCCAGTCTCTGTCCTGCGGGTCTGCTGGACATCTTCACTCCGATGTCCCCTGAGCAGCTCAGATGCCACGGGTCCCAAACTGGACTCATCTCCAGGGGGGAGCAGGCCAGAGAGGATCATCCTAGTTAGAAAAAGTTTTCTTATAGGCTGCATCCTTGGCTCCTTTACAGTACCTGTCCGCCCCCTACAGGCAAGTGAGTTTGTGAGCCCCTTGGACAATAATAGGCCCAGTGCCAGAAATGAATGAATGAATGAATGAATGAATGAATGCATGCATAAGTTTATACCACTCCCCCAATCCTCAATATAGTACATAGCACAGTGTCAAATATTTCATTTCTTTTCTAGAGAAACAAATTGAATTAGACTACTTTTACATTGTGTGGATCGTAATCTAAACAAATATTTACACATAGTATTTATTTCTGATGTGCAGCTTATTTTTCTGCCTTAACTAGGCAAGTTGACTTCAGGGTTCTTAAAATCAGGGTTCTCTTTAAAGCCAACCCTTGACGTTTTCAGTCCAGCAGAGGGCGACAGCAACAACAAATAGAAGGGGAATAGAAGGGGAATTACAGGTGGAATACATTCAAGGTCTTCCTCTAGTAATGCTGAGGCTTGGAGTCAAATTCAGGATGGGGCCACTTTTTTTGCTTGTTATTTAATATTTTCAATAGATAAGGCATTTATATGGTTCAAAAAATAAAATAAAATAAAATAAAATAGTATGTGGTAAAAACAACCTCCCACCCCTCTCCCTGTGCCTGGCTTCCTACCTAAGCTCCCCCACAGGTACAACTGTTATTTTTCTCTTGTGTGTGCCTCCAGAGGTTTCTATGTACATGCAAACAAATATAAATATCTATTTACAACTCCCTCCACTTTATCCAAAAGGTAGCGACAACAAAAGGTGTTCTGAATATACTGTTCTGTACCTTGCTTTCCCTTGTAAGTGATGCACCTTGTAGAACATTTCATATTGGTACATAGAAGTTTCTCTCTCTCTCCATCATCATCTCTCTTACAGCTGCATAGTTCTCTCTGGCATACTTGTATCATTTGCTATTTACCCAGCCCCCTACCGATGGGCATTCAGGTTATTCCTAATCTTCTGCTACTAGAAATAAAGCTCATTGAATAACATTGAATATATTTTGCACACACACAAATGTATCTATAGCAGTGGTTGTCACCTAGGGGGGCCTTTAAAAATCCCAACACCCAGGCCACACCTCAGAACCTCTAAGAGTGGGACCACGGCATCGTCGTGATTCCAGTGTCCAGCCAGGGTTGGGCATCACTGACTCTTTAGGGGAAATTGATTGGTCAAGAGCGCAGAGATTGGTAAATCTGCTAGATCTTGCCAAATGATTTTCAGAGTGCTAACTTGCACTCCCACCTGCTATGTATAAGAGGGCCTGGCCTTCATAATCTCACCTACAAAGCAGGCTCATAACACTTTGATTTTTGCCAACTTGCTAATTTTTTTAAAGGTATCTCAGTCCTGCTTTAATTTGCATTTCTGTTATTAGGGGTTGAAAAACACATGAACATCTTTTCATATGTTTAAGAGTCATTTGATCTGTCTGGTTATATTCTGTGCCTATTTTTTTTTAATTTATTTTATTATTGAGAGTATTATATTCTTTTTCTTTAGGTTGGCTTCTGTATATGTCAGCAAGACTAATTCTTTGTGATTTGAGTTTCAAACACTTTTCACTGCTTTGTTTTTTGTTTTCACACTTTACACAGAGGTAATATGTTTTTTCTCTTGAAGAAGACTGATTTATTTATCTTAGTTTGGATCCTCACCTGAGGATATGTTTTTATCCATTTGAGAGAGGAAGAGAGAGAGAGCAACATTGATGTGAGAGAGAAACATCGATCGGTTGTCTCGCATATGAATCCTGACTGGGATTGAACCTGCGACCTAGGTATGTACCCTGACTGGGAATTGAACCCACAACCTTTCGTTGTATAGGACGACACTCCAACCACCTGAGTCACACCAGCCAGGCTTTTTAAATATTTGAATGTATCCATCTTTTGTTATGTCTCCTGAATGTTGATCATAGTTAGAAAGACTTTTCCCATTCCAGACTTATAATGGAAGCTTCCCTTGTTTCCCTCTGGAACTGTGTGGTTTCCATTATTTACATTTAAACTTTTGATACTTTTGAAATTTACCCTGATCAATGGCATGATGTATGTACGGATCCATCTTTGTTTTTCTTTCCAATGGCCAATTGTCCTACTACCTTGATCAGGGAGTAAGGTAGAAACTGCTTTGGGCTGTGTTAAATTGGAATTTTCTGTTTTGGTCTTTTTATTTATAGTGTGGGGTTCAGAACAAGTGTACCTCAAGATAAGTCTCTGTGGTGTGAAGATTGTTTTGAGTTAAAGGCTCAAGAAAAACTGTCCCTCGATTAACTACCTAGCAGAACTTGAATTAAGGGCTTTGACCATAATAAGCCATTATCAGAGATGACCTCATTTGGCCTATCTATAGGGCAGGACAAACTTCTACTTGCCAAGCATTTGCTTTTATCATCTTGCAATAATCCTTTGAAGCCCCCAGGGCACCTTACCTCATTCCTAGCCCAGAATGTCTTATATACCCAGTGTTCCCTTTCTCTCTGAATCTTGTGCCTATGGGGTCTGACTCTCTCATGTATGCAGGGTTCTCATGCATTTGTTTGTATTAAATTTGGTTATTTTCTCTCGCTAAACTGTCTGACGTCCATTTGATGATTAGAGCAGCCAGAAGAACCTTGAGGGCAGAGGAAAGTCTGCTCCTCCCCCACAAATAGCGATACCTGCTCCTACTTTCCTGGAAATGTGGTCTCATCTACCCACCGATCAATTAATTTATTTTTTGTTTGTCGCTGAGAACTGGACCTCATTCCTAACCCTTTGGGTTTCTATTTAGGTTTATTTTAATTACTTAACAGTGACGACCTTTTATGGAATAGCTAATAACATATTTGTTTATACATGTCATTTCAATGAAACCATAAAGAAACCTTACAGTGTCAGTGCTTGTATCATGCCATTCCAGTAAAGTAATCTCAGAGTTTCTGAGGCTTGCCCAAGGACCCAGGGCTAGAAAGTGACAGCGCTGGATGCAATTCCAGAGGCTGGTGCCCAGGGTCCGGCCCTTTTACCTGCCTGGACACTGTCCTTGGTCTTTGTGGAATGACTGGAGGAGGAAATGGGGAAGACAGAGTGAGTCAGCTCCTGCACTCCCAGGAACCCAGAAGGGGGAGATAGGACCTGAAGGCAAGAAACTAGCATACAAAGCGAACAGGGATCCCACCAGCGTTTTGCAAGCAGTCCACTTTCTATCGCCTCCTGCTTAACACGCCTAATTCCTTCCAATTCCTTCCCCACCTAGAAACCTCGGAGCCAAACCCGGGGTGGGGGTGGGGTGTCTCCTTTGGTTTGATACATGCAGTCACCCGCTGGGAGGTCCCCGCAGAGCTGTGGAGCTCTGCAGCTGGGAGGTGGTGGGGGGAGAGAGGGAGTGGGGGGGAGAGAGGGGGTGGGGGGAGGGAGGGGAAGGGAGACGGAGGGAGATGCAAGGTGGGGGAAAGAAGGGGAGGGGAGGGAGGGGAGGAGGAACAGAGGAGGAGAGGGAAGAAGGGAGCTGCAGGAAGACGGAGCAGGGAGGAGGAAGGAGCTGGGGGTGCGGAAGGAAGGGGATAGGAGGAGGGTGGAAAGAGGAGGGGGAGGGAGTAGGTAGGGGGAGGAAAGGGGAGGAGCGAGGAGGGGAGGGAGGAGAGGAGCGGGAGGGGGAGGGACTAGAAAGCCCGGAGGAGTGGGAGAGAGAAGAGGAGGGGGGAGGACGGCGAGGGAGGGGGAAAAAAGCCCCTTCTTCAGCCCCCAATGAGGAGTTGCGCAACCCGCGCGGGCTGAGATTGGCCGCCGGAGAATAAAGATGCCCCGCCCCCGAGGCCCGGAGACCAATGACGATGGAGGGGCGTGGCGACCGCGGCCCAGGCGGCCAATAGCCGGAGAGAACCTGGGCGGGGCGGGGCGGCCGAGGGGGCGGGGCGGCGCGGCCTTGGTCCCGGCGCGCGCTCGGCGGCACTCGCAGCCTCCGAGGCGCAGGGAGTTCGGAGCTCGCCGCCCCGCGTGGCTCTCGGCGCCGCCGCCTCCTGCCAGCTTTCCGCGCGTCCCCGCTTCGCTCGCATCCCTGCAGCCGGCCCGGAACGCGCTCGGTCTCTCTGGGCGGAGTGTCCCCTCTGCGGCCCTGCGGCTATGGCCACCAAGATCGACAAAGAGGCTTGCCGGGAGGCGTACAACCTGGTGCGCGACGACGGTTCGGCCGTCATCTGGTGAGGAGCTTTCCATTGCTCTCCAAGGCCCCGCTCCCCGAGCTCGCGATGGGCCTGGTGCACGGAGCCGTCTTCCAGATGGGACGGATTAAGGGTCACCCAGGGCTGTCTTCCGCAGCTTTAACCCGGGACAGCGTGGAAAGCCAGCGCTGGCTTCTCCCCAGCCAGAGCATCTTTTAGATTGTCCTGCTGGAAGCTCGGCACCATGCAGCTGCCAGCGCTGATCTGTGTGTGTGTGTGTTTTTTCTTCTCCCAACCCAAAGGGTGACTTTTAAATATGACGGCTCCACCATCGTCCCCGGAGAGCAGGGAGCGGAATATCAGGACTTCATCCAACAGTGTACAGGTAGGAGACGCGCCTTTCGGGGGAAATTACTGCTCTTTTGGGAAATGAGCAACGTCTGGGGAAGGAGCAGCGGGGGCCAAACTGGGAGGGGCCTGTGGCCACCTTGGGTGCCTCTGGCGCTTGGAGGAACCAGATTTGAGCCTTTTAAAGCCTCATAAAGCCTTCTCCTCCCCTCTGGATATTCAGAGCAACCAGAGGTGACCTCCTGGCTCCCTGGCTCCGCAGTACCCTCTCCAGGCAGGACGGGTCCTTTTGCCCCCTGCGGGTCACTGGTTTTCTACCGTCACTCACAAGGTTCCCAGTGCCAGTCTTCAGCCCTCCCGTTTTCCCCTTTGATCGGTCCGTGAGCCAAAATAAAAACAATCCTGGAGCTTACTGCAAGAGACACAAGCGATCAGCTGCACCCTCCTTTCAGCCACGGTCGTGGTCCGTGTGCGGGCTTATGTATGTGCTTCTTATTTGAAGAACACAGGGCCAGATATAGAGAGTACGCCCCGTGGGATCCCATTTGTATGAGATTGTAGAAAAGGCAGGACTGTGGTCACCTTTTGGGGTAGATAGCCAGTGACAGGGAGGGGGCACACAGAGGCTGGGGTGGGGGTGGAAAGGTCCTGTATTTCAATGGGGGGGTGGTTAAAGAGGTGTGCACATCTGCAAGAAAACATTAAGCAAAATACTTAAGATTTTAAAACTTTGTGCACTTCCCCGGTGTGTTGAACCATTCAAAGGAAAGAACACGGGGTGTGTGTTTAACCATAAGCTCCTCAATAGAGGCAAAGGCTCAGCATTATTGGTGATAAGGCCCTTTCTAGCTGAGTTTGGGGAGTGGGCTCCCTGGCCTCTGGTCTCTAGCATGGAAACATATTCAGACAAAGACTGCAGCCTGAAGGTTAGGGCGGGGACCCTGAGCCAGCCTGGTTTGAATCCCTGAGTGGCCACTTCCTCGCTGTATATGGTTTGGAGCAAATAAGTTCCTTAACCTCTCAGTGCCTCAGTTTCCTCACCTGTAATCTTGGAGGGCTGTTGTGAGTGTAAGTGAGTCAATGTATGCCACGTGCTCAGGAACATGCCCATACACACTACATGGTCATTTCTGAATAAATAAAAACACAAAAATTGAGCTGAGCATCACATGACTGCCCCTTTCCCTGTTTCCTTAATCAAATGATATTTTGCATTTAGTCTAATTCAAAGAATATTTATAAAGTATATGCCATGGGCTGGGTGGTACTAGGTTCTCTGTGTGTGTGTGGTGTGTTGTTTTTTTAATGTTTTCCCAACTAAAATGTCTCCCTGAGAGCTGCCTCTAGACATTCACTCATTGCTTTTGTAAAGGATTGGTTGGTTCATAAAGTGCTATAACGAACGACTCACACTTCATAAGGTGCACAGGGCCTCCTGTAGAGAGTTGGTGGGGTCAGGATTTGGACCCAGGCCCCCAACTCAGGAGCCCTGTGTCAACCACTTCCCTCCTTCCACCCCAGTGGCAAATGCTGTTGCAAGTAGAATAAATGCAAACTTTTGACTTTCCCCAGACTTGGTGTACAACTGGGATACTCAGCAGTATTTTTTGCCTTGCCAGCTCGGAAGCTTTGTCTCACAGGCCAGCTTTCTTCCTCCCTGGACTTGGGGACAGTAAACTAGCAGCTTCTTTCCTCCTGCTGGCCATCCATCCCACCCTCCGTCTGAAGCTACTGTTCTTTCCACCAAGTAGGAGAAGGTGACCTGGGGAAGACAGACCATCCGGTCAGAAGATTCCTAACAGATGCTCCTGGCTATTGGGCCTGGAAAGCTGGAAGGGCTTGCTTGGGTCAGAGAACACTTCCTTCCTCCCTTGGGCTTTGTGGTTTTCTGCTCTGACCCTTCCCCCAAGCACAGGGATGGGAGCAGGGAGTCTCTGGCAGGGGAACTAAAAATGCTTTCCCTGCTGCTTGTTGATCTTATGAATGGACCATGGGATCCCAAGGCTCCATCTGCTTTGGCTGGAAGTCTGCCTTTCTTTCCCCACCCATCTGTTGGATAAATGTATAGGTGAGTTATGGGTGCTATGTCTGCTCTTGCCCCTCTCAGAAAAGCTTGTTCCTTCCCACTGCTATTCCTTATAACCTAGTGTCAAAAGAATCGGAACACCAACTAGTAACTTTATCCATCAGTCACTGCACTTTGCATGCCTTGTCTTTGTTACTGAGATTTTTCCCCTTCCGCAGATGTATAAACCGAAGCCCAGAGAGGTTAAGTGACTTGCCTGAGATCACACAGCTAAACTAGCTCTAAGCCCCATCCTCTTGGCCTCTTCACTCTAAGGAAGTGGTTTAGATTCTCATCTCCAAGTCTTGGGGCTTCTTCAGTGGGACAACAGGTTCTGATTGGGGTTTGTGGGATTGTTTGCAGTTACAAAAGGCATGTTTACCCATTTTCATGATGGGCCTAATTCCAGCTAGGTGTCCTGAAGGCCTGAGGGTCCCTTCTAGAACAGGCTTCCTGTTTCCAAACATCTCACAAGGTGCACAGAGGACTGGGAAGTCTGGAAAGGGTACCAGTCTCTGCCTCCATCACTCTGGGCTGTAGGGATGGGAGTGTGGGTTTCCTCCTGGGCTCGCTCTCCTCTCTGACAGTTCCTCCTGAGTTATTATCTCTCTTGCTCCCTCCTCTCGCTCTCTCTTTTCTGGCTACTGTCTTCCTTCTCCTGTCTTTCCCTAGCATTTTCCAGAATGGAATCTGCCTGTCCAGCTCCCACTCTCATCTCCCCTCAGCCCCCAAACCTGCCTCCTTGTCCCCTGCAGCTCTTTTCTGGAAGGTCACCCGTCTGGAAAGTTGTTGGGCCCTCCTCTCCTGTTTCTTTCTGCTGGCAGGATCTGAACCCTCCGTGGCCTTGCACTGGCTCTTCTGGTGTGTGGACACACCTGGCCCCTCCTCCTGCACTAACAGCTCTGTCACCATCTCTGCTCCTGCCTTTGTCCCATGCTTCAGTCAGTGCTTGTGGTCAGAGATCTTTCAGGTGCAATGACGACCCTTCAGCGATCAGGCTGACGCTCTAACCAAAGAGCAACACCAGCCAGGGCATTTGCAATAGTTCTTAACCCTTGCTCTTTCTCACCTTATATTCGTTCTGCCCCCTCCCCACCCATTGCTGGATTAACTCTTCCGAACGCACATCTCTAATCAAGTCACTCCTCTGCTCATTAACCTTCTTTGACTCCCCTCTGCCCATTGAATTAAAGCATAGGCTCTCTGATCTGCATTCCAATCAGGTTGTCTCCACCCATATCTTCTGCCCAATAGCTCCCCTCATCCTTCTGTGTGCACCTGCAGCCTGACATTAATACTCCCAGCCTTTAGGACTTTGATTGTAGAGATTCCCTCCAGCTGGAATTCCCTTTCCCTATCTCAGCCCATCTAGGATTCAGCCGCCCACCCAGCCTAGTGCAAGCCCTTTTTTATTTCAACAGCCAGGACACTTTGGAATCAGAAAAGCTCTAGATTCACATCCCAGCTCTGCCTCTCTCAGTTGCTGTGTGGCCTTGGGCAAGGACATCCTTTCCTCTGTGCCTCAGTTTTCTGGTCTGTAAAATGGGGATCCTGACAGTCCCAGGGTGACCGGGAGGGCTGGAAATATTACATCTAAAATGAGAACACAGGCCCCTAATGCACATTGGCTATCCTTACTGTTACTTTATATCATTGTTTTTACTTTTATAGCACTATGATGACATTGTGCTTTCTGTTCTGCATGCCCCAGCTCAGCACACAGTAGGCCCTCAACCCCAGGTTAGCTCATAGTAGGCACTCGATGCCAGGCTGGCATGCAGAAGGCATCAGGTCCCATGTGGGCACACATTAGATCTTTGACCCAAGTTCCACATGTAGTAAGTGCTCAGTGCATTGCAAGAGGTGGTTAGCACAGTAATTAAAAGTTTGGGCTGTAATGGATGGCCTGAGTTCCCATACTTACCAGTCATGTGATCTGGAGCAGGTGAGTTACCCACCCGATCCTTGGTCATCCTTCTGCTATAATTAGGAGGAGTAAGGAAGCAAGTCTTTGGTACCTAGGATATAGTAAGTGCTCCATAGGTGTTCGTTACTGTGGTTACCTTATTGGTGGAATTTAATCAATGTTGAAGTAGTGGTCTGAGAGCACCAGAAAGGTGGGAGGGTGAAGAGATGATGGGGAGGAAATGAGTACTGAGCTGCTGGGGCGTCTCTGGTTCCCCTGACAGAGTCACCAAGCCACCAGGAGGCAGGAGGAGCCAGGGCTGAGCTATCTAAGGTCATAGGAAAGGAGCCATTTGCCAGACTGACTAGGCACATGATCTCTCTGATTGAAGTAGAAAGGGTTTATAGATGCATACGTGTGACGAGGCAATAGCTTGGGCTATCTATGAAATCATGTTCTGTTTTCCCACCTTCCATGTAATACCCATTCCTTGTAGACTATTCAGAAACCAAGACTAAGAAAAAAATAAGAGAATAAAAATCAGAGTTTTACTATGCAGAAATTTGTTTATTTGTTCATTTTACATTCATTCTCTCCTCTCCCTTTTCTCCTTCCCTCCAGTGGCTACTCTGCAGGGCACTATTTATAGGCACTGAGAATAAATATTGAAGCAGAGCAGGTCCCTGCCCTCATGGAGCTGATATTTTACTGTAATCGCCCAGTCTTTAAATGGCTACATAGTGTTCTCCCATATAAATGTAACACTGTTTAATCATTCCTTTATTGGTGGACCTCAAGTACTCTGTTGTAAGCCGTTTTATTTTGGAAAGAACCCAGGCATCTGGGAATGAATCCAGTGATTGGTTATGAGCATTAATGGTGGAGCCAGGGTGTCTTGCCTTGAACTTGTATGTACCCTTGCTGTGCTGTGTGACCTTAGGCAAATCTCCCAGAATCTCTGTTTCCTCATCTGTAAGATGGGGCTAATGATTGCTCATAATGCCCAGGGTTAGTGTGAAGATAAATTGACATGATACATATAAAACCTGTAGGGCAATTTTCAATATAGAGTCAGTTTTCAATAAATGTGGCTGTTGTTAATGTAGCGCCTTCTTGGAAGGTGTTGTACATCAATGAATAAGTTGAAATAAACCTGTGTTGGGTGGTTACCAGAAAAGGTGCATTCATAGAGGGCAGTGTCAACATGAAACTTGATTTGGGGTAGATGCCCTATAATGTTGGCTGGATGATAGTCTTGGCGCATTTGATATTCCCACGATGCTCTGTCAAGACTAGAATGTTCATCTTAAAATGTACTCACAGAGATGTAGTGCTTGATAGTTTTGTCTGTTTAGCATTCCATCATTGGGGAAATTTATCCCTCCTATTTCACAATAATCCTGCTCAGCCAATGTAATTCCAGTGTGACTGACTCTGCCCCTCCCCACTGAGAGGGCACAAGAGCCAGACCTGGTCAATTTGAGTAAGCTATCCCCTCTGTTAACTGATTGGTTCAGGGTTGGGCCCATGCGACTCAAGTCAAGCCAATCGGACTCATCTTTGAGATTTTGGATAGAGTTGTTGGGAAAGAACCCCTTTATCTTTCTCTGGGGTTAAGACCTGTAAGTATAATGAAAGCTTGGAGCTTACAGGACCCATTTACCATTTGGAGAGACAACCTGTCTGAGAACTTGGGAACAGAGCCAGAGAGAGGGAATGGAGACCAGATGACATGGCTTAAACTTTTGGATCCAGCCGTTTGAACTTTCTGGAGCCAGCTGAATTTTTTCCTTAAGCCAGCTTGACTGAGTTCTTTATCATTTCCATCTAAAAGAGTCCTGGCCATAGTCCCCAGGGAAGGCAGCTGATAACAGACTAAGAGAGGAGAATCCAGGTTGGGCAAGGAATTCAAAACCTCTCATGTGAGAACTGACTGAGGAAATTGGGCATATTTAACCTGGTGGAGTATGACACCTCAGGAGGACATGCGTGTTGTCTTTAGATGTTTGAAGAACGGTCATTTGGAAGATATGAACTTCTCCAACCCCATGTGGTAGAAGAGGGCCAAACAGTAGAAATTTCAAGGCTAGATTTTGGGGTTCACGTGAGGAAGAACTGTGCTCACATTAGAGTGAGGTAGTGAGATCCCCATCATGAAAGTGATGTCAGGAGAGGTTGCTCGGCCACTTGACATAGATGTTAAAGAAAGGGGTTGAAAGAGGTTCTCCTTGACTGAGCTCTCTCTTCTCCCTCACAGCCCCCTTCTCTGGTCTAGTCTCCATCAGGAGAAGTGACAAAATGCATTAACATGGGCCTGGGTGATTCCCCTCTAGGATGGGGTCAGCCTTACCAGGTACTGAGAGTTGCAGTGGGATGATTCCTAAGGAAAATGGGAGTGTGTTTACTGTTAAAGAAAAGATTATTCATTCTGACACTTGTTAAAGAATGGTAAGGCAGACTTTATTCAGGGGGACTGTTGGGATAGGTGTAGGGGCCACTGCAATGAGATTTTGCAGTAGGGGAGAAAAATTGGGCTTAACTCTGAATACAACAAGGAAAAGTGGGAGTTTATAGTCAAGGAGCAAGGGTGGGGGTCAGTAGATGGAAAATTACCAAGAGAAAGCATCATGGGTAAGGAGTATTCTGGCTAAACCAACCTAACGATATTCTTGCTGAAGGCAGGCCAGGGTCTTCAGACATCCACAGGATTGTGGAAGATGAGAAACATGCTTAGATATCAAGAATGATCCATCAGATACGGAATGTGGGGGATTCTGGCTAAACTGACTTAGCAGGGTTGTTGGTAAAATCGGATAATGCATAGATAAACACACAAGTCCACAAGTTGAAACCTGTTGGAAAAGAGCTCAGCAGAGCCTGACTAGAGTTTGGTCAAATTGAGAATCTTTGTCAATACCAGAAGAAGGGGGGGGGAATTCCATGCTCTGAGACAAATGCACTTGCTGTCCATAGCTCAGCGTGTGTAGCTGTACAACACATGTACAATTGGCACTCTGTGTATTATACTGTTCTGCACTTGGATCTCCCCCCCCCCCCCCCAGTTCATACACATGTATAGTGCTCAGAGATTTGAGTGAGAAGGGAAAGGGAGAAATTGTCCTTTGAGTCTAAGGGACTATGAGGTCAAAAGGAAGCTTTAAATCTGTGGCAGTGCTTTGGACATTGCAAAGCGCTGAACAGTCTGTTATGTGTTTTCTTAACAAACATTGAGCACTGGCTTTGTTCCAGAAACAGTGTTGTTGTGCTTTTTAAGTAGAACTCTAAAGGGCTATTGAGCCATTGCCTTCATAGTTTTCTGCAACATTCAGTCTCCCATTGCCTTCTTTTCCCACACACCTATTACTCGGGGGCCTGAGCCACATTGCATGGTTTGTGCCATAAGGTGCATGGGCTTGTGACAGCTCTTTTTTGGATTGCCTCTTGGTGATATTTGTGCTTGCTTTTGAGTTCCTGGCCACATCTCCCATGGGGAAGGTTGCTAGATGTCCATCTTCCTGGTAAGTAGGGTGTCCCTTGTTCACAAAAAGTGTTCAATTAGTTGCATTTAATTGAGTTTTTGATCCTGAAACTCATTAGGAGTTAACACAAACTTTTCGAAAATACTGCTTGTGGATTGTACAGATATTATGTCCACTTGCTTACCTTCCCTCCTTTCTTTACCTTATTGTATTCTAATGGACCCTGACACCAGAGCATGAATCCCATGCGTAAGTCTTTGGTTATCTTCTGGTTGCCAAATTTAGTGGACATTTCTTTATCTTTACTCCACTTTAGTTCTCTTAAGCATTCGTCAGTGACCTCTACTTACTGAAAATTCCATTTCCTTCCTGTTGCTTCTGCCCTGCAGTGCTCCCTTCATTCTTCCGTGTCTCTCTGTTCTCACTTCCTTCTGCTGGTTCTCCTTTCCCTTCCTGCCCCACAAGTGTAGGTGTTCCCTAGGGTCCCACCCTTGTTCATGGTGTTTCCTTCTCCAGAACATTTGTTGAGTGCCTATTGTGTGCCAAGCCCTTTGCTGAATGCTGAGTCGGACCCTTTCCCTGACTCCAGTGAATGTGCAGTCCAGGCCAGAGGTGGCTTTCTAAGCTACTCATCAGGTTGCATTAACTCCTCTCCCCTTAAGAACCTTTTGTAGCTTTTGCCCGTTAGGTCCAAATCCTTAAAGATGACATGGATGCCCCTTATAGCAGGATAGTATTAGGAAAAATAGTTTTCAATGCATGGTGTTACCAGTGCCATCTAAGAAAGCAAATTTCTTTGAGTGACTTTCAGGTCATCCCAGGAAGGGTGGCTTTGGAATATGCAGCTCTTAACATGCATGCTCCCATTGGCTACAAGCCATCTGTGTTCCCGGAGGCCATACATATCAAGCCCTTTGGGTGTGGAGATCCGCATCTTGCTGTTCTAAGTTGTCCATAAGTTCCCTTAAACCCTTTGGTTTAATTCTGGAGTTGTCACAGCCTCTTTCTCCGGCCTCTTGGCTGTGTCCTACTTTGGAGGTCAGTTCCAGTACACCTGGGGAAATCTTCCCAACAGATAATCATCAGCTACCCCCCGGCCCCCCGCCCCGCAAAAGGCATGGCCCCAACACATAGGATTCTGACCTCGTGAATGCCCCAGTGCCAGGCGCTGTGTGGGTGCTTTGCATGTGTTAACCTCATCTAAAGTTTTTCTCATCCATGAGGGGGATGGATGGAAGAGTACAAGAACACCCCTAAGTAGGAGTTATCCCCGTTGTACTGATGAGGAATCTGATGGTTCCCCTGGAGAGTCAAAGTCACTTGCTTGGGATGGCACAGTCAGTGGAAAAACTGGACTTTAAACCCAGATCTGTGACCGAGGTTCCCAGCTTTCCCCGCAGGGTGCTGCCCTCCCCTCCCCTCTCTTACGACTTGTGGGCAGTCTTCCCACACTCTCATCCATTTTGCTTTCCTGGAGGACTTCTATATATCCCTCAAGGCCCAGTGTAAATGTCCCCTCTGCTCAGATGCCTTCCTTGCCTTTGTGGTGCCACCTCGTTGTGCAGTGGTTGTGTGCTTGTCTGTCTCTTCAATTCTGTGGCAAGGTCCCTGCAAGAGGGACTGTCACTCTGGTGGCTGTATCCTCAGTGGGGAATCTCCACCCCTCATGGTTGCTGCCTGTGTGGGCCCAAATCATGGGCTGTAGGATTTACCAATTCCCCAAGTTATATGCACATGAGCATTCATGTATCTGTTTGTCGTCTGTCTTCCTGCTAGAGTGACCTCCTGGGGTGGGGTAGGGGTGGGGGCAGAATCCTGGTATGTTTGGTTGTTTGCTGCGCTGTCAGCACCTAGAACAGCACCTTGCATTCCCCCCAGGTGTTTGTTGAATCGATGAATGAACACAGATAAATGACACAGATAAATGAACATAAGTAAATGAACACCAGTCCCCTGATTCAAGCACGAGGCTCCCTGGCTGATGCCCCGCCCCTCACTGGCCTCTGGCCCAGGTCTCCTGCCTAGAGCCACTGGATGACCGCATTCCTCACCGATTTAATTTTGTTTGGCTTTTCAGCTTTAGCTCAGTGGCCACAGCAGGGACACGTCCCTGGAGGCCTGTGTCTGAAGGCAGTGCTGTTACTTCAGCATTTTGTATTTATTTCTACAGTACGTTTTGAAATTAACCTGTTTTAGTTCTGGTCATAGTTCATGGTCATCTATCTCATTTTTTTCTTGTGCACTTATTTTATCTTCTATGCATTTGTGTAAGCTTTTTCCCCAAAAATAGGTAATAATACTTTAAAAAATAATGTCGAAACTTTATTGTGCCAGGCATTGTATGAATTTCCTATGGCTGCTATAATAAAGTTTCACAAACTCAGTGGCTTAAAACAACTTAATTTTATCATCTTATAGTTTGGGAGGTCAGAATCCCAAAATCAGTTTCACTCGGCTAAAATAAAGGTGTTAGCAGGACCAGTTCCTTCTGGAGGCTCGAGGGGGAAATCCATTTCCTTGCCTTTTTCAGATTCTAAAGGCCACCCACATCCCTTGGCTCATGGCTCCTTCCTCCATCACCCCGGTCAGCAATGGCAGGTTGAGCCCTTCTCACAATGCCATCTCTCTGGTTCTGATTCTCCTACCTCCCTCTGTCTGCCTAGATCATCCAGGATCATCTCTCCATGTTGAGATTCTTACCTTAATTACATCTGCAAAGTCCCTATTGCATTGTCAGGTCACATAGTCGCAGGCTCTGGGGGATGCAGACATCTTTGGGGCCACTGTTTTGCCAGCTATAGTCATCTAATCATGATTTCATTTCATCTATGCTCTGGTCTAGTGTGGTAGGCCCTGTTGTTATTCCCATTTCATAGATGGGAATATTGAGGCTCAGAGACATGAAGGCATTGGCCCAGAGTTGCACAGAGGCTGAGCTATGTTCCTCACCCAGTGCCTGCGTTCCCGGCACCCTGCTGCCTCCTGATGCCTGTAGCTGAAATTCTTTTGAAGCAAGGAGGGAAGACCACAGGCAAGCTCTTTTTCTAGTTCTATTGAGAAATAATTGACATACTTCATTGTATAACTTTAAGGTGTACAGCGTGATGGTTTAATTTTCATATAGTATTGTGAAATGCTTGTCATAACAGGTTCATCTAATATTCATCATCTGATATGGATACAATACCAAGAAAAGAAAAAAAATAATTTCTCCTTGTGATGAGAATTGTTAGGATCTAGTCTCCGAACAACTTTCCACAGGCTCTTTCCTTGACCACTGAGGGACAGCCCTAAGGCCTGTGCCTCTGGCTGGTGTCATATTTTTGGGAATACACAGCTCAGAGGTAATTTTTATGCCTTTGTTAAACTGGAAAACCTGTGATGGTCTCTGGGGAGCAGCACCCTGCGATTCGAACGCCTTTATCTTTTTCAGTATAAAATTCTGACTTCACTACTTGGGTCTGAAAGGGTGTCCCTTGGAGGTCATCTGATCTGACCCAGAAGTAGTTTTCTTCTCTTTTTGGCTATAATTCTACCCTGACTATAGAATGGAGCATATTGTTCATGGTTTGCAAATGAAGGAAGCTGCTGCCTCAGGCAGGCCAGGGGGGCCCCTCTGGGTCACACTGGGGCTTCTGGGGAGGAGTGAGAAGAACCCGGCTCTGGGCAGCCCCTGTGTGAGCCCAGGCAGTCACATCCCCTCTGGCCCTCTGCCCACAGAGGAGGGCCTGTGTTCACTCTGCAAGCCCTTGCAGCCCTGAACCGGATGCCACTTGCTCTGTTCCTGATTTGGCAAAGCCTACTGCCATGTGTCTGATTCCAGGAAAGTAACTCACTTTCTTCTTTGGTGATTTATAATTATTCATTCATCCAACAAATTGAAACTGAGGACCTATTATGTGCCAAGAACGCTGCGTCCTGGGGAATTTGAGTGATCTAAGTCACAGAGGGTACATTCTGGTGGAAGTGCGAGGGGAGATAATAGACAAGCTAGCAAGTGAGATCATTTTGGGAGATGAGCACTATAAAGAGAATAAAATGAAGCAATGGGCTACAAATGGACTGCAGGGAAGCCACCATTAGCAAGGCTGGTCCAGGGAGAAAGAGGAGGTGATACCAAGGAGAGACCTCAATGGGAAGGACCCGGACATGCAGGTATCTGGGTGAGGAGTGGGTCCAGCAAAAGGGAAGGCCCTCAGATCATATATATGATAATGGTCTGGTGTCCACAATATATACAGAGTTCTTACAACTCAATAATAAGACAACAACCCAATTAAAAAATGAGCAAGGGATTTGAATGGTCGTTTTTCCAAAGAAGATCTACAAGTGACCAATAAACACATGAAAAGATGCTTAATATCATGAGTAATAGGGAGATGCCAATCAATCCCCAATGAGATATTACATCACACACACCAGGAGGCTGTAATAACAGGCGTTGGTGAGGATGTAGATAATCGGAACCCTCTGGTGGGGGTGGAAAATGGTACAGCTGCTGTGGCAAGTCAGTTCTTGAAAAGGTTAAGCCTAACAACTCCACTCCTTAGTATACACCCAAGAGAAATAAAGACACATGTCTACACAAAAACTTGTACGTGAATGCTCACAGCACTGTTACTCCCAATAGCCCCAAACTGGAAACTACCCAAATGTCTATCAACGGGTGAATGGATAGACAGATGTGGTCTGTCCACACAATGGAATATTATTCAGCCATAAAAAGGAACGAAGTACTGATTCACACTACAACGTGGATGGACCTCAGAACCACTATGCTAAGTGAAAGAAGTCAGACATGGACGGTCACACATTGTATGATTCCACTTAATTGACGTTTCCAGAACGAGCAAGTGCATGGTGATAAAAAGCAGATTAGTGGTTGCCAGGGGTGGGGACAGGGGCTGAGGAGTGACAGCTAATGGTCTCCTTTTGGGGTAATGAAGTGTTCTGGAGCTAGTCAGTGGTGATGGCTGCACAACCTTGTGGATATACCGAAGACCAATGCGTTGTACACTTAAAGGGTACAATCCACAAAAAGGGTGAATTTTATAGAATGTAAATAATATCTCAATTTTTAAAATGTAAAGAAGAGGAGAGGTGAGCAGGGGGACAGAAGCCTAGAAGGCTTGTGGCACCAAGTGTGCAGGGAGGTGGTGGCATCGGAGGGTAGGCAGGGCCCAGAGCATGACTGGCCTTGCAGGACACCATGAAGACTCTGGGTTTTCACCTTGGTCCTTTTCGTGGCTATTTCCTAGGTCAGCATTTTTAGCTCTGTCACTTTCCCCTCCATCTCAGACCTGCCTCTCAAACCCCACGCCCCCGTCTTGTGCCCCCCACTCTGCATGGACTTGATGGCCTGTGTTCTCATTTCCCCGCTGCCCCCATTTGCTCCGTGATAGTTGCCGTTGCCCCAATCATCATCACTGTCTAGCGGTTCCTTCCACTTGCCTAGTTCTGAGGCTTTACCTTGGCTACTATTTCTGCTGAGGACTGACACCCAGACACAGCACTGCACCCTTGGCTGCGTTGCCTTCCTCCTGATCCAGCCTGGCTCGGAGCTGGTGCTGAGGATGTCTTTCATTGCCTTAGTCCCCTGTGTCCGAAATGAGTACTTAAAGAAAAGCGGAGGTTCTGTCTTGGATATTCGTGTGGGTTCATAAAACGGTGAATCAGTAGAGCAAAATGAGTCAGCTGTAAATGTGTGGGCAAACTCAAGGGCTGGGAACGTCGTGAACAGCCAGGGGGATGGGAAGCTGTCTGTGTGTCTGTCCCCATCACCCAGGGGCTCTGAGGCAGAGATGGAGGAGAGGCAGCTGGGACACGAACCCAGTCTCTTGGTTCCCTCAGGCTGCTGAGGGTTAGAGTTTGCTTTGTTCCTCTGGATGTCATTCTTGGCGATGTGAGCATGGAAAGGTAAAGAAGAGCCCCCCGCATCGTGCAGGCATCGCTCATTCTAGGACCACCACGTTGTTTGTCTGCCCTTCCCACATGGTTTAATGGGCAAATTCGTCCAGACCTGTTACCTCTCTGTCCACATCTGCTCATCTCTGCAGCTCTATTCATTCCTGTCCTCTGCAGGTGGAAGCCACACCTTTAAAATCCAGGAAGGAGATTGGTTTATTTATTTATTTATTTATTTTATTGTTCAAAATATTACAGATGTCTTCTTTTATCCCCACTGACTCCTTCCACCCTACACCCACGCCCCTTCCCAGGCCTTCACCACACTATTGTCTGTGTCCATGAGTTATGCATATATGCATGTAAGTTCTCATGTTAATCTCTCCCCACCCACCCCCACCTTCCCTCTGAGATTCATCAGTCTGATCCATGCTTCCTTGTCACTGAATCTATTTTGTTCATCAGTTTATTAAGTTCTTTAGATTCCACATATAAGTGAGATCATGTGATGTTTGTCTTTCTCTGCCTGGTTTATTTTGCTTAGCATAATATTCTCCAGGTTCATCCATGCTGTCCCAAAGCGTACAAAATCCTTCTTTACAGCTGCGTAGTATTCCATGTGTAAATGTCCCACAGCTTTTTTATCCACTCATCTGTTGATGGGCACTTGGGCTGTTTCCACATCTTAACTATTGTAAACTGTGCTGCTATGAACATCGGCGTGCATATATTCTTTCTGATTACTGTTTCAGGATTCTGAGGATATATTCCTAGAAGTGGGATCACTGGCAAAAGGCAGCTCCATTTTTAATCTTTTGAGGAACCTCCATACAGTTTTCCATAGTGGCTGCCCCAGTCTGCATTCCCGCCAGCAGTGTACCAGGGCTCCCCTTTCTCCACACCCTCGCCAGCACATGCCGTTTGTTGAGTTGTTGATGGAGCCATTCTGACAGGTGTGAAGTGATACCTCATTGTGGTTTTAATTTGCATCTCTCTGATGATTAGTGACCTTGAGCATTTTTTCATATGTCTCTTTGTCATCTGTATGTCCTCTTTGGAGAAGTGTCTATTCAGGCCCTTTGCCCATTTCTTAATTGGGTTGTTTGTCTTCCTCTTGCTGAGTAATGTGAGTTCTTTGTACACTTTGGAAATTAGCCCCTTATCAGATACATCCTTGGCAAATATGTTTTCCCAGACCGTGGGGTTCCTTTGTATTTTGAGGCTGTTTTCTTTTGCTGTGCAGAAGCTTTTTAGTTTGATGTAGTCCCATTTGTTTATTGTGTTTTGTTTCTCTTGCCCTAGGAGATGTTTCAGTGAAAATTCTACGTGAGATGTCCGTGACTTTACTGCCTATGTTTTCTTCCAGGATTTTTATGGTTTTGCAAGTTACATTTAAATCTTTTATCCATTTTGAATTTATTCTTGTGTGTGGAGTAAGTTGGTGACCTAGTTTAATTTTTTTGCATGCACCTGTCCAGTTTCGCCAGCACCATTTATTGAAGAGACTGTCTTTACTTCATTGGATGCTCTTGCTTCCTTTATCAAATATTAACTGACCATAATGGCGTGGGTCTATTTCTGGGGTCTCTGCTCTGTTCCATTGATCTATATGTCTGTTGTACCAATACCAGGATGTTTTGATTACAGTGGCTTTGTAATATAGTTTGATATTTGGTAAGTGATCCCTCCAACTCTGTTCTTCTTTCTCAAGATTGCTGCTGCTGTTCGGTGTCTTTTTCGGTTCCATATAAATTTTTGGAATATTTGTTCTAGCTCTGTGAAATATGCTGTTGGTATTTTAATAGGAATTGCATTGAATTTATAAATTGCTTTGGGTAATATGGACATTTCAGTGATGTTAATTCTACCAATCCATGAGCATGGCATTTTCTTCCACTTGTTTATATCTTCCTCTATTTCTTTTTTCAGTATCTTGTAGTTTCCTGAGTACAGGTCTTTTACATCCTTGGTTAAGTTTATTCCTAGGTATCTTATTTTTTTAGTTGCAATGGTAAATGGTATTTTTTTTCAGTTTCTCTTTCTGAGGGTTTATTATTGGTGTATAAAAATGCCGTTGATTTTCGGACTTTAATTTTGTATCCAACTACCTTACCAAATTCATTTATCAAATCTAGTAGTACTTTGGTGGAGACTTTAGGGTTTTCTATGTACAGTATCATGTCATCTGCAAATAATGACAGTTTTACTTCCTCCTTTCCAATTTGGGTACCTTTATGTTTTCTTCCTGTCTGATGGCTGTGGCAAGGACTTCCAGCTATGTTGAATAAGAGTGGTAAAAATGGACATTCCTGTCTTGTTCCTGTTTTTAAGGGAAATGGTTTTAGTTTTTGCCCATTGAGATGATGTTGGCCGTAGGTTTATCGTATATGGCCTTTATTATGTTGAGGTATGATCCCTCTATTTCCACTTTGCTGAGAATTTTTATCAGAAATGGGTGCTGGATTTTGCCAAATGCTTTTTGTGCATCTATTGATATGATCATGTGATTTTTATCTTTCAGTTTGTTTATGTGTTGTATCACATTTATTGATTTGCAGGTATTGTACCAGCCTTGCATCCCTGGAATAAATCTCACTTGGTTGTGGTGTATGATCTTTTTTTTTTTTTTTTTAAAACATATCTTTATTAATTTCAGAGAGAGGAAAGGAGGGGGAGAGAGAGAGATAGAAACATCAATGATGAGAGAGTCATTGATCGGCTGACTAGCCCGCAACCCGGGCATGTGCCCTGACTGGGAATCGAACCCCGATCTCCTGGATCCTAGGTTGATGCTCCCCCGGCCGGGCTGTATGATCTTTTTAATGTATTGCTGGACCCCGTTTGCTAGTATTTTGTTGAGGATTTTAGCATCTATGTTCATCAGGGATATTGGCCTGTAATTTTCTTTCTTTGTAGTATCTTTATCTGGTTTTGGGATTAGGATGATGCTGACCTCATAAAAAGAGCTCAGGAGTTTTCCCTCTTCTTGAATTTTCTGGAATAGTTTGAGGAGAATAGTTGTTAATTCTTCTTTGAATGTTTGGTAAAAGTCACCTGTAAATCCATTTGGTCCAGGAGGTCTGTTCGCTGGGAGTTTTTTGATTACTGCTTCAGGTTTTATTCTTATAAAATGGCATCTCCCACTGAACTGAAAGCAGCTGAGAATTGGGGACTGAGAAATGGCTACAGAAGATGGACCAAAGTCTCATCGTTTACTCTAGAAATATTTATTGAGCATGACTAGGGTGTCAGGCACCATGTGGGCACTTGAAGTATAGCAGAAAACAAGATTCCTGCCCTCCCGGAATAGGTGTGAGCAAGCTGGAGGAGCCCTCTGGGGAGTCATTCTGCTCCTTTAAACTTATTTTACACACAGCAATAAGCTAATTATATGCCCCTTTAACCTGTGGCAAGTCAAAAATAGAAGGGCTGGTGGAAGCGGGCATTTTCAACTTGGCCACAGAACCTGTTGCCTTTGTCTGTGAAGTTCTGTCAGAGTCTCACTCAGGTTGTTAACATGAACCCCCTTTTCTCCTTACCCTGGTAGCTGGGTGAGCTCCAAATCATCCTTCAAGTCCCATATCAAACATCACCTCCTCTCTGAAGCCTGCCCTGATCACCAACCCCACGCAGAGTTGATTTCCTTCTTTCTTTATCTTTGTTCACCCTGTGATAACTCTCATTGCTATGGCACTAACTACATGTGTTCACATACTTTGGTTGTTGGTATGGTTTTTTTTCCAGGCTAGATTGTATATTTTTTTGAGCATAGGGATTATGTCTTTTTCAGCAAACTCTCTGAATCACAGATTGTCAATAAGTGTTTGCCAAGTGACTAACCAAGGGCAAAGGAAAAAACAGCAAAACTATAAAAAGCAGATGCAAGAATGCAGAGCAGTGCACACCAGGGCCATTTAGTGCTCAAGCGATCAGCCCCTGACTCCTTCGGTGTCCCCAGAGTGTCTCATTGTAGATGCTATAGTGATGTACTGAGGGCCTCCAGGAACTGGTACAGCCACTGATCCCTTCAGTCAGAAGGTGGAGTCGGCTCTAACACACTGACTTCCTTTTAAGGAAGTAAAAGTCATCATTAAAAACAAGGTTCTGGTGCTGTGTCATTAGGGGAAACCGCTAGCTATCCTGGTAATTTGGGTATCCAGATCAGCCCATTCCCGGGGGGTTCCTCTGAAGTAATCGGCTTTCATTTCCTCTGGCTATCCTGTACTCCACTTTCTGATGTTCTCTGTAAACTGGCGAAGCTGGGTCATCCTGCATTTAATGTAAATTCTGTAAGGAAGGAATCATTTGGGAAGTCTCTGCTTTGAGGAATGAGTGGAACAAAGTTATCAACTGTATGCACAGTGTGATCTCAGTGCAGACTGTACTGTACACAGGTCCACGCAGAGAACAGGTCACATCCGTAAACAGAATCTCCATTCATCCTCGCTCAGGAAGGGACACACCAACATGTACACAGGGCTTTTATTCCCTGGGTGGGTATTCTTTATTTTTTATACTTTATAATGTTTTCTTTTTTTTTTTTTTTTGAGTGGGACAGGAGGGTTTTTTTTGTTATTTTATCCATCAGGGCAAACAATAAAAGTCCCTTTGGAAAAGAGAGAGCGAATGATACGGGGCTTTCCAATGATGGTAGCTCTCCCTTCAAGGGAGGAACTGGCTTCTTTCGCCCTCAGCCTGTAGTCTTGGGGGGAGCACCCAACCAGTGTCCTCTTTGTCCCTGAGAGGACATTTTCTGCTTCCTAATTCCTCCTCCTGTCATTCTGTCGCTGCCTGAGCATCCCCCATTCGCAGCCCGTTGGAAGCGAGTGCTGGTGTGGCTACTGTCCAGCTGTCGCCTTGCCCCGGGTGGCAGGATGTTAGAATTCTTTCCCGGTTCCTTTCCTACCTCCTCCAGGGAGCTCACTTGGTGGAAGCTGACAGCTCAGCTTTTTGGTGTGTGGTTACTTTCTCCCATCTCCTTACCGAGCCCTGTTTGCATAACTTCTTAGGGAGTCTATATAAGATAAGGTCAGCTCTAGAGCAAGCTGCAGTCTTGTAGAGCTCTGGGGCAATTTCCTCCCTGTGGTCTCCTTCCCCATTTCTTTGTCTCGCTCTGAAGTTCAGTGTTGGATGGAAATTATGAAATGATTAGTTCTCTCTCTCTCGCTCTTGCTCCTTTCTGTTGGCCAGCAGATATTTATCAGGTACTTACTGTGTGCCTGGCACTGTGGGATATAACAGGAACTATACAAATATGAAATTAGTTAAAAAGATCAAGAGAACATACACCAGAATGTTTCCAGGAGGTACTTAGGTGGTGAGATCCTTATTTTTGCTTATTTATGCTTCTAATTATTCTATACCCGGTATGTGTTTTGTGTGTAATGAACAAAATTGTCTAAAGTATTTGCAGAAGTGCAAGACATCTGTCCACTGCTTGGTCCATCGCAGATCCTCAGTCTCCTCTGGGTTTTGCCCTTCTCCAGTCAGGGCTGGCTTTGGGGCCAGACAGAGGGGGAAAGTAGGTGCCCTTTGGAAGAAAGCAGGGGCCCTTGATCAATGTGGATCCTGTGTTGGTGTCACCCTGGTGAGAATAATGGGTAGGATTGGGCAGAATCTGCCCCTCAGGGATTCCCTGAGCCTCGGGAGATGTCAAGTCTGGCTGAGGGAGGCAGGGGAAGTCCTTGATAGGGTGGTGTGGATTATATGCCATTCGTAGTTTTTGTGAAAATATTAAAGCGGCTCATCCTGGTGGCCTTGGTGATTCCAGAGAAGTCTGACTCTGCCCCCCGTTTTTTCTTACCCTTCTTCTTGTGGCCTTCTGTGGTCACCTCCCCTCTTTGTGTTATTGTTTCTTCCCACATTTCCTTGTATAACTGTTTAACATCACGCCTTTGGTCTTCCTGCCTTCTCTGTCTCTCTTCCTGAAATTCCCCCTCCTTTCTGGTCCTAGACAGAAGGTGCAGGAGGAGGGAAGAGAGGGGAGGAAGAGGCACAGATGGGAGGGAGGTGAGGGGGTGGTAAGGCAGGAGAGAAAGAAGGAAAATGTAGGGTCTCTGAGGGAGGAGGTTTAGGGGAGAGCTGGAGGTAGGAAGGGGCTGCAGGAGAGAGAACTCAACACAAAGACGGCTGGTGCTTACGAGCACTTACTCTGTGCCAGGCAGTGCCTGAGAACTTTACGTGTGATGACTTTATGCTGTATGTTAGCTTAGTAAATGAAGGCGAGGAGCCTTGAAGGGAGAAGTAGGACATTGAACCAAGTGAGCCGTGCGTAGGGTTTCTAAGAGGTCCTTAAGGCTGGCAGGATTGGCTGGCCCAGGAGCTCTTTCATGCTGATAACCTGTCATTGCCTGTAATGAGGCTTCATAGACCAACCGAAGGGTCAAGTTCTTTTGAGAGTGGAGTTTCATAACATGTGAGGACCATCTTTTCATGAACAAGTCTTTGATAGGACAGGAAGGGGAGGGTGTCCACAGCCTCAAGTCAGGGACACCTAACATGAGGTCAACCTGGACTTGGAGCCCATGGCACTGACCAAGAGGCAGTGCAGTGGTGCTGCCAGTCCTCAAGGACGGAGCTCCTGACCTTGCTTTGTTATTGGTTGACATTTTCCCTGAGATGAGGCTCCATGGGATTTTGTGATGCATTTGGGAATCCTTGGTAATGATGGCTTATGTCAAACAGATGATTTAGATATAACAAAGAAGTCCCTGGTACCTAGTGCCATGGTTCAGTAGCTCTTTTTCTAAATACAGCTCTGCTCTTTCTTGGGCTGTGGGATTGGGGCGGAGAGAGAGTCTCTGGAGGGGAAGTCCTGATGGTCTCTGATGGTGAGATACTCAGGAACCACACCTAGATGCCTCTAATTCTGTAAATTATAATGTTGAGAAGCCAGGCCACACAGGAAGCTCCTTTACATGATCACTTCCTTAAAATGAAAGGTGTGCAGGTGGGAAGAAGGGGGTGGAGCCTGAACTTTGGGCACTTCAGCTTTTCTGCCCACGAGACCTTTTGCCTGACCCTTTGCCCTGCCAGGAGTGGAGCGAGTTCTCCATGCTAAAAGCCTATTATTTCCTCTTTTCTCCTCTTCCTCTAGGTCAGTGGTTCTCAAGGTTTGGAGGCATCAGAATCCCCCTGGGAACTCTTTTAGACTCAGTTTCCAGGCTCCAGTTGCAGAGTTTCTGAATTCACATTCCAGTGTGTTCCTTGGTGATGCTGATGTTGCTGGTCTGAGAACCACACTTTGAGAACTGCTGGTCTAGACTGAACCTGTTCTCCAATGGGCAGGGAAAGAGTCATCTGGCCCCATATCACTTCACCTTTCTGAGCCTTAGTTTCTTCACCTGTAAAATGGGACTGTGAGCAGTGCTGACCTCACAGAGACGTTAAGATGAAATGTGCAAATATGTGTAAGTGCTTAAAACGGTGCCTAGCACATCGTAAGTCCTCAATAAATGTTGGCCTCTGCTATTTTTAGGAGTCTTATTGGTCTTATCTGTACCACCTAGTGCTTAGCTGGGCTTGGCATATAGTAGGTCTTTAAGAAATACTCCTTTGAAACCTGGAGCAGTGAGCATAAGTTTGGTGGATAGAGAAAACCAGTGAAGAAGGTAGAGGCTGGGACGCTCTCTGCTGGGCTCAGCAGTTAGACCATTGTAGACTGAGAACAGTTTCTCTGGAGAGGTGGGACAGTGAGATAGTGACCATCCCATCAGCCAAGCCCTTCAGGCCCTCTCCTTTTTTTTCCATTTAATCCTCACAACCAACTTAGGAGGTAGGTATGTGACCCATTTTTCATATGACGAAACTGAAGCTTAGAGACATTCAAAGTCACAGAGCTGGTACAAAGTGGGGGTGATTTTCTAATGGATTTTGGAACTTGGAGTCCACCTGGATGCCATAGAGCCGAAGACTGAGGGTGAACGGCCCAGTGAGCAGCAGTTGTAGACAGCTGTGCTGAGGTCCTCTGGTGGACGGGGCTCAGGGTGTCTTCTCCTGGTGTGTTTGGGCTTCTCCCACTGGGATCATACAGAGCTGCACCCTCAACTCCTGAACCTCAGTCTGAAAAGATGTGCCATTGGCCCCATTGGGGACCAAGTGGCACCATGAGGGTGACAGCAACCTCAAGTATTAACTGTCTCCTGGCCAGTTTTGCCATCTTAGTGTACACACTTACACATATACATGTGCACACATGCACATGCACACATAATACACATACCATACACATGTAGCTATGCCTTTCTCAGTCGACATGCCCTCGTTTTTCCTGTGTGCGAGAGTGATATTAGCAGGAGATAAATGAGGGGCTGTAATATTTTCACTTCTGTTGCGTGCCGTGGCTGTGTGTTTGTGTTTGGTCCGCCTAGTTTGTCCAGAGGAGGAAAGGCAGCCCAACCAGTGTCTAAGATCTTGAACTTCCTCCTGCACAGACCAGTTTGAGGTCAAAATGACCTTACAACCTCCTTTAGGGTGAATAAGGGAGGGAGAGGCTTCAGGTCAGTGTGGGCAGCTATGAAAATGTTGCTTAGAACAGGTTTTTCATTTTAGACTCAGGGGACTTTTCTTTTTTAATATTTTTAAAAATTGATTTTAGAGGGACAGGAAGGGAGGGGGGAGAGAGAGAGAGAGAAACATCAATGTGAGAGAGAAACATCAATCCTTTGCCTCCAGGGACTCAACTTGCAACCTGGGCATGTGCCCTGACCAGAATGGAACTGGCGATCTTTTGGTGCATAGGATGGTGCTCAACCAACTGAGCCACACCGGCCAGGGCTCAGGTGACTTTTCAATGTTGGGCCATATCTTGAGCAGCAAACATATGTAAGCATAACATTGACTCTTGGATTTTCAAAAATACAGTCTTGTTGGTCAAATCATTGTCAGATAAGTGCTGACAGCCACTCAGGACAACAGCCTTGCCTGCCATGGTAATTTCAGTGACATTGGCCTATGGTTCTGGAAGGTCCACGGAGGCCAGGTTCCCCATGTCTTGGGGGTGGGAGGGACTGAGTTACCTGCCTTGTGCCAGGTCCTGAGCTGATACTTGGGACATAGGATTTGCAACTTTCCCACATGGAGGCTTTGGCTAGAGATGGGGCGGTTGGGATACAATTGCTGTCACAGAACCCAAATGTCCAGGCTGGCCCACGTGGAACTGGGAGCTAGAGTGGTTCCCATGGAAACAGGCTGCCTGTTCTTTTGCTTGTGTTGCCTTGGCATCTGATGTGCGGCCCCCCCTCCCCCTCAGGTCAAAGCTGCAATTTAATTAAACACTCTGGTGCTGGTTCTCCTTTCTCTCCAATAACACTACTCAAAACAATGCGCTGACTTCCCAAACACAGCCCTGAATGCTGGGAAATGCTCAGCAACTCACCCCCACGCTGTCTGCTCTGCCTGCTCTGTCTGTGTCGCCAACGTGTGGCTGTGAATTTCAGTTCCTCAGTCTCACCAGCCTCATTTCCTGTGCTCGCTACCCACGGGCAGCACCTCCCTGTGGCTGCAGCTTCAGGGGAAAGATTCTACCACGTCGGAGGCCTGACCCCCAGGGGTTCATATTTAATCCTCACGATCCACTAATGAGGGTGCTATAAAATCACCCTACTTTGCAAACATCCCAAATGTCCATCAACAGATGGATGGATGAACAGATTGTGGCATATCCATACAATGAAATATTATTCAACCATAAAAGGAATGAAGTCCTGACCACGCTACAATATGGATGAACCTTGAAAACGTGCTGAGTGAAAGAAGCCAGACACAAAAGACCACATGGTGTATGACTCCATCCGTGAGAAATGCCCAGAACAGGCCAATCCAGAGGCAGACACAGACGCAGATTAATGTTGCTTAGGGCTGGGGGCGGGCAGGGTGTGGAGTGACTACTACTGGGGGACGGGGTTTGTTTTTGGAGTGAGGCGAATGTTCCGGAATTAGATAGTGCTGATGATCGCACAATATTGTGACTGTACTAAATGCCACTGAATTTGATGCTTTAAAATAGTTAAAAAATGGTGAATTTTATGTTGTGTGACTTTGACTTCAATAAAGAAAAAAAGCAGAAGGACAAAAAAATCACCTCATTTTACAGATGAGGCAGCTGCTCATATGTTAGGGGACTAAGTCAGAGTCCTTGGGAGTAACAGACAGCGCTCTCACCCCCCTATGGGAGTCTCCTGGACTCCTTTACTTCCCATGACTAATTGGTCACCAAACCCTGTAGATTTGGCCTGTAAAGTGTCCCTGAGACCATCCTTTCTTCTCTGTCCCCTCTGCCTTGTCATCCACTGACCCCCATGGTCAGGTCCCCCGATGGGCACCCACCAGATTCCCATGGCTGGTGGGCAGACACATCCAAGCTGTCCAGGTCCTTGGCTTCAAGCCCAGTGTTGTCATTAGTATGTTACTTTGGGCACATCACATGACTCTGAGCCTCATTTATCATTTGGATGTTGATGAAGATAATGACAGCCCCTTCCTCACCACTCACTATACAGCATCGTATGAAGACCAAGTGAGATAGTAAAACATAAATGTGCTCTATAAACTGAGGTGCTGTGCCAGTGTGAGTGGCCATAGTAATCTGTTTCCTTTAAGAAATAAACATTGTGGACTCCCCTGGCCTGGACTGTAGAGTCTGAATCAGGAGTCTGTGGCCTGCTGAGGGCTGTTTCTTAGCTTCCCTGGAACAGATGGGTCCCTATTAGACAGCGGAGTTGTTTTCTGACGGTGCTCGGGTACTAACCAGGCAATGAACTTGATCAGCTCCATTTTGTGTCTCCTTCACACTCAGAGGGCTAGTGGTCTTAATGTAAACCTATACATTGTGTGGGACTCAGCATGGAGGCACCTAGAAAGATTCCAGGAAGAAAGGCACCCTGATTTAAAAAGAAAGTTAAAAACCTCAAATGCATCAGCATTACCTGGGTGCTAGTTAGAAATGCAGACCCCAGGGCCCCATCCGAGATCTGCTGAATCAGTCTGCATTTTAGCAAGACCCCCAAGATTCAAATATACACAAATGTTGGAGAAGCACAGCTCTACACTGTCATTGGGTACCTGAGAGATCCTGGGCTAGCAACCAAAAGCCCTAAAGAACATCACAGTACTGAGCAGAGCTATGTGCACAAAATAAGTAACCCAAGCCAGTAGCATCCCCATGTGCCAGCCTTCCCCAGCTAGGGGCCGTAATGAGACCTCGCTGATCCGTACAGCTAAAATATGAACTATTTAAGAATTAAGCAGAGCAAGGATATGTGATTTCTTAATGAAAAGCACAGAATTTTGGTGGAAAACACAAAGGGGATCCTGATGAAATGGGGACACAAACTGTACCTAGAAATTCGTTCTCAGCGGGGGGTGGTTCTGCCTCCCAGAGGACATTGGGCAATGTTTGGACACAATTTTGGTGTCATAACGGGCTGGGGAGGTGTGATGCTGTATCCCAGGCCAAAATAAGGGCCACTACCTCTTTACCCAACCCCTGCCCCAGCCCGGTTCCCACCTCCATGTGGCTTTCCCATTCCTAGTCAAAGGCTGGGGACAGGAAGAGCTGACGAGCTTCTCTCCCTAAACGACATCCAGCACTTGAGCCTTGACATCCCTAAATGAGGGATGGGAGGGTGCAGGTGTAGCAGCCAGAGAGGCTGGGTTCACATTCCAGCGTGGCTTCCGATGGCCTGTACGGCCTTGGGAGTGTCAGGTGACCCCTCTGAACCTCTATTTTCTGTGAGATGGTTATCAGAGCCTGGGTGCTGTCTTCGGGGTCAAAGGACAGAATGTTGGCCAAGGTCGGTGTTGGGCCCCTGCCGCGCCCCCCTGGGTGCGCTCGTGGCTAATAACCTCTCCTTGGAGACTGGTTTTGTGGTGTTTAAACTGAACCCTGTGCCCTCTTGTTGCTGTTGGCCACAGATGACATCAGATTGTTCGCTTTTGTGCGCTTCACCACCGGGGACGCCATGAGCAAGAGGTCCAAGTTCGCGCTCATCACGTGGATCGGCGAGAACGTCAGCGGCCTACAGCGCGCCAAAACCGGCACAGACAAGACCCTGGTGAAGGAGGTGGTGCAGGTAACTGGCCTTGTGCTCCTTCTGGATCAAGGGGTCACCACCCAGCGGGGACAGAGAGGCCTGAGTTTGGCTCCTGGGTCGGTGGCTTCAAGCAAGCTGTGCTTTGTCTCTGGACCACCACGGCCACGGGTGAAATGCTGCCAGCATTGTTTTCAGCGTGCAGGCCAGGGGCCAGGTAGCTGTGTCTGTGATCCTGACCACAGCCTAACAGAAGCACTGGAGTTTCCCTGTGAGGCTGGGGCAGGTGGCTCGTGGAGAAGGGGCCTGCGGGGATGGCTGCAATGGCGGCCACTGCCTGTTTGGATCATGAATGATCGTGGTTGACTTCCAGTGGTGGCCACGAGGACCCAATGTGAGAGTTCATGCGTACTCTCTCTGAACAGTGCCTGGCACACAGTAGGTACTCAATAACACTTGTTGAATGAATAAATGGCAATCATATGAGGGCCAGCAGGTGCTTTGTGATAATTTTGGTGGCTATAGAATGGCAAAGGCTATATCAGCAAAGGCACAGACTCCTAGCCTGGGTAGCTGGGCATTGGTCAGGGCTGACTTATTCCCAGGTCCCTGTCTGACTGAAAAGAAAGAGGGACAGGTGGACTTGCCCTTGGTTTTGTCTCTGAGCTTCTGAACAGTTCTACTGGTAGAGCTTTCTATTGTAAAGGTTGTTTTTTTTTTCCATTATGGACATAATGAAAATTGACAGCATCAGAAACTTTCAAAGTTGGGTCTAAGGCATAGGGTCAAGCTGAGAAAAGAAAATCTGAATCCCAGAAAGAGTCGCCAAGGGAAGGGAGCTGAGGGAGCGAGTTCTCTTCTCACCAAAGGGTCCTCCATTTTGCAAAAGGATTTCTCAAAACCCATGATAGGGAGGAGTGGTAGCCAATGGGTAGGGGGTTTCTTTTCAGGTGATGAAAATATTGTAAAATTGACTGTGGTGATGGTTGTTCATATCTATGAATATACCAAAAGCCATTCATTGTAAAATAAAAAATAAAAACCCAAAACACACACACACAAATAGGCTGTATGCCACGCTGTGTCCTGGGTTGGTGATCCTGACCAGAAAAACTGGAACAGAAAATCTAACTGGTGAAGTCGCAATGAAGTCTGGAGTTTAGTTGTTGCCATGTTCCAAAGCTGGCTTCTTATGAGCATACCATAGTAACCCAAGATGTTAACAGTTGTGAAATTGGGGTACAGGGTATATGAGAACTCTTGGTACTGTCTCTCAACTTTTCCGTAAATCAACAATTATCCCAAAATAAATCTTTTATTTAAAAAATAATGAGAAAGAAAAAAATTTGTATCATTCCATTATTACAGCCTATTTTTCCACCTTCCCTACCAGCTCTGTGGGCGAGCTCACCCACCTCTGTGCATTGATGCAGTCACAGCCTGCAAATCACGCTCTAACTGGTTTCTTTTTTTTTTTTTTGTTAACTTAACATAATTACGTAAATTATGCGACTGCAAAGCCTCTGTAATGAGCTCTTCTGGTGGCTGACTGTCCCATTTCACAAGTGCACTGTAATGTACCGCTTGTTCCCCTGTTGGTCTCTGAGTTGCTTCCCATTTTTATTTTTATAAACAATATTTCAACCAACATTTTAATACACGCAGCTCCTTTCTCTCTTCTGATGAGTTGTTTCTTTCTTTTTTTTTTTTAAATATATCTTTATTGATTTCAGAGAGAGGAAGGGAGAGGGAGAGGGAGAGAGATAGAAACATCAATGATGAGAGAGTCATTGATCGGCTGCAGCCCGCAACCCGGGCATGTGCCCTGACCGGGAATCGAACCCTGATCGCCTGGATCCTAGGTCGACGCTCAACCACTGAGCCACGCTGGCTGGGCCAGATTACCTTCTAAAAGGGTTAGCACTATGCCTGGGACATAGTAAATGTTCAAGAAATGGTTTTGATGGTTAACCAGCTTTTGGGGGAGGGGGTCTCCTTTATGGCAGGAGAATGGAAAATACAAAAGAATGCATGTTCCACAGCCAAGGTCTCCTGAACTCTGCCATCCACGCTTCGTTAGCTCTCTTCATTGGCCAGCCTGGGGTGGGCAGGAGAAAAGGAAACAAGCAGGGAAGGGAATGTTTGCCAGGATGTGTCCAATGAGGGCAGTGTTTGAATCGTGCAGATTGTATGGATAAAATACAATAACGTAAAATCGATCATTTTAGCCATTTTGAAGTATACAGTTCAGTGGCATTAAGTACATTCACAGTGTTGTGCAATCATCACCATTGTCTAGCTCCAGAACTATTCTTATCTCCCTCAAAGAAAACCCTGTGCCCATTAGCAGTCAGCTGAGTTCCTTTTCACCTAGAACTCTTCTCAGTTTGGTTAGGTGGGCCAGTGAATGAGGGTGATTTGGGGAAATAGGATTTTTTGGTGGGAACCTTTAGTTGGGAGTATTGGGTATAATTATTTTGTTTGCAAACTCAATTACATTACAGCAAAAAGGGAAGTTGTCTGGCTCTCCAGCCTGGGAGTGCAGGGGGTGCTGGCTCTAGGGGTGGCTGGATCCAGGGCTGAGGCAGTGTTCTCCTTTCGTCTCTCTTTTCTCTGGGTTTGGCCTCAGGTGACCTCTGTACAGCAGGAGAAATGGTCCAGGCATGATGGTTCTTCTGGATCTTGATCCCAGGGGAAGAGAGAGCCCTCCTCCCCCAGTGTCAATCATTTAAAATGACCCCGATTGTCCCAGCTTAGGTCACATGCACATCCTTTGGGGTAGGGAGGTGGGGCTTCATGATTGGCAGCTCTGGCCTGATTCCAATTAAAATAAAGGGATGCTGGTATCTAGATGAAAAGCACAGATGTCCACTCCAGTGGGTGAGCGGGGATGCATCCTGAACTACAAGTGCAATGTAATATTTTGACCATTACATTTTGCATTTCCACCTATGTATTTAAAAGGGTTTATTACCTGAAGCTATTACAAGACCTCACATTTATACTACAGTTGCAAATATAGCCATTTAAGTTCATTTTGCTGGCATAATGGTGTCTTTTGACAGTCACTAAAATGCCGTTTCCCCTTTGTTGAATGGAGACTTGGACCAGATGTCCTCTCAATGCCCTTCCAGATGAGTCATTCTGGATTCTATGTTTTGGAGACTGGGTCACTTTCCCAGCTGCCTTTTGCCATGATTTCCATGTAAAGAAGTGGATTGGTTTTGATTGTAATAGAAGTAATGTAACCACATCCTTATGTTTTGTGAGAATGTACATTGATGCAGATACACTGAAATCTTTCGTCTGTATTCAGAGCCAGGCCTAGAGACTGAGCTATGTTAGTGGCTGGGGGAAACAGGACAAACCAGGCTGCCTGGCCATTGGGCTGGGTGATGGTGACACCTGGACTTGAGTCGAGTCCTGGGAATGTGGCAAACAGACAGCACCCGTGGCTGCTTCTCCACCGCTGTCATCTGCTGCACAGAAGTGCCAGGCTGGTGCTGAGGACAATCGCCCATCCCATTGTTCTGGCACCTCTCTGGGATTATGGGGACAATGCAGTTGCCACCATTAGAGACCTGCCTGTGCCAGGCCAGGCCGTCTTGATTTGGAGCCAGGCTTGGTCGGTGATGCATCACGCTTGCCTTGCAGGATGACTTTTTTCGTGTGATCTTTTTATTTATTTTTTAACATTATATGAATGTCCATGGAGCCAAGTAACCAGAGGGCACATCTCAGCTTTCAGTGTTGGGAAAAGAGAGGAGCAGAGTATTTCCTCCCAGAAGCAGTGGAGGCTGGAGGACAGACATTTCAGTGACGGTGTGCAGTGATCAGCTTAGTGTGTCTTCTGAACCTCAGGGCAGGGTCTGCTTAAATTCTGGACCTCTGCTCACACCCCCAGGACCAGATGTGCCCAGCGCTCCTCCAGTAGGGTCACTTATGTGTGCCAGTGTGATAATATTAATATCAGTAGTTTTATTGTGTCCCTACCATGAATCTGACACTTTTAAGGACTCTTCACATATTAAATCATTTATGTGCAACGAGGCCAGTTCTGTCATTATCCCCATTTTACAGATGAGGAGCCCGGCGCCTGGGAAAGATGAGTAACTTGCTCCGGGTCCCAGCGCTTAGACGTGGTGGAGCTCTGCCTGGAGCTCAGACTGGTCCCAAAGCCCCGACTTGATCATCTCACCTTATTACATGTTTCCCAAAGTCCTCCAGCACCAAGTAAAATGTTCTGAGGCCACATGCGTTTTAGAAACTCTATTTTTGTAGACTCACATGGCACCCAAGAGGCTCTGAGAAGTTCTGCAGGAAACAGACCTTTTACATTCGTTCATTCATTCATTCATTCATTCATTCCTCACCCGAGGATGTTTTTTCCATTGATTTTTGGAGTGAAAGGGAGGGGAGAGGGGGAGAGAAAGAGAAACATCGATGTGAGAGAGACACATTGGTTGCTTGCCTCCCACATGCACCCCGACTGGGGCTAAGGATGGAACCTGCAACCCGGATACATGCCCTTGACTGGCTTGAACGTGAGTCCCTTTGGTTTGTGGGCCAACGCTCTAACCACAGAGCCTCGCTGGCCAGGGCTATATTTATTTTTAAATTTACTGCTTCTAAATTTTTCTTGATGATTGAACCTTTTTATTTTTAAAATGGACACTAAACATGGTAGCTCAGTGCTTATTTGAAGAAAAAAAAAATGCTGCTGTGTCAAATAGAAAAGTTAATGGGCTTAGTGGGAATGAGGCCCAAGTTGATATTCCAGCTCCATCAACTGTTAGCTTGAGGACCTTGGGCAAGTAACTTTATCTCTAGAATCTGTTCTCACTTATGAAAAAGAGAATGTAAAATTTCACAGAGCTGTTGGAAGGATTGAAGAAAAGTAATGTCTATGAAAAAAGTTTCTCCATTTTGGTAACTGGTGAACTCCTAATCATCCTTCAAAACTCCAGTTCTTTACCCCATTCTACCTTAAATTCTGCCTCAATCAGAATTAATTAATTCTTCATCTAGATTCCATAAATTATAAATTATAAATAAGTGTCTGTAGAAAGTAATCTTGAGGGCAGGGACCGTGGCCACTTTATTCTGTACTAAGAACATAACAGCTGACTTAAAATAAAACCATGAAGAAATGAATCTCTTCACATAGGCTCTAGACTATGTATTCCTAGCACAAAGGCTAGTAAATCTTCAATAAATGCCCTTTGGGTTGAATTAAATTGTGGGAGCCAATTACACTCAGGGAGGGATATGGGCGTTGATTGGGATTTCCAAAGGCCCTGCTTTTGTTTCAGTAGAAAGCAGAAGTGAGGTGAGCACTGGTTGGGTCAGCTGGGAGAACCTACACACCTCTGTTTAATGAGATTTCTGGGCTGCTGCTCCCCCGTGCAAAGCATTAGTTTGTTGCCCAGCACATCTATAGACTCCTCACTGCTCTCCTGAGGGTTTCAGCTGTTTGTGTCTACACTTCTTCAAGCCCATAGTTCGTGGAAATGCCCTTGTTCTTCTCAGAACCAGAAAGGGCCTTCTGTGTTGGTGCATTTCACCTGGGCCTGGGTGCAGGCAATGGGCTCTTTGTTGCTCGTGTCATGTATTTAAAACACGAACCACCTGATGACAAATACAGAGCTCCTCGGCAGCCTGTGAAGGGTGGTGCCAGGTGTCATGAGTAGAGGGCCAGGCTTATGTATCATGAGTCACGTGCTGTTTCTACCCCCAATATACAGATGAAGAAATCAAGGTTTGGAGGGACAAGACCTAAAGCCAAGGGGCGTGTTGAATCAGAAGCCAGATGGTGGGGAATTGGCTACCTCTCTAACGGTGGGGTGGGCAGTCAGCCCTGCAGCCAGCTCTGTGCTCCATCCAGAGTTCTTTTAACCAAGCTCTCTGAAAATTTGGGATGATAGTATCTAACTCATGGAATTGTAAAAATTAAATAAGATATTGTATACAATAAGTGTCTGATGTATATAAAGTGTTCAGTATAGGTAGTATTAAATTATATTTATTCAACTTTTGTTGAAAGTGAAAACAGTCTGCTATTTGCCGACAGTGAACATCTGTGAGTATGAGTTGTACTTTAAAAAGAAATCCGTTGAATTATTTCTTTGGGAAAAGTGTCCCAAAGTGGGTACGCTAAGGAACAAGAAATGCTAGGCACTATCTTGACCAGGCAGAAATTGAAGGCCTAACCCTGGATTTAATCTTGCTTGTCATTGATTAATAGCAGGGCTAGTTGGAGCTCTGGGTTAAGAAGGATTCTGAGGTTAAGTCTGAACTCAGTGGGAGAAGCGCATGATTGATTTGTGCTGTCTGCCATGGATACAGGAGGAGAGAGCTGAGTATGTTTCCCACACTCTTGCCACCCCTGATCTAGATGGAGCCATAGTCAGCACTCAGGCAAAGTGGAGTCGGAGCTTTAGAAATGTCTGTGGTCAGGAAAGCAGGGGTCAGATTCCAGGCAGTCCCCAAAGTGCTGAAGAGGTGGGTGGCCCTGCAGGGGTGAGAATTCGAGGCATGTGACGGCTGCCCCTATTAGCTTTGGGCCCAAACCTATCCACAGCTTGCTTTAGGATGTCATGGCTCCTGCCCTCCGTCTGCATTGGACGGCTATCCTGTGCCCATCAAAAATGTGACCGCATGCCTCTCTCTTGTCCTTTGTTCTCTCCTTGGTGGAGCTGGGTCTCATCATTCCTGAACTATGATGGTGACGCAGATGCCTTTGTTACTGAATCTGTCAAACACGAGACCACACCATTTTGATGTTTGTGTTTCGCTTTTCTGTGATGACTCATGCCTATTGTAAGAACCTGTTCTTTTTGAGTAAATTACACCTTGCTGGAAGGGTTTTTAAAACCTTGGTCTTTGAAGCACTTTTGAACAGTTGTAGGAGGGAAGTGTAGGAGGCCCAGGAGGGGTTGGCAGCTGAATGCCCAGCAGGTGTGATGCTGTGCATTTTCATCTGGCTCGTGTTCCAGCTGCTGGAGACCGACTGCTTTTCTTCAGCACGCCAAGGTCATTGGTTTATAATGAATCTTTGCCCACTTGGGGAAAAGATACATTATTGTGGCCAGCAGGTGTCTTGTCTACCCCCTGCTCCATCTCTCACAAGAGATTCTATCCACGCACTATTTTGCAAGCATCCGGGATGGGTCTGTAGCTAGCGCACAGCTTTCCTTTTGAAAGCCAGACTCTGATCCCAAAGTTGACTTTTCTGTGCCAGTTTTCTCCACTGCCCCTTGGATTATGGTGTCCAAATTGGAATGTTGTCCTACGTGCTCTAGATGCAAATACATGGATGACTGGTGGGAAAAGGGCTGGAAGAACCAGTTTTCCAGCCCTTTTCTTTCACGGAGATGGAAACTAGGGCCCAGAGCCATTGACTGCTTCCTTCAGGGCATTTTAGAGCCCCTGGTTCTCTTTTTCTGCTTTCAGAGAGACCCCTAAGTACCAGAATTTTGACTCCCCAGGACTTAAAAGAGTGCCTGACATATAATAGGTGTTCAGTAAGCATGTGCTTGCTGGAAGAATGAATTGCATTAGCTCACATTGTCTTTGGGTACAGTGAAGGTCATGTCTCCTACCTGGCCCCACTTTGTAGAAACGTGCATTGCTGTGATCACAGACTTAACTGTCAAAGGCTCCCCACTCGTTTTTTTCTTCCTAGACCTTCCTCACATTTTCTGCATAGGTTAGCCACCCACCATAGATCTAATATTCTAGGTAGAAGACCTGACAGTTCTGCCCAACAGGCCTCCTCCCTGTCTTCGTATGGCTTATCCCTGTCCCCTAGCTTTGGGGTGTGCAGCCGGATTTGCCATCTTCTTTCTGTAAGGACAAGGAGGTGGCAGTGTCACTGTCTTGGTTATTCCGAGGATGCCCCAGTCTTCCCTTCATTAAAAAATAAATGGTGGGGATGGAGAAATCAGTGTGGGGTGAGAGAAGAGGGACCAGCCATTCCCTGTGCCTTTATTCTGAATGTTTCTGAAAACTCCTTTATATCTCAGACTCCCTAACAATCTTGAGGATGAGGGCGGATTATTTAAAATATTATCTAATCATCCTTGAGCACTTACTCTGTGCTGAGCACACTCAGAAAGTGTCCAAGCCCTTTGCACACTCATCAGATCTTCGCCACAGCCCTAGGACATGGGTTCTCTTACTGTTCCCATTTGCAGATGTGGAGGCTAAGGCTCAGGGCAGGCAAGTCAGGCTGCTGGAGATGCACATGGACAACTATCTCTATTTGGATTTGGCCCAAATCTACTCCCAGCATGCTTTAGGGCTGAAGCTAGGGTTTAAACTCAGGCAGTTGGGAGCCATTCGAAAAAGAGATGATTTAAAACAAAGGATAGGAAAATATTTATGTACTTTGTGAACCATAGAAATTTTTTGCAAATAGATTCTCGACTATGTAAATAGACCCCCCGTTAGTAACCCCAGTTCTTCTCTTGAATTGCCTTCCTCAGAAGCAGACTGATGTCTGCCTCATATTCTTGAAGCAGGAGCATATGTGCACTTGAGAAAAGTCACAGGGACAAAACGAGTCCTAAATGTGGTTGGTGCACGTTTCAGAACCATCTTGGAGTCATATTAGCTAGAAGGGGATTCTTCCTTTGACAAGTCCTGCTGTGGGAGAAAAGGGAGAGACCCTGCCTGGAAGCTATTAGCCAGCATTCCCGGACATGACGAAGATCTTTCTAGAAGCACATGTGACAATGTCCCTAGACCTGCACATTTTGCTTAGAAGTGTTTGACATTTGGCTTAGGCAACTCTGACATGCTGGCATGGGAGGGCTGGGCAGTCTGGGGCAGCCCAGGAGGTGGGTTGCAGAGGAGAGAGGACACAAGAGAGACCAAGGTCAGGACCTCACCCCCAGGGCCTGGGCCTTGGGGCTGCCATGTGCCCTGGGGTGGATTGATCCCCGCCTCTGAGTCTCTGTTGCTTCTCTATCAAATGAGGGGCTGGATGTCAGGGTTTCTTTCAAAGGCTCTTTCAGCTCTATCCCCTCTCCTTTCTTGTTAACCAAGGTGTAATTTACGTAGAGGAAAACAACAAATCTCAGGTGCACAGGTTGATAAAATTTCAAATTTTTGTACATACTCGTGAAACCACCACCCAGATCAAGACCTGGAACATTTCCAGCCCCCGGAAGGCTCCCCCTCCCCGACTCAGATCAGCTCCAGTGCTTTATGATTAATGATTCTTCTTGACTGAGCATCGTGTTCCTTCAGACTCTCTTCCGCTCCACCTAGACCTGCACTGTCACTGGCCACCTGTGGCTGCGGAGCGCTTGAGGTTTGGCTTGTCGCTATGGGCTGCAGGTGTCCAGCAGGCACCGGCTTTGTAAGACCTAGTGTGGAGACAAGAGTGTAGAAATCTCATCAATGCCTTTTGTACATCTAGTACATGTTAAAACATTTTGAATATATAGGGTTAGGTAAAATACCATTACAGTTAATATCACCTATTTCTCTTTTGCTTTTCTCAAACGGGCTACTAGACAATCTGAAATTCGCTTCTAAGGAATTGCCTCTTGAGAAATGTCCCCTGCACCTGCCCCAGTAGCCATTTGAGAGCACCTGGAGGGTGCCAGGGACAGTGAGTGAGAGCGTGGAGGCGTGAGCGTGGTGGGGAGGCGGCCGTGCTTTGTGCAGGCGTGTTCTTGCGGTTTTCTGGTTGGTTAAGTCCTCGCAGGCTCCTTCCGGTCTCAGGCCTTGTCTCCTCTTCAAGGTCTGGCTGCCCACAGAGCCCGTTTTGTTCATTTCGGCCTCTTTTTCAAAACACGCAACGAAGTCCACGTCTGGGGCTGCTGCTGTCTCCCTTGCCAAGTCCACGTGCGAGGACTGCTGGAGGTGGAGAAGCGAGAGGGTCTTTCTGAGTTGGGTTGAGGTTGACTCAGACCTTCTGGGAACTTTCTGCAGAGTCCATATCCTGACAGGGAGAATCTTCTCCCCTTTGAAGCCTCTGGGGGTGCATGAGCGTCTGTGTGGGGAGGCCTGTGAGGCCTACTGGGACTGCCTCTGTGTGGCTGTCACCTCCTGCCTGCCCTTTGGGCTGCTGATCCCCATAGTGGGGGTGGATGAGTTTGCTTTTCTGTGTACTTTGTTTGACAGAATAATTTTTTGCTAATCTTTTGGTTTTAAATATATCTCCGGTATATAGCCTAGGGTTTGGGGGTTACCTTTTTTTGGAGCTTGAGAGAGCCATTTTTTAAAGGTAATTTTGCTCGTTTACATTTATTGTTATGTTATGTTTTTATTAGATTCTGCTGTCCTGCTTTCCTTATTCTGGCCATAATTTGATTTCCCATATACTTATGGTTTTAGGTTGGACTGTGCACTCTGTAGATTTCTTAGCCTTATCAAACAAACTTCTTCTTAATCTAAACCTAATGGCTAACTGACAAAACAGGAGTGCTCTTACTGCTTTAGATTGCCATATATAGCTATCACGGAGCAGTGAGACTTTGGACTTCCTTCTACAGGCACCTTGGGCTGTGGGCTTCCTTCTCCCGGGTCTGCCCCCTGCCCCTCCCCCACGCCTCTGGGGCTCAGGCTTGAGAAACACATTCATTCTCGGTTCTCCTTTCTGACTCCTCCATACAGCTTGTGTCTCCTCCTACTCATGACACACAGACCCCCCCCCCCCCCCCCCCCCCGAGCAGCACAGTAGGGGATGGAAAGGATGTTTAGTCATCCCGGGATAATTACACAATCTCTCTGCGCCCAACTTGCCAGGCCTCATCATAAGCAGGAAAACGTGTGCAGCGGCGCCTGGCTCATACTAGCTGCTTGATAAATATTAACCTCCCCCTTCTCCCTCCCAGTTCATATTCTCAGCCGCTTGACATGGCAGATGGTTTTTGTTTGTAACTGTAAAAGTTGACCTTCAGTGCCCTCCTGGTTTAGTCGTTCTTCTTGGAGGTATGGTGACATATGTTGGCATTCGTGTGTTTTTTAATCGAGGTAAAATTCACCATTTTAAAATATGCAACTCAGTGGCCTTTAGTACAGTCACGGTGTTGTGCAACTACCACCTCTGTCTAGGCCCAGAGCATCTTCATCCCCCCCCAAGACTGCAGACCTATTAGTAATCACTCCCTGTTCACCCCCCCCAGCCCCTGGCAGCCACTCATCCACATTTTCTCTCTGGATTTGCCTTTTATGGACATTTCATATAAATGGAATTATACAGTATGTGGTCTTTCATGTCTGGCTTCTTTCATTTACCATAATGGTTTTCAAGTTCATTTATGTTGTAGGGTGAATCAGTACTTCATTCCTTTCTTTGGCTGAATGATAATATTCCATTGTGTGGATAGATTATATTTTGCCATTCATGTGTTGATGGACATTTGAATTGTTTCCACTTTCTGGCTGTTATGAATAATGTTGCTAGGAATATTTGTGTCTAAGTGTTTGTGTGAACACATGCTTTCATTTCTCTTGGGTAGATCTCCAGGAGTAGAATTGTTGGGTCATATGAAAGGGTTTTAAGAATTAAGTTTGCCTCCCAGCCGGGTATAGCTCAGCGGTTGAGCATCTACCTAGGATCCAGGAGATCTCTGTTCCATTCCCGGTGGGGGCACATGCCTGGGTTGTGGGCTCGATCCCCAGTCCGGGGCATGCAGGAGGCAGCCGATCAATGACTCTCTCATCATTGATGTTTCAACTGTCTCTCTCCCTCTCCCTTCCTCTCTCTGAAATCAATAAAGATTTTTTTTTTTTAAAAAAAGAATTACGTTTGCTAATGTGTGGCAGCGCCTTGTACAAATAGGTGCTTAATAAATGGTGGTAATTGTTTACATTATTTTCTTGTGGAACTTTGTTTTTTTTAATGTGGTTGACTTTCTGACCTTCAGACTTGTTATTTATATTTAGGTAAAATTTTCTGTGTCACCATTCTGAGATGTTTCTTGTTTATTGAAGTCTTTTTAAAGTAACTGTTGATTCTTAACAGCTCAGAGTTATCTGATAAGTGAGGTCACCTGCTTCACTCATTCATGCCACAAGTATTTACCAAGTGCCTCATGTGTGCCAGGCCTGTGGGCTTTTGTGGTTGAAACTTGTGCACCCTAAGAGGGCATGGTGACTGCATTGAGCTTATTGCTATAGCCCCATCACATGGCATGGTGTTTGTTAAATGAGTGCAAGCGAACCCCCTGCCCTCAAGTAACTGAATGTCGCTGGAGGGCTTGGTACTACTTTGTGCGTTCAGTGCCTGGGCTAACCACCCAGACCTCAAGCTGGAAGCCCTGCACTGTTATGACCAGGGGTGCCTGATGCTAACTTATACCAGCTCATGAGAGCCAATCAGTCATGTGTCTCTTCCCAACTCCATGTACAGTGATGTCATGTTGGTAGCTTGAAATCAACCACCATGGGGCTATTTACACAATGGAAATGGGCAAAAGCTACAAATCAGGGCTTCTCCTCTCCCTCTCCCTCTCTTTTGAGAGCCTCCTGTTAAACATTTATCAGCATAACAGCCTGCCTTTCCAACCTCCTCTCATGCTATTCTACTGACAGTGGTTTTTTCACAGATGAAGCAACTGAAGCACAGAGAGTTGAAGGAACTTGCCCAGGGTAACACAGCCAGAAAATGACAGAGCCAGAATTCAAACCCACATCTGACCTTGGCCCACCTCCATGGTCTTGAGATTACACAGTACCTTGACTTTACCCATTTTCTGATCTCTAGTCATGTTTTTTTGTGTCAAGCCATTCTGCCACCAAATTTTTATTTTGATCATTTCTTAGTATTTCAGGAGCCAAGACTTCCTGGCATGTTGCCTGAGCAATGTTTAGATCTTGCCCCTTCTTACCGGAAACTGCATTTTATTTTGTTCTTGCAGAATTTCGCTAAAGAGTTTGTGATCAGTGATCGGAAGGAGCTGGAGGAAGATTTCATCAAGACCGAGCTCAAGAAGGCTGGGGGAGCCAATTACGACGCCCAGGCCGAGTAACCCCAGCCCTCCCCCTGCCCCTTGCCAAAGTCATTTGCCTGCTCTCCAGGGGAGGGGACCTCGGCCTCAGCTACCAGCCCACCAGCCCACCAGCCCACCAGGGAGAGGAGATGCAATGAGAGGCAACACCCGCCACCCTGTCTGCAACCCAACTCCCCTTCCCTGCTTCCCTCCCGAGTCCTGCTATGTCCTCTCTCGCAAAGCTCATGGAACATCTTTCTTTTATCTTCTTTGTCTTTTGTCTCCCTCTTTCTCGTTCTGAAGAAGAATCCTTGTGATGCCCAGATCACGCACATCCTCAGATCTGAGGCGCCTCCTGTGGTGACCCCCTTTCCTGGCCTTTCTCTTAGCCTGCCTGGCCTCCTCCGCCACGACCTCATGTTGCTTCCACCAGGCCAGTGCTGCCACCTCCGTTTTCCTTGGCTGGCCACCTGCTTGCGGCTGAGGAGGCGGCTGCACCCGAGCCGCACCCTCGACAGCGGCCTCGGTCAGCACCCGCGCTCACCCTGTGGCAGGCCCAGACCTCCTCGAATGTGCTCCAGGGTCCCCCCCACTTCCTTCAAAGTTGCCTAAGCTACAGAGATGGTGCTCGGTGGTGGGAAGTCTAGGCCTGATTCACACCGAAGGAGAAGAGAGAAAAGTTGCCTTAAAAGTTGCCTGGCATTGGCTTCGCCGCAGGGCCTGGGACAGCCTGCTCCCGCCCTTTCGATGGAAGTCTCGTTGTGGCACGAAGTGGGGGCCGAGGTCTGAGTCCAGATCTGACAGGAGTCTTTCAGGGTTAACTTCGGAGGCCCCCAAAGCGAGGAGGACGCTATGGGGAGAGGCCCGGGGTGCGGAACAGGAATCTCGGTAGAGCTGGGAACTGATGCTTTACGTTGGGGAAGGTCCTCTGCTCACAGCAAGGACAGCGTGGGCCCGAGGGCCCTCTGCCACCCTCGCTGTGTGCGCAGGGAGGGGACCAGAACACCTGTGGTTTTAATCCTACGTCTGCACCACACAGACAAGGTTTGTGTGGGGTTTTTTTCAAAGAAAGATGAGATTGGTTGGTTCTTCATGAGCATATTTTATATTCTTTTTCTTTTTCCCTTGCTCATTTCATTTTGGGGGAGGAAGTCTGTGCTGTGTTGGGGTTGTGAAGGACATCTGCACTCAAACAGTTTACAGAAATAAATGTGGTTTTTTGTTTTTCAAAAACAAGTTTGTCTGATTGTTTTGTAAAGCTTCTTTCTTTCTGTAAAAACCAAGGCCATTGTCATCTTCAGGTGTAATAGGCATTTATGGAGCTACTGGGGGCTCCATTCATATTGAAAATCTTATTTAATTTTTAACAAGCAACTTACGAAATAGGTGCTGTTTTGTGTCTCCATTTTCTGGAAACTGAGGCTCAGAGAGACTAAGTGATTCCCCTGAGGCCACCCAGCTTGAAAGAGGCAGAGCTGGGATTCGAACCTGGGTCTCCTGATGCCCCTGTGCAGAGGCTTGTGAAGGGAGTGGAGAGGAAATTGAGAATGATGGGACAGCAGGATGTGGCTATTTCCTGAGTGGTCAGGAGCCTTCCCTCTGCCTTTTCAGGGAAAGCTGAGAGAAAAACCCTCCTCAGCTGGGCTGTGACATCCTTTCTGAGGTTGTGCTAGAGCTTAAAAACTGGACTTCCAGCATGCCAGACCCGGTGGGAACTCAGAATCAGGCCAGAGGACTCTCACACTCACACAGCTGGGTTTGGAGGAGCTGAGTGTGGGGTGGGGTGGGGCTGGGGAAAGGGCAGAACCCAAAGCCTGAGGGAAGGGGTCCTGCCAGGTTTGGGCAAGTCCACGATTAAGCTGCCTTACAACAGTGCAGAGCTGAAGGTCGACCCATGGCTCAAGCCAGCCATATTTGTGTCCCCATACCTGCTTTTCTACTCACAGCTGTGTGGCTTTAGGCACGTTAGTTAACCTCTCTGGGCTTCAGTTTCCTTACCTGCAAAATCAGCAACAATATAACCTACTGATAGGTGGGAAGGCTGAAGGAGCAGCACGATTCTGAGGGTGCCCAGTAGGGGCTCAGTTATTATATCATGCCTGCCACTAGGTCTTACGAGTTCTGCGTGCCCCGATTTTTCCTACACCCAGAACAGAGGGAGCCAAACTGGGTCTCTGGCTTCCTGGCCTACAGGCTTTTAGCTCCGGTCAGAGAACTCGGGGCAGTTACAGATGAGGGTAAACCCTCCTCCAGAAGAAAAGCCAGGTTCTATGAGAGAAAATTACAGAGGGATCAGGCCTGGTCAGAGGCATCCAGGAGGCCTTCCCCAAGGAAGTGACACCTGAGAACTGAAGGAGAAAAGGAGTGGAGCAGCCAAAGGGGTGGAGGGGCAAGGGCTGTGGACAAAGGCTCCATGGGGATGTTTGCTGAGGGGAAGAGCAAAGGGTGGAGCTGGGTTTGTGTGTCAAGAAGCTTGGTCAATGGAAAACGACAGCTCAGGGCCTTGCTGGGATTTCAGAGGACATTCGATGGGACCATGAGGTCTTCAAGGGCAGAGAGAGGCCTTGCCTTGACTCTCTCTTTCTCCAGGTAACTAGCACCTGCTAGGTGTCTGGTGTTTTCTAGCCTCCACCTGCTCCTATCTCTGCCCAAGGCCTGGACTGCCCAACCTGGCCTCCATCAGGGCCGGGCAGGGGTTAGAGATGGAGCTCTGGGTACTCGGCCTGCTTGCTTAGACACTCTGAGTTACTTAACATGCTGGTCATTCAGCAGCTGTTCTGGATTACCTAAAATTGAATAGTGTAAAGCAACAAGCATTTTATCTTGCCCTTGATTTTCTGGGGTAGGAATTCAGGAGGGGTTCAGGGAGGTGGCTCTCGTTAGCGGGGATCTCTCACTGGGTTGTGTTCAGATTGCCTGGGCTGGATGTGGCCAGCGGCTGCGGCTGCTGTGGTCGTCCGGGGCGGTCAGCTGGGCTGGGGATCGAAGCACCCAACGTGGCCTCTTCTGCACAACAGTGTCAGGGTTGTGGATTTCTATATGGCACAAAGCAAGTGTCCCAGAGGACAAGGGAGAGGCTGTGTGGCCTTTTCTGACCAAGCCTCAGGAGCACGTGTCAGCATTTCCACTGCACTCTACTGGGGGCAGTGGTCATGAGCTCCCAAATTCAAGGGGAGGGGATATTGGCCTTCCCTCTCAATGGGAGGAGTGTCAAGACCTGTGTGACCTTTTTAAAGCCCCACACTTGCTGTGAGCAGGCACCATGCTAGGCCTGCGGTGCCCTCATGCTCTGGGGCTTGCAAGGGGGTTGGGGTGGGGCAGAGATGTACAGTAAAACAAGCAGTAATTGCAGCGGGTATCCCTGTGTCCCATGGGAGTGGCTGCTCCTGGCTGATTGATCCCAGGGGAGGCATCTCTTTCTCAACTTTGCGGGCTCTCCTGCTGGGCGTTTGCTCTCCAGGGGCTATCTGAGGCTAGAAAGGGGGGCCCAGCCCCAGCTCCAGGTGCCGCCCTGGTGGGGGAAGGCCTCCTGCTGCTCCCACCCCCAGGACAGATTGTCCTCATGACAGTCTCCCTGCTGCTTCAGGGAGCCACAGAGAGAGGTAAAAACGAGAACGAAAATGGTGGCTGCAAGGAGATGACTCATCAAGGGACTGGAGGCAGCTCAGTGTGTAGGTTGAGTCAGGTCGGAGGTAGCCAGCCAGGTAGTGTAGCCTCAGTTTCCTCCTCTGAAAACCAGGGCCATATCTTAGTCCATGGTCTCTGCTCTGACCTGTCTCTTCTAGAAGGTTCCCCCACACCCCATTTAGTGGGCTGATGGGTGGTTTTCAAAAGATACACCTGTGGCCCAGAACCTGTGCACGGGACCTTACTTGGAAACAGTGTCTTGGTGGACCTAAATAAGTTGAGGCTCTCCAGATAAAATTGTCCTGGATTTAGGGTGGGTCCTGAATCCAAAGATAGGTGTCCCTTATAAGAGGAAGCAAAGGGAGGCTTGAGTCAGATACAAGAAGGTGGAGGCCATGTGAAGGTGGAGGCAGAGACTGGAGTGATGTGGCCACAAGCCAAGGACCACCTGGAGCCACAGAAGCTGGAAAGGCAGGTAGATCACCCCCAGACTCTCCAACTTCTGGAGGAAGCTCAGCCCTGCCAACACTTCGATTTCAGACTTCCAGCCTTCAGAACACGTGTGTGGATCTAAGAGATTTCCAAACCTGTAGAGAATTTTTATTTGAGTTTATTTGAACCAAAGTGACAACATATGCTGGAGAGCAAGATCTCAAATGCCCTGGAAAATAACAGTTTTGCAGCAGCTTTTATGCATTTGAAATTAAGAAGGAGACGTAAGGAAGGTTGGAGAAAACAAGGCGGGGATTGGGTTACAGCAGCGATTTGCAAACTGCTGCAAGAATTTTTAAAACATGCACTACTTGACTATTTAGTCAGGAGCACTGATCTCTTTTCCTTTAGATTGTCAAATAAAAAAATGACAACAGCCAACACAACAATAGCCATCCAGTGTGAGTGAATCAAAATTATAACTTTTTTTTTTTGGTCAGATTGGCAAAAAATGTAATATATTTTTTGGTGGGCCACAGAATTTTAGTAATTATATGTGCCATGAGATGGAAAAGTAAACCCCTTCAAGGGGTATTACTTCTGGTATTTCAAAGGTGTCTTAACCTAGGTACACAAGAACAATAGACAGGGCTGATTTAAAACTTTCCATAAAGAAGCCACAGGCCTAGCCCTGGCTGGTATGGCTCAGTGGTTAGAGTGTTGGCCCTTGAACCAAAGGGTCGTGGGTTTGATTCCCGGTCAAGGGCAAGCACCTGGGTTGCAGGTTCTATCCCCGGCCCAGTTGGGCACATGCGGGAGGCAACCTATCGATATGTCTTTCTTATTGATGTTTCTTTCTCTCCACCCCCCTCCCTTCCACTCTGTCTAAAAAAATCAATGAAAAAAAGTCATAGGCCTAGGGCATGACTACCCACCATGGCCTGCCCAGTCAGGAATTTATGATCAGTCACCCTGTGAGGTTACTTTCCATAGAACCTTTTCCCCTCCACACATTTCTGTTGGTTTCAGCCCTCCCCCCCCCCCCCCCCCGTTGGTGGTCAGGGGCCCCAGGAAACTTCCCTCCCTCATTGGCTTCTCCCCTCCCCTACTAACTGCGAACCTCTCCAGGGCAGGGACGTGTCCTCAGTGCCTGGCACGTAGGTGCTCAGTAAACAGTCGGTGAGCGGGACTTCTCTGGAGCAGGAGGGGACCTGCCCGGGTCTGCAAGCCACACAGAACCCACAACCCTCTCAGGCCAGGACCAGACCTGCTCTGTGCTGAACTAGGCACAGCGGCCAGAGGCTTCCCGGCTTCCTTCACCTGGGAGCGGGCTCCCACCTCTGTCTCGCCCCCAGTCCCTCCACCGGAGGGTAGGTGTGTATCTTGTGTACCTGTCCACCTGCCTCAAGCACCTGTCCAGCTCCTGCACCTTCAGGGGCCAGAACCCATTCCTTTGACTCCTTCCCCCTTTTCAGTCTCTGGAGACACCACCGGGAGGTTGGAGCTCCAGGGCTGGGGCAGGTGTGGTGCGGTGGCCAACGGCCAAACCAGGGTGTCTGGGGCTCCAGAGGACCTGGCTGCAGAGACTTGCAAATCTCCTCGGGAAGGGGACACCTTCCCGCTGCGTGAGCCTGGGGGGAGGCTGTCTGCCTCTGCTGGAGACCTGGTTTGGGGGAACTGCCCCTGCAGCTGGGGGGTAAGAGAGGAAAGAGGCCCCCTTGAATGGAGGGCTGACAGTCAGCTGCGGGTTATTTCTGGTAAATCTGTGAGAACTAGCACAGATCTCGACATGGGTACTTCTCTAGTTGGCTCACCCCTGGCAATTCCCGTGTCTGGTGTCACTGCCGAGGACGTGCAAAGCCGTGGATGGCATGCCCAGGCGAGACAGGCTGCGATTCTTCCGATAAACCCCACAGCACAAAGGCCGTGTAAGAGGCAATTTGCAAAAACGGTGATGATGTCAGAATGAGAACACCGAAGCCAAATTCTCAAACAAAATAATACAAGTATATAGACGTGAGCAAAATTACATCGGTGCCGTGAGAGTGTGTGGTGAGCCCTGGGGAGGGAAGGGTAGTGTCAGCGTGGGACTCCAGCTGTGTCTGTTCCATTTATTTTTAAAAGAGCTGAAGGAAATGTATACAATAAAATGTAAGCATCTGTGTAATGGGCAGGTGGGAATTTGTTAGGCTAGTTTCTGTTTTCCTGTTGGTTTAGAAGTTTAGAAATGGTTTTGAAACAGGCAAGCAAAAGCCCACCGCGCACCCAGCAGCCCCAGGGAGGAAGGTAGACGGCTCGCCGGAGCTGATGGAAGGGGCAGGCGGGAGCTAAGGAAAAAGGGGTGAGTGCTTGTGGGGGTCCAACCAGATGTATGCTGCTCAGTAGCACCAGTTTGAGTTTGACAATTCAAACGCCAACCGAAACGAGGCTGGATGATGTTGAGAACCAAGCTGTGGGTCTGAAAGATCTAGAGGAAGGATGTCCCCAGATGCTTCCAGTGCCTTCCTACAGGTCGCCTCCCCCAGTGACACCCCGGGGCACCCACTGCCCAGGCTCCTGCCTCCTGTAGCCCTGCACCCCCATCTCATCAGTCTCCTCAGAAGCCTTCCTCCGGGATGCTGGCTGCTCTGGCGTCTCTCCAGCTCCTACAGGGCCTGGCGTAGTGTAGGAGCCCAGTGAATGCTCACTTAATAAGTGGGTGCCACCTAAATAAGTGGGCTTGCGCCACAAAGGGCCCTGCTTCTCAAAGGGTGTCATCCCCAGATACCCACAGCAAAACCACCTGGTACATTTGCTAAAGTGCAGATTCCTGGGCCCCACCCCAGACTTACTGGGTCATGATTTTGAGGGATCATTCCAGAATCTGCATTTTTAGCAAGTTTACCAAGCGATTCTTAGATACTCTAACGAGAAGGTCTTTACAGAGGGTAGAGCTTAATGATGCTTGTTAGGTTCTCCACGTGCCTGGTCTGGAGCTGCATTAGCATCATCTGGGAACTTGGTGAGAGGCAAATTCCACGAGCCCTGCCCCTGGCCTGTTGAGTCAGAAACTCTGCAGATGGGCTGGAAGTCTGCGTTTAAACACACCCTCAGGGCAATGCTGATGCATGTTTGAGTTTGGGAACCACCATTTTTGACCACACTCTCCTCCCTTTGAAAAAGAAACTTTGATCCCATTCTAGAAGAATTTTGGAAATGGACTTAAATTTTTCATTTTATAAGCATTACTTGCTACCATGAAAATATTTAGAAAACAGATAAAGAAGACAAAAGATACAAATGATCTGATAATCTACCTCCCAGAGGTAACTATTGTCACATTTGAGGGTACAGCCTTCCTTCCAGACATTTTAACAAAGAATATACAATTTTATTTTCAAAAATTGAGATTATGTTGTGTTCATGTTATTGCAACCTGCTCTTTCCCCTCACCAATATATGATGAGCACTATTTCAGTGAATACGACTATAGTCATCTTTGTGTGTATGTGTGTGTGTGTGTGTGTGTGTGTGTGTGGCTTATGCTAAATGGTTATATAGTCATTAGTTTAGCCAACCCTCTATGGCTAGGTATTTGGAGTTTGAATTGGTAAACTGGTGACTCATAAGCCAGATCTGGCCCCCACTGTGACTGGACTGCACATGCATAGCTGCACAATTTGCCATTGCTCAATTGCAGGGGGCACTGTTCGTGTGAATTTTTGTGAGACCGGGGACCCCAGAGTTGTAGAGTGCACAACCTGCCCAACGGTCCTCAGAAGCCCTACCCCAAATTTTGAATTGGTTGCTAATATTTACAAATGGAAAGATTTCACATAAAATCCCAGCTCTCACATTTTTTGGACAAACCCGAAGATCCACTAACACGTGGATTATATTCCTGCGAGCAAGGAGGGGCTGGGGCTGAGTTATGACCGCCCGTGCGGATTGTGTGTGGGGTGCACTCGCCAGGGCCCTACAGCCCTCAACTCTCCGGTTAATTCCCCTGCCGTCCTTTACCGTGAGCTCCTTTACGTGAAAGGTCTGATTCCTTTAAGCATCTATTTGTCACCCTGGATGACACTTTTAAATATTTGTTGGATGAAGGATGGAATCCCTCTTCAAAGCTACAACTGCCTAGAGACAGAGGATGCTTCCTCTATTTTACTTAAACAACCCAGATGGGGAGTTGCTATGGCAACTGTGGGACCATATAGTAGATTGCTTCCAGCATGATCAGAGTATCCTCCAAGAAGCAGCACCCTGCCCCCCACCCCCTACCCCGTGGTAGTCACTTGCAGCGTGGATGTAGTCGCAGCTGTTGAGCAGGGGAAGTAGGCTTGCTTTTAGAATAGAGTGCTAGCTCCGAATGGGAGCACAGGGACTATTTAGCACTGTAGATTCTGGTTTTCCCCCACAAAAGGTTCCTTTTTACTATTTACCTCCCCATACATTCCATATTTTAGAACAATCGTCTGCCAAACAAACTGCATTTAGGGAAGCACAGATTTGTTTTCTCATTTAGAAACAAAATCAAAGCTGGATCGTGGTAGCTACTGTCATGTCATGGTTAAGTAAATGGATTCTAATATGGGCTCTGCCCTTCATTTGCTGTGCGACCATGGGCAAGTTACAAAACCTCTCTGAACCTCAGTTTTATCCCCTTATAAATAATAATGATGATGATGACAGTCCCCATCTTGTAAGGTTGCTGCAAAATACCCAAAACACGGTTATGCATGAAGCACTCAGCACAATGCTTGGCTAAGAAAGGCTACCACTCAATTCAGAATGGCCATTAAACCCCTTTCCTATGAAGGACCATGGGACTCATCCAAGAAAGCTAGACTGGGGCCATGTCATGGCTCTCCTTGCCACTGGGGCTATGGGCATGTTGTTGGGCCTTGGCGCCGGATTCTGCCCTGTCTCCCAGGCCTCTGTCTAGGTCCTCGATCTCCTGGGATGTGCAGTCCCCCTCCTAGGTACTAACCCTCGCTACTCAGCATTCACTCTCGCCTGCTTCTACTGCTGTTGATTCTGGAAAGTTAAAAATGAATCCCCCAACTCTCTTAGAGCTAGGGTCCGCGTGCAAATGTGGTTGTGCCAATAAGGTGCTTTCACGTGAGATTTGAAAGGCAGGAGAGCGGGGAAGCCATCTCTCCATGGCCTGTTTTCTCTTGGCAAACAAGGTGGTCCAGATATTGGCGTCCTGTCTTCAGCTCTGCGGGTGTCCAGAGCACGTGCAGGCCGCAGTGGGGCTCTGCCCCCTGGGCTGCAGCTCTGAGGGCGTGTTCTTGGCTCACCCTTCCCCTCAGCAGCTTTCTGGTTCCCCATCTTCCTGGCTGTGGCAGCTCCCGGCTGGGTCAGTTCTGTGGGGTCTGGGGCTGATGACCACAGAGGAACTTGGAGCTGCTCCTGCTCCAGCCATGCGTGTTGTAAGCACCTAATGCCTTGTACCAAAGCACTTTCTGCAGGAAATACTTAGATCATTTCTGCGTGAAGCCTGACCCATGCCACCTCACTGGGTACCCATCCCTGCTGGCTGCCTGCTGTGTGTGCTGGGGGGTGGGGGTGGGCTGAGCTCCCAGGCTGACTCTGATCTCAGAGGCTCTGCTTACGTCCCGTGTAGACAACTCACTTCAGACCGCACTCTGCTGCACAGAGGCATTTGGGAAAAACATTGAGCAGGGGGGGTGGGGGGTGGTTCCAGGTTCTCCCTACACTCGGATTCCCGGGATCTCTCACTTAGCACTGAGTGAGTTCGAGAGTCATTAAGGGATATTTCAAAACTGCAGATAGCTAGTCTGTTTTGAAAATGACTCCCAGCGTCATTACACCAAAAGGCCTGTGAGGGCCGACCAGTTTTCCTTTTTGTGCCTTAAAAATGCAGTCGTTAAACTAGTGGTTAAATTGTGAGCTTTTTCTTCCTAATGTTGTAATCTTTTCTAACTACAGAAGTAGTAGATATTCAATGTGGGCCGACCACTCCCACTCCGTGTGACAGGGAGATGTCCCAGGCAGGGATTATTCTGGTGGATTTATGAGCACCCCAAGCAGATGCGGGGGGGGGGGGGGGGGGGGCTCTGACCTTCCCCGCCTGGTGAATTGTGCTGAGATGGCATTGGGGGCTGGGCTGAGAGAAAGAGGGAAAGAGAAAGCCCTGACCGCAAGGCCCAGCCTTTAGGAGGAGACTGGGGGCACACCAGCTGTCAGGGAGGGGGCCTGCGGAGAGTTTCAGGGGGTGCAGGCAGCCCTCCCCAGGGTTCTGACAAGCTGGCTCTAACGAGCCCTCAGGGGCCTTAAAACCTGGCTCCCGCTTTGAAGTTTTTCTAAAAGGCTCTTAACAATAGCCATTAGGCCCCAAGGTCTGCAGTCGCAATAAATTAGGATCTCAGGTTTCATTTAGGCTGGAAGGCTTGGCTCCAGGCCTCCCACGGAGCCGCAGCCTTAAAGCCTTGGTGCTGAGATGAGAAATTGGTCAGGTGGTTTGGGGAAGGGGAGGAGGAACCCTTCCCTTGCAGGAGAAGCTTCCATTTTAATTGAGGGCCTACTATGTGACAAGCACATATCATTTATATCCGCAAGGGATGTGATAGTGTCCAGCCATTTTAGAGATGAGGAAAGTGAGGCTCAGAGAAGTGAAGCTACTGGCCTAAGATCCCAAAGCTAGGAAGTGGCAGAACTGGGATTTGAACCCAAGTCTGTGGGCTCCAAAGTTCATGCTTCTGTCTTTTTTCCCTTCTTGCCTTCCTCCCATCCATTCCCTTCTTTCTCCCCCCCGCCTTTTTCTACCTCTCCCCTCCCCCCTCCTCCCCTCCCCTCTCCCTCTCGAATATGAAGCCTGCAGTGTGCAGCCCCCAGGCCCCTGCCCTGACCTCCAGGCCTCTCTACCCCTCCTGAGTCTTTCTTTTCTTCACAGTCCTGCTCCCTTCCTTTCTCTATTCCTAGCACCTAGGAGGGCACCTGGGCCATCGTGGGCGCTCAGTAAATGGGGCTACTGTAAATATTTAGGACAAATAGTTTTTGTCCTAAAATATTGGCAATGTGACAAGGCCTGGGAGGGTATGTGGGGAAATGTGCAAAACTTGTGTTGATTAGGCTTCGTGACATGAAAACGGGGAAACTGAGATGGGTTGTGTATAGATTTCTCTAAAGGCCAAACTGGTGACTTCAGTAATTTGTTCTGAAGTAAAAAGAATCTTTAATAAACCTGGAAAGAGAGGGTAGGGGATGGGTAAGGGCACCAGGTTGGGAGGAAGATGCTGGGGCCCCGGCAGGGACAACCCACTCTTGGGGTCCCCGGTAGTGGTAGTGACAAGCCACATCCGCACACCCCCAAATGCTCTGGGAACCCATCATAAGAACAGGACACAACAGCTCTTTAATTATTCATGATTTGCACTTTATTTCGGTTTAAAAAAAAAAAAGCTAATGCCCAAGGCCCTTTTCATGGTCTCCTCCCATTTCCATCTTGACACGCTGCTCTGGGCTCCGGTTTCAGAGTTTCCGATTTCAACCCTGGGGTGACCTTTGGCCACTTTGCCTTTGGGTGCCGGGTGTTGGCGTAGCCTGTCCTGGATGAGTGAGGTGTCCCCATCTGCTGGGAATGGCCAGCCCACTGGTCAGAGGTCACATAGCCAGAAGGGGTATCAGTGGCACTTGAGAGCTGTCTGTCTGACCCCCAAACCAGCGCTTTCTCCCAAGAAATCATGTTGCCTTCACCCAGGGGGCTTTTGAGAATCAACAAACCTCATCAACTAAGAAAAGTCAGATGCCAAAGGCATTAGATGAACCCCAGGAGCTCACTGGAGACGAGGTCCCTGGGTGGAGAACAGAGGAGCGCAGGGACCTGGCTCCGATTCGGGGTCTGCCTCAGACAAGCGGTGTGGCCCTGGGGGGCCCCTCTGCTTCTATGGCTCTCAGTGTCCCCTGGGATTAGGTCATCTTCCCCAAAGGTGATGGATGTGAGGCTGGCGATTTTCTCGGTAACTGCAAGGCATAATGAGGAACAGTTGCTGTGTAATTACTGGAATGTATTAAAATACAGCACACAATAATGGAAGCTGACCCTTCCATCTGCGTTTCTGACTCTTGAGCATGCACCGAACCACCTGGAAGGCAGGTTAAAATGCAGGTTCCTCAGGCCTACCTCGAGCGCTTCTAATCCCGTGGGTCTGGGTGGGACCCAAGAATCTACATTTCCAGCAAGACCTCAGGTGGTGCTGATGCTGCAGGTCTGAGGACCCCTCTTTGAGACCACTGACCAACATAGCACTCCTGGTGCTGTGTGCTCAGTGCTGTGCCAGAGGCAGCTATTACTGTGGCTCACAAGGAGCCAGCTGTGCTCGTCCCTTCCCAGCTCCACATTTGGTGACCTCACATTGGTAGCTGAAACCAGCCCTGATGGAAGTAACTGGATATCAGCAAATACTGCAAGTCAGGGCTCACCTCAGAGCCAGCTGTTAAAACAGCACAGAGCTGTTCTAAGCCCTTCACGTATACAAACTCATTTAATCCCTTCAACCATCCTATGCAGTACATGCTATTGTTATTCCCATTCTACAGATGTGGAAATGGTGTCCCAGGAGCATAAGTAACTTGCCCTTCAACGAATATTAGCAAATCAGATCCAGTGATACATTACAAAGGTCATACATCGTGATAAGTAACTTGCCCAAGGTCACACAGCTGTACGGGCTTTCTGCCTGGACATTCTGGGCCCACTGTCTGTGCTGTTAATCACTGATCTACGCAGCTCATCAAATTCCGATTTCATTGCCTACAGTAAGGCTAAGAAGAGAAAAGCCACAGTAGGTTGGTTTTAAAAATATGAACTAATAACAGTGCTTCTGTGTGGCGGACAACTGAGTTAGCTTAGATGGCAGATGGGCTTTCCTGAGTTTATTTATAAGGGAAGGCAGTGCCTTCCTTGGGAGAAGAGGTCCCAAAGCACTTCCTCAGTGGTAGAGAGGTTCACACCAGTGGAAAAGCTGGGGCTTGAGTCAGGAGAGCAGTGCCTGACAAGCAGGGGACTTGGGGATCAGTGTGTTCAGACAATGTTTCTAGATGTCTGAGAGGCGCGTGATGACTTTGGCTTTTAAATAGCAGTGCTAGCTCAACCTCAACCTAAAATTCGTATCCATGCCATCCCTTCAAGATCTTATCCTTATGTAAATAGGAAACAAGGAAACTATGGCAATGCACCCTAGTAGTGCCAGAAATGGGAAGATCTGTCTAGGGGGTCTTGAGTGAAGAGGTCTGCGGGAGGCCACATGCTCTCTGAGTCCTTCTGGCTCTGCTAGTTTGCAAGGGCCCCAGCTGTGGGTTTTCCATGGGGGGAAGTCAAGGCAGGGCCAGAACCAGTGTTGATGGCTTGTCTGGGGTGTGCTGGGAGTTTTGTGGGCGTTAACTGCACACATTTCATTATATGGACTATCTGCCGACTGAGGCTCAGGGAAGCTAAAAAGAGAGAAATCACAGACAAATCCAGAAGTCAAACTCAGGACCCTCTGACCTCAAATTCCTGAAAAGCCCCTGTGGCTGATGAAGTTTAGGCTGAGATCCGAAGACTGAGGAGGTGTCCCTACAAGATCTGGGGCATTTGGGGGAGATCTGTGGTAGGTTGAGTAATGGCCTTCTAATGTCCAGGTCCTGGTCCCTGGAACCTGTCACTGTGACTTTATATGGCCAAAGGGACTTGTGGGTGTGGTTAAGTTGAGATTCTTCACATGGGGGCAGATTACCCTGGATTATCCAGGTGGGCCCTCTGTAATCACACGTGTCCTTATTAGAGGGAGGAGGGGGAGACCTGACTGCAGAGGCAGATGTGGATGAGGGGCTGGGGAGGGAGGAAACAGGAAGCAGGGCGTCCCTGTGGCCACAGCCAGAGGCTCAACATGTGGTTATGTAATCACTCTCGGCTCCTTCACTCCCTGCTTCCCCGGCCTTATCAGTCATTACTCATTTCATTCATGTATTCGTTCGGAGCCCACACTCAGAGGTAGGCACTGGGTGGGTGAGAAAACACGATTCCTGCCCTCAAAGAACTCATTCTTTTATGGTGCCGAGAGACCACTGGGGTATGAGGGTGTTTGAGGGATACAGGGGACACAGGAGCCCAGGGGAGGGAGCAACCAGAGGCTGCAGAGAGGAGGTTCCATTTGAAAGGTGCGTTCATTCATTCATTCATTCATTCATTCATTCAGTGTTAGCCAAGTACTTACTGAGTGTCAACCATGTGCAAACACTGTTCTAGGTTCTGGGAATACATTGGGGTGATAACAAGGTTTCTGCCCTCCTGGAGCTTCCAGGCTGGGGGATTGAACTGACCAAGGAGAGATGGGGGGGGTGGGTAGCCAGCTGCCAGTGTCTGGGCCAACAATACTTAGCTGGTAAGACTGTCGGTAAGAGCCACCAGGCAGGCAGGGGCCAACCAGCCCCAGGGGCAACCATAACACCTCCTCCCTCCGACATTTATTGAGCACCTACTGCGTGCCAGGCACTGTGCTTAGAGCTTTCCCATCCTGGCTTCATTCACAACCGTCCTCCTCAATAGGCACTCATATTAGCCTCTCTTTGCAGATAAGGAAACTGAGGCTCAGCCAGGTTAAGCCACTTGAAACCTCTTCCCACGTGTGGGATTTGCTCTCTCTCCTTGTGTGCCCCAGGACATTTGTGTCCCGGCACTCGGTGATAGTCCTTCATCTATCCAGTGCCCTCTTTGGAGGACAGGGATCTCACAGAACACAAGTGCTCACTATGCATTTGTGGAGGGGGCTAGTGTCTTCCCTGGGGCCCATTCTCCAGTCCTTCCTCGGCCCCCAGATCTCAGGGTCTGGCCCCCCACCTTGGAGCACTTGCCTCCGCAGTGAGGTTTGGAGGACTGATAACAGCAAAGCCCTGCCTCCCCGGGGAAGAGAAATACTGAAGGGGATGGAGGCTCCGTGGTGGAATTTCAGGCATCAGGGAGGGGAAACATTTTAAGCTCTTGTTGTCTTTGCTCCCGGCAGTCGCCCCCATAGAATTGGTTGCAGTGATAGGATTCAGGTCGTGGAAGGAGTTGAACCCGAGACTGCATTTCTCTGCTACTGTGAGTTGCCCATGGGACGCCTGCCTGCATTAGTGCCCTCAGGCCTGTCTCCCAGATCTTGGGGAGGCTACCCAGTGCTCCTGCTCTCAGCAAAGTCACCCCTCAGCTTAGGCCTCACCAGGGGGTCAGTACCCCTTTCTTAATGGGTCCCAGTTACTTTAACATGAGAGAAAAATCGAGAGCAACAGGGCTTGAAACCACACCCCTTTCCAGTAGTCAGGGGACCAGGTGGCCTCCGCTCTCCACAGTCACAACAAGAATTCAGCTTCGACCTGCATGTGACATTTCCTCCTTCCAACCCAGATGCAGTTAGCCGGACCTGCTCAGGGTGACGGCCTGAGGGCCTGGAAACAGAGGTCCCAGCCACCACTCTGCCTCCTACACTGCTCCCTGGGAGCCTCAGCTTTGTCGCCTCAGAAGTGAGGGACAGCAGACACAGGTTTCTTTCAGGGCCAGGGAGGTGGGGGAGGCAGACGGGGAGGCTGTGCCTGGGCCAAGTCGCCCGGGAGACCGACGCCAGCCTTCCCGGACCACGAGGGCTTACGTTTCTGGAGCTTCGGATTTTTCAAGAGAAATCAGAACTTCTGGATGTTTTTTCAATGTGAAGATTTTATCATACTGACTTTTGTCATTTTAATAAAGTGTCATTGTATCAACATGTAACATTCATGCCTGAAAAAGATGTTCGCATCCAAAGTGCACAGCTGGATGGATTGTCAAAAATGGAACGCACAGTTCAGCAACCAGAGAACAAAACAGAGCATGCCTGGCCCCCCAGTTCCACCCCATCCCCTGAGGCGACCACTGTCCGACCCCTAACACTGGACATCCGCTTCACTGGTTTGTATTAACGCTTCGCCTACAGGGTTTACAGGGTGTTCTTTTGTGCCTGGCTCCTTTCTCTCCACATTCCAATTTTACAATTTGGGGACCAGTTGTAAATCATTCACTCTCAGCTTCTGTACAGAATTTCATGGTGTTGAGTGCATCACAATGTATTTAGTCACTCACAGTGATGGGCATTTGGGTGGTCTCTGGTGGGGGCTATTATGAATAAAGCTGCTATGAACATTCTAGATAGAACATGCCTTTTGGTGTATACGTGAACACATTTCTTTTTATTTTTTTAAATCCTTACCCAAGGACATTTTTTTCCCATTGATTCCAGAGAGAGAGGAAGGAAGAAGGGGAGAGAGAGAGAGAGAGAGATTCATTGATCAGTTGCCTCACGCACAAGCCCCAACCGGGGATCGAACCTGCATCCTGGGTATGTGCCCTGCCCGGGACTGGAACCCTCGACCCTTCCATGAGGAGGATGATTCTCTAACCACTGAGCCACACTGGCCAGGGCTGCATGAACACATTTCTATCGCATCTATCCCAGGAGGGGAATTGCTGGGTCAAAAGAAGGCAAGCATTTGGAGGAAGATAAATTTTATCTGAAATCTTCCTATTTTTTATAGCGACAGAAAATAATCAGTATTTGTTTAAACAAGTATTCAACCAAGGAAAACAGTTGGCAGGCGGATTAGGCCCGCTGGCGGCACTGTCAACCTTTGGTCTGGACTGGGCTTACATTCTCTATTAGCCCTCGCAGCCCACAATTAGCTTCATCTGTGTTTTGTGGTCTTACATTTTTATAACCTTTTCATTATAAAAGAACTATAATCATGTTATAGAAAATTCAGGAAATGGAGAAAAGAAAACAAATCACCAGTTCAGCCCCTTCAAGCAAATATAGCAGCATCTTTGCACGTGGTGTCAGTGCTCTCTTCCTGTGTACATATGTATTTTTGTTACACATTTGCAATATTGCTCTGTCTAAATTATATATTTTGCCTTCTGACTTAATCATAAGCACTTACATGTTATTACACCATCTTCCTATCCAACTATGATCGGTTTTCGATTTGTTTAATTTTCTGGGTGGAGAGAAGACAATTCCTGTCTGTTTTTAGATTTATTATTACATCTATAAATTAAAAAAACACACAACTGCTGGTAAGTATGGTTTTTCTTTTGTGATAATAAGGCTTTATTTGAGGTGCATGAGAAAGTGGTTTTTGTTGTTGTTTTAACCCTCACCTGAGGATATTTTTTCCATTGCTTTTCAGAGAGAGTGGAAGGGAGAGAGAGAGAGAGAGAGAGAGAAACATCGATATGAGAGACACATTGCTGGCATGTGTGGATTGAGCCTGCAACTGATTTATGTGCCCTTAACTGGGATGGAACCCAAGACCCTTCAAAATAGTGACGCTCTAACCCCTGAGCCAAACCAGCCAGGGCAGAAAGGACTTCTAGGAGCGTGACGTCCGTAGCCACGCCACTTGAGCTCAGAGCCCAGCTGTACAGATTCCCTCCCCCTGCGACCTCTCCAGGCCTCAGCTGGCTTTATCTGGAAAGTGGGCATAATAAACAGCACCTGCCTCATAGGCTGCTGTGAGGATTAAATGAGGGGACAGAGGTAATGTGTTTAGAACAGGGCTTGGCATTTTGCAAACAAATCGCAAGGGCTAGCTATTCATTCTTAGCTAAAGCGATAACTATGTTTATGTTTATTTTTCTCCCTAGAAAAGTGATACTTGTTCATTACAGAAACTTTAGAATCCTCAGAGGCACCCTTCGTGAACATTTGTGGGTGCATTTCCCCAGTCTTGTCTTAGTGCTTATGTAATATGCATATGTGTATAACCTCACTCAAGAGTATGACATAAGGACTGTTTTGTAACCTGTTTCTCAGTGACCCCAACATGTCTCTCTAAGTTATTGATGGGACAGTCCTCCGTGGGTCTCAGGTTTCTGTGTGTTTTACAAGCAGAAGCACTGACTATCTTTTAAGGATGTTTGTATAACAAGGAACACCCTTGGTGGTTAGCCGTGTCTCCGTCTGAGCAAAGGGCAAGTTAGTTTTCTGCCTCATGTAATAGAGCCTCCCGCCAGGACAAAGGTCAGGCAGGCTGCCTGCCCAGCAGAAGAGATTTGGGTTCCCCAGGCTCAGTGTTCCTCAGTGGGGAGGAACATGCTCTGCGTGTGACATTCACGCTGCCCCCTGGGACCTGGGGGGAGGGCAACAGATGCTAACTTACAGCTCACACTGCCTGCTGTGCTGTGAGTAGTCAAGTGCTTTGTCTCTGACCCAGGAGAGTTGTATCTTCTGCCAGAGGCCTTGGAACATGCTGGCTGACTCCTTGGCTTGCACGTAGGATGATCTCTGCTCGTTCACTGTCCCTGTGACTCTTCAAAAGTTTTCTCCAGCACTATTTCCAGTGGCTGCCCAGTTTTCCCTCGTTTGCCTTTTCCATCACTCTTTGGACCAGTCTTCCATTGTTGGGAACGTAAGTTGTTTCCAATATTTTCACTATTTTAAACAATGCTATGATGAGCAGTATAACACTGAAACTTTGCTCTCGTGTGACTCTTTCCATACCGCAGATCAGAAACTCTGAGGAGTTGAGGGACAGGACCCCTGATCTTGGCCTATCAGTATGCCCATTGCCCATTGAGGCCTACCTGATCCTGAGCCACCGGGGTTTTCTCTGTCACCAGAGCTCTTTGAGGGCAGAGATATTCTTATCCTTGTGTCCCTAATACCTGGCACACAGTAGGTGCTCATCCAATGTTAGCTGAACTTGAACAGGGACCATAAATATAATCAAGAGGATGCTGAGTCATTTCATGGCATTGAACCTGCTGGTTCTCTCTCACCATTGTTGTACCCTGAGAGATGTTCTGAGTGTCACAAAATCACATCTAGTGTAAGGAGAGAGGACTTGGGGGCTACACTGGGGGAGGGTCCTGAGTCAGTTCCTTAACCCCCTGATCATCCCCACAGTGAGCCCCTGAGATAGGTGATTGTAAAATTTTACTTTCTATTGAGAAGTGTACACATTCCAGGCGTTCAGCTCAACAAATGCTCACTCACCCAGCACAACCATGGGATCAGCCTTCAGACCAAGGAACCCGACATTACCGGCCCCCCAGCCTCACCTTGTGCCCCCTGTGAGTGTCCCCCAGTGGTAACCATCATCCTGATTTCTAGCAGCATAGATTCAGGGTCCTGCTTTTATGCATGAACCACACTCCATATGACCGGTTGTGCCTGGCTTCTGCTATTTAGCGTCACTTTTGTGACAGCCAGCTCTGCTGTCATGTGTAGTTGCAAGTCATGCTTTCTCCCATGTGGTTTCCGTTATAGAGATAGACCTTATTTAACCATTCCACTGTGGATGGGCATCTGGGTAGTTTCCACTGTGGGGCTCTTGTGAGTAGAACTACTAAGGACATCTAGTAGAAGTTCTCTGCCAAGCACTTCATACGTGTGATCACACTTAACATTTCAGCATCCCTATGATATCAACATTATTGTCATCACCCCCCTTTGGCAGACAAGGAAACAGAGGCAGGGAGCTGGGAAATAACCCTCCCGCGTGGTAGCTGGGAAGTGGGCATCGGGCAGATTTGAAGGCTGCCATGTCTGCCCCCAAAGCCCGTGCTCACTCCCCTTTAGGTACTGGGCCTCCCTCAGACAGGAAGGGTAAGATCATCAAGGGGAAGTGAGGAGCCTCCGGGAGAAGGGACCCTGCAGCCCGAGGCATCAGTCAGGGTGGCATCAGCAGAAGGCCTGGCTGGCATTTAGGGCTGGGGAGGTTGGCAGTCTCCTGGGGCTGGTGAAGGGGCAAGTGGGGGCACAGCAGCCTGAAGGGGCCAAGGGGGCTCCTGCAGTGTATGGCAAGGGTGAGCAGTGGCCATTTCAGAGTGTGGCAAGCTTTAGGAAATGATCATGAGGTCGTGTTTCATAATGCATGAGGTCAGGTGGGGGTGCCCACCGGACACAGGGCCTTTGTTCCCCGCAAGGACCAAGGGAGCACTTTCCTCCTAATCACCCCAGAGAGGAAGGAAACGGAGAAGATTTATTTCCCAGAGTCTAATCGGCTTCCTTTGGGGAGGCCGCTATCTGTCCTGCACACAACTCTGCACCCCAGAGAATGCTTTGCATTGAGTTACTAAGGGTCAGACTTTGGGGGGCCAAAGACCTATAGCTTGCTTACAGCATCTTAGAAAACACACATTCTACTGTACACGTGTGTGTGCACATGTGTGTGCATGCACATGTGCGTGCATCCATGTGTGTGTGCGTGTGCGTGTGCGTGTGTGTGCGTGTGTGAGTGAAACTTCTTTCCGGACTGGCCATTTTCACAGATATCTGCATTGTTCACCGCCCAGCGTCTTTGTGAAGTTTTATTTGTTTATTTGTTTGCTTGGGTTGATTTTAAACAGGAAGGGAAAGAAAATGAGAGCAGATAGGATTTTCCTCAGATCAGTAGCTCAGTTGGAAAGGGACTGAAGGTCGGAGGTCAACTTATCAATCACCAAATCCGTTTGGAGGGCTCCTTCTCAGAAGGGAAGCTCCTGGCAGCACATTCCGGGCTCCCGCAGCCGACAGCCGAGGGGGCGGGGGCGTTGGTGAATGTGTTTCACAGGAAGTTTCAGGGCAGACTTGTTTTTTGCCAACTGCTGACTCTGTTTTCTGCTTCTCCATGGAAGCCGTGTAGGTACGGAGGGATCATGTCGCCTCAGCCAGAACCGATTGCACCAGGGCTGGACGCCTGACCCAAGCTGGGCCACTCAGTGTGTCTGTCCTGTGAAATTGCCATTGGGACTGATTCTGGAACAGAGGAGACTAAATCTTGGGTGGGGCTGGCATCATGTTGTCTCACTCAGAGAGAGAATAAGGCAGGGAGGCGGGGAGAGAGGGGGGGAGGGAGAGAGAGGGAGAGAGAGGGAGAGAGAGAAAGAGAGAGGGAGGGAGAGGGAGGGAGAGAGCAAGGCCTCGTGAGCTCCTTCTGGTTTTCCAGGCCCAGCCTCTGGCCCTGTGGTACCTAACCACATTCTTTATGCAGGACCAGCTGCATAATGTTTGGGACTTAGTGCAAAGGGAGACCATGGGGCCCCTTGTTCAAACATTTTTAAGAATTTCAAGGTGGTGACAGCAGAGCCTGAGACCAAGTGGGGACCCCTCCCAAGCCGGAGACCCTAGGCTTGTGGGTCCTGCAGCCAAAGAACCTTGAGCAAGACAGACCGATTGGGAAGGTGTTCTTTCCACTCAAAGGAAAGGTATTTCAAAAATTTTCCTAGAACTGCATCCAAGGGGGCGGCTATAGGCCAGGAAAATTCAGAGGACAGAAAAAGTCCAGGATGACTAAATAAAGGGAGAGAAGAGGCATTGCTAGCGCAGGATTCTTGCAGAGAGCCCTGGGGTGGTGTGGGAGCTGGGAGCGAACTCCTTTGAAGGCCATGGTGCTGGGCAAGTGCAGATGGAGTGGGGTCCAGGGAGGAATGCTCCAGGGTAGAACTGTGGGGCCCGAGGACCCCAAAGGAGCCAAACACAAACACATGACAATAAAGAAAGGGAGTCTGGACCGGATCAGAGCAAAGAGAGAGAACTTTCTTTCCGCCCAATGGAGCTAAGGGGCTCAGCAGCAGAACAGAGGGGGGGCTGGCACTCATCACTGGCACCTCTTATTAGGATATCTGCACATCTGCCCTTTGGTGTCCAGTGTTATGTTTAATTACATAACTGTGCAATTAACTGAGTACTGTTCTCATTCTCATTGTGAGTTCAAATATTCCCATCCGACGCTTTAGAAAACCTCGGGTTAGCAAAAGAGGAAATGCTTCAAGCCCATCTGTGTGTGGCAGTATAGCTGTTGGGGCTCCAAGGGGCTGGAGAGGTTGGCAGTGTCCATAACAGAGGCTCCAGTAGCTGGCTTGTCTCTGCCGCCTGGAAAGCACCTCACATTCCAGGCACCGTGCTGGGCCTGAGGGGGTGTGAGGGGGTTGGGGAATTGGACTGACCAGGACCACCCCAAGCCTACATCCCCGTGACAGGTCACCCCCTTCGTTGTCATCAGTCCTGCCCAGGCATCAATAAATTTCTGTTGAGAACCGTCTTGTAATAATCTGGAATCCACCGAGTTAAATGTCAAGGAGATCATGAGAGATCTTTCACATCCAGTTTCACTGTGTCTGCTGCATTTCCCTGATGTATGGCCCCGTGAATCCTGCTACACGAGGAAGGCCTGATGCCTGCCCTGAGTGTAATGGTTAGGAGATCAGGCGAGGTGGAGGACAGGTCTGGATGGGAATCAGAGCATCTCCACTTAAGGGCTGTGTGACCTTGGTAAGTCACCTAACCTCTCTGAGCCTCAGTTTTTCTCAGCTGTAACATGGGAATAATATTTCCTATCCCACAAAGTTGCTGTGAGGTTAATAAAAAGCTACCCAGCAGGTAATGATGCGAATTATTGTTATTGTTATTATTTTCCGTGTGTTCCTAGGCCATGCATTGCAGAACCTTGACTGGGGTTGAAAGGAGGGCGATCCACGGAAGTGCTAGCAGGGGTGGGGTTATGGTTGTGAGTGTTGGTGCAGAAAAGAGTTAACCTGGCAGGCCCGAGAGGCTCTCCTTAGAAAGGCCGCTTATAAGGCTGGCCCTTGGCTGGCATCTGGGAACTGGACACTTGAACGATCTGTTCCCTGCATCCCCTAACTAAAAAGGATGTTTTATTATTGTAACAAATCTGTTTGCACGAACAGTATGGTTTATGCTGCACACCTGTTTTCCTTATGGGAATCTGGGATTTTGGTTCCTACCAGGCAGAGGGTGCCTATGTGACCAGGCCCAGGAAAACCCTAGACCCTGAGTGTCCAACGGGCAGCGATGCTGCTCGCATGTTGCCGTGGGCAGCGTGTGCTCTGGGTCACCCCTCACGGGAGAGAGAGCACAGGACGTCTGTGCATGGACTCCTTTGGACTCCACGTCCCAGTCAGCTAGGCTGCTAGAAGGAAATACCATAGACTGAGAGGATTGGGCAACAGACGTTTATTTCCCACCGTTCAGGAGGCTGGAAGTACAAGATCAGGGTGCCAGCAGGTTTGCTTCCTGGCGTGTACACGGCCACCTTCTCCCCGTGTCCTCACATGGAGGAGAGGGGGAGAGCTGTAGTCTCTTCTCATAAAGACACGGATCTCATCGTGGGAGGGAGCCCTGCCCTCCTGACCTCAGCTAAAGGCCCCAAGTCCAGATGCCATCACAGTGTGGGGCAGGGCTTCAGCATGTGACCTGGGAGGGGATGTGACATTCAGTGGATAACACTTCACCTGTGGGTTTCCCCTTATGAACAGGCTCTGTACGCTCTGACTGCTGCTGAAATCAACCTTAGTCATGCATACAAAGATATGCAGAAAACGACTCTTTTTAGTGAATCTCTGATTGTGGGGGTGGGGACCCCAATGCAATGTGTGTGTGAGTGATTTCTTGCTTTCTGTTTCTTAGGGTAGTTTTATTACTTTCATAAGGAACAAATAAACGTGCTTTATAATCTTGTCACATATGAACGTGAAGCTGTGGTGTTATTTCAGTAATAAGATCACGTCCTCTGGGCAGCATCCGCAGTGACAGTTTCCAGCAGCTGCTTGGCTGTGTGGCTTCCTTCCTGCTCCTGGCCCTTGGCCCCAACATCCCTCCCCACGATGATGCGATTGTTGGAGCCCACCCCAGCCTCTCCCCTGGCTGCAGGCAGGAAATGGCTGGGTGTCCTGGAGAAAGGCCTCCCCGCTGGAAGGGAGCTGTGAGTGCATGAGACAAACACTAGAACCCCCAAATATAGAGATGAGATTTTGAGCAGCTGAGGAAGGTGCTTCCCGAAATGGTACCAAGGTCCACAGCCACTGCTGGGGAATTCCTCTCAGTAATGCTGAGACGGCTGTGACTGGCCATTCTTTTCAGAAAGGTCACTGCGTGTGTCACATTCGCTGTCCCAGTGATTGTCTTGGTTACCATCATGAATGAGAGGATCCGAATGGGGTGATTTCAGCAAGCAGACCGGACAAAAGGACACTTTGCCAAATATGCAAATCCAGCGGCCAGATTGCCCATAAATTTGCAAGTTGGTGACATTTTGTGTTTCTTTGTTCAGGCTCCGGCCTGTCTGCTTGGAGGGCGTGTTCATCCAGAGTTTCCAGAACTGGTGGGGTGGAGGGGCCCCAGTCACACTTCCAACGCCTCTCCCGGCCTGTGGAAGTCGTGTATGGAGGAGCGAATGAATGAGAGCAGGAGCAGCTGTGGCTGTTGGGAATGCAGCCTAGGACCCCAAAGGGCAGCAGGTCGGGTGGAAAAGGGGTTCTTATTAAAATGTGGGCTCTGATTCAGCAGGTCTGAGGCTGGGGGCTGAGAATCTGCTTTTCTAACAGACTCTCAGGCCACGCTGATGCTGCTGGTCCACGAGTACACTTTGAATGACAACAAAGTAGGCAAGTCTTAATGTGCCCATTTCACAGATGAGGAAATTGAGGTTCAGGGAGGAAACCCAGGTCTGCCTGACTCCAAAATCTGTGCTCCTTCTCCCATGCTACTAAAGGTTTCTCAGTGGCCGGATGACATCCTGATTGTCATAGGACAGGAAGGTAAATCGGACGGGTGGGTAGCATGGATTTGAGGCAAAGAGAATGAAGGAGGAGCTCATATTAGAACATCACTGAAGCAATTCAGGTGGGAGGACATACAGCCGTAGAATAGAGTGTGTGAATAAAGAGGTGACAGATACGTGGAGGGAGTTTTTTTGGACAGGATTTTATAGTTTTATTAACACAAATACAATGTGCACAGAAGCCGTCTCCTGGTCCTGTTGTATTTTCCTTCACAGTACTTGCTATTAAGTGATTATGTGTGTGGTACATGGTTTGATGGTTTGTGGCCATTTAAAATGTTCTGGTGTCAGTAACTATGCCCACTGTTTCCCAGTGCTTAGCATAGTGCCTGGCATATAGTAGGTGCTCCAAGAAACGTTTATTGAATGAATAAATAAGTGAAATAGGCTCTCCATAGGCCCCTTCAGCCTCCAGCTCCTAAACCTCAAAATTCATTGTGTCAACATATGGAGGAGCCGACACTAGTTTTCTCTTTGAGGGAGTTCACATCCAGGGCTTTGGTGTTGAAATGAGAGAAATTACCTATAGACACAGTTGCGACTCCTTTATGACTTTTTAAAAAATCATAGTCATAATCATAAGCCCCTGTGGACCACAGGTGGATGTCACTAAGTCGGCTTGGGAAGCTCCGATCTGGGGCTGCATTATCTCGCAAACTCACTCCAAGGTGAGTGGTGGTGGTGGTTTGGTGGAGCATCAAACTGAGCAGAAAACAGATATAATACAAGTTAATCTTTGTTAGCACTTAAGAAGAGCCAGGCCCTGTTCTAAGAACTTAACTCATTTAACACCCACATTGTGAGGTAGGTCTTACTATCCCCATTTTAGAGATGGGCAAACTGAGGCAGGTTAAAGACATAGCCCAGGTCACAGAGCTAGTGGATCTGCAGAGCTTGGCTCCCAAGGGGATTTTTGCCCTTATATCCAGTGAGTTTTGATCCTGTTCATGAGCCAAACTCACTTCTTTCTTTCTGTTTCCTTTCTCTTCTCTGTAGCAGAGGGCAGTGATTAAGCATATCAATTCCAGAAGCAAAAGCCCAAGTGTAAATCCCAGCTCAGACATCCCTGTGTGGTTTCAAGCAAGTCAATTAACCTTTCTGTGCCTCAGTTTCCTCAGATGTAGTACTTGGATAACGCCTGAAGCTGCCTCGTAGAACTGTGGATATGCTTACGAATCATGCTGGCAAAGGGCTCAGATCAGTGCCTGGCCCAGAGTGGATGCAACTTGTGTGCTTGGTATTATTGTATTTTAAAATAGCAAAGAACAGACCTTGGTTGGAAGATTCTTTGAATCAGTTCCTGGGTGGCCAGATAAGTCACCTGCTCTGCTTAGAACTAGGAGACCCAAGCTCCAGGCTCCGCCTTGCCCTTTCCAGCCGTGTGACTTTGCACAAGTTACTAGCTCTTTCTGAGCACCAGTTCTTACATGTGTGAAATCAGGTGTCATCCTTCCCCACAAAATTCCTAAACATTCAAAAAAAAAAAAAAAAATACTGGCTCTAAAGCAATGGCTGGACCCTAGAATCTCTTCTTTATAACCAGTTACCTAAGATTCACACAGACAAATGAAACAACAGAAGCACTCATGTTTCTCTGAGCTGGGCACAGGCCACCCTTGGAAAGCCCTGGGAGCCATGAAAAGCACAGTCTCAGAAGTCGCAGTTGCTTTCTTCCCGGTGTCCCACCTAGTGGCTGCCGAGGGGCTGCAATTGTGTGTCATCTGCACAGCGGGGTTGGCCGTTGTATTGAAAGAACACCGGGAACTCCCAGTCCTGACAGAGAAAACAGTATTCCAGGGGTTCTCCAAGCCCATGGCCTCCACCGCAGCTGTGCTGGAACTCGGGCCACTGGTCCCCGCCTGGGACGTCCCACGACTTTCCCGAGGTTCGGGAAGGTCTGGGTGTTGGACTGGCTGGGCTGGTGGAGGCTGGATTGTGCTTTCTCAGGGGGATTCGCCCCGAATCTGCTAACTCTCAGTGTGGCTGCGCTGCTGAACAAAAGATGTAAGCAGAGCCGAGGGCCGGGGCGGTGGCCGGGAGGCGAGGAAGGACCTAGGGGAGAGCAGGGGAGGAGAGACCCTCCTCCGAGGGCCCAGGGCTCCCGTGCATACAGGGCTGGGGCGGGGGCTGCACCCGCTGTTGCCTCATTTCCAAGGACGGGCTCAGGAGAGGGGGTAACGGGGACCAGGGCCAACCATGGAATGGGCACCTCTAAGACAGCTCCTGAAAGGGTGGTCTGGGAACCACCCAGTGGTCAAGAGGTGCCTTCCTTAGGTTTCCTGGGCAAATGGTCAGCAATTCCCTGGACTTCCTTTTTTTTTTTTTAACCCTTGCCCACGGATATTTTTTTCCATTGCTTTTCAGAGAGAGTGGAAGGGAGAGAGAGAGAGAAACACTGATGTGAGAGAGACATGTCGATTGGTTGCTTCCTGCATGCGTCTCGACCAGGGCTGGGGATCAAGCTTGCAACCGAGGTATGTGCCCTTGGCCAGAATCGAACCCAGGACCCTTCAGTCTGAGTGCTGACTCTCTAACCACTGAGCAAACCCGGCTAGGGCAGGACTTTCATTTTTAAATACACATAAGGATGCTTACTAGTGATGCAGAAAAGAGAAGGTATTGTAATCATTAAGTTTGAGTCCATGGGACAGGGAGAGAGATTAACACGAAGCAGGCATGCCCTTCTCCACTCTTCCTGATGGACAGAGGATTGATTGAGGGCCTGCTCTCAGACCTTTAGAGATCCGATCAGGGAAATGGGTTACATTTGTATGAGAAAGGGCACAGTGAAAAGATGCAGGAAAGAGAACAGACCTTCCGGGGGAGGGAAGGTGAGAGAGAGGAGAGAGCAAGGGAGTCAGGCAGAGAAAGACTGAGTCAGTGGCTGCTTGTGGTGGGACTTTGGGGAGAGGTCTGAGCACAGAGGACACACGTCGTGTTGTGGCCACCAGTGTTTCTTGGATCCTGCTCCTGCGTGTGGAGACACACCCACCTGATGAGTCCTGAGCTAGAAGCCAAGTTGAACTCTGCCAGTTCAGGTCCCACAGGAAACAGACGCCGGTTGGAATTAGACGTGCAAGAGACGCACAGGGTATGGATGGACCCGGGAAGAACCTTCTCTGACACGCGAGAAACGAGAAGCGAAAGGAAGGAGGGTTGGAGGGAAAGTCCTTAGCCTGCAGGGCAGCAAGGAGGAAGTCTCGGCCAGACTGCTGGGGAGCCCCAGGGAGAAGATGTCCCTGTGGAGAAGCCCTGACATGGGCCAGAATGGCAGCCCTGCCCTGCTCCGCACTGGCTGGGAGCAGAGATGCTGCCAGGTTCTCCCTTGGAGGGATATCTGAGCAGTGTGTGTCCCCATGGCCACCACCAGCCTGAGAGCACAGGGTAGCCCCAAAGAGGGTTGGTTCTGGAGGCAAAAGTTTGTTCCAGTAGCCACAGTTAGAAGGTGGGGAGGGGGTCCCAGGATGAGGGCAGTGGGGTGGAGGCAGAAGAGCAATTTTCAACAGGTTGCCACGTGGGCCACTGCATCTTCCTGCAGGTTCTTCAAGGTGCCCCGGAAACCACAGGCCCCGTGACTGCCCACAAAGCCTCAGCCAGGATGGCAACAGCTTTGGTTCCACGCCCGTGGCTCTCAGTGCTGCTGTGCACTGGAACCCGGATGCCCGGGCTCCGCCTCTCAGAGCTTCTGACTCAGTTGTTTCTGGGAGCAGCCTGGGCGTCAGTTCCCCTTGAGAGTCCAACATGCAACCCGGCTGAGAGCTGCTGGTCTAGCCTAAGAGCAACGGGCAGTTTGCTCTTTCACTCAGCTAGCTACTGGATCTAACAGACAGCCTGTTAGTCCGGGTGTGTGTCCAAGCATGTGTCCCAGCTCAGGTGACCTCCAGCATGAACTCTGAGGCCTTGGAATACTCACATGCAGGGCATCTTATCAAACCGAGATCCTTTAGTATTCAGTGTTCTGTGTTTTAAAAAGCACCATCCAGCCTGGCTGGTGTTGCTTAGTGGTTGAGTGTCGAGATATGAACCAAGAGGTCACCGGTTTGATTCCCAGTCAGGGCACATGCCGGGGTTGTGAGTTCTGTCCTTAGTAGGGGGCATGCAGGAGGCAGCCGATTGATATTTCTCTCTCCCTCTCTAAAATCAATAAAAACATATTTTAAAAAAAGCATGTCCGATGAATATACTTTTATTTGGGGCCAGATCATTCCTGGTGGCCTCTCCTGGGTGTTGGTGGCCCAGTTTATTCCGTGAAATTTGCAGGCTGACAGGCAGGGCACATCCCCACCCCTGGGCGTGGTGCTGGTCTATAGCCAGCTGGCTGCCCCTCTCCGGCCCTCAGTCTCCAGGTGAGGGGGAACAGCCACGGTGGTGCTGTAATTGAGGCTGTCGGCACCTGTATCAGCAATGAAGGCAGCCTCTGCCACCAGCTAACAGGGGACTGGAATCTCTTCCTCCCAGATGAGAGAGGAGACTCAAATGCTCAAAGCTGTGAGCCACAAAGGAGACCTGTGGTGGGCTAAAAAGTGGCCCCTAAAAGGTATGTCCAAGGCCTCAGTCCTGGTACCTGTGCAGGTGAATTTATTTGGAAATAGATGTAATTAAGGATCTCAAGATCCTGAGTCCACAGTCTGGGGCGGGCCTGAGATCCTGCATCTCTACCTGGCTCCCAGATGGTGCTAATGGTCCTCTGAGCAGCGAGGCCACGGGACTGTGTCTCTGTACGTGTGTGTGCCTTGGACGGTGTGTGTCAGCTTCACTGGATGGGTACACCTTTCCTGACCTACAGAATCAGCCTCTCTGGGGCAGAGGCCTGTACTCTGTGTTTAATCATCTCCCCAGGACAGCCTCACAACCACAGGATTTGGGGGTCTGGGGTAGTTAGGCCTGGGAAGACAGTGGCCCCTGAGGGAGTCTGAGTCTCTTTCTTATTGGGGCAAGGGAAAAAAGCATCCACATTTTTAAAGGACCTCTTCTGTGCCCCACCCTGTTATAGTAAACCTTATGTTCATTAGTGTATTTAATCATCAGAACAACTCCTGGGAGGCAGCTTCTGTTCTTACCCCCATTTTGCAGATGGGAAAACTGAGGCCTAGAGAGACAAAGAATCTTAATGTCCTATAAACAGATGCTCACAGTCAGACCCACTGCTGGCTGTCTGATAACACACTGCCCCGAATTCACAGTGACTAACTCCCCCCCTCTCCCAACTGGGTCCCGGCAGAGTTCTGTTTAAGGCCAGTGCTTCTCAAGCTTTAATGCGTCTTCAAGTCATGTGAAAATGCGGGTCCTGGCTCCCAGGAGATGACCCTGTTTCCCTCAGAGGAATCATCCCTGACATGGATTAGGAGTCACCTGCAGGGGCCATCTGCGAATCCGAATCCGAATTAGAGATGAAAGACCAGGCACCTTGGGGAGGTGGGGCAGGACCAACGGCAAGCAGGCGCCATCCTGTTTTCCAGCCATTTTAACACCTGGACACCTGGATAATGGGATCACCTGAGCCATCGAATTACAGAGCAATTGGCACTTAATAGAACTAAGATACGCTGAGCACCTGCTAATGGATTGCTTTGAAAAGGAAACAGCTGCCCACTTGCCTCGTTAATCTCATTATGCCCATGCTTGAAATTACCTCCTTGGAGCAATGAGCAACTCGGTGGCCCTACGTGACCAAGAATGGAAGGCTCGCTCTACATTAGAGACACATGGGACAACAGGGCCCATCATTAAAAACAGAATGGGGAAACCTGGTGGAGGCCCTCCTTACAAAGTCCGCCCTGGGGGACGTGCGTGGGTGAGCGTGTGGAGCCGGTGGGGTGAGCTCGCGTACGTGACCCTGGCTTCCCTCTTCCCTGGAAGGGTCCTGTAGAAAACCAGTCCACAGTGAAGCCATCACAGGTCTGTAGTAACTGACAAACGCCAGCTTTCTACAAAACAATGCATTCCATTTATTGCCTTTTAAAAACCCTGTTTTTGTAAGACTTAGGTGTTAAGATGATTTTACTTTATGAAACGGGGATGATGCTAAATGTGTTACCTTTTTTAAAAAAAAAATGTCCTCAGTTGGTAACATAAGCAGGCAGCCTTGTTTCAGCCCCTTGATGTCTTAAGTAGTTTGTGAAATCCACAAATCTGGAAACCTCAGCCTTCGGCCGTTGCTATAAACACACATGTACACGACGTTAAATGCAGCGTTGCGCATAAAAGCGCAGGATGGAAGCAACCAAAACGCTCATCTGTAGGGGCCTGGCTCAGTTATGTAATCTCAGCAGTGGCAGGTTATGAAAATAGAGGCTTGTGCGAGCTCCGTGATATATTGTGTTCTTTTTTTTTAAAATATATCTTTATTGATTTCAGAGAGAGGAAGGGAGAGGGAGAGACAGAGATAGAAACATCAATGATGAGAGAGTCATTGATCGAGCCCACAACCCGGGCATGTGCCCTGGCCGGGAATCGAACCCCGATCGCCTGGATCCTAGGGTCGATGCTCAACCGCTGAGCTACGCCCGGCCGGGCATCGTGATATATTGTTAAGTGGAGGAAACAGGCTGTGAGACGGCAGAGGGGCTCCTGGGGTGTTAGGGCTATGGAGTGACGTGGATACGGAGTTTCTGGGAAAATCCCCAAGAAGCTCTGGCAGTGGCTGCCTCTGGGGAGCAGGACTAGGAACCAGGGTGGAAAGGAGATTTCCTTTTTATTACAGACTTTCTTGGACTGTTTGAACTGGTTATTGTGCTCGTGTGTTAATGTTTGGACAAACAAGTTAATTAACCAAGTGACTGTCTGGGACCATAGCTAGGTGGAGATGCTAGTTAGGAGGCCCAGGAAGGAAATCCCAGCGCGGCTATCAATGCGGGATTTTCCTCCTTGGCACCTCAGCTGTAAAGAGGGCTGGTCGCTCTTTACATCCCCGGCTGGTTCAGATGGAGGCTGTTAGAATGCACGTGGAGCTTGGTTGGGGGTCACACTCCTTTTAGGCCCTGCTTCTCAAACTTGAATTGCTAAGAAGGCTCCTTAAAACACAGCTTGCTGGGTCTCACCCCAATCTGACTCTGGAGGTCTGCCTGGGGTGTGAAGACCTACATTTCTCACACTCTCCAAGGGGATGCTGACCTGCTGGCCCAGGACCCCATACTGAGGACCATAGCTTAGAGGGTTCCAACCCTGCTGCTGGGTATTTCTTTCCCCAGATAAATTGCTAGCCCTTCCCCACACGGCACCAGGCAGCAGGTGGGGCTTTGTGGGCCTGCTAAGTTAAGATGAATGGGAAACAGAGCGGGGAGTCCAGCCTGGCTGCAGCTGGGATCCCTCGGGTGCGTTAAGAGCACCCACGCCCGAGCCCCATCCCAGACCAGTTAAGTCAGAACCTTTCAGTGTGGGCTCAGCTGTAGGTCATTTTAAAAACACCGTGGGTGAACTTTGAGTACAGACTGTGCGTGAGTGTCCTGTGGCTGCCTTAGCCAAGTACCTCAAACTGTGTGGCTTAAACAAAAAATGTATTGTCTCACATGGGAGGCCAGGAGCCCAAATCAAGGCGGCTCTCAGCAGGGTTGGCTCCCCCAGAGGGTCGTGAGTGAGGGAAGTGTATGTTCCAGGCCACCCTCCTTGGCTTGTAGATGGCCCTCTTCTCTCTGTCTTTCTGTGTCCAATGTTTTTAAATAAGGACACCAGTCATATTGGATTCAGGGCTACCCTAACCCAGTACAATCTCATGTGAATTAATTATATCTGCAAAGACCCTATTTGCAAATGAGAACTCATTCTGAGGTCGTGGGGTTAGAACTTCAACCTGTGAATTCTGGGGGACACACTTCAACAAACACCAAATTGTGTATAAAGTTTGCTTTTCAAACTGTAATGTACATAATAATTACTTGGGGCCTTAATAAGCACAGATTCTGACGCATTAGGTCCGGGCAGGGCCTGACACTCAGCATTTCTAACTAGAGTCTAGACTGGATCAGATTATAGTCAGGAATTATAAATTCTGTTAGGTGTGATCATGGCATTTGTGGTTGGGTAAGAAAGTGTCATATTTTACAATGAGATGCAGACGGACACACTGAGGCTGAAATGTCTGGATGACTACCACGTTCTTTCAAATATTCCCATGAACAGTAGGAAATACGGCGAAATGCTAACGATTTTTAAATCTAGGGGGTGGGGGTGAGAGGTTTAGTCTTATTAGTTTGCTTTTCCTCATGTTAGAAATTTTTCATTAAAAAAAAAAAGCTTTCCAGGTGACTCTGAGGTGTAGTGGGGGCTAAATACCTCTGGGATGGATGGAAAGACAGAGGGACAGATGGGGGTGGGGAATGCCTGGACGTTGGTTTCAGGGCCCACTCCTGAGCTCTCAACGTGGGAACGATAGCTGTGGGCACCAGCACTTTGTTTGTCAGCACCGAGTTTTTATTTTTCTGCCACCATAATTTCCGTTTGCCTCCAAGTGAGTTCTGGGAGGTACCAGGAAGGGGCGCCCCTGCCGGGTTTACCTGCTCTGGGGAGCTGAGGGCAGTTTAGGTTTCTGACCTGCAATCTTTGCTTCTGTGTCTCTAGCCCTTAGCATAATGCCCAGCACACAGCAGGCACTCAGTAAATGCACTGAATGAATCAACAGTTGGACACTTACGCTGAAGGCCTGGCCTATTCCAGAGGATCCAGGCTCAGGGGGGTTGGGTGACCTGTCCCAAGAGGCTGAGCTGGGTCTGAACTTCTAAGTCAGTGCTGGAAACAGGATGCGAGCCCCATGCACGATTCTAAATGTTCTAGTAGCCATGTTTTAAAGTGGAAAGGAATGTGTTAATCTCGAGGATACATTTTGCTTAACCCAATATGGCCAAGATATTGTTTCAACAGGTCATCTCTGTTTTAAAATTACGGGGCCGTGCAGGAGGGAGATCTCATGGTGAGGGAATAGTTCTGTGCCTTGATTGCGGTGGTGATCACACAAATCTACACGCGTGATAAAAAGACATAGAATCATTTACACACATGCCCATGTCAGTTTCCTGGTTTTGATGCTGTCTGATTATTGGGTAGGATGTCGCCATAGGGCAAAACTGCGTGCAGGTGCCTGGGCCCTCTGTGGGCTATCCCTGCAACTTCTCGTGAACCTATAATGATTTAAAAAGGAATTTTAACCTTTTCAAGATAGTTTACAACTAAAAATAATTTTTCAACTAGAAAAAAAAGTTAAAAACCGAGTCTCTGAGCTCTGATGTGCAGGTCTTAGTCTGGACCAGTCTGAGCGCTTGGTAGCCACGCGTGGCCCGTGGCTGCTGCCGTGGACGGCACAGCTGTTGCCTGTAGCTCTTGCCTCCCACACAGCATTCCTGGAGGTGGGTTCCTGGAGGCCTGTTCTGGCTTCTGGTAAAGTTACTTACCTTAGTTAGGTCACTGCCTCTTCTGAGCCTCAGTTATCTTTATCTGTAAAGTGGGACTAAAAATCGTTCTTATTCTGCCCAGTTGTTGTGATGTGTTAAATGAGTAGTCAGCACTTACGAGTGCTGCCATATTTGAAACCCTTCCTGTCATATTACCTACTGCTTCTGTCTGCTGGTCTTCCCCAAGCAACACATGCTCGAGTGTCTCTTCTCATTTTAGCTGCTGGGCAGGAAGTAGGATGACATCCCCTGTGTATCTTTGGCCCCTCACTCCTGGTTGCTGTAGCTACACTGTCCCTTCCTGAAAGATAGCAAGCTGGCTGTTGCTCAGCTCTGAGGCCAGGCCTTCTGCAAAGATCCTTGCAAAGCTGGTTTCAAAACTAAGGACTTACCCTGTAAGCCCAGGGCTGCGCTTCTGCTTTGCAGAGGGCGGCTGCTTTTTGCCATATAAGGCAATCCCTTGACAAGTGGGTGACACAGGTGAGCTCGCAGCTGCACCGCAGGGTCTCACTCAGCTAAGCCCAAAAGGCGCTTCCAACTGAGCATGTGCGCAGAACTTAGCAATGAGGAGATTTTGACGCCTTTTATGGTCTAGAAGAAGAAAGACCTGTACACCGCAAAAGCAGAAACACAGAGCTTTATCGCTGTGAGAAACGGTAGGTTGACCTCATAGTGACACTTTCAACAAAACCAGGATGTAACTCACCACAGAGCAGATGCTCACAAACACCCCGAAGGAGGCTGCCCGCCCGGGGGTTACTGAGGGTGGCAAGAGGCAGTCACAGGAATCGACCGCAAAATTTAAGCGGCGTGGGGGTGGGGGGAGGACTTTGGATGGGGCATAAACCCTCCACCCCCCGCCCCCACCCTCGCCCCTCCTGAACCTCAGGGCTCATCCATGGGGCTTCCTGGCCTGTGACCAGGTTAGCTTTCCCCACACTGACCTTAAACCCTGCTCTGTCTTCAAAGGACTTCACCCCTCTCTGCCTCCCCATCTTCACCTGAGCCTCTGAAGGGGGGAGGAGAGGGAGCAGGAGGGTCTCTGGGAGGTAGGATTTGAGCTGAGGCCTGAAGAGTGAAGGAGTGGAGAAAGTGGGGACACTTTTCCAGGTGGATGGAAGGGCCAGTGCGAAGGCTCCGAGTAGGGGATCGTCATGGGTGCTGAGAGATGGCCAGGCCCAGGGCGGGGGAGGCTGCAGGGGCCCCCTGAGGCAGTGGGAAGTCACTGAAGAGACATCTCAGCAGCTGGGAGACATGATATGACTTACTCGGTGGGATCTCACTGCCAGTTATCAGCTGGCTGGCATGGGCGGAGAGAGGAGCAGCAGGCTGCTCACTCACTCAGCCATCTCTCGAGCGCCTCCTGCAGGCCAGGCACGGGACGCAGACGCAGTGCCCCGCTCGCAGGGGCCTTGCACCCTGGTGCTGCTTACAGGGCAAGGTCACGTCCTCCCTTGGCCCTTCTCACACTGTTCTCCGGCTGCCCTCTCCTGGCCTCTCCTTCCTAGGGCCCCTTTAATGACACTGATGGAGTTTTACTTGGATAATTGGAGAGGCAGGAAGAGGCAGGAACCCCAAGTAATTGTCTTCTGCTCCAAACGTCGAAAACTGCTGGGCTGCAAGTTTCCACTCTGTTCTCACCCCACACAACTAGGATGCCCTGGCCTTTACTCCGTCTTAGCCGAAGGGGAGGGGCAGGCAATGGTTTTAAAAAGAAAGAACAAACTTTTTTAAAAAAAAAAATACATGAGCCAAAGAGCACAGTCTGGAAAAGGGAAGGAGGAAGAGCAACTGGACAGTGGAGAAACAGGACAGACAGCCCCTCATTCAGGTGACCAAGGTCAACAGCAACAGTGGTAAGTCACGGCGACGGCATATGCCGTTGATACGGTGTCGTGAGTCCCCTGGGGTCTTCATCCGCCAAACCCACAGCCTCAGTCTAATCGAGAGAAAAACGACAGACACCCCAATAGAGGGCGCCTTACAAATCACCTGGCCAGCTTTCCTCCAAACTCTGAGGGCCCTCAGAACGAGGGGAGTCTGAGAAACCGTCACAGCCCAGAGACATCTAAGGAGGTGTGACAACTAAATGTAAGGTGTGACTGCTTCCCTACTGGGCAGCCTTGCCTTGTGGATACAGAAGTCTTCGAGGTACAGTTCTGGACAGTGATGGGGAGGCATTTGGGGCACCTGAAGGACAGAAGCCCTACCCCTCACATACCTGTGGAGGGAGCAGGTGACTCAGTTTCAGCTATTCATTTCCAGTGGGCGTCCTATAGAAGTGACAGTGTCATCCTCAGGGAATCCATTTGGAGTCACACAATGTCCACTTGGGCATTTTGAGGCAGGGTCATAATAAGCTGGGAAAATTCCTGGGCAAGAGGAATGAGGAAACTGAGGCAGGATAATTAAACAAGGCCAAACTATTTGAACAATGTACAGCCAGCCCGTGAATCGAGAGACGGTATCTTCCCAGAAGGACACTTGAGAGCAGATGATTTATACCCTCCTCTGTAGCCAGAGAAGACACAGCTTAAATCACGCTGGCTGGGAAAATCGAGAACAGAGACCCAGTTAGTGCCATTTGTGCCGGCCAACCCCAAGGACGGATGAAGTCAGGGGAACAAATAACAAACAGCCCGTTAAAGCCACATAGACCCAAGATAAAAGTCAAACAGTAAAGCAGACCAAAGAATAATCCTATACGTTCATTTGGATGCAGCAGCATATTAAAAACACACCTGGGAAGCTAATGAATATTCTACCTGAACCCTTCCCTAAGATTCCCACCCAGAGAAGATAAAAACCCTTAAGACAAAGACCCGCGTGGGCTTGCTCTAGAGCACACCCATGCCCCTTCTTGGGCATGAAGTGTTTACTTCCTCAAGTCTGAGGGTCCCCGTGAGACTTGCAACCAGGGGAGTGATGGGCAGCGGCAGCTCGTCCCAGGCTTAACCCCTGATCCTGTCTCCAAGGGCTCCTTTTCTCTGACTTTCCAGTGAGCTGACAGCGGCCCCGCCTTGGCTCACTTCTTTCATATAACGGTTCTAGGGAGCCAGAGCGGAGCGTGACCACCTAGGCGCTCTCCTGCTGCTGCTTCTGTCCGAAGCCCTTCCTTGGTTTACTATCCGCAGCTTTAATAAATGTCCTCCCTCAATCACCTGGACTGGTGTGTGAAATCTTTCCTGCACAAAGTGAAAACCCCACACACTACAGGCTGGCCTGAGAGAGACCCACTCTGGGCTGATCCCCACCTGTAACAATTTGCTTTGGGTTGAAACCAGCCTTTTTTAAAAATGGAATTTTAGAGAGACAAGAAGGGAGAAGGAGAGAGAGAAACATCAATGTGAGAGCAAAACATCGATCAGCTGCCCCCTGCAGCCCCCCCCCACAGGGAATCAAGCTTGCAGCCATATACCTGGGAATCGAACTGGCAACCCCTCAGTCAGGGGACGGCGCCCAACCAACTGAGCCACACCAAGGTGCAGCCAGCCTTTGAAAAACGGGAAACCCGAGTGGAAAAGTGATTATCCCATGGCAGATGGACAACTGTGTAGCAAGAGGGACAAATTTTGGGATACTGCACCAGCTTTAGAAGGCCGTAAAGAGGTTTGGGATGCCTTGAAGGCTGCAGCACATGCTTTTGAGAGCGCTGATCATGAAATGGCACAAGCAATCATTGATGGTGCAAGCAGAGCGTTACCAGAGTGCTGTGATGAGCTGGGAAACGGGTACCAGCTTCCAGCCTGTCGCCTGGCACCACCCATCAACGTGACAGAGGGAAAGAACTACAGAGAGACTGGATGTTCCTGAGCCACCTCCTAATTCTGGACACGAGCGTCAGCTCCGCCTGTGCCTTTCCACTGGCGAAGATGCCAGACTTGTGGGCTGCAGCACAGACTCGGTATACCACGGGGGGCGGCTCTGCGCAGCAGAGGGGGTGGGCCCGAGGAGTCAGGGGGGGCTCCTTTTGGGCAGGCCTCCCACCCACAAAATGAAGTTGGAAGAGCTGAAGATCCCAAAGGGCTGTGTTGTGCAGGTTGTCATGAGCCGACCTTCGCGAAAGCCAACACCAGTTGAGAACTGAGCCGGTCCTATTGGTTGGTTCTCAGCTCCCTCCCGCTCCTTTTTATTGTTACCTACTCTGTGACATATTTCTTTTCACTGCTCTGAATTCTGTATAATGGGTTTAGTTCTGAGGAAATACCAGTGAAAAAACTCCATTCCATCTGTGATGGAGATCAACAAAAATAACTAATAAAACACAAAGAACTAGCCTTTGAGACTCATGTAATTACAATTTCTAACTTGAGGGGCAGTTAAGAAATAGACAAACATATTTATTTTAAAACACCCAGCAACTATGTAGTGGCTGTATTTAAATTATCTGAACTGTAACTAGAACATTGTATCCATGAAGAAAAACAGTAAGCCCCTTGTGAATACTTAATTTTTATAAAAGTAAATAAAATTTCCAGAAATCATAAGGTGGAATCAATATTGGTTCATTAATGGTGACAAATGTATCCTATGAATGTAAGATATTAGTCATACGGGAAATGGGTGTGGGCTATGCAGGAACCCTCTATCAGTTCTCAACAATCTTATAAATCTAAAACTATTTGAAAACTTGTGTTTGAAAAACCAGGGCCTTGGCACAGTATTTTGCAGTGATCACGAGTGCCACCTTGTGGGCAGACGGCTACATTACCTGTGTCCAGTCCCCACAAAACAAACTAAAAGGGTCACAAACTCTGGGCTTGGGAAATGGAAACGGCCTGTTGCGTGCCCTGCAGTGGCTCCTAATCAAGTTGGGGGCCAACGTGAAGGAAATACAGAATTCCTCATCCCGGCTAGGACTTATCTGCACCTTTATCTTGGGCTAGAGACTGAGCTGATCCATCCCACTGTCACTGGCCCAAGACAGCCTCGTGGGACGTGCTCATGACGTCAGCTTTAGTTCCTGTAGCTCCTGGACCCTGCTGGGCAGCTGGGAGGAGGGAGGGGGGAGGAGAGGCAGCTACCCTCTTGTCCCCCAATAAAAAGCCCAGGACTTCCCCATGATTTTTAATGTCCATTCTTAGGAAATTGGGTCAGGAGAGGGAGTATCTCATTCATTAATTACAAATGTCCAGCTCCAGCTAATAAAGCTGGGACCTGGATTTAACAAGGAGTCCTCGGGCCCCTGTCTGGAGCCTGCTGTGGATCGCATGAGGAGGAATGTGGTTTGTCCTTGCCCTTGCTTCCTCCTTGCCTTACAGCTGCTCTTCTTGGCTGGGGTTGCCCGGTAAGACCAGGGTGCCCAGTTACGTTCATATTTCAGATGAACAACGAATAATTTAATAATTTTTTAATTTTTTTTTTTAGTATAAGTATACTCCATGCAATATTTGGGGCTATTTATACTAAAATATTATTCATTGTTTATCTGAAGTTCAGATTTAACTGGGTGTCCTGTGGCTCTATTTGTTCCACCTGGCAACCCTATTTCTGACCCCTCCAGGCTCAGGGAGTGGGGAGGAGAGGTGGCGGCAGGCAGAAGGCTTTTATTGGATACGTGGTGGTTCGTTGGTTTCCCGTTGCTGTCATAACAAATTACCACACATTTTGTGGCTTAAAATATTAATTTATACCCTTACAGTTGTGGAGCTCAGAAGTCTAGAACCAAGGTGTTGGCAGGACTGCCTTCCCTCCGGAGGGAGGTTCTAGAGCAGAATCTCTTCCCTGGCCTTTTCCAGATTCTAGGAATCCTTCCTCCATCTTCAAGCCAGTAGCGTAGAATCTTCCAGTCCCTCCCTCCCTCTTCTCCTCCCCTCCTTCCATCATCACATCCCCTTCTCTGCCTCTGACCCTCCTGCCTCTCTCTTATAAGGACCTGTGATGACATTGTGCCCAACCAGATAATCCAGGATGATCCCCCATCTCAAGATCCTTAACTTAATCACATCTGCAAAGTCCCTTTTGCCATGTAAGGTGACATAGTCACAGGTTCTGGGAATTAGGTCATAGGTGTCTTGGGGGGCCTGTTATTCCACCTCCCACAGGTGACAAGCTGTCTTCGGGCCATCTGGGCCTGGCCCAGCTTCAGGCTGATTTTGAGCCTATGGCCACTTCTGTGCATCCTTGGGAGGCTGCCCTGCCCACGGCTACTCCTCTGGCTGGGCGGCGCCTGTCCTCGGGAGGCCCGCTCCCAGGTCACCCTGGTTGGCGGATGCCCCTGCAGCCTGTCATTGCCGGGCCCAGGGGAGAATCCCCTCCTCCAGGACTCCGGGCTGCCGTGCCCGTAGGCGTTCTGAATCCCGGGTGGCAGCTGGCTGGTCACTGCCAGGAGCAGACTCCACTCCTCTGCCCCCACCCCGCAGCTCCTGCACGTGCGACGTGGACGTTGGCTGGAGCTCTCAAGGAGGCGCCTCAGTGCCCCCCCCCCCCGCACTGGCCCTGGGGTGAGAGGCAGGCTCCCCGTTATTCCTGGGGAAATGGCCTCAGCCCTCCCACAAGTCTTTCCCCAGATCCCCCGATCTCCACGGCCTTGAACCTTTCACATCCCCTTTCTGAAGGGGACTAGCCCTCCCCGGAGAGGAGATGTGGGCTCTGGGAGGGCAGTGGAAACGGCACGTCCAAAGGCGTGGAGCTGGAGAAGACCGTGAGTGGGCGAAGGTCCCAAGAGAAAGTGGCATCATGAATGGGGCCGGGTGATCAGGGGTGCAGCCCTGGAGGACAGCTCGATGGCTTTAGATTTACAGAAATGTTTCAGAGAGTGCACAGTCCCATACACCCCGCGCGCAGTGTCCCACAGTGGGAATGGCTCACGTTATTATGGCACATGTGCTACAACGAATGAGTCCTTGTTTCTACATTATTATTGACTGAAGCTCATAATTTATTCAGATTTCCTTGTTACCTGTTACCCCTTTTCTGCTCCGGGATCCCATCTAAGATCCCACTTCACGCTTTGTCGCCACGTCTCCTCAGACCTCTCCCGGTTGTGACAGTTCCTCGGCCTTCCCTTGTTTTGGTGACCCCGATAGTCCTGAGGAGCGCTGTCTGAAGTTTTGCAGGCTGTCCCTCAGTTGGGGTTTGACTGCTGTGTCTGTCATGGTTAGACTAGCGTATGGGTTTGGGGAGGCCCCCAGGGGTAAAGTGCTGTTTCCACTTCATCACATCAAGCGCCCAAATGATCAACGTAATTTGTCACTGCTGGTGTTGGCCTCGATGCCCTGCCCGGGCAGCCTTGGTGGGGTTTCTCCGCTGCACAGCTCGGCCCCCCTCCCATGAGCGTCCCGACCTCTTTGGAAGGAGGTCGCTGTGCACAGCCCTGGGGGAGAGGGAGTTACTCTCAGAGCATCCACACAGTCATTGGGGTTCTTTCGAAAGGGAGGTGTGCCTCTCCCTCCACGTTTATTTAGTCAATCACATATGTAGGAACATGCTTTATTAACTTTCCAAATTCTTTCACGAAGCAACAGCTATACAAACAGAAAAAGCCTTAAACATAAGGCTATGCTGGACAGAGACGTATCCGAGTTTCATTCCATTGTACGTTCCAGAAACTGAAAAACTAAACTGTTCGTGTCTTTATGTCTTCGGGATTCATTCTAAAGGCTTTTAGATCACTCTGTAGTTGAGAATTTTTAACCTTAAAAAACTCCATGTGGGACTATAGTGACAGCATTGAAGTGGCCTGAGGTCTGTTTCTTGGTTTTTACAATCACTGTGTTTCCGATATTTATTTCAGATCTATTCTATGAATGCAGGATGTACCATGGCAGGAGCCAGGGACCCATGCGGCACACGAGTGAGCTCGGAAAATTCTGGATTTTTCAAGCTTACTCTTGTGATAAATGCTCTTGCACTGGGGGCAAGATCTATACCTGGGGTTCTCCAAATACACCCAGTTTTTAAAAGATATGTAATAAAAATGTACAAATTTGAAGCTTATGTAAATATTATTAAAGTGCAAGATTAACAGCAGTAACAGTTAAGAACAGTTAAGTAACAGCAAACCGTGGCTTACAAGTGAAATCTGACCAGCTGTCTGTCTTTGTGTAGCCAGTGAGTTAAGAATGATTTTTACATTTTAAATGGTTGGGAAAGAAATTAAAACAATAATATTTCATAACGTGAAAATTATGTGAAATTCAAATTTCCGTGTCCATAAAGTCACAGTGGAACACAGCCATGTTCAATTGTTTGTGTATTATCCTTGGCTACTTTTGTGCAGTGAGTGACAGCAGAATTGAATTGTTGTGACAGAGACCATGTGGCTTGAAAAATCTAAAATATTTACTCTGGGGCCTTTCACAGAAAAAGTTTGCCAGCCCCAGGTTTAGTGCTGACAGCAAGTACAGTTGTCCCACCTTATCTGCGGTGTCACTCTCTGAGGTTTCAGTTACCTGCGGTCAACACCCATCTGAAAATATTACACAGAAAATTCCAGAAGTAAACAATTCATATGTCCTAAATTGCTCACTGTTCCAGGTATCATGATAAAATTTCAAGCCGACCTGCTCAGTCCTGCCCTGGACATGAACCATCCCTCCGTCCAGTGTCTTCATGCCATAGGTTCTCCCTGCCCACTAGTCACATAGAAGCTTCTGGGTTATCAGATTGACTGTTACGATATCGCAGTGCTTGTGTTCAAGTCACCCTTATTTGCCTTAGTAATGCCACATTCACATAACTTTAATTACAGTATATCCTTATAATTGTTCTATTTTATTATTAGTTATTATTGTTAATCTCTTACTAAGCCTAATTTATCAATTAAACTTTATCATAAGTATATATGTATATGTAGGAAAAAACATAGTATATATAGAGTTTGGTACTATCTGTGGTTTGAGGCATCCACTGGGGGGGCTTGGAACATGTGCCCCCAAGATAAGGGGCGGGGCTACTGTAAAGGGCTTTTCAGGGAAGAGAATTATGTTATTGATGTTGCTTAGAATTGCCGGCTCTTGGTGATACAAAGCAGATGGGTTTTTAGTTGGTTTTATTGTCTTAATTTGTAAAGCCAGGTCACTCCTCCTTCCCCTCCCCCCTGGCCTGCACCTGGGACGGCCACTCCTGCTCCCTGACTTGCCTTGGCCGCTCGGGCCTACAGGGAATCGAATGCACTGCCTTGGGCACTACTGGCAGTGTACACAAGGCTGTGTACCAGTTCGCTACTACCTTGGCTTGCAGGTGACAGAAACCTCACTTGAGTGAGCCAAGCTGAGGAGCTGGGGAGATTCACTCCTGTCACCGGAGGGCAGGGTCGGCTGGGCTTTAGGACACTTTGCTCTCATGGAGCTGCTTCTCCTTGGCAATCGGCCTCAGCTCTCTGACCATTTTCTCTTCAAAGGACCATGCCTTACGAGCTGTCATCAGCTGGGCACAGCCCTGGGGCAGGGCCAGGCAGGAAGGGGCTCTCTTCTCTCTTCCAACTTGGAAAATGGCCAGGTAGCCTCTAATTGGCAGGTGGGTGGGGATGAAGGTGGGTAGAAAGAGCTTGGAAAGGCAGGAGACCCTTGACACAGGAAAGGAAATGTTCAGATAGCCTCTGAGTTCTTAAGCCTGGAAATTCCCGTTGATTTCGTCATAGCCCACCTGTTTTCCTGCGACAGCCTCTCACCCCCAGCCTCAGCTAGCCCCCTCCAACCATCTTCTCCCCCTAATTTAATCATCACCTGCCCACTCATTCAAGGAGTGGGGACTGATGAGAGCAGGGGCTCTGTCATTCACTGCTGTGTCACCAGCGCCTGGCATGTAGTAGGTGCTCAATATGTATTTGCAAACTGGAGGGACAGCCTGCCCTTGCCCTTTTGGACCTTATAGTGGTCCTAGCCCCACCAGCCTAAGATCATCAGGATCAAGCCCATAGTCTGACAAATCGGGTGTTAGCTTACTGCACCAGGAACCCTGGGCAGCTCACCTGGCAAAGGTAAAGAGTTTTCATAGGATTTTGTTGAAGGTGAGATGACATGAAGCAGAGTTTTAACAGGCTTGGTGTGAAGCAGGACCATATGTGAAGGGGCCAGCAATAGGTGTGGGCTGCAAATTGGATCTGGCTCCTGTTCCCTTAGGTGCTACCAAGTCAAGATGGCCATGGGATGTGTTCATGATGCTGTGTCCAGGACGTTGTGCTCGGCACCCTGGCCAGAAATCCAGGCTCTTTTCTAAAAAAGTGACTTACATACTCCAGGAGGGAGCTGGAAGTTTCATTCTTGCTGGGAATTTCAAACAGCAAAGTTTCTGCTAATCTATGATTTTAGAGTTCAAAGTTCTTTTTGAGTAAAACAGTCATTGTTTTAAGAAGGGGGTTGTTATAACATTACAGCTTCAGCTGGGTGTCGTTGAGAATACTGTCCCTGTGAACTTTGCAGCTGTTTTTTTTTTTAAAGTTTTGTATTGATTTTTAGAGAGAAGGGAGAGGGAGAGAGAGAAAAACATCGATGAGAGAAAGAAATATGGATCGGCTGCCTCCTGCACGTCCCCTACTAGGGATCGAGCCCACAACCTGGGCATGTGGGCGTGTGTTCTGACCAGTGATCTCCTGGTGCATGGGGACAACACTCAACCAACTGAGCCAAACCTGCCGGGCTGCAGCTGGTTTTGTCTGTGTCTCTCATTTTGGCCTGGTGTGATGCTCCCTCAGTCTAGGGGGCAGGACAAGTCTTTGTGTGTTTAGTGTGGGGGACGGGTTGAAGGCCAAGAGGCCAGGAAGGAGGCTGTAACTTTGGTCTAGGTCTAGCCTGGACCTACATAGGGAAGTGGGTGAATGCAGGACATATCCTGGAGGTAAAACAGATTTAATAAGTAATGGAACACGGGGAGAGAGGGAGGAGACATCCAGGACGCTTCCAGGTCTCTGACTCGGGCATGGAAGGTGGTGACCTGCACTAAGGAAGCAGGTAAACAGGAGAAGCAGTATTTGGAGGGAAGAGGCTGCGTTTGGGTTCAGGTGGGCTGAATTTGACGTGTAGCCTTGGAGAGATGTCTGATCAACAATCGGACATACCTGTCAGGGTTCAGGCTCTAAAACCAGCTGGCCTGCAGGTTTGGGGGCCTCAGCGGAGAGGTGGGAAGTGAAGTCATGAGGAAGGATGTTATCTCAGAAGGCGTGTGGGGTGAGAAGAGGAGATGCTGTAGGGAGCAGCATGAGGAAATCCAGTAGAGCAGAAGCCAGGAAAGACTGAAAACTAGAGGAAGAGGGCGAGGAGAGCCAGCAACTGAGCGACCTGGAGGCCCAGGAAGGAGAGCTGGAACAGGGAGGCAGCAATGACACCGGGGAGCCACGGCATACTACGGCCCCTGGGGCCAGGTTTCAATGGTTTGGGGTCTGAATGGAAGGTGATGAAGCGGCGACAACAGTCGAGACATTTTGGAGTGAAGGCGGGGTGGGTACTAGCTGGAGAAGGGCGTGGGGGTCAAGGAAAGTGTGTTTAGCAAGACTGGAGAGACTTAAGCACATTTAGAGGCTGCTGGGAAGGGGAGAGAGGAAAGAATACCGGCAGGACTTGGTTACCCGCGTTACTGGGACGGGGGACCAGGCTCAGAGGGTCTGCCTAGCGCCAGCCGGTAGTGTGTGGGTTCTTGACTTTGTGTAGGAAAACTTCACACACGAGGTCACGGGGAGGGCAGGAGCCCACGCTCAGGTTAGGAGGTGGTACTTTCTTTAGGCGGGAGGGGGCTCCTCCTGGCGGAGAACCAGCGGTGAGGAACGAGGGGTGTCGGAGGAGAGCTGCCTGGGTCTGGATCCGCAGGGGCCTAAGCAGTGGAGGGTCTCCCAGCGGGGCTGCCAGCGGCTCTTCTCTCGTCTGTCTGTCTCTGTCTCGCTCTGTCTGTCTCTGTCTCCTTTACAGCCCGCTATCCTCCACCAGTTATCTTCAGCCCCCACCGAAGCCTGTTTCCCAGCCCCGCCCCTACTCCAGCCCCGCCCCGCCCCTACTCCAGCCCCGCCCCATCCCAGCCACGCCCCTACTCCAGCCACGCCCCGTCCCAGCCACTCCACGCCCCGCCCCAGCCACACCTCTGCTTCTCCCACAGCCCAGCTACTGTTCTCTACTCCCGCCCAGACACCCCATCCCTCCCCAGGTCGGTTTCCCTGACGTCTCCCCTGAATCACTCCAGCTTCTCCTTCCCAGAGCCGTCTCCTGCCCCTTTCCCGGGTCCTAGTCCCGCGGCACCAGCACTACCCCTTCCCCTCCCTCCCCTCCCCTCCCCTCCCCCACGCAGCTTCCTGCCTGCGGCGGCCTGCGGGCCCCACCTACATCCCCGGCCCCGCCCCGCCCTCAGCCGCCAGGGCCAGCCCATTCCCCATGCGGTGCATTGCCATTGGCTGACTCCTTTACAGGACTCCGCCCCCCTCAGCCTCCATTTCTGCGATTGTGGCAGAGAGACGCCCGTCAGCGCTGTCGCCTGGCAACAGGGCTGGCCACTGCAGGGGAAAATCCTTGGCCAACCCGACCGGAAGGCGAGTCTAGTTGGCCCAAACTAGGAAGGTGAGTCCAGGAAAGGTGAGTCCAGTTTGGCGATGACGGAGGCCGGAGGTGAGCTGGGAAGAGGCGTTGGGCCGGTGGCCTGGAGGCGGGGGTAGGGATCAGGGGCAATGACCCTGGTCCTGGGGGCGAAGGTACCCTGAGTTGCCTGGGCCCGGCACCTCCCAGGCTACCCATGCCTCCGGCCCTAGGTGGGGGAAGGTGGGGGTGGGCGGGGGTGGGGGATGGGGGAGGTGGGGGTGGGGGGTGGAGGGGATTGGGGGGTGGGAACAGCTTCGAGGGATGGGGGGTCATTCCATGTGGTCATTAGAGCACAAAATCACTCCGTACCTCCAGCCTTTCCTGTGCTGGAGATAAAAGTGGCCCAGCAGGTGCCATCTCCAGGGTGGAGGCCAGCTGTCCGGAGGGGAGAGCAACAAAACTGGTATAGACATAGGAGAGACAGAGGAGCATGTGGGGAGGGAGTGGGAGTCAGGGAGGTTAGGGTGGAATGGGAGTGCGGGGCGGGACACACACACACACACACACACACACACACACACCCATCCCCCCCCACCCCCCACCTTTCTTCCTGGTGTTCTGATCGCAGCCTGCTAGCTTTCCCCCAGGTGAGTTGAGTCTGGTCACTGAATTCAGGGTAGAGGGAAGGGGGGAAGCACTCCTATGCTGACACCTCTGCAGATGAGTCAGTGGGGCTCTCTGGAGGGAGGAAGCCAGCCTTTGGCAGGACAGTTCACCTTCCTGCCAGCAAGGACTCTGCTGCTGAAGGCTGGCTCCGGCCCAAGCTGACCTTTGGCAGAAGGACTGCTGGCCCATAAACAGGGCTTTAAATGCTTCTGTCCAGATGAGGTGGTTGGACTCTTCCCAGAAAGGGGGAGCGGAGGGTCAGGTCTTAGAGGAACATTGAGGTGCAATCCTCCTAAAAGAGAACTTGATATGGGTAACCTACAGGTGACTCGGGCCAGCGGAGGGTGGTTGTATGCACAACTCGCGGGGAAAAAGTCTGTCCTGCATGGCGAGGTGCACCTGGGACAGTCCCGTGAGAAAGCCATTGCTGGGGACTTGAAAGAAAGTCCAGGAATTTGCATTTGGGGAGAAGTAAGGATGCATGGAATGCCTCCACGTCCTTTCCAAAATCGATCAGAGATTCCTGGTATGGTTAAAGCCATCAAGGCTAGGATGGATGAACTGGGGAACACTGTACCATTGCCATTACTTTATCTGGCCTTGCAGAAGCTCTTCAAAAGGAGGTGGGGTTGTCATTGGAGCTGTTTTGTGATCTTTCCCTAAACCTGTGCTCTGCAGACTAGGAATGGTGGGGCAGGGTAGGGCCATGTTGTTAGAGGCTGCCCCTCCGCCATCGGCCTGAAGCTCCTCCTTGAGGCTGCCACTCACCCTTCTCTCTCCTACTAGAAAAACTGGTGTTGCCTTTGGGTCTTTCCTGGTGTCTCCTGGTGCTGTCCTGTGCCAGCCCCATGCTGATGGTCTGCACCTCTCCTGTGCATTTCTGCCCTCCCTTGGCTGCTCGCCCAGCATGTTCCTCTCTCGCAGTGTTTGGGCATTGGGCAGGTCTGGCCGGGCTGCTCCATACTGATTTGTTTTCAGACAATAGTGGAGGAATCTACTTCGAGTAGGACAGAGGAGGAGGTGGTGTGGGCTGGAAGTGAGGGGCAGACGAGGGCCCCCTTGCTCTGTAGCCTTTTCTGGTACCTTCCCCACACCAGACCTCACCTCCCTGATCTCCATGTTCACCCCACACCTTTGTGTGCACTGCCCCCGCTTCCCAGGTGAACCTCCTGTTGGTGCCTGAAGACCCAGCCAGAACACATCTCGAATCCTGTGTTCTCTCTCCGATCCCCACAGCACTTGGCTGTCTCTCCCTGTTAAAGAGGACGCTCCTGCAGTCCTGGCCTGCCTGAGGCTTTTCTCTGTCACCTGCTCTCTCTGACCGGCCCATCCCAGGAGATGCTGAGCTATGTGTAGAAGGAATAGATGCATTTGTTGACATCAGGAAGTCTGCAAGAGGTAGATCCTGTGGCCCCTTAGTGGCACAACCCCTGGGTGCACTAGAAACTTCTAAGGAGTGGCATTTAAATGTTGGTGGCTTTTTAGCCCCAGTTAGTAGGGCAGAGGGTGAGAAACCCCTTAAAGAGGCAGGTATTCCCTAGGAGAGCAAGTCCTTGGTTCTGAGCAAGGAGGAAGCTTTCTCAGGATTCTGGGAACCTGAGGTGTGGCATTTAGATGTCTTTGTATGTTAAGAAAAAGCCAGAGGTGGCTTCATCTTGAGATCCCTTCCTCTTTGTGGGCTCTCCCTGGTGGCTCTGGGCTTGTGTTCTTCGGGCTGGGGTGAACTGCATCCTTGTATGTGCTGAGACCCTGCCATGGGCTAGGCCTGGTGGGTTGGGGGGTACAGCAATGAGGCATACTGGAGCCATCCCGTTGTGAATGGTAGAGAGAGTGGCACTGATCCAAGGGACCCCTGAGTGCTATGGGCCCCTGGAAGTGAGTCCCATAGGAGCTGAACCTGGGGTACTTGGGCCTTCTCAGGACCTAGGCCAGGTCAGCCTCCTGGGATTTACACATGGGAGCCCACAAGGAGGTGGGAGAATGCATTGGTCTACCCGAGAGGCCAGCAAGGAATGTCAGTAATTGGACAGGCACACCCCCATACCTGCGTGCGCCAGGTTGGCTTAGGTGCTGGGCAGGTGGCTGTGGGCAGAGTCTCTTTCGTGACTTTCAAATTCTAGCCAGCCAATTAGGCATGAACCTGGGTGCTGGGGGTGGGGGTGGGGCAAGCAGAATGAGCAGGGATGGGCCTGTCTCCATTTCAGTTAGGACAACAGTCAGCCCTAGGAAAATTACGAATACTGGGTGGTCTGGAACCCGAAGGCTGAGTGTGATGGTGAGGTGTGCAAGGTGGACAGTGAGGGCCCTCTGAACCAGACAAGGGGCAGAAAGGAACTGCCCAGAGAGAAGGTGTCTGGTGCCCTGAGTAGAGCACACATCCATGAGGCTGGCCTTGGGAACCTGCCTGGGGTGGGCACGGCCTCGAGAGTTCAGCTTTGAAGTGAAGGTGGGCTAACGTCTCACACCTTTCCCTCCCAGGTGCTGGGAAGATCTTCATTGATTCCAGCGTTTAGGTAAGTCATGGGCCTTCCCATGTCACAAACCCTAAGGTTTTCTAGAGGACGTGAAAAAGCGTGATCTTTGTATGAAGACCCTAAGAATGCAAGGACTTCACGAGGGTGCATTTTTGTACATTTACCATTTTCAGGATCTCAGCGGAATAACAAGATAGGATGCAGGGAGAGATGTGTGACACATTTTCTGGTGACCTGATAAATTGACACAGATTTTGAGTGAATTGAATTTCCCTGGTTGTGGTGTGTGTGGTGTGGTTGTAGTGAGTATGAATCTAAAAATACTTTTGACTGAAGTTGTCATGATTTACCAGTGACATATGTAAAGCCGAGACAGAACAAAGCAAAAGCAGGACCACACTGTACAGACAAAGATAAGACCACTGTGCAAGCTCCCCAAATAATCCCAGGCCCTTTCCTAGTAAACACGAGCAGTGCAGTCCTTCCTAATGACAACTGTAACCCCATTCTGTTCTTCCTGCGTCTTTTTAAAAATTATTAAGACACCCACTCGCTGACTTGCACCCAGTCCAGGCTGAACCCTCCCTTTGAGCCTCCCAAGAAGGCAGCCCCCTCGCATCCTGAGCCCCCCACGCTTCCTCACTGCAGCAACTTAGAAATGCAGCTTCTTGCTTGTCTTTAGCCAGGGGGCATGGACATATTTTCTATTGTGGTTTCTCCTGGGCAGTGCCTTAGGCCATTTCATAACGTGCACTGCACTCGGGATGTAGGAAATTAACTGCGGAGTCAATGATGTCCTGCCCTCCTCCTCCATTTGCTTTGCACTGTTTCCTACTCCCCCTGGAAACCGTGGTTAAAAACCAAGTGATGATGGCCTGTCTCCTAATGTAGCCCTAAACGATCAGGTTGTTTCTTGGGGCTCTTAGAAGAACTGATGGAGGAGACAGGTCTGTCTTGGCGTGGCTGCTTGAATTGTGGCCCTGGGGGGACTAGGGACCAGCTGGTGCTGCTCACTGTGTGCCAGAGATGAGGGAAGCCTCGTGCAGGCTGGACCTTGAGGTTTCCTTCTTGGCTCCTACGCTGCTGAGAAACTTGAGGAGTGGAAGCATTTAGATCAGATGACCCATGAGTGACAGCCCTAAACTGGGTTGCTAAGGCCTCATATCCAGCCTGCCTTTGTGAGTGCACCACAGTCCCTCTCCAAGGAGCCCTCTCTGTTCAGGGCAGATGGGTCCCCCTGTCAGGATGGCAGTGATTAAAAAAAACACACAAAAAAAGACGACAGGAAAAATAACAAGGTTGGAGAGGATAGAGCAAAATTGGAACACCTGTGCTTTGCTGCTGGGAACAGAAATAGAAAACAGCTTGGCGGTTCTTCAAAAGTTAAACGTCAGATTACCATAGGACCGAGCAATTACACTCTGAGGTCTGTACCCCCCAAATTTGAAAGCAGGGACTCAAGTACATTAAAGGTGTGTGTACAATACCCAAAAGGTAGAAACAGCCTAAATGTCCGTCAACAGGTGAACGGATAAACCAATGTGGTATTTCCACACACTGGAATATTACTCAGCCATGAAAAGGAATGAAGTGCTAACACATGCTATGACATGGATGAGCCTTGAAAACATTCTGCTGAGTGAAAGAAACCACTCACAAAAGACCACATACATATAATTCCATTTACATGAAAAGTCCAGTGTAGGCAGATCCCACAGAGATGGCACATTATCGCTACCAGGGCCTGAGGGAGGGGGAATGGGGAATGACTAGTAATGGTTACAAGGTTCCTTTTGGGCGAGATGGAAATGTTTTGGAACTAGGTAGAGCTGATGTTGGACAATATTGGGAATGTACTAAATGCACTGAGTTGTATCCTTTAAAAAGGTGGATTTTATGTTAAGCAAGTCTGGCCTCAATAGAAAAAAGGAAGGGAAGGAGGGGAGGGAGGAGAGGGAAGGGAAAAAGGAAGGAAAGAAAAGATCCCAACTGTACCCCATTCCCCCTTGAGGTTTTGAATAGCCAGGACTTGATGAGCCTGTTATATACACTTCGCGCCCTCTGAGATGTCCTGTCCCTCCCTGTCCTGGTGGGAGATGGTTGACACTTGCATTGGCTTAGTTTATGGAGTGCTTGTCTCTCCAGCAATTTCACCAATGCGAATTTGCAAATTAAGTTTTAAAACAAAAATTAAGAAGTCATAGCGTTAGCCTCTTAAGAGATTTTTTTTCATCTGACTGTGCTTTTCTCTTTGAATCCACGAATCTGTTGGCATTTGACCCCTTTCTGTAATGAGGTCTGTGACAGTGTACAAAGATCACCAAAGGTCACTTGCTTTAGGGTACTAGTCTCTGCAAACATTCCTGAGCTCATTGGCTGGATAATTTAATTATCACAGTGATCTCTGAGAAAGGCTGTGATTATTTATTTTTTATTTTTATTTTTTGTTAACCCTCACCCGAGGATATTTCCCCCCCATTGATTAGAGAGTGTGGAAGGGAGGGAGGGAGGGGGGGAAGAGAGAGAGAGAGAACATTTATGTGAGGGAGACACTGATTGGTTGCTTCCCACACACATACTGAAAGGGGGCCTGGGATAGAACCTGCAACCCAGGTACATGCCATTGACTGGGAATCGAACCTGCGACCCTTTGGTGTGCAGACCAATGCTCTGATCACTGAGCATACCAGCCGGGGCGGGCTGTGGTTATTGAGAAATGTGGAACTTGAGGCACAGAGTTTCGGTAGCTTGCCCAAGGCTACCCAGCTAGTGGGAGGCACAGCCACGATCACAGAGGAACACTTGTCAAATAGCATGTGCCCTTTGTCCATGATGTTTTCAGGGTGTTGATTTTATTCAAATACATGCGATCATCCAGGCAACAGATTTTTTTAGGTTAAAATACTGATTTTTCTACCTTTTAGTTACATTAACTTGGGAACTGTGTTTTGAAATAGCGAAGCTGTTTGGCAATTACGAACATGTTTTCAGAGACCATAGGAATCAGGACTGGGTTTTCACACTCGTTGATCTTGACTATTAAGTTGCACCACGTTGAAACAACATTACGTGGCTGTGATGTGTTTTGGCTGCATTTCGCAGCTAAGTCAATGTTTATTAACTTGATCGTATAATTATCAGAGTTTATTTTCTGTGGTTATGACATTCTGAGTTTTCTCTCTAACTTGGTATCTTTTCCTTCTGCAGAGAGTCCTGCCAGATACAGGAAAGATGGGGAATGGCAGAAGCTGCTCGGCGCCGAGCGTTTGCTCGCAGTTTCTTCCTGAGGAGCAGGCTGCGATGGACAGATTGTTTGATGCCCTGTCATCGGAGAAAGGCGGCTCGAGCGCCTCGCCCAGATCCTTCTCTCTGACGGCTCTGAAGGCAGGAGTCACAGTCATCAGCTAATGTTTAGTCCAGGGCAGGAGCCTGCAAACTATGGCCCGGGGCCAGAGTCGGCTCTCCATTTCTATAAGACTAAACTTTAAAAAGTTTCTTTTCTGTAAAGGGTCAGACAGTACATATTTTCAGCTTTGTGGGCTGCTGTGGTCTCTGTCACAGCTACTCGGCTCTGCCTTCAGATCACATTTCTAACTTGAGGGTGAAAGGAGGGGCCTGCCCCGCTTTCCGCCTGTTGGCCGTTGTCTCCCGACTTCCCTCCGGGTGACAGACCGCCTTAGCAGGACTCGTAGGTCCAGCGACCGCAGTCTCAAGTGTTCTTTGCCTTTAGGGTTTGTACGTGTTTGATGTCCTGGGAATTGTATGGTACTCTTAACAAAATGATGGTGTTTCAGAGTCAAGGTTCATCTGACAAGGAGTTAAAACTGCCCGTTTCCCCATCTCTCTGCCCCGTTCCATGGGGCTTTTAACTGCCTGTGTGAGCACTCAGACTGAGGCAGGGCGCTGGCAAAGACGGCACCAGCCCGCCTTCCTGGCCGGGGGCGGGGTGGCAGGTGTGCAGGCATTCCAGGCGCCGCCTCTCCTTGGCTCTGCAGAGCGGGAGCTGAAGGGCATCGGGGTCCCTCACATACTCGCTTTGCAGATGAGCAGAGGTTATGTGGGTCACGGGTGGTGTATATGCATGTGCACAAGTATCTCCACTGACCAAAACGACCCCCGTCTGCCTGGCCACCCACCACGCAGACTGGGTGGCGATGTTCAAAAGTGTTTATCTAGGTAAATATGGTTTAAGTTGATCAGAAAACCTTGGTGACAGTATAAAGTTTCCTTTGGGAAGGAATCTGAGATTGCTTTTCTAGTAGAACTTCAAAAACACCTGCAAAAATAGATATACTCTTTTTGAGAGGTCAGGGTGGGGACCAGCTTTACAAGAACTGCAGAATATCGATGCTGTCACAAACACTGTAGAGAGTTGTTACTGAATAATCCAGCATTCAGACCCTACTGTGATGGAAGCTCATGACTTGCTTTCTCTCACCATGTATTTTTAATCCCCGGACCAAATTTGATCTGATGTCAGTCTAAAGGAAAGCGATATTTACAGAATATTTTTGGCAAGACATTAACTAAGAACTAGATTTTAAATTTAAATAAAAATTAATTAAAATGCATATTGAGCACAGACGTGAAAGCTAGCTAATGATATATTTGGAAGTCCTAATACAGAGGAGACCAAATTAGCTATGAATGGACATATGCACCATATGTTAGTAAATTCAGACATGCAAATGGCAGCTGTCAGTGTAGGATGAAGGGGCTGCTTTAAGCAGAGTGAAGAGCAGATGGTGGCCAGACGTGGGAATGACATGGCCGACCTGGGGACATTGGAGAGTTTGGAGAGAGGGGAACTGATTGTGGAAGCATCTGATGGCCAAGATGAGCCATAAGCCAGGACACATTATGTTTGTGGGTCCTTGGGTGATGTGATGCTCTTAGATGGGGAACAGCTGGTACGCGTGGGGATTTAGGAAGGTTACATGCTGGTAGAAGCACCATGGCGTGGCAGTCCTTGGTCATGGTCCCCTTGTTACCATGTTTAACTTGGGCTCTGTCTAGCCTTTTCTCCTTCTTGTCCTTAACAGAGTCACATTGGACAAGCTCTTCCCCCAGAGATGATCACCAGACTATATGATGGCATGCGGAGGGTTGACCTGACGGGACAGGCTAAGGGGCCCAGCGAGAGCATCTCCCGGGAGCAGTTCACAGTGTCGATGTCCCACCTGCTGAAAGGGAACTCCAAGGAGAAGAGTCTTATGATCCTGAAAATGATTTCTGCCACAGATGGTCCTGTGAAAGCAAGAGAAGTCCAAAAGGTAGGCCATGAGGACCATTGCAGGCATCCCAGGTAGCCTCAGTGTCCTTAGGTGGGGGACTCGGGGTGATCAAGCAGCTGGTGGAAGCATCACAGAGATGTCCATCTTTGGAGAACCCTAGACCACAGAACTGGTCGAGGGAGGTCTGAACTCCTGGACAGAGGCCTTGGCAAAACCAGGCCAGCCAAGGGGATCATTAGAAAAGTGAATAACCACCTAAGTTACATTTCCCCATTGTGGTTGGCATTGAAGAGATAAAACACTCTTCCCTTTGTTGTTGTGGCATAGGTCTCTTGTCTTGGTAGAAATGTTACTAATGGTAAAATTGTAATCTTAAGTTTACAGAGGATCTCGTTGGCTCTCTAGTGCACGTGCTAAACCACAGACAGGAGCTGAGAGGCTGGACCCAGAAGAAATCTCCAGGCCCCCTGCCCACGGTGCAGGTTCTGGCTGCTCAGCTGGTCTCTGAGATGAAGCTTGCAGGCAAGTGCCCCGTGTGTGCCCACACTATGAGGCCTTGGCAGCGTAGAGTGGTACGATACCATCTCGATATTGCAGCCTTGCAGTGAAGTTTTGAAATCAGAAAGCATGAGTTTTTCACCTTGGGAGGACTATTTAGATCATCTAATTGGTTGGCATATAACTGTTCATAGCATTTTTTTTATAACCCTTATTCTGCAATGTCAGTGGTGATCTTCATTCCTCATTTTAGTCACTTGAGTCTTCTCTTTTTTTCTTGGTCAGTCCAGCTAAAGGTTTGTCTATTTTTTTGTTGATATTTTCAAACAGCCAACTTTTGGTTTTATGGATTGTCTCCATTGTTTGTCTAGCCTCTCATTTTATTTTCACCCAAGTCTTCTATTTCCTTCCTTCTGCTTCCTTTAGGTTTAGTTTGGTTGTCTTTCTAGTCTCTTAAGCTAGAAGATTAGGTTACGGATTTGAGATACCTTCTTTTTTAGCATAGACATTTATGACTATAAATTTTCCTTTAAACACTGCTTTAGATCCAGGGACCTAGAAGCATGGAACAGACTGAGGGATTTCAGAGGGAAGGCAGGGGTGGGTGGGGAGAGATTAACATAAGAATTTATATGCATATATGCATAACCCACGGACACAGACAATAGTGGGGTGAAGGCCTGCAGGGAGGGGTACAGGGTGGAGGGGATCAATGGGGGAAAAAGAGGACATTTGTAATACTTCCAACAATAAAGATACATTTAAATTAAAAAGATAAAAGTATTACTGTTTTATTATAAAGCTGGATTTTTAAATGCAGTTTGAAAATAGGGTATATTTCAAAAATTCATTTAAGTGAGGTATTTAGAACTTAGAAAGAATATAATATATATAAAGTACCAGTAGTTTTCCTTCTCATAATACCACTATATCACTTCCATTCTTCCCCTCTCTCTAAAGTCAATAAGCATATCCTTGGGTGAGGGTTTAAAAAATAATAAAAAAACAAGTGAAATTGACTTCAATAATATGTCCAAAATGTAATTTAATATTGTCAATCGGTCAATCAAAAATGATTGAGATATTTTATATTCTTTTGTCCATACCAAGTTTTTGAAATTGGGTGTGCATCTCACACTTACTGCACATCTCAATGCAGACAAGCCACGTGTCGAGCGCTCAGAAGCCGCGCGGGGCTCCCATGTTGGACAGTGCAGGTTTAGGTGACCAGGAATATGGAGAGGCAATCGCCCACTAATACTGTTTCTCTTCCCTAGATGGCAAGAAGCTGCTGGGGCCTCAGCAGCTGGACTGCGCCTGTGACCAAGCTGTGATTGAGGACTGGGTGTTCAGGGCCCACCTCGTGGCCACATTCCTGAGTGTGGTCATCCACAGAGGCTTTTTCCTGAGCTTGTCCCTCGATCTGGCCACTCTGCTCCCTGAGCGTCAAGTTGACCAGGGGCAGGAGTTTGAGAGCCTCCTGGACGTCCTGTCTGTCATCTATGTGAACTCCCACCTGCCCAGGGAGCAGCAGCACCGCTGGCATCTGCTCTTCTCGTCTGAGCTCCATGGGCACAGCTTTGCGCAGCTCTGTGGGCGCATCCCCCACCGAGGGCCCTGTGTGGTGCTCCTCAGGGACCACGATGGCCACGTGTTCGGTGGGTTTGCCTCCTGCTCCTGGGAAATCAAGCCTCAGTTTCAAGGTAAGACTTGGCCACCAAAACCCAGTGGTAGCACAGGGCTTGTTAGGAGTTCTGGTCAGACAGCTGCAGCATGGAGACCTCTGAGCACCAACAAAGGATGTGAGCATTTAAAAAGGGTGTGAGCATTTCTTCCAGCATCTCCAAGTGTTTGCCTAGATGTATCGGGAGGAAAGTGAAGCATGATGCTGCTTTATGGTGGGTCAGCGCTTCACGGATTTCTCTTTTGATTCTGACGACAGGGTCAGGTAAGCAGGACAGGTATCCTTGCCTCGGATTTTAGGTTTTTTTCAATGGTGCCAGGTCCAGGTGGTGGGGGAGGCCTCATAAAGGAGTGGGAGATGCCAATTCTTTCAGATGGGATGTTTTCTCTCACTGGACTGTCTTCCTTTCCTGGAAATCTTCGTGTGTCTGCTTTACTGCTTCTGCCATGGTTTTTTGGCTTTGTGATTTTGCTGGAGTTTGGAAGAACTTTGCGGGATCTCGAATGCAGCGAATGAATGGCTCTAAGTGAATTCTTGCCCTTCCTCAAAGAAAAGTGCTCTGAGAAACATTTTTAAAGGACTATGTTGAAAGCGCTCATCTGCTGGGCATACTTGGGGATGAAGCTGCCTTCCTAGGGCTTAGTGTCATTGCATGTCCCCTGGTGTGTGGCCTGTCTGCCTGAGCCTGTGTTCTCAGTAGGGCTCTTTGGGGCCAGCGGCTATAGAGGGCTTTTCCTAGTGGCTCTGAGAGGCCAGCTACATTCTCACTCTCACTCCCTGGACTACATGAATTCTGGGTAGGTCCCTCCCCATGAGGGGGCAAGGTTAACACCCTCCCTGGCTGTGTCAGTGGAAGGGAGGATCCAGGGACATGAGATGCAGAAGATGGAGAGAGAGGCACCTTGGCTGAAGACTGCCATCCAGATCAGACGGTCATCAGCTCCCGCCCATTCTGCCTGCGTCCTTCCCGCATCTTCTCTCGGTCTTACTCTCAGCAGTATTGTGTAGCTGCCTCCTCACTGGCCCTCTGCTTTTAGTCTCACCCCTCTAATCCATTTGCCAGTCCCAGATCATCTCCTGGAAACCCTTTAACAGACCCCTCACTGCCCTCAGGGCAGTGCACCTTTTATCTCCACTCTCACGATCCACTCCTGTCCCCTTACGACCCGTGCTCAGTCCCACTGGACTTGTGGTTTCGAGAACAGGCCATGCTCCCTCTCGTCTCGGGATGTGGCACATGCTGCTTTCTCCTCCTTCCACCCGTTTGCACAGCCAGCTTCTTGTTGGGACTCAGCCCAGGGTCACCTCCTCCAGGAAGCCTTCCCAGCCATGCAAGGGCCGTGTGCTCCCTGTGGTCCTCAGTTGTACTGCACGCTTCAGGAATTGTTCCTGTCTTTCCTTCGCTGAGCAGAGCTGCTGCTGGCTGGGGAGCTGTGTCCAGGTGCAGGAGTTTTAGCAGCAGAGGGTGACCCTTTGCCTGGGATGGGTGGAAGGAATCATGAGATGAAGGTTGGTTACCTCTATCCCAGAGATCCTGTTATTTCTAGGATTTTTATTTTCTCTTGGTTTTAGAATGTTCTAGATCTTCAATCCAGGTGCTGCTACCAGCTCTTCCCCACTGTGTCAGGGGTTCCCAAGAGCACCCACACATCAGTGATTCACTAGCAGCACTCATGGGCTCAGCATATAGCTGTGCTCATGGCCACAATTTACTACAGTGGGAAGATACAGAGCAAGATTAGCACAGGGAACAGTGTGGGGTGAAGTCTGGGGAACCAGGCACTAGCTCCCAGAGTCCCTTCCCAGTGGCGCCACACAGGACATGCTGAACTCGCCCAGCAGCAGGCTGTGATGACACGTGTGAAGTGCTGTCCACCAGGGAAGCTCCACAGGGACTCAATGCCCAGGGTTTTACTGGGGGCCAGTCACGTGTGCACCCTCTGCCAGGCACAGCAAAATCCCAGACTCCCAGGGGAAGGCAGGTGGTCAACACCAATCATTCTGTTTGTACAAACATTTAGGCACAGGGGACCACTGCGATCAGTTCTGGGAGTGGTGGGACCCTCCCAAAATCCAGGTCCCCAGATGTCAGCCGAAGGCCTTTCTGGGACTGCAGTCTCAGGCCTGCAGCAGCCCCATTCTGCATGCTCACCTTTTCCTGTCACTGTGTCACCGGGGGTGGCACATCTTCCCTCCTGCCCCATCTCAAGGCTTTGGGGAAGGACGAGTTGCTTGTCTCTGGTTGGAGGCTGTGCTATAGGATTTGGACAAAAACCCTGAGAATCCTTATTAGAGATAAAATGTTCACTTCTTTCAGCTCCTTTAATATTAATTCCAGGTTGGCACTGTTGGGTTTAATGTTTTATTAACAAGCAGAATTAATTTTCTTGAAGAATGGCAGAAAAATGCAGTTCCCAAGTTCTCCAACTTGAGTTTCTTTCTGTTCTGAAATATGAGGATGGAATTCCAGCAGAGGGCAGCCTTGCACCAGAGTCCGGTCAAATTCAGAGGGTTCTTGTCCATTCCTCTTGGAAACTTCTAAAGTTTGAGACTCGAGGTGAAGTGACAGCCATGGGGTCACTTTTCTTTTGCTCTGTTGCCTGTGGTGCAGTTGAAAGGCCTGTGGCTTTGGACCAAGCACAGAGCCTCATGAGTCCAGCTCCTGTCCTGGGCAAGATGCTTGATTTCTCTGGGCCTCGGCTCCCCAGAATTACGGGAAATGGTGCTGTGGGAAAGCAGCTTGTCAATTGTGTCACAGTGGGTGGTTGTCAAGTATTGTTATTCTGAGAGAGAGGTGGGAGCCTCACTGTTGTGACTTTTTTTGCAGGCAATACTGATCCCACGGGTCCTTACTTCCATGTCCTAGAAAGAGTCTGCCCCCACCTGGCCTCCCTGCTAAGGAGAGGCCCCCTGGTGGACTAGAGTGGGACCCATTGCAGCTGAGGGGGTCTCTGCTTTGTGGCCCCATCACTTTGCTTAGCATGGGGACCGAGTAAAATATTGGTCGAAAGACAGCCATAGGACTGCAAAGCAAAGTGATGCTCTATGCCCAGCACTGGGGGCAGCCGGGTGGGACCAGGTAGTTCATTGCTTCTAAAACTGCCCAACCTGCTGGAGCCACTCAAGCCCTTGGACTCAGTCCTGAGTCTTTGCCTAAAGCCTGCTGTCATCTGACTTCAGGTGACTGCTCCAGGCTCTTCTCCCTTCTTCCCCTGCCCCAGCGATCACAAACCCTTCAGTACAGGGAAGGGTCCCTGCTCATTCGCCATACATCTTGCCGCTGCAGGGAGGGGGGCCGTCCAGGGAGTGGCTTTCCCCCCAGCCATCTCCATCCCAGGCTGTCCTTCCTGAAGCTCAGCCTCCAGAAGCTCCCTGACCGTTCTGACCGCACCCCCGTGGGTCTGTCTGGGTTGAGGCCTGAGCGTCACTTACTCAGCTCTGCTGCTCCTGCCCTTCCTGCCCCTTGAGGCCCCTCGGGCTTGAATCCCCCTACGTGTCTGTCCACAGGCTCCACATTTGCGCTCCATTTACTTCCCGGGACCTTCCTTTCCGCTCCACAAATTGCCTGACCCCAGAGTACCATGAGCAGGATCTTGAGTTGGCGTGTGTGGCCTGTTTTGACATCAGGTGCCCCTCATGCTGTCACCGTGGAGGGCTAGGCCTTCGGGCTAAGTTCTCTCAACTAAGGGAGTGCATCTCTGGTTTGGCTGCCCCTTAGCTCAGAGCTTTCTGGGTCCAAGGTGTGGCCTCCATTCCTCTCCCTGGTGCTGAATGTGCTTCTGGAATGAATCAAGAAAGGGAGGGAGCTCTGAGGCTGAGCATGCTCTTCATTTCCACAGTTTGGGCTGGTACCTTCTTTCAGTGGCAGCATGCCCACCCTGTGCCCTTGCAGGAAGGTAGATGGCCACCTTTCACTGCCTGTCCCCTTCCTCCCCTGTGGGCAGCTGCGTGTCTGCAGGTTTTCCCTCCTCTCTGGACGATACCCTCTTTTAGGTTGGAGACAGCCTTACACAGCATCCAGTGCTGACTTGATGAGGCTGTGCCAACATCAAGTCAGTACCTGGAGTGATCGCCTGGCTCCTTGATCCTAAGTTAAAAGGCCACCCATGTTTCCTGACTTGGATGCATTTTTCTGATGAACAGCAGGCAGAGTGCCTGTCACTGCTTCCCTGGTGAGAGCAAAAAGGTGTCCCCAGCAAGCAGATGTCAAATTTCTTTTTGTCACTCTCCCCCTCAAATCCTTAGCTCATCCTCTGGGGCCCTGGGTGGCTGTAAGGCTTACCTTCTGCGGGGCCTGGGAGCTGCCTGCCGGTCTGTTATGGCTGAGCCCCTGGGCGTGTGGGCTCAGGGCACATCTGAAGACCCATATGAGGGTCCTCGCCGCTTTGCCTTCTGAGCGGTGGTTTGTTTGCAGCCCCTGCCTCTCTCCGTGCCCAGCTCAGATCAGTGATCCTGCTTATTTGTGCTCTGGTCACTTTTAGGGGACGACAAATGCTTCCTGTTCTCCATCTTCCCCAGCATGGCCGTGTACACCTCCACGGGCTACAACAACCACTACATGTACCTGAATCAGGGGCAGCAGACCATCCCCAATGGACTGGTGAGGACTGGGGAAGGGCCGGGGACGTCCCACCTTCGTGGTGTCCATCCCCAGTGGAATCAGCCTTGATACGCCCAGACCGACGCTTTCCAACACCTCAGGGGAGCTGTGTGCATTTGGTTACACAAGCTTGTCCTGTCCTGTTCATTCTGCCGGGTTTCAGGGCCGCGACAAGTGACGAGAACAGAATTTCTTTTGTGGAAGGTCAGAGCCTCTGTTGGGGTATTTTGGTGGTTTGTGTGCAAATGGTGGATTTGACCAGTTTTCCTGGTAATCAGATGGTTGGTCTGTGGCCTTCATGGCTGGACATGGTGTTGTTGTCAGACCTGTCACCAGGCCCTGCTGTCCTGCCACTTGCCTGGGGGATGAGCTGGGGGAGGGGAGGGGAGGGGAGGGGAGGGTAGGGGAGGGGAGGGGAGGGGAGGGGCACGCCCAGGGCTGGGTTCCCTGGATCCATGGGGAATTGTCAACAGTGAGTCACAAAACAGTGTGTGGGTCTCCAGGTGGGTTACCGCACCTCCTGTCTGCTCTGTTCTCCGGCCTGGAGACAGCTACAGGAAGAATAGGAGGGTGAAGGCCAAGGGCAGACAGAGGGGCTGGGGTGCGTGAGGGGCTGGGACAGGCACCCATGCGCACACAGGAGCCCAGCTCCTATGAGCCAGCTAAGTGTGGGTGAGAAATGTGTCTCCTGCCAGCACTCCAGCCAGTTTTTTTCTCTGCTTCTTATCGGAAAGCTCCTTTTGGGAAATTCTAGCCCTATGCTTGCAAAGCCAGGGGCTAGGAAGGCTGGTCCCCCGTCAGGATGGTGAGTGCCCTGTGCTCCTTCCCAGGCTTGCTGCGTGCCTCCCATGGGGCCACCTGAGGGACCCCCAGACACCTCCCAGAAAGGGCAGTTTGGTGACCACAAAGGCAAGGGCTTTGGCCTCAGGAGCAGCACTCAGTAGGTCCCCAGAAATCACCAGTAGTCAGTTGGAGGGAGAGAAGTAGCTCTGAGTATCTACTGCATTTTCTTGCTTTGGCCTCTTGCTCAAAAGTAGTTCCCGGCCACCAGGGACACAAGAAGAGGTGGTGGAGGTGGCACCCAGACCAGTGACCAGGGAGGTGGACCGCAGTTCTGTTCTCACCAGGAGCTTAGGGCGGGCAGTGTGGCGGGTGGTGGCAGAACGTCTCTGCATTACACCCCCACCCCCCAGACCCCCCCCGCCCCCAGTCTGCTTCCTGTTTTCTTTCCTTGCCGTTAACACACAGAGTGAGGGACTTACACCCTCAGCACAGTGCCCTGGTCTGTGGGGGGACGAGTGTCCCCGACTGCAGGATTTTCATCATCAGCTTCTCTGGGCCCCGGTGGTGTGTTGCCGCCCTCTGCTGCCAGCAAGTGTAGCCCCGAGAGAAAGAGCCATGGGGTGGGAGTCTGGATACCTCGATTGTTCTAGTAACTTGTAATGGGACATATAAATTGCACCATATATTTCAGAGTTAGAAAAAGGAAATTCCATCCACTTGTCACCCAGCCTCGTCTCAGACTGGTGCCTAAAGCTGATGTGGGCTTGGAGTGCGATAGCCAGACGAGGAGACGCTGATGGTCTTCCCTTCACAGGGCATGGGCGGGCAGCACAGTTACTTTGGGCTGTGGGTCGACGTCGACTTCGGGAAAGGACACAGCAAGGCCAAGCCCACGTGCACCACCTACAACAGCCCCCAGCTGTCAGCGCAGGAGGACTTTCGGTTTGAGAAGATGGAGGTGTGGGCGGTTGGAGACGCCTCCCACTCGCAGCTGGTGAGATGGGGGCCTTTCTTCACCCTCAGCTTTACCCCTTTTACGAGGTGGAAGCATCTAGAGACAGTTTATTCCAGATTTGTTTCTGTCAGTTGTTGCTGGCAGTGGGTGTACAGCAAAGTCCTGCTGGGGTCCGTGTGTGTGTGTGTGTGGGGGGGGGGGGTTAGCAGAATGAACCCCTGGGAAGCTGGGCCTGCCCAGGGAACAGGGGTGCGTGGGTGGCCCTGTCCTCAAGATGAGGTGGGTCAGGGCGCCTTCTAGTTCTGTGGTTCTGCAGTGAGTCATCGTTGGGCCCTCTGTATCTTGTCACCTCCCAACGATGGCATGCCAGGGTAGGGGGACCTCAGCAAGGGAGCCAGAGCCCCTCCACATCTTGTAACAGTAGGCTATCAGTCCACTCTAATAAGCTTGAAACCTGCTCTGGGCTGCATATCATGGTCATTGAACACGCCCACTTCCCTTTTTCCCAAGGCCAACAGAGGCAAGAGCATTCTCGACGTGGACCCGGAGGCCCAGGCCCTGCTGGAGATCAGCGGGCGGAGTCGCTACAGCGAAGGGCTCCGGAAAGCCCCTGACCAGGAGTGAGGAGGAGCCTGGATCGAGGGTTGTCCTGGAGCCAAGCGTGACCCCCTGGACAGAGCACACAGCCTTCAGACCTTCTCGCCATCCTGTGCGTGCCTAACTTTAACCCAGAGCTGCGCTGATCACATCCAGGTTGTCGTGGATGTGCTTCATCTGAACGCAGTGATTCCTCTGATGCCATATTTTGATCAGTGGGTGTATCTCCCAGAAATCCTGAGGGTCATATTAGCAACTTAACTCTTATACTTTGTTAATTTTGTATTGCCGAAATGCAGAGACACGGAGACACTTGAGACCTGTATTGGAATCAGCATTTGATGGGCATGTGGGTTCGTGTGAAGGGGGTTCCACCCACTGGGGGTTACTTGGCCCCTGCCGAGGCCGTCCCAGTTAAAGTGCCTTGGCATTCCATTTCGACTGCTAAGGACACAGGCATTCGGATGGGAATCTCGATGCTTTTTGGTGTATTACAGGGGGAAATAGCTGAAGGTTTTGGAGACAGCGGTGTGGGTCTTCAGTGTTTGTAAGGGTCCACATCTGCCTTCTCAGCTGTTTTTAAATGAGTCTGTGCCATGAGCAAGTGGGAAAATGGGAGCGCCAGAGAAGCAGAGTTGTCTTTCTGTTACTAATCTAATGTGGGGACCTTTGGAAGCCCTTCTGTAGCCTGTTACATAAATTAGTGGTAACTTCGCAGCACTGGCCTGGGTCCTGGGCCTCACACTCTCCTGTCAGTATCCCCTCCCTGCCCAGTGCTGCTCCCAGAGGGGAGGGCTGGTCATTTGACAGCTTGGGCTTGCTTTAAACAAACCCCAGTGATCCTGAAACGCTGAGGACCTCTCAGGTGGGCTGGGCTTCTAAGCAGAGCTGCTATCTCGGGCCTGAAAAAACTATAAACACACTGCAAATTCTCTCCTTCAAGGAGCTGTGGGTGCCTCACTCAGACATAAGCCTCGGCCTCTTGTCTTTTGCTCTGAACTTTGACATTTTATTGTAGAGTTTGTCCTGATTATAAGCCATAGCAAACTGTGCTGTTTGCATTTTGTAGGTTCATTTTCTCCCAGGAGGCTCATCAAACTTGGCGCTTAGCAGTGCCCTTGACAGAGCAGAAGGCACTGCAAATTAGCCTTCAAAAGAAAAGCACACGCTGGGATGGCGTGACACACACAGACTCGGCCGTGATTGATTTTCCTTATAAAAAGCCAGTGTATAATATAGCCTCTCGGGTCCACTATGTGACTTCCTAACTGATGGAGTAGCAGTTACAGGATATTGGGATCCTCAAATATCCTTACAGAAGTCCGAAGAATTAGGTCTCAAATCTTCCGTTTGTTGGGGAAGGTTTTTTTCTTTTGTGTTTTTTTTATAAAATGCAATGAAATACCTCACCAATAAAAGGCCCACTGGTGGCTGTACCTTGAGCACGTACCATTTGCTGCTGCCTCGGTGGCTGTCAGAGAGGCTTAGATTTTGTGTCCTGCGTGCTTTCTGCCTCGCGCTTGTTCTGAGAGTGCAGATCACAAATGGGGATATGTTTCCAAAGCTGCACACTTCCAGGAGGAAAGGAGGGGGCCCAGGCCGGGCGTGTGGGCACCCGGGGGTGCCGCCCTCGCGGTGGGCCTGCGGTTCGGAGCACACAAACCTCTAGGGTGTCCGTCGTGGCCAGGCCACTGGCCTGATGCTCCACCTGGGGCCAGGAAACCTGCGATGCTTTTTAACCAATGTTCTTTTATGAACCGGGAATAACAATTCAGGTTGTAAGGACCAGCAGCCTTCCTGTAACTGAAGACTGCTCAGCACCCAAAAAGGTGCTAGAAGAAAGAGGCGAAAAAATGCAGTTCCTGATACAAACGTGGCTATTTTCTCCCACCGTATTTTTTAGTTAAATTACCATAGGTGGACATGGTGAAAAAGGTCAAACTGGAAGGATAGAACTTGAAAGGGGCGTCTTCCTCCTACGGCCTTCCCAGCATTTCCTTCCCAAGAGACAGAAGCCCTCGTGAGAAGGCCACTTAGGTCTCCTTCCAGAGGTAGCGCCTTGCACACTCAGCGTAAGTGTTTACACTCTGGTGTGGCCCGTACTTTTGATTGGGTGCAGATGCCCCCCCCCTCCCCCGCCTTTGTTTTCATTGACTGCGTGACGTCCCACGATGCGGATGCAGCCGCATTTCTAGCAATGCGTTCAGCCAGCCCGCTGCGGAATGTTGTTTATAGCCAACCACAGTGGCGGTGAATATCCTGTGTGTGTGTCTTGGTGTGATTTTTGTCTGGAGGGTAAACTCTCAGAAGTGGAATTGTTGGATCAAAAGGTACGTGGATTTTTTTACTTAGATATTGACAAATTAACCTTTTGAGCTGAATTTGTACTTTTAACATACTCGAGTGCTTGTTTGCTACATTTTCATCAACACTACATTAAAATTTAGTTTTTGCCCTGGTCCGTGTGGCTTAGTGGTTAGAGCGCTGGCCCACGCACTGAAGGGTTGAGGGCACGATTCCTGGTCAGGGGCATGTACCTGGGCTATGGGTTCGGGAGTGTCTCTCTCACATCGATGTTTCTCTCTAAAAAAAAAAAATCAATGGGAAAAAATATCCTCAGGTGAGGAGTAACAAAAAATTAAAGTAAAATAAAATGGACCTCTTATCTTACTCCAAAGTAAATTCCAGTACTTTTTATATTAAATGGTATGTGTCTTTCCCACTGACTTAAAATGCTACTTTCTCATTAACTGAATTGATGAATGAACTTATTTTTGTCTCTTAATTACTGGAGTTTTATGATAAAAAGATGTAAGAGCTGTTCTCCCATGACAACTGTTTTTTTGGAATTGTCCTTCATATGCTTGCCTGCTTTTCTATCACCCTTGGGAGCACTTTACTTCCAAAAAGTTTGATAGTAGCATTTTTGAGATAGCACTAAATCTAGATTAACGCAGGCAGAACTGACACTTGGCTAAAAATGTATGATTCTTGCTATCCCAGAGCAGGAACATCTAAGTTTGTTACATAAATTTTTGTTGTCATTGCTGTCACTGTGAGTGGACTTTTTTTTCCCCCAAGATGATTGTTTGAACATAGAAAAGCTCTTACTTTTCCTACATAGTTTTGAACCGTTACTGTGCTGAATACTTTTATCCAGCGGTGCTCAATCCTGAACCTGCATCAGAATCATCTAGAGGGCTTCTTCAAATGCAGACTGTGGGGCTCCACCCCTAGAGTTTGATTCAGTAGGTCTGGGAGGGAGGGACCCAAGAATTTATATTTCTAATAAAACTCCCAGGTCATGCAGATGCTTCTGGTCCTGGGACCTCACATTGAGAACCACTGCTCTTTTTTGTTTTTGTCTATGAATTCCCTGGGAGTTTGCAGGTATTATTTTTTTGGTCTGAAATCTTTATTTTGCCTTCATTTTTTTGTTTTTCTTTTTATGTTTTTATTGATTTTAGAGAAGAAAGAGAAGGAGAGTAAAATATCAATGTGAGAGAGAAACATCAGTTGTATCTGTACACGCCCCGACCGGGGATCAAACCTGAAACCTGGGTATGTGCCCGGACTGGGAATTGAACCCACGACCCTTCAGTGCATGCACAACGCTCCAACCAACTGAGCCACACTGGCCAGGGCTTGCCTTCATTTTTGGAGGATTGTTTTTGTTCTGCCTTTTGAAAGATATTTCAATATATTTTTCCCCCAACCACTTTAAAAATGTCTTTTGTGTTTTGGCTTCCAAGATTTCTATTTATTTTCCCCCTAGCGTTACTGAGATATAATTGACAGAGAACACTGAAATTTTAAGGTATTACACACTGTGTGACTGCAGGTATTATGACTGCACACCTGGAAATAAGGATACCTTCCCTACTCTTCTGACAGCTGGACCTTTTATTCCTTTGTCTTAATTATATCGGCAAATATTTTGAGAACTTTAAAATCCTTCTCATTGCTGACTTTAATGGAAATGCATCTAGCCTTTTATCATTAAGCTTGATGTTGGCTGTTTTGAGATATTTCATATATATAAACATTTTTAAGTAAAGGGAAGTATCCATTTGTGTTTGTTATTAAAGGGTTTCTGTCAAGAGTAGATGTTGACCTTTATAAAAAGTTTTCTTTTTATCAGCATCCGTGATTTTTTCAGAGCTGTTGAGTCATTAAGGAACAGGGTTCCAGATACTGAGCTGTTCTGTATTTTAGCTGTCACTTTCCCAGTGTGTTAATTCAATTGGCCCGTGTTTGGTACTTTTGTAGCAATGTGTGTAAAGGAATTGGTCTGTTGTAGTTTTCTGTTTTGTTCTGGTCAGATTTTTTGTAAATCATACTTTAGTTTTAAAGCGGTGCTGGCTTTACCAAAATAATTTAGAACTTGCCCTTTGCTGGTTGCTTTCATGCGTCAACTTGAGCTAGACTGTGGTACCCAGTTGTTTAGTCACATACCAGTCTAGATGTTTCTGTGAGAGATTTCTCAGATGGGATCAACCTTTAAATCAGTAGACTTTGAATAAATCAGATTGGATGAGGCCCACCCACATTATGAAGGCAATCAGTTGAAGGCTTAAGAGAAAAGACGGAGATTCCCTGAGAAGGAAGGAAGTCTGCCTCAGACTCCAGCTGCAGTATCAACCCTTTCCTGAGTCTCCAGCCTGTCACCTGCCCTAAGGACGTTGGATTTGCCAGCCCCAAGGATCATGTGAGCCAGTTCTTAAAACAACTCTCTCGCCCTCTCCTACCTATTGGTTGCTTCTCTAGAAAACCCTGGCTGATCACTGGGGGGTTAGAGTTGTGGCCTCATTTCATGAAAGGGGGAGTTTCATGTCTGGTTCTCCGTGGTGGTTTTTCCCTGGCTGCAGACGGAGGAATGGGACAGAGACCGCTCTGCCCTGCCATCTTTCAACTAGAAGACAGGCACGTTTTAAGAACAGTCTTTGGGACAGTGGGTAATAAGGCTCAGTGGGTAAAAAGCCCCCATTTTTGTGGAGGAGGAGATGGGACTTGAAAGGGGCCAACAAGAAGCAGAGAAATGACCAGCAGCCCCAGCCCCCCGCCTTCCATTCCTACCCGGCACCCACGCATTCTTTACAAGTGGGCTGCACCGCATTGAGCTCTAGCACAAGTGCACAGTGGTTTATAAAAATCATTGCGATTTAATAAATAGCGAGGTGTTTCTGTACAGGCTCCTCAGTCTGGCCCAGAGCCCCGAGGGCGAGAACGTGCGGATGCGAGCCTGGGCCCGCGCTTCCTGCTGGCTTCCCAGGAAGGACTGTGAGTGACCTAAAAACAGCCTCTGAAGAGGGGCCGGGGAGGGGCCGCAGTTATAAAAATATAGCTTATTTAGGGGATTTTACACTGGTCAGGGTCCACTGTACATCTTCATGATGAGTTTGGGCTTTCCGGGCTCTGGAGCAGAATTTTTCACATAGTTTGAGGAGTTCTGAGAAAATGAACACGGATGAGGCCAGTCCAGTTAAAAGCAACAAATCTGTAAAAACGTAAGGAGAGGAAAGGGTCAGAGAGCACAGGCTGTGCCCCCGCTGGCCACCGGCCCTGCTCTGTCTAGGACTCTGCCCCCAGCGTCGGGGCAGTGCCCAGCATGGAGGTGGCTGCAGGGTGCTCCCTACACCCTATTCTTTGTTATAGAGAGACAGGCAAGGGGGCCAGGAGCTGGGGACCAGGAGCCTTTGCACATGGTTCAGGGCAAGGGGCAGATTGTGGGGCAGTGGGCCTGCTAGGAACGGACGCCAGCCCCCCATCCCTCCTTAGATGCCCTTAACCATCGCTCTGGCCCCCAGGCCACCCTGAATTGTTCTAATGGGTTAATTCCTAAAGGCCCCCCATGACCCCACTGTGTCTTATTGCTCAGAACCATCCCAGCTCCCTTTTAATGATTCGTGACAAATGGTGGCCAGGCAATCACGGTGTTTCCTTCAGAGCTTGGGAGCTGGCTTCATTCCCAGTGGATGGAAACATCCATTAAAATTAGGAGGGGGTCTTTTGTCTGTTCCCACAGGGAATTCACAGGAGACCCATCTGGTCACTGCCTTTTAGATTTGGGGAAGAGCGAGCTCACATTCCCCAGTCTTGCCTCACCCCCATTTTCTGCCTGGGGGCTGCCTCACCTGCCTGCCCTGGGGTGGGGTTGGCCAATGGAAAGCTTGGGTCACAAGAAAAGGAGGCGGCGGGAAAGGGGTGTTATTTACCCCTGCTCCCTCTCAAGTCCCTGTGGTCAGTGTCTCTCTAGGCTTCCACCCCCTCAGGGCCCAACCTTCCTTCCGCTTCTTCTCACTGTCCTCACAGCTGCAGGCAAAGGAGGCCCAGCCCCCCTGGGCAGCTTCCAAAGAAAGAATGAGGGTCCGTGGGAAGCCTAGTCGAGGATGGGGGAGAGCCCCTGGGGCTCTGCACCAGGCAATGTGTGCTCAGCCCCCAGAGAGCTGGTCATTAAATCCTGTCCCTACTGGATGGCCAACTCCCTGTCTTCAGGTAAGCGGGTGTCCAGGTCACACTGGCCCCTATTAAAACCCCCCACTGCCCACAGGGGAAACTCGCTCCTTAGCTGGGGCACACAGCATGTCAGACTGAAACCAGACTGTCACTGTACCTGCTGTCTGTGCTCTGAGCCTCCTTGCCCAGCGGGCAGTGAGGGGACCGAGATGCTAAGTCCCCTCTGCCCTGGGCCATCCTCCTGCCAGAGCACCTTTTCCCTGCAGTTCCCTGGGTTGTCCATGTCCCCGCCAGTGGCCCTCCCACCCAGTGCAGTACCAGTCCGGTCCTTTGTGGATGATGGAATGGCCCCAGGTATATGATGGCCACGGTCTCTGGTAATCCCGTGCTCAGGTCCCCTCCCACTCACCGAGTGCTCCGAGGTTCTCCGTCTGGAAGACCCTCTGCAGGGGCGGGACGTAAATCACAGCCAGCTGCCCCAGGATTGACCCCAGCACCGAGTACAGGAACATGTGGTTCCGGAGGAAGCCGATCTCGAATATTAACTTGGTCTGCGGGAGAAGGGGACAGGACCCCCATCTCACACAAGGATGCCTGAGTCTGAGAGCCCCTGCGCAATTTGGGAAGCGACCATAATTCTACAGGGAAGGAAGCCGAGAGGGCCCCAGGGCAGCAGGTCTCACCTGAGAGCGACAAGTCAGGGCATTGAAGAGGTCAAAGAACACAAAACAGGTGAAGGTCATGGTTGTGGTACGTGGGGTGCTTGCCCTGTCTTCGGGGATCTGAAACACAAGTGCATGAGGTGACACAGTCCCGCCATGAACTCATCCTTCACGAGAGCCAGGGATGGAGCACCTGTAGCCGCCGCTCGTGTGCAGGCCACAGCACTCTAGCTCTACTGGGAATTGATCAAGATCTCCCATCAGTCCTGGGTCAACTGGTGTGACCCAGAAGTGTCTCCTAACCCCTCTGTCAGCACCTGGGAGAGGCCATTAGCCTTTGGAATTTCATGCTAGAGGGGGGAAACCTCGCAATGTCCCTTCCTCCAGCAGGTGACACTGCCTCCCAGGTGGTGACACCTCTACAGTTACATCCATGTGGCAGAATGTCGTTTCCTACAAGGAAGGTAGAAGAACCCTGACCCCACCAAGAACTAAGGCCTGTGGGGGCTGAATGAACAAAGCCACAGACCCCTCCCTTCTCCAGCACTACTGCTGGGACCCATCTCAGGTCTCATTCTGGCAGACATCAAAGGGGCGCGGCTGGGGCCCAGGGTGAACCCTGGTGATGAACCCTCTCTGTCCCAGGAGGCCGTCACCGTTCCTGCCTGAGCTCATCTGGACCAGAGGGTCTCATGGCCTCAGCTGTGGGGGGTTATGTTAAAACAGAGTGGGAACCTGCATTTCTCACAAGGTCCTGGGTGCTGATACCAAGTTGCGGGGACCCCATGCTGAGGATGACTGTGTCACAACAGGAAGGTCTGTGTGTCTCCCTCCACCAGGCTGAGGACATGGGCTGGACAAAGGCCACTTTCTGTGGTGTGATGGGGAAGATTTGGGGAAAAAGGAAAGCTGTTCCTCCTAGGGCAGAGTGGTGGGGGTCCCATGTCCCATCCCCCTTCCTGGACATCGCCAATTGGGGGTTAAAGGTTGCCTAAGTCACCTGCCTAATCTCCATCTGGATCACTGGATGGCTTGGGAAGCGGCTGCCAGAACCTGCAGGCCACAAAACTACCCCTAATAAGCCCCAATAAGATCCTGCCAACCATCACCTCGGGGAGACAGTTTCTTTTAGTAGATTTCAGATTGTTTCCTGGCGACAACAGAAAAGAGGAGAGGCATGTGTCCCGCTTAGAAAATCTGAATGTTTTACTCTGCGCCTGAGGCCTCACATCCCTCTCTTAGTTTCCCCCACTCCTCCCCAACGCTGCCCCGATGTTTACGCTTGTCTCCTCCCCCTCCCCGCCAGCAGGAACCGTCTACCTTGCTTCCCACATGCCCAGCCCCACATCAGCCACCACCCAGGCCCTGAATAAGCAGAGCCAGTGAGGACTTTCCTCACCTCTTTCCAGAAGATGAAGAGGGTCCCACTGATGATGACAGAAGCCGACAGGAGGATCTTCAGGATGAGTGCTCTGCTGAGGATCATGTCCTTGACGTTCCTTGGCGGCTGCCGGAGAGTGTCTTTGTCCACCGGCTCTACCCCCAAGCTGCTCGGAACACAATGGGAAACTTTGGAATGAACCACCGAAAAAGGGTAGTTTCTAAAAGGCATGAAGCAGTTAGACAGGAAGCCTGAGGCAGAGAAGTGCTCAAGTCACCATCAAAGGTACAGCCAGGACAAGGTGTTCCCAGTCTCATGGGGACCTCCATGTCCTTGCTGGAAGCCTGCCCTTCCCATCTTCTGACCCCTCCCTAACTACCTAGCTCCTTGGCTCTTTCTGGGGAGCCCCTCACAACCTGGACCTGAAGGGCAGCCTGCCGACCTCCATCTGGACACCCCCTCCCACCTTGATCTTGGACCCACACTTAGTCATTCCCCTGCTCAATTTCCATCACCACGAGGAGACCCACCCAAAGCTGGGCCTGGCCTGATCCCAGCTGGCCAGGAGAAAGAAGACCCAGGCCCTGCCCACCACAGAGCTCCCCATCGACTGAGGGACACCCGCCTTCAGCCAATGCTGAAACAGTGGTAGGTGATGTGCGGACACTGAGGAGGAGGCAGGCTGCCTGAGGTCCCACTGTGTGCAGATATGGCTGAGGTCCTGGCCCTATGCTCAGGCAGAGCATGTAGAAGAGGGAGCCCTTACTTTGGGCATGGGAGGGGACGACCAAGTACAACCTTCTTTCCCTTGTTAATTATAGTAACAAGAAATCAGCTGCATCTGAAACACCTATGTGCTCAAGCATAGTGAAGTGCCCTGTTTGCTTGGGTCTTCCTGACTCCAAAGCCCATTCTTCCTCCTGCGTCATTCAGCTAGCCTAACTCCCTGAGAAGTTAGGCTATCATTCAGTCAATAATTTCCTGAGCTCCTGCTATACACCAAGCACCACTGTAGGAGCTGGGGAACAAAACAAAAGCCTTGCCTCCATGAAGCTGACATTCTAAAGGGGAGATGGATTATATATAACCAGATAAGCAAAGAAATACATATTTTCCTGTCTAGGGGAAAATAAAGCAGGGTAAGGTGACTAAGAGTGAGGAGGCTGCTGTTAAGAATAATCAGGGAGGACTTCTCGAAGGCGGTAACTTGAAGGCTGGCTCAGGGAGAGCATTCCAGGTAGGAGGCGCAGACTGTTCTATCATCCCCTGCCCTGCCTGCCTGCCTAGGTGCTTTCCCCTATGCCCAGTGCACCACATTTATGTTTTCTAGGGTTCCTTATGGCCGGTGACCACCTCTAGCCATGGGCCCCTGTACAGATCAGGGGTGCAGTCAGCAGAGGCGGGCAGAAGCCGTGTGGTCCCAGCCATCTTGGCCTCACCTTTGTGCTGGCGGCCCGTCCATGATGATGTTGATCCACAGGATCTGCATGGCGTTGAGGGGATTGGGCAGGTTGCACATGGTGGACAGAGTGATGAGGCTCAAGGCCGAGATGCTCCTGCGGGGGGCAAGCGGCAGAAGAGGTTACTGCCAATAGCTGCTGGCCAGATGCAGACGCAGCACTTGATGGTGCTGGGAGCTGCTGGCCTCGACTTACGTGCTCAGCTGAAATCGGACAAAGTTTTTGATGTTATGGAAAATCCCCTTGCCTTCCTCCACTGCATTCCTGCAAGAGAGGAGAAAACATTTATTCACAAAGGGCCTGGTGCAAAGGTTCGGCCAGCTCTATCGGCTGCTAACTGGGTGCTGCCTGCCACTAACCCCAGGTGGCCCCCATGACCCTGCTTTAAGTGGTGTCTGTGCCTGGGGACACCTTGTATCTACAGCACAGTGGATCCTAGGGGGAAGCTGGTTAAACCACACATTTTTGCCATGAAAAAAACCTAAAGAGCGACTTACATGATGGCTGAGAAGTCATCGTCCACCAGGATCATGTTGGCAGCCTCTTTGCTGACATCTGTCCCTGTCTGCCCCATGGCGATTCCAATGTCCGCTGCCTTCAGGGCCACCGCGTCGTTCACCCCATCCCCCGTCATGGCCACGATCGCCCCTGACTCCTGCAAAGCCTTTGGAAAGAGGAGGCAAGTGGAGGCAGGCTGCCTGAGGCCCTTCCTTTCCTCTAGATGCTCTGCCTCTCGCACTGTGTGGCTGACAGCAGAGACCCTACTCTGGAAGGTACTGCAGTCAGCTGGCCGGAGTCTGAATCCCAGCTCCATCTGCACTACTTGGGGGAACTGGGCAAGCCTTGAAACTCTCGATCTGTTTTTCCATCTGCAAAATGGGACCAACAGCCCCTTCTTCCCAGGGCCGTGGTGAGGCCTAAACTAAGATCATGGATGTGACAGTGCCTAGCAATAGTAAACGCTCAGATGTGCTATCCATCACCATTAACAAATAATAAACTTGTTCCCTGCAGCCATGCAGGGTCCAACATTTTCTTTGAGGAATAACTTGCATAGAGATTTACTCTGTAAATGAAAACCCCCAAAAATGACATAAAAGAAATACGACTACCAATAGAGTTAAAGAGCAAATTTTCAAAGTATACATGTGTGGGAAACCACGTTTGCAGGACTCTCATTCCAGCACTTTAATTTTTTGATGTACAATCTGAAAATCAGATCCACTCTTTGGCACCTGCTGTGGGCTGGGAACTATGCCAAGAGCTTCACAGGCCTGGCCCGCCTCTAACCCTCTCGCCAACCTTTTGAATTAGCTGATGTCATTCACCTTAATCCCCACTTGACAGACAAGAAGACTAAGGCCTGGAGTTACTAACGAGAAGATGCCAAAGAGCACTCGACTAACAATAGCTGGCCTCTAATCTTTTCCTTTGCATTACCCAAGAGAAAGCCACGGCTTGCAGATGACCAAGGCTCCTGCCAGCTGGGGCCCGGCCCATATCCTGCCGAGCGGAGCCACTGCTGCCGCCCTGGACTGTAGCCTGAAGGACAAGTGAGGCAGAACCTGTCCCCACACACAGCTTACCTTTATGATTTTGAGTTTGTGCTTCGGGCTGGTCCTGAAGAAGACAGATACCTGGATACGGAGGCATGAAAGAGCAGAGTCCATGAATGTGAAGCTGGAAACAGCCCCCTCCACCGCTTCCCGGTGAGCCCCTGGGAGGACCCCACCTTCCTGGCGTGGTCAGCCAGCTTGCTCTGCTCCATACTTTCCACCTCCTCCCCGGACATGGCGCTCAGCTTCCCGTTGCACAGGCCAATGTTCCTTCCTGGTAGGAGGGAGAAGCCATCCTGAGAGCTTGCTCCGAGGCCTGCAACTGTGGTCCCTATCCCCACCCCCACCCCGCCCACCTGCCATCAGCCCCTGCCCTGGCCGCAGAATAACAATAAAACCATGGTCGCTACCATTTACTGAGCACCTGCTATGTTACATGATCTAATTCTCTCTGCAGAATTGACCTCCAATAAGGCCGCCTTGTCCCCCACTTCCACGATCAGGGAACTGAGAGGGAAGTAACTTCCCCAAGGTCACAGAGCTGGTCAGTGGTAACACTGGGACCTGACAGGGTTCCGTCTGGTTCCACAGTGCCAGGCTGCCTCAAGACGGGGGCAAGGAAACCAGGTGTGACAACCCTCACAGCAATGCGTAGAGTAGTGGGAACAGGGCTGCTAGCTAGCCCTCTTCTGATAAAGAGCCTGAGGGCCAGAGTGGTTCAGTGAGTGGCCCAGGGTACACAGCTGATGGCAGAAGCCAGACTGGAACTATACACTGGGATGGATGCTGTCGGTGAAGACGAAGTGAGATCATGGATGAAAAGCCCTGGCACATAGTAGGTTCTCACTATACGTGAGGTCTTTTCCCCTTTTGGAGAATCTGCCAACATTTGAGGGACAACAGCTTTTGAAGGTGGGAAGCTGGTGCGTGAATCTCAGATTCTTTCCTAAGCACCGAGGAGGTGAGCGCTCCTGACCAGGTCTGTCGAGGATTAACCAGTGGCAGCGACCCCACTCTAAAGGACGGCGGGTCCTTTCTTCCCCACCCTCCACCCCCTTCCCCTTCCCCATTACCTATCGCCAAGGCCGTCTCCAGGGCATCCCCCGTTATCATTTTCACGGACACGCCAGACTCGCAGAGAACCTGCACCGCTTCCTTCACGCCAGCCCTCGGGGGATCGATGATTCCAACGAGGCCCAGAAATGTCAGCTGTCCCAGCTCGGGCCCAGAAGCCATGGCCAGCACTGCAGAGACACCAGGCCCATAGAAGTGTCACTGGGGGCGAAGAAGGGACCGATTTTATCTGCAGTCAGCCCTGGCCTCCACCATGTCGCAGTTCCTCCTGTCTGTGAGGGGCATGGGCACTGAGCTCCCGGACTACCAAAGGGGAGGTGACGGTCGGTGCAGGGCGGCGGGTCTCACCCCACATACAGAGAGATGCTCGAGGCAGCGTCCCTGGCTGAAAACAAGACCTCTGTCCGTTGGTGGTATAAACCCCAGCCCCACCCCAGCAAGAGTGGCCATGAGAAAGTCTGCGAGATGGCCTACGACGGGACATTTCTGACAGTTCCCCTGGTCTTTCATTTGCTCTGCTCTCATTTTGTCACCTCCAGCAGAGTGGGGATAGCAGCTACCAAAGGTTAAGAAAAATGTGCGGGAGGGGAACACGGGTGAGGGGACTCTGTTTCAGTGGCCCAGAAGCCAGGCCCAGCTCCTGGGGGCGAGTGCTCCGAGAGGGGGTGGCACGAGAGCTGGCCTTTGTCACCTTACTGATAACGGAGAAGGGCTGTGGCCCAGAAGCCTCCAACTGAGCCTCCCTAAGTCAGGTGCCATGTGCCCGTGACACGGGATATTCCTCCCTTCCCCAAGGCTGACATGTCCTCACCTGTACACTGTCAGCGAGCTGCTAACAATGTGTAATTTGTGTTCCTGAAGGGGAAAACCAAGGCCGCGGAAACCAATCTGGCAAGCCCGATGCGCTCATTTCCCCCAGAGGGTTTTTAAACACTTCCTCTGAAAACAGGCTGATAAATGATAAAGCTCAGCCCCTCGGGGAAGGCACCTGCGCTGCTGCAGAAAATTGGAAATGGCCAAGGAGTGAATGCTTTGATTGAAAAGAGCTCTAGGTTTTCCTGATAGTAAGCGCTGAGCAAGAAGACCGATCAGGAAAATCAGTATTTCTGGGGTGTCCCGTCCACCTGTCTTAGAAGACTCAGGAGGCAGGGTTCCCCCTCTTCTCACACACGAGCTGCACCCGGATCCACGGGTGTCCCTTGGTGGGTAGGGCTCCCCATAAGTTCCACACTTGCTTTCCTTTCATTGGCACACTGCCCGGCTGCCCTTCTGACCATGGCCTACGGACTGGGACCCTGCATTAGTGAGCTTGACAAGTCAGCGTCACGTGCAAACTGAAAGCCCGGGGCTGGGGCCATAGGCACTGACCCCGCAGGCCAAGGGACCCCATTTTCTTCTCTTCCTGCTGGCAGAAGGCTCTCTGTTGGGGTGTCAGTGGCAGGGGGATGCCCCCGTTGTTGTACATAGTACAGTAACGAATCACTTCTTCAAAGGCCCCCTTCATGAAGTAAATGTCTTCCTGCTCCTAGAAAAAGACAAAAGGGGAAAAAAAATCTATCACTGGGTGCTTCAGCCCTCGGTGACTGTCACCTCATCCACAGAGAGATGTTCGCGGCAAGGTGACTTATAGCGGACTGTCAGCTTTCTTCAGGATGGGACAGGTTAGGTGAGTCACAGGGAACCCACGCGATGGAATACTACACGGCCCGTAAAAGGAACGGGGCTGACCTGCAACCCCCGCCACACCGCCCTACATTAAGCCGCCTTGTCAGTGTCACTCAGGGCACACAGTATGCTTCACTAACGGGTCAGTGTTACGTGTTAGGTGTGCGACTGACTGCGCGATGTCTGGTCTAGAACACTCTATCCCAGGCCGTTCAGGGGAGTTACCTGGGGTGAGGGATGGGGAGGGAGAGAAGAGGGGCCAGATTATAAAGCGCTTCCATTTTTAAAGTCACATTTCCATAATTTTTTAAATCCTTGCCCAAGGACATGCTTATTGATCTTAGAGAGAGAGGAAGGGGGGGGGGAGAGAGAGAGAAACATCGATCAGTGTGCTTCCTGTAGGCATCCCAACCGGGGATCAAACCTGCAACTTTTGGGGATACAGGATGATGCTCCAACAAACTGAACCACCCTGCCAGGGCCCATAATTTTTTTGATGAAAATATAATCACCTTTGGGGGAAGATTTGAAGGTATTAAGAATTTTTTAAAAATCCACAACCCCTTTTAAGCACCCAGAATTTACATGCCCATCTATCTACTCGTGGCAAAGACCTGGAATGAGCTGACTGAGCAGCCGCCTGCCCTGCATGAGATATCTCATCACAGACAAGATGTGATAGATTCTAGAATGAGTGGGAGAGAAGGGGGAGGTTGGAAGAAAAGGTGGAAGGCAATAAAAAACTTTTTTTCATTGTAGAAAATATGAATAGCTACAGAAAATTAAACAACACAGGTAGCCATGACTAGTTCGTGACATATTCCTTGAGTTGCTTCCCACGTGCACACACATGTGTCTATGCACGTGTGTGTACCTGCGAGCTCACTGTTCACAGCACTGTGGTGGGCCCTCTTCAGGAATGAAGAATCGGTCCCTCACTGTGACAGTTAAATAAGCTCATATGTGTAAAGAATTGAGCACAGGGATGTGAGGGAAGGACCCGAAGTTAGCAATGGGGTGTTATCAGTAGAAGCATATGGTCGCTCCAGTAGTAATTACTCAGTAGCTGTATCACAGGCCAGTGAGTCTCGCCTTGAGCATGCATCAGAATCCCCAGCAAACACAGATTCCTGGGGTGGAGCCTGAGAACCTGCATGTCTAACAACCTCCCAGGCAACGCTGATGGGCTGGTGCTGGAACCCCCTGTGGAGAACCAGTGATTCAGATAAAAATCTAAGATCCAAGATAGTCAAAGATTCAATTGCTACCCACTGTATTTTCATGTATCTGGAACCCTACAGAAGCAGCTGGAAACTTTAAACTCTCCTCCCTGATGTCTGCATTTGCTTGATTTGGGGGGGACACGGTGGAAAGGGGCCAAGAAGCACTCACCTCATTCTTGGGGCTGCATTTCACTGCCATCCACTTCTGCTCCGAACTGAACGGGAGCTCTTTTTTTCTCACGTAGGAATCTTTAATATCACTCAAGTCCATCTAGGATAATAAAATGGGAAGCTTTCAGTGAATCATCCTAAAGCAATTTCTATGCAAAGAGCAGTCCATTTAAATTATTCACTATTCAAACCCTCTCAGGGAGATGAGAAATCCAAAGGTTTAGCTCACAGAGAGGGGCCATTTGCTTTCAAATGTCCCAACCAGGAAAAAAAAAAAGCCTTTTTTCTCTGGTCCCAGGGGCAGAAACACATGGTCTTTGAAATAGCTTCTAGCTGAGACCTGCTCAGAAACACTAGCCTGTGGGGTCCTGTCAGAAGAAATGTTTCAGACTTGGGGATGTAGCAATTTCCCAAAAAGGAACCCCTGGGTGAGCAGGGTGGCCTGTTGTCACAGTCTGGGGTCCTTGCCAGACCTGACATTTGTTGGCTCTTTGATAGTTTTGGGGGGCCAGCTAGTCTGAGCCTCAGTTTCCCCAACTGACCACCATTCCTAACCTGTGCATCCCATTGCCCCATAAGAGGTGAAAACGGGTCCTTATGGGCAGGCAAAAAAATCCACTTTCCTATATAAAGCCCAGATATGCATACAGTACACAAACAGATATACAATATATCTGTGGTATTAAAATTCCACGGAAGGAGTGATCAGGAAAAAAAAATGTCTAAAAAGGCTCCTTAGGAGGACGTTATGGGTTGCACTGTCCCTCCAAAAGATGTGTTGAAGCCCTAACCCCGGTCCTGTGAACGGGCCCTTTGGAGATGCAATCACGCAATCACGGTAACCCTGCCAACAACTTCAGCTTGGACTTGTAGTCCCCAGGCTGAGAGAGAATCAATGTCTGTTGCTTTTAAGCGCACAGTTTATGGTACTTGGTTATGGCAACTCGAGGAAAGGAACAGGAGCGGCACCATGCCCAATACACGGGAAGCCCTTAAAACACGTCAGCTGTTAATGATTTTACTTTAAAAGGCATATTCTAAAATCCCAAAGCAGGACCCCCACGTCGTTTGGACTCATGAAGGAGTAAAACCCTAACATGTAAAGGAAAGAGGGGTCTGGAACCTCTGCCCTCTCTGCGCTGCATGGGGTTTGGCAGGGGGAGCAGGGCAGGGACTCCAGCCCCGGGTTTCGCTCCTGCTGTGCCAGCCGGGCCAGCTGTCCCTTCCCTGCAGGGCAGTGGGGGTGGCCCTCACTGTTTTAGAGGGGGCAGTAAGTTCCATTTGGTATTACTGACACTCCGGAGAGAATTTTCTTCTGTGAGCGAAAGGAAAAGAATGTGGCGTAGCAATGCCTTAAGGCGCCTTGTTTACCTTCACAGGGATATGCTGAAAGGGAGGCCCCTCTCCCCACTCATCGCCCACCCAGCACTGGCCCCTGGAACACCCTGTTCTGCGCTGTGACATGGGTGAGAGGCAGAAATGAGGGGACCTGGTCTCGTGCTGGGGAGGGACAGGCGAATGGACGGGCACAGGACAGTGCGATGGGACAGCTCAGGGTGCCCGGGTGAGCGGAGGCGTCCACAGAGGTGGGAATGGCAGTGAACTTGAAGGGAACGCCTGAGGTGGCCGTGAGAGGAAGGGTCATAGCATAGGAGGCAGCAGTCGGGAGCAGAGTGGCTGGGAAGGAGTGAGAGGGTCCACTCCCACGGGATGAGCACCCGTGGGTGGGTGTCTACCTCGACAGAGGGATCTGATCGGACCTCTTCTGTTATTTGTCCCCCGTGCAGAGCAGAGAGGCCCGCCCGCCAGCCATCCCTTCATCACTGAGCAGCTGCTCCGCGCCGGCCCCGGGCAGAGTGGGCGGCATTTCTGCCCAGTCACAGAGCTCAGGGGCTAACTGCTGAGCCCTGGAACCGACGACTGTACTGAAAGGAAATAAAACATTTCCCACCTTCATTGCCAGGGCGATCAAGGCACCTTCTGTGGGCTGTCCCATCACGGTGTTTTTCCTGATGATAGCGTTGTTGGCGACACAGCCTGCCTGAAAGGGGGGATTTCTGAATGCCTTTAGTTAGTATTCGGAGCTGGCCCCCTCGGGGTCCTGGGCTCACTCAGAAACGTGAAAAAGTCATACACTGAAGACCTGCCCCATTTTTTGGAGCTGGGCTGGGATAGGGGTGAGAGACAAAATTTACTTTTCAAAATGAACACAGTGACTATTTACTGACTCTGCTGAATGTCAGTTGTCTTAAAGCCTTTGGAAGGAAATGCAGTGGGAGGGCAGGCAGACTGGTGGTGACAAGTGTGGGTAATGGCGAGTGACCAATACTGAGTGTGGGGTTTCTGTTCAGGGTGACCAAGTATCCTGGAATTAGATAGTGGTGATGGCTGCGCAAATTTGTAAATATCCTAAAAACCACTGAACTGTATACTTTAAAGAGGTGAATTCTGTGGTATATAAATTATATCTCAATTAAAAATAGTGATTAAAAAAAAAACCCCACACACAGGAGCATGGGGTGAGTCCCAGCTTCCTTCCCCCACTGGCTGAGTGATCTTGGGCCCTCCCATCACCTCTGAGCCCATTTGTTAATCTGCACAATATTAAGGTAATAGGATGGGCCTCGCAAGGTTGCTGTGATAATTAAGTGGCCCTGGAGGTGGGACCTGTGAGGAGTGACACAGCGAATGTCACGAAGGAAGACGGCTGGGTTCAGGCTTCGCAGAGGGCGCTGCCCCGTGGGAGGACCCGTGAGCTCTGCTACAAGTATCGACACAACCAGCAGGCAACGCTCACCACATGCAGGCAGCGAGGAGCACACAGGGCTCTCTTTCTTCTCTTACCTCTGATGTTCCCATCTGTTGCCGGGGCCACTGGGACAACATGACTCCTGGGGGTGGCCCCGCTGTCACCAAGAACCAGCTGGTCCAGTAGCTGTGTCTCTTTTCAGAGAGAATCCCCATCAGCTTGTTTCAAATGCATATTTCTCCCATGGTGCTTTTGACACTTACCTCCACCAATTTCCCCACGGAGACGTTGGAAAACTCCTTAATGACTTCCTTGGACGGTAAAAGACAGACCTCCCCTTGGCCATTATATCCAACTCCGCTGACCTGCAGGGCAAGGGACAGGAAGGATGTCACCAAGTGTCAAAAATATGCTCCCCCGGTTGACTCATAATATCTTTTCTGGGGACAAAATCCTAGCCACATACTAGGCCTCAAGCATGAAGACGATCCCCGCAGGACCGTGGATTAATCAGAATGTCTCACTAACTGCCACGTGTCGGTAAATTGCGATAATTTTGCTCAGTGGGACATTCTGCAGCCAGTAAAAATCTGGGTGAGAAAACTAAGTGACAGGACAGGAGAGTGCAGATGTTCCAGAACAGACGTAAGCAAACCTTTTCTTACAGAGCCAGAGAGCAGATATTTTAGCCCCTGCAGCCCATGCGACGGCTCAGCTTTGCTGTTGGGGCCTGAAAGGAGCCATTGACAACATATAGACAAAAGGGTGTGGCAGGGTGCCACCAAAACCTTATTTACAGAAGCAGGCTGTCACTGCTGACCCCTTTGGTGTGGAAGGTTTTGTGAAAAAAGCCGCAAGATACAAAACTGCACATTCAGGGAGCTTATAACTGTGCCGATGCACAGGAGAGACTCACAACTACAAAGGGACGAATCAAGGTGACTTTACCATGGGAGGTTATGGATAATGGTCTTCTAGCTTTTAAATTTTATACTGTGCTTATTATTGAAGATAATAAAAAATAAAGATGGCAACCTTAATCAGTCATGTTCCTTGCAGCTATTGGTAACGAGGAATTTGCACCATGTCACCCGTATTTGTTTTCTCCCTACTGTTTTCTAGAAAATTCCCTGTGCTCCCTCTGGGAATTCCGCAAAGGGTCTGGCAGGGCACACCACTGTCTTGAACCTTGCGAGTTCACAGCACTCACCTTGGCATGGAGCCCATCAGACGTTACGAGTTGGCTGACGGTCATTTCATTGGCGGTCAGAGTCCCCGTCTTATCGGAACAGATAACATTGCAGCAACCTGGCACAGGGAGACACCCGAGTGTATAGGAAAAAGCGGCCATCGCACCAGCGCTCAGGCTTATGAAATACCCAGGTTGAACGAACATGGCACCAAGACATCCATTCAAGACAATTTATAAGAATCCAACCAGCTGGAGTCCCTCACCTAAAGTCTCCACGATCGGCAGCTTCTTCACAATGACCTGCTTCTTGGCCATCCGCAGCACTCCCAGGACCAGCGTAACCATGACCACGATGGGCAGGCCCTCTGGAATGGCGGCCACAGCCAGGCTGGATTGAAAGGCCAGACGGGTCACCTTTAACATGCACTTGAAAATGATGTGAATTCCAACTGGGATTGGCAACACTTTTACCTGGTGAAGCTTGCCTCTAGTGTCCCCAAAGTCCCTGTGCTATTCTCTGTTCCCCATTCCATGCTGCACCTGCCTCTTTCTTCAACATCCATTGCTCTGAGCACCTTACCCCCCAAAACCCCAGCTTTTGGGAAGGGGTCTCATCTATCAGACATCCACACTTTAGTGTGAATTAGCCTGCCAGTTGTTTTGCCTCTTTACATGCTTTTGCATTAAATTGCTCTCATTTATTAAAGAGAAAAGTCTCTGGGCCCTAGAAAAGGAATTTCCAGAATCAGGCAATTAGTAGGAAGTGGAATTTTTTGGTTCAGAGCATCTTCCCTTAAATTTCACTTTTCACTGGTCTAATGGTTTAGACACTTCTGGTAAGGAAGCCAGACAGAAAATTAAAATTGAGGGAGGCAAAGTGACCCAGCTATGCCTTTAGCAGATCTGTTTGGGGTATCTGCTCGCTTCTTTATCATCCCTCCAGCTCTTTCTGTATCGTGCGACCTGGCTCTCCCATAGCCATGGCTGAATGGATTAGAGGAGAGCATGTGATCCAGGCTGAACCAATGAGCTTCTCGTTTTTGGGAACCTGAACTGGGATTGAGAGCATGGATCTCCTTCCTGAGGGCAGTATGTCAACATGTGTTAGGCTGTTAAGAAGGGGCTCTTTTGGCCTCAGTTTGGCTCCAGAACATCAGGGCTGACTGCTCCCCCATCCCACATTCGTGGGCAGGCCTGGCCGAGGGCAGAAGGCTGGTTAATGACCAGCTGACTCAGGCCGATGGGGGAGGCTGGAAATGAGCGAGTGATAGGCTGCTTTTGTGCAGAGCTGGGCAGTGAGTGTCACCATGCCACACCCACCATGGTTCACCGTCTGCACTGGAACCTCCAGCAGAGTCCTGCAGGCCTTCGGCAAATTTTTGCTGAGTGAACAAACACCCAAGTGAATACATTCCAGGTGTCTAGGCCCACACTGGCTTGGCACATAGTGAGTGCTCTACATGGGCTGGTTAATAATCGGAAAGCCTAGCTGAGGAGGCCCATTCAACCAAAGTCACACACAGCGAACAGGTTTCATCCCATCTAAGACAATGCTGCTTGCGAAGGACAAGTAGCATTGTGCCCCTAAGAAAGGAAAAAATATTGCCAATTAATCAGCAGCACGGTGCTTTATCACGCCACTTATAAGTCTGACTTCAGAGAAGTGAAAATGTGAAAAAGCACGTCTTAGAACCAAAGAAACGCAGTACATGATGGTGGCCTTTTACGAAGGGACGATGGAGCCTTTGGTTATATAAACCAAGGTGCCTGGATTTGGTCAGGGGACTGTGCCCGGTTTCTATGGCGATGGCGAGATGGCTTCCTTGGTTCTCTGGCACAGGCTGACGAGGCTAACTAAGCAAACATTTGCGAGGGTTATGAGGGGGCATTTTCCCCCATATGGCGTGGGGAGGGTGATTTTTGTACCAGGAAGCTTTCATAATAAAAAAACGAATCTACAAAGTAATAAAGATTAGAGTAACCAGGAAAAGCAAGTATATCTCGGATCACCTTGAGTGTCTCTCAGAGCAGGGGAAATTAGGATACAGTGTTTAAAAGAGTGACTCTCATTTTATTTTGGAGAATCTCTTCCTCACTGGATATTCTGATGGGGCTTGGACGTCTGTCTCATTATAGGACTTGTGTGTTTTTTTAATGGAAAAGGTGGACTTTATTATTTTTTATTATTTTTTAAATCCTCATCTGAGGATATTGTTTCCATTGCTTTTCAGAGAGAGTGGAAGAGAGAGAGGGAGGGAGGGAGAGAGAAATACCGATGTGAGAGACATGCATCGATTGGTTGCCTCCCGCATGCACCTCAACTGGGGATCAAGCCTGCAAATGAGGTATGAGCCCTTGGCTGGAATCAAACCGGGACCCTTTAGTCCAAGGGCCAATGATGCTCTAACCACTGAGCAAAACCATCCATGGCCTGGACTTTATATTTTGGTTTGGAATCAGTTTCAGATGGAGTTTTCCAAATGTCTGCCATTTGTATTTTGCTTCTATGATTTTATCACACCTGCGTACCTCCTGGATCCTAACTATATAGTATCCTTAAAACCAACTCTTTTTTTATCTTAAGGTTTTTAAATTTTTTTTCATGCCCCCAGGATTTGGTATTAACGAGATTTGGTTTGTTGAAGGAATGCCCAAGTGTCTAAAACCAAAGACTTTTCCAGTTTCCATTGATTCAAAAAAAACAGTTATTGAATACTTGTAGTAGGACACACACACCTGCCCACATGTTGATTTTGCTAGCCTGCCCCTCAATTGGTGCACACAGTGCACTGCAACTAAAATCCAGGGCCTTTGGCATTTTAAAGACCTGCATTTAAGTCCATTCTGTTGCTAATTGTCAGGTAATGGTGTCCCTTCATTTATACACAGACAAGCTTGACCATGTACCAGAGACATGTACACCCAACTCTTAAAGCAAGGTCCTCCTGCCCACACTGGTTAGCTCTGGGGAAGCAGCACCCTGTGACCTCGTGTCCCAGCACAGACAGGGTGCCTCGTCCACTGTGAGGTGCGTTACTGTAATTTACTGTAATGATAGCTACACACTAATGTTTGCAAACAATGGCTTTTTTATATAAACTAGAAAGGCTCAGGGAGCTTTGCAATAACAACATTCCTAATTATCTGCTCTATGCTGTCTTTTGTTGCCTTTTTTGACATATAATTCACATACCATAAAATTCACCCCTTTCAAGTATATAATTTAGTGGTTTTTAGTATATTCAGAGTTGTGCAATCATCACCAAAATCGAGGTTAGAACGTTTCCATCACCTCCGAAAGAGGCCCCGTAACTGTTAGCAGCCACTCCCCAGCCCAGCCTTGGAAACACAGTCTAATTTCTGTGTCTATGGAGCTGCCTATTTCGGACATTTCATATAAATGAAATTATACAGTACGTGGCCGTTCGTGTCTGGTTTCCTTCGCTTAGCATCATGTTTCCTAGGGCCTCCCATGCTGTAGCGGGTGTCAGTGCTTTGTTTCTTTTTGTGGCTGAATAATATTCCACTGGATGATTTTTATCCATTCATTAGTCGATGGGCATCTAAGCTTGTTTACAACATGGGTTTGATGTCCGAAGTGTATATTTTTATTCACAGACATTAAAAGAATTTCCCACGTATCACCTAAAGCGTCTTGCAGACACAACAGCATGGGGTCACCCTCCGGAAACCACGGGGCTTAACATGAGCCTAGAAACGTGTTGGCTTTTCTGTGTCCCAGAAGTGTCACCAGCTGCCCTTCTGCTGGGACATACCCAGTTAGTGACCATCCCTGGCACTGGGCCTCCCTTGCCTTGGCAAGCAGCCGTGGAAAAGCTGGGGTGACTCAAGCCACTAAGCCAGCTCCCTGCTCATCTCCGCATTGTCCCCCAGAACCCGGGGGCGTGACTGTTGCTTGTTGGAATCACCATGTGGAGGAAAGGCAGGTTCCTTGGGCTTAAAGTCAAGGGCCATGATTCCCAGCCCTGCCATCAGCTGTGTGGCCTCAGTGACATGTCCTCTATTCTCTCCCATAGCTTCCTCTCTAAAAGAAGGCCCTAGACCACTTGTCAAAGGAGTAATAGGAGCAGCCACACGCCGTGAGCTCCGGATTGTTGCAGGAGCCTGCAGAGGCTCTCATCCCATCCTCGCCATGGCCCCAGGAGGGGCTGTCTCATCACTCCCACTTTACAGAGGAGAAAACTGAGGCACAAAAAGTGCAGAAGTGCCCTGGCTAGTGTGGTTCACTGGTTAGGGTGCAGGCCCACACACCAAGGAGTCACGGGTTCGATTCCCTGTCAAGGGCACATACCTGGTTTGCAGGCTCGATCCCCCGCCCCGGTTGGGGCACATGCAGTTGGCAACCAATCAATGTGTCTCTCTCACATTGATGTTTCTCTAGCCCCCCCCCCCCCACCTCCCTCCCACTCTCTCTAAAGATCAATGGAGAAAGTATCCTCTGGTGAGGATTAATAACAACAATGAAAAAAGTGCAGAAGTTTGCCTAAGGTCACACAGCTAGCGAGTGGTAAAGCCAGAATTTAACCCTAGGCAGGCTGGCTCTGGAGTCCACACCATTAGCCAGAAAGATCCAAACCCAGGGGCAAAAAAGTGACATGAATGGAAACTCCAGATCGTATGCTGTCATTTGTTTTGCAAGCTGTGCCCGGGCACCCCCACCTGTCAGACAGTGTGCTATTGGGAGACTGTGGCCTGGGGTGAGGAGAATGCATCTTCCCACACTGTTCCTGCTCCCCAAGCTCCCCGCCTTACCTGACCCCAATCGTGAACATGCTGAGCAGGTGCTTCCCTTGCAGCCAGCCAGTGAGAATGATTACGCCTGGGGGAGACACCAAAAACACAAAGTGTGTACACACACACGCACTCTATCCAACATTTGAAGGCAAGGCGGCCTTTCAAAATCATTTCCTTAAAGAGTTCACAGGAGTCTAGACACAGGGCAATGATTAATAACCTCAAGGACTTGTAACCACTTCTTCCATTTTAAGATACCCTCATACCTACAAAAAAGAATGGTTTTACTTTTCTTAGGAAAGGATCAAGCCAGTTCAAGTAAACTCCCCCCAAAGGTGTCTGGTGTGGCAGACGATGCTGCTTTCATGATGGGCAGATGGGCCACTATTTCCTGAATTTTTTTATCTTGCCATGTTCGTGATGAAATACATTCCCTTCTCCATTCTCTCCTGTGTCAACTGCTGACACAATGTCTACTAAACACCAGGCCCTGTGCTAGGCTCAGGACACATGGAGACTGTCAGAGATGGGCCCCTGAGGCTGAGAAATGGCATGAGCCATGCTTGGGACTCATGGAAGTTCATGAGGTGTGCGGCAATGGGGAAAAGTTCCAGGGCCACTAGGGGTGGCCTCAGTTTGCTCATCTATAAAGTGGGGATAATGACCATGCCTTCCTTGAGGAGTTGTTTCAGGATTTGAGACATGCCAACGCATCTGAAGTGCTCAGCAGAGCGCCTGGCCCGCAGTGAATGCCCACAGTTAACTGTTGCTGCAACTGCATGGGAAGTGGTGGGAGGAAAGTGGGAAGGTGAGTGGGATTCCTGTTGACACTGCACGATTTGCTAAAGAACATCAGCTTTGTTTCGCAGGAACAGGGAGCCAGGACCAGTTATGTGCTAGATAGTAGTAGTAGTGGTGGGGGTGGGGTGGGGGTGTGCATGTGTGTGTAAGGGGTCATGAGTTCTAATTTGTTAGGGGTGGGGGTTTTTCCATACTATACTTAGCTACAGAACTCAGTAGTCAAATGAAATCTTAGCTGGAACCCGAATGAACTCAGATGTAAAAGATTGTAGGGTAGAAGCTGTTGGAAATAGGGGTGGGGCACTGAGTCTGGGGCCTCGCCCGCTAGGACCAGACACCCTGCCCCACAGGCCTCCCTGCAGAAGGCTGCAGCTTGCTGACAGGGGCTCACACAGCCTATGTGCACATCTTCTCCCAAATCGCGTGCAGTAACTTCATAATGGCAGCTTGAAACAGGCAAGGCTGAGAGTATTGACACTGCAGGAATTGGCAAATGCTACTTTCCCCTGGAAAGTGTTAAACATTTACCAGTATAACACTGCCACCCTGCAGCTCCCACTTGGGTCCTTAGGGATGCATGGAACCCAGTTTCAAAACTCCCACTCTTCTAGGACAATTCTTGAAGTATTTATTGTGAAGTAAAAGGTCTGAGGGGTATTGTGGCCTGGCCACAGACATGCCAATTTAAGTTCTAATTTAACTTGAGGAATAATGGCCTATACAAGGCAATGACCTTGTAGGAACCCTGACTTGCAACTTTTCATTTTTTATAAACAAATTTCATCTTGTAGAAGGTCCTGTTAACTCACTATCTATTTGACAATCTACCTTAAAGCACATCTACTTGATATTTGTTCTTGAGGCTCCTGGGCTAGAAAGAACAGCACTCATTAGAGCACCATCTCCTTCTGGTCACCATAATTGTCCAGAGCACGTGTTGGAAAACCTTTTCAACAACAGGCCAGACAGTAAATAGTTTTGGCTATTTACTGTCTCTGTTGCAACTCAACTTGGCCACTGTAGTGTGAGAGCGGCCATAGATAACATGTGAGTGGGTGTGGCTGTGTTCCAATTAAACGTGATTTATAAACACCGAAATCTAAATTTGAATTGAAACTTGAATTTCATATACTTCTCATGGCATGCAATATTATTATTCTTTTGAATTTTTTCAATCACTTAAACATGTAAAAGATATTCTTTGCTTGTGGGCCATTACAAAACTAGGTGGTGAATCCAGTTTGGCCTGGAAGTCATAGACTCTAATCCCTGCTCTAGAATGCAAAAGAGGCCTCTGGGCATTCTAGTCTGCCCTGATGCCTGGGCAACATGCAACCCCAAGGAGGGCAAATGAGTGGCGATCACAGCCACTTTCCCCTCCTGTGTCCAAGACAGATGTCACTAACCCATCTCAGTCCTCTTTGCCACCATGCCTGAGCCCAGCCTCACAGTCCTCTCATAGCACAGAGCCCCACTAGCTGTGATCAGACTTGGCAGGTTAAGATAAAACCCTTTTTTCACCACTGCTCCAGGACAAAGTAGGCAGAAAGGAGAGAAGAGGGTGTAGTGGTATTTAAAAATAGTAAACCTTGTGATTTAGCCAACCCTGAGCAGTTAATCCAAAGCGTGGATTTGGAAAGGAGACTAGACTGGAATGCTGAGAGGAAAGGGTGAGTAGGTCTGTCCCCAGCATGACAAAATTGAGAGCCCTGACTCCAGGGCTCATCCTCTTATAAGCTATAAAGGAGTGGGAGATTTATTTCATACTTTTGAACTTATTTTTTCCTCTGCCTGGAATTCCCAATCCCCTCTTTTGTCATTTGGCAAACTCCTCCTCATCCTGTAAGCCCTGGTTTAACGTCACCTCCTCCCTGGAGCCTTCCCAACTCTTCCAACCAGATTAACTGCTACTTTCACATTTCGTATTTGTTCAGGTGTCTCTCCCCGATTTGTCTGGGGCCCTTCAAAGGGAAGAAGCTGTTTTACTCATCTTGGTGGCCCCAGAACCTATAGGGTCCAGTGTGTCATAGAACACGCACTGAATGAATTCATGTACCTGGGTGACCAGAGGCAGAGCAACACTGCTGCTGGGATGGACAGCTGTTTTTCCCAAGAACTCCTCTGGCTTCAGGTTTAGCCGGACTCACTAGTACCTCCTCTTATCACTGCTTGTGCTATGGGCGGTGGTTTTGGTATGTTCCTTTATTAACTCATTAACTCAACAAATGTTTATTGAGAATCCACTATGGGCAAGGCACTGGTTGGTCCTGAAGGCTGGGAACAAAGGACACAGACTCAAAGTCAGAGCTGGAGACAGCAGGAGGGAGCGGGTGAAGAGACCAGGGCAGCTCCACAGTGACGTTCAGGCGCAAGACCTCAATTCAGGTCTGCGGCATCACGTTAATGCTGCCTTTGGTGTGTTGCCAAAGGCCATGAGGCACAAGCCCAGGCACAGCCTACTTAGTGGCATAGAAATATGGCCGGGCACATGGCTAAACTACATTTTCCATCTCCCTGGCAGATAGGCAGGCCATGTGACTCCATTCTGACCAACTGAAAATGGACAAAAGTGATGATTTCACTTTCTGGTCCATGCCTAAAAAATTTCCCACACAAGCCTCCGTGTTCTTTTTCCCCAGCTATGGCTAAACAATGATGACCAGCCTCCAAGGACCCAGTGGAAGGGAGAGCAAAACTACGGCAGGGGCCTGGGCCCCCGAGCCGGCGTCTGGAGGTGAGCTGTCCAGGAAAGCCACCAGGCCGAGAACATGCCCGTGGACTATGATGTGAGCAAATGAACTTCGACCATGTTAAGTCATTAAAATGCAGGGGCTGCTTGTTGCCACAGTTAGTCTAGTCTGACTAATACAGAAGCCTTTTGTCACTGTCAGAGAGTCTCCGATCCCCAAGCCCCATCCCCTCCCAGGTGAGTAGCAGGCTCTTTGAGAAACAGCCGTGGCTGCCCGGGACGGCTCTCCCCAGGCCCCAGGCCCGAGTGCAGAAGCTGCTTCACTCACCAATTACGCAGAACGAGAACAGCGTCAGTTGTTTCCCCAGATTGTCCATGCTTTTTTGTAGGGGAGTTTTGGGTGTCTGAAAGGATGGGAACAATGGGTTTGTTAGATGACATCCCAGCAGCGTCCCACAGCTCCTGCCTGGCTCGTTTACATCTTGAGCTGAGTGACGACTACACAGGGGCACACACATGCAAAAATTCACTGACTTCTCCATTTAATATCTGTGCATCTTACTGTCTGTAAGTTGTACCTTGACAAAAATCCTAACAAATGTCTTAAAATAAAAATTAGTTTTTAAAAAGCATACTCGCATTAACCACATGACCCTCATTCCTCATGGGTGGGCAGGGCTGGTATCACTGCCCAAGAATAATCTCAAACCCCAGCTCACAAGCAAACCAAAGCCCCCCTCGCCCTTACCTCTTCAGCCCGCATCATCTTAAACACTTCTCCGAACTGAGACCTTTCCCCTGTTCCGATCACGACTCCCTGTGATCAGGAGAGAGGGAAGCGTGAGGCCTGAGGCTGGAAAGCTGCTTCGATAGAAGCCGAGGCCTCCGGGCGCCCCAGGGCGTACCTGCCCCTTCCCGTACTGGACCAGGGTGCCCATGAAGACGATGTTTCTCAGGGCGGTGAGGTCCCCCTCGCCTGTCAGTGGGGTGTCCGTCTTACTGCAAGGCTCAGCTTCTCCTGTGAAACTGGACTCGTCCACCAGGAGGTCTGTGACCTGGGGAGCAGAGGGAAAGGCAGTGGAACCTGTCCCCTCCCCCGTGAGCCGGTTTTAACAGCACCGACGCTGTCAATCACCTTCGTGTCCATTGCCACAGACCATGAACACGGAATGCCTCGAAATCGGGGGACAAACATCAGAACACGACCCGAGATGCCTCAAGAATCGGAAAAGCTTTGAACGCCTGGCCCCTCTCAGAAAAGCATGAAATCTTGTACCTTCTTTTATATTATTTTAAACTTTAATATAATGTTTTTTAAAAACCTTAGGCAATGGTTAATTTAGAATATGCCTTTCAAAGCAACTGTGCTTTTCGCCTAACATTCCACGTGCTGCCCACCTTGGGGGATGCCCAGATCACCTGTGTGGTTTGAGCATCACTGAGGCAGGTTGTTCAGCGACGGTCTAAGGTTACGCCAACACCAGAAACATGGTCACACACACACTCCAGAAGGGGAAGCTGCCAACATTTCTTTAACACCTACTATGTACCAAGCCCTGCACTGAGCGTGTCACAAGGCTTATCTTAAGCCTCACTCCCCCCCATGGAAGATGCTATTATTTTCTCCATTTTACCTATGGGGAAACTGAGGCACAGTGAGGCACTTGCTGAAGGCTATACAGCTCCTTAGTGGCAGAGCAGAGGTTGAACCAAGGCTCTGCTTCCAAATACTTCACTCTCAACCATCTTCCAAGCTGACCACAGACCCAGCAGGTATCACTCAAGAGGTGAGTCTCCTGTGGCCAGAACTGGAACAGATACATTTGAGGAGATAAGTGTTCTAGGGTGGGCCCGACCCCCCCCCCCCCCCCCCCCGGACCCTATTACATGAGCATGTAAAACCAACTTAGAGACACCAACTGCTAGATCAGCGATTCTCAAATAGGAGCCTGGGTGTTCTCCATGATTTCAAAATTTTAGAATTCAATAAATCTTTTAAAAACATGCCCAGTGCCTTGGGATCCCAGTCCCCGAGATGGCAGGGGCCACCACTTGTCTATGGAGTGCCCACCTCCCGTTCCTAACAGAACCCCCCCAGTGCTGGGAGTGAGGCTGTGCCCCAGCACACAACCCCATTCCCCAGCCTCCCTCGTAGCTCAGTGTCTCCACAAAGAGATAACAGCAAGACGTAAGAAGTCACCGTAGTCCTGGGGGAGAGCTTTGAAGATAGTGGAGCTGACGGCCCCCCTCTGGCCTTCCTCACCTTCCTCGCTCTCTCTGCCTACCTGTCGCTCTCGTGGCCGGAGCTCCAGAAGCCACCTTCCAAGCATCAAGGGGATGACCACACCAGGGAAGGCAGAATGGGGCTGGAGAAGGCCAGGCCTTCGTTCCACGGACACTCTGCTTCCAAACTCTCATTAAGTGAGAGACGAAAAATTCCTGGCCCGTTGGAGCCAATATACATATTTATCTAAATCCAGTCAAACACAACCACCGAAGGATCTAGAGTTTGCATGTGTGTTTTTTTTAAATCCCCAGGACATCAAGGGAAAGTCAAATGACCAATCGGGGCAGCTCCTAACCTACAACGAAAGAAAAAATGGGAGAACTGAGCCACCCGGCACCATAGGCTGCTGACCCAGAGGCCCTGGGCAGCAGAAATTGGCACCGCAGCCCAATGGCACACAGAGAGTTCACTCCCAGAAAACACTGTTTAATAGGAAGTAACAATAATTTGGATATGTCGTACTTTATTTGAAAATTTGCTCAGGTTTACAGTTGTATGTATGTTTGAAGTAGATGGAATTTGTACCTAACTTTGTTCACATCTAAGAAACACTGTTAGTTAAAGAAAGACTAATTAAAAAAGACTAATTAAAATGTGACCTGCTTGCCCAGTTTCTTAACTGGTCAGTTCAATAAGATTTCAATGGATGCCTATTATATGCCCAAAGAATTTTAAGTCAGGCTCTGCTTCAAGAACTTTGGAGAAAAAGACCCCTGTAGGTGAGACAAATGGAAGGTACTACATAGGACGGTGCTAAATTAGAGTGGAACAGAAATTCAGAGAAGAAATAATACTGCTGACATCATAATAGTGAACATTCGCAGAGTATTTCCATTCTCTCATGAAACATTCACAATTATTCCATGGAAAAGACTGCTCTGATTCCCACTTTATAGATGAAAAAACTGAGGCTCTGAGAGCTTAAGAAACTTGCCCAAGGCCCAAAGGCTCAGGTGTGTCAGACGGATCCTGGTGCACCCTCCATTCTTTTTAGCACAGTCTGAGATGGGGAAGGGGGGCCAGATCACGAGTGGTCAGAGGCAGAGTTTAGTCTTGATGCATGGGGAGCAGGGAGCCATTGCAGGTTCCACTGTTCTCAGTGGACACGGAGCCTGGGAAGAGGCCCTACGAAGGCTGTGCGGATGAGATAGGGGGAGATTCAGCTGGAGTGACCACACCAGTTGCCAAAGCATGAGGATGCTTCACAGAAAGAACTGCTACTAATTGGCAACATAGTAAAAACGTGAGGAAACACCCCTCGGCCAGGTGATCAAGGTCAACACCAGCCGTGATGAGCCATGGTCACTGCATGCACCCTTGACACGACGTGAGGAGAAGGGCACTTTACCGCTATGGTCTTCCTCCCAAAACCCACAGCAGCCGTCTAATCATGAAAAAAATCAGACAAATCACAATTGTGGGACAGTCTACAAAACACCTAACCAGTGCTTCTCAAAACCGTCAAGGTCATCAAAAACAAGCAATGTCTGAGAAACTGTCACAGACACCAAGTAAATGTACTATGGGATCCTGGGACAGAAAAATGACATTAGGGAAAAAATGCAGAAATCTGAAAAAAGTGTGACCCTTATATATATTTATATATAAAAATACATTATATCACAACATAATATGCAATCATATTAATATATTAATAAAATAACCATATTAATGGTTAACAGTAGTCATTATATTGATAATGCTAATGTATCACTATTGGTTCATTAATTGTAAGGAATGTCCCATACTAACATATGACGTTAATAACAGAGGAAACTGGGTGTGGGACATAGAGGAATCTTCTATACTATCTTCTTAAATTCAGTGAATCTAAAACTATTCTGAAAGTTAAAGTCTATTTTTCTTAAAGTGAGGAATGAAAGAGAGGGATGAGACAAAGGTGACTTCCCTCCAGACAGCTAGCCAGAGAAGCAGGAGATGCGGGGGAGAGGGGTGTGGGTGTGGAGACCCTGGACCGGAGGCGGTATCTGTCCATCCGCCCCCTGCTATGGACCAGGTCTTCTTCTGGGCTCTGGGAACCCAGTGAACAAGTCAGGAAGACCCCCTGCCTTCAGGGAGCCTACACTCCAGTCTTGGGGGCTGGGGGGGCGGAGAAGAGGGGATGAGTTACACTGGGATGAATCACGGGGCAGGCAGGGCACAGAGGAGGCCCCTGAGAGAGGTTGGGGAAGGACAAGTGCAGGGTGGGAGAGGACAGTGAGCCGAGACCTCAGGAATGAGAAGAGCCAAGAAACAATGGTGGGAGAGGGTTTCAAGTGGCAGAAATGGCCCTACTGTGTGGTGGCCCTCCGCATGGACACACCATAGGCAGTTAAAAGCAGCACCACCTCTGGCTTCTAGGTCAGAGCTAGGCATCAGCTTGGGCCTCCTCTACCTAAAACAGCTGATTTGTGTTCATTCTAGGTCGGCTCAAAAGCCAGTGCCTCCAGGAAGCCCTCTGTGACTGCATCAGGCCAGGCCAGTCTGTTCTGGTTAGGAAATCCAGAACTTGCTGTACTTTTCCCTCAAGTTCCCCCAGCAGTCACTGAACAAGTTACCTGGCATGAGGAGATGTAGTCTGTCTGTCAGTCTGGACTATAAACCCATGAGCACAGGGATCAGGTCTATTTTCTTCACTGCCTCCTCAGCACTCAGCACAGTCCCTGGCACAGAGCAGGTGTTCAAGAAATATTTCTTGAGAATCACATAATACCAGTGGCTACCAAGGAGGTGGCTCAGCCTGAAGACAGGGCTTGGGAGCTCCCTGTCACTTCCTGCTCAGGTGCAGATAAGAGAGACAAGCATTACTTGGAGTCCTGACAGGTTCCTTTCAATTCCCTTTTCACTTAGAAATGGCAGGACAAAGAAAGAGCAGTGGCCCTGCTCTACTGGCTGCCCCAGGTCAGCCCTTCACAGAGGCCTCAGCCTTTGTTTTAATTCTGGAAAGAGAAAATAATGCCCTCTGACGCCCACACATTATGCAAAAAGGGCAGGTGTTTGGGTTACTTATTTTAAGAGCTTGCTTGAACCTGCTATTTCCTGGCCCTAAGTGGCTTCAAAATGTATATAAGCTCTCCTGGATCTCAGAGCTTAAGAGCTGATAAAACTATTCCACGGTGAATACACAAAGCTATTGATTGTCCAACAGAGTTGCAAAATACCAAAAAGGAAACTGGTAGAGTGTTCACAGCTGGTAGCTTGGATTAAACCCTCGTGGTGTCAACAGCCAGATATAATTTAATTTATATAAGCAGGGCAGGAAGAAAACCAGTTGAGTTATAAGGACGTTATCTGGGGTCTAAAAAATTGTTTCAAAGAACTGTTGGAGCGACCAGTAATGACAGACAATAAAATCAGTAGCTAATATTTGGTCACTGGTAACCCCTAGCAGGCATCATGCCAAGCAGGCTGAAGGTCTTAGCTTGTTTCTTCATGATAACCCTGCAAGGTAGGAATGAACATTAATCCCTTTGATAGATGAGAAAACCGAGGCTTGGAGGGGCCAATCCCTCCCTCAAAGTCACACACTGGGAGGTGCTGGGCAGGGATTTGAAACCCAGGGCCCTCTGACATCCAACATGTACCCACCACTCACTGATGCCAGGCACCATTCTGAGTACTCTGCATCTATGAAGTCAATTAATCCTTACAACCACCTTTTGGGCATTACCCCCCTCCCCAGCCCCACTCATTTTACAGAGGCGAAACTGAGGCACAGAGAGGCTAAGTAACTTGCTGCAGGTCACACAGCTTGTGAATGAGAGGCATCAGGTTCGAAGCCAGGCTGACACCCAGCCTCAGGGCACTGACCACTTGGAGCACTGCCTCTCCATAGCACCTGTGGCAGAATCCTCCTTACCGCTGGGCTGCCCACCATCAGGACCCACCCTGTCCCTCTGGAACCCCCACACTGGGAGCCAGAGCCCCCTCTCGGTGGAGAAGTGAACAATGTTTCAGACTAGTCTCCCAGCTTTCCCAGGGGACAATGGTTTCTCTAATGGGCCCCAAGTGCCCCAGACCTGCACACTGAATGCTGGCACAGGGAAGGGTGGATGGTGAGGAATCACTTCTGGTGCAGGAAGGGGCACCCGCATGAGCCTGAGAGAATGCCCCCAGCCCCCCATTCCCCCCACCCCTGGCCTGTCTGGAAATCTGAAAGTTAGGGCAGAGGGGAGGGAAAGGCCGAGGCCCTCTGGCCCCCGCCTCCACTTCAAAGCCTGGCCAGAATGCTGGAAACACAGGCCCAGGGGCTGGCTCCTGGCTCTTCACCTCTCTCCACCCCCTGCCCTCCCCGCCACCCTTTTAACAGCATGCCATTAATCCTGCCATTGCCGAGAAAATAAATAAATCGGGCAGATAACCTGCGCTTAATCCTTTATCACTAGAAGCTTTGAACAACTCTTAAGCATTCTTGAAAAGAATCATAAAATAGATGGCTCCTGTCAACGGATCCCTCTGAACTTGATTTAACCTCTGCTGAGAGTGCAGGGTTATCGGGGAGCGCCTGGGGCGCTGTGCTGTGAAGCTGCGTGGCCTGGCCCAGAGGCTGGGGAAGCAGCTTGCCCACACCCGTGTCCCCAAACTGGGCAACCGTGTCCCCAAAACTGTGCTACTTTTTATCTCCACCGGCTCTGGCTCCCTTCTGGTTCCTGAGCAGTCTGACAGCATCTCTTTCTGACATCACTGTGGCTGTTTCTAGAAGGAACATTTGCCTCGTTCCTTGACGCCACCCCAGTTCCATTTGCTGATGCTGCCTGCTATCAACTAGAGTCAACAACCAAAATTTGTTAGGGTTAGAGTTAAAATGAGAGTAATTAATTTATGAAATACAGTTTGAAGAGCTTTGTGCTTAAAATTAGATTTGTTATTATTATTTTTGTTAACCCTCACCCGAGGATATTTTTTCCATTAGAGAGAGTGGAATGGAGGGAAGGAGGGGGAGAGAGAGAGACAGAGAGAGAGAGAAACATCAATATGAGAGAGAGAGAACAATTGGTCGCCTCCCACACTCGCCCAACCGGGGCCAGGGATCAAACCTGCAACTCAGGTACATGCCCTTGACTGGGAATCAAATCTGTGACCCTTCAGTGCTCGGGCCAATGCTCTAACCACTGACCCAAACCAGCCAGGGCAAAATGAGCTTGTTTGCTAACTCCCTGACGTGTTTGTTTCATGTGCGTGCATGTGTGCCTGCATGTGTACGTGCACATGTGCATGCGTGAGAGAATGTCTGCCTCTGGTAAGCTAAGTGTGTGCCTATCCCATCAACCAGGGTGGAGGACCCCTCACCTCAGTGAGACGAATGTCTGCAGGGATCCGGTCTCCGATTGAGAGAGACACGATGTCTCCGGGAACCAGGTCTCGGGCGAGCAGGTGCTGGAGTTTCCCTTCTCTTATGCTGTGTTTGACATGGTAAAAAGCAAAAGCACCGTGTTGACATGCCATCTTTATGCACTTTGATAAATTTGAGCAAAGATAGAAACACACTTCCTCTTTCAGTTATGGACAAACCTTTGTGCCTTTGTGGTGGTGTTATTTTTTAAATTCATGGAGCCTAAAAGATTTTTTGGAAAAGGGTGTGGTTTCTGGGAGACCCTGGCCCTCATCTGAAACATGGGGCTTTCACTGTTTACTCTGCCGGGAAACAAGGCTGGGCCACTTGGCCTCCAGAAGCTTCTGCAGGGCTAGGTCAGCGGTTCTAAAGCTCCCTTAGTGGAGCCAGTAGCTTGTACCCTCAGAGAAGACACCGCTCAGGTGTGCAGAGCTGGCTTGAGATCTCAGGGATGGCAGAGCCTTGTCCGAGCCGGAAGGAGCATCTTAAGGGTCCGAGAAGCCCAGGACCAGCTTCCCACAGGGCCATGACCCTTCCTCATGGCCATCCCCCTTTAGACAGGGGGTGTGCTTCTGTGCACAGGTTCCAACTGGAACCCCACCACAGCGGACGCTGCAGCGGCCTCCCCTCTGGCCTCCTTTAATCCATCCTGCACATGGCAGACGGACAGCTCTTAAGACACAAATCAGATCAGAACTCCCTCCCGCTTCAAACTGTCCAACGGCTTTCCAATGACCTTGGAATCAAACCCAAAAGCCCTGCTAAGGCCCTCTTGACCTGGACCTGCCTCTTCCTTACCTCCTGCTGCTCCCTCCCCACACCAGCCAGCCCTTGAACACACCCAACTCTTTCTAGTCTCAAGGTCTCAGGTGACCCTGAATACTGGAGCAGACATTCCCTTCTTCCTTGATAACAGAATTCAGTCTTGTTCAGGTATCCACCCTGCCCCCACAACTGTGTGCTCTAGGGATGGGCCCTAACTGGCTGAGATCATTGGCGTGATCTCACCTCCTGTGCACAGGCACAGTCTATAACACTGGCCTGAGACATGAGTGGACATTTGAAGGGGTTCATGTATCTGTAAATACACACACACACACACACACACACACACACACACACAGCTTCTTCTTCCGTTTGACTTTTCATGTCTGGCAGTGATGCCCGGAGCTGTGGCAGTCATCTTGGAATCATGAGGGGAACTAGCCAGAGAACAAAGTCAACATGCTAAGGATGGCAGAGTAAAGAAATAAAAGGGCCAGGTCCTTGGTGCCATCTTGAATTAATTAACCCCACTGCCTCCCACCTCAGATCCCTTGCCATGAGATAATACAATGTCCTTGTGGTTTGTGCAGCTGAGTTTTCTGTTCCTTGTAGCCAAGAGCACCTATCTGATATACGCCTGCTGCTCCCTCAGCTCTTCCCATGGCTGGCTCCTTCTCTTTCTCAGGCCTCAACTTAAGCATCAGCTTTTCCTTAAATGTCAGATCAGGGTGGCCTGATCGCCAGCTATTTAAAGTTGTCCCCACCCCTCCACCAGTCACTACTGCATCTCTGTGCGGTTTTTATTTGTTTTCATTTTTGTGTGGCTTTGGGTGTTGGGGGAGTCTTTTGGCTTTAATGTACCTGCTGCGCTCCAAAATCTTATTCACCAATTGTAGCCCCAGCACTATTTCTCCCAGCACACGGTAGGCATTCAATAAATACTTAATGACTGCACAAAGGATGGAGGTAATACAGGAAGGGTCTGCATGGCAAGTGTTTCTCCTAATTTGTAAAACAGGCCTTGGAGACTCAGAGAGTGAGGCTGTATATCTTCAGTGCTCTTTCAACTCTACCAGGCTGCCTGCCACTGCTGCTTTTGAAAATAAAATGTCTTTTAGAAGCAAAACTTCTGAGGATATCAATAATGTATCTATTCATCTAAAAGGTCAAGACTTGATATTTAAGCTTAAGATCAGATCGTTAAACCACATCAATCATTTATGCTTTCCTTTGCTCACATGACTATGTCTCACATCACACACCTGGATTTCTGACAGCCTTGGTCATCCCATTATTAAGCCCAGACATCTTTACTGCCCCCAGTGACCCTTCTAGAATTGACTCAGCCTCTCTCACGCCTCCACATTATGCTCTTTTTGTCTGTTTTGTTACTCACCATCTCTGCCTATGTTACACACACACACACATGCCTGCTGATTCCTTGAGAGGTGGGACTCTATCTCACCAGCTCTTTCTATCCGCCAGACCTGTGGCTCAGTGGTGCCACATACACTCAAATATATGCTAAGGTTCTTTCCCAAGAATTATCCTTCAGAAAAATAGTTCCTGTATGTTGAAGTCCTTCCAAAACACCTCAGATCATGGAACACTTGCCCTGACACACGTGAAGTCCCCAGTAACCATATGTGACTAGTGATGCTGTACCGGACAGCGCAGAGTACAGGACATTCCAGAAAGTTCTGCCGCGTAGCACTGCACTAAGCAGAAATGCCCATGAGGTACTGACAGGTATTTTTGCCTTTTTCCTTTTTAAACATCTTTGGTAAGGGCTGCGTGCTGACAAGCAGCAACGTGGAAATGTCTGCGCAGGAGAGAGGCTGGAGGGCTGCTGAGCAAACACCCAGAGTTCATTCCTCATGTCGTCCCGCCCCAACCAATGTCCTGATGCCTTGGCCGGCTAAAGCCCCGCGTCTCAGCCCCGAGTCCACCCTTTGGGAGTCCCCTGAAACCTCTACGTGCTTTCTTTTGGAAAAACGCACAGTTTTGCAGTGTATGACAGGTTTCACGGGCCACCCTCTTCCTGAAGCCATTGCCATCGCCCACGGCCCCCAGGCTAGGCACCCTGATTAGATGCTAATGACAGAATGCAGGCCCAGAGAGGTCGAACGGCACGCCCAAGGACACAGGTAATCCACTGGCAGGATGGAGACCAGGCCAGAACTGCAGCAACACATGGTTCTCCTGTTACACTACAAGGGATACAAATTTTGCCCAACTCAACCAACCACCAGCCCACTGGCTCCTCTGATGAACCAAAAAGTCCCAGGGGGTCTCTGACTTACCAGCTACATTCGGGAGGAACCAGCTTGGTCAGCTCTTCTAGAGATTTCTCCGACCTGTACTCCTGACAGGAAACACATCAAACATGCTGTTCAAAGGTGGGAATTCCACAGAGCTCCCACCATGCCCGGCTCACCCCAACCCGGCCCTCCAGAAATAAGTACACACCTGGATGAAGGCGACAGTGACCACGATCAGCACGGCCTAGGGATCAAACGGGAAGGGCATTAACACCCATCTACGCAGCTATCGAGAGTGTCCACGGGAGGTGAGGGGAGGTCATTGTCTTTCAAAATATTCCCTTTTTTCATGCAAAATAAGTGTACTGTGCAGAAACTTAGAAAAGAGATAGGCAAAAAAAAAAAAGAAAAAATCACCCCAAATCCCACCACGAGAGGTTCACATTTTGGGGCAGCCCTCTAGATTTCTCTGCAGAGACACATTTATAACATAGGGTCCTATAGTACAGATATATTCTTTTATAAATTGCCCTTTCACTCAACAACATACTGTACACACGAGTCCACATCAGAAGATGTGGATCTAACTTCAGCCTTTTAAACAGAAGCAGCAAATTGCATAGCGTGGAATGATTCTGTTTTTGTATTTTAAAAGAGTACTTGACAGATAAAAGGAAGCCAGATGACATCTATCCAAAGGTGTTCGGTGGAAGCCAGACATAAGAGGTCCCATATCATGTGATTCCATTTATAGAAAATATCCAGAACTGGTAGATCCACAGAGACAGAAAGCAGACCCGTGGTTGTCAGGGGCCAAGGCGGGGAAATGGGCGAGTGACTGTTTAATGAGTGTGCGGCTTCCATTTAGGGCACTGAAAATGTTTTAGAACGAGATCGAGGTGGTGGTCGTGCAACATTGTGATGTACTAAATGCCACTGAATTGTTCACTTCAAAATCATTGATTTCTTATTATGTGATTTTCCACCGAAATTAAAAAAATTATTATTTTAAATAGGTGTTCAGTGGTCCTCTCTAGGTAACAGATTATAAACAGTTATTCTTTGTACCGCATGCACAGGCAGCTCGAGCCAATTCCATCCCAAGTCCTGGGAGGGGAACTCATTGCAACAGGGTCCCAACAGCAAAGAACAGAAGCCCCCTGGGTGTCCACCAAGGAGCAATGGCCAAATAAACCAGGACACCTCCATAGGGAGGTGGATTTGCTTTCCTTTCTTTCTGCTGCATTTTCTACCTTTTTCTCTGCAGCCAAACTCGTTTTTTCCTTGCATAATAAATAAGCAAACACTCGGCAAACCCAAGCAGCAGGGTCTGGGGGCCGGGGCTGCTCCCCGGGGGGCGCACTCACCATGGCGATGCTGACGGCGTCCTCATAGTTCTTCGTTAGGATGCTCACCAAGGCGGAGGCCAGCAGCAGCAGGATCAGGGGGTTCTTAAACTGAAACATTAAAGCAGGTGCCTGGGTTCTCTGGGTTTCTTACTGTGCAGCAGCATGTGTGATGCAGTTTCTTACAGACAGGATTCCAGGCTAACAACTACAGTGGGCCAAGGGCTGGGGGAGAAGGGCCATCGCCACCCATGGTTCTCCGCTTGAAATGTCCCCACTGGGTTTTCTTTGACATTGGCTTCCTGAGGGTCCCACGGCAAACAGGTGACAGACCCAGCGGGAAGAACACACCATGTGGCAGCAGTGCTGCTCTGGCCATGGATAATCAGACCCCTCTTGGCTCGTGGACCCCCTTCTAAGTTCGCAGGCACAGGGAGACAAGCAGCAAGGGGTTTGCTGCAACCTCACTGTGCAGGGGAACTGGTCATTCACGGAAGAAACAGTAACAATAAAAACCACCAACGTCCATTAGGCGCATGTTCCTGGGCTTATTCCCACTTGATATGTGAGCAACCAGAGGCTATGAAAGAAACTGAATTTCCCAAGGATTCACGGAGGTCAGACTGTGCACTTAACTGCTACGCTCCAATCAGGGCCAACTTATAGCTATGGAACGGGGGTGGGACAACCTTTATTGAGCAACTTAGTGCGGGCAAAGCTTCTTCTTATGTAAAATTCAGAACAGTGCTTATTAGTCCTATTTTCTAGATGGGGAAAATTGGGGCTCAAGGAAGTTCAATAACTTGCTCAAAGTCCCGAGGCTGAAAAGAGGGATTTGAACCCTGACAGCCTAACTCATGACTCCAGGGCAGCATGTCTTGGGTCATGCTCAGGTAAGAATTCCTAATGGTGAGTCTCCTGAGCTAGAGAAGTAGAGCTGCCTTGTGAAGTGATGAGTTCCCCGTCACTGGAGGAGACACACAGGAGAAGCACAATGTCCAGTGCATGACAGGTGCTCAGCGGATGTGAAGAGCTAATAAGCGAGGGCAGATGGGCTCTCTGTACTCATCAAGGGGGTGGGAATGAAACACAGCCATTAGGAGCCGCCTTCTAATCGTGCAAAGATTCCCACAGATGGACCCCTGAACTGAGAAGGTTAAGGTGAGTAAACATATCCCCGCCTCTTATAAAGAGATTTTATTTCTGGAAAGGCCCTGGCTGGAGGCTGGAGGAGAGCCCTTGGTGGGAGGTGTTGACAGGGCAGAGGCAGGAAGGAGGAAGGCTGGGGAACTGTGGGAGTGGGTCCTAGTGGAAGGGGCAGGCAGGGCAGAACTGAGGAGGAAAGTGTTCTCCACAGACAGTGTGTCAACCTCATTCCCTGAACTCCAAATTCCAGGAACCTCCACCGCCTCCTTCCAACACTGGGGTTCCAGGAAGCTTCTGGGCTAACCAGGGCCACCTGCACCCAGAAGACTATTTTGCTGCCAACATGGATCAATGTCAGACATCCCCAGTGCACTGAGAGCCAGCTAATGAGGCGGTGGGGACTGGAGGAGAGGGGAGGGCGGCGATGCTGCAGGAGTGCTGTGACTGCCCTTGAGCCAACCAATCAAGAAAGCTTTAAACGCTGAGCCAACAGAAGGCAGCTCCAGGCTGGATGGGGTGGGGGGTATCAGGACCGGAGAAGGGGCCCAGAAGGCCAGGGAGGGGAAACCAAGGCAATCTGAATGCCTTCAGGTATCTGGGAAGTTCTGCCTGCTAACTGGGGCTTTCTGAACTACTACTGGTGGGCGATGGGGATGTTCACTTCTAGACTGGAACCTGCAGCCGTGTCTATTTCAAATTTCTCTTTCCTCTTTCTAGTGGCTTCCAAGCATCTGATTCGTGCACTCTGCATTCAGCACCCTGCCTGCACCAACCACAGCATGAACAAGTTGCAGGGGCCCTGGAGCCAGGCACCTGGCTCACTGCCCAGCATTGCCACTGACGGCTGTGTGACCATGGGCTGCAGTTGCCAGATAAACAACAGGACACCCAATAAAATCTGAATTTCAGATAAACACCCCCCCCTCCCTTTTTTTTTGTAGAAGTAGGTCCCATGCAACATTTGGGATCTACTTATGCTAAAAGATTATTTTTTGTTTATCTATCTAAAATTCAAATTTAACAGGACATTCTGTGTCTCTATTTGCTAAGTCTGGCAACCCTACACAGCCTGGAGAAATATTTCCATGCCTTTACAGTCACCCTTCTCATGTCAAAATGGAGATTAGGAGGGAGATAAAGTGAGCTAATGTTTACTTACTTACCCAGTTAGCATGGTGCCTACCAGCTGGAAAACCCTCTATGAATGTAACTACCATTGCTGATCATGGCCGCCTGGGTGGTTAGTGATGTAGTCGTGGCTGTCCCTCTGCTGGCTGAGAGCAGCCTGCGTGAAGGGGAGCCTCTCTTATCTCTGTAGGACGGCCACCCCACGCCCTGGGACTGGTCCAAGGCCACCCTCAGTGAACATGCAAAGAATGAAGGACTGGCCGCCCTCCCGTTACAGTTGCAGGAATGAGGCCCACGGTCCTACCTGATCAAGATACTTCTTCCACATGGGTTCCGTGTTGTCAGCGACAAACTCGTTCCAGCCGTGGACCAGCCTGCGCTGCGTCACCGAGAACTCCGACAGCCCGTTCTGCAAGTCCACCTGGAAGGACACAGTCAAGAGCAAGCTCACGGGTGGGCCAGCAAACACCGAGGGGCCCGGGCCACAGAATCCCCACGCTGGGAGCAGCCACCTGCGTGATCAAAGGCTGCAAGCACATAGGGGCTAAGAGAGACCAGCTCTTTTTCAATTAGACCGCACTCCTGCCCTACAATTACAGCGGGGAAAAACAACCCTGGGCCTAAATGTCCACAAGTGCAACTGTCGCAGGGAAATGCAGAAACACATTCTCTACTTGAAAAAAACAGGCCTTGGGAATGTAAAAACGGTACAGCCAGTGTAAAAAACAGGATGGAATCTCCCCAAAATATTACAATAGAACTATCACAGGATCCAGCGATTTCACTTCTGGGTGTAGATACAGCAAAAGAGCTGGAAGTGGATCTAGGAGAGATATTTGTGCTGTGTGTTTATAGCAGCATTAGCCTCGAGAGCCCAAAGGTGGAAGCCGCAGCAGTGTGGAGTTATTCTTCAGTGGGTGCAGAGTTTTGCAAGGTGAAGAGAGTTCTGGAGCTTGGCTGCACAACCATGGGAATGCACTCATCACTACTGAACTTACACTTGCAAATGCTTATGATGGGAAATTTTATGTTGTGCATTTTACCATGGTTAAACATAAAATTAAAAAAGACAACAACCAACCAACAGAAGAAAAGCCTGCTCCTAGAAAGAATACTAGCTAAAATTATTACATCGCGCACACACTGTGCCTGATACAATTTCAAGCTCTTTAGCCAAACTCACGTTGAAATAGCTCATTTGAGTCAGTAATTGTGTAAGGAAAGTTTGTTGTTCTGGTTGCAGCAAAGGTATCCTTGTTTTTAAAAAGTTGACAGGACAGCTCTCCCAGGCGGTAGAGGTGACAGGGAAAACTGAATTGATCTCTAGGTTCCTTTTAATAGAGAAAGAAAATCAAACGTATTTTCTAGATAGGGCAAAAAATATTTCCTTCCCCTCTCCTAATACTAACAAGCAGGACTTGAATTTAAACAGACTTTTAAATTATTCTCAAGGAAAGAGGAGCATGAAACGCTGAGATCCAACTTCCTTGAAATTGTAGCACGTGCCCTCTTATTAGTGAATTTTTATTTGCTTTCCCCAAGTGTAGTGGGTTACGAGTGAACACACAAACACAGCATCATGTTTGCTCAGTTTTCTAGGTAAGGAAAATTTAAAACATGAAATAGGCAACATCCTTCAGCCTCAGAAGAGAGCTCCATGGAGAGGGGTGTTTTTTTGTCTTTTTTTTTTTGTGGGATTTTTTTTTTTTGTTTTTTAGTTTTGCACTGGCTTGGAATTCAAATTCACTCGAGAAACTTGTGAGAATTTAGTTTCTGGAATTAGCAACACTGTGGATGATAAAAGATGAAGGGTGTGAATAGGGGATGGCTAAGAGTTTGAGCTTTGATGTCAAAACACCCGGATTCATGGGCTACGGCTTCTCTGTGTCTCTGATCAAGAGAAACATGTAACTGAGTGCCTGGGGGCGCCCATCTCTGGGAAGGGCCGCATGAGGGTGGCTCTGTTGACATCAGTGTTGATAATATTCCACATGGGAAAGGGGACAGTTCAATGTCGACAGTATTTCTTTATAACAATGATAATAAAAATGTCTGATAGCACGGAATTCTAAAGCAGCTTTCAGGTGCATCTAAAAACTTTCCCACAACCAGCATCGAATGCAAATCCAATTCTCACGTGAAACGCTTCGGCCAAATCCTCTCTGCGGTACTTGCTCGCCTCCTTGGGTGGCAGAGCTGCCACCATCTTCTCTTTCTCGATGGCTTTCAGCTCACATTGTTCATCAAACTGCAAAAAAAAGCAGGATCACTGTTAAGGAAGTTGAGGTTTTGTGCCGACGCATCTTTTTAACATATAACATACACATAGGAAGCGCACATGACTGTACAGATCACACTCTCACAGACTGATCCATAGAACCAGCCCTCAAATCAAGAAGCAGGCATTACCAGCCCCCAGGGGCTCCTGCATGCTACCGCCCCCTGAAGGTGACGGCCATCGTCATCTGTCACTATCGATTAGTTTTGTCGGAGTCTGAACTTTATATAAATGGTCACATGTAACACATGCTCTTTCACATGTGGTTCCTTTCATTCAGCGTTGCTAGTGAGAGTCATGCAGGACGTTGCAGGTAGCAATGGTCTGCTTATTTTTATGGCTGTATACTATTCCATTGAATAAGCATAGCGCCCCCCCTCCCATCCATGGTTTCATTTACCCACAGTTAACCATGGTCCAAAAATATTAAATAGAAAAGTCCAGAAATAAACAATTTATAAGTTTCAAATTGCTCTCTGTCCCAGGTCGTGTGATGAAATATAATGCCAGCCCACTCCATTCCGCCTGGGATATAAATCAGTGTATTCACGGATTGTCCAGTGTATCCACACTGTGTATACTCCTCGCTCGTTAGTCACTTACAGCTGTCTTGGTTCTCTGGTCGACTGTCACTGTATCTCAGTGACTGCATTCAAGGAACTTCTATTTTACTTAATAATGGCCCCAAAGCATAAGAGTAGTGATGCCAGTAACTCAGATATGCCCCCAAAAACCCACCACCAACAACAAAAAAGTCATAAAGTGACTCCTTTATGTGAAAAGATATGTATGTACAGGAAAAAACAGTATTTATAGGGTTCGTGTTATCCAAGGTTTTGGGCATCTCCTGGGGGTCTTGGAACACATGCCCAGCAGATAAGGGGGGACTACTGCATGTCACAATTGATCTGTTTTACTGTTGTTGGATGTTTGGGTTGTTTCCAGTTGTTGGCTAACACTGATGCATCTGTTTTTTAAGCAATCATTTAGCAATAATTATGCCTCGGAGAAACCTCATTGGCTACGATACTTAAGCAATTTTATTTAACAGAATTGGAACTTGCAACGCTGACAGAGCAGGGCAACAGTTCACATGTTTAGAACCCTGAACCTTGAATTTCTGGGATTCTCAGTCAAGCATGCAGCATACTGTAGAGATTGCACCTTGAGGGCAACAGGGGGGTATCACAACCTGTTCTATGAGTCCTTTGGAACAGCCCAAGAAAAAGGGGGAGCCCAACTGAGCTCTGGGCGTCTGACGGGCCTGGGGAGAAGACATATGAAACCTGGAGGGCATGAGAGGGCATAACACAGAGGAGACCTGAGGATCATGAAAACATGAAGTGTTTTTGCAAAATTATTCTGAGTATCCCTATACCCAGGACATGATAATCATCATTTCCTTTTCTACCAGGTTGTTGGGCACCGGCCAACCTCTTCCCGCTGCCTTTAGCTGGAACAGAGGTGGCAAATTCCTCTTTTTCTTCTTGCCACCCCCCCCCCCCCCACGGCATCTCCCAAGCGCCTCACTTGTTTAGAAATGCTCTGCTAACCACATCCATCCCTGGGGCTGCTGCTCACTTAGGCCAGTGACCAGGAAACACAGCGGGGATTACACAGCCCATTCAACAGGCGCCTCTGTCGCTGTGAGCTTTCGCTAAGTCACGGTTACGGTCACTGCATGAGATTCCCTTTGAAGACAATCGTGCCTCACAGGATGACACAGACGTTTCTTCTGTTCTCAGAGCTGGTTCCATCGAACCAGATAAAGCGCTCCATTCCCGCTCACACCACAGACGGAGGCGTTCTGGGCTTCCAGGACCTACCCCCACGGCTGGTCTGGGTCTTGCCATTTCTTTCTGGCCTTGACCACACCTGATTCACTTTTTGTACAGCATCCCGAGGGACCCTGGAAAATCTAAATCCAGTCCTCTCTCCCCCTCCCCCACCTCTCTCTTTCTCTCTCATTCACACACACACACACACACACACACACATGCTTGAAACACATGGAGGGATTACATTTGCTCTCAGGAAGGAAACCCAGCAGCCTTCAATATGGCTTGAGCAGACCCCACCTCATGCCTGTCCCCTATGGCCTCCGTCACAGAATCCTGAACCCTGGTCTTGTTTGGGGCAGGAGCACGCCTAGCTAAAATCCTGCTTCCTAGGCCCATGAGACACATGCTGTCCACTGGAAGAGTCCTGTGTCCCCCAGAAATGCACCCCTTCAGTGGCCCTGAAGTAGTCCCAGGTACGTTTTCGTGGCTGCCACCCACACCCTAAGGCAGGGGTCCTCAGCCAGGAGCGACCCTACCCCCAGGAGACCTTGGCAACGTCTGGAGACATGTTTGGTTATCACAACTGGGTGCTACTGGCACCTGGTGGGTAGAGGCAGACGTGCTTCCCAGCACCCCACAATGCACAGGACAGCCCCCCGCAACGAGCAATGATCTGGAACAAAAATTTCCGAAGTACTGAGGAGGAGAAACTCTGCTTTTGAGATAGAGGGGCTATTCTGCCTTGACATCCCCCCCGACCAGACTGGTCAGCCTGCTCTACCCTCGGCATCCTAGCTTCCCCTTGATGTCACCTACACAGTCGCCAGCAAGTGGTTATCATGGAAATGCCTTTATCCACTCACAGCGCAGCCGCTCCTGAAGGTGGGGCCAGTGTCTGGTCCTCCCAGGGCCGCTCCCCGGGCCTCTGTCAATCAGAGCTCAGGACACCATTGGGAATGCACGCCCGGTCAGTTCCGCCGGACTGAACACATGCCGTCAGTCACAAGCCTCAGTTTACCCGACTGTAAGTTCCTCACCTGCAAAGTGGGAGTGACGATGCCTACCCGGTCATGCTTTTGCAGAATCAAGTACTGTAAGTGATGCAGCCCAGACCCACTGTGACCTCCCAGTAAATGCCGGCTCTGGGCGCGCTGTGGGGACCAGACCTCCAGCACTTGGTTGGAAACACGGTGATGGTGACATTGCCTGGGTGGCTCAGCTATGTTTGGGAAACTCAAGAACAGGAAGGAGCAGAGCGCAACAAAGGGAGTGCAGAGGTTGGAATGGCACAGACCAGGGTTCAAATCCTGCCCTGTCACTGACCAGCCCTGTAAGCAGGGATGACAGTCTGTGTATCCCGGGTAGTTTTGAAGAATTTAAAAAAAAACAAAACCCAACTCTGTAAATGTACCTCACATGTGACAGGTGTGTTCAGTAAATATTCTACAAATGCCAGCAACTAAAGAAGCAGAGGGACCCAGGGGGTGTAGTGTCCCCACTCCAGTGGAGATAGCATCTCTCTGTGACCTTGTCTCGCTGGGGACTGATATTTCCTGTGTTTCTCTGAGAGGTTAAGGATTCCACAAAGGGGGTCTAGAAGATGCATAAATATTTGAATCTATGTGTTTTTAATAAATGCTGTAACTATAGGTAGGAAAATTGTGAATTCTGTTCTTAAAAATCCCCCTTGATTTGCATTTGACACTAATCTCAATTTCTCTATATTTTAACTTTTTAGAAAAGGTCCATTGACAACATTTTTTTAAAAAGGTGGTCTATCCATACACCGGAATATTATTCAGCCTTAAAAAGGATGGACATTCTGACACACTTTACAACATGGACATTATCTGAGTGAAACAAGCTGGTCACAAAAGGACACATACTGTATGATTGCACTTCCATGAGGTCTCTAGAATAAACAAATTCATAGAGACAGAAGTAGAACGGTGGCTTCCAGGGGCTGCGGGAGGGGGCGGGCAGTTAATATATAATGGGGACAGTTTCAGTTAGAGACAATGAAAAACTTCTGGATACCAACGGTGGTGATGGTTGTGCAACAGTGTGAATGTCCTTAATGCTGAACTGTACATTTTAAAATGGTTAAGATGGTAAATGTTATATATATTTTGCCACCATTAATAAAATCCAGAACAACAACAAGGATATGAAAGAGCCCACTCCCCTGCCCTTGTGGGTGGAGACTAGCAGGAGTTCCCACCCTTCCTCAGGATTCGTGGGCTCTGAAAGCAGGGCTGTCCAGGCACTGGGAGCCAGCCAAGCGGGGGAGAGAGGCCTGTGTGGTAAAGGGGGTGGGGCGGGCCGGGCAGACCCCTTGGGCCCAGGACTGAGCTCGGAGCCTCTGTGCCCTGCCTGCATGGGGAGGACTTCTGCACAGGATGCTCACATGTGGCCCTCTCACTCCCTTAAGCACACATACTTTGTAGATGTGTCAGATTTGAATCACAGCATGTTCCGTTGGTAACGAGTGGCACATCCTGATGGAGGTCAGGTGCTCTCTGGGGCACCCCTGATTCTTGCTTCCTGCCAAACCCGATTCAGAGGAAACCACCCCTCTCTTCTCTTTTGTGTCTCCTTTTTTAAAGTTCTTTTTTATTAAGATAAGATCCACATAACATAAAATTAACCATTTTAAAGAGTTCAGGGACATTAGCACATTCCCAGTGTTGTCCAACTACCACCTCTATCTAGTTCTAATGTATTTCCATCACCCCAGAAGGAGGCCACATCCCCATTATCAGTCGCTCCCCCACCCCCTAGCTCCTGACAACCACCAATCTGTTGCCCGTCTCTATGGATTTAAGTACTCTGCATATTTCATACAAATGGCATCACACGATACGTGACCTTTTGTGCCTGCTTTGTGATCCCCAAAGTATTGTTTGTCCATGGCAAACAGACCCACACTGGTGTCCCAGGGCAGGGACCTTCCTGAGCTCGGAGGAAATAGTCTGGAATGAGAACATCTTAGAGTGTTCTCACCAAGCAAAGACAGCTCGGCGCCAATATTTAACCTAGTGGAGGCTTCCAGAGGGAATGGCACAGGGCAAACATGACATCGCTGAGAGATGAGCTGGCTGAGAAAACAAGCAGGTGGCACTGGGAGTGGACCAGCCTCCCCGAGCCAGAACTGGGCTTTCCCTTCCCTTCTACCAGGCTCCAAGATCCAGTTCACTTCAAACATTGACTGCGTTAGACTCCAATGATTGCCTCCCTGTTTAACGACTGATATGAACATATATTTCTTCAACACCACCCCTTGGCTGCCTCAGTTTCCCCCTCCTGAAAGCGAGGGTTATGACAGCAGGGACTCCAAAATTGGAGAACCACTGGGATCTCGTAAAAATATACCTGCCGTGGCCTATCCCCAGGCCAGCTGAGGAGGGGGGCCCAGCCATCAAGGTTCCTAAAAGCCCCAGGTGATTCTGAGAGGACCCCTGGCTGGGAGAGGCATTCAAAGAGCAACCCCACGGGGGTCTTAAGGGGCCACCATGTTGGAAGACAGAAAAGCCCATGGCTCACAGGCCAAGCATCAGGCAGGGAGTTCCTGGGGCTCCAGAGAGAGCCGTGGGAGTCCAAGCAGGAAGGCTCCTTCCGCTTCCCGGAGGAGGTGAGGGTAAGGCCTGGGGCAGCAGGTGTTCCCAAGTCTTTCTAGAAGTTGGACAGTAAAGGGAGGGAAATGAACAATGAATGGGCGTCCAAAACCAGCTAACAGATCGTGATGATGATAGAACAATACAGCCCCAGCTACAGCAATCAATACCAATGATTCAGCAGATATAACAGACACATCCTGCCCAGCACTTGACTTGTACAATCTCATTTAATCATCACGGCAGCCCTTTGAGGTAGCTGTGGTTTTCACCCCTGTCTACAGATGAAGAAACGGCTGAACTGGCCGACTCCCCAGCCAGCACCTCCAGTCACTGCTCTATAAAAATGCAGGAAAACTTCTTTGTGTGTTGTGCAGATGGAAGAAAACAGAGAAACATGACTTTCTGGGTCTTCCAAGCAGAGTAGAGGGAGAGGATGGTGGGAGCAAGAGATAAGCTGAACCTGAATAGTGTTTCCAAATAACATCCACATCCTAAGCCCTGGAAGCTGTGAATATGTGACCTTACATGGCTAGAGGGACTTTGAAGATGTGACTTAGTTGAGGATCTTGAGATGGGGTGATGATCCTAATGATCCAGGTGGGCCAATATCATCACAAGGGTCCTTATTCATACGAGGGAGCGGAAGGGTCCGAGAAGGACATATATCAACAGAAGCAGAAACTGGAGGGATATGGTTACTGGCCTTGAAGATAAAGGAAGGGGCCACAAGTCAAGGGATGTAGGTGGCCTTCAGAAACTGGAAAAAAAGGCAAGGAAACAGATTGTCCTCTAGAGGCTCTAGAAATAATGCAGTCCAATTGACATCTTGATTTTTAGCCCACTGAGGCCTATGTGAGACTTCTGATCTCTAGAACTGTAAGAGAATATGTGTTGTTTTATGTGCCAAGTCTGGTTATTTGTTGCAATAGCCCAAAGGAAACTGATCCACCATCGGTCCCAGGAAGGAATCCAGCACTCTGAGCACCCAGACCTCCAGTCCTCCCTCTGCCCAGCTCACTGCTGCCCCACTTGTCCACCTCCAGCACTGGACCATCATCTTCAGCGGGAAGTGGCTGGTCTTACCCAACTCAAACCTGAGTGCCCAGCGCAGTGCTTGGCAAATAGAAGGTGTTTAAAAATGTTTGTGGAAGAGAGGGAGGGAGGGAGGGAGGGAGGGAGGGAGGGAGGGAGGGAGGGAGGGAGGGAGGGAGGGAGGGAGGGAGGGAGGGAGGGAAGATGGGGCAAGTTCTGAGCTGCCTGGAAGTTCTCAATGCCTCGTGCTGGGAGCCACACTAGGACTAGAGGGAGCGGTGAGTAATAGGTATGTTGCCAAAGACAGGTGACTGTGCGGACAGCCTAAGGGGGCAGCAGTTAGAAGGCTCAGGCATGGGTTACAGAGCATGTGCTTTTTAAAAAATTTTTGATTGATTTGAAAGACATTGACTTGTTGTTTATGTATTTATTGGTTGATTCTTGTATGTGCCCTGACCAGAGATTGAACCTGCAACCTTGGCCTGTTGGGATGGTGTTCTAACCAGCTGAGCTACCTGGCCAGGGAGAGCATTTGCTTCTTAACACTACACTGTTTCTTTTGGTGGTAGCTGAGCAAATGCTCGGTGCTGCGGCACACCTCAGACGGGGGCTGAAGACAGAGGCAGCGAGAGGCTCCTACGGAGCATCCTTTTGTACCTTTTTGAATCTTGAACCATAGTAAGGATTGATGATTCAAAGAGGGAAAAACCTGTCCTCATCAGGCCTGGGGGCAGAGCCAGTGCAGGAGGGGAGAGGGCTTCCTAGTAAAATGGATGCTCAGAAAATGAAAGACAGAGCAGATGAGCAGATGTTAACTCAGGAAGGTGGAGGAAAGGAAAACCCCAGGCAGGGCACAGCGTGGGCAAAGGTTGTGCCTAGAGGAGCCAGGAGGAGGCCAGCACTCTGCGGAGCACAGGAAACAGGAGGCTGGATCCTGGGGCAAGAGCAGCATCACAAATGAACTCAAGAAGGTCTGCCCAACACCTTTTAATGTGTGGGGGGGTGAACCCCTAAATGTAGCAGACTGTGGGGAGGGAGCATCACCAGGACCACATCTCACTAATCTGGGTTCTAATTCTAGTTCCCCTGGCTACCAGCTGTGTGACCCTCAGCAAGTCCCCCGACTTCTCTGAGCCTCAGTTTTCTCCTCTGTAAAATGGGAATAAGGAGACCCATACTGAGGATTGCTGAGGCAGGGTTTCTTGAACTCCAGTCTCAGGTCAAGATGGGTTAAGAGATGTTTCCCAGTCTTTGAAATTACATCTAGGTACTGCCTGTAATCTGTGTGTATGTGTGTGTGTGTAATGGTGGTGTGACCCCAGGTAGCAAAGAACTACAACAGGACAAAATGAGGCATCTAGAGTACATATCTTGTTTAACAGGTGGTTAGTGCAGTCAAGGGCCAAGTAGGGAGATGGCCAAGCTAGGTGTTGGCCAGTCTGACCAGGAGCCAACAGTTGGTCGGCAAGGTGAGGACACTGCTTACACACAGAGAGGTTGTGCAATAAGTAAGTATACTGAGGAGAATGGGAGTTGCTCTTCTCACTGTTGGTGAAGGGAGTTACAAATATAGAGAGCAGGCACTGACCCGTGAAATTTATTGGATTGTAGTCTATGGTTTTACACACACACACACACACGCGCGCCTCCTCTGAGAGGGCCCAGAAGCCGTAACACCCAATAGAGTGCGCACACCTCGCACCAGATCTGGTTCTCGATACCATTCTTCCAGTAAAAAGAGCTGAGAATCCTGGGCGAAATGGCTGATCCAGGGCTGGGGCAGGGAAAGTACCAAACGAGGCTGGAATTTTTTATTATACTAGAAAGTAGGAATGTTCTCAAAGAATGGTGGAAAAAAAAAAAGTCCAGAATTCAAGATGTCACCATGAGGGGGCTCCTGTTGCCCAAATCTGAGACCACTGGAGCATTGAAATAAAAGATAGTAACAAAATGTACATGCTTAATAAAACAGGAATCCATGACTTGACAATGATACATGAGTGAATAAATAAATGACCAAATACACAGAAGAAAGGGGCAGCTCTTCCTTACACCAGAACACCAAGTAGTAACAGGAACGAATGACAGAATTAGGAAACCATCGTTTAGCAGACATTGTAAGAGTAATCAATTCGGGCAAGGATCATCAGCAGATGTTAAAACCAAAGAGTGAAAACGGTCTGAGAAACAGGCTACTGACATAGCTTCAACATGTCTCTCCAGAAAATACTTATTATAATTACAGTGGGGAAAAGAGCAACTTTATAAAAGAGAAACCTGGCCAGTCAGAGGAGAGAAAACTCCAGCATAGAATTCAGGCAGCCCTGGGTTTGAATTCCTAGGAGAGCGGTGTGACCCTGGAAAAGTCACTGCACTCTCTAAGCCTCAGATTTTTGCAGGGATGTTTGTAAGGATTCAAAATAACATGGTGCCTCCACAGATGTCCACTGGAACATTGCTCTAGTCATTCAAACAGGAAACCATCTAAATGCCCATCAATAGGGGGTGGGTTAAATAAAAAGGCCTACACAGCAAGGAAACTGCTCCTGAACTATACATCCTGCAGGAATGGGGAGGGTGCAAGTGCACAGAATGATCCTATGTAGTTTTTAAAAACATACAGAGTTGGATGTGAATCATAATTACTGTGGTCAGGTGCTGCCCTAAATTCCACTCCACGATTGATCTCTGAAGTGTGTCCCGTTATGACCTCATCATATGGAAGACAAAGCAGAGTCATGGCAAAGTGAGGACTGTGCTCAAGGTCTCATGGCTGGCAAGCGGCAGAACCAGAATGTGCATCTAGGTGGCCTGGCCCACAGGCTCCAGTGCTCTTAACCACAGCCTTTCCAGAACTGCATAAAAAGGGGCCAGGACCACCCAAGCAAACAGTAATCTGATTACTGCAAACTGACTAGATGCAAACAGTACCTACCCCCCTCAACACACACACCAAGGAGGGAAGTGAGAGTAAAGTGGGGAGGTGAAGGAAAATTTCATATTGTGCACATTTTTCTTGTGGCTTATGAAAATAATTATGACAAGTTGAGAAAGGGAAAGGGAAAAAAGGGAAGAAAAAATATGTACAGTTCCTGGTTCATAAAAGATAGTAGATTAAAAATAACCCCAACTAATAGGAGTATAATTCAGTGACAATGTTGTTCAAATGTCAATATTGCTGGTATTTGGGGGAGGGACAATTGCATTGGTGACAATAATCACACGACATAGTGAAGAGATGAGAGTTTCTCAGTGGCTCAGAGAGAAAAACAAAGGAGCCATCATACAGCACGGGGCTAAGGCATCAGGGAGTCAACACTAAAGTGCTGAACCAGGGAGAAGTGTCCTCACATTGCTAGTGGGGCTTGACGTGAATCCAGTCTTTGTACACAGCTTGCCACAGCTGATGAGCACCAAGCATGGGAATCAAGACCAAGTGAAGGAATGTTCTTTCCACAATGCTCACCTCCTCCTCGAGTGAACTGGCCTGTTCGGTTATCCACTGGCAGCCTTTCACGCTGGCTCACAGGCTGCTTGCTGGCAGCTGTGCTTAAGTACGAGGCTGCTTGTCCTGAACTAAACTAGCAAACAAATTCTTAAGATACTCAAATACCGTTTTGTACATGTAATTAGACATTCACAGCAAGAGCATTGTTAAAATCCAGTCAAAAAGAGTCTAAATAAAGACCAGAACTCAAGATTAATAAAAGTACTAACAAAAATAGGTACCTCTGGAACAGACCATGTGTCAGGTTTCTGGTTTTTATGTGAATGATCTCGTTTAAGAAACTCTTCCTTCCTACCACTGTGGAAGGCAGCCCCCAATCATCTGAGCCTCCCCGTAGTCACACCCTTGTAACCCCCTCCCCCTAAGAACAGGCTAGACCATTCATCCTGGGGAAGCATCCAGAGGCAGCCCTGTGGAGAGGCCCATCGAGCCAGGCCCATTGCCTGCAAACCACCACTGGAGTGAGCGTGCAAGCTGGTCCTTCCCCCTTCCACTACCCGAGTCTGTGGGAACCCAGTCTTCACCCTGCAGAGCCTCAGGAAGATGACTCAGTTCACTAACCAGGAAGGTAGGTAGCCCAGGGTGGAGCCATGGCAGTCTCAGTTAAGAGGTGAGAGCCCTGAGGGTCCAAGATACTTTTCAGAGTCCTCCTGGAAGCAGGAATTTCTGGTCCAACGTTCTCCTTACCCAACAATCAGGTCGGCAGAGAGAAGCCTTTTTCCCAGTAATTAAGGGGGTTTCTCCTACACCTTTCTTCTCATTGCAATGGAAATGCAGCCAGAATGAGGTGTCCTCGGGGGGGCCATGAGAACTGTGCTTAGTTCCAGCCTCTAACTCTGGGCCCATCCACCCTAGTTCCTGTCTCAGCCACCCAGTCACACTGTTCTTTATTCTCAGTCACACCCGAGACCTCTGGATCTTAAACATCTCTTGGTTTCTCTGTTGACTGTCAGCCTCCCAGGTGAACTTTGTTTTATACACAACTATATCATCAGCGCCTGGCCCCACTGTGAGCCTTGAGGTCCCCATCTCTCAGGGTTACAATAAAACCTCTCAAACCGAAGAGAGCCAGGTAGAGACACAGCAAGTTCTCGATAATCACCACTATTATAACTGGGTGACTCGGCAAAATGGTTGGGAGATCCAGAGACTGCCCAGGACGCCACATGCAACATGTGCTCATAAGAATTAGGACTATTGTGGAAACAATCACTGTAGCTAACTTTGCTCCTTTTTTCAAAGTTTCTTGAGAAATAGTTCAAATTGGAGGATGTTGAGTGTGAGAGAGCAAAGGAGGTGTCCGGGCTATGAGCTGAGCTGGCAGTAAACAGGTCGCCTCACCTGGCTGGCCGCCCTCCCCATTTACCTTTACTGTAATTTCCTGGGTTTGCACAAGGCCACCTTTAGAGACAGGACACCTTGTTTCTCAGCCTGCCTTTGATGCTGGCTGCCTGGATCACCAGTATGCCTGTCACACTACACTGCCAAGTCATCACACACCACCTACAGGGTGCAGCTGAGAACACAGGTCCACAACCAGGTGGGTGAGCCCCTGCCCCCTCCATACCTACAGACAGGTTGAAGACCTATCCCACCCTTGAGGCCCTTTTTAAAACCTCTGGGGGAATGAAGTTCACTTTGGTGCAGAGATCAAATTCACCCCAGCATCTCTAATCATGTTATTTTATCCCTATACCTGGCACATTTGGATGATACCTGGGGCACCCGGACATCTCATAAAATCTGATAGTAACCAACTACACATAAGGAGTGTTGGAAAAATACCAAGCTTAACGCAAAGATCAAATGAGGGAAAGAAAAAAATAGAAAAAAGAACACAGAAGAGGCAACTGTGTTGGCAAACGAACTTCAAACTCCTTCAACAAGACACATTGCACGGCGTATAAGTAGAGAAATGGATTTTGGCAAAATAATGGGACTCTATACCCAATCTGTGTTTCACACACACGTTGCTTCAGAGAAGTAGAGATCGCTGTGGCCTGCCACCCTAGCGCCAGAATTCACATGCAAATGCTATTTTTAAAATGAGCAAATATTCAGGAATCCTACACCCAAAATGTTCTGACTCTTGTCATTCTTTGGGAGAACAGGGGATATTTTAAATCAAGGTTTTCCAGATGATCTGTTTCATTGAAAAGTAAATGTAACTTTGAGGTTTCCCTTCACCAGCCAAAAGGCAGGTTTGTAGTCTCATGAGCTCCTCCAGGGGACTATTTCAGGATTTTCTTTTTCAAGGACTGATTAAGCTTAAAAGAAAGAAAACGCAATGTCCCAGAGAAGCTTCGGCAGAAATTCAGCGCCCTCTGCTCTGGTATCTGTCTGTGACTTCTGCTCACATGCTAAGGAGAAAGTTGTAGGGTCACCAGTCACCACTATCACCTCTGGCTTCTCCAAGTGGAAGGGCTTTGTTGGAACAGCCATGTCATAGTTTGTCAGCTAATAAACCCCCCCTCCCCGAGAATCCTGTTGGTTTATCCTAGAGGGTCACCTGGAGGTTGCAAAGTAAACATATAAATCTGGGTGGTTTTTTCAAAGGGCAGTTTTTTGGAGACATGGGAAGTGAAGCTGGGAGGCCTGGCTACTGTTACCTTGATTTTCACCATTAAGTAATTATTGCTAAAACATGTGCGCAACCGTTTTCTGCTGCTGCTGTTTTTCACATCACTACCCCCCCCAACTCCACCCCCAATTCAAGTAGCTTTAAGTTTTTTTAAAATCCATAGAGCAGCCTAGGTGTGGAGACCCGGGAATTTCAATTCCAGCGAGGTTCAGTCCACAGCGAGGTCCTCCGCTAGCTCTGTGTACTTTGAGGGACGTGGTTAACGTGTTTCGCGCTCAGTTTTGCACCCGCAAAATGGGCCGGAGGCGGCGGGTTAAGCGGCGAGGGCCCGGCCCGCAGCGGAGGCGCGAGCTGGCGCGCTACGAGCACGGCTTCTCCACGGAAGCAGGGGGTGCAGGGCGGGTCGGCGGAGCGCAGCACGCGGACGGGACCTTGGGGCGGGGGGGTGCGCAGGGTGCAGGGTCAGGCCCCACGCCCCGCGCCCTGTTGTCCAGACTCACCAAGGTTTCCAGCTCGCCCCTCTCCAGCCGCTCGTACTGGTGGCCCGCGCCCGAGAAGCCGAGTTTCTGCAGGAACTTGGAGAAGCGTGTCTGGGCCATGGTGCGCGGGCGGGGGGCCCCTCGCCCGGCCTCGCGTCCCGCCGGCGGCCGCCCCTGCGCGAGTGTCGCGATCCCAGGCGAGGCTGGAGCTGCCTGCGCGCGCCCAGGTCTCCTGGGCCGGGGCCAGGTGACCGGGGAGCCGCCTACCTGCCCGCCGCAGGTGAGGCCCCGCCCCCAGGTGAGGCCCCGCCCCCGCAGGTGAGGCCCCGCCCCCGGGGCGGGGCTGCGCGCCCGGTACACCTGACCCCACCCCGCCACGCGAGCTCTGGAGACTTTCTGGAGAGCCCTGGCCTAGGGAGGCCCGGGAGCTGCAGCTGCGCCCTAGAACCCGGGCTGTTTCCCAAACCTGCCAGATCATGAGAGTCACCTGAAGCCCGGGACGGGGAGGAAGGGAGCGAGTACACGCTTGTTTAAAATGCAGATTCCCAGGCCCCTTCTTGCCCTGAGTCCTTGGGTCTGCAGTGGGCCGGAAAGCTGGACTTTAACAAGCGCCCAGGTGATTCATCTGGGGAGCCTTGTGGTTAACCCCAGGCGCTGGGCGCACGGTGGTCAGGCGCTGAGTCAGGCTCCAACCGCTGCTGTGGCCCCTGCAGGGGCCACGTGGCCTCTCTGAGCGGGGGCTCCCTAGTCTGTGGGAGTGAAACCCAGGAGTGGGAGGGGAGTCTGAGGCCCCCACAGCCTTAGTGCTCTGTGTGATCTTGGGTGATCTCTGAGCCTTTTACTCTCATCTGCAGAATGGGTTTCTGCACTTGCCTATCGTGGGACCTCAGGCAGGTTTCTTAAATTTTCAGAGCTTTAGTTTACTGATCTGTAAAATGGCCACCATGATAGTGCCTCCTTCACGGTAAAAATGGAAAGGATGTAATGGACATTGTTGCATAGGAAGGGCACAGGGCAAGGGCAGGGCTTGGCACGGGGTATGTTGGTGGTATCAGCATCATCAGAGGGAAGTTGCTGGGCTCAAAGGTCTCCCAAAGTATGCGAGCGAATGTGTAGCGCAGATGGCACACAGCACCCAAGGGCATGTATAGAAAAATGTAAGGGATTTGGCCTCATATGGGACTAAAATCCATAACAAGGCCCACTACTTAGTAGGGAGGTGGCTTTGGGGAGGGCTGTGCCTCTCATCTGTGCCTCAATTTTCTCATCTATAGAGTGGGGTTACTTAAGGACTATAGGACATGGCATGTGTGTTTGCCCATTAAATTAAATTGTGCTGCCTCTTTTGAGCAAATATTTGCCACCTGCCTCAACTGCAGGGAGTGGCCGCCTCAGCCCCATTCAACTTGATGGGAAGTTCTGGTGGCCCTTCTTGTTTATCCTGCCTCTTCCCCCTTTACAGAAACAAAGGAGCCTAACAGGATTGCGCCATCCGGGTCCACCAATTTCAACAAAGACCCAAGAATAATGGAAAAGGCAAAACTCTGGTGTGAGTTAGTCCAGATTTGAATCTCAGGCCTGTTCTTTTCAGATGTGTGACCTTAAGCAACTTTCTTCACCTGTCTCCACCTCACTTTACTCATCCACAAAATGGGGATGACACTGCCTACCTGGTCACGATCCCAGGAGAAAACAGATGGCACCTCAAATTGAATGTTTTGGGGAGAGTTTGATAAACAGACTATTTACAAAGGTGTGGGCGGGGTGTAGAGAAACCAGAGTGATTCTGCAATTTCCCAAGATTAGCAAGAGTGAAAAAATGCTACCATCCAGGGCCTGGAAGAAAAGAGAAGAAATCAGTTACTTGGAGGAGGTATCTGTGTGGAGCTGAGAACTTAGTAAGGGAAATGGCTCTGAAAGGAAGCCATGGATGCAGCCTCCTGGCCCACAAACCCAAAGAAGAAGGGAGGAGAGTGGGGAGTGGGTCTGCAGGAGCAAAGGGGAGATATGCAGAACTGACCTCACAGCCCTGTGTATACGGATCTGAGCAAATGTTTGTATAGGTAGAGCAGTTAGTAGTGCCTGACATTAGCAGGCTCTCGGGAAATTCCATTATTAATATAAAAGAATACGTGGGAACTTGGCTTAGTTATTTCTCAGGTTCTTTCCAACTGAATTCTGTTATTTTAAGGTAGTGTTGGATCCAGGGAAGAAAAATGCCTTGTTGGCATAGAACTTCATGCTTCCCCAAGGGTGTTTAATTGGGTATCATTTCTTCAGGTGGCGCGACGCATCCAGGGAGTGATGTGTTGGTCAAGTGCCTTTCTCTTGAAAGCCCAGCCTCTTGGATCCAATCCCTGTGGCCTCTGCTCCAGCTCAGAGATGCCAAGGCTGGAATTCATGGATCAGGTTTGAGAACACCCAGGTTATTCAGGAGGAAAACTCGGGGTAGTGGGTATTGTGAAACACCTGGCCCTGTTGGACACACAAATGGAGTAGACTACAGAGAAAGTAGTTAAAGAGATAAGCTATACGACTGGAAGCAGCTGAATGGGTACCCTTAGGCTTGAGTTTATTTGATTTTTATTTTTGTTGCACGGGGATCAGGAAATGTAGCCTGCACCCGTCTACTACTAAATTTTCTTAGTTTATTGAGACTTTGTGTCGGGTTTGTACGCAACATTTTGTAAGTGTTCAATGGCACTAGAAAAGATGGTATATTCTTTTTAAAAATATATATTTTTGTTGATGTTTAGAGAGAGTGAGAGGGAGAGGGAGAGAGAGAAAGAAACATCAACATGAGAGCAAGACATCAGTTGGCTGCCTCCTGGACGCCCCCTACCGGGGATCGAGCCGCAACCCGGGCACGTGCCCTGAGTGTGAATTGGACTGGCGACCTTTCAGCACACAGGATGACGCCCAGCCAACTGAGCCACACCGGCCGGGGCTAATTGGTATATTCTTCGTAAGGGTATTGGTAAGCTGTGCTCTTTTGTAAATTAGTTCTACAGCTAATTATTCTTAATTTTTAGTTATGTTTATGTCCTTTTTGGACTACTTGCTCTGACGCAGGAAGCTAATGATTTAACACTTCCCAGTCTAATTGCTTTCCTGTCCATATTTTTCTTTGCATGTCTGAATTTTTGCCTTTTGTATTATGCTGCATTGTTGGTTAGTGCATATGATTTACCTGTTTGCTATAACTCTTATAACTGTTTAAGGCCATCTGCATCTCGTTAAAACGTATTCCTTATATTCTACTTTGTAGAGTTAATGTCGCCACTGTTTCTTCCCTATGGCTTAATTCTGTGTGATCTCTACTTGAGCTTCTTTTCGGCTGTCTTGCTTATAATGGGGAAGTGTATTGTGTCTACATTGTTACAGTCGTTGCCATTAGACTGACTTCGGTCATCCTCACTCCCATGCTTTTTGAGGTATTTGATACTACTGATTGTCATCTTTTACTTTGATTTCAGGATAAACATTCTGCCAAAAATTCTACCAGGAACTGTCTGAAAGCATTTCAGAAACAGAGGGAAATATTTATAGCATCTCTTTGGATTTCCTCTTACAGATGGAAAGGAATTTTGTTTGTGATTTTCTTCTTTCTTTTTCTAACTTTTGCTCCTTTTTATATATATATATATTTTAAATATATCTTTATTGATTTCAGACAGAGGAAAGCAGAGGGAGAGAGAGAGAGACAGAAACATCAATGATGAGAGAGTCATTGATTGAGCTCACAACCGAGGCATGTGCCCTGACCGGGAATCGAACCCTGATTGCCTGGATCCTAGGTCGACGCTCAACTGCTGAGCCGCGCCCGGCTGGGCATATATTCTTAGCAACTTAATCTAACCACTCAAATTATGATTTTTTGAGTCTTTTTGTTGTGTGTTCTCCACTTTCCCCCCAGAATTACACCCTACTATTTACATTTGTTTTCAACATCCTTTTTAAGCTCCCATGGTCAGCACCACTGACTTCAAGATATTTTCCTTCAAGAGTCTTTTTCCTGCCTTTAAACTGCAGAATTCCAGAGTCTGTGCCCAACGGGTCCATTCATACAGGACAGTTTGCTGGGAAACTCTCCGAGTTTTGCAGCTCAGAGTGATCCTGGAGCCACAACCAGCACTGAATGTCAAGGGCGGGACCCAGTCAAAAGCAGCCTTTCTTGAATATCTGCTCTGGGCACCTTGAGCAATGAGGTCGTGCTCTCCAACTCCCATTCACTCTCTACAGGAAAATGGTGTCATTTCCCTTCCCATAAATCATCTCCCAACAGTACACCCTGTTGGGAAGCCTGGATGTAATCCCAACACACCTGAAATGTATTTGGTAATAAACCTCACTCACAAATTATAAGGTTGGTATTTGAAGGCACCCTTTTAAGAAGAGGTATAGTATGCAAGGGGCATATTTTGCACACATGTATATTTTTAAAATTTGAGGACTTAGTATGAAGTTATGTCTCTTTACATAAACCCTCGATTCTGTTTGTTTTTTAAGTGGCTGTGCTCACAGCCAATAATATAATCACTTCATAGATGAAAAATTGCAGTTTAGGGAGGTAAGCCACTTGCATTCACTCAGCAAATATTTTTAAGCACCTGCTATGCGGCATTGGAGATAGACCCCTGAACACAACAGATTTTATTCTGCACTTTTGTATCTTATCTCCTAGTGGGTGCCACAGGCTGCAAACAAGTCAATGTGTAATGCAGTGCCGGGCAGTGAAGGTAGTGGGTTGAGCAATGACCCCCCTAAAAGCATATGCTCATGTCCTAATCCCCAGAAACTGGGAGTGTAACCTTATTTGGAAAAACAATCTTTGACAGTATAATTATGTTAAGGATCTTGAGATGATCATCTTAGATTAACTGGGTGGGCCCTAAATGCAATGACTGGTGTCCTTATCAGAGACAGAAGAGGAGAGAGACACACATAGGGAGAAGATGGAGGCAGAGGTTAGAGTGATGAGGCCACCAGGAGCTGGGAGAAGTAAGGAAGGGTCCTCCCCTAGAGTCTTCGGAGGGAGCATGGCCCTGCTGACACCTTGATTTCAGATCTTTGGCCTCCAGAACTGTGAGAGAATAGATTTAAGCTAACCGGTGTGTGGTCACTGTTGCCACAGCCCCAGGACACTAGTAGAGTGAGCGATGCTGTGAGGAAACGTAAATAAGGACTGGAGAGTGAGTGGGGCTTCTGTAGCTAGAGCAGTCAGGAGAGGTGGCATTTGAGTGGAGACCTGAGTGACCCTTGTGGATATCTGGGGGGACAGTATTCCAAGCAGAGACAAGGGAAAGAGCCAAGGCCCTTAGCTTGTGTCACCACAGTGAGACCGATTTATGGGCAACAATTCATACATTTGCACCAAAACTGTGTTCACACACACACACATGGCCTGTTCCAGGCACTATTCATGTCATACTTTCTTTGTCACTCCTGTCAAAGTGATGCATTCAATGATGGGGAATCATTGGCTGAGCACTTCCTATAGCTGGGGGCATTTCTGGGCTTCTGAGAGGCTTAATTCCACCAGGAGAGACGGGGCCCAGTCCTGCGGAACATGGTACCAGGTGCCAAGTGAATGTGCCTTGGGACTTGCTGAATCCCAGGAGGTGAGCTCCTAGCACAGATGCCACCACCTCCTTCTTGCACTGCAGCAGGCATCGGGGGTGACATTTCCCTGCTGGCTGGGACAGGCCTGGGAATCCTCCTTATCATACTTTAAGTAGATACCAACAATTGTTCGAAGCTGGTACCTGAATAAACCTGTTTTACCAAAAGGTTTCAGGAGAGGAAGAAATGACTCGGCGTGTGGGGAAGTTATGGAACCTTCTAGAAAGTGGTATGGCTGAAGGAGAAGATCTCCATGTGTAAAGTCCATAACTTACAGGAGAATTTACTCCTGGTGTCGTATATTCTGTGGGTTTTGACAAATGCCCGAGGCCATGTTTCCACCGTTACCTTGCTACACAGAAGAGTTTCACTGCCCTAAAAATGCCCTGCATCACTCCCGCATCCCAAACCCTGGCAGCTGCTGATCCTTTCACTGTCGCTATAGTTTTGCCTTTTCCAGACTCTCTTTCGAAATCTACTCTTATTTTAAACATTCAAAAGCATCCAGACCTGTTGCCCATGGTCAAGAGAATTCCAGTCCCAAGCAAAGAGGCCCAAGGTTTTCCATATTTAAACTCTCCAGCCTGTGCTCCCCGCGGTCCCTGGGAGCTGCCCAACCACAGAGTTTGGCTAGGATGGTCCCACTTTTAGCACTCAAAGTCCTGGCATCCTGGAAAACCTCTCAGTCCAGTACGATTTTGAGATGCCACCCGCTTGCTACTCCCTTTTCCTCGTGTTAAAGTCCAGACCCCGGGCCCCTGATTCCCTCCCCACCTCCTTCCTCTTCCAGCCAAACCAAACCCCTTCACTTCCCAAAAGCCCTTGGTGCAAGCTCTGTCCCCTCCCCTTTGCTTGAGCTGTCCCCTCTGCTGCATTGCTCCCCAGGGTCCCCTGGTCCAAACTCTTTCCCTGATAACTCCTGCATACCCTTCAGGTTTTATCTGAATTGCCCCTTCTCTTGAGAGGCCCCTGCTGATCCTTGGACCAAGTGAGATGTCCTGCAAAGGGATCCCTACCATCCCTGTGGTTTCCACAAAGTTGTGGCACTTTATCACATTTACAAGTTTAAACAAAGGTGCTGAGGACAAACAGCTCAAATGTCTATCGGCAGTGACTAGATAAAAAAGACACGGCCTATCCATGTGGTAGGATATTACTCAGCCAAAAAAATGAAGCGGTGATCATGTTGCAACGTGGATGAGCCTTGGGAGCACCATGCTAAGTAAAGAAACTGGACACAAAAGGCCACATATTGTATGATTCCATCCATCTGAAATGTCCAGACCAGACACATCCCTAAAGACAGGAAGCAGCTTAGTGGTTGCCGGGGCCTGGGGGGGGGGGGGGGGGGGAATTGGGAGGTAGGGAGTTTCTTTTTGGGGTGATGGCAATGTTCTGGAATTAGAGGGGATGGTGGCGGGACCTCGTGACACAGTAAAACCCACTGAATTGTGCACTTCAAAATGGTCAAAATGATGAATTTTATCTCAACAGAGATATATTTTAAAGGAGGCACTCAGTACATATTTGTTCAGTAGAGAGTGAATATTTTAATTAAACCAGGGTTAATATTTTATTTAAACCAGGAAGCCTGATCAGAAGTTGAATGTACGATTTCTGTGGGCTTTTTAATATCATTAAGAGAGGTCAAAGTTCCTAGTTACTCCCTTTGAAAGTTGCTAGAGCCCAAAGGCTCCCAAGTTAGGCCCTGCCTGAAGGGGCAGAGCTAGGTCTCAGTGCCCGAGCTGGTAGAATGGGCGTGACTTTCTTTTCCCGGGTCTGGTGAGGCCAACCCCGGACTCACCTCCCCGGGGCTGAGGAATTGGGAAGGGGCTTGGAATCCCTTCAGGCAAGGAAGCAGAGGGGGAGCAGTCTCCCCCCACCCTCCCCAAGCCGCCAGTCCGCTGTGAAACAGTCGGGGTGAGTGACCCTGCACAGGGGAAGCCGAGCAAGCTCGAGGCCTCCATGACTTCCCACAGCAGGTGCTGCTGGACACACTTGTCCACACTCACCTTGACGTGAAATGAAGGTGACCTTTGGCTTGGAGGATTTTGGTCTGGCACCCTGGGCCAGAAAGGTAATAGACTGAGGCACGGTCTACTCTGTGTCCCAGCACCCTCCCAAAGGATCAGGATCCAGTCGCCCACAGGCAGGATGATCGTTGGGAGAACACATCCTTTATTGCCCCTCTCGCTCCCCACTCCTCTGCTACTTCTGTTTCCTGGGATCTCACCCTGGGAGCTGGGAGCCCATGCAGTAAGGTCAGATTCCTCATAGTGGCCCAGGAGGTCCCCTGTTATCCGGGCCCATCTGTCAACCCCACTCCTCCTGCCCCAGGCCCACCCCACCAGCCTCCTGGCTGTTTGTCAAAGGCCAGCCTGGTCTAGCCTCCTGGCCTTGGAGCCTCACAGTTCCCTCCACCAGCCTGTTCTCTGCACAGCAACTCCCAGGGCCCAACCCCCCATTCCTCCAGGCCTAGACCTCAGTGTCCCCCCAGGGAAGCCTTCCCTTCGCACCCGTTAAGCGCATCCCCATGCTGCCCTGCTGGGTGCTCACTTTGTGCTGGTTCATTGAGTGGAACTTGTACTTGGTGTACTTTTCCGTAGGCAACTTCTGCTTCAATAAAAAAAATCTGTTAAGTTTTTATACAGCAAATGGAAGCTTAATGAGAAATAAGATATTAGCACAGTCTTAAAGTATGTCCCACGAGATACTTACTAATGACAAAGGGGAAACAGTCGCTTTCCGGTGGAGAAACGTGGAGGACCTCACATCAGCCAAGAAAGCAGAGCTCTGCGATCAGGAATGCAACAAATGACATCATGTGGCTCCAGAGACGATGTGCCCAGGAGAACACATCGGGGGTGCTCCTGGCAAAGGGCTTAACAAATCTCATCAGAGGAAACCCCATGCCCACCCTGGGGGACATCCTAGGAGATAAACAGCTTGTGCTCTTCAAAAATGTCATCATTAGGAAAATAAAAGAAAGGCCATGGAATGTTCCAGATTGAAAGAGACAAAAGAGTCATAACAATTAAATGCAACTTGTGATCCTGAATCAGATCCTGGACCCAGAAAAAATATCTTTATTTTTTGCTCTAAGGAACATTAGTGGGACAACTGGTGAATCTGAGTATGTCTGTAGATAATAGTATTATATAGGGGCGGGCAAAAGTAGGTTTACAGTTGTTCGTATGGAAAACAATACAATCACTAATAAATAATACAAGAATAAACTCTGTTTTGAGCACTCACGACTGTAAAACCTACTTTTGCCCACCCCTGTATTAATGTGGATTTTCTGATTTTGGTCAGTGTCTTCTAGTTCTGTCCCTTTTTGAAAGTAAAAAAGGGAGGGGAGGAGAGAGTGCGCACCTGTAAGCGGACTTTGAGAATCTGATGAAGTATGTATGCAAGTCTGAAAAGGTTACATATTGTCTGATTCCACTGTATAACATTCTTTTTAAAAAAAAATATCTCTTTTTTGATTTCAGAGAGAGGAAGGGAGAGGGAGAGAGAGAAACATCAATGATGAGAGTCACTGATCAGCTGCCTCCTGCACGCCCCCAACTGGGGATCGAGCCCGCAATCCAGGCACGTGCCCTGACCGGGAATCGAACCGCGATCTCCTGGATCCTGGGGCGAAGCTCAGTCACTGAGCCACACCAGCCGGGCCACTGTATAACATTCTTGACATGACAAGTTTATAGGGATAGAGAAGAGCCTATTGCTGGGCAGGGGTTGGGGCGGTGAAAGGAGAAGAATGGGTGTGACTGTGAAAGTAGTGAGATCTGTGTGGTGATGGGACAGCCCTGTGTTTTGATGGAGGTGGCGCTCGCACGAATCTATACAAATGATCAAGTGACATAGAAACCACACACCCACACTGCAGCCTGTCAACTTCCCGGGCTTTGCCAACACGCAGTAGAAAGGTAAGGTGTGACCAGTGGGGGAAGCTGAGTGACGGGCACGCAAGGCCTCTCTGTGCAATCTTTGTTGCTTTCTGTGACTCTAGAACTATTTCAAAATAAAAAGTTTAAGAAGTAAAAGAAACAGGATTTCTCGGTCACCTTACATTCCCCTCTCCTGATTTATACTTTCTCCATAGCTTTTATTCACTGACTCCATCGATGTGTTTTTGGGGACCATCAGAGCCCCCTAGTGGACTGTCATCCCCATGACGGCAAGCAGAGAATCTGTCAGTATCTTTCCCGCTTTATTCCCAACACCTAGAGGAGCGCCTGGCACATAGTAGGTACCAAACTGATAAACAAATAAGAGAGCCATAGCCAGAGGCAACTGAGTGCCTTGGCCACAGCGAAACCGAAGGGAGGCAAGACCGGGGACAATGGCCATCTTGTAGCACAACGGGCCCTCTGGGAAGGCGGGTCCTCCCGGAGGGGCAGGACTGGACGCTGCAGCTGCACCTGCAGGATACCTTCCTCCCCGCTTTGCGTCTCCTACCATTTGTACCCAGGAGCCTGAGTACAGAGAGACTTCTGATAACCAGTTTGGGCGGTGACTGTGAACCTAGTTTAACCAGTAGGAAAGCTGGTTTACTCATTCAACAAATATTCATTGAGAGCCTGCAGAGAGGAGAGGTTGCTTGCAGCAGGGTGATAGCAGTACCCCCATTTCAGTGAAGAGGGAATGTAGTGGTGGGGTGTTCCTCCACCCAGATCCCCCAGGATCCCATCTTGAGGGACTCCCCTTTCTAAAATCCAGCACCTGTGGGTCTCTCTCTGGAGGCGAGACCTGGCAGTGCCCAAGACCAAAGTGCCTGGACATGTTCTTACCCACAGAACTTCCCTTCACCATGACTGGCAAGCCCAAGGCAGAAGCCCAGCTCCTTGCCCCCAAGAGGGGCAACTCAGGTCAAGCTCGCCCTCCAGAGCCTCCTGCTGGCCAGGCCGAGCCTGAGACCTGACCTGAAACCACACTTGCCTTTCCTGTTCCCTTCTCTTCCCTACCAGTTGCTGCTGGAAGGACGTCTTTAACAAATCACATGCCCTTGAGTTTTATCTCAGTGTCTGCTTCCGGGGAATCTGGCCCAGGACAGAATTAGAGGCACAGAGTGGTTGAGTAACTTAACCACAGCCACACAGCTAAGAGGGAAAGCCAGGAGTTGTGTCCCTGGAGCTGGATTCCGGAACCTGTGTGCCTACCCATCCTGCTGCTCTGCATCCCCTGAGGGACTCCTTCATTCACTCACAGACCTGTTGTGACCATCGCCTGCTGCCAGGCTCAGAGCTGATGACAGCCAAGGGGAGTCTCAGGCCCCTCCTCTGAAGCTCTCAGCCTATTGAGGGAGGCAGACTCAACCCCATCCATCTGATCATTCACCTATTCAATAATCCGGTGTTGAGGACCTACTGTGTGCCTGCACCATGCTAGATGTTGGGAGGGGAAGGACTTAGACATGCTCCCTGCCCTGCGAGAGCTCTAGGTCCGGTGGAGAAGGGACAAACGTGCCGTGTGTGTCGCAATGTCACTGCATGCAGGACCCAGTGGGGGCGCAGAGGAGCACATGTCAGCCTGCAGGGAGCTGATACACATCTGAATCTAAACGGAACAGAGGAGTCAGGCAGGGAGAGGGGGTGGAGGCGCACAGTCTAGGAGAGGAGCAGTTGCACAACATCACAGTCCCTTGGTTGGAGCTGAGGGGCGGACATGAAGTCACAGCCAGCGCGCTGTAGTCTGGGCTCTGGGGGAAACAGCCACAGAGGTGGCCGTGCATCGGCCCTTCTGTGGGGCCGGACCCCAGGCTCCAGTCTGACGGCTTCTCCACTTCTCTGGGGGCTTGAACCGTATGTCTCACCGTCTCAGCCGGGGCCCCTCTTACCTCTCTAAAAGGGGCACAGTTACCCACACCGTGCAGGTGGTCATGAAAGGTACGTGAGAATGGCCTAGCCCTGCGTGAGTCCTGGGTAGGATCCAGCAGGGCTGCCAGGTAGGTTTGAGCAGGTCACGCAGGGGTCTAGGGATGCCAGTCACACACCTGCAGGTGCTCATGGCAGAAAGGGGCTCCCTTTTTGAACCCCTATAAAGACGGCAGGTGGACGAGCTTGGTGCTGCCGATGGGGGCTGTTATTGCTGAGACCTGCAGGGGGAGGAGGTCTTTGGTACCACACGTGAGCCCCACACCTGAGCACTGTTCACTGAGCCCGAAGCTTCGCACGCTTCCATGGGACTTTGGGACAAGTCAGGCAGGGGAGAGAACCTGGTGGGAGACTGGGGAGGGTTTCAGTAGACAGAAGGGTTGGCAAAGACACTTAGGGGGGAAAGTCCACTCTGAGCCAATTCTCACCCTACCACTGACTTCCGGGAGTCCCCCCCTTCCACTTTCTGAGCCTCACTTCTTACAGGTGAGGACAGAAGAATGCCCACCGCCGGGGCTGTTAAGGACGGACCAAAATGAGCTTAAATGAGGTGGGGCTGAAGCACCCAGTTCCACATCTGCTCGTGACTTTGAGCTGAATGCCCTGCAACACCCCTTCACCTGTGGAAATCCCAGCTTCCCCAGGTTATTGTATCAGTCTCTATTTTGGACCTCCGGCCCCCAGAACTGTGGGACAATAAGTTCCTGTTGTTTTAAACCACCCAGGTTAGGGTCATGCCTATGGCAGCCACTGGAGCTGTCACGCTCAGAAACTTAGCTCAGATAGTTCCACCCCCAGGAAGCCCTCCTTGACTTCTCTCCTGGACTGGAGAGAAAGCCCAGATATGGCTTTACCCCAGCACTTCCCATGGTGCCTGTGATAACCCACACACCTGCGTGTCTCTCCTCCAGACGACAGGTATCTTGGTCTCTAATGGCTTAGAGGCCAGCAGCCTCTCCCAGGGGAAAGGAGTCCACAGTCTAGCAGCCTCAACACTGTCCACCACGGATGACACTCTAATTAATGGTGGAATTTCAGGCAGACAGGTACCTGCAGGGAGAAGTCTGTTTGGGGGCTGGGCACCTCTCACCCCAGGGCCTATTCCCCTCCTCCCAAGTGGAAGCAAGATTCCTTCCCTGGGGTGATAAGATGGGGTTTATCCTGCACTTTCATCCTCTGGAAGAGCCCCACCTACTTTCCCTTTAGACTACCTTGCTGACCTGTGTGCGAAAGTTCTAGAAAAAGACTCGGGCCTGGGCAATTAGTTAATCCTGGCAGCTCAGATGGAAAATGGCCCCAGGAAAGAGTAACTGTTCGTTTACCCAAGGATCAGAGTGGATGTGTAATTAAGCTCCTTCTATAGAAACGCTGCTGCAGTGGGTGAGGCCTCTGCCTTTAGCCAAGGGCCACTTTTCAGTGGCCCTGGAGAAGCCCTGTGTCTCCAGCAGGCAGGGCCGGAGCAGCCCACTGGCCTGTCCGTTGTTTCCTGGCTTTCTGGTGCCCCTCGTCACGGCCTTGCTCTGAGGCCCCGTGAGGAGGGACGAAGCCCTCTCAAAGTCTGGGCCACCCTACCCCCACGGCTGTGACACCATCCTAAAGCAGCCACAGAGGTGGTAGCCATGGCTTCTTTTGTCTCTTCAATATGGGAGGTCTTGTGTGGCAAGAAAGAAAACTCCAGATTGGGGATTGGGAGAAGCCGGGCTGGCCTCCTCCAGCTCATGGGACAACGGGCGGTGGGGCCACGGTGTCCCAGCGGCCTGCTCTGCTGATTCCAGGCTGGGTGGCCTTGGGTGAGTGCTTCACGCTCTCAGCTCCCTCTGTGGAACCGGAGGAAACCGAATCCGCTCTGTGACAGTGCCGGTGCCAGCTTCCTGGCTGTGATACTGCGCTGCAGTTACATAAGGTGTCACCGTGGGGAGAGGGACTCGCTGTTCGTTTCCTTGCATGTCCCGTGAATGTTCCATTGTTTTGAATAAAATGTTTCTAAAAATTATTTTTAAAAAGAAGAAAAGCAGGTGGATGACCTTAGTAGGAGACATAACTTGACTTTGACAGTGAATAGCAATAGATAAGTAAATAAATAAATGTGTTCTTTCCTTTCTACAAGCTTTTCCGAAGGGCTTCCTGTAATTTGTACTTCCTAGGATACCAACAACTGTGTAACATCTGGCTACTCTGATGTCAGAATGAAGTCGATACTCCATCAAAAATTCAGACAATACCTCTATGTGTTCACGTAACTACATAAATTCAATGCTTTTCCTCACTGTTTAAAAAAAAAGAAGTCCCTACCTCCCGGGGACGCTGGAATCAGGCTACTTGGTCTGCACCCTCAGTCTGCGGCGTACTAGCTGGGCGACCCTGGCCAAGCAACTTGATTTCTCCCAGCTTCAAGTCCCCTCATCTGTAAGATGGCTGTGGATAGTTCTGCCTCGTGGGTTGGGAGAGCTCAGGTGGGTTGTTAGTTTCTGTAAAGGGCTTACAGGGCCCTGCACATGGTCTGTGCTCAGAAGGTGCTGGCTACTGTGTTAAGGTTGCCACAAGGAGTAATGAAATAATACAGAGTGTGCTTGGTAAATATGTATTGACAGAATGAGTGTATAAATGCATGAATGAATCAGTGATGAGTGAGTGGGAAAGTTAATTAATTACCCAGAACCTAAGAGAAAATGCTCCAGTGGAACTTACCGATGGATGAAGTGATAGAAATTATTTGGGCTTTATCCTGAGGTTCTCAACTGGGGCAGCTGTGCCCCCAGAAGACTATTGAGCCAAGATAATAATAAGGGATTATAACCATTCTCACTGAGCACTTACCATACATTCATCATTTCTCATAATCCCTCCTAGCAACTCTGAATGGCAGCTACTCTTACCACACCCATTTCACAGAGGAGGAAACTGAGGCTCGGAGAAGGTAAGCCCCTTGCTCAGGATTGGAACCCAGACTGACCAGTCTGTGCTCTCTCTGCCCCACCTCATAGGCAGCCCCCCTGCCCAGAAGTAGGGATGAGTTCAGCCCTGTCCCCAGCGTCCTATGTTGGATTACACACTAGCAGTGTCCCCTTCTGGGCCACAGTGGCTAGAGGGATGTGCTCTGATAGGCCAGAACTAGCGGAATAGCTGGGTCTCTGGAGCCCAAGCTGTGGGTAGGACAGACCTGGCTGGAATCCTGGCCCTGGCACTTACTGGCTGTGTGACTTTGGATGAGTCCTTTCAGATTTCTGACACTCACTCCGTTTCCTCAACTGAGACCTGCACAGGGAGTGCTGGGCACACTCAAGTCTCTGCTGGCTGTAATTGTCTGCTTACACCATGTGTGGCAGCCATGGAGTGGACAGGCCCTTAGACCTGTGGTCCTCAGCCCTGATGAACTTGCTACTTGTTAGACCCCTTTCTAAGCAGGAGATACCGCCAACCCCAGGCACAGGTCCCCTCCAGACCAGTGAGATCAACCGTCCCGGGCATGTGGGGCACTGGGCACTTCATGGGCCACGCAAGCTGTGACCCCTGGCTCGGCCCACAGGAATTACATACATAAACTCCACGGTGAGGCTTGTGCCTGGAATGAACAGACATAAACCTCACTCTCTGAAATGTCCCCTACTGGACTTGATATCCATTGTCTTTCTTTTCCACTAACATGAAGGTCAAAATCTCCTATGAAGGTGACAACAGATGCCCACTTCATATACCCTTTTCATGAATCACTAGACTGCTTTTCACTCGCATTCCACACACAAAAACAGTAAGATAAGAATTCTTTTGAATGCACTGCTCAGAAATGACACACACAAAAGGCCACCATTCTCCACTTTAAACTGGACGTGGACTGTTTTCCAAGGGCATGTGGATTGTATGGGAGATAAGAGTGTGTGCATGGGTGGGGGGAGGCAAAGGGGGACCGGGGGCAGGCGCGTTGCTTGTTTTTAGAATACGGGTACTCTAATGTTGTCTCCACATTTGGAATTAAAAAGGATGACTCCTGCCAAACAATTTATTAATACCAATCACCACTGTCCGCTTTGAAAGTGGGCTACGGGGTGAATTGGATCAGTTCCCCCACAAACCTATGTATGTGCCTGTCCATTTTTTGTGCAGACACTGTTGAGATTTGAATTGTGTAACAGATGCCCTCAGGGCTCTGACCATCCCTCTTGGGTCCCTGTGCACACGAGGCGGCTGCCCCTGGAGTTGACAGCCCTTCCCCCATGGGCAGCCCTACCCCATCATGGAGGGCGCCCCTTCCTCCTGATGGGCCGACTCCACAGATCATTTGCAGAGAACATGCAGGCTCTGGCTCACCAACTGCTAAGAATTTCATTATACCAAGCACTGGGCCCTTCTGAGTGACTGCATGGGTTCCTGCCCCCGGAGCTGGCCCTGGTGGGACTCAGGCTGCCTCTAGGACCCCCAGGGGTTGGCACCAAAGTTACTCTCTGCAGGACTCTGACACCTCACCTTGTCTGACCTTCTTGCCTGTTGTCTCACTTCTCCACCTCCTGCCCAGTTTTTTCCTAGAAACTTCTCCAATACATTGCTTTCACTGCATCTTCCCCCCAGGGTCTGCTTCAGGGGGATCTTAACTAGAACAGTTCACATGTGGCGGGGGGGGGGGGGGGGGGGGGGGAGCTGAGCTGAAACCCCAGCAACACCCACCCTCCCTCTCACCCTCAGGAGTCAATGGCCTCAGCACATCTGATTTAAGATCAGCAGGCAGTTAAAACTACAATTATGCATGAATAGGTAAGTTCATTTCCATTTTATGATGAGTGAATATATTTTGAGAACATGGGTACATTCTGAGACTCTGGGAGGGATGGTACATGCCCACCAGAGTCAAACCTGAAATAAAGCTGTAAATAACAAGACATCGAACTCTATCTATCTCAGCCTAGCATCTGTAGAGCTGCAGGGTCAAAGGAGATCCTAGGCGTTTCCAAGACAACAGAACAGGACCCAGCGCTGGTCAGCGGCTCCCGCAGAGTCACCCACACTGGGGTTGAGAGCCAGGTGTCCTCTCAGCATCTCTGAGGTCCTGCTCTGCTGAGCTTGGCATGACTTCTGGAGGTCAAAGCATTTTTTTGCACATCTGTTTCCAAGGCTTAGCCGAGAGTGAGGAATGTTCTTCCAAATTCGCTGAAAGGGAGGCAAAGAAGAAATGACTATGAGCCACCGCTCAGGCAGAACACGGGGTCACAGATCTGTGTGTCTTCTTCCTCCTGCCCCACCAGGCACCAGAGAGATGCCAGTTTCTGCCAAAACTAAATTCTTAGCTCACTGAGAAGTCTCTACGGGTACCATCTTATTTAGTTCCTAACACATCCCTCCCACCATTCCCATTTTACAGATGAAGCTGAGGCTGGAGAGTTGAAGTCATTGCCTAGGTCACATGGCGGCAGAGCAAGAATTTACAGCCAGGTCTGGCTGGCTCCTAAAAGTCACCCTAAGCTGCCTCTCACAGTCTGTCCTTCCCCAGTGGCCCCCAGCATGTCCACGTTTATGGTTCAGAGTCCCTCCCTAGCTGGTGTGGCCTAATTGGTTAGAGCATCGGCCCGCACACTGAAGGGTTGCAGGTTTGATTCTCGGTCAAGGGCATGTACCTCAGTTGCAGGATGGATCTCCAGCCCTGGTCGGGACGCGTGTGGGGGGCAACCAATCAATGTCTTTCTCACATCCATGTTTCTCTCTCTCTCTCTCTTTCTCCCGCCCTCTCTCCCTTCTACTCTCTCTAAAAATCAATGGAAAAAAATATCCTCAAGTGAGGCTTAACAACAACAAAAAGGCTCACAGTCCCCTGGTGGGTCAGACCAGCTGCAAGGACTGTTCCTGTCATCAGCAGGTAATAGACACGCTGGCATCAACCCCCACTGGCTCTAGGTTTTCCAGGAGGTCTCGCACCTGAACATTCTGGAATCTGAAACCTGATTCAAGGACATTGGGGGAAACTGCCTGCTTTTAAGGGCTTTTGCTGACCATGGGTCGACATTCAGCTTTCACAGGGGATGGTGGGTATTTAGGTTTTACCTGCTAAGACCCGTTCCAGTTGCTGCGATGCCACAGCCCTTTGCGTCCACCCACATGTGCCCCACCTTGGACAGCGTCCTAGAGCAGAGCCTGGGCCTAACCATCACCTCCTCCAGGGCCAGCCTCCCGGCCACCACCCCGTTCCCACCCAGGGGCTTCCATGGTTCCTCTAAGCCAGCGATTTTCAGCCGGCGTGCTGCGGCACACTGGTGTGTCATAAGAATTTTCAAAACATGCACTACCTGCCTATTTAGTCACGGACACTGGCCTCTATTCCCTTAGATTGTCAAATAAAAAAAATGACAACAGCCAACGCAACAATAGACATCCAGTCAGAATGAATCAGAATTATACCTGTTTTGTTTTGTTTTGTTTTTGTCATACTGGCCAGAAATATATTTTTTGATGTGCCACAGAATTTTAGTAATTAGCTTATGCGTGCCATGAGATGAAAAAGGTTGAAAATCGCTGCTCTAAGCCAAGATCTTTCCTGCATTAGGACATTTCGCCTGGGTGCCCATTCTCCGGGCCTCCCTACGGCTGCACCTCCCCACCTTAGATCTCGGCTCAAATGTCAGCTCCTCGCCCTAGCCTTCCACGACCCCGTCTGCAGCAGCTCCCGGCCCGAGCCCGTTACTTTGCACCACACCGCCTGCCGGTTTCCTTCACAACACTCACTGCAGTCTGTCACCTTCTGGCTGATTTACTTGTTGACCTGTTTAGTCTCCTGCTGAAGGGGGTAGGAGATGTAAACCCATGACAGCAGGGCCTCTGTCTGCTCTGTTCACTGAGTCACCCTCAGCACAGCTCCTGGCTTACAACAGATTCCATGAATGACAGCTGGGCGTCTTGCCTGGCACACGCCTATCACAGAGCTGGCACCCGATAGTATCGTGTGACAGAGGGAGGGACAGACTTCATGGAAATGGAGGATTTATCTGGCTGTTCATGGATGCATTAGGGCAAAGGAACGAAAAGGACATGGAAAGGTAAGTTACAACCTAGTCGAGTCTTTAGATTTAGATCTAAAGGGTACAGAAACTTCCACTTCTGACAACACAAAATGTTTAAAATCCTGCCCACAGGGAAAGCCCCATTGTCACCCCCCACTGGTCACCTTTGTGATTAAAGCTACCCGGGGTGCCCGGCTGCCCAAGCTCGGCCCTGCCATTGACTCATTGCTCCTCTCACTTACCAGCTGCCTGCTTTACCGAAAGGGCCTCTATTGCCCTCTTCCATGTTCCGCCACGTTCTTGGTGTTACCCTCTGCAAAAAGAACAGGGCTCTGTTGGGGTGGGCATGTCGATTCCTGCTCAAAGGCTCACCAGCCACTGCTAAAGTTAAATCCAAGCATGTCGGCCTGGCCCTGTCTCCCCTTCTGCCACACGTGAGGTCCTGCAGCCGCCACCTGCAGTCTCTCCCCTTCCTCACCATGTCCCACCACCTGCGTGTCCTGGCCCCGCCCCTGTCCCCAGTTCTGGCCTCATCTCCTGCCACTCTCTCCCTTGCTTGGTAGACACTCCAGCTGCAGTGATGGCTTGGTTGCTTCCAACCTCAGGACTTTCACACTTGCTGCTACTAAAAAAACAGACGGGCTTATTGGTTGAGTTTCCTGTTTGATATTAGCTGCCTGATAGCAGGGACCGGGTCTGCCTTACTCACAGATGCAGCGCCTTCCTTCCAGCACAGAAGGAAGAATGGAATGGAGAATGAATGCACAGAGTGCCCGATACATGCTTAATCGAGATATGACAGGCGGGCGGGGTGATTAAGTAAATTACTGGATGGATGGATGGATGGATGGATGGATGGATGGGTGATGGATGGATGGATATAGAGGGAGGGATGCATGATTGAATAAATGGTTAAATGGCTGATGAATGGATAATGATTGAATTATTGGGTGAATGGAACGATGGTGTCAGGCATATTTTCCAGTTCTGTGAGTGAAAGTAGGAGGGACCTAAGCATCTCCAATCCCAGGCTCTGATGTTTAGCACGAAACCATATTTGCTGTGAACTCCTCTTGACTCATATCTCCTCTGCCCACCATGCGACAACAAATCTTTCACTTTACTCACCAACCCGAGTTTCGGTTTCGTCTCCTATGAGACACCCTGAGCTGCTGCTTCAGTCCCTGTCTTAGTCACCTGTCTAGACACCCTCGCAACCTCCCCAGCCTGCAGGCTGAAATGGCTCCTGCCCATGTCAGGTGCCACCTGGAGGACTGCCCAGGTTTGAGGAGAGATTTTCACAACGGGAACATCTTGGCATCCCACCACCTCAACCCCCACGTGTCATCTGATGGCATAGAAGCACCTGGGGAGAATGTGGCCATTTCCCTTCTTAGCAGCTTCCAACTGTAGTCCTCCTAATAGTCAGTGGGATTGTGTTTTTCTTCCTTCCCAGAAATGCTCGCTGTCCTTTTCAGGACTCTCCGCAAAGAAAGAATGACTTCTTCCCTTACCTGGATATTCTGTGTCTCTTATGAGGGGCTCTTCTGGAAAACAAGAGAGGGTTAAATGCCTTTCAGGACGTTTCTAAGGCCCAAACCATTCCCACGATAATACTAAAGAACTGTTTGTGGCTTTCACTCTCATTCGATCAAGAGTGCACAGGAGACTTTTCCAGAGGCTTCGTTGGCGTTGATGCCGCAGCTGACCCACCGGGGAAGCAGAAGAGACTCCAGCTCTCTCAATCCGTGTGCAGAACTGGGAAGATGCAGAGCCACGCTGCTCTTCTCACTAGCATATATTTTGCATTGAAAAAGTTTTTTTAAAAAAACGTTATTTTTGTTCACTACAGATTGAGTTTATCATTGTTATTTTAATGATTAATACATAAATATTTTTAGTGTCTCAGCTTTAGTTTCTAATATGGTCAAAACTACAGTCACACAAAGGAGAGCTCTGGGGGTCCTCAGTATTTTTTGAATATAAAGGGGTCCTGAGACCAAAAGGTTTGGGAACCACAATCTTCACAGATGAATTGGAAGCAAAATGTCAGCCTATTGTTCGGCAAATGTCATTACAAAATACGTTGGGGGGTGGGGGTGGTATGTTTTTGAGTCCTTTCAAAAGAGATTCAGATGTCATTACTGCAAATGACAAAGTAACCTGAGAATGAATCTCCACTAAAAATGCTTCACCAATCCTCTCTGAGCCTCAGTTTTCTCACCTGGAAATAGGCATAAAATCAGTACCTCTTCGATTATTGTGAGGATTATAAGAAATAATTTAATTTACAACATACATATGCAAATACTAGGGGGGACCATAAGAAATGGCCATTTTTGTGTGTAAGAAGTGGTCAACTCTGGGCAATTTCATATGTCTCAAATGGCTTCTCCTGGTTGACTGTCATTAACCTCACCTCTTCCCTCAGCGCCCCCAGCACTAAAACATTTGGGGGAGAGTGGAAATCTGGCCGGAACACAATGTTTCCCATGGCAATGCCTACATCAGTTAGTTCACTTCTCCCCTGCGCCTCAGCCTTGTCTGATGGCTGCCACATTAACAAATCACATTTATGTACCTGAGACTCACATCATGTTATGTGTCAATTACATCTCAATTTTAAAAATCACCCTTGTGCCCAGCTGGACATTTTGCTTCCTTTTGTTCTAAGGCCATCCTAAAAATCATCTGGGTGTTTAGGGCCAGCACTGACATTTAGTGTACAGGTGACAGAGGCCAAGGAGCCGACCTGCACCCTCGGGCGGACAGCTTATCTGCAAAAAGCCAGGTCTTGGGATTTTTTCCAGGCTGGAGGCTCTCGGAAACATTCCTGCTCCTCCCTCTTGGTAAAAATAAGTGTGGGCCAGTAATGCCTGCTCACGGCTACTCAACCTTACCTATTCTTTTCATGACACAGCCACCAAGTCACTTGTCAGAGGCAAGCACGGGACCCCACCTCCCACATCTCGGCCTTGGGTGCTTAGCCTCTGAGTGACCCCAAACCCACTCAGAAAAATGCACCCATTCCTCCTGACCCTGCTCTCCGAAAAGCCAGATCTACTGCATGTGTCAGTGTTCGCTCTCCTTGTGAGAAAGACGTGAACCCCTCAAAAGTTGGGTTCCAGGCTGACACATGATAAAACCTAAGGGTCACCCGCTCCCTCCAGAAGTTAGCTCTCAGGGGAGACTGGCATCTCAGGTGTGGCTATGAGACCTGCAACTTATTCCCCAATGGTCCCGAAAAGAAATGTGGAGATTTCTATGGAGAGAGTAGGGGGTGGGGAGAGGGAGACAGAGTGATAAAGCAAATTTGACAATATTTTAACAACTGATAAATGGGGCAGAGGGTCCAAGGCACTATTCTTTTCCCTTTTCTGTTAGTCTACAATTACTTAAAATATGTAGTTTAAAAAAATTAAATGAAATGCTTCTTCCTTGATTGCCCGGGTTCAGGAGTGCCCCTCTCCTCCCTGACACCTTTGCTCCAAGAAAAGTCTTTGGAATCCATGTTTCCAAACTCCCTATAAGTGCCAACAATTCTTGCTAAGTGACAGCCCCCCTGGGGCCAAGGGTAGAAATTTCATTTGCATTTCTATCTGCAAGGCTCAGATCTTCCTGAGGGAGGGCGCGCGCGCGCGCGCGCACACACACACACACACACACACACACACACGAGCTTTGCAGCATGTGAACCCGCTCAAAATTCCCACTCTTCTCCTTATTAGCTCAGTGCACCGTCTGGGCAAGGTCTTGAACTTGTGCCCCCTTTTCCATAAGACAGAGACACAACGGCGTACATTCCTTGAGGACCTACTATGTGTCAGGCACTGCTCTAAGCGCCTTACAGATGCTATCTCATTCAAGCCTTGTCACTATCCATGAAGTGATTACTATCATGATCATCACCAGTTCCTTTTACAGATGAAAAAACTGAGGCTAAGAAAGGTTAGGTTACCTGCCCAAGGTCGCCAGGGAAGAAAGCCGTGGGATTTGAACCCATGTCAGTGGTTCTGAGCCTGCACTCTTAAACATACGTGACATGCCTTCTGGTTAAACTTTCCCTTTTACAGGCTTGTGATAAAGCTTAAAGACAGTATCTCTGAGGCGCTCAGTCAACAGCAGGCATCATTTCACGGATCTCTTTATCTCCACCCCTGAAGCGGATCGCACATAAATGAGCAAGATCAGGAGATGAGAAAGGCAAAGTCGTTCCAGGCCTCTCCAGGTATGAAAAGGACATTCCAGTCCAAAGGGCTCCTGACTCACCCTGCAGCGCTTTTGATAAAGGCTGTTTCTTCCACACTCCAGCTGTCCCTACAGGCTGGCCCGCGCTCGGGGCTTTGCATCGGATGGACTGCATGCCCCAGCCACCTAAGGTTTGATTTGGTGTCTAAAGATTCTGTTCTGTGCTTGTGAAGCAAAAGGCCTGGTAGCTTAACCATTATAAGCCCATTTTACAAATAAGGAAAAGGGGCCTGGAAAGATTCTACTGTTTGGGACACACAGCACTGAGGGGCCAGGTGGCCACTGGAGTCCAGATTGGCTGGAGAGCCACATATAACCCCAAACAGCAAGTGGAATGTAGGAGAAATCGCAGTTATGCTTAATTGGTTCAAATCCTTTTATAGGCAATTTTTTTCAAAGCTCAGAATTCCAGGAATCAGGATTCTCAAGACAGTTCTAAGGTCTCACACTTCTATTATTTGCCATGGTAATGATGCTAAATGTGTAACTGGTTTAATGTGTATGTCTTTCTTGAAATACTTCAGAGAAATAAATTCCCAAATCAGAAAAAACAAAAGCTTGCGCAGACCATGCATTCTGGTGTGTTCTTCTGGCCAGTGGGGTCACTGTAATTGATCTTGACTGAGGGTGCTGTCTGTGAGCTCAGAGGTGCAGAAGTGGGGACGTGCGCCCTGGAGTATGGGGACTCCAGGTTCCAATGAGCTCACTTTTGATAAGCTACCCTGCATCTCCCTGAAGCTCCAGATTCTTTGCTTGCCACACATTTCCTCCAAACCTCTGGACCTTACGCCTTGCATGAGGCACAAGTGGGCTCTAGGTACCACCATCAGCCCTTGCTGTGTTGTCCTTGCCCTTCGTGAGAAAACTGTGCAAACTAAAGTGATGCCATTCACACCCCTTGCTGGTCTATTTATGGTCTTCCTCCCCAAAGATAAAGACTGTCACACTGAATGGTCCTAGCAGAAATTAAGGGTTTTCAGACAATTAAAAACATAGATATATAGATGGATATAAAATATCGGATGTTTACTGGGGGCTTTGCATGGGTGATTTAAATTAATCCCCATAACAGCATGAAGTGGCCCCATTTTACAGATAAGGAACCCGAGGCTCAGAGACTGAAGCACTTGAGCCCAAGGTCAACCAGCTAGGAGGTGGCGGAGCTGGGGTTGAAGGCCTGAGTCACGTGCAGGTGAGGAGGAAAGGATGGAAGATTTGAAAGGACAAGCAGGGCAGTAGGAGGACAGGAGGAGCCCTCAGGCAGGCTCCAGGGGCCAGTGGTTTTATCTGCAACATGTGGGGGGTTATAGGAGAGTGAGGTTGGGTGAGGGGCCAGGGGCCGGGCTTGGGCACCCACACTCACCTGCTGGTGGGCTCTGCTTGATGCACTCCCCGAAGTTGGGGATGCCCTTCTCCATGTCACCGGGGGTCAGGATGTGGCACTCATAGCCTGTGGGACAGAGGAGCGGCTCCTCCACCCCGTCGTCTGTGGTGCTGCAGATCTCGGCTGTAGGAAGGACACATGGTAGGGTCTCAGGAGTGGCCCCTCTATGGAGGCAGTGAACGCATTATCTAGAGGGGCCACCTCTCATCTGTGCCCCCCAGGTTCCAGGCTGTGCTTTGGGTCTCACTCAGTGTTGTGTGTGCACATGCACATATGCACACACATGCACATACACACACACAGGGAACAGTCCAGAGTCTCATGACCCCAGACACGCCCTCACATGCATAGTGCTATACATACATATGTTCACTTACACACCCTGAAACCCATATGCTCATGCTTATAGTCACATGTGTACACACATATTCACACACAGAAATCCTGACGCACATACACAAACATGTTCACACATCACATACATATTTTCACCACCCCACAAATCCTAACACACATATATACACTACACATACAGCCATCCATACACATGTTGACTTGCATAAAAATCCTGTACACATACACATTCACACTTACGGTTACACACACTTGCATGAACACAGATGCACAAGTATTCAGACATACATGACCACACAGTGTCTTGCACAGCTGCATACCTTAATGGACACGGTCGCACACACAGAAGTGTGCAGAATCACAAGCACAAAACACACATGTAAGTGTACACACCTGAACCCCTTCAGTTCTCTAGGCCCCGGGCCTGCACGTGGTTCTTTCCAGAAACTGCTTTCCACCCACCCTGGAGGAGGCCTCATCATCAGGAAGGAGCAAATCCCTTATGATTTTAGGAATCTGTAAACCAGCCCCAAGGCCCCTCCCTCTTAATTCTGCACCAGGAAGGAGGCCCCATTCCCAGGGAGAGTCAAACTCTATACTGTCCTGAGCGCGTGGCCAAGCCCCACCATCACGCTTCTGTGGGAGAGGATACAAGAGGTCTGATTATTGGGGGACAGGTAGCCTGCTGGAGCAGACACAGCCCGTTATCAGTATTCTGGTGGCAGCCTGAGAAGGAGGGACTCTGGCTCTGACATCAGGTCTGGGCTTGACCCTGTAGGTACCTTGTAACTCTTCCTCAGGGCCATCCACGAGCCAGCCGTCGTCAGCACGCCACAGACGTTGTGGCTCTACCAGCCAATCTACAACTAACAAAATAATACATAGTTAAATTGAAGCCCTCCTCAGGCAGCTGAGAAATGCCCCAGCCTCTGGGAGTGGGGGAGCCTACATTTCATGACCACACACAGTCTCCCTGGGGGAGAAACAATGGTGATTCTCCAGCATGCACTTTCCTTTCCTTCTAGTAATAGAACTTTGAGTTTTGGCTGGCCACTGGGTGGCCAAGCTGGAGACTACATTTCCCAGCTTCCCTTCCAACTAGATGTGGCCATGTGACTGAGTTCTGGCCAATGGAATGTGAGCTGGAGTGATGATGTAACTTCTGTTCTTACTCCTGCATCGATGCCTGTTGTTTTCCCTTTCTCTCTCCCTCTTCCTGCAGGCTGGGACCATTTTGAACTTGTGGAGCAACAAGAGAGAGGGAACCTGGGTCCTTGGATGACTGTGGATCAGAGCCATCTGTCTGCCATGGACCATCTGTCTACCCCTGGCCTATTAACTGAGGGAGAAGTAAACACCTAATAGGTTGGACCCCTGGATTTATGGGCCTTTTTGTTACAGCAGCACAGCTTGTTCTATAACCAATACATTTTTTACCAGAAGAGTGATCCACTCAGTAGACTGGAAGGTCTTCAAAAATCCAAAGCAGGAGTTGAACGCCTAAATGCCTCCAGGAGGCAGATAGGTAATATAGAGGAGAAAAGCAGACCATGTAGGACAACCAGATATGGCAACCTGGAGAGTGTTTCTGCCTCAGTGGGTCAGCTGTTGGTCAGCTCTGGCCAGCCATTCCCAGTGTTTCTAAGCTCACTTTTGTTTTAAACTATAGATCTGTATTTTAACAAATATAAATCTTCTGGTTTTTAAATGTTGGCAACTAGTAATTAAAACATTTTTAAGCACTTTGGAGATCAAATAAACTAGTCTGGGATTACATTTGCTTTTGAACTCTGCTTTAGTCTGAATCAGAAATATGACAAAATTAAAGAGGTTCATGTGTTGTCTGGCGCCTGTGAAAGTACATAGATGGTATTGGTAAATATGCTGATGATTGCTCACAGTGTGGAAATTGAAAAGGTGGGGGAACAAACCAACAGTTTGCAATTTCTGAACTAGAGGCATGGCACGACATTCCACAGCCACTATTTCCAGTCTTCTGGTTTTTCCCTTCTTCCCACCACACGATAAAAAATGTTTTCAATGCTATCTTTTACCAAATAGAAAACATATTAATATTTACTACTTGTACTCTCCTTTGCATTGGTCAAAGGCTTCTGAGCAGCAGGGAAACGTGCACATTTTGCTATACTTTTTGGAATATTGAAACTTGGTTAAGGCCTCCCATCAATTTGCAGAGTCCTAAAGGCCTGGAAGCCCACAAGCTCACCTCTCTGTTCCATCACTAGATCTTCCTGGGTTCACCTACTAAATAAATTTCCTGCACCCCAGTCCTTATCTCAAGATCTGCTTTTGAAAACAGTCTCTCCACCCCCTGGGAATGCAACGAAGTGTGTGAGCTGCTTAGAATAGAGCCTGGTGCATTTCAAGTCATCTGCTCATGTTAGATCATGGTTCTCAGTTCGAAGCAATTTTATTTTCCACGGAACATTTAGCAAAGTCTAGAGATATTTTTGGTTGTCAGAGTGTGGGGTGGGGGAACTTCTGGCATCTAGTGGGTAGAGGCCAGGAATGCTGCTCAATATCCTACAATGTCCAGGCCAGTCCCTCACCACAACCTCAGAATTATCTAACCGCAAATGCCAAGAGTGCCATGGGTGAGAAACCTTGTGTTAAATATTATTATTACAATTGTTATTATGACTAACTAATGGCTCTTCCTGCTGGCCAGTGAAAGCTAGTTGTTTCATTATTTTATGAATCACTGATTCATTGAATAACTTTTAGGGGTCCAGAGGCTGTTTTAAATGGTAGGGATACCGCAGTAAATGAAATAAACCAAATTCGCCTTATGGGCTGACCTGCAAGTGGCAGAAACAGTCAATGAACAAACAAATAAAAAACAATATTTGGATTGAGCTATAAAGAAAACTTAAGCAGGGGAACAGAGTAAGAGATGGCTGGAGAAGGGATTGCCATTTAGAGAGGGAAATCTTCCTTGAGAAAGTGACCACCTCTGGACAAACATCTGAAGGAGATGAGAAAGTGAACTCTGTGAATGTCTAGGGTTAGGATGTTTCAGGAAGTGAGAGACCCCATATATGGGTCCAGGTGCTGGAGCAGGGGCCCCACATCCCTGCACTCATGGCCTAAGGCAGTGGACACTTCACAGAAGACTGGATTGAAAGTCTAGCTCTGCCTGCTGTGTGACCTTGGGCAAGTGACTCAGCTTCTCTGAGCTTCAGTGTCTTCCATGTAAAATAGGGTTGATAACAGTCTCTCCACCTCCTGGGACTGTGTGAGTATAAAGTGAAACAATGTATGGAAAGGCCATCAGGAATGTCATGGACAAGTTGTACAGCTTGTGCACTGCTCAAAAGCATCTAGCCTAGATGGCAAGTGAGGATAGAATCTCTGTGCCCTGTCTCAGTCCAAAGGAAGGGGCACCTTATTTTACTTGCCCACCTGGAGGGAAGTATCTTTATGTGCTTCTTCCACCAGGAGGGGGCACCATGTTGTCTTTTTATAAAGGGCCTCGTAGGAGCCTCCTGGTCCTGAGAACCCACCCAGTCTCAGAACAAGAGACAGTGCTCAAACGCACAGCAGACTGTAATTATGAGCATGATTAAGGGTACTGAGTCCCCTGACATCGCTGTAACCTCACTCCAAAGAAAACAAAGTGTGGTCACTCTTGCTTTGGCCTTGGGAGGAGAGGTTGGGGTTACCTTCTCAGAGCCATGTTTGGTCATTAAGCCCATGGAACCCTCAGGTGCGGTCCACACAAGCTGTTATTGTCTAAGGCTCAGCCCAAGCAGAACTGAGAGTGGAGGAAACTTTACTGCCCCTATAACCAATTAGGGACGCTTTTTCTCCATCCAGAGGGAGATAGCTATCCACTGCCTCGATCAGTGTCCCCCAGGGGCTCCCTTCCATCCTGTCCTAAACCTCTCCAGAAGGATCTGAAGCTCCTTCCTTTCAAAGATGAGTCCCTGAAAACTGTGTCTCCCAAAGGGATTTGCCTTAAGATTATACATGTTACCGATGATCCGCTCCTAATCTGATGGGCCCTAAGCTCTTCCAAATGATCAGACTCGCATGAGCTGCACACTCTCACTTCAGTCCGTTGTACGGGTGGGGGGTGGGGAGGTAAGGAGGCGACCAGCTAGCCTGGGAATTTGAACCCAAGAGTCTACATCCACCTGACTCTCTGGCCACACCCCATCTGGACTCCTAAAGTCCTAGGTCTCATCTCAAATGCCCCCAGGGCCAGGCATCATGAGTCAGGGGGACCTGCTGGGGTCTGCGGAGAACTGGAGGGCCCCAATGCCATCTAGGGACACACGAGGCTCAAGCAGAAGGTGGCCCAGGGCATGCGGTCTAGTGTTTTAAGAAAAGCCAGAAATCTGGATTTTTATGATAAATCTTCACGGGAGGGGTCATTTTCCCTGGAATGCACGTGTCCAGGAACAGAGCGGTCTCTCCGTGCACCCAGCTGGACGCTTGCTCTTGGAGCTGCAGTCTTCCCATGTCACAGGTGGGCCGGCCCAGGTGGCCCAAGTTTAAGCCCATCTGCAGGGGGAAACCTCCAGGCAGGCCAGGGCAGGGCGGGGCAGGACGCTTCCCCTGGGCGCTCCCCCATCCCCCTCCTCCCTCTCCCCCCCACCCCCTTCCCCAGCGGGGGCGCCTACTTGGCGGGGGCGGCATGGCCTCCAGGCAGGTGTAGGCGCAGCCGTTGTAGCAGCAGCGCTGCCGCCGCGGGCACTCGGCGTGGGCCTGGCAGCGCGCCGCCTCGCAGGCCCCCGCGGGCGTCCAGAGCGGCGCGGGCGGGCAGCTGGGCTCCCGGACGCGCCAGGGGCGCTCCTCCTGCGGGGAGAGGGCGGCGTCAGGGGTGCCCCGAGCTGTGCGCCCTGGGGCGCGTCCAGGGGCCTCTCTGAGCCTCCGAGTCTTCACGGAAACACAGCAGAAGCAGCCTCAGCGGGTCGCTCTGAGTTTCTGTTTGCAAATAGCTGCCAACCGAAATGACTGCAAGCCCATCAGCAGCAAAAAGGAGAAACGGATGTGAAGTTTGTATGCTAAGCATTTATCCTGATACATATATACATTTTATACATATATAACAGGGTATATATGTGTGCCTGTATATATAAAGACACACATGTGTATGTACATACACATATATTTCTATATACATATATATCTTATAATCCACATGGGGCTTTGAGAATTTACAAATCATACACAGAATGGATACATTCACACAACTTGGGTAAATCTCACAAGCATACTATTGAGCAAAACCCCCCCAAAAAAACAGCTCACGAGAGAACGCACGGTCTGTTTATGTTTTTAGTTCAAAAAGAGGCAAAACTCTTGTCTGGTGAAAGTGGCCACTTAGTGGGTGATGAGTGGGAGGGACTGGGGGTCTCTGGAGGCTGGGCCTGCTCTGCTTCTTACTGGTTCACTTAGTGCACATTTGTGCAGCTGGACACACAATTTTTTTGTGCTTTTTGGTATTATGTTTCAATAAAAGTTAATGAGACACAGTACTTAATGTACAGGACATACAGGCATGCGACTAATAAATAAGCATGTTAAAGGGGAGTTTGGGAGAGTTTGTCACACCAGGCAATTCACTCTGGGTCTCTCTGACACCAGACCCCATCCATGCAGGGAACACTGTTCTGCTTCTGGACTTGAAAGTGGGGTGTGTGGAAGGCAGGTCTTACACATCTCTACAAACTCATACACACACACACATATAGAACAGGTACACTGGGAAGAAACGCTGGCTTTCCCTGCCTCCTGGCCCTGCCTCCTGGCCCTGCCACCTGGCCTTGCTCCTGCCAACTATATTCCTATTTCTAAATCCCCTCATTGCCCTGCACACATATTTCAACCGCCCCCCCCCCCCGTACTGTCTAAATAAATAATGCCTGTCCACAGACTGGAGTAGTATGTAGCCATCAAAACTGGCCCTAAACCTACTCATGAAAGATCACCAAGATATCGTGGTTCGTGAGGAAATTAAGGTAAAGAACAGCTTGTTTACTATGCACCTATGTTTTCAAATATACATATGCACACATGTAATATGTATACATTTGTATGGGCCTAGAATAGTTTTTGGAAGGAGACACAAGAATACACAAGAAACTGTTATCAAGAATTGCCTTTAGAAAGAAGAACTGGGTTCTGAAGCCAAGAGTGATGTCACCCCATTGCTCACTATTTGTATATATAACACTAGCACAAAAGAGTATATATGTTTGCCATGCACATGTTTTTTTTAATTTAAGGAAGACAATTAAAAAAATTTAAAACTGTAGAAATACTTATGAAGAACTTTGAATGACAGGAAAAACACTTATAGTATGTTAGTAAAAAAAGGAAAGGCAAGATACAAAATGGCACATGCCATCTGCTCTCAACTAAAAAGAATGAAGGTCAAGGGCATAAAAATCCTTCCCACGCAGCTGCCTTGGCGGCTACAGACCCCATGCGTTGCTCCTAGTGCCCTGGAGAGGGCGTGGGATCGCTGAGAATAGGTCCGGAGCAGGGCATCTTCCAATGGGTGCAATCACAAGGACTAGTGGTTTTCAAACTTTCTCCCGGGGACGCCCCCACCCCACAAAGGGCAGAGACGGAGGGCAAGGGAGAAAAGAAAGCAGTGAGCGAGTGGGAAGGGAAAGAGCCTGGGCAGGGTGGGTCTCCTGGTCCCCACCCGAGCTCCCCCGAGAGAATTCATCTTTTCTCCCTTACATAGGTTATTAAATTTGTGAAAAGTAAAAATGAACACAAAGCCAATGTTTGCAGGTAAGGAAAGGAAGGCTTCAGGAGCTTGGTGCTTCTTCCCCAAAACAAAGGGAAGACAGGAACACGGGACTTCTAACTCCTGGCCCAGCCTTCTCACTATCCCCTGCTCAGCCCAGTCCCCCTAATTCCAAGTGCCATCGTGAATAACTTTCAAGCCACAAGCAGGGGACAAAATCCTACGCCATTAGCTTTTAATTCATTTTCTTCAGAATTAATGACATTGGACTCATGTTGGGACCCCACCTTTTTAACCCTGATCGAAGGTGACAGCTACCCCGGCCTCCTTAGGAGGGTGAAGGGAACGCCCATGCATGGTCTGGACGAAACGGTTGGTTTTTCCGCTTAGCTTGTTTTTATATCAAGCCTCATTTATGAGATTTAATGGAAACTGGAGATAAGAAGTGAAATACTTTTCACCCACCTCCGATGCCTCCCAGTCCAGTGATTCCCTAATGGCACCCCAACGGGGGCGTGCAGAGAGCTCAATTTTAGATGTGCCACTACTCTCCAAGGGAAATTCAAACATACCTCAGAATTTGGAGAGAACTAAAAAGAGAAGCCCCTCAGAAGTCAGATCTCCCTGTTATTTAGAGGGTGCCTTGGAAACAACAGATGGTGGTGGGTGATAAAGAACTGATTTCCCCCAAGGGACCCAGGTCAAAGGACGGAATGTTCTGAAAAATATTTCATGTTCTGCAAGGTGATATTCAAAGAAGGTCTGAAACAAAGGATGTTTCCTGGAGTTCTGAGAAAGAATGGACTTTTATCAAAAAAAAAAAAAAAAAGATCACCCTCCAATGGCTTCCTAGCCACAGGGGAGGGTGGATGTTGAAGGGCTAAAGGCCAAAGTCCTTGGCCTAAAGATCAGACCTGAGCTGCCCCCAACCCCTCCATGTCTCTGACCTCCCTCCCACTCTCCCCTTGTTCATTCCTGTCCAGTGCCCTGGCCTCACTGAGGTCCTTGGGACATAAAGCCCAGTCCCACAGCTGGACCTCTCACCCAAGATACTGGCCCCGCTCTGGCCACAGTGCTCCCATAGTGACCAGTAGCTCCAAACTCTTGGTCACTATGGGAGCACTGTGTTTCACAGACTCATCAGTTTCTTGTTTTTGTTCCCCTACAACATGCTGTCCTTGGGGCTCGGTTTTGTTCCCACCTCTGTCCCGGGCACCTACATTCTCTGCAGCCCCAGACAGCCCACCCCTCCATTGCCACCCAGTTGAAAATAAAATAATGGCAGGTCAAATCCCTCTGAGAATGAGGCAGCTCACCCCATGCTGACAATGTCCTTCATGAAAAACCCAGAGGAACCAGTGATCTTCATCTGTTATTTCCATTCCCGCTAAGGATTGTATAGCAGGTCTGTTTCCAAATAGCTGCTGGACACACATTTACAGTGCGACTCGGACGGGGGCGTCCCAGTACTGCATGCCTTACTTGGATAAAAATCACTCTTAAGGTTATCAGCCTGGTGGCTATTTTCTGCTCCTCGGTGAGATAGGTTGGAGGCCTCTGTAGATCTGCAAAGCCATTCTGCTGCTATTAGCAAGCAGATTAGGAAAATGTCAGTTCTGGCTTCTTGGGTAGGAAGCCCAATTCTTGCTAGTACAAGTCTGAATCCACTGAGGCAATCAGCCTGGATGTCCAACCAAAGGAGGCTGGGTGAATAAATAATGGCACATCTGTACCTTGGAACACCACAGAAGCCTTTGAAAAAGGGACACAGATCTAGCATATTAACATAGTCACCATATATCGTTCAATGAAAAACACAAGGTACAAAACAGGAAGAGTAAGGCAGACACAATTCCACGTGCTACATGACTCCATCTATATGAAATGTCCGGAGCAAACAAATCCAGAGACAGAAAGCAGATTGGTGGTAGTCAGGGGTTGGGGGCTGGGGTTTGGGGAGAGACTGCTTAACGGGTCTGGGGTTTCTTTTTGGGGTGATGGAAATGGCCTGGAACCAGATAGAGGTGGTGGTTGTATAATATTGTGAACGTACTAAATGCCGGTGAATTGTTCACTTTAAAATGGTTATGTGAATGTTATCCTTATAAACAACTTTTAAAAACAATACGAATAAAATCCCATTAAGAAAAAAATGTGTGCGGCCCGGCCGGGCGTGGCTCAGCGGTTGAGCGTCGACCTAGGATCCGGCGATCGGGGTTCGATTCCCGGTCGGGGCACATGCCTGGGTTGCTGGCTCGATCAATGACTCTCTCATCATTGATGTTTCTGTCTCTCTTTCTCCCTCTCCCTTCCTCTCTCTGAAATCAATAAAGATATATTAAAAAAAAAAAAAGAAAGAAAGAAATGTGTGTGGAGTATCACTGCTTCATGAAAAAGTCTAAGCAAACACCCCCCAAAATGTCAACAGAGCTTATGTCCTAGAGGAAGAATTTAAATTATTTTTACTTATTTATAACAGTCTTTGTCTGAGTTTCTTTTGCAGTAAACATCATTTTTGTAATCAGGAAGAAATGGAAACCATTTCCTTTTAAGGAGAAAGAATCCAATCTCTAGACCCCTCCCAGTTTACCCGAATCCCTCCCTCAGCCCTCCCACCCCATTCATTCAGCTAGCAAGCACTTTACCCTTCTTTGGAATGTTCCAGCAACTTAACAGTCAGACCAATAAAAGTGCACCCCAGGACTCATTTGCTTGGTATAGGAAGAAAGCCAATGTTTCTCTAAGCATTACCCACTCTTCCTTTGGAATTTGAACGTCAAAGATCTAAAAATATGTCTCTCCCTAGAACAAAGGGCGTAGAGTTCTGCATGCGCTGTCAAATGACATTTCCGGATGCCTTGGGACCTCAGCACTGGGCTCTGAGAGCGGAATTTAGTGCAGGGCTAAGAGGACTTCCTCGGAGAGGTACTCAAAAACTACGATCTCACACTGGGGACAAGCCCATCTCAGTGCCGGTCCAGAGCAGGCCTGCAAACTCGACTGATCCTTCACTGGTGTCCGCTGAGCGCTGCTGTGCACCTGGAAGTCTTTTAGAACTTTCCATCCCTTCTATCCTGTTCTGGAACATTTTCACATAATTTATTCATTCATTTAATGGTAAATTCATAGTTCCCAGGCTGACTACGTGCCAGGCACTGGGCTGGGAACAAGGAGAGCTGAGCTGAACCAGATGATGATATTGTCATTGCCTTCAGGTACCTCTGCTCTGGGACTAGTGACAAACACTAAACAAAACGTTACACAGATGATGCAAACTAATTGCTTTTTTTTTGGGGGGGGTCATTTGCAAAAGTAGTTCATGAAAAACTAAACCAAGTCACCTAAACAAATCATGCAGATAATAATAATGGAGCTACATGCTATGAAGGAGAAGTGAGGATGTCATGGAAACGTTTAAGGGAACTGTAAACGGGCACCAGTGCTTAATGCACGAAAGTGAAGATGTTGGAACTCAGGGAATGATGAGAGCCGAGGGGAGGTATGTACAGTTCCAGGCCATCTGCCTCGCCCACTCTTGCTACTTAGCAAAAAATAAAAGAGATGCGTTAGAAGGCTCTCTAGCTCACAGAAATAACAAGGGTAAGGAGAACTAGCTCTGGGAGACTGAGGAACATGCACCGGCTGCGGGCTCCTGCAGGGCTTTTGGGTTCATCACCAAAAGACGCAGCTCTGGGTGGACTAAGTGCAAAGGGTGCCCCGTGAGCAGGATGCATGACAAAGATGTGCCCCTTGCTCCTGGCTGCTGCAGCCCCTCTGGGCAGGGTACAAACTGCACGGCCACTTCCCACTGCCCCGGGGGGGAGCTAAGGGGGCAAAATAGACCCACAGCCACAGCAACACGCCGAGACCATCGGGACGTCCAGTTCCCAGGCTGACGTGGCGGTGGCGACGGGCCCCACCTGGTAGATGTGTTGAGAGGATCCTGAGAGGTAACCCCTGGCCAACTCTTGGCCTGACGCACAGGAAATGCTCAGGAAAGAATTGTTCTTAGTTTCATTAAATGCCAGGAAAGAGACCCTGAGCACCAGCTCCCCAGAAAAGGCCACTAGGTTACTTATAAACATTTCACTCTGTCTTATCTAGCCTCACAAATATTTGGTTCTGCGTTTTGTTTTGTTTTGAATAGTGCAGATGTGGAGAGGGTGGCTCTTCGCCAGGCACGGAGCTGAAGGCTCTCCGTGGTCTTCTCTTTGGACAGCAAAGCAGGCAATCCAGTGCTGCAGATGACGGAACTGAGGCTCAGAGAGGAGAGGCCTTCTCCTTACAAACCTCCCGGAGGGGTCCTGTGGGAATAGGAGGCAGTGTCGTCTTCTCTGGCACTGTCTCTGAGCCCCGGACTGTGACGCGCACAGCGTTCGGGAAATTCCTCAGGGCCATTGGCCACTCTGCTGAGGGTCAGGGCTTTGAGAAGGTGAGAGAGGGTGGTGACGCAGGGGCAGGCGGCCAAGGATTGCTCAGCATTAACAACCAGCTCTCAGGGGCAGCCTTCGCCAGGGTCCGTGGGCTGAAACTCCCACTGTGGCTGGTTTCCAGCTGCCATCGGGAGGGTGCCGAATGCAGAGAAGCAGTAGCTCCTCAACACCTGCTATTTCCACCATACAGGCACCATTGACATAAACAATCTCAAGGGCGGAGGGAAGAGTGAGATGCAGTGAAATAAGTGGGACGTGATACATGTCTAATGAGTTCTTCCTTCCTTTTTAAAATTTAAATTGCGTAAGTATAAGTTTATATGATCTGATTTTTAGTAAGGACTCTGTTTAACTCTCCAAGTGGGTCCAACCTGGCTTCAGCATGCTATTGGAGCCCTGGCCTCGCCCCACCCTGACCTGCCCCATCTCCCTCAAGCGTCCAGGGGCAAGGCTAAAGGTCTGACTGAGCTTGGGGTGTAGGCAGTAGGGGCCACATGGGAAAGTCTTGTCTCTGAGTGTGGGGGGTCTACTTCCTAGGACTCTTAACTTCCCTGTTGAATGTTTGCTTTGAAGTTAGAATCAGAACTGTAAGGGCCCTGAAAGCCACATGGTCCTCTGCCTTCATTTCCCAGGTAACAACCTGAGGCCCACCCAGGACAGTTTTTGGTGTGTTTTTTTTAAAAGATTTTTAAAATTGATTATTAGAGAGAGAGGAAGGGAGAGGGAGAGAGAGAGAAACATCGATGTGAGAGGAAACATCAGCCGGCTGCCTCCTGCACCCCACCTCTACTGGGGATTGAGCCTGCAACCAGAGTGTGTGCCCTGACGGGGAATTGAACCTGCAGCCTTTTGGTGCATGGGTCGACGCTCCAACCAACTGAGCCACATGGTCAGGGCCAGGCCTGTGTTTGTAAAGAGACTCCTTATCCCCTGTGCACACACCCCTTAACATCCCCCAGCCCTGCCATTCCTCCAGTGAGATGTCACAGTGTCTGCTCCTGTGGCACCCCAGGGCAAGGTGGAGATAAGACCAAATGATGTATCAGAAGTCTCTTGGTGGTCCCAAGCGCTGAATACCTGGAGGGTGGAATTGTCCTTTTGGGCCAGCAAAAAACATGGAGCAGTCAAACCTGAGAAGGGTGTCTCTCCCTCCTTGCACACACAAACCATCTCCTGTAGAGAGGATTGTCCCCTAGGGAGTTCCAAGATACCCTATTTCTGCCTCCATCCCTCAGCTCACATTGAGTCTTCTTCCAGGAATGTCCTTTCTCCAAATTCTTAATAATTTAAGATTGGGCCAGGGTCTCGCCTCCTCCAGACGCCTTCTGTGACTCCATCTCACATGAGTTCTCCCTCTTCTAAACACCTACCATCATTTCACTTGCTACTACTTTCTTCCACTCCCAGTGGCCTCCTGCCTGACCTGCAGAATGTATGCTTGGAGGCTAAGATTAGCCTCAGTACAGTTTAGTGCACCCCATGGTGCCTAGGTTCATTAAACAGCCTCTCTCCCTTGCTCTTACCTGGCAAACTCCTATCCATCCTTCAAAGCCCCAAGTTGAATGCCCCCAACCCTGGAAAACTCTCCCTGACTCTCCTAGGGCACAGCTGCACAAGTTCTTCTGCACTTCGATTGTGTTTGCCCAAAATTTCCCTACAAGAATATATTGGGCACCAACCTAATGAGAGGCATCTGGCAAGGCAACAGGAACACTGCACTTAAATGAGACAGAATCAGGCTGTACCCTGAGGAACCTATATTCCACCTGGGGAGGCAAGCATCAACTGATCCCACAATGATTTAATTGTCACCCAGATGTGCTGACCACTTGCTATGTGCTAAGTAAGCGCTTTATACACAGTGAGTCATTTAATGCTCACACATATGCGGAGAGTGCTGGTGTTATCTCCTTGACCCTTCTACGCCCCTGTGCTCCCGGGGGGGGGGGGGGGAGGAGGGATCTAAAATTGTACCCTCCTCCCTACTCCTAACCTCTCTCCTGGTCCCCTTCTTCCTTTATTTCTCCCCTCAGCACTTGTCACCAAACACACTATGTTTTCTTTTCTGTCTCACTTATTCTACGCCTCTCCTACTATAACGTGAATTCCTGAAGACAGGGATCTGATGTCTGTATCCCCACAGCCTAGGGCAGTGCCTATTAAGCAGTGGAGATCAAACATAGTTGTTGAAAGAAACGTATCATTCTGTCTTTTTCAAATGAGCAGATGAGATCATTGGTGCTCAGAGAGGCCAAACAACTTGCCTGGGGTCACACAGCTGGTGCACAGCAGAGCCTGAATTCAAACCCAGACACCTGCCTCCAGGGCACATGCTTTTTGTCACTTGCTCTGTCATGCGGTCCCTTTGTACTGCCATCACCTGTCACCTGCCTCCCCCACTCTACTATGTCACCCTTGAGGGTGGGAGCTGGTGTCTCTATCTTTTACCCACTGGACCTCCTAACACATGGCCCAGAGTGGTTTCCAGTAAATGTTTACTGAATGAGTAAATAACTGCATGAATGCATAATTCTATTTCCTACACCTTTGGTTATTGGTTGTTGACGCAGGACTCAGTTTTAAGCCCTCGGACTCCGGTGCTGTTTGTCAGGAGATAGTATATGTTGGTGGGCAAAGCACATCCCGGGCCCCTTGCACGCTTTTGGTGTTCTCTTTGCTCCCAGGCAAGGAGCCTTCTGAAGGCGCGAGTTCCATCTGCCCGCCGCGCCACTTTGACACTCACGGATAAAGAAAAACGCAGGCCCTGGGGACCGTCTACAGAACGTACAGTGTCTGGGGATGGCATCTCCTCCCAGCCTCCCCACCCCGGCACTTACGTAGAATTTCTCAGCCGGCCTCTCATGCAGTTCCCGTTTCCAGACACTCCTGGCAGAACTGGCTTCGAGGAGAAGCAGCAGAGAGCACAGAACCCAGATGACATTCCTTCTGCCGTTGCCCATCCTGCAGCTGGTAGAAGGGGTTTCTTCCCAGATGCTCAGAGAAGGGGGCCCTCTCGCCAGGTGGGTCCGTGGAGTGGGGAGCAGAAGTGTGCAGGGTCTGCCAGACTATATTAGCTCTGCCCAGCCGGGTCCCTCCAATCGTGTGTCTGCGCCCGGCACATGCCCCCACCCCTAGCCCCACCCCCTGTGGTGGCCTGCCGCCTGGTTATTTTTAGCTTGCCCTATAACATCTGGCCCCAGAGACTCCAAGCGGGCAGTTCGGATGGCAGTGGTCAGCCGGCCAGCAGCAGGAGGAAGCGTGTGTACACCCCCCCCCCACACCGGCTTGCTTGGAGACGTGGCTGGGAGTGGCCTTGTCACTCTGGAATAATGAGCACTTCCTTGCAGTCTGGGGCGTCTCTCCCAGGGGCGGCATGCTGGCTTCTTGGCAGCTGCGAGGGCTGGGGGCGGGCACACAAGGGAAACAGCCCAGTAAGTAGGATGCGTGGGGATTCCAGTTGCTACCTCATTCAAATTTTGAACTGGGCTGACAAACTCTGTCTGTCCATAAAGGTTTTTTGGAAGACATCGCTGAACGGGGCTGGCTGAGCACATGGCCGAAGGGAGATAACTATGCCCTCGAACCTGGGTGTCCTCTCTAAGGTGGGCATGGGAACAGTTACCGCATGTTTCTTGGGAGAGCTCAGTGAAATTGTGCATGAGAAGCATTTCACACACATCGTCAGTGTGCTCTGTGTGTCGGCCTGTGTGTCTTAAAAGGGGATAAATATTTCACCAACCTTATATTCCATCACCTGTTCACAAAAAGCCCAGGCGGCCGGTAGCAGAGCTGGGCTCAATCCCAGACCCTTCTGACCACTGTGACACACCATCAGGTGAAGTGGAAGGGACCCAAGCTCCAGACTCAGATGCACCTGGGCCATGTCCCAGCTCAGCTTCTGTCTGTGATACTGGGAAATCTTCTTCTGCTACTGCCCCTTAGTTCTTTCGTCTGGGACACTAAGTCTGTGGTCATTTGTTTCAGTGGCAGTAGGAAGCTCATGCACCTGGAGTGGGGAGTGGGGTGTTGGCTCTACAAGGTCAAGTATCTGCACCTTATTGTCTGCACCCCTAAGCCTTCCACAAGCCCCGGCCTACATCAGCACTCAGTAAGTACTGGCTAGATACATGAAGCCCCTGTTAGTGCTTTCTTCAGTACATGACTTGGCATATAGTATGTGCTCAATTAGTGTTCTACCATTGAGATATCAGTTCTGCAGCAGCATTTGGATGACAGGGACTCAGGGTGCCAAGCAGTGACCTGTCAGTTAATTTCTTGCAAACATTAATTTATAAAAATGACCCTTCAAAGTTTGGAGGACAGCAAGGGTAGCTACTCCAGGAACACGGCAACACTGTGAGGTTTATGTGGAAAATGAAAAAGCTCTGAGAGGAGACATTAACATGGAACAAATTTCCCCGGGAAAGCAGCCGCTTTTCTCTGAGCAGGGACAAGCAGGATCTGGTCAAACAGCCAGCCTGGGGGCTCCCAGCAGGGGTCGAGGGGGAAGCCAGGGCTTGGGGCCCAGCACAATTTTAGGGCCAGCAGCTCCCCCAGGTTCCTGCCAGGCCTCAGAACTATATGTTCCCAGTGGCAGAGGCCCTAGTTTATCTGAGCTCTGGTGACCTGGACTTGATCCCAAGCTTAGTGGGCTGTCCTGTGAGTGTGGCTTCCTGCAGATCTGTGGGCAAGGAATCCTCTGGGAAAACCTTGGAGCTGGCAAGGCCTTTCATCTCCTCTGTTCGGAGGGGTCTGCTGGTGAGGCCTGCTTTGGGGTCTGACAGTTGCTGTCTGCCCAAGGCTTCCTGCCCTCTGAAAAAGGGGGAAAAATGCCTCCTTGAAAAATATAAAGGGCACAAGTGCTTAGGAACCTTGCTCTATGGAGCAGATGACATGGCTCACAGTTACAGGTTCCAAGAATAAATCCTGCCCCTCCACTCCTGATAAAACTCCCCCACCTGATCTCTAAGGCTTTATGTTCCTTCCCCAGGAACGCAAAACATTTTCTTCCATGGGGTGCTCTAGGAAAGGGGACAGGGTGGCATTGATTTATACTTCACACTAACGTGTGAATGACTCCCAGCAGAAAGCTTATATTCCATGCAGACAAAGAAGGAGGAGCAGAGTACATTCATTCATTCACTCCTACATTTGAATGCCTACTAGGTGCAAGGCCTGGAAATACCAGAGAGAGCAAAACCAGGCCCAGCCTCTATACTTACGGGACTTCAAAGTGTTTGATAAACACTTAGCTGGCACTTTTTTGGTACCAGGCATAGTTTGGGGTGCTTTAAAAATATCCACTCACCTAATCTGTCACAATTCTGTTAGATAGGCACTCTTATCGTCCTTATTTCACAGACAGGGAAACTGAGGGTCAGACAGATGAACAACCGGCCCAAATATATATAGCTGATAACTGGCAGAGCCTGAATTCAAACCCAGACATTCGTTTTCAGAGCCTGTGCTCAGAGTCATTACACCATGAGTCCACAGGACATATAAGCGGGGCAGTTGACCTAGTCACAGGGGTCAACAGAGGTCTCCCTGGGGAGGTGACCATACCTGAGAACTGAAAGAGAATAGATTTTAGATTCCAACAGACCAGGGCAGAATACCCTGCTGTGGGGGAGTGAGAGGGAGGCAGGCTGGCTAACCCTAGGTGTGGGCCTAACTCAAGTGGCTCGGTGGTACCACCATCCAAACCGAGCCACTCCTTTTTACAGGCCCTCAGCACTTTTGCCTACCTGGACTCCTTTCTGTATTACAAAATATTACAAAATATTTTAAAATGATCTATTATAGCTCATTGATAAAAAGACAAAAGTAATATTGAGGCAGGATAGTAAGAAGCTAGGAAAATTCCTTGGCCAGTGGAATAAGGAAACTGAGACAGATAGCTGAACAAACTAGCTGAGCAATTTACAGCCAAAAACAGGTCACTAGGGTGGAAAGCCCTGGTGCCTAGCAAAGGGCAAATCTGGCTCTGGCCTTCACCCCAGGTTGGCCTTTCCTCCTCCAGCAGGTCACTGGTTGAACAGTTCAGGCCACCTGACCTTTCTTACCTAGAGATAACATCTAGGCCTCAGTTGTATTTCAACTCCAGGCCCAGAAAAGTAGCAAAACCAAATGAGCCTGGCACTGACCAGATAGTGGAGCCAGGATCCTGAAAGGGCACAGCTGGAAAACCTGATGAATATTCTATTAAAATCTCCACAAAGTCTGCCCCTAAGCTCCCAGCCTTTAAAAACCCTCCAAACAAAGAAAACAAAGGACCTGGTGCTTGCCCTCCCTCCAAGAAGCAGCCCCGTCTTTCCCTCCCCCCTCTTATTCCCCTACATGCATGGACCTCCTAAACTCTAAAAGGCCCCACGAGACTTGCAACCAGGGGAGTGGTGGGCAGCAGCAGCTCATCCCAGGCTAAGCCCCTGATCCTGTCTCCTTTTCTCTGACTTTCCAGTGAGCTGACAGCAGCCCCACTGTGGCTTCTTTCCCATAACGTTTCCAGGGAGCCAAAGCAGAGCACTGTCTAGGCTCTCTCCATTGCTTCCTCTACCCTAAGCGCTTCCTTGTTTCACTGTCCCCAGCTTTAATAAATGTTCTCACAAAATCACCTGGACTTGCATAGTGAAATCTTTCGTGCACAAAGTCAAGAACCCACACACTACTGCCGGCCCTAGGCAGACCCGCTAAGGGCCAAGTCCCCTTTCAGGTGATAATACAAGCTGAATTATGTTTTTTTCTTTTGATTCTAAGAGAAATTAAAACATTTTCCTAGGCTTCTAAAAATCTTGTGGGCCCTGGGCAGTGTGTCTGCTATGCCTGTGGGAGAAGACAGCTCTGGGTCCAATTACTGCTGTGTGACTTCAGGCAAGCCTTTGCACTCTCTGAGTCAGTAAGCTGTGTGTGTGTGTGTGGGGGGCATTAAATGGATGGCACAGGTAAGCCTACTGGGCACATAGGAGGTGCCGTTCTTTGCAGTTCCCTCCTCTCTGTGTCCTCTGCAACAGCAGGGTGGAAAAGGACCTCAAGTTGCACAATCAGCCTTAAGAACCTTGCAGCCCGGCTCTGCTCCAGGCTGTGAATGAAAACAGATGTCCCCTGGCTGCCTTGTTCTTGGAGAGCCAGACCCTGACCTCAGTGCACCCGGCCATCCTATCATTGACCTCCACTCAGTGTCTGGCTCCCCCTTAAAGTAGATGTCTTCCCAGCCAGGGAACTCCCAGCTTTTCTCTCCAACTCCAATTCCAACTCCAATGAGTCTGCTGGCCTCCTCCTGCCCTGACAGTCCAGGCCAAGTGAGGTGAAGCGGACATCGCAGCTCTGGCCAATGTGACCTCTCATGGGTGGAAAGGTCAGGTTTGAAGATGACCTGGCTCTTCTCCCAGCTGAGGCCCCACCCTGTCAGCCTACTCAGCTTCTCTCCAGCAGCCAGAACTAGGACTTTACTGGGTTTCGTTTTTTCTTTCCAGGATTTGGATTCACCTCCAAAGCAGGGTTTGCAAGTAGGCCACTCGTTTTTGTTTTTTCTCCCAAAGCAAATCTGATTGTGAAACCCCTCCTTGCCCTACCTCCCAAGCTGAAAACCTTGCCTTGGTCCTGCTGAGACAAAGGGGAAAATGCACAACCTACAGGTCTTGCAGGTCAGCCAGCCTGCAGGGGTTTCAACAACACTCACGCAGCAGGAACAAATGATCAGATGAAATGAATCAGAAGCCAGATCAATGAAGTCAGACTCAGCTGTTGCCAAAGTTCCCCAGATGATTCTAATGAACTTCCAGGGCCAGGAGCTCTGACAAATTTGGCCTCTCCCCAGACTCCATCCCCTCCAACCCCCTCTCCTGGCCTCATGTCCCTCCAGCCCCCTCGCTCCCCCTGCGGCAGCATGCTGGACTCCCTGTGTGCAAACTCACCATGCACCCTCTGCCATGGGGTCTTTGCATATGCTGTTCCCTCTCCCCGACTCTTCCCTATTTTCTGAGTGAACTTGTTAAGACTTCCTCACATCTTAGCTCTCAGCAAAACAGTCGGCCCCTATATAATAAATGAGAACAGGGTCCCTTCCCATGCTCCAACCCCCTCCCACCCTGTGGGAAACATAGTGAAGTCCAACAGTAAGTGGACTGTGAGACCTTGGGAGCCTGGCCAGCTCCTCAGTCAAGAAAACAGCATTTTGATCTCACACAGCACCAGTCCCCCTCCACCTGCATGCCCTGTTTTTCCCTGTTTTCTACACTCTAAAAAACCTTGCGCTGGGAAAGTCTGGGTGGCCGTGAAACAACAGCACTGCCACCATCCTGGTCCTGTGCGGCTGCTGGGTGGGAATTAGTGGTTCAACTTCACTGGTTGAAAGCCATCAGTACACATGTAAGTCCTAATAAACCCATAAACCCATGTCTTTCACAGCCAGTCCTCCAGGTTATTTCTTTGGGAACCCAGGAACAATATGCTGAGGTTTTCTGGGCCCTCAGCACTTTGCACAACAGTCCCTTCCTCCCAGAAACATTCCCTGTTCTCCAGTCCAGCTCAGTTCTCCTAGGTCAGGTTGTCATGGCCCCAGGGACCTCTGCTTGACAGGACGCACGCAACCCAAGGTGGGAGTGACGTTTCCTTCTGACATTTCCTGACTTTCCCAATGGATGGTAAGCACTCTAAGGGCAGGACTGTGTCTTTGCTGTTTCTTGGTTTTTCTTTCTCACCTACTATGCACCTGGAACATAGGAGCTCAGTGACATTCACTGCGTGGCTAAATGGATTCTTCTGCAAGCCCACCAGGGCTCCTGCCCAGATGACTTTGCTAGACCTTCCTAATGCCAGCCAGTGGTCCTACAGTCACCACTGCCTGGCACCAAGTCCTCAGACTTGGTTGAACTGATGAGAGCACCTGCAGCATCACCTGCCCCTGCGGTGTTGTCATCCCACAGTCGCACCTGTGCTAGACAGCGTCCTAGTGGCTGGGGACACACCACACTCCTCTCTGCCACCACCCTGTACCCAAGGGCTGCCCTTCACGCATACCCCCAGGCATCCGGGGATGGATCATCCTCTGTTGTGGGGCTGACCTGTGAACTGTAGGAAGTTTACCAACATCCATAGTCTCTTCCCACTAGATGCCAGAAGTATTACCCCACATTCCTACCCCACCAAAAATGACTCCAGACATTTCCAAATGTCCCCTAGTCAGGGGGCAAAATCCATCCCCCCCAGCTGAGAATGCCTGCACTGAAGTCATGAAGCTGACCATCTTACGTAAAACAGGTGGAGTCAGGATGTTGGTTATAGTTATTGTTCAACTGACCATATCTGTTCCACACACTTTCTGCGTGTAAAATATCACAAAAAGCACCCGGACTGGAATAAAGTCCGCCAGGAAGCACGAACCCGAGGCTAAGGGCTCTGGAGTCTAAGTTCCATTCCTGCTTTACCCGTCTTCCCACGGCCTCTGCTCTTTGTCAGGAAAGTGGAAACCATAGCAGCCCCTTGCTCTCAGGGTTACTGCCCTCACAGTGGGGGACAAGTGTGACTTATCATTAGTGTCACCAACATAACTCCAACAACCCAGTTCTGAACATACTGTAGTTAGAGAGAAGTGCCATTCAAACAGAGCAGGCAATGAGCAAATGGGGCAAAATGTAATCCCTTGGTGGACTTGGGTAAAGAACATCTCAGTTCCTTGCAGTATCTCAGTTGGCATTATATCAAAATTGAGGCATAAAAATTTAGAAGGGCGGGATATATGAAGAATTCTTGCAGCTCAACAACAAAAAGACAAAGAACCCAATTCAAAAATGGGCAAAGGACTTGAGTAGGCATTTCTCCAAAGAAGATATACAGATGCCAGTAAGCACACAAAAAGATGCTCAGCATCACCGCTGTTAGAGAAATGCAAATGAAAACCACAGTGAGATAGACAGCACTTCCCACCCAAGAGGGTGGCTAGAATTAAACAAACAAAACAAAAAAAAGAAAAGAAAGATAAAGGAAAGAAAAAAGAGACATAAGAAGTGTTGGAGAGGATGTGGGAAACTGGAACCCTTGTGCACTGCTGGTGGGAACGCGAAATGGGGTATCCTCTGTGGAAAGCAGTCTGGCGGTTCCTAAAAAAGTTAAACATGGGGTTACCATATGACTCAGCAATTCTACTCTGAGGTATTGAAATAACCGAAAACAAGTATTCAAACAACTCGTAAACAAATGTCCATAGCAGCACTGTTTACAATAGCCCCCAAATGTCCATTAAAAGTCTCAGAGAGCCACGCGATAGAATCTTAGCCGTGAAAAGGAATGGAAATTAATTCGTGCCAGGATGGGCAGACCCCAGGGCACAGAAAGCAGATGAGAGGTTTCGGGGGCGAGGGAATAGGGATGGGCAGTGAGTGAGGATGGGTGTGGGGCTTCCTCGCGGGCGATGAAATTGCTCTGGGCCTAGACAGAGGTGGTGGTTGTGCAACACTGACTGTACTAAACCCACTGAACTGAACATCGAAAAATGGTTAATTTTTATGGGAAAAAAAATAAAGTAGAAAAAATTTAAAAAGACTAGGTGAGGGGAGACTGATTTGAGTTTCGGCCACCAAGACACCTATTTAGTTGCTTCTTTTGGCAGATTGCTTAAGCCTCAGACCATCCCCCCATCCCCTCCTGCATTTGTGGTCCTGCTGACGGCTCAAGGTCAGCCTCATGGGGGTCAGCGTCAGGCCATCCAGGGAGACGCTGACGCAGCTCCACAAAACCTGAGCCAGGTAAAACCATACAAGACGCTGTTTGCCTAGAATGTCATTTAAAACAACAACAACAAAAACTCTGACTCCAGGAAAGCTGGATGTGCAAACATTCCCCTCTGCTGATGTCCGGCCTGGGAGGTGAGCCGGGGATTTCACAATCTTTCCCCAGAGGAATGTCAACCTTCCAGGGAAGTAAGCGTTTCCCACATCCCTCCTCATCTCGTGTTTTCCTGGAATACCTGGGATCGCAGAGGCCCTGTGATGGTGCAGAGGGGGGTGGCAGGGCTCTTGGACCCTGGCATGGGTCTGGTACACAGTGGGGCCTGGATAACATGGGAGAGAGATCCCCTCTGTCACAAAGGGGATGGTCAGGGGGGCTGGGGTGGGGGGGAGACACAGACCAAAAAAATAGGTACATTGTGCTAAATGCTGTAAGGACACAAAAGTCTGAGAAGTGATTATGGGGCACCGTGCGGGAGGTAACCCCCTTTAGAGAGAGTGGCGAGGAGCTGTGACAGGAGGTGACAACTAAACTCAGAGATGAGGCCAACAAGAGCAGGGGGAAGGTGTGGTGGGAAGAATCTTCCAGGCAATACGTTCAGAACTGGGTTGTTGGAGTTATGTTGGTGACACTAATGATAAGTCACACTTGTCCCCCACTGTGAGGACAGTAACCCTGCGAGCAAGGGGCTGCTATGGTCTCCACTTTCCTGACAAAGAGCAGAGGCCGTGGGAAGACGGGTAAAGCAGGAATGGAACTTAGACTCCGGAGCCCTTAGCCTCGGGTTCATGCTTCCTGGCGGACTTTATTCCAGTCTGGGGTGCTTTTTGTGATATTTTACATGCAGAAAGTGTGTGGAACAGATATGGTCAGTTGAACAACAACTATAACCAACATCCTGACTCCACCTGTTTTACGTAAGATGGTCAGCTTCATGACTTCAGTGCAGGCATTCTCAGCTGGGGGGGATGGATTTTGCCCCCTGACTAGGGGACATTTGGAAATGTCTGGAGTCATTTTTGGTGGGGTAGGAATGTGGGGTAATACTTCTGGCATCTAGTGGGAAGAGACTATGGATGTTGGTAAACTTCCTACAGTTCACAGGTCAGCCCCACAACAGAGGATGATCCAGCCCCAAATGTCTGGGGGGGGGGGGGGGATAGGGCAGCCCCTAATCCCTGCTGGAGTGTAAAGTTACGAGGGCATTGAGGGGTAGAAAGAAGGTTCTTATTGCCTCCAGAGGAGATTGGAGCAAAGGGTGATGGGAACAGGATTTTAAAGAGGGACCAGTAGCGATAAGGGTGGGTGGTTCCCCCACAGCCCTAGCCACCCAACGATTGACCTAAGCCAATCATGTATTCCCATTCCCCCTCGCTGGTGACTGGTTCAAAAACAGACCTGTCATCTGATCTGAACCAGTGAAGTGTGAGGGGAAGTCAGGTGAGGTTCTTCTGGGAAAGTGGCCCTCACACCTGAGAGCCACGCTGGAAAGTGATGGTTCCTCTGAGCATCGGGATGGGATGCCAGGGTCTACAGCAGCCATTTTGCCACCATGAAGAGAGTCAGTTGGAAAACGAGGCCAACACTGAAATAGCAACATGGAAAATAAAATCTGAGCCCTTGGTGACATTGCTGAGCTATTAAATTTAGTCAGTCCAAGAGCTATCCTGCCTCTGGGCTTTTTGTTGCATAGGACAACTAATCTTCCTTATGGTCAAGCTACTTGAGCTGGAGCTTTTAGTTACCGACCACCAGATACATCCTGACTGATACACAACAAATTCAAGTCCAGCCTGGCTAATGAGCATCTATGAAACCAGAGGCTAAGGTGGAAATGATGGGGAGACTCACATTTCTTGAGCACCTTCTAGATGCCACACTTTGCACTAGGCATTTTACTTAGGTCCCTCCTAATCCTCAGACCAGCCCTTTAAAGCAGCTACAATTACTCCACTTAACAGAAGAACAAACTGAGACGGAGAGGTGAAGACACTTGCCTGATCCCAATTGGCAGGACCAGGATGTGAACCCAGGTCTGCAGTGGCACTTGACCGGCCTGCCTCCTGGGTGAGTGGCAGTGCTCTCATTCTCGGCAAACACCCATCATTGCCTACGAGCTCAGGATGCTGATCTGCCGGGCGGCTGGCAGTCCCCCAGAGCCAAGAGCCCACCCAAGAGAGACTAGGAGCCTGACTATGGGGAAACCATTGCCAGAGCCCACAAGATAATTCTTCTGGAGCCCTTCCTTCTTCCCTCCTGGCGGACAAGGATTCTGGCAGGCCACTTGGCTGCGAGAGGTCAACGGGACAGCAGGGCACTCTGAGCTTCCTGCTCCCCTCCCTGGCAGGGTCCTCGGAGAACACTTTGCCTTGGCAAGAGTTTACAAAAGAGAGAGAGAAAGAGTCCTTGACCCTCACTGTGCAGAGCCTGGTGCATATAAATCTATCACTTGGCAAAAACACGCTGTCCCGCCGTAAATCACAGTGTGCTGGGCATGTAAATTCAGAAAGTGATTTCTGCCTGCTGGGCACGCAGGGCCACAGCCCTGGTGAGTGGGTCAGAAAGGTGACAGCCTGGGGCTCAGGCCCAGCCCTACCCTCCTCTTCATACATCCCTCAAGGATCAGCCCTTAAATACTTTTCTAACTTTTATTTATTTTTCTTATTACAAAGGTACAGGATCTGTATCAGAAGGAACCATCGAAACAATGATGGATATTTAAAACAGAGGGGATTGAAGCAGAGATGTGGTTATACAAGCTACGGAAAGGCTGGGGAACCAAGCAAGGGACCCAGAGGTTATCAACGGCAAGAAGCAGCTGCCCCAGCTCCAAGTTGGTGAGGACAGAGAGAGGATGGTGTTTTTCAGGTCCAGGATCTGGGGTCAGCAAGAGCTGGGAACGTGCTGTCTGCAGGGGTCAATCCCTTGGTAATGTCTTCCAGAATGGGAGAGGAGGGTGGATCTAGGGGCAAACAGGCCCAAGACCAGACAGGTAGTCATTGCAAAAGAGCCCCCTGCCCTCCCCCAAATGGTGACTTCATTTCTCCCTTCCCTTCCTCTTTCTTCTTCCTCTAACCAGATCAAAGCTAATAGAATCCAAAGCAATAGCAGAAATGTTTCCATTCATTTGTAAGCAGATATTTACTGAGCACGTACTACATGCAGGGCATTATCTTAGGCCCTGGGATGTGGAGAACTTGCATTCTAATGGGGTGGGGTGGGGATGCCACACCACAAACAAGAAATGAACGAATGAACGAGATAATCCCAAAGGGGTGGTGTATGAAGGAAATAAAACAGTGATGAGCAGTGAGAATGGGTTGTGCAGGGTGGTGGGCAGGGAAGTCCTCTCTGAGCAGATGACATGCCTCTGAGCAGCTGTCAAGACTGGAGCGATGGAAAGGAATCGCCTGTGCAGAGAGAGAAGGAGGGAAGGAAGGAGGGAGAAAGGGAGGGAGATGTATCTGAATTGAAGTTGCCAACAGACACTGAGAAAACTAGGGGCCCTGGGGAATATACAGGGGGGACTGGCTCCACCATGAAGCCCTTGCCAGGTGTCAAGTGCTGCTGTAGGGCTGGCTCACGATGCCCCCTGCTGGAAGTACCCAGGTGCTGCTGAGGAAAGAAGTTGGGTATTTATACCTAAGGAAGAGTAACAATGTCTACTTTCAAGCTAAATGGCTTTGCTAACTAATTTCCTACCTTATTAAAATGAAATTTGTCATAATTTGATTAGAGCCAGTCTGACTGTAGTCTGATTTGATTTGTTAAGCAAAGTAACAACAAAGACGACTCCAGGGAAAGGTGAACGGTCAAGGAGGCTCATTACTGCACTGAGTAAAACTGTAAAACATGGGGGAGGAGGGCAAATGTCCAAAGGTAAGGAATCAATTAGAGAATTAGATATATCTAGGCACTGGAATAGCATGCCGCTGTTGAAATGGTGCATAATGTGCTGACTTGGGGAAATGCTCATAATATATTGCTAAGAAATAAAAATAAATGATACAGCAAAGTGTGTAGTATATTTCACTTTTTTGCAAAAAAAGTGTATTTTATGTATGTGTACATAGAAAAATGTGGAAGAATACACACTAATACATCAACATTTGTTTTCTCTGGGAGCAGCATCATGAATCCCCCTTTTTTGCTTTCCTATAATGGCCCCCAAAGATGTCCACATCCTGATCCTCAGAACCTGTGGAAATGTCCCTTATGTGGCCAAAGGGACTTTGTAGGTGTGAATGCAGTCAAGGATCTTGAGATTGGGAGGGTATTCTGGATTATCTGGGTGACCCAATGTAATCACAAGGGTCCTTATAAGAGGAAGGCAGGAGGGTCATAGTCAGGAGAGTTATAGTCAGGAGACGTGACAGTGAAGGGAGGGAGGGAAGGAGAGAGAAAGAGGGGGAGAGGGAGAAGGAGAGGGAGAGAAGAGATTAATTTGAAGATGCTATACTTCTTGGCTTTGAAGATGGCAACAGAGCCAAGAACCAGAGGATGTGGGTGACCTCTAGAAACCCCAAAAGACAAAGAAACAGATTCTCCCCTAGAGCCTCCAGAAGGAACCCAGTCCAGCTGACACCTCGATTTTAGCCCAGTGAGACCCTTTTCAGGTTTATGACCTCCAGAACTCTAAGATAATAAATTTGTGTTGTTTTAAGCTGTTAATTTTGTGTAATTTGTTACAGCAGCAATAAGAAAATAATACACCACTGGAGTCTCAGGCAGCTCCTCTTAAAAGGCCGGAGCACGGACTCACTCGGACGCTCCCTGTGAGCCCAGCGCCGGGCAGCAGCCTGAAAGGACCTGGGACACTCGGGAGGGAACTAACCTGCCTGAAGTGGGGCGAGAGGTGGAGGGCGGCTTCCTCCCAGGCAGAAGGGCTGGCGGAGGCCATTGCTCCTGTGGCGAGTCCTCCCCGCACAGCCCGCAGGCAGGCGCCATATTTGAGTCGCCAGCACCAGGCTCACCCCTTTGGCCCCGCCCCGTGATTCCCGGAAGCCCCGCCCCTCCCCACCTGCAGCTCATCCAGGCCATTTCCAGGGGCTTTTCTGTGCAAGTGGCCTCTCAAGCCTTATGCTTAGGACTTTCCTAAAATCTCTCAAACAAGCAGCAGCGGGCCCCATATAGCTTGACAAGCGGCCCAGGCCTGGCACTAGCGGCAGCTGCATTGGTTGGACAACGCCAAGCCCAGCACAAGGAGCAGACAACTACGGTTTGCTGTGTAGCTCATGCTGGGGGGCCCTGGGCAAGACACTGGCACAGGCTGACTTTGCACCTCCTGGGAGGCCCCAGAGACAGTGCACCTGGTGGCCAGACTCGACCATGCTGGATTACAACCCTACCACATCCACGAGTGACACACTCAAGGGGCGCACTTGGTGAACACCAAAGCTCCACTGAAGTAAATCCTGCTCCATAGGGGTGTCTCCAGCACAGCAGCTCTTTGGCTGTAGCTGCAGCTGGTCCTCACAGCTGATTGGCGTGGGGGTCAGTTCCTCCCAGTGACACCAGCAGCAACCAAGGCTCAACTACAACAGGACAGTCACACAGCCCACACAGGGGAGCACCTAGAAGGCCCAGCTCAGGTGACTGGGGAGACTGAGCCACTGGACCCTACAGAACACCTACTACACAAAGCCACCCTACAAATTCCAGGAGACATAGCAGCTCTACCTTATACACAGAAACAAACACCTGGAAGCAGCCGAAATGTGGAGGCAAAGAAACATGTCACAAAGGAAAGAACAGAAGAAATCTCTAGAAAAGGAACTAAATGAAATAGAGCCAAGCAAGCTAACAGATACAGAGTTCAGAATAATGGTTATAAGGATGCTCAAGGATATTAGTAAGAGTATGACAAAAACAATTGAGAAAATTGATGCTACATGAACTGAAATGAAGAATAATTTACATGGAATCAACAGTAGAGTAGAGGACGCTGAGAATCAAATCAGCAATTTGGAACATGAAGAAATAAAAAACACCCAACCAGAAGAGCAAAAAGAAAAAAGAATCCAGAAATATGAAGATAGCATAAGGAGCCTCTGAGACAACTTCAAGAGGCCCAACATTTGTATTATTGGGGTCCAGAAGGAGAGGAAAGAGAGCAAGAAATTGAAAACCTATTTGAAAAACTAATTACAGAAAACTTCCCCTACCTGGGGAAAGAAATAGACTTACAAGTCCAGGAAGCACAGAGGGTCCCAAACAAGAGGAACCCAAAGAAGCTCACAGCAAGACACATCATAATTAAAATGCGAAAGGTTAGAAACAAAGAGAGAATCTTAAAAGCAGCAAGAGAAAAGCAGTTAGTTACCTACAAGGGAGCACCCATACAACTGTCAGCTGATTTCTCAACAGAAACTTTGCAGGTCAGAAGGGAGTGGCAAAAAATAGTCAAAGTGATGAAAACATGGAACTACAACCAAGATTGCTCTACCCAGCAAAGCTATCATTTAGAATTGAAGGTCATAAAAAGAGCTTCTCAGACAAGGAAAAGCTAAAGGAGTTCATCACCACCAGACCAGCACTACAGGAAATGTTGGAGGGTCTTCTTTAAGAAGAAGCTAATGAACAAAAGAATCTGATGAACTAAATAGATCCAGAGACATTGACGCATGTAACAGACGATCATATTTCAGAGGGAAGAGGGAAGGGGGGTGGAGGGTGGGAAGAGATTAACCAAAGAAGTTATATGCATAACCCATGGACATAGAAAATGATGGGGTGAAGGCTTGGGGAGGGGGTGGGAGCGAGGTGGAGGGGGTCAATTGGGGAGGCAAAATGGGACACCTGTAATACTTTCAACAATAAAGATAAATTTAAAAAAAAAAGAAAAGAAAATGATACACCACTAAGGAAGAAAAGATGAAGTTGGGAAGGAGTCACCACTAAGGAAAAAAAGATGGAGTTGGGAAGGAGGCTTGGAGTCACTCATAGATCACATCACTTTCCTCCAGTGGTACTCACTCTACATATTTTTTTTTTTTTTAAATATGTCTTTATTGATTTCAGAGAGGGGAAAGGAGAGGGAGAGAGAGAGAAACATCAATGATGAGAGAGTCATTGATCGACTGCCTCTTGCATGCCCCCGACTGGGGATCGAGCCCACAACCCGGGCATGTGCCCTGACTGGGAATCGAACTGCCATCTCCTGGATCCTAGGTCGATGCTCAACCTCTGAGCCATGCCTGGCCAGGCTACCACCCACTCTTATTACCGGGTCCCAGCCCCCTTCCCTCTCACATGGGTGTGGCAAAGGCCCTTACGCTCACTGTCCCATCCCCATCCTTGCTCCTTCCTCTCACCCTGCTGCGGCCAGCCAGAGCTCAATTGAGCGTTAGCCTGTCCCAGCAGGCCTCTGCTCTAGTGGACCTCTGCTACCTTTAGAATAAAATCCCAATCCCTTTATTCATCTCTCGAAGCTTACTGGTCTACCTCTCCATAATAGAGCCTACCTCTGGAGTTTGTGAGCCTCTCCAGCCTGTGACAAGGACTGTTGGGTAGAGGGCCAACTCAAAACACTGTGAAGATTAACTCAAAACACTCCTGCAGGCTATATTCTGCCTGGGAGCAGTCAAGGTCAAAGTCTGACCACTACATTTTATAGCCATATAAAAGTTCCACTAAGGAAGGCCACAGAGAAAAGTAATGGCAGAGAGCATATTTGTGGGGAAGTTGTTTGACCCTCCAGACCTCAATGTCCTCATCTGTAAAATGGGACAACAATAACATCTCTTACTTTGGGTTGTTGGGAAGGTCAGGGCAAACAGTGCCTGGAAAGCACTTGGCACAGTGGTTGGCTTCTGAGTGCTCACTAGACTCCAGTTATCACTGCTGTTGCCCTTGATTCTGATCAGGCTTTCTCACCCGGGCCTGTCCCCTTTCATCAAGACCCTTCACACTGGTAAACATCGACTGAGAGAAACTTCTGCTTAGCACTGACAGTTTCTTATTCTGGAATTCATACGGCTAAGCTGTAACATCAGGCGAGGAAATGTCAAGGCCTATTGTGTTCGTCCCAACCCTAAGAAGCTGCATTTGGAAGACTGTGCTCTGTGATAACACACCAGTCATGAAATAGTTGTATGAATGTGTTATGTTGTCTCTTCATACTGTTTTTGAATCATATGTTGTTTCCACTTGTGGTTTTTCCCATTTTACTAAGGCCAAGTTTTAAAAATTACATTTATAATTTATATTAAAAGCAAAATGTAAAAAAGCCTTTCATTTTATTAAAGTCAAGTTTATGTTAAAAGTGAAAAACAAAAATGAAAACGAAAAGAAAAAATAGCTTTCACCCTGTGAGCTGCTGATACCCACAGAGCCCAGTGTCACGATGGTGGTGTCCTTTTGCCAAAGGTGAACTTTATTCTGTTTTAAGCTGTGAAACGGTCTCATGAGCCATTAACCACTTAGTGGAGGCGTGAATTGTCCTAGGGCACCATTTTCACCAAGGGGACTGATGGTCTGCTAAGAGAAATAGGAGGCTAGAGGATGTAACATCCCATAAAACCCAGCTTTTATGACCATTGAGAAGATGAAGCTTCTGGGCGCCTCGTTGTTCATTTCAAATGGCCTCAGAGGACACCTTTCAGTCTCCGGGTGAAAGCTGATGATTCCGAGGGTGAGCGGTAACAGCAATTTTCTCCCAAACGGTCTAGAAAGGAAATCACCCGGATCCCAGCATCTTGACTTAAAAATTTTTTAAATTGGGGAGAAAAAGGGACATCTATAATACTTCAAACAAAAATAAAAATTTAGAATAAAATAAAATAAAAAATAAAAATAAAATAAAATAAATACATCTTTATTGATTTCAGAGAGAGGAAGGGAGAGGGAGAGAGAGAGAAACATCAATGATGAGAGAGTCATTGATCGGCTGCCTCCTGCACGCCACTGCTGGGGATCGAGCCCACAATCCGGGCATGTGCCCTGACCGGGAATTGAACCTCTATCTCCTGGATCCCAGATCAATGCTCAACCACTGAGCCATGCCCGGCTGGGTGACTTTTTTTTTTTTTTTTTTTAAATTTTCTCTCCTTTTAGCGTCTGCTGAGAACTAAATGTAATTAAAGTGGTGGCAGGGGCTAAAAGATAAAACAGCTATTAGAGGAAGGAAATTTTTCCAGCTGAGCTGGGGGACCAATTAAATCCCTAGCCTGAGATGTCAAATCATTATCACCTCCCTAATCACCTCCCTAATCTAGAGGCAGCTCAGCCCTGCCAGGGAGTGTGGAGGAGGGAGGGGCACAAAGATCCTAGGGCTGGTGCTGATTTAGGGCCTCAGTCAGGGAGTGGAAATAGGGCTGGCAGGTTCCTGGAGTCAAGGTGAAAGTCGGGAGGAAACAAATACAATGGGTCTGTCTCTTCCCTGGTGAACTTTAGGTGCTGAGGCCAACAGAGCAATATTAGTGAGCCTAATAAACTTTAAGGCCAGTTCTTCCCCATGCCCCCTAATGGGGTGGTTGTGTAAGTGAACTCCTGAGTTCACTTACTGGCTGAAAAACCCTGAAAGTGGTATCAAGTTTCTCCAGGTCTTGGTTTTCTCATCTGTAAAATGGGGGCAAATAATAAGCCTGTCTCCCAGGACAGCTGCGGGAACTAAATGAGTGCTACAGCAAAGCTCCTGGTCTTAGGTGGAGCTCATCAGGCATCACCACTCACCCTTAGCCTTTCATCTGAATGGTGGATGTGTTTTAATTTCTTTAAACCCACAGTGGGTGTGATAACTTGGAGATTAAAGGAGACTGGCTCTTCAGAGGCATTTTCCCAAACGAGGCCAGGTTCCCTCCAGGCCTGAGCAATTTCTATATCTGCCCAGGCTGAAATGTGGCCGATGTCTACCAGAATGGCCATGCAGGTCGCTGATGTATTGAAATCTTCCCATACCAATAAGCATATAGTCCCTTCCCCCCCATCTCCAAGTGTCCCCCACCCAGCCTTTATGATCCCTCCCAGTCATTCCCCATGGTTTGGCAACCAAAGGGTTCACCCTGGAGGACCAGGTCCTCTGGGACGCTATTGCTCAAGTCCATTCTAATTGGTCAGTGCCGTGCTGTGCCGGGCTCACTGACACTCTCCACAGGCATGTGGACTTTACCACCCCCCATTCATACAGTAGAAAAGACACTGGGATGCCCATAGGGGAGGTGACCGCTCAAGGTCACTCTCCTAGTGAGTGGCAGAGCCAGGAACTGCTGGACTCCTGGAGAGAGGTGGAAACGTGCAGGATGTTTGGGGGGCACATTGGATGCTTCCCATGCCTTATCTCATGTGCACACCAGCCCCCATCTCCATACAGAGACGGCCTGGGTTTGAATCGTGACTGCCACTTACAAGCTGTGACACCAGAGGCAAGCGACTTATGCCCTTTGACTTCAATTTTCTTATTAGCAACAAAACAAAACAAAAAGCTTTACAACCTCAATACTACTGACATTTGGAATCAGATAATTCTTGTGGTGGGGGCTGTCCTGTGCATAGTAGGATGTTTAGCAGCATCTCTGGCCTCGGCCCACTAGATATCAGTAGCGCACACACACTCACGCACACGCCCTCGCCTTGGTCAGGATCATCAGAAATGTCCCCAGGCGTTGCCCATATCCCCTTGGAGGCAAAATCATTCCCAGTTGAGAATGCCTAATTTATTAGGGTTGTTCTGAGGGTCAGTGGTTTATAGAGTGAGCCTGACATAGAGTTGGCCACTGTCTTTACCTGGCTTATCAGCTAGGCTTGGGTTTGCCTGCAAATAAGTGACCCAAACTAACAGTGACTTAAATAGGATGGCAGCTTGGTTGACTTTCACATAAAAAGCCAAACATTAGCAGTTCAGGGCTACATGGTGGCTCAGCTCCACTCCTTCACGCCTAACATTTGACCTTGTCCTCAAGATACGCAGTGACAGCTACAGACAACAGTATGAAGAAAGGGATACAGGAGGAAGGGAGACAGGGGGCATATGCCTGCCAGTCATCTCTTAAAATAGATCCCTAAATGCTGCCACCTTTGACCATCCAATAACATCCCATTGGCCAGAACTTGGTCACATGGCCACACCTAGCTGCAATGGAGGCTGGGAAATGTAGTCTTTATTCTGCGTGGCCATGCGCCCAGATGACATTATATTACTGTGGAAGAAGAGAGAATTGGCTACAGTGGGTCGTGGAATCTCCTGGGCCCACTGCAGTTAGAAAGCTGATTAAAGCCAAAGGCTGTCAGCCCCCAGGCAATGAGGGCGAGATAATCCTTGGAGCATCTGGTCCATTACTTTTAATAAACCACTAGACAAGAAATATTAGCAGAGCACATGGGAAATAAACACACAAGCTCCTCATCTTTAAAAAGAATTCTGGGAAATGTTGTGAGCCTGGTACCCTTTATAATCAATTTCCTCCACCCAGCCCCCCACCTGCTCTTCATGTTCCATGTGAACTTGGGGTGAGAGGAAGGGGACATGGGACACTGGACCAGGGATCCAGGGGACTCTGCTTTCAGTTCTGCCACTCAGAGGCTGTATGACAGACAGATCAAGTCACTGCGTCCTCGAGGCCTCAGTTTTCTTGCCTGTAAACAGGGCCAGTATTGGAGCCTCAAACATCAAAGTGAGATATATTTGTATGCATGCATTTTGTAAACTCCGTAGCAGCACTGTGATGATGGAATGTTCTAGATCTGCACTGTCCAATAGGGCAGCCACCTGCCACTACATGTGGCTACTCAGCACTTGAAATGCACTGGTACAATAGAGGAAATGGAATTTTAGTTGCACGTTTTGGACAGGGCAGCTCTGGAGCACTTGCTTCATGTGACAGAGTGGTTTATACTGCTTCCTCTCAAGGACTTTGTATCTCCCAGGTACCTCCTCTTATCTCTCTCTTCCCCTTATTTGAGCCCTAAAAAAAGTACCCCACTATACCCATTACGAAAGCAAAACCAGAAAGTATCAAATGTTGGTGAAGATGGAACCAACCAGAAAAATTGGAACCTTGTGGATTGCTAGAAATAATGGAAAACATTGCAGCTGCTATGGAAGACAGTATGGTTGTTCCTTAAAAAATTAAAAATGGAACTACGATATGTTCCAGTAGTTCCACTTCTAGGTATATCCAAAAGAACTGAAAGCGAGATTTGCGTAGCCATGTTTATAGCAGCATTATTCACGATAGCCAAAAGGTCGAAGCAACCCAACTGCCCATTGATGAGTGAAGGGATAAACAAAATGTGACCTGTACACACAATAGACTATCATTCAGCCTTAAAAAGGAAGGAAATTCTAACACACGCTACAGCACAAATAAAACTTGAAGACACACGCTAAGTGAAATAAGCCAGTGACAAAATGTCAACTACGGTGCGACTCCACTCACATGAGATAGAGACAGAGACAGAAAGTAGAATGGTGGTTGCCAGGGGCTGGGGAGAGGGAAAAATTAGACAGAGTTTCAGCTTTGCAAGCGAAAAAAAAGCCTGGAGATGAATGGTGGTGATGGTAGCACAGCAATGTGAATGTACTTAATGCTATAAAACTGTACACTTAAAAATGGTAAATTTTATGTTATGCACATTTTTATTTATATAATTTATAAATTTTAATACATATATGTGTATATATATACACACACACATATATACATATATATATGTATATTTTAAAGCACCCCAAAGGACTCTGAAACTCATTTGCACTATGAAAAAAAAGTCTGGTAACAGACTAAGGTGGGAGACCCTGCCTGGATCTAAGGGGGGCAGAACCTCCGGCCCAAAGGGTGGAGTTCAGGTGTCTGAGGGAGATTTAGGGGCACCAGGACCTTTCAGTCGCCTGGAAGAGCGGCTCTGCAGGATGATGTAACCAACCACGTTGAGCTCAGGGAGCTAAAAACATATAAAATTACTTTAAGAACAGGGGCCTTTTCCATTTCCCCCTTGATGCTATCAAAACTATAGGGGTCTTAATGTTAAAAGAAAATGTTAAAATAAAAGATCACCCAGCCCTCAGGGTGATCTTGCCTGGGAATGATGCTGGCCTTGGAGATATGGTTGGTTCGGAGGCCACAGATGTGGACCATGTCTGGATCTGGCACTCAGACAGCTTTGTTCTTAACCAGCTGCTAACATTTTAAAATTGCAAAGTTTTATATAAAAATCTATATTTCCAGCTTCTCTTAAACAAAGAGGGAATCTGGCAGTGTGGAGCCTGCTCTCCTACATGGCAGCATTCAGTGTTTCCTGAGTATTGGTGACCCCTTCAAAGGAGGTTCAGTTCACCACAACTCCCACCAATCGCTGTTGTCTCCAATTCCCATCCAGCCAATCTATGCTTGTGACCAGCTCCTTCCCCATAGGTGAGGTTTTGCCATCTGCATGAGATGGAAAAGAATTACAGACTCTAAGAATGCCTTATACCAGTGATTTAAAAAAAACAACAAAAACCTTTATTGATTTGAAAGGAAAGGAGAGGGAGAGACAGAGATAGAAACATCAATGATGAGAGTCACTGATCGGCTAGCCCTCAACCCGGGCATGTGCCCTGACCGGGAATCGAACCCCGATCGCCTGGATCCTAGGTCGACGCTCAACCGCTGAGCCAAGCCCGGCTGGGCTATACCAGCGATTTTTAACTAGTGTGCTCAAGAGCTCTTAAAATATGCAGTACCTGACTAGTCAGGGACATTGGCCTCTTTTTCCTTAGATTGTCAAATAAAATTTAAAAAATGACAACGGCCAACACAACAATAGCCATCTGGTATGAAGGAATCAAAATTATACCTCTTTTTGGTCAAATCAGCAAAAAACATAGTATATTTTTTGGTGTGCTGCAGAATTTTAGTAATTAGTTTATGTGTGCCATGAGATGAAAAAGGTTGAAAACTGCTCCATATAGAAACAGGAAGTTTACAGCTAATCTATGTTAAACCCATTTTATAGATGGGGAAACTGAGTCTCAAAGAAAATAAACAACTTGCATAGGATTTCCAAGTCACCAATGAGATGCACTGAAATAAGAAATCAGGTCTCTGGGGCCCCATTTCTGTTTTCTAGCCATTCTCATGGCCTTAAAACACACACATGTGCATGCACACATGCACGCCCACACGCAACCCACTACCCTTTGTAACAATAAACAGTGGTGGATATTTTACTGATTGCTTGTTATGAACCCAGGAGGCACGCAGCAGGCCATCCCAACAACACTGCTATGTTGGAGACACTGCTCTTTTCCCATCGGGATGACAAGGCGACAGAGGCTGAGCTGGGGCCTGTCCAATTACCCAGTGCTTAGCCACAATTGCAAATTCTACCCCATTAAGCGACAGTTACTGACCCATCCTCTAAAATTACATCAACCCCAGGCGTTCAATAACTGTGAGGCAGGAAGACAATCAGGCTTGATAATGCGCTACAATGGAAATCTGGCTCCTTGGCATACACGAGGATCAGAATTAGGCTGTGGGAACCCATCCGATTGCCTCATTATAGACCTGTTATCATCAATGGATTCCGTAACTAATAGCCCGTATTCTGCCCAAAGCAATAGCTAACGTTCTGTGTAATTTCTGACAGCTTAGGTGCCCCCCTCAACACTAAGGGGCTTATTTTTCTTTCTAAATACATTTGCAAATGGTCCTCAGCCTCAAATCAATACATCATTAATAGGAAAAGCCAGAGCCACAGAGAGCCTTATCGAATATTTTCTACACGAACAAATATATTAATTCTACTGAACCAGCCACAGACGAACAGTGGACCTAAAAGTCATAGAGACTTTGAACTTGGGCTCAAATTCTTGCTCTGGTTTTTTTGAAGCTGTGTGACCCTGGGCCAGGCACTCAACCTCTCTGGGCCTTGGCATCCTTATCTGTAAGATTAGAGTGATACGCTCATATCAGAGACCTGCCAAACCAAGTTAAAGCGAGACGCGTGGTGCACGTTTGTGACTTAGGACGCTGCTGGTCTTTCCTCTAGAATGAAGAGCAGGCCACCAGTACTTGACAATTTGGACCTCCTGGATTTTAATCTAGATTTATTCTGTCTCAAGTTCAAATGCCTTTCTTTAAATAATTAATTTCTTTTCATACTTTAATCTTCAAAGCCCTTGACACCTGCAGTTAGAGTAAGGAGGTGCCACAGAAAGCAATTAAACTCCCACTACAGAGAAATTAAATTCTGTCCTCACAGCTTGAAGAACAGAACCCGAAGGTATCCAAATGATTGTGACTCTCTGGAAAGGAGCTGCTAGTGACAAAGAGAGGACGGGCTGGACACCGGGGCTCGGGATGTTAGGAAGTGTCGCTCCTCTGCCTTTTAGTCTCCTCGGCGCACTTGAGCGGTTGGAGCTGGAACTCGGAGCCAGGGCAGCGGGGTCGTGGCTGAGAGGTTTCCATCCTCATGCACACCTTGCTAGAAGTTTCCATCCTTTCTTCACCACTTGCATTCTCTGCCACTAGAGAGGGCTCTGCCCAAGGGCACCCTGTGACATCAAGTGCTTTGCTGGAGGGGCCACAAAGTACACCAGGGCTGATATGGCAAACAGGGGCAAATGAGAGAGGTCCTCTGACAGGTGCCTCAGGGTGACAGAGGACAGCCTGGTGTTCCGGGGAGAGGAGGGCCTGGACAAGGTGGCCATCCTGGTCTTCCCAGCCCCCAAAGCCCACTGGTATGTCTATTTTCATACTTTGAGCATACATAATACACAGGGGTCCTTTTGATCCACCAGAGCTGTGTTTTCCATGATCATAAAAGCTTAGTTTTCACCCGATCCGGTGTGGCTCAGCAGCTGAGCATCGACCTAGGATCCAGGAGATCGTGGTTCGATTCCCAGTCAGGGCCTATGCCCGGGTTGCGGGCTCGATCCCCAGGTGGGGGTGTGCAGGAGGCAGCCGATCAATGACTCTCTCATCATTGATGTTTCTCTCTCTCCCTCTCCCTTCTTCTCTCTGAGGTCAATAAAGATTAAAATAGAAAAAGCCTAGTTTCCAGTAGGTTTCAGAAAGCCCCTCTGGGCCGGTGGTCTCACCTCTGCCATCTTTTCAGCCACAGGAAACATAAGTTATCAGGTGCTCTGCACCTCTCAGCTGACTGTCATCTTCGCCTTTACTCATAAAAAAAGAAAAAAGAAAAAAAAAAGAATTCACCTTACAGATCACAAAAAATGTATTTTCAAATCAATTTTGCTACATTATATTTACAAGGATGTATGGCAGGGTGTTTAAGGGCATGGACTCAGGTGTTAGGCCCACACACCTCCCCTCACTGCTGTGTGACCTTAGACCAGTTGCTTAACCTCTCTGAGCTTCTGTTTCCTCATCTGTAAAAGACAATATGAAGAGCCCCCGTCTCAAAGTTGTTGGGAGGACTAACTGAGGTCATGATGAAAAGAACACAGCAGGCCATCAAGCATTTACCATGAAAAGTGTCAAAAAATATGCACCACAAGATGGAAACTGCAATTCTTTGTTGAGGAGAGGGAGCATTTGGATTTTTATTTTTATTTTTATAAAGACATAAATTTTGTACAAATATATGAAAACAATACATGTTCATTGGAGAAAATGTGGAAAATTATTTAGAAGAAAATAAATCTTATTTTCTATAACCTCAGCCTCATATTCCCAAGGGAGAGATGGCAGGTCATTAATAACTATTCTGGTCATTAGCCAGGTAAGTCCCACATGGGATGCAGAGAAATGAACAAATAGTGCCCTTTCCTTTGGATTCTGGTCATAGCTTCCAGGCACAGTCCCCAGGAGATCAGAGGTCAGGAAAGTGTCTCCCATTCCATTCAATTCCCTTCTTTATCCATCCATCCATCCATCCATCCATCCATCCATCCATCCATCCATCCATCCATCCAATGCTTACTGTCTGCCCATTCCATGCCAGCCGTTACGTCAGGAGCATCACTGACAAACTTCCAGGTCTGGCCCCCACTGTACACTCTGCAGTCCAGCTGGATCGGAGCCCCCTCCTCAGCCCTAGGCCAGCCCTGCTCCCATGACACAGCTTCCGCTGTGGCTGCGAAGACGAGACCATCACCCCACGTCTCTACCACTGTTACCTCATCCAGGTTGCTCTAAATACCCAGCTGATGGTCCTGTCTGTCCTTCCTAATTTTTAGCTAACAAAGGTGTTGAGCGCAAAAAAATTAAAAAAAAAAAAAAAAAGAAAACAAAAAGTTCTGCTGCCAGCAAAACAAATCAAACATTTTCTTTTAGGATAAGGAGTGTTTTTGTGCTCCGGCAGAGAATGAAACTTCTGCATAAAAAAAAAAAAAAAAAAAAAATCAGGTCAATTATTCTATTGCTTTTAGCTTCTCAGTCTTGCCTGATTAAATGCTTACTCTAGAAGATTGAAGATCTATAGGACAGCACACTTTCTTGGTGACCTTCTCACTCCCCTCTAAGGAAAATCACTGCCCTAGATTTTCAAAATCTTCATAAAGGCAGAATATATCTGGAACAAACAGCTTTTAAAAGGCGTGAAAGTAAATTACGATATTTTTCTAGCAAGAAAGCTGGGTTTAAATTCCTGATCTCACACACACACACACACACACACACACACACACACACACACACACACAAGATGCTATCGTCAGAATATTAGAAACAAACATTTTTTTAAAGTTATTAATAATACCATTAAGAATAATCCCTAATCTTGACTGCTTACTTTCTAAACACTATGCTAAGTGTTTTACATGTATTGTCTTATTTAACCTTTACAACAATCCCACCTTTGAGGGAGGTATTATTGGCCTATTCTTAGCTCCATTTTACAGATGAGGAAACTGAGTTTCAGGAAGTCCAAGTAATTTGCTCAAGGTTACAAAGCTAGATGCTGAAAGAACTGCCATTTCTGACTGACTTCAGAGCCTGAAAGCTTAGTCTCTACATGATACTTGAGCTTTGTATAAAAGAGGGAAGTATATATACGCAAAAACAAAATAGAAATCATGCTTAAACCCTCCATTCAGAGATAATCACTTAGCCCCTTTACAGATATTCCTCTGTTATTTTTACTTTGCTTTCTTCGCTTACCAAATATGCATGAACATTCTCTCAGGTCAACAGGCATATTTTCTGTTGTGTTTGCTCCATGGCGATATGTTAGGGGAAGCTCCACCCCCAAAATTGGAGGGACCAAGGAAAAGAAGATATTATGACTGATAAAAATTCCAAGGATGACAGTCGAAACTGGAAACAAAGATTGGATTTGAAGGTCTGCCCTTCCCCCGGTTCTGACAAAGCCTCATGGTTTATTACAAGATGTGGGTTGTTATAAGTCATCAGAAATGACCAAAGAGGAGGGGAATTGTAAAGGAGAAGTGGCTGCTTTAACGTGGCCCCAAACTCTCTGACCCTCTACCCATGTAAGGTGGGGCTGTATCTCCCCCCTTTGAGTGCGGGCAGGCTCTGACTGCTTTGACCAATAGAGTGCAGCAGAAGGGAAACCATGTCACTTTTGAGGTTGGGTCATAAAAGACCATGCAGCTCCTACTTGGCTTGCAGGAGCATAAGCCACCCGTGATGAGTCCAACCACCCGCTCAGGCCACCATCCTGAGAGGCCAGCTAGAGGCGCTCCGGCCAACCTGCCCAGCTGAGCTCAGCCTTCTGCCATCCCTGCCGTTGTGCCAGGCATGTGACTGAAGAGACTATCTTGGAAGTGGCTCCTCTAGCCCCAGATGTTTGAGCAACCCCAGCTTCTGGGTCTCCCAGCAGAAGCCCCAGACATCATGGAGCAGACACAAGTGCTCCTTGCTGTGCCCTGCTCACATTCCTATCCCACAGAGTCCATGATTCTTTTTTTAAATTCATAGTAAGTGATCATTATTTTATGCCACTAAGTTCAGGATGGTTTGTTTCATAGCCACAAAATTCCTGGAACAGAATTTGGTACTTGGAAATGGGGACTGACCGTATGATAGTACTTCCCTACCTGGGTCTCCAGGAGGCATGTTTAGCCAGAAAATGGCATCAAAATATAATTTTCGAAGTTTTAAAAAATACCTCTCATACCAATATGGAATGAACACATGTCAAAACCTATGTATGCACTCAGTAATGAGGGAGGCGACAGGATGGCAAAGCTGGTCCAAGAAGCGCTGAGGACCCAGCGTTTCCAGGCACCAAAGGAAGTCGGGATAAGACTGCAGAGGGACATGCAAACCTGGCGAGTGTTCTGCGGGGCAGCAAAACCATGCTGTGGGAGAGTCTTTCCGAACAGAAAGTCCACCCATCTGCACCAGATACGAATTTGCGAGGGCACAGGCTCGCTTCAGAATCTGGGCCCTAACGACTAGTCAAATGAATCGCACCAAGGCACGACTCCTTAGAGAGCTGAATATAAATAACTCCCGGGCAGCTGTTAGTCCAGGCTACAGAGTGGCACTGAAAGGACATACTGTACACCTGAAACCTACAGCGTTTCATTAACCATGGTCACCCCAAGAAACTGAATAATAAAAATGAGAGGCTCAGGTTTGAGGTCTGCTCTGGGCTCCAGACTCAGATTCCCAAACACCTGCAGCGGGGGGGCATCATCTTTCCCCAAACCTCTCCTCCTCCCTTGCTTCCCATCTAGGTCACTGCCCCTCTTTCTGCTCTGCCACATAAACCAGAGATCTTGGGGTCACCATAGCCTTCCCCAGCTCCTTCACTCCCTGCACCCCACCTTCTAACCACCCACTCCCATCCACTCCTCACGCTTCTCCTGAAACATGCCCGCACCCCCCACCCCCCACCCCTTTCCAGTCCTTACCATCTCCCTCACACGCTCTTTTCATGGTCTCTTAGCCAAAGTCCCTGCATCTGCTCTTTGTTTGTTGTTGTTTTTAATCCTCCCTGAGGATATTTTCCCCATTGCTTTTCAGAGAGAGTGAAAGAGAGAGAGAGAGAGAGAGAGAGAGAGAGAGAGAGAGAGAGAGAGAGAGAGAGAGAGAGAGGGAGAGAGAGAGAGAAACATCGATGTGAGAGAGGCACTTCAATTGGTTGCCTCCCGCATGCGCCCCTGACCGAGGCCAGGGATCGAGCCTGCACCCAAGGCACGTGGCCCGACCCGAATCCAACCTGAGACCCTTCAGTCCTCAGGCCGACGCTCTAACCACTGAGCAACCAGCCAGGGCTTCATCTGCTCTTTGAATCCCGCCCTAGATGTACCCTCCCTGAGGTATGTCAGACTCGGTCACATTCTTTTTGGGTTCTTTCAATGTCTGTGATGCTTTCAAATAATATCTAAGGGCACAAGCCAGCCTTCAAAGCCATGCTCTGCCTGACCCCTGCTTCCTTTTCTAGCCTAACCTCGGACTGTCCTTCCGAGCTGGCCACATGCCCTGCTCCCCTGATGTGCCCCGCCCTGGACACTTCAGCCCTCATTCCTGCACTGCCCTTCGGCCCCAAGGCCTTTGTCAGTGTCGCTGCTCCAACTCCCACTCGTGCTTGCTGATTGCGAAGGGAAAGTGTTCCTTAAAACAGCACATCTGCTGTGGCCACCGTAAGCCAGCCGCCCGTGTGAGGGTCGTGCCCTGAGGACAGCCAAGCATCCTGAGCCCCCAGCACCCCCACCTATGAAGCATCCTTGTCCAGACTGTTTAACTAGAGTGTATTCAATACTTTAGACCTAATTTCCAGAAACAGAGGGGAGAGGGGAACCTGGGAACAGCGGGATAAACCTAGAAGGAGGAACGATCTACGAGACTGCTGGCCTGACCTCTTTCAAAGTCAATGCCATTGGGCGGAGGTGGGGAGAGAAAGTGCTGGGAGGGGACAGAGGGCTGTTGGAGAGTAAAAAAGCATAATCACCAAATGTCATATGTGGTCCTTATTTGGATCTTGGTTTTTGAAAAACAACTATAAAAGATATTTTGGAGACAGGAAAATTTGATTATGGACAGGGTATTAGAGGATATTAGGGAAATATTGTTAATCGTGTTACATGTGATAATGGATTTGTGGCTATGTAGAGAATTATCTTTATTTTTCTGGATGTCCATGCTGAAGAATTGTCACAGTGTCTGCAGTTTACTGATATGTTTCAGAAAAAATATGTACATTCATGTATCTTCATACATGACAAAATGCTAGTAATTATGAGCCTAGGCAGTGAACAGTGATATTCAGCGTACTAGTCCTGTGATTTTTCTGCTTGTTTAAAAAATGTCATAATGAAAAGCTACAAGCACCTTAGGGGTGAGGGGTGCTGAGATTCCAGTGTGTGGTCCACTCTGTAATCCCCCTAGTCAGAATATAAAATGCTGGTCTCCTTAGAAGGTGATCCCTCCTCCAATAAAGGGACTCGGCTTCCAGAGCTCAGCTGCCAGACCTTCAAACACAATGCATCCCTTTGCAGCAGAGGCTGTCCCTGACAGTTCACAACTTCTGCGAACTGCCCCGAGGACAGGCACACTTTCAGAAAGAGCTTGCATCTTTCACTGGGATAATTACATCTTGAGCAATATTTTCAAACTGAAAGCTGAAGCACATGTAAGTGGTCCGACCATCTCTCTCCTCCCTTCTAGAAAAATAAGGTAGAAAGGAAATGGAAGATGGTAGGGCAAACCTCCCCCTCTCACTTTCCTCTGTCCTCGGGCTTCCAGGAGGGAGCGAGGGAGGCATGGTCCAGGGAAAGACACAGGGCTTAGTGTAACCGCAGGCTTCGACGGTGACTGACAAAAAACAGAGGTTCCAGGCTGGGGCAGCTCTGAAAGCCTGGCCACTTCAAAGCCATTCACTGGGACAACCTGACCATAACCAGGAGCCCAAGACTGAATCCAGACCTCTGATACATCTTACTTGGACCTCCACGGCATTGACTGTTTAAAACAAAACAACAACTTACTTTAAAATTTTAAATACAGCATACATACTAAAGTACACATGTCACTTTCACAAATTCAACACACTGCGTAATCAGCCTCGAGAAGAAACAGATCAAACATCATGACCAACCCCCAGAACCCACTCTGCACCCCCAAAGGTAATTGTTTTCCTGCCTTTTATCCCCATAGATTAGCTTTGCCAGTTTTTAAATTGCACATCAATGGAGTCATGTATCTGCTCTTTTGTGTCTGGCTTCTTTCACTCAACAGGACTATGAGATTCTTCCATGTCGTTGCAAATGGCTGTAGTGTAAGCATTCTCACTACTGAATAGTATTCCATTGTGTGAATATACACAATTTATTTACCGATTCTCCCGTTAGTGGGCATTCCGATTTGTGGCTCTTAGGAAGCAGTGCTGTGGTCAGTGTTCCAACAGCGCCTTTTGATGCACCTATGTGCACATTTCTCGCGGGTGTACACCTAGGAGCGAAATTGCTGGGTCATCAGGAATGCACACGTTCAGCCCCACGGTGCCTTATAAATTTCTGAGTTAGTTGGCAACATTTAGAACTTGAGAGATTTAGCATGAAATCAGGATTGCAACTCTTCTTTCAAAATATAAAGATCCCACAACACTGGACCCATATCCCACCTTTGTGAGTCAGGGGTTTGGGTTCGCTGTTTTGCTACAACCCCCTGGCTCCTGGAGGAACCTTGGCTTTGGGACGCTCAGTGGTAAATAATCCAAGTGTGCTTTTACTTCTAATCCATGATAAAAATTACTGAGCTGCCTTGGTTTCCCCAATGAGGTCATACTAAATGACCCAAGTGGCCCAAGGACAGCGATCTGGTCACTCCAGTGGAGTCTGTGGCCTTGGCTGCTAACCAAATCTCCCTGATGGGGCATGGTTAAGTCCAAAACACTGAATGCAGGGCAGGGTCCACCAACTGTTGTTTATCTAGCACCTTCCATGTGGTTCCTTATGTCTATTTGGCTTCATTCCCAACCTCCCCTCTAACCCCACAGTCACTGCCTTGTTCACGCCCATATCACCTCCAGCCAGGTGTGATAAACCATTTCTTCCTTCAAGACTGGCTCCACCTCTGCACTGATACCAGGATGCCTTTAATTTAACTTAAAAAAGTTTTGAATCAATACATGCCTCAGTTTTTTAAAAAATTAAACAATATAAAATGAAAGAGAAAAGGAAATTTCCCTCTTCCTCTCACCCCTTCCCAAAACTCCTTGGTTTCCCTCCCCAGAGGCAACCACAGTTTCTAGTTTTTTACACATTTTTCAGACATGAATATTTTACGCACGCTCGTGCACGTGCGCACACTCACACCCTCCCGTCTATTTTTACACAAACCAGCGCATTCAGTGTGATCTCTTCTGCACCTTGCACTCCATGCATCTTGCTGGTCCTTCCGTGTCAGTATATATAGACTCCCTGCTCCTTTTTAACAGCTTCCTCTAGCCTTTATGACCAACCTTTATTCAAATAGCCCCCTACCGAGGGATATTTTGGTCATTTACAATCTGTTGCTATCACAAACAATGCTGCAGTGAATGTGTTTATACACACACATGTCTTTGTGCACACGCATAAGCACATCTGTAGAATAAATTCCTAGACATGTTATTGTGAACCAGGGGGCATCTGCATGTCGTATATGGATCAACAGTGCCAAACTGCCCTTTGAAAGGGTTTTACCAATTGACACTGCCTCCAGCAATGTCCGAGAGAGCTAAAGTGAGCTCTGGAAAAAGCATAACTGGTCATGTCATTCCTGAGTTCAAGCACCCTTTCCCAACCCAGCTGCATGTTAGAATCACCTGGGGAAATTTCAAAGCAATCCTACGTGTGGGTCCCCAAACCCCAATCTAATTTCACTGAACTAAATGTGGCCAGTCATTAGAGGGTTGTGTGTGTGTGTGTGTGTGTGTGTGTGTGTGTGTGTGTGTGTGTGTGTTAAAAAGTTCCCAGGATGATGCTAGAAGGTTCCAGGGTAGAGAACTACAGCTTTAATCACCAACGGCTCTCCCAGGCCAATGTAAAGCCCACAGTTCTTAGCAAGGTAGAGAAGCCTATCATTTTTTTATTCCCTCCAACATTTTTGCTCTCTTCCTTCATGTATCTGCTACTCACACATCAAGGTTTACCCAGGGTCCTGCCTTGGGAAGCACTGCCCTGGCTTCCCTGGTGTGCAGTAACATATGGAGCCACCTGGCACAGGCTTACAAGAGCCAATCACTAGCATCTCTTCCCTGCTCAGCATTCAGGGATATTTTGTTGTTAGCACAAAACTGGTTGTGATGGGAGTATTTACACCATAGTAATTGGCAAACACTACCATTAGAACTTTTTTTCCTGTCCCAGAAAGCCAATTGTTATCATTTAACAGTACACCATCATTTATTGCCTCCTCTGCTCACTCACGGCACCCTGGGATCTATTCCAGTTCCTCTCTTCTCTGTTGCAGGATACTTGAGCTCCTATAATAATAAATAATAGCGATAATGAAAACAGTAATTTCTAATTTAACATTCACTAGGTGCCAGGCACTGAAATCAGTGCTTCCCTTGCATTAACTCATTCACAGTAAGCACCATCATTAATTATGCCATTGTTCCTGAGGCACATAGAGGAAAGGTGACTTGCCCAAGGTCACAGCCAGTGAACAATAGCCACAGTAGAGTGGATGCTTAATAAATGTTTGTTGGATATATGGATGGATCCCAACTTCTACAAGCAGGTGTTGGGAGGCCTAGCTATATAAACAAGACAGACCTTCTCCTCAACAAATTGCAAGCATCTCTGATGGTTGGTGTGTGACCTGCCTGACCATACCCAGTCAGGACTTGAATCACTGCTGTAATAAATACCACAAATTTAGCAGCTTAAAACAGCACACATTTATTATCTTACAGTTCTGGAGGCCAAAATGGGAATCACTGGGCAAAAGGATGTCCAAATCTTAATCCCTGGAACCTGCAAATATGTTAAGGATATGGCAAAAGGAACTTTGCAGATGTGGTTAAATTAAGGATTTTACAATTCAGAGATTATCCTGTATTATACAGTGAACTCAATGTAATCACCAGGGTTCTTTTAAGAGAGAGGCAAGAGGGTCAGAGAAGGAGAGGTGAAGACAGAAGCAGAAGTTAGAGTGATGCAGCCACAAGCCAAAGAATGTGGGCAGCCCCTAAGAGCTAGAAGTGGATTCTCCCTTAGAGCCTCCAACGGGAATGCAGCCTTGACCACACATTGATTTTAGTCTTATAAGTCCCATTTTGGACTTCTGGCCTCTAGAACTGCAAGATGATGCATTTGTGTGTTTCGTTATAACAGCCTTAGGAAACATACATGGTCACTGTGGCCCAGCCTTTTATCAGAAATGCATGGCAGGCAACAGTCCTTCAAAAGAGAGCAAGGATGGGCTGGCATGGGCTGTCTTGTATCCTGGGCTCCCAGGGTGCTGGAAAGGGACAGGGGCTGGGCTCCTTTCCCTGATTAGCTGAGGTCAAGTACACACAAAAGGGAGGAACATAGGAAGACAGTGACCTTAACCTAAAAGGTGATTGGAACTTCACTAAGCCCTGTGGAAGGACTCAGTGAATGCTTGGGTCAGGGGTTGATGGTGTGACACCAGGCTAAAGTCAAAGGTCCTACAGCTAGGGCAAAGTGACAGTGCTGATAGAAGTCATTGGGGCTGTGGAAAGATCACTGGGCTGTGAATCCTAACTGAGCTTGGCCTGCTATTGACTGGCCACGAGAGCTCAGACAATTCTCCCCCTTCTCTGGGTCTCAGTTCCTCTATGAATTATCAAAGGTTTGTACTAGATCAGAACCTCTCAACTTTTCAGCACCTCTCAACTTTTAAAACACCTTAAAAAACAAAACAAAACAAAACACAGCAGACTCCTTTCTTCAAACAAAATCTTTCTTGTATGAATTGAATTTGTTAAGATAATATTCATAATAACAGCAAGCAATTAATTGGGACTTACTTCTTCCCAGACACTCTTCTAAATACCTTATAAATATAAATTGATTTGTTCCATACTCATAATAAATCAATAGGTACATTCTATCATCTTCATTTCACAAGGCACAGAGAGGTTAAGAAACTTGCTGAAAGTCACCCAGCAGGGAAGTGGTAAATTCTTGATCTGAGGCCATGCACTCCAGATCCAAAGAGAACCGAGAGGCAAGGGGACAGGTTGGGGGAAATTTAGCCAGAGGTAAAGTCGAGATAAATAATAAAGAGCTGAGAAACGTGGGAGGACAGGGTGTGGGGGGAACATGAGCTGGAAAGATCATTTTGGAGTCTAGTCAATGAGAGGTATTAAAGCAGCTGTGGGGTCTGAGAAAATTGGGGAGTCAGAGGAAGTGGGAAGAGCTCCATCACTAACAGGTGCCCTGGGGTCTCTTTGAGTGGGCCGAGTGTGGAGACTGGGCCTGTGGGGCCACAGCATTTACTTGAGTTACACTTATAGACTTACTATAAAAAACTGATCAGAGTGGAGCTGGCATAGTGAGGCAGGGAGTCTCATCCCTGTGACCTCCATTTTGTCACCCCCCCATTCTGGTCCTTCAGTCATTTTTGCAGAACCCTCGGGTTTCAAGCAGTCCTATTTGAAAGCCACTGCCCAAGACCACCTCCATTTGATCAGCTTCTCTGATCTTGTGTCAACTTGTCCCGATAGCCCAGGCCACAGAGAGCCCACTGAGGCCAGCAGCTCCTGCTACCCTCTCCAGGAGGCTCTGCAAGGCTCAAGCTCAGACCTTCCTCACTCCCAGACCCTTACATCAGAACTCAAAGTCTCTTTAAGTGCAGATTCCAACCAGCAAGGTGACCTTGGGCAAGCCTCTTCCCTAGGCCTCCAGACCTTGTCAGCAAAGCAAAGCTAATAATGATAACTTACCTTTGGAAGCCAAGAGACTGGGCCTCAGAACCTCTTAAGAAAATTAAGAAGAGCCAATGTACATTGAGCACCTACATGAGAAGATGGTTTTGCAATTTCAGCCATCACTTCTTTGACTGTCCTCACTTGACCAGTGAGAAACCTGAGGCTCAGAAAGGTGCAGTGACTGACCAAGGACACACAGCAAGGTAGTGCAGAGCCGAGGCTAGGACCCAGACCCTAGAAAAATGAGGCTCAGAGGGGCTAAGTCACCTGCCCAAGGTCACCCAGCCATTCACATTGGAGCCGGGGATACAGGTATATGTGATTCCAGGCTCACACCTCTTCCCAGTCCATCACGCATCCTCTAGAGCTCCCACCCAGTGGTAGGAGGCTGGGCTTCTTTGAACCTGTCCCAGACCAGGGCTGGTTCAAAGCAGCCAAAAGTTCCCTCCGCAGCCTCTAGCTGAGCACCTGCCCATCATCAGCACACCCCAAGGAGCCTCCAGGGTGCCAGGGACAAGCAGCTGCAGATGCCCCGGCCCCAAGTTGCCCTCTGCTCCTTCCGAGCTCTGCTCCTCCTTGGAGGGGAGGGGAGGGCAGCTCTCCTTGCTTTCCAGGCGGCTGGCAGAGCAGCGGCGGCTCCTGCCTGCTGCCTGGCTGATAGAGAGATTATTCGTAAGCCCTTCCCATCTCCATCCCCACCCCCGCCCCTCGCAGGCCACACTGGCTGTCCGGTGGGACGCGGAGTGCAGAGCCCGCAGCCGAAGCAGGACAGCTGGACCAGCTCCCTCGGAGCACGAGCCCCTCAGACTCTTACCTCTCATGGGGAAAGGGGCGTCTGGGTCCTCTTAAAAATCCCCACCCCACTCCCTCCCCCCCGGGCTGTTCTGCAGCTTCTGGAGAGAGATGCAGAATGAATGGACTTCGGGTTTCTGGAGGAGACGAGGGAAGAAAGGTTGGAAACTAACTCTGCCAGAAACTGCCGTGTTTGGGATTTTCTTTTCTTTCCCTTCATTTCCACCACGAACCTGTCTCTTCCCAGGACATCGAGACATGGGCTCCTCTTGCCAGGCAGAGAAACAGCTGGAAACTGGCTCCCTGAGACAGGAGGGTGAGTTCAACTTTGGGGGAAGAAGTTATTGTTTGCTGCAGGGGTGGGTGTTGGCGGGACGGGTGAAACATCCTGGTCCAAAGTGCTGTTTCGGGTGACCAGTTTCCCATGCTCTGGAAGGAGCTTTGTGTGCTGGCTGTTTTTTTGGGGGGGGGGGGCGGGGATAGGCTGAGGCAGTGGATTGCAAAGTTAGGGTTATGCCATGAATGCCAAAAGTGCAGTTTTGAGGGTTCTAGAAAGAGTCCCAGGTTGGGAGATAGAGTCCTGGGTTGGGATTGGAATCATTGTGTGACCTTGGATGAGTCCCTTCAGCTCTCTGGGTCTTGGTTTTTGCAATGGGGAAATGAAAACGCTTGGGAAGGGGTCCCTGGATTTCAGAATACTCTTCTCTCTGCAGGCCGCTCATCTTCTTCAGGCCATGGGTTGCAAACGAAGTAATGCATGCAGAATGACCTAATGTTGTGTGGGGAGCAAGTGTGAAATGCATAGGCTGTGATTCAACTCTTCGCTGTCTGCCGGAACCCAACTGGCTCTGAAATTGAGAGGAACTTTTATTTCCATTCAGCGGCAGAGTGTTTCTCTTGATTGGAGTGCATCTTGGAATGTAAGGTTATAGATGCTCTGGAAACAGCTCTGGCTACAATGAATAGCATAGGAAATGGTTGCAGGATGCTAAGGATAGCAATTATGGAGGTGATTTTTTCAAAGGCATGGGCTAAATCTAAAACTCTGTTCTAAATCAAGCATTCCAAATAGGTCTGAAATGGAGAGAGCATTAGAGGCCCCCTCATTTTGCAGATGATAAGACCCAGGCCCAGAGAGGGGGATTAACTGGCTCAAGGTCACACAGCAAGAGTGGCTGCGACAAGCACCCATGAACATGGAGGAGTTCCATCATGGGGATTAAAGTCCTCCAAATGAGAAAGCAAACAAGAGGGACAAGGTGACTGCTGTGGAGCTTCTCCTGAGAGTCAGATGCCATGCTAGCCATGGTCACATTCCTCCTTACTTAACCTTCTGTGCCTCTGTTTCCTCATGTGTAAAATGGAAATAATAATGTCTCCTCATGGGGTTGTTGAGATGAGTTAATGTAAGGAAGCATGTACAAGGTGCCTGGCTTGTCAGAAGCATCTAGAAGTGTTCTTAATATACACTCCCTGTATATTACTGCATATAACCCTCATTGTGCCCCAGCTGCATAGATGAAGCAAAGGGCTTAGAGTGGCTAAGTAATCCACCTGTGCTGGCAATCCATAAGGGGCTGGAACCTGGCAGTGAACTTGAGAACCTCTTACACACTTATGCTCTACTTTTACCAACTGTACCTTGCGACGTTGGTACAGTGTTGTCATGGAATGAACGATGCTGAGACCAGAGAGGTTAAGGTACATTCCTGAGATCACACAGCCTGGAAGTGGCACCGTTCTGGCTTGTCCAGCTCAGGACCCAGCTCCCCAAGTCCCAGTCCACGTAGTGCATGTTCCAGGGAGGTTCTTCTGAGAGATAAGTATGTGTTTCACCGGGAAGGGATGGCATTGTCTCCTTTTGTTTACTGACAGATCCCAAGTGCATAGTAGGTGCCCAATAAATCTGTGTTAGATGAAAGACTGAAAGAATGAATAATGCCGTTGCAGGGAAGCAAGCGTGAGAAAATGTCTGTAACAACTAGGACTCTGCCCTGTGACTGATTTCTCCCGCTCTCTTGCTCTTTTCCCTTTGGGTGCCAGGACATCTACGGCCATGCCCATAGCTTCCAGAGTCAGGGGCCTGCATCCCCGACACCATCACTCCGGCTCCTGCAGCCCTTTGAGCCAGCTCTTGCCTGGCTCCGAGGAGCCACCGTCCATCAAGGGCCTTTACTACCGCAGGGCCCGGAAGGTGGGCGCGCTGGACGCCTCCCCGACGGCGGACCTGAAGAAGGAGATCCTGGTGAACGTTGGGGGCAGGAGGTATGTGCTTCCCTGGAGCACCCTGGACGAGTTTCCCCTGAGCCGCCTGAGCAAGCTCAAGTTCTGCCGGAATCAGGAGGAGATCGCGCAGCTCTGCGACGATTACGACGAGGACAACCAGGAGTTCTTCTTCGACAGGAGCCCCAGCGCTTTCGGGATGATCGTGAGCTTCCTGGCGGCCGGCAAGCTGGCGCTGCTGCGGGAGATGTGCGTGCTGTCCTTCCAGGAGGAGCTGACCTACTGGGGCATCGAGGAAGCCAACCTGGAGAAGTGCTGCCTGCAGAAGCTGCTGAAGAAGCTGGAGGAGCTGTCGGAGCAGCGCCGCGAGGAGGCCCTGCACCGCCAGAGGGAGGCCTGTGGCCCCACCGCCGCCACCTCGCGCTGGGGGCTCTTCATGCACTGGCTGCGGGAGATGGTGGAAAACCCGCAGTCGGGGCTGCCCGGCAAGGTCTTTGCTTGTCTGTCCATCCTCTTCGTGGCCACCACAGCCGTCAGCCTGTGTGTCAGCACCATGCCCGACATGAGGGCCGAGGAGGACAAGGTAAGGGGCTTCAGATCAGGGTCCATTTCTCTGTTGGACACAGTACCCAAGGCCCACATAAGGCTCGTGAAAACGTTTAAATGTCTTTGAAAACAAGAAGGAAAGAAATGAATATTGTCCAGCATGGGTTATATTCATTTTTAGACCAACGCAGTCGTAAGAAAGAATTTTAAATATGTTTTTGGAGGCCAAAGTACCTTGCTTGGGCCCATGAAAGTCATGAGGTGGCCCTGCTTCTGATAGTGAACCCTGGACAGTGACAAAGCCATCCCTGTTCTTAGTGGGCCTGGCAGGTCCAGCCTCACGGCTCCTGGCTCTGTGACCACTGGCAAATCGTTTCATTTCTCTGAGTCTCAGGTTCCTTCTCCATAGAATGGGTAACATTGCTATGAAGTTTCACACATTCAAGGCACTCATGGGCTTACTGAGCAGCTATTCTGTGCCGTGCGCTATGCCAGGGCAGACATCCCTGACTTCTTGGGCCATCACTCAGTGGGCATCCCAACTCTATTTTCAGATGAAGAAACTGAGGCACAGGACATTTAGTTTGCTCAAAGTTACAGAATAAATATGCCAATGGTGGCATGGATGCTCTGTCCTAAGTTGTCCTGCTTCTTACTTTACTCCTGAGCTTCTCGGTCAGTTACTGAATGGGGAACAGAGAGATAAGCTAACTTCTCAGTGACTGCCCCAGGAGGCCAAAGCAAAAAGTTTTCTTGCCTACTCCTGCACTCTCTTTCCAGGAGCTACGGAGAATCCCAAGCCCCCCAGGGGGTCAGATGATCTGAGACATGAGATAAGAATCTAAGGTTTGTTGGGAAGGTTATTGGAGAGCTTCAAACTGAGACCTGGGTTGTTTCCTAACTTAAAATGTTGCTCCTGCCCTGCTCTATATTCTTCCATGGCTCACCATCACCCTAACTTATATTATAGTAGATGGAGGGAGAACTTACATTAGAGTAGATGGAGGGAACCCATAAAGGAAACACATACATAAGACAGTGCACTCTGTATATGATCCATAACCATTGTCAGTAGAAGTTAAGTTCCCTTCCCTTAAAGATATATTCCAGGGCAATATGGTAGGATCAGAGAACTTCCCAGATAGAAAGGACTTAGATGGAGAACCAGTAGCTTCCTCACACAGAGTAGACTCTCAACAATCATTTAATAAAATGTATCTTATCCAACTTATAAATGTTTTGCCCTAAAGCAAACCAACCGAAATGTTAGACTTTCAAACAGCTTTTTCCCCATAGAGGACTATAGCTCCAATCGCAGGCATTTTTTAATTCTTCAGCATGACATCATGTGATTTAAGATCCTGCTCATTCACAGAAATATTTACATGTGGGCACTGCAGTAAAAAGATTAGGACAAAATAAACAGCCTTTGTCCCCCATTCCCAGAGGGTGCCCTTGATCCCAGTAGCTCAGGAGGAACCCCTGGATTTCCACCAGCCCGTTCCTCTTAGGGATTTCCAGGGAGCTAGGACTTAGGCTGTGCAGAGGGACAAGGGTCACACCAGGGTAGGAACCCAAGCTTGGTTTAATGGAAACTCGGAAAATGAAATCAGAGGTGGGCAAGAGGCTGCAGAACCAGGCAGCCCCAAGTCTGAACTGAGCAATCAGGCTGCCACTTCTGCTCCTGGGCTGCGAGGGGTGTCACCGTGCGGAACTGCCTTTCTATATGCTGCCCAGAGAGGCTGGGAGGCACGACCCTCAAAACAATGTGCCTATTTCCCTGTTTCGACAATAATAATAATTTAGAGAGCCAGGACACTGAGGACAGGGCTGTCTTTGTTCTTTCAGGATCATGTCTTTACATTTACATAAAAAAAAATGATGTTCTCTCCCTGCCACACATGCCTGGCATTTCATTTTTGCCCCCAGGGATGTCAGTCTGAAAGCAGCGACTCAGCGAACTGGCTGCGGATGCTCTCCACGCTGGCCGGCTGCTTCTGGGGCAGGCCGCGCAGTGAGGCAGAGGGTCCCAGCGGTCCCCAGGGGCCCTGGCACCATCCGCAAAGATGATTTATGCCACCTGTGGGGACAAACACCCCGGGGCTATGACCCACAGAACCCATCCATCAGACTCGAAGGAAGTGTACCGCTGGGTTGGAGAGTTAGAAGACACCCGAAGAAAGCAGTCTCCCTTTTCCTTTTTTTTCTAACTTCTCACAACATCCCTTGGAGTAGACTTAGCACTTGGGCTGAAAGGTCCACGCCCGAAATTGCAAATTAAAATGGAGGAGGGAGGAGGCAATATAGACAGAAAGGACAAGCCAAGTGCCTAAGCACCTCCAAAAGCATTCAGACAGAAGGGAGGACAGAACAAGGCTTATTAGGCACCCCTCAGGAGGCCAGCATTTGACAGAACAGAGTCTTTGCAGCAGCTTTGGAAAGTGGATACTATGGCTGCCCCTATTTTACAGATGAGAAAACTGAGGCTCAGGGAAGTTTGATCACTTTCTTAGGCTCACAGTACGTGGCAGAGCCAGGATTTGTGCTCACCTTGGCTTGGCTCTAAAACCACCTTCCAATGCTGGGCCACTCTGCCTGTAGTCCAGACCCTCAGCCTCATCTGAAAATGGAGCTGGGATGCCCACTGAACGACAGCCCAAGAAGGCAGAGATGTCTGGCCTGGCATAGTGCATGGCACAGAATAGCTGCTCAATAAGCCCAGGAGTGCCTTGAATGTGTAAAACTTCACAGTAATGTTACCTCTTGGAGGCAGCCAGGCCTTCTGAAGCGCTTCTCTGTCTGGCGTGATGGTGCAGACTGCAGACGCTCTGAGATTGAATCTTGGCATTCCCGCTTTATGAACTCATTGATCTCAGAAAAGTCAACCTTGTTGGGCCTCAGTTTCCTCATCTGTAAAATGGGGGTGCCATTAGCCCTTTCTTCAAGGGGTTACGGTGAGTTATTTGTGTAAGCAGTTGGAACAATGCTGACACATAAGTGCTCAATAAATGGCAGTTGTCATCATCACTATTCACTTACTCGGTACCAGGTAACAGGAGATCGCAACACTTATGCTTTTATTTACTCATTCAACACCAGTTGCTGAGTGACTACTAAGTACGTTCTTCCAGGCGTTGCAGATAAGACAAATTTTTTACCTTTTTGGATCTTATATTCTGAGCATCCCTGCTCCATTTTTAAAATTGGGGTGAAATTCATATAACATAAAATGAACCATCTTAAAGTGAACCATTAATTCACTGGTAATTTAGTGCATTCACAATGTTGTGCAGCCAACTCCTCTGTCAAATTCCGAAAGAAAACCCTGTGCCCATTAGGCAGTCACTCCCCACCCCTCTACCCCCTATCTCCACCCTATCCCCAGCCCTGGCAACCACCAATCTGCTTTCTGTCTCCATGGATTTCCCCATTCCAGATATTTCATATACATGGAATCACAAAATACGTGGCCTTTTGTTTCTGGCTTCATTCACTCAGCATAATATTTTCAAGGTTCTTCCATGCTGTAGCATGTGTCAGTACCTCACTCCTTTTTGTGGCTGAATTATGTTCCACAATTTGTTTATCCATCCATTTGGCGATGATTGCTGCCGTTTCCCAGGTTCTTTGCTTCCCTCTGCCCAGCTCCTGTGCAAAGATTGTCAACTCTGTCCTTCATTTCCAGTGCCCTTCCACATGGTCACATGGTCTCAGCCCTTGCCCCGCGGCTCTGCTGGTCAGAGCACTTTCCCTCCCTCTGGGGGAGCTGAAAGGTCACCTCCAGGGTGAACCTTGGAGAACTCTCATGCCTCCTCTCTTGACCTCTCTCTTCCTTGTTACTCTTACTGAAATGCCCCAGTAGCTGCAGACAGGCAATATCTCATCATGGAAAGGAGCCAGCATCTCTGTTTGCTAGTCCTGGGTTCAAATCCCAGCTCTGGCGTCCCTGGCTCTGTCCTTGGAGGAGTCGCTCTACTTCTCTGGGCCTCTGTTTTCTCACCTATCAAATAGGATTGAAGGAGCCTATTTATCATGCGCTGGCACAGAGTGAGCCTTGCTGTTTTTACCCACCCTTTGGGACTCAGCTCACACCCCTTCCACCTGCTCATCTGCTTTGCTCATCAACTTCTCTCCCAGCTCCACAGAACCCAAATGGCAGCAGCAAAGTCGGCGGCCAGTTGACTCAAATGTCTTCCCAGTTTCCAGTGCCAGTTACCATCCTTCATGCAATCAATTGATCTTCCCTGAGGGCCTACTCTGGGCTGGGGACTCAGTGGTGATAGGCACAAACCTGCTCTCTCTACCTCTCTGGCAGCCTTTGCTCATTTCTCCTCTCACCTTAGATTATGTTCCTGTCCCAGGGTTTGCTTGATGCACACACTGATTGCAACTGTGCCCAGTGCCCAGGGTCACAGAACCATGGTGGAGCTTAGGGTGAGACAGTGGGGGCTCTGCTTCTCACTGTCCCTCACATCCTATACTGTGGCTTAGGAATTTTGCTAAGAACCAGGGCTGGGGAAGGAGAACACAGATTTTTAAAAGACCAGGTAGAACTATTTGGGACCCCTTGAACCTGCAGCAGGCTGCCCAGAGGCACAAATGAGGGAAGTCATAGGCAGGCAGGAGGAAGGAGCAGGGAGGCCTGAGCTACTCAGTGGAGCTGTGGGACCAGCATTGAGCTGAAGAGGAGGTGAGAAGTGGCTGAATCTGGCCATATCCCCAAAGGGGAGCTGGCAGACTGCTGCAGGTTCAGTGAGGGCCGGTTCTAGAAGTTCCATCTGGGAGGGACTCAGAGCCCAATTCTTGACCTTGGAGATTCTTCCGCCTCCTCCTGTCTCTCAGAGCAATGCCTGCCAGCTCCGCCTTGGGAATATGGCCAGTGCCCTCCTCATGTGGGTGCAGCTCAACTTTGGGGTGCAATTTCTACCTCCTGCCTTTTTTAAAGAATGTTTTCATTGATTTTTAGAGAGAAAGGAAGCAAAAGAGATAGAAACATTGATGAGAGAGAAACATCGATCTGCTGCCTCCTGCATGGCCCCCACCGGAGATCAAGCCCACAACCCAGGCATGTGCCTTGACTGGGAATTGAACTGGTGACCTCTTGGTTCTTGAGTTGATGCTCAACCACTTGAGCCACACCGGCCAGGCACTACCTCCTGCCTTTTAATAAAAAGCATCGTGCTGGAGCCAGCTTCCCCTCCCTAGCTCCAAAAAGAACTGCCTGCTCTCTGGAGCTTCTTTGTGTTTGGTGACATTAGGTAATTGCTCCAGGGAATTCTTCTTAACCTGGTTTTTCGGTTTTGGGGTTTTCTCCCCAGCTAAGTGTCCCTGTATCCTGGCCAACATGAAGCATTCCCTGTTTTCTGGATGGGGCCCACCTTTCCTGAGTCTGTCGTTCACGCTGCTCCTCCTGCCTAGTCACGCTCCCCACCTCTGTGCCCAGTTCGTAGTCCCCATTTGCTTAGCATCACACGCTCTCAGGGCCCCTGTCCCAGGCATGGGGAGTGTGGGCAGCTGGGAGGAGGGAGCACAGGGAAAGGGGAAGATCTGGGGAGGGGGCCTTTGACTCAAGGCAAAGGGGGAGTAAGAAGCAGGTTGTGGAAAGTTCGTAAAGGAGGCAAGAGATGGCAAAGAGAAAAGGAGAAGTCAGGGAGAGGAATGAATCAGCACGGCCAGGCCCAGAAAAGTGTCAGAGGAATCAGCCCAGACTTGAGGCAAGGGCCAGAGGCACAAATGGGAGAAATCAGAGGCAGGCAGGAGGGAGGGAGGGAGGCCTGAGCTGCTGAATAGAGCTGTGGGACCAGCACTGAGCTAAAGAGGAGGTGAGAAGTGGCTGAATCTGGACATATCCCCAAGGGGGAGCTGGCAGGCATTGCTGTGAGAGACAGAAGGGTGAGGGGAAAGCTCCAAGGTGAAGAGTTTCCTCCCAGATGGAACTTCTAGAACTGGTCCTCGCTGATCCTGTAGCAGTCTGCTGGGCAGCCTGCCCAGATGGACCCCCAGGGACAGTGGCTTTGCCCTCAGAAAGCCCTGCACACCCTCTGGCCCCAGAGCCCTTCAGAGCAGCTCTACTTTGGAACTAAGAAGTAGGGGTACGGCTGCGGGACCCCCGCTCCCTGACTCCTCACCCAGGACTGACTCAGCCCCTTCAGACTCGGACCCTAGTTTCTTTTTTATTAAGATAGAATTCACACACTGTAATGTTCATCCTTTTAAAGTGCACAAACGAGTGGGTTTTAGTATACAGCTGTGCAATCATCACCACTGTCTAATTTCAGAACATTTTCACCACCCCAAAGAGGAGCCCTGCACACACTACCAGGTACTCCCCATCCCCCCAGATCCAGGCAAAGGTACAAAGGTACTTTCTGCCTCCATGGATTTGCCTGTCCTGGACATTTGCTATAAATGCAACTATACAATCAATATCTGGCTTTCTGTGTCTGGCTTCTTACACTGAGCACAAGGGGCTCAAGGTTTGCCCCTGTTAAAGCATGATCAGTACTTCACCTTTTTTGTGGCTGAATAATATTCCATTGTACGAATACACAACATTTTGTGCATTCCTTCTTCAGCTGATGGACATTTAGGTTGTTTCCACTTTGGGGCTGTTATGAATAATGCTGCTATGGATGTTCACGTACAAGTCTTTGTGTGGATGCCTGTTTTCAGTTCCTTCGAGTATGTACCTAGTGGCGGAATTGGTGGGCCAGATAGCAAATGTATGCGTAACTTTTTGAGGAACCACCAACCAGCTGCCACAGCAGCTGTATCATTTTACATTCTCGCCAGCAATGTTTAGGGGGTTCTAATTTCTTCCCACCCTCGCCAACACTTGTTACAGTTTGACTTTAGAATCCTAGCCATCTAGTGAGTGTGGCGTGGCATCTCACTGTGGTTTTGATTTCTGGCCTGTTTTGTTTTTTTGTTTGTTTGTTTTTTAACTTTTCGTGATGGAAAATTTCAGGTAATTACAAAGTAAACAGAATAATATAATGCACCCCAAGTACCCATGACTCAGCTTCCACAATTGTCCACATCTGCCAATTTTGTTCTCTCTCCATCCCTTCCCTACTCCCGGTTGCTTATTAGCCTTCATTTTATTATTTTACAGTTTTACAAGTAAAGTTTATATGCACTGAAATGCACAATGTCTTTAGCTGTAGGATGTAACAATCTGATAGTCCCATTACCCCAGAACATTCTCTTACGTCCCTTCACTGTCAATCCCTCCCCACCCAGAGGCAGCTACTGTTCGGGTGATGTTGCCCACCCTAGGTGAGCTTTGCCTGTTCTTGAACTTCACATAAATGGAGATATCCATCTGGCTTGGCCGGCCCACATCCTGTCTGTGAGCCCCGTCCATGCGGCTGCATCGCTCACACCTCCGGCCTTCTCAGGCTGACTCACGTTCCTTCTCGCTGCATGGGGGAAGCGGAACACGCCTCACTCCTGCTGGGGACCAGGCCACCTAGAGGGTGACTGGCCACTTTGGTTTGCCCAGGACGGAGGGGGTTCTGGTGACATGGGACTTTCTGTGCTCAAATCCAGAAAGTTCTGGGCAGTCCAGGATGAGTTGTTCGCCCCACCTACAAAAAAACAACCGGAGCCATGGCCTGTGTGGTTCAGTTGGTTGGGCGTCATCCAGGGCACCAAAAGGTTGCTGGTTCAATTCCGTGTCAGGGCACGTGCCTGGGTTGCGAGTTCGATCCCCAGTGTAGGAGGCGTGCAGAAGGAATCAGGAGGCAGCAAATCGATGTTTCACTCTCGCATCGATGTTTTTCTCTCTCTCTCTCCCTCTCCCTTCCTCTCTCTCTAAAATGAAAAAACAAAAACCAAAAAAACTGGAAACTTCCTTGGAGAGAAAAAAGTAACATTTCTTTCCTTTGTATTTTTCTTCAAATATTGCCTGGCCTGGGAATTATTTCCTTAGCTGGAGCCCCATAAATCCCTGCTGCCCCAATGCTGGCTGCTAACGGGGCATTTCTCTGGGTCCAGGGCTGGGAGGTTGGTTTAAGGATGCGGAGTGGAATGGCAATGCAGGGCGTGACTCGGCAGAGCCAGAGCTTGCTGCAGTGCGGGGAGGTGGCCAGCACAGCCTGGGCCAGGCCGCAGGAAGGAAGTGGCTGGCACATGCCTTGAATATCCAAACGCCAGCGCCAGAGGCAGAGGAAGGACCCACGGAGCCTTCTCGGGAGTCACCTTCCTGAGCTATTGGGTCACTGGCCTGGAAGAGTTATTCCCAGCTACCACGGGCCCTTAAGCCAGGAGGAAAACTCCCAGAATGTCAGCGATGAAAGGGGCTTTGTAGGGAGAATCTGGCCCAGAGTTTAAAAAACGTCCAGGTGCCTCTGAGTCAACAGAGGGTTTTGCCAAAATACAGATTCCTGGGCCCCAACCCAGGGTTTTGATTTTGTGATGGGGGCCCAAGAATTTGCATTTGTAACAAGCACCCTGGGGGTTCTAATTCAGCTTTGAGAAATACTGATTCTGTTCCAACCTCTTCGTTGGAAACCGGAACACAGAGAGGGGCCGTGACTGCTGCTTGGTCACACAGCAAATCTGTAGCAGGACTGATGATTCAGGATCCTAAACTCCCTAGCCTTCCAGGATCCTAAAGCAAACCTGGGCAGTTGTGGCAAAGACCTCCTGATGTGTTGGAGAATTTCCTCAGGTTCCTGTAGAATTCACCTGGCATGCTATGTCGGTGACCAGTCACTCAACTCATAAAGATAAGATAGGGTGCCTGCAGGTGGCACAGCCTGCTGCCTACTTTACATGCATCATTTCCATTCATCACAACTTCCAGGGCAGAGAACTGAAAGTCCAGAGGGCCTAAATGACACACCTGAGTAAGTGGAAGTGAGAGATTTGAACCTGGGTCACAGATACTCTGGACCCCACACCCTCAACAGCACTCCCACCACCTCCCACCCGTTTGGTAGATCAGATACAAGTCAAGAGAGAAAGCTGCCCAGACCTGGACAAGCAGACAGAGATCAGAACAGACCAGCCTATTTCTCTTTCTCCAGCGGCCAGACATAAAGGACACTTCAATTTAGTGTTCCTATGGGCCCAGGCACTGGAAATAATTTCTTTTTCCACTTCAGAGCTTTTAATCCAAAGAAAACTACGGTTGTCAACATTTTGCTTTTCACTCAAGCAGCTGGCTTCAGTCATTCGTTTACTCATCCATCATAAATAAAAATAAAAATATATATATATAATATTTAGTCAGGTTCTCAACTATGGCTTCACATTAGAATCATCTATGGGGCTTCTGGAAAATCCTACCACTCAGGCTCAAACGTAGATCAATTATACAGCATCTCTGAGGTCCCAGCCCAGGCATCAGGATTTTTTTCAAAGCTCCCCAGGCGATTCTGATGTGCAGCCAAGGCTGGGAACCACTGCAAAGGACCAGCATCTCTCAAATTTAACGTGCATACAAATCGCTTGGGGGTCTTGTTAAAATGCAGATTCTGATTTCTCATAGATGGGATAGTGCCCAAGATTCTGTGTTTCTAACAAGCTCCCAGGGGAGGTGGATGCTTCTGGCTGGAGGACCACACTTTGAGTAGCAGAGGGGCTGGCGGGACTGTTAGAAGCCGGAGGCAGGGTGTGTGAACGACACAACAGTGAATTCCCAACAGCCCCACCTAGGTGGGAATCTCCCACACAACCGTGTAAACAGTTGCAATCCATGTCACAGGGCCATTCTAGGGACCCTTTCTCTGCGCCACCAGCCTCCAAAACCCCAGAAACAACACTTGCTTCTCTAGTACTTTTACCCCACTAAGAGCCCAGATCAGAGCCTGGCGCAAGGTGAACCCTTTAGACATTTTTGTTGGGTGAATGAATGAGGGATGTAAGTAAGCTCAGGCAAGCCATTTCACTGCTCGGAACAAAGCCCTGGGCCATTAAATGAGGCTGTGCTTCCTGCTGACAGCATCCCTGCGGGGCTTAAGCAACAGCACTAAGGCCGTGCGTGGTGCACAAGAGGGGCTTATACTGGGAAAGGTGAAGGTTGGCTGCTCTAACAAAGAGGCCCCAAAGACAGAATGGCTTTAAACAAAGTAGAAGTTAATTTTTCTCACAAAGGGGGATCAAGGTGAGTGGGCGGCTCTCATTCTGAGACCCAGATTTTTTTCCTACCCTGATGCTCCATCTTCCCCTGGGGCACTGGTCCAATCCGCTGGCTCCCAGCTGGGTGGCGGGGCCAAACAGGTTGTCCTGGCTCCGGGGGAGGAAGAGTGTGCAGGAATTCACACCAACATCTTAAGTTCTGGAACCAGAGGGTGGCATGCATCGCTTGTTTACATTCCAAGGTGGGGGCTTGGTTAGCTGGCAACACCTAGCTGCGAGGGAGATTGAAAAGACAGTCTCTGTTCTAGCTGAGCAGCCCCAACTTGATAACTACGTAAAAAAGGGGGCTTTGGTGGGCAACTAAGAGTCTACAGCACGGCTCGGTTGAGATAGATAATATATAGAATAAAGAGAGAGTATTAGTACATATAGAATATATAGAGAACATATTTAATTTGTAGCATCTATATGTAGAACCGATATCTGTGTCAATATCCCACACATACCTATCGCTATCACTATCGATGCAGATATGCGCACTCGCTCTTCGGCAGGGTTATTCCCCCCTCCCAGCGCTGCGGCCCCTCGGCTCTACCCTGCGTTTCGTTGCCTCTCCAGGGCGAGTGCTCCCAGAAGTGCTACTACATCTTCATCGTGGAGACGGTCTGCGTGGCGTGGTTCTCCCTGGAGTTCTGCCTGCGGTTCGTCCAGGCCCGGAACAAGTGCCAGTTCTTCCAAGGGCCCCTGAACATCATCGACATCCTGGCCCTGTCCCCCTATTACGTGTCGCTGGCGGTGTCGGAGGAGGAGCCGCGCGAGGACGAGCCGCTGCCGGGCGGGGGCTCCTCCTACCTGGAGAAGGTGGGGCTGGTGCTGCGCGTGCTGCGCGCGCTGCGCATCCTCTACGTGATGCGCCTGGCGCGCCACTCGCTGGGGCTGCAGACGCTCGGCCTCACCGTGCGCCGCTGCACGCGCGAGTTCGGCCTGCTCCTGCTCTTCCTCGCCGTGGCCATCACCCTCTTCTCCCCTCTGGTCTACGTGGCCGAGAATGAGTCCGGGCGGGTCCTGGAGTTCACCAGCATCCCGGCCTCCTACTGGTGGGCCATCATCTCCATGACGACGGTGGGCTACGGAGACATGGTCCCGCGCAGCGTGCCGGGCCAGGTGGTGGCCCTCAGCAGCATCCTGAGTGGCATCCTCATCATGGCCTTCCCGGCCACGTCCATCTTCCACACCTTCTCGCACTCCTACCTGGAGCTCAAGAAGGAACAGGAGCAGCTCCAGGCCCGCCTGCGCCGCCTGCAAAACGCCACCACGGCCAGTGAGCACGAACTCCTCAAGGATGTGGACGACCTGATCCTGGAGGGGCCCCCCTCCCCCATCAAATACGTTTAACTCGGGCCCCCTCGTGAAAAGGGCAGGACTTTAACCCACTGCGCTCGGCTGACGTGCGCCCCAGGACAGGAGGCATAGACCATATGGTGGTAAACGTTTCTAGAGCTCAGGGACAGCTCCTGAAGCTAGGAGGGGTTCAAGGCCCAAACTAGGGGTGGTGGTGATGCCAGACCCTCCTGGCCACCACAATCCAGACTGACCTTATCCGTGTCACCTGTCTTTTCTTCTCTCCCTGCCCAGCCCTGAGCACATCTAGGTTTGCTGGGTTAAGTCAGTGTCCATTCTCATTTCCTTCCCAGCAGAGTCTTCAGCATCCCAAGCTGGGTTCCAGACTCCTGCAGAACTGAGCCTACAAAATTCCATTCCTCCCCAAAGGGAATTCCATTCCTCTTTCCTGGACCACCCCAGCACCAGGAACTGGAGTGGAGGGTCCAGTGACTGCAAACCCATCCTTCTGCTCACCTCCACCAATGGTTTTCCTGATGTAGCCACCTTCTCCCAGCTCTGGAAGCTCTTATCCAAGAAGGCAGAACTGGCCTCTTTGTGTTAAACTGCACAGTGGCTGCAAGCCTGCCATCCTTCCTGAGTTGCCTGGGATCTGAGCAGGAGTGCCATTTGCCAGCACAGCAAGATCCTTGGCCAACTGGACTCCTGGTGGAACATTCTCCAATTATCCAGTGCTTGCCCTTGACAGAGGCTAACTCTTGCAGGGCTCTACTTTGTTCCTTGAGAGGACTGTTCCTGCTGCTAATTCCTCCAGCACTGTGAGGACCTAGGCTTTCCACACTCAGCTAAGCCACCATGGACACAGTGTAGCTTCAGTGCAGAAACAAGGGCAGCCTTAGGATCTGCCCCTCACCAGCCCCCTGGACCAAGCCTTTGATGCCAGAGGCTAGACATCCTCAGCTTATATTTAAATATGCCTATTTATTTATCTATTCATCCACTAACAAAATTTGGCCCTTTGCATCCAGCGTAGGAGGCAGATGTAGGACCAAGTCATTTGAGATCAAAGCAGTGCACACTGAGACCAGAGAGGAAAAAGCAATGAATTCTGAGCATTCAACTCACCGAGGTTCTTCACAGACACACAGGAAGGGTTGAGTCTGGAGGGATGCTTGGGAGACAAAGCTGGAAAGGTGGGTTGAGGTGAGAAGGTGGCAGGCTGTGGGAGCTGTGCAGAAGATTTAGAAGTTTTGCTAGATGGAAAGGAGATGTGGGAGATGCTGGAGGGAGAAGTGGTGCAAGTGGACTGCAGGGGTGGATGGCGATGGTGATCAGATGGGATGTGGGAAAAACAGTTTGGAACAGAGAACAATTGAGCAATGCACGTGAGATACGAGGGCGCACCTCCTGCGAGTTAGTAACTGTACATGGTAATGCCAAGTTGTGGCATCTTGGCTGTTGTTTCCCAGCAAAGCATACCTGGGAGAGGTCTTGATGGCACTTCCCATGAGTGATTCGGCCACTTCTCACTCCAGCTCTGCCTGTGGCTGGGCCTGGATTCTACCCAGGCATCTCCACTTTCCTCTGTGTTACGTACTAGGCATCAACAAAAATGTGCAGGGACTAAAAGAAAAATAGATGAACCCATCACCAACATTATGAGGTTCTATGGTTTCTTAGTACACACCCAGTGGAAATCCTTTACTAAATTAGAAGTGGAAAATTGGAATCAATTGCTCACATGTGGGGCTTTAATTAAATGGTCTATTTTTTCTCCCCAGTAGTGTTCTCGGAGACTAGGCTAGCCTCATGGAGCATGCTGATTGGATGACATAGGGATAGCAAGCGAGTTGCTAGGCAGTCTCTTCATCCCTATGGGCTGGAAGGAGTCTTGTGATTCTCAGAAGGGCTTGTTTTATCTGAGACCAGTGGGTTCATGACTGTGGGCAAAGGGAACATTTTCCAGCTGTGGGCAAAGAGCAAATCGCCTTTACTTCAAGCCATTTTCATGTTGTATTGTAGATGCATCTCCAAGTGGTAACTTTAAAGTGTTGTTTCAATATCTTTCTAGCCAGACAGAGTTGAGCCCAAAAAGTGACTCATGGATGAATGGGTTAATTCTTCAATGCAATGCAAGCGGGGCTCCACCAACTGACTCTATTTTTATGGTTTTTAGGATTTGAGAAATTAGTAATTGGGAGGCCCATCAGAAGACAGTTTAAGCAGAGAGTTTCCATGAGAGGGTCTCTGAACCTCTGGAGATTATCCATTTCTAAGTGCACAGCTTTGAAAAGGGGTCCATTGATTTAGTCAGACCCTCAAAGGAAGTCATGATCCCGCAAAGGATAAAAAGTTCTTAAGTAATCAACTCCTGCATATTAAGATGGGGAGACCAAGGCTCAGAGAGGGAAAGCCACCTGCCTGAGGCCACATAGCCAGTTCATTTAGTTAGATCCAAGTATTCTAGTTCCCAGCAGTACACTCTTTGTAGTATATCATACTACAGCTCTTAGGCTCATCTGAAACAGTACCCAAACCCTCAAAGAAAATATTCTAGACAATATTATAACAATACTCTGCCATGCTTTCCTGAGCAGAGTAAATAGGGTTGTCCTGGGATATCTCGGGTACCAACTCTCACCCTTCCTTCATTGTACAGCAGTGGACCTGGGAATTGAATTCACTGGGTCTTCCTTTTCTCACCCATCCCATGGAAAGCGTAGATGAGATGGTGGTTGAAGTCTCTCCCAACATGGACAATCTATGATTCTGGAAAGTAGAGTTTATTGTAATAATTTATACCATGGAGAGGCAGGTAAGAAACAAGGAGAGAGGTGAGAAAGAAAAACAGACCATGGTCCCTGACTATCCATAGAATTGTTCCCTTAGCAAAAATCAGCAAGTAGTTCAATTTTAAATAGGAGTTCAGTGAGATCTCTGTCCATCAGCTGCCTGCCACGTTCCTACCCACCCCACCTGGGCTCCTCACCCCACCCTGGCCTGTGCCCGCCAGCACCTGGCTACATGGCTGTTTGGGTCCAGCTGCCTGCCCCTCTCAGCAGCATTAAAATTTCTGCCTGATCTTCTTTGCATTGAAATGCTAATAATGGATATCACTTATTGAATGATATTTAGGCACCAGGCAAGTGAATTTTTAGCATCTTATTTGGAAAAAGATGTTAAACTCACACACAAAAATGTTGCAAGAACAAAAATAGTACATAGAACACTTGAATACACTTCTTTTTAAAACATGGTGCCTCATTTGCTTTGCCATTTGCTCTCTCTCTTTTTTATTGTATAAATTTGGCTCTAGCACATTTTTTTGGACCATGTGAGAAGAAGTTGGCTACGTCATGCCCTTTGCTTTCAGAACTTCAGGATGTGGTAACTGAAGGCCTATCAGCAGACCACCAGTCCGAGGATTCTCAGCTGAGAGTTTCCATGAGGGTTTGTGACCTCTGGAGATGCCATGCAACAAAGAATGTGTGTGTGACGTTGTTTCCAAGGGCAGTGTCCAGAGATTTTATCAGATTCTCGAAGGAATCCATGATTCTCCCTCAAAATCAAAGGATAGGAAGCTCTAAGGTAAAGCAGATGGAGAGCCCAGGAAAACCCAGAACACTTCAGTGTGTAGATCCTAAGAGTGAGGATATTCTCTTATAAAACCACATGCAGCGATCTACGTCAGCACATTTAACTGGATGCAATAGTTTCATCTAGTTTACTGTCTGTTCCAATTTTGTCAGCTGACTTAATAATATCCTTTGTAACCTTTCCTTTCTAGGACGGGGTCCAACGTAGGATCAGATATTGCATTCGCTTGTTCTATCTCTTTGCTCTCCTGTGATCTGAGCCTTTCTTTGACGTAGATGACATTGGAATTTGGATGCATAGACACGCTCCTTTGTAATAGCGCTGTCCCTTGCCTTCTTGTGCTTAGGTTGAGGCTGTGCATTCCCGGGCAGACACTGCATCGTGAGGTTGTGTCCCTCTCCAGGTGTCACATCTGGGGATACCATGCTCTCTCCAGTGACATATGAGCCCTTTGTTTAGGAGGTAACCCCAGGAAACACTGGCAGAGGAGTGGAGAGAGAGAAAGGGAAGGAGAGCTGGGAAGTGCTGGCTGGGCCCAAAGGTATTCAAATAAGAAACAAAATTAACTTCTGCTCCTGTGCGGGCCAGATAGAACATGACTGAAGGCTGGGCGTGCGCAGGTCACCTCAGGCCGCCTCTGTGAGGAGTAGAGAGTGTCCACCTTGAAGGTGAACTAGTCCCTGAGACTCAGAGCAGGTGATCTCTTTCTACCTGCCACCAGGAGGGGACCCTCCGTTGTTCTTCCCCAGCCCTGCCAGCTCAGGAATGCCTGCCTCATAGATTCTTAGAGCTAGAAGTACCTTTAGGGTCACCAGACCCAACCTGCCCATTTTACAGTTGTGGACACAGAGGCCCAGGAGGGGGACTTAATGTGACAAGTCACACAGCCAAGGGTGGCAAAGCCAGGACTGCTAATCCAGTGCCCTCAGCGCTGCCTCCCGATCCTTGTCCAGCACCTGTCTCGTCCAGCATTTGACATCTAACCAAGGGGCGCCCCCAGGAACACAAAGTCGGTTAAAAAGAGATTGAAACTGAGAGATGTCGCTGGCTGTCTCCACGGACCCTGTGGCTCCTCGGTTGTGTGAAGCAACCTTGGTTGAGGCTGCACAGAGCCCAGCCCTGCCTCTGCACAGCCTGCCCTAGATGACACATGGAGAATGTGACTGTCATAACTCACCTTTGCTCTACGGAGGACAAAGCCGAGGAAAAGGGAACAAACTTGGGTGCCCTGAGCTAAAATTAGCTAATCTTGCTGCTCCGAAGGCTTCCCTGGTACTCTGCCAATGACCAGCTTGAAATAAGATCCCCTGGAAAGCTCAGCAGTTTCACCTGGCGCCTTCCTAACTAAGCTGTCGGAGCTATGCCTGCCACCCCCAACCCCCAACTCAGAGAGAAACATTAAACAATATCAAGAAGTGGTGTGGCTTCTCTGGTATATTGGGGCCGGTCTCATCTCAGAAGAGGTGGGAGGGTCCCCCAAGTGAGGGGAGGCAGGGTTCAGGGTCACCCCCCCGGGGGCCACCGCCAAGTCAGAAGTCAGGAGAGGCAGTTGTTGGGTTCTGGAGCAGTATTTCTTAAGCCATGTGCCAGACGTTGTTCTAGCTCAGTGGAGACAGTAGTAAGTGAGACAGATGCTCCTGTGGGCCTGGGTGGACGGCAGGAGGGGAGATCCGAAGGCAGACCACAAATAAGTCAAGAAGGAAATAAACAGGACAAGCAGAGCTTGTGGTAAGTCCTAGGAAGGAAGAGGGCAGAGTGGGAGTAATCACACTGGGGGCACAGGGGTGCTGAATTTGAAAAGGCTTCTGAGGTTACAATGGATTTGCCGACATCTGGTTCCTCTTCCAGTCTCCCTGCCGGCAGGGGGAGGCAGGGCTGAAGTTCCGGCCATTGGAATGTGGTGGAAACACCCCCTGCATGATCCTCTACACTCTCCCTCCCGCCCCCCGCCCTGCAAGTTGCTTGCAGACTCAAGGAATACTCAAAGTTCCAAGGCACGGTTTAGTAAGCTGCATCTGGCCCCATGCCTGTTATTATTAAGTAAAGTTTTATTGAGACACAGCCAGGCCCATTCATTCAGATACTGTCTATGGAGCGTTTGGGCTATAACGGTAGGGTGAGTCACGCAATAGAGACACTGTTATGGCCTTCAAGCTGGAGCTGTTTACTCCTACACTTTGCAGAAGAAGTTTGCTGGCCCTGCCCTAAGAGCAATGGAGCTGCAAGATGGAAGCAGCTGTGTCCTGAACTTCTGCATGCTGATCACCTGCATCGATGGATTGTACAAGCAAGAGAAAGCCTTCTATGTAAGCCACTGAAACTGGGGGGTTGTGTGTCACGGCAGTTGGTCCACCCTTCTACCTGCACCCCACAGAGTTCCTGTAGAGGCTTCCAAAGGCGTCTTTGGGCCAGACATCCCCTGGCCGCCAGCCCTGGCGGGGTGAGGAGCCTGGCGTTCCAGCCGCCTCGGCTGGCTCTGGTGATCTGCCACTCTGGGAACAAGAATCTGCACCCAAAGCACAACAGCAAATCTCTACGGGGAAAACATGCACCCGAACCCATTACCACCTCACCCAGAGCAGGGCCAACGTCCACATGTGATGTCTCATCAGCAGACACCCGCTCTAGGCAATGAGATATTTCCTTTTCATGATGACCCAGAACTGCTTTTCAGTCCTATAAACGTGTCTGAAAGTCACCAGCCTCTGCCCCCAGCCCATTTCTACCTTCAGTGGCAGGGACTGGCACACAGTAGGTGGGCAGCAAGTGCAAGTGCCTCTCCCTCCCCAGGAAGGCTCCTTTCCTCTCATCTTACTTAGTGCCTCCTGTGTGCCAGTCACCATCTCAGACCCAGGGGCAAGGCGGAGAGCAGCCAGGCTGACAGTCTCGTCCACAAGGAAGTTGGCTGCCTCCCCATCAAACTTCTCAGATGCATGCACAAACGCTCACATTTACTTAATTCCTGTGTCTGAGCGAAAGACACTGGGATCTTTAGAAGATAAATTAACCAACTCCAGGCTCACCCTGGAGAGTGCTAGGATAAGCCAGCAAGATAAATCTAGGGAGTCAGAGGAGCAACCTGGGCATGGGTGAGGCTGTGGAAAGGGGATGGGGTGTCAAGGATGTGACCTACTGGGCTGCCAGGCCCCTGCAGTGACAGCAGGGCATGCTGATTTTTTTCCAAATTTATTCTTCATTCATCAACAAGTCTTTATCATGCGAAACACTGTTCCAGGCACTGGGGGTTCAGCAGAGAACAAAACAGACAAGGTATAAAGCAGGGGAGGGGTGGGATTGCCAGGGTGAGGGGTTGCAATTTTGTAAAGGGTGACCTTGGAGGCTATGGCATTTGAGTAAGTCCTGAAAGAGTGAAGGGAGTGAGGCATGGGGATCTCTGGAGGAAATGCTTTGGGAAAGAAGGAAACACAGGTGCAAAGGTCCTGAGGCAGGAATGGGCTTGGTCCTTCAAAGGATGGCATGGGGTACACCGCATCTTGAGTAGGGGAATTGATGGAGTGGTGAACGAGGTAAGGTCAGGGACAAACGGGACAGGGGGCAGGGCTCCCTAATGTGGTGCTGAACATGCAGCCTGTGTGGAGTCTGCTTGTGCTCCCCTCCTAGTTGTGTGATGCTCCCTGTAGTGCCTGGCCCTTCCTCAAGAGGCAGAGCCTATCGGTCCTTCCCAGCTCCACGTGGGAAAGACCACTGACCACTGCCAATACCATTCATGCCTACATCCTTTTAGTAATAGAACCCACCAAATTGTAGCTAGATACCCATTTCCCAGCCATTGGGTGCAGCTAGGTGTGGTGTAAAACTAAGTTTGGACTGATGGGCATGTGAGCAGAGAGATATGGGGAACCTCTGGGCCATGTCCTTCAAGAGGAGGCCACCTTCTCTTGAGGTGAGGATGGTAGACAGTCATCCAAGGGCTGATCACCTCTGAACTGTTGGGAAGAATAAATTCTAACGAAAGCCAAAGTATATGGCTTTGTCACAGCATCTTAGCACGTACCCAATGGTTTTTGTTTTTGTATTTTAGAAAGAGAGAGAGGGAGAGGAAGAAAGAGAGAGAGGGAGAGCGGGGGGGAGGGGGTGGAAGAGAGAATCAATTTGTAGTTCCACTTCTTTATGCATTCATTGGTTGGCTCTTATGTGTCCTGACTGGGGATTGAACCCGCAACCTTGGCGTATGGAGACAATGCTCTAACCAACTGAGCTATCTGGCCAGGGAGTACCCAGTGTTTTTTAAACTGTCATTTCACCACTGAACCATGCAGCAGAGTGACAATTTATCGAGCAGGCCCCCTTTCTCTAGACTCTAAGTTTTCTCTAGGTCTTACTGACTGCTTCTATAGGGCAGAGAAAAAAGGGCTGCAATAAAATGGAAAATTTCAAAATGTCTTCTAAAAACCGTAGTTTAGAAGAGAGTTACTATTTTCCCGCTTTAACCCCCTCCTGTAAGGAGGAGATCCTATAAATGATTACTTTTCCATTCAATGCTTGCCTGCTGGTTATCTTCCACGTGGGAGATCCCACAGGAGGGAATGAAGACAAACAAACAAGGGGTCTGCTTCTTGGAGCTGAGAGCAGACAGGACTGATGGCAGTCACTGACTGAGGACTGCCAAGGGCCAGGAACAGTGCTCGGCCCACCTACCAGCTCACCTGCCCATAATGCTGCGGGCTACACATTTGTGACCGACTCCCATTTGCTAGATGGGAAAACTGAGGCTTGGAAAAATGGAGTGTCCCCTGGGGCTCCTAGGTCCACAGTTCTGCTCAGTGGTGAGGACCACACAAAGCGGAAGGCCCACATGGTGCAGCAGGTGCCCAGGGTCCAGGAAAGATCCCCAGAGCTCAGAGCTGCAGGGAATGGAGCAGGGGAGTGATGGCAAAAGCTTCCTGGAGGAAGCAGAGTTTGAGTTGTGCCCGGTCAGATTACATCCCCTCCTGATTTAAATATGCCAGTGTTGGCGAAACTTCACCCAGAGGGGATTAGGCCAAGAAGACACTAACAGACTCTCCATTTCTAAAGCAGTGTTCATCATCTCTCCGCAGTAATAAATAAGCTGAGTCAAAGGAACTGAGCGAATATTGTGTAATGGGGACTGTCTTGGGAGGAGAGGATTGGATGGGCAGATTTATGCAATATGGGGACAAATATAACTTCCTTGGCAGAACACAGCAGAGTTTATGTCATTTTGAAAAACTTGTTTACCCACTGATTATGTGATTAATGAATATCAAAAGGTTCATTGCATAAAACTGCAGTTTGAATGGCTGTTATATTTCTAGATTTGGTTGTAGTCACCACTGCAGCCAAAAAGTAAATCAACTTAAATTATCTCCTGGGGAAAATAATGTGTAATAGGTGGGCTGATCAATAGTCTTGGGTGTTATAAAAGTCCTCTCCATCCCTGAAAAAAATAACCACAAGAAATCATCATTTCAAAGTTGGCCTTAGAAGTTGTTTAAAAAGAAACAACCTAACAGTAAATAATTAGCTATTTTCTTAAAAAAAAAAAATCAGTGCTTACCTGCGTTTTGAGACCCTTCCTCCTGGTTCAAACTTCCCTCCCTCTGACTCCCCTCCAGGCCTTTGCACATGCGCATTCCTGACCACCTGTCTTGCTCTGCCTGCCCGGACTCCCCTCCCCTGCCCTCCCTCCAGCCACTTTCTCACCCTCTGCATCTCCCACCTCTGGTGGCCCTTAGGAAAGAGCAGAGGTGAGAACGTCAAAGCCAGGAGGGAGCTTCAGGAATCACATCACCCAGCTTTCATTTTATAAGAGAGGTTGGGAGTTTTTCCCAAGGTCACAGAAGCAAATCCAGCAGCAGCAGAGGCAGGGACCGGGATGGAAGGACTGGGAAGCAGACGCCTGCACAGGAACTACAGCTCCACCTGACCCCATGTGCTCTCAGGGAGCTACCCAACTTCACCTGTGAGTTTCCTCACCTGCAAACGCAGCTATCGTGCAGAGTTGGCAGGAGGCTTCATTTCCCCGAGCTGCCATACAAGGTACCGCAAACTGGAGACCCTCACAGCCCTGGAGGCCAGAAGTCTGAAGTCAAGGTGCTGGCAGAGCTGGTTACTTCTGGCGACTAGGAAAAAACCATTCCACACCTCTGTCCCAGCTTATGCGTCTCCAGGCATTCCTTGGCTTTTGGCAGTATCACTTCCCTCTCTGCCTCCCTCTTCACATAGTCGTCGTGTGTCTGTGTGTCCCTTCCTCTAAGGGTCCGTCATTGGATTCAGGGCCCACCCTAATCCAGCATGACCTCGTCTTAACTAATTACATCTGCAAAAACCTTGTTTCTAAGTAAGGCTACTTTTACAGGATTCAAGGAAATGTGAATTGGGGGGGGACACTATTCACCCCAGTACACACACAGGGCTCCAGGCCTACCCACTTGCAGAAACCCAAAGGACCTAAGGGCAGGGACTGGGGCTGCGGTGTGCGCAGGGCCCCATCTCCCCTCCTGACTGGGGACTACAATGCCCACTCCATCCAGGCACCCTTCCACACGGGATGCTCACACCCACGGAGCATGCTCAACCGGAGGCAGGGGGACCCAAGAGTAGGCACCTCCCTTCTCTACCACTTGTCCCAGGCTGAGCCCTGGGAAGGGAAAGGAGTTTGGAGCCTCCATCACACCTGAAGAGGATATGTTCCCACACCTGCTGCCAACAGTATGGACCCAACATGACACAGCCTCAGCCTCCCCTGGAACACACAGCTGGAAGGCAGAGAGGAGCCAAGGCTGGTGCAGTAATCAAGTAGGTCTGTGAGGAGGGGATCCGGCTGAGATCCAGCCCTGGAGTGGGCTTCTCTCCTCACAAATAAAAGGGCTCCAGGCTACCCCTCTCCCCCAAAGAGCCAACGACGCATGGAAGGACCAGAAACAGCTTTTTTATTTGAGCTCAAATCTGTAGCAGCCCCCATGGCTCTGCCATGTCAGCAGGCCCTTCCCTCAAATCCCAACTTCACCCTATGTACCCACCATTCTCCCCCAACCATCCCTCCCCGCTCCCCAGAAACGGCACTCCTCCAGTGGGGTCCAGCTCAACTCAGAGACCTCAGCCCATGGAAGTCTGTTTCAGTTTCTGAATTTGCCCACCAATGGCTTCGAGGGCCAAGCCCCCAGGCCCTGCTGTTCCAGGAGGAGAGACAGCTGCTGGCGAGCTTCCTGGTAGGGCCCAGCCTAGGGTAGCAGATGAGAGGCAGTAAAGAAAGGGTGCTTGCTCAGGGCAAGAAAAAGGGCTGGGGGAAGGGAAGGAGCTGACCTTGGCCTCCTCATAGGTTTTTAAGGCCAGGAGTTGGGACTTCCCGAGAGCTTGGGCAACCTGGTGGAAGGCCCGGAGAAAGGCTGCCTTGCAGAGGCGGGAGGGAGGCCCACGGGCAGCACTGGAGATGGAGAAGACAGAGGAAGGAAAAGATGGACTGAATGAACAGGTCTGCACCACGCCCCTCATACCATCTCCTTTCACACTGTGACCATCTCAGGGGGTGTCATGGGGTGCCACTGGAGAAGTGACAGCATGGTCACATTGCTGTAAGAAGCTTGACTGGGATTAGAACCCAAGCTGGTGACTAGATGCATGCTCTTATCCCATGGGCAGGGAGATGGGGATCCCTCACCACCAGGCCCAATCAGCATTCCACCCATAGGCCCTTCTCACTCGGCTTTCACACGCCCGGTAGTCACATCCACAACCTCAACATCAGGATCTCCCAGGCTCCAGTTGAGGCTCAGGTCATGGCAGGTGTTGGAGGTGGGGTTCAAAGCAGCCACAGGGGGCCCCGAAAACAGGTGTAGTGTGGTACGGGTGTAGGGAGGTGGCAGGCATGACCCCGAGACCCTATCTAGGTTGGGCCGGGTGTGGATGGCACTGCTCAGAGTGGGGGGGTCGTGGCAGGGGTCGGCTGTGGAAGCAGAAGGCACATGACAAGGTCTGAGTCACCACCCTCTCCCACAGACCACCCAGAGCCCACCTTCCACCCTCATGCCCCTCGGGGTCCTCACCCAGGACAAGGCTGGTAGCATAGAGGGGAGGCAAGAAGTGGGCCAACAGGGCACCACCCAGCCCCAGCACAGTCCAGCGTGACAGCTTGTCACTGGCTGAGAGACAGCCCACGTGGGTGTCCCGGATGGTGGGGGACATGTAGCACACAGGCTTTAGCTCCCCTCGGATGTGGGCCTGCAGGCGGAAGGGGGCACTGTGCAGGAGACTGCTCTCGAAGGACCGTGGGAGCGGCGGTGGTGGGAGGCTGTAGAGGCAGGGGAGGAAACAGGACCTTGGACACCAGAGCCAGGACCACTCATCTGAACCCACCCAACACTGCCCTTCCCAATCCATCACACCAAGAGATGTCACAGGGCCTCCCCACATACTAGATGTCATGAGCAGCTCCCTTGGGGGTGTTGCTGATGTAAAAGTGTATGAAGATCCGGGGCTTGAGGGCAAAGGGGAACCCGGACCCAGGCTGTGGGGTCAGCACAGACTGCTCCCTGCCCTTGGGGCCGCCCTGGATTGCCAGCAAGAGCTGCCGGTACAAGAATCTGAGAGAGACAAGTAAAGGAGCAACTGGGAGATGCCATATCCTGGCCAGGGCCGCCACAGAGTGCCCACCCAGCCCACTCGTCACCTCAGAAGGGCCCGGCGGGCGATGACCAGACCATGGCAGTCATGGAGCTGCCGGCCTGAGAACTCCAGCCAGCCAGCACAGCTGCTGTTGCCAGTGCCCAGTGCCACCAGCTCATAGATCTCCTTGGTATGGCTCCTGGCTCCTGGGACCTCTGCAAGGGAAGAAAGCAGAGACAGCCTAGCGTAAGTAAGGCCAGGGACCCATGGGGGCGTTCTGAGGTGGGGCGGTGGCAGGGCAACCCCTACCTTTCTCCAGGATGACGGCAGCCACAGTCCCCTTACAGGCCCAGTACGGCGAGGTGTCATTCACCAGGCGGTCAAAGGCAGCGCTGACCACAGCTGCGCAGCGCTGCTCATGGGTCAGGATGTTCTCTGCACATGGGGGAGAGGGCAGAGGTGGGAGCACCACAGGCCATGCCCCTCCCCTCACCACAGGGGTCGGGTCAACAGGGGCACACCTACCTACACTCAGGTCGCTGGGTGGTGGAGGCCTGCTGGGGGTCTTTGTGCACTCTGGAAGAGAGACAAGGGGATGGGTCTCAATGGGTGCTATGGTGTGCCCTCCTGTCCTTTGTCCTTCAGGAAGCCAAGAGGTCCCACTGTTGGGTGGAATCATCTTCCAGAAGCTAGTTCCTGCTGCCCCTCTAGCAGTCCCTACCCCTGGGATGGGCAGGCTTCAAAGGACAGTAGGGCAAGGATCAGTTCACATTCCCCTCCCCAGTTCCCTACAGGCCTGGTCCTAATGCCCAGATGGTCTTGGCAGCAACTCACCCTACCCACACACATGAGCATGAGCACAGGGTTTCAGCCCCCCCCCCCCCCCCAGCTGGGGCTCCACCACCTGGGTTACCTGCCCCCTTACCTGGGTTCTCCAGCTGACTCTGGATGTAGTTGAGGGCAGAGAGAGCCGCCTGCTGTTTGGCCTCCTTCTTGCTGCTGGCAATGCCCACAGGGCAGGCCACCCCATCCAGTTCCACGCACACAGAGAAGGGGAAGCAGGGGTCTAGGGAAGGAGGAGGCTGTGAAGTGATGCCCTGCATTTCATGTCCATCATGGGCCCTTTCTAGGAGGGTCCCGACATTTGCCCCACCTGAGCAGCAGCTCTCAGCTGTGCTTCCTCCTGACATTGGACACCTGGGAGAGCCAGAAGGATAAGGAGACAGACTGCCGACTCCTGCACCACCAGGCACAGCGTATGCCTTTGTGTGCTGGGCCATCATTACTCAGAGAATCCTCACAAGCCTCTCTGTAGGACCCCGTTTTACGTAGGGACACACCAAGGGCAGGCAGTGTGCCAGGTAAAGCCAGGACCCAAATCCAGGGCCGAGCTGTTCTCAGGATGGTGGCCCTGAGTACATAGCACCCATTGCTTTTCCAGAGTCACAGGGCTCTAGCTGTCTTCTATGTTTTAAAGTTTCAACTACCAAACACTATCATTTCAGGTGTTACTTAGGACACAAAAGTGACATGAAAATCCTACAACTGGGATCACTTGGTCAAAGGGCATAAACTTATTTCAGTTCATAGTAGTTGCTGGTACTTGCTAAATTGTTCCCACAAGGGCTGCTGTTTTAGAAGACAGCTCCCATCTCAGCACTGCTCACTACCACTCGGATTCACCTACTTTAAAAGCGCATCAAGAATGCAACTGGTGGCTACAGAAGGAAGGCTGGCATCAGAAAACCAATATGCAGCAGCCAGCACAGTAGTAACCAAATCTGGCAACAATCATTAAAAATAAGTGACTATATTATAGGGAACAAGATATTCACACTATTACCAGATGCTACCCCCTCTTTCCCCGCCATGACTGATTAAGCACAAAGGGGAAAGTGAAGATACCTGTTGGACACTACCCTAGTCAGGCCCTCCCAGCTAACACTGCCAGCGGTAGGACAAACAAATCACAGGCCTCAGTGGGATGTAGGGCCCACGTGCATCTGCCAACAATGCATAGCTTGAACCCAAGCCTGAGAAAACGGACAAACCCCAGTACAAGGACGTTCTGCAAAACTGGCCCTGACTCCTCAAAAACATCAATGTCTTCAGGACCTCACACCCCAACCATCGAACTCTCACTCAAGCCAGTATTCCTCATACTCTAAGTCACCCCAGGGCCAGATACCAGACAACTAGGGACCACCCCTAGAGCCCCTAAACTTAAAGTCTTGCCTCCTTACTCAATCCTAAGCTTACCTAGTATACCTACATTGCCTCGACCATTCCTTCCAGAGAAAACTCCAATAAAGGCTCTGGGCCTTGCCCTTCCCCTCCCTCTTCTGCCTCCTGACCCATCCTGATCCCTTCCCACGTAACCCTGTGTAGTGAGCTGTGCCTCACATTTCTAGGGATCTGTATTTACTTCTTTCATGACAATCATTTCCTTGCCTGCTGTCCTACCATACCTGATCAAAACAAATCCCAGATACACTTTTAATACATTTTCTCTTTCTGAGCTATTCATTCGGGGGTTCTCTTAGTTTTACAAAAGGTCCCAATAATCTGAGGAATGATTCTTTTGCTATCTCCTTAGAAACTAAGGATGCACTGGCTTAAGCTTGGGAACCTGAACTTGGGACCTGGTGTATTGTTCTGTGTGTCTGTTTGATTCAGGAGTAGGCCGATGCACTGAGGAACAGAAAATGACAGTAATGATTATATTTCTATACAGTGTTCCCCTTATTTAAATCGGGGCTGGCCCTAACTTGGCTATCTCCAAATGCAGGAATGGCGACTGTAACTGCATGTAATTGGCCTTCAAAAAAAATCGTGCTTTAAAGATTAGGTAGCTTGAGGCATATTCTTTAAGCTCCACAAGCTTCAGATGGAAATAATGTTCACCCTGCCTGGACCTGCCAGTTATATATTCAATATAGCTGATAGTCCTAGCACCATGCTGCTCACAGCGGGTGTGGGGTGGTGGGGGTTGGGGGGGTCTCCCTCAGGTCCCCCCTGCTTCATCTGGAGTTAGCCTGGGTCACGCTGCCCTCCCAGGCCGGGCCTCACCTGCTGTCTGGTCCTCTCGGAAGATCAGGGAGACTCCCAGATTGGCCGCGTACTGAGTGAGCAAGGCCACGGCCTGGCCAGGCGGCAGATCTTTCAGCTGCAGGCCCAGCTGTCTGGCCGCCTTCCTTAAGTCCCCAGCGGGGCCTGCAGATGGGACAGAGACCCTCGGGGAACTTCCCATCTGTCCCCCCAAGTCTTCCCGTGTCTGAGCTGTCCCCAGTACTCCAACTCCGGCCCCCACCAAGGGCCCACCGTCCCCCGCAGCCGAGGCCAGGGCCAGGGCCTGCCCACCCCCCTCATTGTCCTCCATGCTGGGGCCAGGCGGAGGCTCCCAGAGGTCTTGCCCCCGGCTGGCAGAAGGACGCCTGGGGCTCATCTGCAATGAAGCTGCCAGGCGGAGCTTCCTGCGGCCACTGTCGTCTGCGCCTGGTGCCGTGCCGGCCGGGGAAGCCATGACTGCCGAAGAGAGTACACGGGGCCGGTTTTGCCGCTCGCGTGCCCTTTTATACCAGCCAGCCAGCTCCCACGTGGGGAGCACGTGGTACGGCTAGGGCGTGCTCGAGGCCAGTCCCGCCCCCCCGCAGGCTGCTGGCCAATGAGAGTCCGCAGGGCTGGGGCAGACAGTGCTCCCAACCAACGGGAAGGCCAGTCTCCTGGACATGCGCAGCCTGGATGTGCGCAGAGTGATCACCTGGCCAATATTCCGTTTCCGGCAGGGCATCTCCGGGAGGGTGGGGGTACGCTCCGCCCTGGGGTGGTCCTGGGGCAGTGAAGACTGGGGAAGGGTCTGCAGAACATGAATCCAGCGTCCCGCCTGGCTCCTGTGCAAGAATGCCCCGCAACCAAGGCCACCGCAGCCGCCCGCCCCGAGCCACTGAGCTGAGCCTGGAGGACCTCATCAGATCAATGAAGGCATTCTCAATGGAGGCAGCCCCACAGCCTCTTTAGCACCTACATTTGCAAACCGTAAACTGTACACCTTCCTGAAGCCAACCGGAAGTGCTCTCTAGCCCAAATTAAACATTTGGTACCCTGCCCTTTTCTCTTTCAAAAGGGGGTGTTGAGTTGGCTCATAAAAATGCCACGGACAATACTCCTTGAAGATGAGGGACTAGGGATGAAGGAGAAATAAGAAAAATCAGGTGAAATTGGAGATGAAGACAATTTATATATGGCCTGCTATGATGCAACACATAATTGCTTGAAGGAGGCCGAAAATTTAGCTGAGTCTTATAGGAGCCAGTGAACGGGAAAACAGGACCAGTAACTCAGTTCATAGTCTGTAAGAGTTGTCGCATTGTCGCCGCTGCAGATTGTCAGCCTTTGGGTCTGACAGTGCTAACCAGGGTGTGTGGGTGCTGAGAAAATGAGAGACAATTGGTGGAACCAGGAATGTATGACTTGGGGAGAGCAGAGGTGGGGGGGACAGAGTAGATTCAACCTCCAAACAGTTCAGGGATTGGCACCAGGAAGAACAATTCTGTTTTTGGGGTGTAGTTCAGAGAGCAGAATTAGGCCTAGGAGATAGAACACCAGCACCACAGGTGTTCAGAAATGGAATTGATGGCTGCCCAAAGAGATTTGAATAGTTTCCAAACCCAGAAACATCACCAACAGGAAATTGTATGAACAAATGGCAATATATTAATACAATGGCAGTAATTAAAAAAAGAAACTACCATTATATGCACAACCTGGGTACATCTCATAGGAATGTTGAATGAAAAAAAGCCAGACTAAAAGGAGTAATTTCTGCATGGTTGTATTTATATTAAGTTCTTGAACTGGCAAAATTAATCTATGGTGATAAAAGAAGTTACTTCTTGAAGGGGTTATTGACTGGGAAGTGGCCCCTGGGAATTTTCTGTGGTAATGGAAATGCTCTCTGTCTTGAGCTGGGTAGTGGTTATGTGGGTTTATAATGTATGTAAACTCAATGAGCTGTACACTTAAGACTTGTGGACTTTACTGCATGTTAAGTATATGTAAGTAACAAAAGGAAACATAACAGCTTGTTTAGAGAAAGGAAAGAAGGAAGAAAGGAAGAAATGGACTTGGCTTCCCAGTGCAGAAGTTGGATGGGTGTCTCTTAAGAATGGTAAGTGAAATAATGGTCCCTCAAAGATGTCCAAGATCTGATCCCCACAGCCTATAAATATATTATGTCATATGGCAAGGGGGAATTAAGGTTACAGATGGAATTAAGGTTTTTAATCAGCTAAATTTAAGATAAGGAAATTATCCTAGATTATCTGGGTAGGGTCAATGTAATCACCAGGGTCCTTAAATGGGGGAGAGGAAGACAGATGAGTCAGAATCAAATATGGGATCATGAGAAAGCCTCAACTGGCCATTGCTGACTTTGAAGATAGATGGGAGCCATGAACCAAGGAATGCAGACAGCTTGCAGAAGCTGGAAAAGAAAAGGCAAAAAAACTGATTCTACCCTGGAGCCTCCAGCAAGGAACACAGTCCTGCTGACACCATAAATTTAGCCCAATGAGACCCATTTCAGGCTTCTGACCTGAAACGGTACAATATTGTACTGGTTTAAGCCACTAAATTTGTGGTAATTTGTTACAGCAGCAAAAGGAAACTAATAAAAATCGTCCTCAATTTTTTTCCCCTACATACCTGTAAAATTTTGAAAAACTATGTATCCCCATTTTTTTTAGTCACAAGTTTAAATATCCTTCCAATACATTTTCACCACAACCATGGAGATGCAGACCGAGATTATCTGATTTATGAAAAACGCTCTCCAAATGACTCCCAGGGCTACCTGTACCCCTACTTGCAAAGCCTGCTTCACAGACTATAAAGACAACCATTAAGATTCCTACAGTGGCCGGCTCATAGTAGGTGCTCAGTAAGTGTTTTTTGAATGAATTCATTTAATACTCACAAGAAACCTGCGAAATCGGAAGTTAGTTAAGCAGAGATGGAATTAGAACTGCCCTCAACGTGGCTTTCCCTACTGGGATTTAATTCCCTGTTTCTACTACCCAGGGCACCGCCTGCACGCCCATTCCCCCTCCGCCCGGGAGGTGGCGCTCTAGGGCGCCCGTGAGGCCCGGCGGGGAGGCGGGACTTCTGGCCTCGAAGGGAGCTCTTCCGTCCCGGCCCGGAAGACCGTTAGTTGCTGCTGCGGGTCGGATCCTGCGAGGGTCGCCGGAGCTAGGGTGCTGCTTTCGGGCTCCTTCGTGTCACGAGGCTCGGGCGAGCGCCACGGGGAAGCCCATTTCCCAGACGAGCAGGGCGAGGTCTGGACCACGTGAGTGCAGTCGCCATCCGGAGCCGAGAGAGGTGGGATCCGCCCTCCGCGCGGTTCCACCAGCCCTGAGCTGTGTGGCTTTGGGACAAGTTACCCATCTTTAAAGTGGGTTATTAGCCTCTAGCCGGTGGAGTGGGGAAGACCCTGCAAGTGTAAAGCGTGGCAGCAGCCGTCTGGCAGACAGCGCTTGTTGAGAGTTCCCTGCTGTTGAAATTCTGCGGCCAGGAGGAGGGGGAGGACGGGGCCGAGCAGGTGTATGAGGGGAGGGCCCGTCCGGGTCCCCTCACCCATCCCCTGGGACAGGCTCACATTTTGCCGGGCCCCGCGCGGCGGCAATGCTGCCTTGGAGGTTTGAAGGGACCTGGAGAGCCACTGGTGAGGTGGGAGGTTGAGGCTGCCTCGTCTAGGGGCTTTCCTGAGGTCGTAGGCTCCGCCCGCGCTCTCAGACTGCCTCCTTGGGTTCGTTTGAGGCTGTCAGGTTCCTTTCCCTGCCCGTTCTTTTACTCCTGGATTTGTGCCTTCAGTTTACTGGTACTGATTGTTACCATGTAGCAAATACCAAGGCACTGGGGATAAATAAAGTCTCTTTCCCATGGGGGACTATGAGAGCAGCCTTTAGCCAAACAGCTTCATCTTTAGATATGTAGTTACACGCAGCCCGCGCGTGCTGGAGGAAGCAGGCAGGGTGCTGTGGGAGGATAGGGTTGGGGGAGCTGGGAGAGACTTCCTGACTTGAAATTTGAAGAATGAGTAGGATTTTTGTAGGTGGGTAGGAAGGGCACTGGCACTAATTTTAAGCAGAGAGAGAGTGTGCAGAGGCCCCATGGTGAAAAGAAACATACTAGGGAAGAACCTAGAGGAGGTTAGTGATTGGAGCCCAGGAACAAGAGATGAGCTAGAGACTGTGTGTGTGCTGGTTTATCAGGGATGCAGCCACCTCTGGGAGGCTTGGTTGCTCCTTAACTTGCAGTCGGTACAGCCAGTCCTATGGAAGCCAGCGTTTTTTCTGTAAGGGCTCTCACTGAGCATCTCTCTGATTCCTGCCACTGCGCTCTCTGGTTATGGAAAAGAGAGTGACAGCAACAGCCAGACACCAGTAGCTCAGCAATGAATCAGATACAGTCCTGGCCCTCAGGGAGCTTGCAGCCTAGCAGACGAGATTAGACTAACATATAAGCCCCAATTAGAATGAGGCTGACGTGCCGGAGAAACGTATTCATTCAACGCGTATTTACTGGCATTTACTGTGTGACGGGTATTTTGCATCGTCATGAGGGTACATGGATGCATGGAGCTTACAGAATAAACTGAAAAAATGCAGTGGCAGTTCCAAGGGAAAAGATCTGTGCTTACGAAGACCCTAATGCTAGTGTTTGATTTTGGATGCACAGGAGAGTAGTGGTGCAGAACTTGGACTTTGAATTGGATGGGGGATCAAACTGTTGGCCTGGGGCAAGTGGCTCTTTCCTGAGCCTCGGTTTCCTGAACTCCAAAATAGAGAAAAATAGAAGAATAAAACATGTAGTACCATGTCTGGCAGATGTTTGCCCTAAGGTAGCACTGCTATTATTTTTGATGTTAATAAAGAAGAGTGATGCCGCTACTTCTAGAGCACTTTGTATTTAACAAAGCCCTTTCACTAAATTTATTTTTATTCAACACACAGAGTATTTTCTGGAAGGTACTGTTCTTGACAGACAAATAAGACTCAGTCTCTGCCTTTGGTGAACTTGAGTTAATATTGAGAGTGTAACCTGGAGTATAGGGTGTGTGTAGTCTTCAAATATGTTATTATAATACCTAAGAGCGATGATAGAAGCTGACGCCTTGCCACCTGTCTGACTTTATCCCCTATCACTCTTCTCCTTGTTCATTCTATGGCCTCTTAATTGTTTCTCAAACACTTCCTGCCCCAGGACTTTTGTACTTGCTATTTATTCTGCCAGGAACTCTCTTCCTATTTGAGGTTCTCTCCCTCATTAGGTTCAGGCTGTGCCAAATGCCACCTTCTCAACGAAGCTTTCCCTAGCTACTGTCACTAAAACCACACCCTTGTTCCATCGCCATCCCCTCCCTCATGGTTGGTTAGTGGGTTTTATTTTTTTAATAGTTTATTGATTTTTGGAGAGAGGAAGGGAGAGTGAGAGAGTGAGAGAAACATCGATGATGTGAGAGTGTAACATCTATCGATCGGCTGCCTCCTGCCTGCATAACACCTACTGGGGATCAAGCCCACAACCCAGGCATGTGCCCTTGACCAGGAATCAAACCAGCAACCTTTAGGTTGACAGGATGATGCCCAACCAACTGAGCCACACCAAGGTGGTTAGTTGGTTTTAATGTAGCACTTATCTGACAGTAGGCTACATACTCATTTGCTATTTATTAACTGCTTCGCTAAAGAAAGTATACTCCTCTGAGGGCACTTTTCACTCACCAGGAACCCTGGAGGCTATTGGTCAGATTCAGACTTCTGAGGCCAGTGTGACGTTTCGTTCTTGTCTTCCAGGATGGACTTCCCCAGCTCCCTCCGCCCCACGTTGTTTATGACCGGCCCCCTTGGTCTGAGCGATGTCCCTGACATGTCCTTCATGTGCAGCTGGAGAGATGCACTGACCCTGCCAGAGTCCCTGGCCCAGAACTCCAAGGTGAGGATGGTTGGAGAGCCCTGGCGCCTCCTGGGTGGGTACCTTCACTTGGCCCTTGCTTCTAGCATTTACACCAGTTGGCAGGAGTGCAGAGTGGTGTGTCTGCTAAGACACAGGCTGAGTCAGAATCTCCTCCTTTGGGGTCCATAGGACGACCTACCATCCATAGAGGGTTTACTGAGTGAGAACTGTTGGTTCTCTCTTTCCTACCTCTCTCCCCCAGACTTTCCTTTCTCTATTTGTTCAACAAATACTCATTGAATAGCCCCTACAATGTACCAGAGACCTCATTAGGCCCTGGGAATCCAACATGAATAAGTAGGATACTATCCCTGCCCCTGTGGAACTTAGAATTACATTGAGAATAGACAAATGAACAGTCCAAAGGACAAAATTATTGCAAAGTGTAATAATAGCTTTGAGCAAAACCAAAAGTATGCTGAACAGCACAGAGGGAATGAGGCAGGGAGGGGAGGGGAGACCTTCTGGGACAGGAAGAACATGGACTCTTTCCCTGGACGCCTAAGCCATCTGGCTGCTACTTGGAGGTAGGGTGGCTAAGGCTTACTCCAGGCAGAGACAAGTGGGTGAGAAAATTAAGAGATGGTGGGGGCTTGGGGAGGGAAACAGTGAGGCTTCCTTGACAAGGAAGGGCTTAAGTCAGATTGAGCCCCTCAGGGAGCCTGGCTTTCCAACTCTCCCATGCCCTGTGCGCTTGAGCTGAGCCATTCCCAGCGCTACAGTGGGGAGTGGAGTGGCCTGTGGGTGCCCCAGGTGAGTTACCATGAGATGTCCTGAGTGGAGTGAGAATCAAGTAGGATTCAGGTCAGCCAGTAATAGTGCTGGGGACTCCTTTGAGAGCCAGTGCAGCCTGGAGGTCAAAGGCACAGACTGGAGTCAGGCTCTTTGGGTTCAAACCCAGCCCTTCCCTTTACTGGCTGTCACCTGGGACAAGTGACAGCCTCCCTGTGCCTGCATTTCTTCATCAGTAAAGTGATGATGATCATCATACCAACAGGCTCCTTGTGAGGACTGAATGAGTTAATAGCCTCTCCCGGGAGTGCGCTCACTGTTATATCATCATCATGGTTGTGTTTCCACAGAGTGGGGCGCCACACTTGGCCAAGAGCCTGCTCTGGGAGCCGGACACCCCTGGGCCCCTTCCCTTGCTGCCTCCTGGTCCTGGTAAGGGTTTTGGTCCTCCGGGGCCACCTCCCTAGCAGCTCCCCTGTCACTTCTGTCCTCCACCCCTCCCTTCTTCCTGAGGCTTTCCCTCTCCCTGCTAATGCCCTCCACCCCCAAGGTCCTTGGGTACTTCCAGTCACCTGGGACACGTGGCCCCACTTCTGGGCCCTTCCTAGTCCACGGGACAGACCCCTTCCCCAACCTCACTTTTCTCTCAGATCCCTGGGACCCCGGCCTGACTGCACAGGACCTGCTTTTCCGGGGAGGTCCTAAGTTCCGGAGACAGCCCCAAGCTGTGCTGGATGTTACTGAACAGGTGAGTGGCCCCACAATGGACAGTGCTGTGTGGCTGGGGCTGTGCTTAGTGACCTGGTGTCCTCTCCCCCCATAGTTCAGCCGGTTCCTGTGGGACCATGGGGACATAGCCTTTGCATCCCTGGGGAAACTGATGCTGGAGAATTTCAAACTGGAGGGAACACGGGTAAGTTACCCTGGTCAGCCAGGAGAGGGGCTCCCATTTCACGTCTCACATTAGGGTGAGTGAGCCCTAGAGTGTGCAAGCTTGACAAGGCCTTTCCATGCAGAGTTACTCTAAGAAGAAGACAGTGGTCAGTGTGAAGAGGATACTCCAGGACCTCGGTGGACACCAGCCCTGGGGGCAAGTGGCTAGTGAGAAAGGATGGGCGGGGCTAGACCTAGCTGATGGTGGGGATATAGAAAGAACCACACATGAATGGACCCAGGTTTCAATCACAATTGCTCCACACCCCGTGCAGTCATGAGTCATGTTACTCATATAAAACTCCCAGCTCCACTAGCCTAAGGGGATAGGGGAATTTAAACCCACGGGCTACAGGCATGGCTGCATCCAAGTTTTTAAATAATGTTTAGAATAGAGCTCTGTCTTTTTATCGCCTCATCCACTTGCCTCTGCCTGGCTTAATTCCTAGGCAGTTTCCAACTGCAGCAAGATGGCTCGTGATTCCAAGGAAAGAGCCAGTGACTTTTCCTGAGGCATTATCAGAAGTCCCAGGGAGGGTGTAGCTGGTTGGCTTGGATGTCATGCCCATCTGTGAACCAATCACTGTGGCCAGGGTAATGGAGTACTCGAGTGTCCTGGTCTGGGCTATGTGACTGTCCCTGGACATGGGAATAGGGTGGGATGGTTCCTACAGGAAGAAATTCTAGGTAAATTAAAAATGTGTCTACTGCACCTGGCCTCTCTGGGGATGGTACCCAGTCCTTCTCCTCATCACTGCTACAGCCTGATCCTTCTGCCATCCTCTTGTCCCCAGGTGTCCCTGGGCTTACTTCAGCCACCGACAGCGCCGGTTCTCCATCCTTGGGGACCCAATCCTGGGCAAATCAGTGTCAAACCTCCTGGGAGAGCTGTTACATGAGGAGCTGGCAATGCGATGGGAGCAGCTGCTCCTAGATGATGCTTTCACCGGAGGCGCATTGGCCTGGCTGCCTGGAAGGACGCCCCGGGTCAGACAGCTGGTGTACCCTGCAGGAGGTGCATTGGACAGGCTGTGTATCCTTTCTCGCTGGGCAGGATCCCAGCCAGCTCCCTCTGTTGGAGGAGGTGCTCTTGGCATGGTCCAGGGGAAGGGCAGGAAGTTGGGGGGCCTTGCAGTGACCAGAGCTAATGCACTAATCCTTAGCAAGAGGCCCAGATTTCCAAGAGGTCCGTCTGACCCCAGGTGGTAACCCTCGGATCCTTGGGAACCCTGGCCACATCCAGCTCCGAGGACCTGTCCGGCAGGTGGTGACTTGCACCGTGCAGGGAGAATGTAAGACCCTTTAGGTGCTTCCCTCCCTTGCTCACTGACTTGCTGCCTAACCCTGACCCTGGCACTTTCCATCCCTTCCTCAGCCCTGCTGGCTGTCCGCTCTGACTACCACTGTGCCCTATGGAAGGTCAGTAAGCAGGGGCAGCCAGCCCCTCTCCAGGTGCTGCAGGTCAAGAAGGGAGCCACAGGGATCAACCTCAGGTAAGGGGGCTGAATCAGGCTGGGTGGCAAGGAGGCATGGGAGAAGGGAGTGGCTCAGCATTAATCACACTTGTGCCCTGTAGCCCTCACCTGCCTGGGGAACTGGTTGTCTGCAGCCGTTCAGGAGCCGTCTGTCTGTGGACACCCCAGGACGGGTAATGGCCCTTTCCTGAAAACCTTCCACCCCACAAGTGGCTCCCCCTGAATTGCAGTCCATACTTTGCACATATGTCCTGGACCCAGGGCCAGGTTATCCTGCATTCCCCACCCCCCCCCACCCCAGCCCATCACCCATCCACCCATGACTTCCCTGTCTCCCTAAGGCTTCGGCAAATATACAAAGATGCTGAGACCCTTGTGTTTCGGGACCCCTCTCCTTGGCGTTGGGCCGACTTTACTGCCCACCCTCGGGTTCTGACTGTGGGTGATCGCACTGGAGTGAAAATTATCGACACTCAGGTGAGGGATAGGGATTGTCACAGGCTCAGCAGTGGGGCAACAGATACACGGGGTGGGGGCTGGCATGGGAGACCTCCCCAGGGAATCCAACAGATTGGTGATGTCCCAAACCTCAGACCATGGGAGGGCTGACCTGGCTTTCTCCCCCAGGGCCCACCAGGCTGTGGTTTGCTGCTTTTCCGTGGGGGTGCAGAAGCATCGTGCCAGAAAGGAGAACGTATCCTGCTAACCCAGTACCTGGGGGAGTGCGGCCCTGATTCTCTGCAGCCCACACTCCATCTAATCTGTACCCAGGTAGGGACACCTTCCCCCTCCTATCCCTTGTGCACTGTCTCAGCCAGTTACTAGAGAGGGTCCTGGGACAACTAACTGCAGGTGAGATAAGAATCACAACACCCTGAAGAGTCTGTGGCCGAAACATGCTAACTGGTGGGTGGGTAGGGCCTCACAGGGTTGACATCTGAGCGGGGCTTTAAGGTGCCAATGGAGAAGAACCAGGTGAGGAGGAAAGGCATGGAGTAGGGGAGCAGTCTGCAAAGCCAGACAATCCCCGTGTGCTCAGGAAAACGGAAGAGGTCTGAGAGTTCCTGAGGGCCTGCCCCCACACCATGCCACCTCCCCCCTCCCAGGGTATTAGTAGGTGTGTCTCAAGCATAAATTCCAAGGTCTGGAGAGTCAAGAGAAGGCTGGGTGAAAGCCAGGGGGCTTTCTATGTGGCAAAACTCCTCCACACCTCTCCTGAGATCCCTTCTCCCAGTTGTGGCCATCAGGATGAAAGATGGTGCTGCCCACTTGGGAAGCGCCTCCTGTGTGGGGCTGGGCACATGAAGGTGGAGAAGTGGTCAGGGCCAGTCACTGTGCGTGACCACTCGGATTTCCAGTCATCCTGAGAGCCAAATGGGCCCACTCAGAGAAACATACCTCATCCGACCCTTCTCCCCATCTCAGTCACATCCCTTCTGTCTGGTTTCTACTTGTGCCCCCAGTTCTCACTCTACCTGGTGGATGAACGCCTCCCCTTGGTGCCCATGCTGAAATGGGACCACAGCCTCCCCTCTGCTCCCCTGCTGGCCCAGCTGCTGCCTCCACCCCACCCCGGCTGCCCAAGGCCGCTGCTCCTCGGAGGCCAGGGCGGGCAGCTGCAGCTGCTGCACATCACAGGTGAGGGTGCGGGTGAGGGCAGGAAGCGTGCGGAAGATGGGCAGGGCTGGAGCCCAGACAGGACCTCAGCCGTCTGTCCTCCTTCCAGGGGAGGGGGTCTCCGCGCCCCGGCTGGCAGGGCCCCCCCAGTCTCTCCCTTCCAGGAGCGACTCCCTCTCCGCATTCCCTCTGCTGGAGCCCAAGAGTCAGTGGCAGCTGCAGGAACGTCTACAAGCACCAACAATAGGTTTGTTGGGGTGAGGAAGGGAGTTTTGGAGCTGCACCTCTGCCAGGCCTTGGAGTCACTGTCATTCTTGTCTCTAGGTCTGGCTGCCACCATCCTACCCTCTTCCTCCCCACCAGTCCTGTCGCTCTTCCAACTCTCGGCAGCTGGAGATGTCTTCCACCAGCACTTCCACCTCCAGAAAGACCCCAGGCCCCCAGGTGACCCTGAGCCTAACTTCCATGCCACGACGGCTTCCTGGAGCCCCCAGGCCACTGCTTGCTGCCGCAGGTGGCTGAAGGCCCTGCTGAAGATGCCACTGGCTCCCCCTGTGTGGGCCGCACCCACCTTTTCCCATCGCCGTCTGCTGGACTTCAAGGAGCAGCAGAAAGTTGAGGGGAAAGTGTCAGAGGGTCTCCGGGCAGCCATGGCCAAAGGGCGGCTACTGCAGCAGAGGGACCTGGGCTCGCTCCTCACGGCAGAGCCACCCCCAGGCCCGGAGCCGGGCCCCAAGGATGAGCTCAGTAAGCGCTTGGAGGCAGCCTGGGAAGACCCAGCGGCTGCCTGGTGGGAGCGGCAGCAGGGCAGGACCTCAGGGCCTGGGAAGCAGCCCAAGCGGCACAAGCGTCGGATGCAGCTGTCCAGTACCTTCTCCTCCCTCAGCAGCCGCCTGGACCTCTCAGGTGCCACCAGCCCCCCTCAAAGCCCAGACCGGATATCCCCTGTGTCCAGGCCTCAGCCCCCAGTGACCTTGCCCTCCCAGGAGTTAACCCAGGGTCTGTGGGCCCAGGGCATCCCCTCAGAGCGGCAGCAGACCCTCCGGGACTATATGGCTAAGCTACCCCTTGAAGGGAACACTCCAGAAGGTGCCTCTGTGCCTCCCTCTCAGACCTCCAGCATCCGGGCCACCCCTTCCAGGCAGCGGACCCTCCGGAACTGCACAGCTGAGCTGCCACCCCATGAGGACACCCCAGGAGGTGCCTTCACACCACCCTCCCAGACCTCCAATATCCAGGCCACCCCCTCCAGGCAGCAGACCTTCCAGGACTGCACAACTGAGCTGCCACCCCACAGGGACACCCCAGGAGGTGCCACTGTGCCCTCTTCCCAGACCTCCAGCATCCAGGCCACCCCCTCCAGGCAGCAGGCAACTGTCCTCTCTGGCTCTCAGCCATACCGGAAAAAGCCCCGCATGGGCTTCTGAGGGCCCAGGGAAGCTGCTCCCCACCTCTGGGAAGCCCTTAGTCCTGGACCAGGTATGCCTTTTGTGACTGAAACTTAGGGAATGAAGAGGAACAGTCTCAGGGCTCAGACTTCCTGCTTCCTGAGGGCCACTGTGACTGGGAGACATTCAAAAGTGATTTGGAGCCAAGTCAGACAAATAGGAACAACAAAATAGCAGTTTCTCCTGTAGTTTGTTCTTTTGCCTGAAGGTATTTCAGAGGCAGGTTGACAAGGCCCCTGTCCTGAAGGTGTGTTGTCAAGACGCCCTCCAGGAGGCAGTGCTGTGCTTGAAGCAGGGGCTCCATTAAGGCCATGGGCTCCACCTCATGCAAGCTGTGTCCTGTCTGTGTCCCCCAGTCACAGGGCAACAGTGCCAGCTCCTCACCATGATTGGTGACAGTGAAACGAGACACTGAGGGGCTGCTTGTGGGTGTCAGCAGCTGTTGTGGGCTAGTGTGTGTGTGTTAAGCAATTTCTGCCATGAGCTGATGTTTTGTAGAGGGAGATGCTTTGGACTCACCTTTAGGGATTGAATAAACTTGTCACTTGAGCATGGTTTTGAATGGTGAAGTTTCTAGGACTGGGAGGTGCTCACTTATGTTGCTTTTGATATCTAATACATAAAGTTCACTTCCTCTAAGTTCTGTAGCTGGTGGAAGATTCTGCTCCCTGTGGAAAACACCTACCTGAAATGTCACAGGACACTGATCTGGTCTAGATTTCTGATTCCACATGGAGAGAGGAATGGTCTTATCTCAGGGTACCTGATGAAATGGCTCATATAGGACTCGCACAGATACTAAATAATCAACATTATCTCACATGACTACTAAAATGTTTATAGTGTTCAAAGGAGACATTGACGGTTATACAATTTATATCACAAATAACCGGGGTAAGTGGGTTATACTCTCAGAACAAGGAACACAGTGCTGCCCGACATTTGCAAGAGCTGAGAGCGTAGGGGATGAGTTGTGCGATGGGTACACGTTGCAGCCAAGGCCCCAGAGCACTCTCAGGAATTGCAGGAAAGGGGGCCAAGCATGAGGGTGACCTGCACCCAGACACTGGCTCCGTTAGTCCAAGGGCAGTGGGGCCTCCTTGTGGTTCAGTCCAAGCCAAATTCAATATCTTCCTGGTCTCCCACCTCAGGCACTGCGGGCTCCTCAGGCTCCCTCTCAGACCACACTGCATCCTTCCCAGTGCTGTTTCCTAGAGGAAAGAAGGTGGCTCAGTATTCTTGGGAAGTATGGCCACGCCCGCATACAGGCCTGGAGTCAGCCATGCAAGCTGGTGTTCAGAGAGAAACCTGGCTACCGAGGGTGTCAAGAGCAGGAACTGTCCAGGTTCAAGATTCCCTGATTTGTGTTCCCATGACAGTTGCTGAACAAATACCCACCAGTTTGCTTGTGATCAATAAGTACTAGCCAGCTTCCCCCGTAGTACATCTCCCTGGTCACAGGCTCAGGCCCCCATCACCAGTCCAGGCTGATATGTCAGATTGTGGCCTCATCTGTCCCACCCAGCCAGCTGCTCTGGACACTGTCTCTGCCTGGTGAACCTCCCGTCTCACATGTCCTGTATCCTGATTCTGGACCTTCACTGTGGAGGGGCCACAATCAGCCTGCTGTTCCCACATTCCCAGCTATGGTGTCACCAGTCCCCTCCCTCCCTTAGAAGCCTTTGTCTGGAAAGGCTGAGGATCTAGATGGTGAGGAAGGGGGTGAAAATATAGGCTCCCTAGCCCCATCTACACCTGCTGAACAAGATTGCCAAGATCTGCACGGTCCTAAGTAGCCCGGAGATGCCACCCACCCAGGAATGCTTTGGCTTGGCTGCTTCTCAGACCAGGTGAGTGACCAGAAAGTGGCAGCTTCAAAGAGGCATAAAGTTAGGAGTGTGGTCACAGCCACCTCCATGTTCAGTCATGAGCGACCTTCTCCAAGAACATGGGATTGTTGGGCCAAAGGCCTAGTTGGCCATCTCCTGCAGGGTTGGGGTGGTCAGCTGTTCATTTCCCCACTGTCAAAGCTGGTGGCCCCTGTGCTTGGAGAACAGGGTGGCATTACCTGGAGGAGAGGCTGAAAGTAGGTCACCGTACCCGTCCTCACTGGAAGGGGGTGGTGCCACGTCCTTTTTGCAGGTGGGGGGTGTTGGTGGTTTGCCCGAAGGCTCATTGCTGTTGAGCTCCTGAATCAGTGGGTGTGGGGACTTGGTGTCCCTACTTTGGGTCTCCAACTCCCTCTTTGCTGCTTCTTTAAATATGTGTGTAAAGGGCGTCTCGACTTTCCTGGAGGTGTCCTTGGAGATTGCGAATATGTTTGAAAGGGTGTGTGTAGATGTGTTTTCCAGCACTGGGAGTGAGGTGTAGTCCAGCTCAGGGTCACTGTCATCATTCAAGCTCGAGATGGTTGTAATCTTTGGAAAGCACATCTTCTGTTTTAAAAAAAGATGTCTTTGAACATTTCTGCTTTCACAGTAGTCACTCTAAAATGCACAATACTAATTCCACTGCTATCCCGCACAAAATATTCTATTGCCATGTACAAGAAAGTGCCAAGGGAGCAGAGCACTCCCCCTTGGAAAGTTGGGCCTCCGGATGGACACCCTTAGCCAGCCATTTCTGAGCCCCAAAGTTGTGGTGAGCTCTGCAACGGTGTCCACATTCTTTCTTACCTTCTGTTGGGTCTCCACATTGCCCACTCTGTTCTGGCTACACCCACACCCTCCCAGGGCCCTGAATGGGCTCATCTCTGAGCCTTGGCCTCTGGCTGGCATGCACCTGACCCGGCCACCTGGAGGTCAGGCCCCGTAGGAACTGTGGTCTCATGTCTGGTCCCTTTCTCAGTGATGAAGTCCTGCACAGATTATGTCTTATCCTTTTGTCTCCCTTAGGGTCAGGGTCTGGCACACACAGGTTCTCAGTAATGCTGGAGGGAGGAGGGTCAGGTCAGATTGGGAGACCTCCCCATTGTGCCTCATACACTTCTTCCTCCCCCCTCTTTCCTCCCCTCTCTATGTATTGCTATAGTACAAATGTATATAAGATGGACATATAAATATATCAGGAGGGCAGAAACATGTCAGGTATTTATGTGAATACATAGTTATTAAAAATCAGTGGTAAAATTTATTCAAGAAAGCCCCAGTGGTTAATCATAAAACCTTAAGGAAGTGAGCAACAGCCAACAGTTGCCTTTCCTTTTGAAAGGTGAAAATACAGGGGATGTGCAGTGCTTTAAGCACAAAGAGCATTTTACTTTCGAATTAAGCTGATATACTTTGTAAATGACAAGACTGGAAGTGGAAGTGGAATTATGCTGATGTGGGGAAAAACTGTGTTATTACCTTGTCCTGTTCTTCCAAAGATTCGCCTGTATCAACATCTTCCAAGTCAGGTAGGTCCTGAAATAGCAAATGATCCCATGTCACCAGGAGGGCATGCACACTCTGAATGCTGGGTAGGTGAGACAGGTGCAGCCACCCAGTCCAGTGAGCCCAAGTCACGTGCATGACCCAAACCGCTCAGATAGCCCATGCACACTCACAAAACACACACGTGGCTACTTCAAGTATCTGGATCTGATCAACAAATGAGATTTGCAAGGTGTGACATGTTTGAAGAATTTCCACACCTTTCTCCATTTGATTTTGTCATTAGAGATACACAAGGTTATCTGGGGGGAGAGGGGGGGACTTGATGGGGCCCAAACCAAATGCACCTTCTATGTACAAATTAGTCTCAAGACTCTGTGGTGTAAAGTGAGTATATTTTGGACCTCCCCAACTAGAAGGGCTTTTGTGTTTCATGTTGTGTTTTGATGTCTTAATCTCTAAAAACTGATCCAGCACCATGACAAGCACCAGCACAAGGTAGGCAGCACCGTGTGTTAGATTCATGAACTCAGGAGTCAGACTGCCTGCGTTGGTATTCCTCCTCCACTGTTGCCTAGCTGTGTAGCCACGGGCAAGTTACTTAACCTCTCTGTTCTTCAATTTCCTCGTCTGTAAAATGGGGATGGGAATAGGACCTGCCTCTCAGAATTATTGGAAGGGTAAATCCATCAATACAAGGGTAAGAACAGTAAGTGTTAGCTATGAGTTGCCCTGTATACAGTCGGTTCTCAAATGCTAGAGATTAATCTCCTAGTTTTGTTTCTTAATATACATAGGCCCAGAAAACTAGAAACCCACTCAGTTTGTCTTATTGAGCCACATGAAATTGTGAAGTTAGAGATGAAACAGTTTAGAAGTTTATCAAGAGAGTGGGTAGGGGGCAAAGTTGTGCCCATGGGTTTAAACAGAAGGAACCCAGGGCTCTCCTTCCAGGTGAGCAGAGTGAGCACCAGCTGCCCACTAAGTGTGAGGCTAAAGGTTTGAGAAATGCCTCCCCACTCCTCACCCCACCAAACTCGTTTCTGGGGGAGGTGACAAAATGTGTGAGTTTTCATGGTGTTCATTCCTTGGGCTAACACATTTAAGACTTATCAAAACAGAATTCAGCTTCAGGAAGGAGAGGGTTCATGAGGCTGCCCCGCACTAAACATGGGTCCGGGAGCCAGACACTGGACAGCCACGTCAGGAAGCTGGAGCAGCCATAGGACAGGAAGATGGCATCAGCCGTTTGCTGGGCAGCTGTCCATAGGAGATTAGAGGCTCTGATGACAAAATGTAACTTTCTCGACCATTATGTATAAGGCTAGCTGGAAAGTGGCTTAGCAGTGTAACTTCTTTGGGGAAAACAAATCAAGAGTTTTATAGACACAGTTCAAGGGAAATCACCTGGGCCAGCACTTCTCAGTCTTGAATGTGCACACGTATGAACCCCCCAGGGGAGATCTTATTAAAATGCAGATTTGGATCAGTAGGTCTGGGTGGGGCCTGGGATTCTGCACTATAACCAGTTCCCAGGGGATGCTAAACCTGCTGATCCAAGGACCACACTTAGGGGAGTGAGGGTTTTGAAGGGTCCTATCTGATCATCTGTTTTAAAACAGATACTTTTCTCCACATGTGACTGTTTACATACATTGATGAAGAGCTTCTCCTCTGTCTTCAGCACAATGGTTTCCAAATCTTCACCTCCACCAGGTTCTGTACCTGATGCACTCTCAGTGGCCACAACCTGGGGAGCTGATTCTAAGGAACAACAACAAAGAGGTATTCATCTTGGAGTTAGTTTTATACGCAGTCAGATAGACAAGGCCAAGGTCAAGGTGGATTCCAAGAGCAGAGGAAGGACAAATGCTTGGTCTGAAAGACCAGCCCCTGTGACAGCAGCTGTGAGAATCCCCAGATTAGGATAGGGTTATGTGTAAAAAGAAAGGAAAGGGAAGGGAAAAGGAGAGAGCTGCCTCGGCCGGAGCCTGGAGATGACTCGGATGAGATGGAAGTGCCAGCCAGGAGTCAATGCAGAGCACGCAGGCACCTTGGAAAAGGCGTGATCGATGGGCAAGGAGACTGAGAAAGGCAACAGCGTCAAAGGCCAACTGGGGAGCTGGAGAACAGGCAAGCTGGGGGTTCATGTCATAGCTCTGTCTGGAAGGGCCGAACCCACCGCCCTCTTGGACTGCCCACTGAGCGTTAGAGAGACCTGTTAAATGGTTCAAGGTTGCTTGGGGATGAATATGGAATCCAGGGGGGGTTCCTCCTCTTCTTCCTCCATGGCCCCACTTTTCAAACTCCCCAAGGCTGTATTCTTGGGCCCTGTTCTCTGCTTTCTCATCTGTCTCATGGCTTCAGTTACTACATTAAAGATTAATGGCCCATCTTTTCTCATTACACGTAGGTTCAATGCGTCCACCCTGAGTACTGGTATGAATAGCGTGATTCAAAGAGCCACTTTGGGGCATGAGTTTAAGACAAAACAGGCAGCAGGCAGAGGGCTTCCGTGGTTGCTGCTGTGGACGACCCCAGGCCCACAACACGGCTCCACCGTTTACTTGCTTTGCGACTTGGAGCAAGTTACTTCACCTCTCTGAGCCTCAGTTTCCAACTCAAAAAAATGCAGTAATGATCATAGCACCTGGCTCATAAAGTTGCTGAGAAGGCTGAACAAGGCAGCCTGGGAAGCTGTGGCCTTCACTGGTGCCCATAGACGTTCCAGGTCTGGCTCATCCTTACTGACAACACAGCAATAGGATGGTGTCTTACGTTTATCTGTTAGTCAGCAGGACCCAAGGACCATGGCTAGAACCTGCCAGGGGTACCTTTTTCTACATCTGCATCATCAACTATGGTAGCCAGAGCCACATATGGCTACTGAGAGCTTGAAATGTGGCCAGCACTCCTGAGGAACTGAATTTTTATTTTTGTTTTTAATCAAATTTAAAAGCTGAAGCAGTATAAAACAACTTGCTTCTTTTAGTAGGACTTCATTTTACTTTAACTGTTGAAAAGTTAGCAACTGAATTACAATGTACTGTTTAAGTGTCAAAAACATACTGGATTTGAAGATGTAGTGCTCCCCAAAGGTAAAGTATCTCATTAATAATTTTATATTGATTTAAATTACTATATTTTAGACATAATGGATTAAATAAACTATATTGTTGGTGTTTCGCCCATTCTTTTACTTTGTTTAATGTGCCTCTGTTATATTTCTATGAGCAGCACTGCTCTAGATAGCGAGACAATGTGTGTACTTCATCTTATAGAAATAGCAACCAGCAGGGGAAAACTGCCCCTGACCCCGTGGATGCATGACTCCGAGGCTGCGATTCCGGGAGTGCTGCCCTGAGCCTGCATCTGTGTTGTTCTGATCACACTGTAACAGATAGCAAGAAGCTAGGAAACTTCCTGGGTAAGTGGAATAGGGAAACTGAGACAAGAAAATTAAACAAGGCCAAACATTTTGGGCAGCTTGCAGCCAGCTTACAGCAAGACCTCATCTTCCCCAACCAAGGACACTTGAGAGCAAATGGTTAATACCTCTCCTCCCCAACCAGAGAATACTTAGCTTAAATCACCCTGGAACTGCTAAGGCAGGAGGGGGCAAGGGGCAAGGAAAGAAGGGGGAGTTTTATCTCATCCACTAAACAAAGTCGTCAGCTGTTTGGGGGAAAGGGGAAAAGGGGAGTTTATCTCACTCACTGAAAAAAGAAGTCAGAAGTCTTGGGACTTGCCAGATGTTCTCATAAATTCTGGGAAATCCACAACAAAGTACAATCTACCTTGAAATCTAGTCTGTGCCCAAGATACCTGGCAGAGGAACCTTGAAACCTGTAGACAGAAGGGTATAAAACCCCCTGAACCCCCACCAGGTTCACACTCAGGTTAGCTGAGTGCCCACCTCTGCTTTATGCCAGGCGTATTTTGATAAATTAGCTTGCCTTGCTTCCTTAATAAGTTAGCTTGCTTTAGTGAAACGCTGCTGTGTGTTACTCATCTGAATTCTTTCTCACAAGCATGACAAGGACTAAGGAGGGGACAGCACTCTCCCTTCAACCGTCCGATGACCTTTTCTGGTGTTTCTGGTGTCCTATAACAACATTACCTTCCCAGGTAGCTCCCAGGGTTGCTGGCTCGGGGGCCTCAGCTGGGAGCAGCCCTCCTGGATCCTGGTCTTCAACCTCTGAATTAACATGAGTAGGCAGCTCCTCTAAGAAACTCGACTTTTCTGGGAAGAGCTCATCCTTGGCCTCGAAGCATTCCTTGACAAACAGCTCCATTTTTTGCTGCCTTTCTCCATCTTCATGAGGCTCTTCCTTCCCTTCCTCATTGACATCCACGTTCTCATTTTCATCTGGTGCGGGCACCTCCCCTGGACAAGAGAAGTCCGGAGGTGAACTGGGAAATGTCCTGGGAGGACAGGGTGTCTGCATGTCTCTTGGGGACATGCAATGAACTGCTGAGACTGAGCCCAGGGAACTGTCTGGGACCAGTAAAGAATTGCCCTCACGGTGTTCATTGCTTTTTATATTGCTAAATAAACAGAGGTAAATGTCCGTGAGAGGGATCACTTAGCTCATCCATCTAATGGAACAGGACACAGCCATTAAGAAAGCAATGCAGGAGGTTCTTAGGAGATGTACGCAGAAGTACATGGGTTTGAGGGCCACGATGTCTGCCTTCATTTTCAAATGGTTCAGCAGAACAGGAAAGTGTGTGTGTGTGTCTGTGTAAATGTTAAAAATCATCTGACACCATCCCTTAAGCTTTTCTGAAAATTTTTAAAAATATCCAAATACAAAGCTGAGAAAAGAAAACATGCTATGGGAGAAAGTCTATTTTATGGAAGAAATATTATACTAATGCAAAAGAGTAGGCAGGAAGCAATATAATTATACCATTTTTCTCTAAAACACATATGTGTTACATGCCGGGGGAAAAGCCAGGAACTACCCACACTAAATACTGAGTGGTTCTTGCTGCAATTATGTTGTTCCTTGTGCTTTTCTGCATGTAATGTATTCACATTTTGTAATTAGGTGAAAACCAATACATGTCCTTTAGAAACATGTGTGGAGACTCTTGCTTTTCTACTGGATATAGGACATGGAAGGGGTTTCTTACTTATTAGGGTGCCCTGAGCACCATCCCCAGGATCCTGCTGGCTCAAGTTGGGGTTGGACTAGGATAGGCCCAGGACTGACTCACTAGAAGCCTCTACCAAATGCTGGCCTTGGGTGTGGGCTGGGGGCTCTGAGTCCTGGACTAGGGGCTGTAGGTTAGGTGGGGCAAGGAGGGTTTCATTTATACCAAACCTGGGAGTGGATAGAGTCTTGAAATGGGGAGAGAGTGAGAGAACAAGGCAGGGAGAGAGACTCCAAGATCTTAGAACAGGGTCTGTGGGGGCCAAGAACATTTTCCGGGCCTGCCCTAGTTGTGCCAAGCTAGAAATAGGATGATCCTGAATCTTTCAAGGGTCCAGCAGGTTAAATACAATCATCCGGCTAAACAGAGGGAAAATGATCTGTGCTACAGGGGAGGCAGTGCAGCTACCCCTCAAAGTTGACAGAATTGAATTGTCAAGGTCAAGCCACAAAAAGGAATGAAGCACTGATCACGCTACAATGTGCAGGGACCTCAGGAACATCATGCTGAGTGAAAGAAGCCAGATGCAAAAGGCTACATACTGTATGGTTTTGTGCATATGAAATGTCTGGAAATATTGGTGGTTGTCAGGGGCTGGGGAAGGGCGTGGGGTGGGGAGTCACTACTAATGGGTTCAGGGTTTTATTCTGGGGTTAATAAAATGTTTTGGAACTAGAGAGAGGTGCTGGTTGTGCAACATTGTGACTGTACTAAGTGCCATTTAAAAACAGTTAATTTTGGCCCTGACTGGGTTACTCTGCTGATTAGAGCATCATCCCACTACGCCAAGGGTGCAGGTTCGATTTCCAGTCAGGGCATGTACAAGAAGCAACCAGTGAATGCATAAATAAGTGGAACAACAAATTGATGTTTCTCCCTGTCTCTCTCTGTCTCTCTCTTTCCCTCTCTCCCCTTCTTCCTCTCTGTCTCTAAAATCAATCAATCAATAAAATTTTTTTTAAATGGTTAATTTTTTGTTACGTGAATTCCATCTCAGTTTTTAAAAAGGTCAAGGGCCTCCATGCTTTTCCATGGTGATTTACAACAAGGTCTCTGTCCAACCTGGGGGCTGCAGCTCCCTACCAAGCTCCTCAAGCGCAGGACCACCTTGCCCCACCTTGATTTTAGCCCAGTGAGGCTCATGTCAGACTTCTGACCTCCAGAACTGTGCTAAGATAATAAATTTGTGTTGGGTAAGCCCATAAATGTGTGGCGATTAGTTATGGCTGTCATAGAAAATGAATATATCATTTAATTTGGAAAACTGAGGCTATTTTAACAAATTGAGTTTTAATCACTGAAAGTGGTTTGAAACTGCACTAAATGCTGGGGGTCTTCATTGCCCCTGGCAGGTGGGGGAAGCCAAGTGCAGATGGATCAGCAGGTCTGTGAGTACATGGTCCAAGCTTCCCCCCACCCCCTAAATCCCAGAGATGGAAGACCACGAGGTCAGCAGCATGGGTTTCTAACCGAAACAGAGCCCTGGACGCCATCTGGGCCGACGCCTACCTCTCTCTTGTCTTTCCTTCTGCCGCTTCCTCTCCGCAGCCCGCCGCTTGATCATGGCCAAGGCCTCGACGCTGTCTGTGATCTTCTTCCGTTCTCTGCTCTCCCATTGCCGTCTCTCCTCTTTCTCCGCCTCATACCCTCCCCTCGCCCAGGCCTCTGCACAAGCTCTGTTTAGAAGGATTTAAACAAGAAGAGAAATCATGGAGGTTTCCATTTTCACAGGTTAAAGGTAAATTCAAAACATATACTGCCTGATCAAACCTGTTCTTTTTCCCCAGGCAAACCAAAGCCACACAGGACATGTGGCCACAAGGACAGAAGTTAAAAGATGTACATTTTAATCTTTAAAGTCAAATGGATTGCAAGCCTTCTAGATGTGATACCAAAAGCATAAGTCACAAAAGAAAAAAGAGAGATATTGGTCTCCACCAACATTAAAGTGTTTGCAATGCAAATACCACAAATAAAGTAAAAAGACAACCCACAGAATATGAGAAGATATTTGTAAATCATATACCTGATAAGGGACTTGTACCTAGAATATATAAAGAAATGTACACCTCATTAATACAAAGACAACACAATTTAAAGATGGGCAGTTTGCCCTGGCTGGTGTGGCTCGGTTGGTTGGGAGTGACTAATAAGTAAGGGCTCCTTCTTAGGGGAATGGAATTATTCTAGAATTGATTATGGTGGTGGTTGCACAACTATGTGAATATACTAAAAACCACCAAATTGTACACATTAAATGGGTGAACTGTTCTAGGGGCTGGGGTTACAGCAGGTAACATAGGAGATGACTCTGCTCTCTGTTAGAGCTTCCCTTTTGTGGGGAAAGACAGGCCCTAAACAAGGCGACCAGCATGTCAGAGGCTACTGTGTCCTAAGAAAAGAATCAGGCTGAAGGGACACCAGGAGGAAAGGGTGCTACTTAGATAGGGTGCTGGGTCATGGAGATCTTAATAAGACCACAGGTGAGCAGGCACCTGCCAACACCTGTGATGTGCATCCCAGGCAGAGAGAAGAGCAAGTGCCCAGCATGGACCAGGCGGCATCAGGATTCGAACCCAGGTGAATGTGACTCCTGACCTGGAGTCGTGCTACACTGCACAGGTGATGGGTCTCCCTGTGAAGGGTTCGCCTCGTGTCAGTTTACACTCCCCGCCGGTCAGCGCTACTTCAGGGTGGGGCTCAGAGCCTCAGCAATAGCTGAGCTCATTGGCTCACTCCTATGCTCCCGTTACCTGCTCAAGACCCACGTGTTACTCACAAGGACCCTGTGGTCGGTATTGTCCCCACTTTCCAGATGAGGAACATGAAGCTTGGGAGGTTAGCAAGCCCACCTCAGGGGACATAACTCTTGGCTGCCGAGCTGGGTTTTCAAGTCAGCACACAGGCTGCGCTTGCTGTCTCCCATCCCCCCAGGGTGGGGGCCAGGAAACTGGGGGCATCTCTGCCCAACTTCCCAGAAGCAGGTCTTCTTGTTTTCTCATCTAATTGGAGTGGAGGCTCTCACTTCTACTTGAAGTATTTGTTAGTTTGACTTAAATTTGTGAGTTCAAAAACATAGTACCAGTTACATTTATTAAATGTTGTATCATTCAAAACTTAGATTGCGCTTGCCTTCAAGTTGTCCATGTGACTGAGGTTTTATTCAAAGTTAGAATGAACAGTGATCTCAATTAAAAACACAGATAAAAGTAATGTGACAATGCACATGGCAGTCCCGGATTTATTGTTCTTAATATAAAAAGAGCTCTTATGAATCAGTAAGAAAAATCCCTCCCAGAATAAAGGAAGCTGGGAGGAAGTTGTGAGTGGAATACTCATAGAGGAGGGAACATAAATGTCTGACAAAGATGGCAAATGTAACCAACCTCGTCAGTTATCCAAAAATACAAATTTAACAGGATACGCCATCTTCACTCATCAAGTCGCCTGGCAAAGATTTATTTTACATGGCAATGTCTGGTGAAGCTATAAATTGTTACAAACTTTCTAGGAAACAATTAGAGAATACAAGGTGTCCCAAAAAAGTATATACACACTTTGAATAATTATAAAGCCAGTTTGTTATAATTATAAAGCCAGTGTTTATTAAAATACATTTCATTTTCAAAATGTAATAGAAATCAGCTGTTAAAGTGTATACCCATTTTGGGGGGACATCATGTATAAGCACCTTTAAAAAGGTTCAGACCACATTTTTTGATCCAATTATAGAACTCCTTGAATTCCGCCCTAAGGAAATAATCAGCAATGAGGTCAGAGACTTATATACAATATTTATCAAAGGATTATAAAAAAACACCTATGAATAAATGCTCAAAATTAGAGAATTTTCTATTATGAAAAATTATGTAGCCATTCAACCTATTTCCAAAGAATTTAATGATGGGTGAAAATGCTCAAAAATCAGAATTTTTTAAAAGTTTAGTAAGCGTGCTCAACTATTACATATTAAAATGTGATCTCTTCCTTACCTGTCCTTTGGAAAAACTGGTCTATCATCCAGGAATGTTAAGTGTTTTAGTCGGATAGTGACTGTCCTTCGGTAGTTAGGGATGTGCCTAATAACTGGGTTTCCCATCAAATTCAGGACACGCTGTAAGCAAATAGGCAGAACCAAATTAGCTGTTAAAAATGGCTGTGGTTTAAATATTTCATATGTACTGTGCTCTAAGAATAAATAAACAAAAAGGAAGTGCCAGCGTCAGATCCTGAGGACGTCATTAGCGAAGCCAGAGGGCATCACTGTTTTTGTGCCATCAGAACTGTCCTGATACCAGGGCGGCCCTTTCTCTTCTCGAACTTCAGATCCTCAGTCTCACTGTCCTGCCAGAACAAGAGTGTAAAACATTTCCCGAGCCCTTTTCCGAGAGCTGGTGCTCACATTAGTTTTGCTCACACAATCTCTCCAATGAAAACTGATCTCAGCCTAATTGCCTGTTTTCCCTCCTTCCCGGCCAGGACCCATTTTAAGAAAAGGACACAGCGGCTGGACGGATAAAGAGCCAGTGACTCAGGGGAAGGGACGGGAAGTGCCCGCGTATTTCCTGCGAGGCCCACGGGTCTCCTAGATGTCATGCTGGGACCACAAAAGGGAAAGAAACATGCAGTGAGGCAACCCGCCTTCCCCCATCTTTAAATGCTGCCACCTCCTCTTCTGCAGGTGAACCGGAAAGAAAGTGAACAGGCAAGGAGACGGGAGTGAGCCGTTTAAGCTGACTGAATACTTTCATATCTAAAGTGGCTGTTGATATTGGAGAACATAAGCACACTGCGAACTGGTCGGTTTAGCCTTCCCCCAGCTCCACCCTCACACTCCCTTCATTTTCAAGTGGCCTGTCCTGCGGGGCTGGGGTGGCGGGAGCGGTGTGCTCCAGGCGCAGGCCCTAAAGGGGTGCGTGCGGTGTGGAGAATTTTAAAGCAGTCATCAAACAAACTCTAAAGCAATCGTAACAAAACTACATTTTGTTATGGGCATGCTGTATTGAAGTCCGAGCCCCAGCACCTTGGAATGTGACTGTATTTGGAGAACGGGGCCTTCAAAGAGGTCGATTAATTGTCACCTAAATTGGTACAGATACTGATGAAACTATAATGGATAATCATAACACTCTTGGTCACATGTTTCCTGCAGCCTGAAGGTTTTTAAAAGATACCAAATGCCTGCTGTCACCACCCTTTCAAACTGCTATCTTTTGATGTGTTTTAGATTGATTTCCCTATTTTAGGGAAATGACAGTCAGTAGTTTCAGTTCTGGTGGTTTATTTAAAATTTAAAGTAAAATAATAATAATAATAAAGAGGTCAATTAAGATTAAATGAGGTCACAGGGACAGACCCTCATCCAATATGATTGGTATCCTTATAAAAAGAAGAGACTGGGACACAGACATGCACAGAGGAAAGACCTTGTGTCCTACAGGGAGAAGACGACCAAAGAGAAAGGCTCAAAATGAAACTAGCCCTGCTGACACCTTCATCTTGGACTTCTAACTACTCGAATTATGAGAAAATAAATTTTTGTTTGAGCCTCCAAGCCCATGGTAATCTGTTATGGCAGCTAAGCAAGAAAAAGAAAGCATTATGATATAATACAGCTTTATATTATTGCCATGTGCTAGCAATGCCAACCTGGCCCTTCTTAATAGTCTCCTCCCCAGGTTATTCTTGAGCTATTTTTCCTTCAGTAGGCTCTCCTTTTCCTTACTTATCATGACCTAAGCAGTAAACAGTAAACTCGAGGGCTTTCTGTGCTGTTTTAAATATGTTTCCTAGTACACACGACAACACATCCACTCTAAAAATCAAGGAAGCCATCAAAGGCCACTGAGGGTGAGTCAAAAGGACACAACTGCCACCTGGATGGGTTGTCACAGGCCAGAAGATGGGACCATTGGAGCATCCAAAATTAAAATGACAGCAAGGGTTAAATCATACCAAACACTGTATATATAAATCCATGAGTTCATAACGATACTGAAAAAGAAAAACACTTCATTGTCTCCATGAACTGTTGCTAGACTTGCTTCTCTGAAAATTGATAAACAAATGAAAAGAAGCCAACATTTTCCCCTGGCCTTTCCTGTATGAACTGCGTGGTTTTAGGGAACCACTAGTTGATGAGGGAAAGTGCTTCTTTGCAGAAGCGTTCCAGCTAAGAAATGCAGAAGGGGTAAGGTAAGCAGAAAATGGCCATCACACGACTCCCGATGAAATAGTGCACCCGGGCAATGCCCATTGGTGGCTGCCAAAACAACTGCGGGAAAGAGCTATGGGGACTTCATAATGGCTCGGCCAGGCTGACGAGACCTGCACCCACTCATTAATATTAAAGTTACAAAAAGAGAGGCCACCACGTATTACATGTCCCATGATGTGATGCAATGGCATACCTCAAAGTTAAATATTGAACCTGGATCTGATGAAGCCTCTGGCTCCATGATCACTTTGCAAGAAATACTGGGTACAGCAGAACATGTTAAACAACACCATGAGGGTGCAATCAACCAAGTCCAGGGTGTGGCACACTGCAAGGGAAGGACGCAGTTTCTTTGATAGAGTAATGGAGGGGGGGGGGCAGTGAGAGATCAGGAGGTCTGAGAGACAAAAATAATCCAAATGTGATGCGTGGATCTGGTTTGGATTTGAACAAACCAATGGTCAAAATGCATTTTTTTGAGACAAATGGGAAAAATTGAACATGGCCTACATATTAAATATAGTTACAATGGTACCTCGGTTTTCGAACATCTCTGTTGACAAACATTTTGGGTTACAAACGCCGTAAACCTGGAAGTAAATGCTTTGGTTTTCAAAAGGCCACGCGGCATCCACTGAGGGCAAGATCCTGAGGCCTAGCTGTGGGCTGTGGATCCCTCGGTTTTCAAACATTTCAGAACTCAAACGGTCTTCTGGAACGCAGTACATTTGAAAACCAAGGCACTACTGTATTACAATATTTTAGATATAATAACAGTACTTTGTGGTAAAAAAAAAAAAAAGGGTCCTTATCTGTCAGAGATACACACTAAAATATTTGTGGGTGAAATGATCTAGCATCTGGCATTTAAGATACTCCAGCTAAAAATACAAAGAGGGAAAGAGTGTGAAAGGAGGGAGAGAAGGAAGGAGAGAAGAGAAGAGATTTCATATCTAAAGAACATTAAAATAGGCAAGTTTTGTGTGTTTTACCAAATCAGGCATGCTCTCCAGGATGCTCAAGATCTCGGGGTCACTCAGCCTATTGTGGGAAAGGTCAAGAACGCAAAGTTTCAAACACTCCTTCAGATGCTGAATGTCTTCCACCGTCTCTAAGTGATTGTGGGCTATCTGGAGCGTGTTCAGGACAGGCAGACAGGCTGGAAGGTGAGGTCAGCAGAAGTAAACAACAAAGGTATAAAACGTTTCTTGCCCATAACATAAAATTTTAGAACCTCCCCCAGGTAAAGCAGTGGACATAATGGCATTTAAAAAGACCCCAAGTGGGGCATTCTCACAGAGGTTTTCAATGGTCTTGATGTAATTGTTGCTGAGGTTGAGAGCATCCAGTTTCTGCAGAGGTTCTAGGTTCTCGATTTTATGAAGCAAGTTCACTTGCAAGAAGAGGCAACGCAATTCGGTTTGGGCATCCAGGTTCTCGATTTTCTGTATTCCATTGGACTCCAGCCAGAGACAACGCAGCCCTGTGTACTCTTCCAAGTTCTCGATGCGATCGAAACCTAGGGAGAAGGGGATGTCGATTAAGCTCCTCCGTGCACATAAGAGACACAGGAGTCACCCTTGTTTCTGCCTACCTGCCTAGCATCCACACCCCCTTCCTCAAGTGACGGTATGGCCACTTTGCTTTGAGGAACATCCCCCTTTGACACTACCCCATAGCTCTCAGAGTCACAACGATTCATTCTGGGCTGGTCATGCTTAGACAGGTGGGGCCAACTTGGGTGAATCCTGGGGAGGGTGGCTGGCTCCACTGGAAAAAGGCAGTCTTTATGTTGGAGTGGCCAGCTACCTTCCCTTCATGGCTAAGAGTGCGTGAAGGTGAGAGATGGCTTGTCTGAAATGAATCAGAGGAAAGCAGGGCCAAGAAAAGGAGAGTGAACCTCATGAAGATACATTATGAGCCCCAGGATGAAGCTAAGCCTGAAGCTAGTGCAAACTGTGGGTCTTGTTTTCATTCATTTTTCAGCTTTATGAGCCAAATTGAAGGTTAGCAAAACAGTCAACAGCTTGGCTGCAACCTCATGAGAGACTTGGAGCCAGAACCACTCAGCGAAGTCATTCCCAGATTCCTGGCCCTGTAAACAGTGTGAGATGATGAACTTAAGTTGCTAAGTTTGGGGATAAGCTGTTCCACCGCAGTAGATAACGGACACATCTCTCGCCCAGCTGGTCTGCCTCTCTGACTCTTTCTACTTGGTCTCACCTACTGGGTCCTCTTCTTCTGCCTCTTAAATATTGATCCCCTTAGATCTGCCCTTCTAAGTCATCTTATCACTGCTACACAAGGACAGTGGTGGAGAATTTTGGAGGTGACAATGTGGAGGTGAGGAGGCTAGTTGGGAGTCTTTCCAAACTCTTAAGGCATTTGTGCTGCTAGAGCTGTTCGTGAACCTCCCTGGCCCAGTGCTCCTCACAGTGGCTGCACCATTCCCCAGGACACCAAAGGCACCCTTGCCCATCTATCTCTGTGTCTCTAGCACTGAGCAATGCCAGGCACACAGGAGGCCCTCAGTAACTATTTACCAAATAACATAGAGGGCTGATGAGGCAGGTGGACCATCCCTTGGGAGTTACCACTCTTTATCATTGCAAGGAATATCCCTGTCTCTGAACCTGAACTTAATTTATATAAGATACTAGACACCAACCCTGAGTCCTTGGGGATGCCACTATTTATACCTCTCTGTTCTGAGAGGCACCCCATGACCCTCATCCTTTGTTTTCTATGCCAGTCCTCAATCCTTCACAACATATCTCTCCCAAGCCCGAAGCATTTACAACTAGCTTCTGACTTGAAAAATTATTAAGTCTTTGGAAAACTTAAATAGAAGATACCAATGTGTTTCCCTTGTATCCACAGAGCCAGTGGCCCCTTTATAAGCTCTTATAAGCTCTAAGGTGAGACTTTTTCTTCAAAGAAATACTATTGCTTTTCCATAAATCTCCACTAAACTCTGAAGTTTCTACTTAAATATAATCTGAGAACTCCAGATGATCCCTGGAAGTACTTTTTTAATGCCACCAGAGTCTTTCTGCCTGACTGAGACAACTCCTTTACTTAGATCCTTACCTTTAAAGTGTAAGTACAGCGTGTCATTCAATGCTGGGGTAATATAAAGCTTGTGTTGCTTGCAGAGTTTCTGTAGGAAATGTTTAGTCATTCTAAACATTGAAAAACATGAACAAGAAATCTGAGTTTGTCAGCTCTGAAATATATTCCAAAAATTCTTTACCACATTCATTCCTTCCCTCAAATCCACAACACCCTATATGCCTGATAACTATTTTAAGTTCTTTATTTTTTTTTTGTATAGCTTTCAAGGCCTCATCCAATATTGTTACTTTCAGCATTCTTAAAAATTGAAATGTATAATCTAATAAAAATACTTTTGATAGTGTAATCAAGAACTACTGGTGTTTTTCTCCAGGTTTGGCATTAAAGTTTGATTGGTTGTGGTTAGTTGTGCCACAGAGGCAGGCTGCCCTGACTCCACCACTACAGACACTGGGCTATTTAATCTTCATGAGCCTCATTTTCTTATCTGTACAATGGGGTGATTATACCATCTCCCTTACTTGGTAAAATGTGTGCTATAATTGGCAGCACCGTGCCCACGTACCTGGGGCCATCATCTTCTTTGTCACTTCTTTGGTGTGCTAAGCAACCGTCTGACCTGCTATCACCACTCTGTTTCTGCTCACTTTTGTAGGATGTGTCCGAAGGACCCGCACATGATTCCTTAGGATCATTAATTTCTGTGAAAATAAGAGATTGGTTCTATGGAGATCAAGAAATGTATTTAAAAGTGTACCCAATTTCAACTTGATTAATAACTGTCTGCTTATAGTATAGAACACCAGTACTCTTTAAATGTATAACAATTTTTAAAGAAGTAAGGAAATTTTGCTTCTCGGTAGGTCCTCTGTAAAAGCTCTCATATAGGTGCATAAGGAAACATGGACAAAAATATTCATTTATGCATTATTTGTAACAGCCAAAAACTGTTAACAGTGCAAATGTCCATCCATAGGAACTAGTTAAATAAAACAATAGATTATTATTCTGCCTTGGAAAATAATGTATTGGAGCTACATCACTAATGTGGCTAATTCTCAGAAACACATAGAGTGAAAAAAGCAAGTTTCATAATAAACACAGGATACCATTTATATAAATTAAAAACACAAACCAATGCTATGCATTGTTTAAAAACATTATACACACACATACATATCAATTGATGTTTCTTTTCAGATTTAACCCATTGGAATTAATAATTATTAAAAGTGTGTATACATTTTTGGGGGGAGAAAGGAATGGGACTAGAATTGGGGGTGAGGTGGGGAACATCACATTGATCTGAAATGCATGGTGACAGAAGATGATTTGACTTTGGGTGGTGGGCACACAATGCAATATACAGATCATGTATCATAGAAATGTGCATGTGAAACCTATATGATCCTATTAACCAATGTCACCCCAATAAATTTAATACAAATCATCTGAAATGTTTTATTTACTTAATTAAAAAAGACTTCAAGTGAATATGATAAAAATGTTAATTATTTTCAGTTCTTAGTGGTGATACATGAGTGTTCGGTATAAGGTTCTCTGTTCCTTTTTAAAAAGTTCTCAAAAGAAAACACAAAACCAAAAAAAAATAGTGGCAATGAGCACATTCCAATGCACCTAAATTTTTTTAATTGGCCAATTCAAACACACTTAACCTTAAGGATCGCTGGCTTCTGCTGTGTGTTTGTGAAGTCTGTCGAATGGAACTCTACCCTCCATGTGTGGGGCTGGGTCTTACACTTCTCCACTTCCCACTGTGTACAATGCTCAGCTACAAGGAGCACCAGACAAAGGTTTGCGAAATAAAGAATAGGTGCCCAAAATACGTAATAATAACAAGAGCTATGATTTATTAATGGCCCACTGTATGACAGAAACTCTAATTATCCCTATATAATATCCCTGCTTGCAGACAAGGACACTGCTCCACAGAGAGGTTAAGCTCTGGGCCAACAGCCATAAAGCTGGCCAGTTGCAGAGCTTCAATCTCTACGGAGCTTTCCCCAGAGCTTTCCAACAGCTCTTCACGCAGGGCTTGCCTGGACAGTTGACGCTCAAGATATATTGGTTGAACTAGGTTCAAAAAATGAAACACAAATCAAGTGGTTTCTTTATCTAGTCACTAATAGGTTTTCCTTAGGGCCCCAAGCTAAGTGGGAGCAGAGGCTGAAAACCTGCTTTCTGTGCCCATTCTGGGAAACTGGCAAGGAGTCACCTGCTAACCCCAGACCTGCCAGCTCTTCCTTCACCCTCTCAGCATGAGTCAGGCACTGGACTGGACACTGTGAATCCAATTAAGATGTCCCGCTCCGGCATCTTTTGATCTTAAATGGTGATAGCAATAATGGGATACATTCGAAACATAAAAAGGTTGGGCAGGGAGAGAAACGGAGTGTTGGCTAAGGACTTGGGCTCCGAGTCTGTTCTGTTATTGACTGGCTGAGGGTAATCTGTTTGAAGCAAGTTCTAGAACCTTTTCAGTCTCAGTTTCCTCATCTGTATTAAATGGGGAGAGGAGTGCCTAACGCAGAGGGCGGGTGTATGGCTCAACTGCGGTGAGCGCTTGGCAGGCGTCCTTTAATCAGTGTGGGCCGCTCTTACTATTATTATTGCTAGTGCTGGCTGTGAAGATCAGGTACGCGGGGTTGGGCGCAGCCCGTCGCCTCCCCCGCCTCCCTGGGGCGGTGGTCAGCACCTTCCTTGCGGTCCCCCTGGCCTGCGTTCCCGCGGTCGCCCGCAGACTCCTCCACGCCGGGCACCACACCCGGCTCCCGCTCGCAGTCCGGTTTCTCCCCCTCTTCCGCCGGGGGCTCCAAGACCTCGGGGTGCATGTTTGCTCTGGAAACACCGAACACCCGGTAGCAAAGGGCAGCCCCCTTTCGCGGGGTCGCTGCAGCGCCGGCCGCTCCGGGGAGGTGCGGCTTTCCTGCCCCGCCCGCACTCGCGCCGGCGTCGTTGGCAGCCTAACGACTCCTTGGTCTCCACGGCAACCAGTGCACACGCGCACTCGGACAGACCGGCACTTCCGGACGCCAGGGGCGGGCCTCGCCATGGCCCCGCCCCCTCCGGAGCCGGCGCGAATCACGTGGGAAGGCGGCCCGCGGCAGCTGCGGCGGCGGCGACGGGGGCGGCGGTCACGAGGGTCTGGTGGGAGCGGCTCGGAGACTGCGCCACCTGTGCAGGTATGGCGCGCCCCCCCTTCCGTGCCCGACCCGGGGCCCCAGGACCGCCTCGTGCGCCTTGGCGTCTGCGGGGCCTTGGCCCGCTTCTCCCTTCGCACCCCACCACGCCCCCCGGGACCGGTGTTCCTCTGCGCTGTCCGCACCTCGGACTCCTTCTTCCCTTCCTTACCTTAGACCCTCGGCCCCAGCACCTCACCCTCCAGACCCGTGTCCCCAACCCCACAACGCCCTTCCCCAACTCCGTCCGGGCGTTGCACCCCGGAGGTCGCTCTCTGCTGGGCCCGTCCCCTCCCCCCAGGACCCGTCCGCTCTAGGGCCCCACCCACCCCCAGCGCGGGGCCCACCGCTCCCCCAGACCCCGACCCGAGTGCTCGCCGTGAAGCTCTGAAAAGTCACCCCTTGTCCGTTCTTCTTTATTCTCATTACCAAAGGATTTGGTTTGAGTGGGATTTGTTTTCGTCTTTGTTATGAATTAGAAGTAATTCAGAATAAGGTAGCGCTCGAAGAAAGGGCACCACCAGGTCCCGAAGCGTCGGTGCTGACAGGTGCTGGAGGGGAGGGGTTCTGGAGACTGGTGAGGCTGCCCCGGTGCAAAGGGTCGTGCAGCCCAGACACAGCCCAGCAAGCCCCGCGGCCCTTGGTGATGCCAGCAGGAGGCCCACCTGGGGGTCCCTCAATGGGGCTGTCAGCCAGAGTCTGGACTTAGACCTTGATCTGAATTCCCACCGTCCACTTAGCTGCGGGGTCCTGGGTATGTCAGTTTACCTCTGTAAGCCTGTTTTCCCATCTGTAAACTGGGGAGGATTATAACACTGCCTTATAAGGTTGATGAGAGAATAAGTGAGCTGATGGGAATAAAGCACTTAGAGTCTTTTGCATAAAGCCAGCTCTCAGTTTTAACTCACCACAAATAGCCAATAGCTAACATTGAACACTGAATTATAATGAATAATAGCTAAGGTTAATTGATCACTTGTGTCCCAGTCACTGTTCTAAGTGCTTTATGTGTATGGCCTCATTTAATTCTCATTATAATCTTAGGTGGGAACTATTATCCCCATGTTTATAGGTGATGTAAGGAAAGCTCAGAGGTGAAGTAACTTAACTTCCTCACCCAAGATACACAGCTTTTACATGGGGATCCCAGATTTGAATCCAGGAAGTCTTTTCAGTGTGTGGTTTTAATCACTACAGTAATAGTCTAGGGGCATGGTATTGTTTTTTAATTGAGGTAAAAGTTACATAGCATAAATTTACCATTTTAGCCACTTAAAAGTATACTTTTCATAGAAGAATATTCAGTGTGCAGCCATCACCACTATTTAATTCCAGAACATTCCATCTCTCAAAGAAATCCCACCCCATTAGCAGTCACTCCCTGGTTTCCACTCACTGTCCCCTGGCAACCCTAATCTACTTCCTGTCTCTGTGGATTTGCCTGTTCTGGACATTTCATATAAATGGAATCATGATTTGGCCTTTTCTGTCTGGCTTCTTTCATTCAGCATCATGTTTTCAAGGCTTGTCCAGGTTGTAGTGTGTGTCAGCACTTCATTCTTTTTATCCGTTGTGTGGATAGACCACATTTGGTTTATCTGTTCATCTCTTGCTGGACATTTGGGTTGTTTTCACTTTTTAGCTATTGTGAATAGTGCTGCTATGAACATGGCAAGTTTTTGTGTGAGTGTAAGTTTTTAGTTATCTTAGGTATATACCTAGGAATAAATGCTGTTAATTTTGATTCCTACTTCACAAATGGAAATCTGAAACTGAGGAGTATTGGATCTTGGATGAGCACTTAACTCAGCTTCTACTCAGCTTCCCATTAATTCAGTTTAGCAGTCTACTAAAAATTGGCAAAAGATGGTAAGGAAATTCCAAAAAGTCATGATACATCAATAATAACTTTGTCAAAGTGCTAACACAAAATTTGAGAAGCTTCTTAAGTTTTTTTTTTTCTCCTCAAGAGTGAAATTTGAGCTTCGAATACAAAGCAGTAATTATTTCTATTTATTAAATAAATATTGTATACATAGTACCATGCTAGGTCCAGAGGAGGAATATTAAAGATGAATCTGATCCCAGCCTCACACCTTCACAAAGCCTCAGGAGGATTAAAGACTTAAATCCAAAAAACAAAACTGGGAAAACTTTTAGAAAGTAATATAGAAAAATATCTTTATAACCTGGGGCTAAGACAGGATTTCTGAAATAAAACATAAGCACAAACCATACAGATTGATAAATTTGACTACATTAAAATTAAGACATTCAGTTTATTGAGTGCACTATAAAGAGACAAAACATACTGAGAACTGGTATGTAGAATATAGAAAGAATTCTTACAATTCTGAAACAAAAAGACACAGTATAAATAAAGCAAAAGTTAGGAATAGGCATTTCATAAATGAGAAGACACAGCACATAATCATTAGAAGAATGCCAGTCAACCTTATTAGTAATCAGGAAATGTAAATTAAAACCATAATAAGATCTCATTTCACAATACCCTATGGGCAGAAGGTGAACTGTTAGACATTGCCAGCCATTGAGAAAGAGGCAGCGTGAACTCACACTTGCTATTGAAGGGTGTGCAGATTGGTTCAGCCACTTTGGCAGTGTCTACTGAATACATGGGTGTCTTATGGCCTAGCAATTTGACTCTTAGGTTTATCTCTTTGAGAAACTTACACACGTGCCCAGGAGATGTGCATAAAAATGTCTGTGGCACCACTGATTATAATTGTAAAGTATAAACCAATGAAACAACCCAAATGCCCATCAGCAGTAGAATGGATATATGAATATAGTGTATTTGTACTATGAGATAGTGTGCAGCAGTGAAAGTGTAACCTACAGCTTCAGGAGTACGGATGAGTCTCGAAAACAATATTGAGTGAAAGAAACAAGTCACCAAAGAATACATACAGTATGATTCCTTTATATAAAGTTCAAAACCTGGCAAAATGGAATACAGTACAATTATTTCAGAATCCACACTGGGATACAACTATTAAAAAAACAAACAAACAAAACCAAGGACATGGTCATGCCAGAATTTAGGAGGGAGGTTCCCTGCAGGATGGCAGAAGGGAATGTGATGAGGGAAGAGGCAAACAAGGCTTCTGTGACTGGCTTTATTTGTGAAGCAGGGTAACTGTGTGGGAGTTTTATTGTTCTTTGAACTGTGCATAATGCTTTACAACTTCTGTGTGTATTGTTCAATTTTTTTAAATTACAGAAAAGTTAATTTCCTGCCCTCAAGAGGCCTGTGCTCTAGGTGGAGAACCAAGGTAGAGACAAGTTAAACACAAGTAGAATGCAGAGCAGTGTGGTGTGTGCCATGTGGGTAAGAGAGGGAGGGGAACTCAGAGTTGGGATTCCCCAACATGAACTAGGAAGGAAAGGGAAGAGGTGTGTTGGCCTCCGGTTTACCCTCAGGGCCTGGCGTGTCATTGGTGCTTGTCCGTGAGTGCTGGGGTGGAACTGTGGAGAAGGAATAGGACTTGAGCTGCTCTTAGAAGGACAGATGAGATTTGAGTGCTGAGAGCAAGGCAGATTCAGACTGTGTGAAGGAAGTAAGATTCCTATTTTTAAAAAGTTAATGAAAATAAAGTACAAGCCCTGGCGCCTTACTGAAAAGTTTTAAAATACCGGCTGTTGATGAGGATGGTGACGACCACCTCAGGTCTGCCCCAGTCAATTGAAGATCAGAGGAATTTCTGAGGCTACTTTCTGGCTCCTGAATACACTTGAAGATTTTGGGTTAAAGGGTGTTAGAGGATTTTCAACTTGTCTCTTTACTGTCCTAAAAATTAGACTGACTGTTGGTCCATCCGTCTGTCCATCCATCCATCTTAATTTTCTATGGCTGCTGTAACAACGGCAAATTCCGTGGCTTAAAACAACACAGATTTGTTCTCTTACAGTTCTGGAGGCCAGAAGTCTGAAATCAGTCTCACTGGGCTAAAGTCAAGGTGTCAACAGGGCACTGTGTCACTTCGTAGGCTCCAGGGGAGAATCCATTTCCTTGCCTTTGCCCCCTTATAGAGGTGCCTGCATTCCTTGACCTGTGACACCTCTCTCCATCTTCCTCCCTTTAATAAGGATAAGTGTGGTCACATTAGACCCACCCGGATAATACAGGATAATCTCCCCATCTCAGGATCCTTAACTTAATCACACCTGCAGAGTCCCCGTTGCTACATAAAGTGGCATATTTATGAGGTTTGAGAATTAGGCTGTGGGCATCTTGGAGGGCCATTATTCAGATGACCACAACACCTTGCTTTGTCTTCTCCCTGTTTTGGCCAATCTGTCTTATGTTCTTTTACCATTCTCCCAGGTGTCATTTATTTGGATAGCCTGGCGATGTCTGTGTTTCAGCCCGGACACTTTCCCCAGAACTCTTGATGCCTGAAGATTTTTATATAGGCATATGGTGGAACTGAACCCACAATGTTTCTGAGGTGTGCCTGTAGTAGATTTGCTTGAGTCAGCTAAACTGTAGGTCAGGAGAGTGTTACAGGCCACAGCAGTTGTGCTTTGAGGAGGTGACTTTGCTCCTTATAGCTTTGACCATAATTTTCCCATGATACTTTTATAGTTGTAATGTTATCTTCAAGGTTTTTTTAAGGTTTTTTTTTTAAGACTTTTTTGGAGCAGTTTTAGGTTTACAATAAAATCGAGAGGAAGGCATAGAGGTTTTTCATATGCCCCTTCTCCCACACATGCAGAGCCTCCCCCATTATCAGTATCACTTATGAGAATGGCACCTTTTCACCAAAGATAAACCTGCATTGACATCATAAACACCCGAAGTCCACAGTTTCCTTAAGAGACCTTTGAGTGTTCGATGAACTAGCCCTGATGAGTACCACCTTATCCAAGTAGAAAATGCCTCACAGATAGTAGGGACCATTGCTTTTCTATTTGGGGACCTGTACTGACTTACTATTTTCCTACTCATGATTTTCCTTACTGTTTTACTGTTTCTCTTGATGTTTTAGTTTTCTGTAGAGGCAAGAAAACAAAGCTCTATAATAACTTTTAGAGTAGGTTGTACAGGGACCAGAACTTTACTGTGATTTAGTGTTGCTTTCTAAATAATGGATTTCCCTAAGTTTTAGACTAATAACCTATCCACAGAGAAATTAACTAGTCAAACCCCCAAAGCAAGTTAAATGTAGCTCGTATATATCGTGGTCAGCTTCTAGACTTAGATGTGTAATATACTCTCTTAAAACTGTTTCCATGAGCTTTCCTGGAATTTAGTGGCTTTGGGGGAAGTCCTGATTTCTTCTTTCATTAAAAAGACATTTTTTCCCCATCATGTACTTAAGGGTGGGGAAGAAGAGTGAGGGAATATAAGGAGTTTATAATTTCCTGTTATTTTCCATTTTGGTCCATCACGGTGTGAACAGATGTGTGAAAATGGTGTGTCTGAGGAGCAGCAAGGAATCAATCACAAAGCCAGGTGCTCTCAATGCAGCCTTGCTTCCTCCCCATTTGGATGGACCAGGGTTCAGGACTCCTCCCTTCGTGCCCACGTTACTACAGCCACCTCCACTGCTGCCAGCTGACTTCCACAGCAAGCCCCATCGGCTTCTTCCTAAGGGCTGAAGACCAGACCTAGAACGCTGTCAGCCCTCTGATTCTCTGTGATGTTTAAAAAATATAACAGTGATAATAGATGTTTAAGGTATTTGTCTATGGTGGAACTATAATGTTAAAATATGGTAATGGTATTCTGTCCCTGCCCAAGATGGTGAAGGGGAATTGAATAGGTAGTGTTCAGAAGCGGGGCCAGTCGGGTTGAATCCCCTTGACAGCACTGTTCTCAATTCACCCCATGTTGTTGCATCTCTCCTGCTGGACCTTAGCAGGAGGTCCCTGGTCGATTTTGCACATGAGGTTTTTCTTTCTGTAAAGGATCAAAGTAGTTTGTTTGGTAGTACCCTCTGGAGTGGGGGAACAAGATGGTGTGTGGAGACTGAGATCTAGGTGGGAAAAACAGCCTGGGGGCTGAGCAGAGACTGGGTAGTACAGTTTAATGCAAGAAGCATCTGTTGAGCTCCTGCTCTATGTCAGGGGTTATGGAAGGTACTGGAGAAACAGAGGAGTGAGATTTGGCCTCAGCCCTAGAGGAAGTCCCGGGGGTGGTTCAGAAACAGAAGTTATAACGCAGTGTCTGGGGCGGAAGGAGAGGGAAAAGGTGTACCAGAGTTTCTTTTCATTTCTTCATTCTTACAGCACCTGACCCCATTCAAATGCTGTTCCAAATACCACAGGATACTTCCTCCCTGCACCTCTGCCAGCTGATTAGATAAGTGCTGGATGCCGGAGCTCAGGGGGCCAGTCAGAACCTCTGCCAGGAATTGGAATAGAGATGCCAGGTGGCGGCTGTGTGTGGAAGTTCAGGTGCTCTGCAGGTGGGACACAGGAAGGTGGTTTGCAGAGAGAAAGATGGGGCCCAGGGGAAAGTCCAGGTGGACACCGGGAGATAGGGGGAGGATGGCCATGTCTGCCTCCTCCGCCTCTGGGCTGCGGCCTCTTCCTGCAGATTGTGTCCTGAGCGCCCGGTGTCTGCCGACCACCATCTCTCTCTGAGCTATTTGAACAGGTTTGTCCCATTTGATGAAATGTTCCTTAAGAAAAAGGGTGCAGAAACAGGTTGCCATTCCAGCCAGGCCTTTCACCAGACAGGTGCTTTTGGTGCCTTTCTTATTATTAGATGAGGAAATGCTTTGCTGCGCTCGTGTGTACACACACACACAGGAATTTATGACATAAGACTTTTTATGTTTTCTTAATTTTAAAAATCTTTCATCTTAGTTTTATATAAAATTTTCCCAGATGAGCTATGAGGGCAAAAGAAAGGAATGTGTTTTGTGTTGGTTTTGTTCACAGATTGGCCTTAAAAAGAGACTGAGCCTTAAGAAGGCCCAGAACTGGCAGAGAAGGTAAGAGGAAAACCAGGGTAGTTAATGACTAGAGCAGAAAATTGTGAGACTCCTTTGTAGTCAGGCATCTTTCAAATTCTTGAAAAAATTGTATTTGAGTGGGAGAAATTGAGTTTCGCATTAGTATGAGGTCATTCCCTGAGGCATATCAGACCTCTTCCTGTTTAGCTAGAACCTTGTCATACACACTTTGTACAATTGCCTTCCCCACAGTATTGCTGTGGTTATAACCCATTAGATTTTGATATGTGGTATTTAATTTTTCACTGAAAACATTGCTTTAACATCTTAGATATACTCCCACCTGTTATTTAGAAGAAAAGATTTAATATTTCAAGTATTTAGTTTTTATGTCATAGTTTTGTTATTTCTAATTTTGTTTGAAAAGTACTAGTGCATAAAAGTGATTATTTTTGCATTTACTTTTTCCTCTCTCGGAGTTGTATTTGTACTCTTTAAAACGTTATTTCAGGAACTCCCAGCTTAGGATGGTTTAACATGGAATCTCAGTTTTTATGTTCTTTCTTAGAAGAAATTCATGTTTTGGTTATTTATTTGGGAATCTTGCTGTTAATACTATTCAGGACCTCCTTGCCAGGTCAGGGGCACATCCAGTCAGCTACCTGCCTCAGCAGGGACTTAGCTGTGTATTGAGATGGCAGAGCAAGGAACCCTTGAAAAGGGGTGGCACGTCATTCCCTCCTCTCTACTGTCTGGGAACTTTGAGAGGCATTCATGCACAGCAGAAAAAGAATAAACAGTTTCGAGACAAATGATCCTAACTTTAAATGTATTTCAGAGGATTTGAGAGCAACAAGGAGTATTATTGCCTGTTTGTTTGGCAGATTGATCAGGAAAAGAAAGGCATCTTCAGTCCAAGCTTCGTTGATCTTGGTACTTCGTATTTTAGGAAATCTTAGCCAGGGGTCCATGAAGAAAATTTACCCCAAAGGAGGCTTAATTGTTTTTAAGTATTTGGTTTGTACACTTAATAAAACTTATAATGTTTTCTCTTTATGATCAATCTTGGCATTCTTATTGTAGGAGGTAAGTTTCTATGAACACATCCCTAGTATATAGCATTTTACCTATTGGAAATAAGGTGGCCCAACTTCAGTCATTTTCTATGTTGTTATTAGAAAAAAACATTTTTAACTTACTTAATGCCATATCTACTTAATTAGTAACATGGTAGCAATGTAAAACGTTTTATTTGATAAGAGATTATATCCTTATTGTGAGGCATTTAAGAATCCTACTGCCTATCTATTCAGTTTTCTATCATGTTTCCTTTGTATGTTTTGTTGATTTGTAATTAGGACTCGAAGTGTTAATATTCAACATATAATGTATATTTAATAGTTTTTAATTATTTTGTGTTCCTTTTAATCACAATGTGGTGTCATTCTTATATAAACTTATTTCATTTGTGGTATTTCCTCCAGCTTAGTTGAGAACTGGTTGAGCCCATATTGTGGTAGCGTAGAGGGAATTTACTCGTTCTTCCTTAAGCTTATGTTGTCAAGTTTTGCTATTTTTGGGTATTTTCTTAGTTTTGGGATTTGTTTTTTTCTTTTTTATGGGATTTCTATAAAGGAGACTAATCTCAGAAGTTTTATGTACATATATGTTGGCTTAAAATCAATTTTTCTTTTATATAATAAACACTATATCCTTGTGCTTGTGTATCTCAGCTCTCTGTAGTTTAATTGTAGTCTATTCTGGTCTGTTTGATATTTTGTACCTTTTCGATAGTGCACAGTTGGGTCAGCGGCCCCCAGGCCCAGTATAGGATGAAGTTCATCAGCCTTGGTCATGTTCGTCTTTGTCTACCCCTGAAGGGTTGTCTCTGATTGCAGGCACATGTGCACTAGTTCATCTGGCATTTAAAACTGTTTTGTTAAATGTCTGTCTTTTCTCCGAGGTACAGTGATTTAATTCATCTTTGACTCCTTAGCAACTGTCACAGTACATGGAATATAGTAGGTGCTTAGTAAATGTTTGCTATGGACTTTTTCTTTTTCTTTTTTTAAATATATCTTTATTGATTTCAGAGAGAGGAAAGGAGGGGGAGAGAGAGACAGGAACATCAATGATGAGAGAGTCATTGATCGGCTGCCTAGCCCGCAACCCGGGCATGTGCCCCGACCGGGAATCGAACCCCGATCTCCTGATCCTAGATCGATACTCAACCGCTGAGCCACGCCCAGCCAGGCTGGACTTTTCTTTCCTCAAACATAAGGTGCCAGTCAGAGATAGTGGGGTACAAATTAACCTGGTAAGATGGAGGAGTGCTTACCCCATTGTCATTTGAGAAAACCATTCAAGTTTGGGGAGTATTTATTTTTAAATATACGTTTATGGATACTATTTATGTGAAAGTTTGTCACAGCTTAGTTTTGTCTCAAATGGATTGTTAGCTCTTTGCAGCCAAGGCCATGTACTTAATATTCTGTTTCTTCTACTTTGTGTCTACATGGGCAGTAAGCCCTCTGCACCTGCTCATTATGAATGAAGCAAAGAAATAAACATCCCTCTCATCTGTTACATGAATTAAAGTCTCTGCAGTCATTATACTGAGCTTGGAGCTTTTTTAGGGCACAGCATATTGTGTTTATCTCTGTATCCACAACATGTAGCACAGTGCCTGAATTTTAGTAGGCATTTGGTAACTCTTGGTAGTTGCGTTGGCTAATCTCCTTGGAAGAAAAGAACTTTATAAACTACAAATGTTAATGAGATTGTAAATTTCCTGGATCCATGGGCTATATGAATTTGAACTATTACTATTATATGAATGCAAAATTATTCAGTTCTCATTTCCTCAGATGGTTTTCTTCACTCAGACTATGCATGTTCCTTTAACTTACTGAGCAAAGAACGCCTCTCTTTCCCTTTCCTGCAGGCTGCCATGGCTGCCGTCGACAACTTCTACCTCTTGTATAGGGAAATCGCCAGGTCGTGCAATTGCTACATGGAAGCTCTAGCCTTGGTTGGAGCCTGGTATACAGCCAGAAAAAGTATCACCGTCATCTGTGACTTTTACAGCCTGATTAGGCTGCACTTTGTCCCTCGCCTGGTGAGCAGAGCAGATCTGATCAAGCAATATGGAAGATGGGCTGTCGTGAGTGGTAAGAAATGGGATTTCAATTCTTGTCTAATTTAAAATAGAGTTAATCTTTCCTGTTTGTATTTTAAGTTGTGTGTATTATTCAAGGAGTTACTAGATTATATGAGAACTTGCTGATAAAAAATAAAACATTACTTCTGTTATGATTATGTTCACATTTTCTTATTACTATCAACTTGGAAGAATTTTCCTTTGATTTTTGTCCTGACTGCTCTTTCTTATTCTCAGTATTGCTCCAGCCTCACCTTCCTACACCTTGCTTTCCTTTTTGCTCTATGTTTTGAAATTGTCCGTACAAACTGTCACCACTTTCAGAAATGCTTTCCTTATTTTAAATACCATTTTAATGTATCGTTTCCCAGGAAAGTATCTCCTGGCATTTATTCAAGCCAGATATATGTTTGAAAACAGTTTCCTACTAAGCCTCATCATCAATGTGGTGAATGTAAAACAACTCTTTGTCTACCTGTTGGGGTGTCTGGGAGAGTGTTTGACTAGTATGTATCATTCACATAATGACATGCTTGACTGATCAGTATTAGAACTCGCTTTACTTCTAGTGCGATTCTTTCTTTGATTAAAGCCCAGAAATTCGAAATGGGGTACTTAAGGTTCATTTTAAAGATCTCACCATGAAATGAGTATGCTCACTTTTCCTGGTTATATATTGTAGGTGCAACAGATGGGATTGGAAGAGCCTATGCAGAAGAGTTAGCAAGCCGTGGTCTCAATATCATCCTGATTAGTCGGAGCCAAGAGAAGTTGCAGATGGTTGCTAAAGACATCGCTGACACCTACAAAGTGGAAACCGATATCATAGTGGCCGACTTCAGCAACGGCCGGGAGATCTACGACCCAATTCGAGAAGCCTTGAAAGACAAAGACATTGGCATCTTGGTAAATAACGTGGGCGTGTTTTATCCCTACCCTCAGTATTTTACTCAGGTCTCCGAGGACAAACTCTGGGACATCATCAATGTGAACATTGCTGCTGCTAGTTTGATGGTCCACATAGTGTTACCGGGGATGGTGGAGAGGAAGAAAGGTGCTGTCGTCACTATCTCCTCTGGCTCCTGCTGCAAACCAACTCCTCAGCTGGCTGCCTTTTCTGCTTCTAAGGTAATGTATTCTTGATCAGAAATGAAATCATAATGCAATGGGACATTTGTTACAATGGGCTGGCCCACTTTGTTGAGCTCTTTGTCAGCAACTCGTGTTTGCTTATGCTGTATTTTTTTCCTGAAATGGTAATAAGCAAGCTTCATCTTCTGAATTTCCTTTCAAGTTCCAGAACATTAAAAGCCTTTTCCTCCACTCCATTTTCACAGGCTTATTTAGACCACTTCAGCAGGGCGTTGCAGTATGAATATGCTCCCAAAGGAATCTTTGTACAGAGTCTAATCCCGTTTTACGTGGCTACCAGCATGACTGCCCCTGGCAGCTTTCTGCACAAGTGCCCGTGGCTGGTGCCTTCACCAAAAGTATATGCACATCATGCCGTTTCTACCCTTGGCATTTCGAAAAGGACCACAGGATACTGGTCCCATTCTATCCAGGTAATAGCATGCATTCACTCTTGTAATTAGGTTAATGCATCTTAAACCTTTCTAAATGATACATGGGAATCTTACTGAAGCCTAAGGCTGAAAGATGAGAATTGCAAATTTTGATTCTTAAACCGGACACTCTTAATAGTTCTGGTTAAGACACTGAATTTTCTTTTGTGGAATTATTATATTAAGAACATTGAAAAATTCAGTCTTCTTGACACCAGAGAGATGAAATATGCTCCTTTAATATAAGTAGATGGTAGCAGTATAAAAATATTAAGAACTTAGATGGGAATTTCAGAGTAAAAATATTCTAGTAATGCTTGAGAGGACTCTAAGTCAACAGGGTGATCCAAAGTCATAAAACCACAAAATAGGTCTATATTTTATGTAACATAGTTGTCACATATCTCAGTAATCTCAGTATATTCTTGGACTTACTTGTTTAGGAAGCAAAGAATTTTTTTTTTTAAAGTTTATTCTTCAGGCATGACAAAGACTTGGGTCTTGAGTATTTTAAAGAGTAACTTTGCTAAATATTTGAAAATTTGATTCTAAGTATTAGAGAACTCATAATGATTTATTATAAAAGACATGTGTCTCTTTATCTGGCATAGTAAGTAGATGTACCCTAGTTTAGAATTCTTTTTCCTTTAATATGTAGTTTTCTTAAGTTACCAGCAGGTATTTTGGGGACTCTGCAATAAAGATTATCAACTTTACCAGTACCAAATAAATAGATAAGTAAATCAACAGTGAATTTTTGCTTTTGTCAAAAGTTTTGGCTAAAAGTTTCTTTAATAAGAAGTAGTTTTATTTAAGCGGTTATTTCCAGGTCCTTAATTACTGGAGAAAAGCAGAGAAACCTAAAATAATTTTCAAAGCCACTGACCGTGAAGTTTCCTGAGAAGTGAAGATAAAATAAAGATTCATGTTTAGATGCAGTAGATATTTTGACTGCATTTATAAAACACCAACATTTTAGCCTGGCCGGGCGTGGCTCAGCGGTTGAGCGTCGACCTGGGATCCAGGCGATCAGGGTTCGATTTCCGGTCAGGGCACATGCCCGGGTTGTGGGTTTGATCAATGACTCTCTCATCATTGATGTTTCTATCTCTCTCTCCCTCTCCTGTTTTCTCACATAGTACTAACCATGCATGCCTTTATCTATTTCGGCTGCCTTTCTTCTGGAAGGAGTTTGTAATTCTTAACCAAATTAAGCAAATTAACATATTATTCATATCACTTAAAGATGGAATCCTATTACTACATGTAGGTCTGTCCATCCCTATTAGACAAAAGTTAGACAAAGGGGGTGGCTAGGTGGTGGTAATGTTTCTTCCCATAGGTCTAACATAAGGGTCTTATGCAAAAGTATGTGCTAAGTACAGTAGCACCTAAGGTCTTTTTCCATCTTTGTATTTAAATGATCAGTGATATTTGTTGGATTAAATCAGATGCTGATCTGTACATTCAGTGCCATTGGCTTTGGGTTCTAATCTTATAACCTTTTTCTCTTTCATTTTTAGTTTCTTTTTGCACAGTATATGCCTGAGTGGCTCTGGGTGTGGGGAGCAAATATTCTCAATCGTTCTTTACGAAAGGAGGCCTTATCCTGCAAACCATGAAACTGGATGATGGTTTGGGAAGTTTTGTCAACTCATGGGAACCTACAGTATTCTGACATTTGGAAGAACACATTTAATTTATCTTCTGTATTTTCTTTTATTACTGCTTATTTAGCATACTATTGGCTCATCATTTGCAAAGCAAACATAATACTTTAGAGAATGCTGTGGAAAAACCTCAAGGGCCACATGGATGGCACAGAGTAAATAATGACTTGAGGCGTGCACAAGAACTGATTGAGGAAACCTAAATTTCGATGCTTTTTTCCTTAAGCTCTTCAAAAGTTGAGTGATTTATGTTGTTCTAGGAGCTACAGCAATCTGATACTGAAATATACTTGTAACAGGACTTGTCACTTCTTATAATTTCAGATGTTGCTTTTTAAGGGAAATTATTTCAGTAGATGAATTATAGTATTGGTTTCCAAATGTTCATCAGGAAAGACTCTAAGTGTTATTTTATAAGATTGTTGGTATGATTAGCAGTAGAAATCTGTGTGTGTTAATATTGTATAGCTCTGTTTGACTATCCATGTATGAAAATGCTGCTTTCAACTGGTAATTCATTAGAGAACCATATATGTATGGATGTTGTGTGCATCTGGGGAACGTTATGGGTAAGTTACTTAAAAAAATTTTTTTTTTGTTTAGATGGTTTAATGTGGAACCTTACAGGGTATTAAAATTCTAGATTATTCCTCTTCATACTAAAGGAGCTTACCCACTTTTGAGCTATAGGCTTGCCGTGTATAATATTACTTACAACATTCTGTGGTTTTTTTAAATCTACCATGGAATGAATTCATTCCTAGATTTGGACAAGTAGTGATTGTCAGTAATCTCTTGATTTAGAATTATTGTGGACAAGTAGTGATTTCTCAGCCTATGACCCATTTTATAACTGAAATTTAGCCCTTTAGAGCTTGTTATATCTGGTTTTCATACACTTTTCTATGTAACATTACATTCCAGTAGATTATTGGTATAAACAAGTATTTATGGAATAGTAGTTAAAATGTGGACAAATATGTGTGATATGTATTGTATCTGTTGAAATAAGTTAGTTCTTGTAATTAATTTATGCATTATAGTGAATACTTTTATTAGTGTGAAGATAATTATGCACAACCCCCCCCAATATGGGCTAACATTGAAACCTACTGTGAAATGCTTTTTGGTTCATAAAGATGAACATTTTGAGGACTACATACCTAGTGCTTTGGCAGTTGTAAATCACTATGAATATGACAATATGTGCAAAGTAAAAACTCGGAGTTTAATACTGGGACACTGATGCAGAAGCTAGTAAACTGGAAACCAGGACTTTTATGGAATTGTTTTCTCCTGAGATAATGTTCCATTATGAGTAGGCCTAAGCATGCTTTGATGTTATACCCACAATTTTGCCAGTGACATTGCCTCAGCATTTCCAGATGTGATTTGGACTCAGTTCAGAAGCTCTTCCACTTACAGATCAGGCCTTCATCACATAAGAGTAAGACAGTTCAGTGGAAACATACACACTAGCGGCACTACATAGCACTGAAGGTTCTGATGGAGTTAACTTAGAAGCCTTTGGCATTTGGCATTTTCCCTCACCCAACAATTATTTTATAGTTATTAAGACTAGAAAAAAATTGACCATGCCACATTGACCTGAACTTTGACATGTAATAAGTAGTAGCAACTTTATGTAAAAAATACCATATTTCTACCTAAGGTGTTATGTGGGACAGCAATGTCTTATAGATTAGGTATTGAAACACTGTTACATGATGAGAATACGTAAACCATGTCAGTGATGTTTTAAAATTCCCTACTTGGTAGAACATATATAAATAAGCTCTTTGGTGCAAAGTTAGTGAAAGGTCAAAGCCAAGAATCTTCGTTAGGTTTTGTCTTTCATAAAATACCTTTTTCCAGAGCTCATTTTAGAGTCATAATTGCGCCACTGTAGATGGGGTTTCTTATTAAGAATGTGGGAAATAAGACCCTTTGAACAATCTGTGAACTGAAAATTTAACAATGAAAGTGGTTGCTGCTTCCTTTGGAAGAGGTTTTGCTCCATATATTTGTAAATAGGTTGTCTGGAATGAGAGATTCATCTTCCCCCCCCATAGAACAATGATTTAAAAATTGCAAAAACTTTGAACACCTGTGGATGCAATTCATTAAGAGCTGGTAATTCAGCAAGAAAATTGTACATAAGCATGTCTTTTGAAAAAACTAAGTTGATTTCTTCATCTCATTCTCCAGATTGGGTAAGATGAAGGTTGATTTTGATTGTTGATTTTGGCAACGTGGTGATCACTGGCAGTTTTGCCATGATCATTGATTGGTGCCATTTCATTGATTGGTGGGGATGAAAGGTAGGTTGTAGTGGGGTCAAGAAAGAGTGGGAAGAACAGGGAGACAGCAAGGAGAGATAGCTCAGTAGGAGTCTTCTTGTTTTGCTCTGTTGTAACCTCACGTCATTTTAAATCTTGTCACATTTGGGAACCAGAGGGTTTGGGTGGTATCCTCCATCTTTGACATTGTGTGCCCTCTGAAATCAAGTACAGTCTCTCCATGTCTCTGTCTCAGTATTGGCTAAGCTGTTGTTCTTTAAAATGTATTTAGTTTGAATAAAGATTTACCTTCCATGGAATTGTGAATGCTTTATTACACACATGAAGCATGGGTGTAGGAAGTTATTATAGAACCTGGAGTGGTGGAAAACCAGGACACCAGGATCCTGTGGCTCTCCGCCCTTCTTGGTAGATTTCCCAGCCATCTGTCTCATGTCCAGGCTCCCTTCAGTTTATAGGGTTCTCAGGAGCTGGCAGCATTCCTCTCTTCCCTATTTTGGGGCTTCACTGTCACATGACAAGGATGTTTGCAGTTCACTAGCTTATCTCAGCCCCTAACAGTTGGGCTGTGTATTCAATAGCAAAGGGCTGTTAAAAGAACCCTGGACAAGATCCGTTTACCCCAAATTAGAACAGTTAAGTTTAAGATCAGGTGCATTAATGGTGGCAGCAGGGAGTGTGCGCTTAACTTTGAGGATCTCAAATGGGGGGAGGGGGGTACTTAGGTGTGGACTGGTCTAGAGGTAACCACCACTGTTTATTGAACATGTATGACTCAAGCTCTGTATGTTTTATTTAACCCTCCTCCTATGAGGTAGGTATTAGTATCTTTGGATGAGGAAGGTGAGGTAAAAAGAACAGAGGTACAATTTGCCCAAGATCACAAAGCTCGCAGGTGATTCTCTATCCACTATATTAAATCAGTTTGTTAAAGGGAAGATGAAGCGCTGTGATTCTTTTGGTCATATTGGCCCCATTCAGCATTATCATGCTGCGGTGGAAAGTTCAAACAAGACATAAAGCAGTTTTATCTGACTACATAGCACATCATTTTTCATTAGCATACCTAAAACGTTTTCAGTCCCCCAGTTGTGCCCAATGCCAAGTGCGGGCCAGTTTAGCATTTAGACAGAAAACAGCCTGTGATCCCTAGTATCTAAATCACCCAGACACTTTTTTGGGAGGCAAACTTTTGATCCCTGTTTCTTCAAAAAGGGTAACAATTGGTACTAGTGGTCCTGGCTAGGCGGAGAGGGGGCAGGAGTGGTGCAGACAAGATTTGGGGCAGGAGTTTCGCCTGTCAGGGTGGGAGTCGGGTGACTGACTCACAGGTTGACCCACTCTCCCGCGTCTCGGCTGCCACGTGGGTGAAATGGGTAGAGGTTTGCAGAGTGGGTGCGTGGGGGTGCCGTCCGAGCCCGGCTCCGGCTCGGGCAGTGAGCACGAGTACAGCTTCAGGCGTTTATAGCAAATGCTGGCCACGGGGGCCGTTCCGCCAGGTTTGTTCTGCGCAGGACATGGGCCAACAAGGACGCTTTCGTGCCAGTGCCTTTCCTCCAAGATCCCGACCCAAAGCCCAGCGCATCCCACGCCGGGCCGCTCCTACCGTCGGTTCCTCCCAGCACCATCTAGGTTCCAGCGAGACAGCCACGCCCCATTGGTTACAGCCCCGCCCCCTCCCCAAGGCCGCAAACGTCGCGATACTGGGGTCGGTCCTCCCGGCTGGGGCCGGGCGGCACTGGGCGTCAAGAGCGCGCACGCAGGCCCCACGCAGGATACGCGCGGCTGGCGGGGCTGGCGTTCCCAGCCGTCGGTCTCCGCGTCTTGATGCTGCAGTCTCGCGAGAGTTGGTAGTAAACAGCCCGGAATGGAGACCAGAGGCGTGTTCGCCCCGGGGTCGCCGTTATCCTGCGCCCCCCGGACCCAAGCTTGAGGCAGCAGCAGGTACGTCAGGCGGCCCGGTCCCGTAGGCGCCGCTCCTCTCCCGGTCTGCGCGGCTGCCGGCCCGTTTAGATGTGCCTCCGAGGCCCGGAGGGTGGGGGTCTGCGCCGGTGGTGGCTGGGCCCTCCCTGCGACCCTCGACCGGAGCGTTTAGAGGCGCCGGTTACGCGGCGTGCAGGGCGGTAGGGAATTAACAGTCCCCTCAGCTCGCCAGACCCGGCCTGGACTTGAACGGCTAGTCTCTCTGCCCGGCCTTTTCTGCGGGTTTACACGGTGTGATAGCTGGCTCAATTTCATTTTTCATTTTCTTTATGTGAAGCAAGCTTTAACGGAGTGAAACACTATCCCCAGCTCTGAGCCTCAGCCTCCGAACATGCCCATAGTGCTAGGTATGCTCCCAGAAGGGTTCTGGTATCAGATTTTAAATGACCTCAGTTCTTTGCCCTAGCGGAGTCTACACACTGCTCCGCTGATTTGCAGAAAAGCAGAGTGAGAGACTCGTCGGCAAGTTGGGCCCCTGAGGCTCTTGCTTTCAGACCTGTAGGATCTTAAAGTTTTGCCTTTCCCTGTCGTGATGTGCTTCTTAAGACTGTTACAGAACAACATCATTTTTATTAAGATGTTTACCCTTTGTTTTTGTTAGAGCCACTGAGTATCTTGGCCTATTTGTGTGTGCAAGTTGTTCAGCATTTACATTTATACTTTAAGACACTTCCAAGTGGGATAGAGTGGCATAAGATCTGAGGTGAACTCTGGAGAATTTAGTTTTTTATGGCCCTTTAGTCATAACTACGCTAGTAAGTAGCTCTCTGACTTCAAGGTCTCATTTTGCATATGTATAAAAACGAGAGACTAGAGAACAGTGATTCTTCCCAACTTTTTTTTACCTGCAGCAACCATTTTATATATATGTTTGTGTGTGTGTATAGTTTTTTTAATGTAAGAGCTTTGTTAAGGTAAAATTTACATACCGTGAAATTCACCTGTTTTAAAGTACTTATTCAGTGACTTTAAAAAAAAGTCAAATTTAGAATTGTGCAGCAATCATCACAACAATCCACTTTTAGAACATTTCTTTCACCTCCAAAAGATCTCTGGTGCCCATTTGTAGTCACTACCTGTTTCTAACCCCAGCCCCAGATCATCGCTAATCTTTCTGTTTTGCTAGATTTGTCTTTTCCAAATATTAAATAGATTCAGGTGGAATCTTATGTGGCCCTTTGTGTCTGGCTTCTTTAATTTAGCATAATGTTTTCAACGTTCATCCATGTTGTAGCATGTATCACCATTCCTTTTTATGGCCCAATAATATTCTGTTTAATGGTTATAAAACATTTTGTTTATTTATTCATACAGAACACCTTTTGCAAATAAGATTTTATTTTATTTTATGTTCCCATGTATGTTGCAGATGGCCAGAGCCCTTCAGGGGGGGGGGGGGGGGCTAGGGGGCGTGACTCTTGACTACTAGTTCTCTCCATTGCATTCCCCAAGCATCTGTCATAATCAAGAGTTGCTTGTATCTATGAAAAAAGAGAAATTCTAAGAGAGTGCTTGCAGAGCCTTTGAAGCACCCATGGGATCTCTTCTAGTCAAGAGGTTTTTAGCATTCAAATTCACGTATTCTTTGATTCCATTTTCTATCATTCTGGTGGTAGATATTTTTTGCCTTGCTGCCTCTTTATTTTTGTGACACGAATAATTAAAGTAACGAAAGTTAGGAAGGCTGAAGACAGGTGAACTGCATGTAGCTCCCATTAGTGCTTTAAGCAGGGGTGTTTTTATGTGGGGGAGAGGGCAGAGATTTGCAACTGCCGGTTTGCACTAGGAGAGTTGAGGCGTTGGTTATATTGGAAAAACTTGAGAACTCTAACTGTGGGTGACTAGAAATATTAAGAACGGGAGGGTAGACCTTGAACTCGGTGTTTGGGTAGGGTACCTTGGCCTCTTCCTCGTTTTGCCTGACACAGGTTAGGAGGTGATTAAAGGAGACTTAAGTTGATTTTTCTTTCTTTGTTTTCCTCATCAGTTTCGGTGTGCTGCAGGAATCTGTTAACTAGAGTTATTAATCTTGACAATGTCTTCTTGCTTTAGGAAATGAGTTTTAAGTAAAATGAGGAAAGGACTGAGTTTAGAGGTGCCTCATATGTGGCTAGCAGGTACTAGAGAGCTGCAGGACAGAGAGAATAGGAGACGGGAGCAACGTGTGTGAAAGAATAGGCAATGAAAGAGAGCGCAGACCAAGATTTTTTAACTTTGGCACTATTGATTCTGGGCTGAATTATATGTGTCTCCCCTACTCCCCCCCCCAAAAAAAACCCTACTAATGGACAGAATGTGCCCGGAGGAACCGGTTCAATCAGGCATAAGAACACACATTTTTAAAGATAGTGTGGCCTGGCATCATTTAAATGCTAGCCTATTAAACAATGCTAATACAGCCAACTATGCAGTTAGTTACGGAAGTGGTATTTTATAGCCAAATTCTAATTGAACCGAATGACACCCTTTCATGGCCTAAACACAATTCAGTGTTCTCTGGAGCTATTTCAGTAAAGGTTTTTAAAAAGCAAGGCATATCTGCATAATTAGATGACTATCAGGTGATACAAGTAATTTCCTCTCACCTGAATTGTGTTTTTTAATTATTTGCAAAGAAATAATTTCAGATGTACTTTAGCTATACCCAGAATTATAATTGTAGTGATATTCTTTCATAATGCAAAGTAGAAGAATCTCAGAGTTGTAAGGAATATTAGCCGTCAGCAAGACTAGTTGGTTGCCCAAGTAATACATTTCCTCTACTTTGTCTTCCTTTTACAAATGTGTCATTAAATCTTATTCTTGGCATGTGTTATTTGAACTGGTTGTTTACATTCAGTATTTGATGTCCAATATATTTTGATTATACCTCTGTTAGAGGCATAATTATACTTAATTATGGAAACCCATAATTATGTAAATACCATTTTAGAGCTTACCTCTGTATGGAAAGATAACCAGGTCTTCTATGTAAAGAATTGATAGATATTAAATCCAATAAACACTTAGTGGGATTCAGTAACAGCCCTAATTAGGCCCCTATGTGTAAATGATACTGCAGATTATAAGCCTGTTCAGAGTGAACTAGCTAAAAGCTTAGCCTTACTTTAGGAGGTAGACACAGATTTAACAATTTGTAGGCAGTAGATCCCTTTTAAGCTCTACTGTATTACATATAAAGTTAAAATTTTAATATTTTGAATTTTTGTGTCACTGTCTTACCAGAAAATATTTTTCTATAAATTTATTTTAAAAGGTTTATAAGGTATTTAAGTAATATGTGTTTTATCTCATTATAAAGTGTACCATACACTCTGTAAAAATGTAAATAAATAGGATCAAGAAGAAAATAACTACCTGTAATCATACTATTGAAATGTAGAACCATTATTACCACTTTGGTTGACATCTTTTCATGTTCTTTTTTTCCTGTGCACATAGATACATATATATAAATCAAAATGTGGACCACACTGTATATGAACTGTTTTACTTAACGTTTCTTGAGTGTTTGCCCGTATTCTTTGGGAAATAAATTATTTTCCTGTTGCTGCTGTAACAGATTTCTACCAATTTAGTATCTTAACACAAATTTAATATCTTACAGTTCTGGAGGTCAGTAGTCTGAAATCAGTCTCACTAGGCTAACGTCAGGGTGTCAGCAGGGCTTCATCTCTTTTTCAGTTTCTGGAGGCAGCGGCATTCCTTGGCTCCTAACCTCTTCCTCATATTACTTCAGCCTCATGCCTCCGTCATCACATCTACCAGCTCAGAGCTCCTGCCTTCCTTTGATGAAGACTCTTGTAATTACGTTGGCCCCACCTGGATAAGACAGGTTAATCTCCCCATCCTGAAATCCTTAGTTTCATTATACCAGCAAAGTCCCTTTGGTCATATAAAGTGACATTATATGTAGGTCCTGGGGATGAGGGTGTGGACATCTTTTGGGGATCATTATTCAGCTTTCCAAAGGGACATAACTGAATTGCTGCATAGCATTCCATAGTATGGATGAACCATAATTATTTAGCTAGTCCCCTATTATACTTTTAGATGGTTTCTTATTATTCCCAGTTATAATCCTTGGACATAAATCATTGTATGCTTTCAGATTCACACATATATGGAATGAATTTCTAGGGGAGATTTTAGAAAAGCAGTGTAGCCTACCTCTTAAGAGTGTGGCCTCTGGAGCCAGACTTCCCAAGTTCCTAGCCCAGCTTTCCCACTTACTGGCCATATGGCTCCAGGCAAGGTTCTGAGCTACCTTGGGCCTCAGTTTTCTCATCTGAGATTGAGGGTAGTAACAGGTTGTTGTGAGGGTAGTAACAGGTTGTTGTGAGAATTAAATGAGTTAACACATGCAGATTACTTAGAATAGCTCGTAAGTGTTCCTTTTTGTTGTTTTTACTGGATTTATTAGACCAACATTTTTTCACATTTTTTTTTAAGGCTTTTGAATACACATTGGCAAATTACCATTCTAAAAGTTTGTTTGTAAGAATTTTTTTTACATTCACTAGCAACATATGAGAGCACTCATTGGGTTGAATTCTTAAACGTGATTTGTATTTTATACTGAGTGTCTCAACTTATATGTGTCAGAATGTTACTTGAGTTTTATAATGTAAATTATAGAAACTCTGAGGCTAATTTTTTGTGGTGGTTGAGGTTAGTCATCACCCAAGGATATTTTTTCCATTGATTTTTAGAGAGACTGGAAGGGGGCGGGGGGGAGAGAGAAACATCCATGTGAGAGAGACATATCTATTGGTTGCCTCCCACATGTGCCCCAACCTGGGCAGGGATCAAGCCTGCAACTCAGGTGAGTGCTTATCTTTTCAGGAGTTCTCTCAATTCCTTAGAATGAGAATTACTTTTAATTTCATTTTGACTAGCTCAATCCCATCTGTTAGGATGTCATTCAATATAAAGGTTGATGTGTGTAAATCTCTTTGACATGGTATATAGTCTGGTTATGCACACAGTGAGCCTAACATAAGAGGCTTTCAAGTGCACGTCCTATGTGTCAAAATTCAGTTACTCCCGATCCTGGCGAGTGTGGCTCAGTGGTTGGAACATTGGCCAGCTTTGGTGCACGGGTTCAATTCCTGGTCAAAGGCACTGACCTGGGTGCAGTTTCAGGTCTCGGCCCTGGTCTCGGCCCCGGTCAGGGCATGTGCCAGTTGAAGTGTCTCTCTCACATCGATGTTTCTCTCTCTTCCCCTCCCTCTCTTTTACTCTCTAAAAATCAGTGGAAAAATATCCTCAGGTGAAGATTAACAAAAATTCAGTACTCCCACCCTTCTCAGTGCATTCCTAGCACCCGAGACTAAATATAGGATTTATTTATTTGTGTATTTTGGACAATTTGAACGTACCAGAAAGGTTCCAAGAACAGTATAAAACCTTTTTTTCTCTTTGAACCATTTGAAATTAAGTTGCAGGCATGGTGCCCATTATCCCCAGATACTCTAGTGGGCATTACCTGCAAATTGCTTGGACCTTCTTACATAATCATAGCACAGCCTTCAAAATCAGGAAATTAGCCTTGATATAGCACTGCTATCTAATCACTGGCAGGCCCCATTCAGGTTTTGCCTTTTGTCCCAATAACATCCACACAGCAAAGGGACCCATTTCTGAATCTTCAGTTGCAGTTAGGGGTCATGTCTCTTGAGTTTCCTTCAATCTGGAGCCATATCTAAACCATTCCTTGGCTTTCATTACCTTGGTACTTAGGAAAATTCTAGGCCAGTTATTTTGAAGACTGTCCCTCCGTTTGGGTTCTGACACTCATGATGCAGTTCAGGTTGTGCATCTTTGGGAGGAACCCCATGGGGGATGCCAGGCTCTTCGGTGCATCTGTTCTATGGCCCCGGTTCTGTGTGTCCCATTGCTGGTTAATTTGATGAAGCTTGTCCACATTAAGTTACCCTTTTTCCCTTTGTAAATCAGAATTTTGTTGGGAGGCATTCTGAGTCTGTGTAAATATCTTATTCTTTAAACTTTCAATTTATTTTAGTTTATTATTTTTTAATGTTTTTATTGATTTTAGAAACAGGAGGAAGGGAAAGGGAGCGAGAGAAAGAAACGTTGATGAAAGAGAAATGTCAGTTGGCTCCTCCTGCGTACCCCCTAGTGGGGATTGAGCCTGCAACCTGGGCATGTGCCCCGAACTAGAATCAAACTGGCTACTTCTCGGTGCATGGGATGACACTCAGCCAGCTGAACCACACTGGCCAGGGCTCAAATTATTTTATTTATATATGTCACGGTAGACTTGTGTTTTCCTGTTTTACTCAGTGGATTAGGATCTGTTACATTCATTATTTATTTTGATGCTCAGATTATTCCAAGCTGGCCTCTGCATTCCTTTGACATATCCCCATAATTCTTTGAGCACTTTCTCCCCTCAAGCAAGAATAAGATGTTCCAGACTTCTCTGTTCTTAACCTGCCCAGCCTGGAACTAGCTCCTTCTCCAGAGAGAAGGTACATTCTCCAGAGAGTCTAGTTTCTTTTAGTGGAGAATGGTATTAGAAGACCAGTTCTGGGCACTAGCTGGGCTTCCTTCTCTTGGGATGTCACTGCTCCCATGTCCTTTCAGTAGACAAAGTTAGAAAATGTATGTGTGTGTGTACACATGCATACACACATTTGCATGTATTTATTTCTACATCTGTCTATATATTGAAAACCTTGAGTTCACACCAATACTTCCATGTTCAGTCTGATCCTGCATGGTTCATTCAAGTTTCTTCCCTTTTTATATTTGTGACTTTATTCTCTGACAGTGAGAAAGCTGCCTCCCATTACCTGTAAAATATTTATTTGATCAAATCAGTTTCCCTATGTTGCTGCCATCACTCCGTTCAGGCTCTGGCACCCCTTACAGGGGCCTCTCCCCCCCACACACACCTTTCTGACCCTCTCAGACTCCATTGCCCCACACTGGGCCACTGTGGCTCTTCCACCAGCGCCTGCCTTCTTGTCCTCAGCTGAATTATTTGGAAAGGGAAGAAAAGGAAAAGTTAGAATTCTGTCTTTTTAAAAAGTGTTTTTCTTTTCATGTGTGTATATGTATGTGTCTCTGTTTACATACTCTGCTTATCTTACGCTTGTTGCTGCTTATCTGCTTGCCACTAGATGGTGAGCCCACCTTGGGGAGAGTGCTCACCAGATTTGCATTCTATATGAGAGCCAAGAAGGATCCCTTGTAGACACCTGCGGATAGATGTTTTAGATATGGGAAAGTGCAGTCTGTGCCTTTAAAGGCCCCGTAGAGGAGTCAGTGGGCACCGGCCATCTTTAAAACAAACAGGCCACAGGCACAGAAGTCGGTTGTTAGTGGCCAGTGTTGCGACCCCGGTGCCCATGCTCTGGCTCCCCATGGCGTTTCTTGTTTTCCTCAAAGCAAGTTTATATTTTGCAGCCTTCCTATTCTGGGATGGGGAAGCCGTAGAAACCTCAGGATCTGTTATAACTTATGATCTATGGGTCTTTGAAGAGTGTCTTCTTAGAACCCAGATTTTAGTTCACCTTTAGTTCACCTTTAACAGACATAAGCACATCAGCCAGATCTGAACAAAAGGTGTCTCTTTGTCCCTGTCATCCCCAGCCCTATCGTTTATTGCCATCAGGTTTTTCTTACTTGAGGATATTTTCCAACCAATGGTGGGTTTGGAGACTAGAGCAGACTAATGTGGCCCTTTTGGGGAAGGGGTCAGTGACCCTTTAATGACTAAATCAGTGCTCTCTTTCATTTGGCCACCCTTCATGTACAGAGTTTTTTTCATGGAATTTTTTTCCTTCTCCCTGTTCCCTTGTGCCCAGAGCTGTGCCTTCCCAACTCTAATGCTCCCAAAATTTCACATGTTCAGAACTCACCTCCTGCTAGTGTTTCCCAAACTAGCTTTCCTGCAGCCTTCTCCATCTCAGCTTCAGTTAAGGGTAAGAGGCCTTGGTGTTGTCCTTGGCTCCTTACTTGCACACCTTCCACACCTAGTTGTCACAGCGGATTCTGACACCTCTGCTGTCACATCTGTAATGTGACCACCTTCATCACCTCTCCTGCCCCACGCTAGCCCAAGCCACCATCTTTACAGGACTCTTCCAGTTGGTTCCATGCTCCTGCCTGTGTCGCTTCTCTGCTCTGATCCTGCACTCCCTTCCCATTCACGGGGAAAGCGGAGGCCTTTTTCTGACCCATAAGGCCCTCCCTAGTCTGCCTCCCTGTCACCTCACCTCATCTTCTGATTCCCCGTCCTTCACACTGCTCCAACCACACTGGCCTCACTGCCTGTCTTCACACAAGTCAGGCATGTTCCTTGCCTCGGGGCTTTTGCACTTGCTTGTCCTAGTACCTGCAGTTCTCTTTGTGTACAGGGCTTGACAAGCTTCCTGCTTCCATCAGCACTCTGTCTAAAAGTTCAGCCCTTTCCCTGACATGTCATATCCCCTTCTTTCTTTTTTCTCCTTTAAAATACAGTACAGTATTTACCATTAGCTTAGTACTGTATGTTTTAATGATCTTGTATATTGCCCGTCTCCCCACACTGGAAGGTCAGCTCCATGAGATTGGTTTCTGTTCATGGTGTTCACTGTTCTGTTCCTACCATCTGGAACAGTGCCTGGCTCTTTAGAGTTGCTCAGTTAATGAGTTGGATGAGTGAACAAAATTGCTCAACAGTCCCACCTGGCTCTGGTGCACTTCACTCCATTGGATGGAGAGGGTCTATATTTCCAGTTGTTTGCTGGATGTTCTTCTCAGACTTCGTACCTGCTTGAGGTCCTTGACCCCCATCTTTCAGCTTCTTCAGACTGGCATCTTATTGCCTCCCCCCTCACACAGATAGCTTGTTGATTCTGTGCATGGCCTGTGTTTTCTATGATGGAGCTCTGCTTTGGATGCCCCTTTCCTTATTTCCCTGCTTCCAGCCCCACCAGCTCAGATTCCGTGAGAGCCAGCTGCCATCTACTTCATCAACATAAGCCTCCTCTTTATACCAGGAAGAACCTCAATACAGTGTCCCTGGCACTGTCCTTTGGCACTTTCCTTTCCTGTGCCATGTTTAGCTGTTTGCAGTTATGGTCTGCCTATTTGCTGGGTCACATGTGGAGGACCGTGCCTCACTAACAATACTTGTTTATTCTGCAGTATCTGGTGGTGTGTCTTAAACTTGCTTAGCACTCTATAAACTTGTATGAGTTAATGAATAAATTAAGGTAGAATGTCTTATGATGTTGCAATGTCCTATTTTCCAGAAGCCTATTATCTTAGATATTTTAAATTTTAACACCCCCTCCCCCAACCTTTTCTTTTTGTTTCTTTCTTTTAAAGTCAGGCTCCTGTCTCAGAGAACATCAGCCATCTCTTCTATGTAGGCTGCATTGAATTTTGGGGGAAAAGTTTTAATTAAAGTGGATCTGACACAGGTCTAAGATTTACTCACTAGTATCACTCACTAATATTTGTGTTTTATGTATCCCAAATATGTCATAGATTCTTTAGCTTGGGGCAGAAGAGTTTTAAGAGATTTGTTTATTTAAGTGAGAGACCCATTTAAATCTTTTAACTATAATTTAATATGACATGAGCACTTTTATCACCAATGATTAGCTTTGTCTTTGACCAGTAATATAATCAGGTAAAGCATATATTTCATGTAGTTATATTCTGTGATACTCCATCGCTGCAAGTATCAAGTATGAACCAAAAAAATTGCGGCTTACTCTCAAGCAGATTGCTCTAAAACTTGTTGGAGTGGCTTTTGCTGTCCCCTGATTCTTTTCTTTGGTCTTTCTTTTCTTATCTGTTGTGTGTTTGTTGTTGTTAATCCTCACCCAAGGATATTTTTCCATTGATTTTTAGAGAGAGAGGGAGGGAGGGAGGAAGAAGGAAACATCGATGTGAGAGAGACACATCAGTTGGTTGACTCCTGCATGCCCGATCTAATGAACCTGCCACCCAGGTACATGCCCTTGAACCCTTGACCCTTCAGTGTGCAGGCTGATGCTCTAACCATTGAGCAACACCAGCCAGGGTTATTGTCAGTTTTTAATGTCTTTGTTCTTACGGTTGGCATTCTCATTGTTCTAACTGTTGATATGGGAAATAACTTTTAAAGTTTCATTTCTATTTGATGAGCTCTGTGTCACCAAACTTAATCTTTAGTTCCAGAGATAGACCTTTTCAGGATCGTTTGTTATTACAGCAGTGGAAATCCTAATTATTAAATTTAGCAAAATTTGTTAGACTCTCACCCCTTACTCAGTGTTTTCCTGTTTATAGAAGCACATATGGATAGTCCCAGAAACTACAAACTCCTTGCTGCTCTAAATCACCAGTGTCTGCTAGAAGATGGGCTTAACAGCTTCGCAGACCTCTTTTGAAAGGGGGCTAACTTGTCCTAAGTGGTTTTGTTTTAGAAACAAGTGGCAATAGAAGGCCTTTCTCATCTTATTCATCCGTCTTCCTCTTGCTGGATTATTTATGTTTCTAGTGTCATCTGTGCAACTGATTTTTCTGGGCATGCCACAGCCAACATTGTTTTTTACTGCTGCTCTATTTTTCACCGTGAAGAATGATCTTTTTTTGATCCATTCAGATATTTTGAAACATCTGTGCCCACGTGTAATTTAGTACTCAAATAACATTTTTCTTTGGCATCAGCTTACCTTATAAACTTGTCCTCTCATATCACTTCCAGTAAAGAGATAACCTGGTTTTATAATATATTTAGCAAGTTAAATGTCTTTAAATTGGGGCAATTTAATGGCAGTAAAACCTCTTCAATGCTCTTTTCATAGAATTGGCAGGAAATATATCAAAATCTGAAAAAGTGTAGCTTGACTAATTTTAAAGCACAGTGTCTCTTAAAGAAGGTGTTAAAGTACATGGCTTGAATGGAAATTGGTTTGTTCTTAGGTATTAATTTTACACTAGAAAGTAAGGGTGTATATACCAAGCTTTTGCCTGAAAAATTACTGAAATTTATGGGAAATTAAAGTGTTGATTGGGAAAATGCCCGTTGAAGAGTTTCAAATAATAGGAAAATATAGAATCTTAAATAGAAGCAAAGTACAGGATGCTAAGCAAAGTATCGTGATTCCCCCTTCTTTTTGGTGGCCAGGATGCCCAGGGCCAGTATGCTTAATATTCCTAGTGTTAGTTCTTACCCTTAATTTTCTGCATTTTTCACATTTATTGTATTCTTTCGCAGTTTTGAAACTGAAAGAGATAAGGAGTAACTAGAAGTGAAATGATACGATGTCTTGTCGTTGTGTCATACATTTATCTTATCTTACAGCTAGGATACCTTTCCGACCCTCTCATCTAAATTGTACCTATAACTAAATCCTAGTCTGTCAGTGTGCTACTAATGTCTCTGTGCTTGTTTTGTTTTGTAGATTGGCTCACAGAGTGATTGCTCATCCCTCTTGGACTTTGGTTCTGTGGTGCCAATGGAGTGTAGGACTCAGTTGTCTGGTCTAGAGTGACAGAAGCCTAATGTCCAAGATGGAGAAGAAACGAAGAAAGAAATGAAAGCCGCTTTTCAGGCCAAATCACGAAAGGCCATGAAATTTAACTTTTATTTACATTGGACAAGACTGTAAAATGGCTGATCAGTAATGTTTCAGCTTTTAGTTGAAACAAAAATTAACTTATAATCAAGGAAGAAAAAAGTGTGATTTGAATTTATGTGATTTTATGACCATATTCACTTATGACCATGAAGCTTGTCAACATCTGGCTGCCTCTGCTAGTGGTTTTGCTCTGTGGGAAGAAACATCTGGGTGACAGACTGGAAAAGAGATCTTTTGAAAAGGCCCCGTGTCCTGGCTGTTCCCACCTGACGTTGAAGGTGGAATTCTCCTCAACAGTTGTGGAATATGGTAATTATATTAATTTAAATGTTAGGGACTCCCTCCATGTTTTTTAAATTTATTTCAAACTTACTTTAAATGTTAGCTTGTACCAAAAAAACATTTCCCACTTTTTTCACAATAAATTTCAAATGGGGTGAGTGCATAGCACTTGGATGTTAACTCTGAAGTTTCTTTTCCCAGTGTAGTTAGCGTATATGAAGCAAGGAAGTTGACATTCTGAATTCTTTCCCTAAAACTCGATTCCGTGGAACAGATGCTGTTGTAGTTGGGGAGGGTGGGGAATTTGGAGATGCTAATGTTTATGTTCTGAGGTACAAGTGAGCAAATGTGCTCACTAGCAAATAATCGCCAGATTTTGTTACTGTTTTCAGTAAAGTAAAATTGAGCCTCACTTCTCTGAATTCCTTTTGCTTGTTTGAAAAACTTACATGTATTTCTTCACTGTATATTCAAACTTCTGTTAATATTTGCTTTTTAAAAAATAGCACAGGTATCTCATTTTGAGTAATGTGATCTGTGATCAGGGGATTCATACAGATCATTTTAATTCAAAGTTCCGGAAACTGCAGTCTAGAGCGTTTAAACCAAGTCTTTTTGTTTACTGTTCTTTTCACTGTGGGTTTTAAGATATGTAAGTTTTTTACTAGGGAAATGTTAGATTAGACATAATCTTATGTTATCTATGTACATAAATTCTTACTTTTATTTGTGGTCATTGATTTCAGAATATATTGTGGCTTTCAATGGATACTTTACAGCCAAAGCTAGAAATTCATTTATTTCAAGTGCCCTGAAGAGCAGTGAAATAAACAACTGGAGAATTATTCCTCGAAATAATCCATCCAGTGACTACCCTAGTGATTTTGAGGTGATTCAGATAAAAGAAAAACAGAGAGCGGGGCTGTTAACACTTGAAGATCATCCAAACATCAAACGGGTAACACCCCAACGGAAAGTCTTTCGTTCCCTCAAGTATGCGGAGTGTGAGTACTGAGATCCAGGCTGACCTGTGTCAATTTCTGTTTCACTTGGACTTAGAGAGAGAATGCACATATTCACCATGTTGTGCTCCACCACCCCCATACCCGACCCTCAACTTCATTTTGAAAACCCTCAAACTGGCAGAATAGTTGAAAAATAGCACGGTGGACACCGGTGTCCTTTCCTCTAGTTTCCTCAATTGTGAACATTTTCTTGGCAAGAATTTAAAAAACAAAAAAGAGGCTTCATGCTGTTCTGATAGGAAAAATCAAAGTTTACAGTAGAGGATGATAGTGATTTTGTTTCTGTTGGGAGTGGTTTCACCTAGGTTCGTCCCAGTCTTCAGACATTGAGGCCATGATGTCCCTTTGCACTCTGAAGTAAAGATGGTTGCTTGCATTTTGCTTCTGTCAGTATGTTTTCATGGCATCTTGAAAATGTCTTCTTCTTGAGTTTCATTTGGCTTTCTCAGAGCCTCCTGACCATGCACGATCCTGCCTCAGTTGGGCTTATTTCCGTCCTAAGCTGTGCAGGTGTGAAGATGGAAAAAATTCTTTTATTGCCTTTCAGATTGAGGGCTTATTCTTTCCTACATCTTTACAACTTGGGCTTGTCAAGATCGAGTTTATCCTCAAAATTTAATTGCCTATTTATTACATAGTATTTTCCAAAGCATGTGTTAGCAAAGAAACGTTTTTTTTCCCGTATTATAAACTGAGGTAACAAATATCTAGTTCTATTATTTCTTTCATTGGAAGTAAAAATAAATAAAATTTTGCTTTTGTTCCTTTGTTATATATTAGGCCTGAGAGCCTCTGAGGTTTGAAACGAACACACAGGGGAGAGGGCTAACTAATTTGCATAGTGTGACTGGCCACTTCTCAGTCAGCTCTACAGTTTAGGTGTCTGACTTCTTCAGAGCTCTTTCTACTAGTCCAGATGTTTCGTGTTGCCTTTTCTCTTTAAACAGCACTAGCTGCAGAGCAATCCAGGAAGATAAAAACAACTCAAACCTTGTACAGTTAGCCAAATAGCATATGTTGTTTCTTTTTTTTTATTTTAAAAAGCTGCAGAATATTTTAGGAAATGTGGAAATGCTCAATTTTAGCACTTTAATCATAGAATCTCTGGGTGGGGCTTCTTTATGCACTCTTCACCGTGGCTGTCTAATGCTGTGCTTCACTGTCCTTGACTTAGGAGGTAATTTACTTCCCCGTGGGCCCAGTCTCTCTCGGTGTTACTTGTGACTTTGTGCAGTAACCAGTTTTTAAGTTTCAACTTTTTTATCTGAAAAATGGAGACAATGCTACCTACTTCATAGGGTTCATACGAAGATGAAATGAAATAGTGGGTGTGAAGAGAGCTCAGCAGGTTTTAGGGTATTTTAAGTAGACATTAAATGTTAATTATTTCTGTGGCTCTGTTGTTAGAAAGCTTTGCTTTATTTTAGGCTGACACCTGTCTGATTCTGGATCACATCCCTGGCTCTATACGATGATCCCTAAGACAGAGCTAGCCTGTTTTCTATCAGATAGTACTTAAAGATGTATTTTGAAGATATCCATGGTGTCCCCCTCTTTTTTTTAAATACATCTTTTATTGATTTCAGAGAGAGGAAGGGAGAGAGAGGAATAGAAATATCAATGATGAGAGTCTTTGGCTGACTCCTGCATGCCCCCCACTGGGAGATCGAGCTTGAAACCAGGACATATGCCCTGACCAGGAATTAAACTACAGTCTCCTAGATCATAGGTCAGTGCTCAACCGCTGAGCCACACCATGGTGTACTCCTTGAGAATTGCCTCTCTCCAGGATAATAAAAATCTCCAGTTCCTTCAACACATATTCATATGACATGATTTCAAGTCCCTCACCATTTTAATTGCTTTTCTTTGAATATTCTTCAGTTTTTCTAAATTGCTTTGAAAGAGTGAAGCCAGAACTAAGTTCAGGACTTAAGGTATAAAGGAGAACAGGCCCCTCCCTTGTTCTAAATATTATTCTTCAGTGAGTACCTCCAGTATTGTCCCATGCTGTTGACTTAACAGAATCAACACAGGAAGTCCAGTACAGAATAATTTCAGTTGGACTGTACAAATAATTACTTAATGGAATTGACGTGACTATATATTTTTCCCGTTTCCTCTACTTTCATGGGTATAGCCTGGTAAGACCAGAATAAAAATTATAGTAACTTGCTCTAGAAACAGAATTTCAGCAGTATTACAGATTTGCTTGTTTTAAAACTGAGTTGAAATGCATTTTTTTCTTCATTATAGCATGGTCTTTGAAAGGCAAAGGGGCAACTCTGGTGATATTTCTTTTGCTTTCTCAATTTTAAAAACAAAGTAAGATATTTACAGATAGTAAAATTTGTGCTTTTTAGTGCACAGTTCGGCAAGTTTTGATGAAAGTGTACAGTCAGGTACCCAGCAACAAAATCGAGATATAACATAGTTCCGTCACCCTCAGAAATGCCCCTGACTCCTTTGTAGTTCTGTTGCTTTTTGAAAGGTGGCATTCTAGTAGATAAGCATATTGAGAATATAGAGAAATATACAGTCGAAAAAGGTCCTATTGATGTTTGGCCAGAGATGGGTGTAATGGGGTAATGTGGCTTTTTCCTGTCACAGAAATCCAGTGCTGTAAAACTTGACAATTGAGTAGTGGCCATTCTCTTCAACTTTCCTCCCTTGTTCAGTGAGAACAAGTTGCTGATGAAAAGTCTTCAGTTTTACACAATTAGTATCACAATTTGACTCCGTTGCTTAAAAAAATGATTATTTTATCAGTATTTCTGCCCGACATTGATTAGAAAATTCCAGGTAAAAACTATTTGGGAACCATACGATGGCCAATAATAGGCTATAAATATAACTGCATTGAGAAAAACCTCCTAGCAAAGGGAGAGAATCCCATTTTCCTTCAAACAGGATTTCAGAAGGTCATCATTGCTGTTTAGAATGATTGTTTTCTCTGACAAGTATTGTGTCATTTCATTGCTTTTCCTTTTTGGCTCTAGCTGACCCCATAGTGCCCTGTAATGAAACTCGATGGAGCCAGAAGTGGCAGTCATCCCGTCCCCTGCGAAGAGCCAGTCTCTCCCTGGGCTCTGGGTTCTGGCATGCTACAGGAAGACATTCGAGTCGACGGTTGCTAAGAGCCATCCCTCGCCAGGTTGCCCAGACACTGCAGGCAGACGTGCTTTGGCAGATGGGATATACAGGTGTGTGCTATGAACCTGGAGGCAGCATAGGGTCTGGTGTCCAGGAGCCCCTTTCTTGAGCGCCTAGCGCTGAAGCCAGGTGGCCTCAGGCACATATGCTTCTCATTATTTATTGAGCTGGATATAGTTGACTGCCCCTTGTCTTTGACTTCTGTTGTGCTGGGCATCTGTTGCTGATGCTGACCTGGAGGAAATTACCAGAAGGGGGAAATCCATCATCAGTGGAGGATTGTGGAGAAGTGGTTCATTCCTGAGCATTGGTGACAGTTGAGAAGTGTCCAGAGAGATTTTCTGTTTATCCTCAAGCCTTGTTTAACAGCAGATGATGGCATTCCCCAGCTGTCCCTTTTTCTTAGTCTTGGCTCAGCCAGGGCCTGGGGCATCTGGCCTACCTTGTGCTCACTGGGCCAGCTTTGGCCCTTGGTGACATGTTCTCCATGGTCACAGGGAGGGATGTGTTTTATAGACAAAAATTCAAAAAGACGATTTCTCAAACCAGATGGTGCTTGCTTTCTTTTTGGGATAAGGTGCTAATGTGAGGGTTGCTGTTTTTGACACTGGGCTGAGTGAGAAGCATCCCCACTTCAAAAATGTGAAGGAGAGAACCAACTGGACCAACGAGCGAACGCTGGACGACGGTAGGGACAGCACAGTGGTGAGCCCACAAGTGGGGCATTTTCTGGTTATATATGGACTTCATACATGAGTCCCATCCCCCATTTTAGCAGTTCAATATTTTTTCTGTGTGTCAGTGATTAAACAGTTCATGTGCAATAGTTATTCAGACAAATTCAAGTTGTTACTGTGCTTTTTGGCAGAAACTTTTCTAAATGTCTCAGGATGTTGGGAGATAGTGTTTGAGGAGAGGGGGGGATACCTGGTGGAGGAGAAGTTCCCTGTTTGGGAGGGAGCTGGAGTGTCTAGACCCAGAAGTGGAACAGGTATGGCGTAGGCTCTGAGTGGAAGACAGTAGAGGAACAGAGATTCTATACTAAGACTTGGAGAATGAGCCTGTTTGATTGGTGGTTTGAAATGTTGTATGAACTGTTGGCACAGGTTACCAGCAGTTTTATCTGTTTTTTTCCTTATGGACAACAGGGCTGGGCCACGGCACTTTTGTGGCAGGTGTGATAGCCAGCATGAGGGAATGCCAGGGTTTTGCTCCAGATGCCGAACTGCATATTTTCAGGGTCTTCACCAACAACCAGGTAGGTGTTGAGAACTCCTGAAACTTAAAGAATTGATATTAAAATGTAAAAATTAAAACTCTAGAAATTACGTACGGTTTAAATGCAGCACACATCATCAGCGAGCTGAGCTGCTGCTGATGTCCCACGTATGCCATGCTGTCTCTCCACTGTCCCTCCTGTATGGCTTTGCCCTTCTTCCACCATCCCCTTCATCCACCTCACTTGAGTCCTGAAGACCTTGCTCTGGGTCAACTGCACATAGGGATTCCTTGACTGCCTCTTTCTTCCTCTCCTTTGGGTCTGGCTGAGGTTCCTGTGCCACCATGTCTGGAGCACATTTCTTGTACTTTCTGTGTGAGAGAATAATTGCATGTTTGTGTGTTTGCCATTCCTGCTGAACTGTGACCATCTGAGGGTCACCTTTATAGCCCCACATCTAGCATCGTGTTGAGTAATGTGGATTTACGAGCCTTTTCCCGTGCTCTTCATTTGGAAACTATAGAAAAGGGCAAGAGTCCTAATATTTATTTTTAAAATTTAATTTCTGTTAGGAAATATAGTTTTATGTCTTTATGTAAAAGGGAACATAGGGTAATTCTCCCAACCCTGTCCCCATCCAGTGGTCTCTCATGTGAGAGTTTCTTAATTTCTTACACTACCACCCCTAGAATTTCTTTAGCACATACAAGCAAATACAAATATGTAGTCTTATTTTTAAAAACCTTTAAAAAACATGATTCTTAATTATTATACTCATTCTATTTCTATTGTAAGTGTAATTTTCTATTTTATAGAAACACCTAAATAGTGATACACAAAGTAATTTAACTTCTTTCTAGAAACAAGGAGAAATTGAACATCAAAGAAATAATTCTATGAAATAACTTTTATTGATTCCGTTTATCCTTCAGCCTATTTAGCAATAAAGATTATTAGACAAAGACATTAAATTATTTAGTTTAACAAATTTGACCTAATACAAGTGTCTTAGGATAAATCTTTTATACGACGGGTAGTTAGAAGTTTGGAATTTTGCCTCGGAAGTACACTTTAAGGAAGGGAGCTGCACCTTAGACCTGGAGGGATAGGTGCCCTCAGAACACGCTCTCCTGCTGAAGTCCAGCTCCCTCCAGGGACTTAGAGTTCCTGGATTTAGTAGTTTACATTTCAGGGCATTATTTATTCTTGGGATTTACTTCTGAAATTTAAGTTGATTCTTCATGCTGCTAAGAGTTTATACTTTACCCTTAAAATTAAAAACACTGTTGTACTTTGAGACTTTCACTGAAACACTTGAAGGACTGTCTTAACATTAACCAGGTGTCCTACACATCCTGGTTCCTGGACGCCTTCAACTACGCCATCTTAAAGAAGATTGATGTGCTCAACCTCAGCATCGGTGGCCCCGACTTCATGGACCATCCCTTCGTCGACAAGGTTGGTTGTGTCACTGCACAGAACGCTGCATTTGGTGACAGCTCCTTTCCACATGCCCAACTTCAAGTGCTTCATCCCTAGTGTACTGGTGGCTTGCCACCCACGAGGTGACTGCTTTGTAAGGACAGATAGCTGATGACGTGAGCTTCAGTGACTTGCATTGGAAGTAGCACATGGTGCCTTGTTGATTCCTTCTCATGTAAACACATAGCCCATGTTTTCTGACCATGCATGGAAAGCCAGCGTCTGCTCCCTGTGCTACATAGTCCTATATCCTGGCTTTTATCATCTCTGAACATACCAGTTACCAAACACATTAATGCCTATAAGGGTCTAGTGCTGCATTTTCAGGGGAAATCCTTCTTTTTCAGGACTGTTCTTCAAAGTTGTAGTTATTTTTGACAGTTACCTGTTGATTGTTTAAAAGTGGTATACTTCCATAAATAAATGTTTGCTAATTTTGTAGGTTTGGGAATTAACGGCTAACAACGTAATCATGGTTTCTGCTATTGGCAATGATGGGCCTCTTTATGGGTAAGTATCCCCAATAGGGATGAACCTAGAGGTGATTTTTTTTCCCCTGAAATAACTGAAAAACTGTTGTCTGTCTGTTTCTGTATTTATATCTGTTTATATCTGTCTAAAACTGTATATGGAAATTTTCAACATACCAAAAAACAGGTTGCATAATGAACCTCAGGTTCCCACCACCTGCTTTAGCAGTTGTCAACTCAAGGACAACCTTGTTTCTGTTTCTTTTTTACTTTGCTATAAATAGAAACTTGGAGGCCTAAAGTTTTTATGCTACTTTTTGTTTTGTTTTTTTCAGAATCAGGAAAGTCATTCTGTTAGAAATAAATGGATTCTGCAGTATTTATTGAGACCCACTCAGTATGAGGCAGAGGGGTGAGGAGGTAGATGAGGAGCCTGCCTTTTTAAGAAAGATGAGGAATCAACACAGTGAAACTAACATGAGAAACAGCGACATAATAGCCACAGATGGTGCTTTGGGGATTGACAAGAGGGCTCAGATGGGGGAAGCAGAAGCAGTGTCACGGAAATGTTCCTTTGTGCTCTGCTGGCGTGGTGAGATGCGGAACATTAGTCACTGAATCACAGGCAACAGACTTGGGTTAGAGATCCCATTGTATATCTATCTGTTGCTCCAGTTTTATTCTCTAGATGATGCATATAAATAATCTCTTGTGCTGAAATGCTTTTGCAATAGGATTTGTCACCCTCCTTTATTGGGTACCCAGGATGGGTGTGGTTCTGAGCAGTGATAAAGAGTTTGAGGTCACCACAAAGGAAAAAGAGAAAATACAGAATGTGCTCTCAGTGTCATACCCTGTAGAGAAATAGAGACGAATGTATGTGTTCTCTTTCACACCTGTGTGTCTGTGGTGCACACAGCGAAGATGTGTACTTGTGCTTCAGAAACACTCACTGTGTCTCCCACTCGCATCCCTGGGAGTGCATGCTGGGGAGAACAGGTGGCCTTGAGGACTGGCTGAGCTTGTGCAAAGGGTTGAGGGCATAGCATTAGGCTGAACATATGAAGACAGTGTCTTTATAGGCCAAAAACCATGCATGTTGTCAATAAATCAGATAGTAAATACTTAGGCTTTGTGGGCCATGTGGTGTTACAACTACACAATGGCCTTGGAGTGTGAAGGCAGCCTTGGAATGTATAAGCAAATGGGCATAGTTGTGTTCCAGTAAAACTTTATTTACAAGAACAGGTGGTGGGCCTGTTGTGGCCTACTGCCATCGTTTGCCAACTGTAGTCTGAAGCTGTTGGCTCGGCATTATTTTCCACTACTGCATGTACATCTCCTCAGATCCGGTCTCCTCCTGGGTCTCCCTGTGGAGACCATGTTTATCCCATTGTCTGTCACCTGTCCCTGCTGCCAATCCTCCTAGCTTGCCTTTCTTCTGTTCACACCTCTGGACTCACACCATCTGCCATTCTGACTGCTTTGCTACACACTAGTTGCTCCTCTGAAATCCTGTGACTTCTCTGGGTAGTCACACCCAGTGGCTTCTAATCAAAGAGTTGTTCATTTTCAGTGTATTAGAGGAGAACCCTGGAGAGGAGGGCCCTGTGTCAGACTCAGTGTACCTGTCCATAGAGTTGCACAGAGATCCGGCATTTTAGTGTTGCTGTGTAGTGCTGCTCTGTAGTGCTGGGAATGGCATGTAATCAGCGTGGCATAGCTTGTGCGGTTCTGGCTCACTGTTTGGGCACCGAGTTGTTTGGTGACAGTAATATACCCAAGTTGCTGAGTCACTTATTGTAGGTATTGAGCTGCCAGTCACTGGAAATAATGCTTATATCTCCAGATACCCCTTGCTGTGAGCTCTCTCAGGGTCCTGAACTCTGGACACTTAAACTTCAAGTTGCAGGGCGTCTGAAGGTGCAGCTTCCCTTTTTCACCACCAACAAAGATTTCTTGATTCTTTCCCTTATATTTTAAGGGTTTAAAGCACACTAAGTATTATAGGGATTGACAGGTAGGGGGTGGCTTTTTTTTGCATCAACTATAGTGGGAAGTTTTGTCTGATTTCTATTCTAAGCTTCACTCCTTGATCTCACAGAAATTTATAAATTTTTAGTATCAGCCAATAAACTGCTCTTGGTGCCTCTGAACCAACCGCCTGGTAGCATGTCAGTGGCCGGTGGGCTAAGAAGGCAGTACCAGTACCAGGGTTGACTCAATAGTTGGTTTAAAGCACATGCTCTAGAATCTTCCTACTAATTTTAGTTAAGCCACTTGGAATCAGTTTTGGTTATTGAATTGTCAGAGATCACTTTTTTGGTAGCAGAGCTACCAAAATGTAATAGATAAAGTTCAGAAATGCAGTTTCATAACTGGTTGTTTTATACTTTCAAATAATTTAGCTGCATCTTGATTTTATAGTTTAAACATTTTTGTCATTTTCAACTTCACTGTAATTTCTTTGCTGATCTAGGACACTTGAAGTAGTGAAGAGAATTACATGGTTTTTTCTTTGCATCTTCCCTTTGAGGAGCTCAAGATTACGGAGTAGTAATAGTTGTTTCCATAGTTCCCGGTAAGGAAGGTGGAACACCCTGCAAACGATCAGTTGAAAGCTAACTTCCTGACCATGGCAGATGCAAACATGTGATTACAGGTCCTTCCCAGGGAAATGTGGGATCTAACTGGGGAGGCATGATGAATACACTTGGAATAGTTTGAAAGTGATGTGAGGATGTATAAGTAGGTGATAACTTGTCATTGTGTTAAGTCTTGTCAAGTTGGAGAAGGAGGATTCCTTCAAGCCTGGAGGTAGTGAGGGGAAAAGTAAGTCTTGGACCAAAGTACGGTAAGTTGACAGGGAGGGAAAGTAAGAAAGGGCGTTCAGGTGCGAGGAAATTATTTGAGCCAGCATGAGGGTGGCTGCGAGCATAGCCCTCCACAGGACCACTGTAAGAAGCAGCAGTCCATCCCAGCTGCATGTCTTGTCACAGAAAAACCTAATACTGTCATCAATTTTTCTGGGAGGATTTACCCTTATTTAAATTATTCATTTAAAATTATTTCTCTTTCCTTATGTTTTTGTGCCTCAATTTAGCACTCTGAATAATCCTGCTGATCAAATGGATGTGATTGGAGTAGGTGGCATTGACTTTGAGGATAACATCGCCCGCTTCTCTTCAAGGGGAATGACTACCTGGGTAGGCTTATTTTCATTGGTCAAATGTGCCTAAAGGAACCATTTGTCTACAAGCCTTTGGGTGTATTTGTAGGTGCGCAGATAGAAAAGCAGCTTGTAAGCCCGAGCCTCACATGCATGGATGGCATAGCCAGGTCTGTGGGTACTTGCCCGACTACGAGGATAAGAGATCTGGCCCCTTTGACGTCTGCCACCTGACTATGGTGCATCAGCAGGGACCGGTTCTGAGTGGTATTTCCTGGTCCCACTCCTTTTAAACTTCTCAGTGACTCACTTTTTAGGTCAACTGGATTCATGCCCACTTGTCCTAACTAGAAGGAAGGGGAGCAGTCCTCTGTGGTGCTGCATGAGATGATTTTTTTGGCCTTAAGAAGCAAGAGAAGCGAATAAGAAGAATTTAATATCAACTCTGCTAACACAGAAATAATTGTATTTAGCTGGACAACATGGAAATAACTGCAGCAAGTTAGTTGACTCAGTTGCTCTGGGTTTAATCATGCAGCTAATTCACCCTCCTCTGCCCAGCAGAACAGAGGCAGAGGCAAGGTTGGATGCTCCCTCGGGCAGCGGTGGGCACTCTTGCATGCCCCTCTCAGTCTTCAGGGTTGCATCACCTCTTGGGTGCTCTCACTCAAGGGTGCCAAGCTTTGAGGTCTTGGGAAGCCCTCCTGAGAACATTGTGGCCTCGTCCGCGCTGGCGCCACTTTGTGGGATAGCCTTCTCCCTCCACAATATCACCTCTCCTGGCCCCAGTCGGCCCCAGAGTGGGTCCATGTTGTGCGCACTCAGATCCCTTCTTCTTGATGATGTTCGGTTGTTGCCAGTCTGAGGATCCCACCCTGAGAAAGTCAGTGCCAGGGAGGTTTTTCCACCTGTTCATCTGCAGTCCCTCAGCACTTTCTTTGTACTGCTAAATACTCCAAAACAACACCTCCACCAGTTGATGTCTCTCTGGCTCCCTTATAAATGCTTCCACAGAATTATATTGCATTGTCATGCCCTTCAAATGTTTCTGAATCATCTACGGAGCTATAGTTGAAGATTTCTTTACGCAGTGTCCCACATCGCTGCAGGCATAGTCCATTTATGTTTGATTACCATGAAAGGTATTTTTACTTCAGTTGAATTACTTCTTTTTACAGAACATAAAATCCTATTGTAATTCTCATTTTGCCTCAGCTTCCAGGAAATTTCAGGGTATTCAGTTAAAATCTTATCTGTTACTTGTACAGTTACTTATCATTCTGAATGGTTTCTTCTTTCTTGTCTGGTGGAAAATTAAAATCTTCAGTTATGTTATGTACTTTTCCTTATAAAGAAAATTTTTATTTTTCTAATTTTTAATATTAATATTCTTATTTTTCTAAGATATTGCTAAGTTTTAAGTTATGTAGAGATAATCAGTTTTCAGGTTCTAATGTTACATGCTAACAATTTAAAATAATCACTTTTTTTTTGCTTTATGGCATTACTATTATATTGGCTATTCTAAAACACTCCGAAAATAATTGTATTTTCTCCATTATCATTTAAGCTTGTTTTCTGTGTTGCAGCGAATTTCAGACTAAAACTAGTACCTTACTGAGGTTACACTATATTTAAATGACCCATATTTCTGTTCTGTGTGCCAGTGTGTGTGCTGTGGTGGAAACCAACCTGCTTTTATTTATAGGAGCTACCAGGAGGCTATGGCCGTGTGAAACCTGATATCGTCACCTATGGTGCTGGAGTGAGGGGCTCCGGTATGAAAGGGGGGTGCCGGGCCCTCTCAGGGACCAGCGTGGCTTCTCCGGTGGTCGCTGGTGCTGTCACCTTGCTAGTAAGGTGAGTGTTGCCTAGCAGAGAGAAGGTGGTGCCAGCAGACCAGGAGCTGAATCTTGCTTGTCATCAGTTTGGAATGTTGGAGCACATCATGTGACCTTGTTCCATCTATTTCTTCATCTCCACAACAGGGTTTATTCTTTGATAGAGGAATCTTATGAGAGCTAGTAGACGTACGAGGGAATGCTCTGTAAACTCTAAACCATAGAGCAATACTTATAAGGACACAATGCCTGTTACTTTTTTTATGTTTGAGGTCTGATTTTGTTAGGGTTTTGTTTTGTTTTTAATAGCAGTTTTAGGTTTAGTGATCAACCCTTAATTTTGCAGTTAATGAAACTGAAAGTTCTCATAGATAGTCTGCTGGAATTGATTCTCATGTGCTCTTAGTCAAATAGACCATGGTGCCTCACTGTCAAAATTACAAAAAGAAGTCTTATGAGCTAGCACTTATTTTATATTTTAACCCCCTCCCCAAAAAAGCTTTCTATCTAGGTGAGACTTTAGTTGAGCATTTATGTTGTGATAAAACTACATTTTTCAAAGTTATACTTTATGTTAATTTTAAAATTAAATCAGAAAAGTGATTGTGTTTTTATATTTAAAATCTCTTTAAAAGCAAGTAAATTTATGTTGATTTTCGTTTCTAGTGCCAGAGATGTGTTTTATTAATAATCCCCCATAAAGGTTGGTGTTTCCTCTTTCCTCCTTTTCCCATCCTTCCCCTATAGTTCAGAGCCACATTCTTGAAATTGTTGATGTTGGCGAGAGTGTTCCTTAGAGAATAACCATATGCCTGTTGGAAACATCTCTCTGTTCCAGTTGTTTTTCTCACCCCCGGGTAATATGCAGTGAAAGAAGAAGGAAGGAAATGTAGACTGTGGAGTTACCTGGCTCACTTGGGCTTCTGTATTTGCCAGCTAGGATTCTTGTTTCCCCTTTTGTTGATTGTGAAACAAAAAGTACTGGTTTACGTCTCCCACTTGCATGATAGCAGGAATGTGGTTTCAGGCTCCACTGTTAAATCCATCAAATCTGCCTCCTATCAAGTGAGTGGGGAGATGAGGAGAGTGTGCTTTCCATACCCGGTGGTACTTCTAAGTACAGACATTTTCAGTGTCAAGGAAATCTTCCACTTTCCTCATCTTCCTGCAACAGATAAAAATGCCACTGTGATATTTCAGAAATATTTTTACTGCCTGACAAATAGCTCTGAACAGATACCAAGCAACAAGGAAGCACTCCTCAGCTTCCAGCCTTCAGTGCCCGGTCAAGAACTAGAGCCTAACCTTTGGTCTTGCTTTATGAGCCAGAAGAGGGGAAGATGGTTGAACTTTCACTCGCTTTCAACAGTTCTTTTATTGTTGAGAATCGGCCCTGCTTTCTTTCCTCTCCTCGTTATGTCAGATTTCCCCTCTAAACCTGTTAAAGCCTATCTATACTCCAAGACCCACCACCATTACAGAAAAAGATTTAGGAACTTAGGAGAGTGTTTCTTTTTTGCTTATTGGATTTTCTTCCCTGCATTTAGAGCTTAAAATTTACTTGTGTTTATAGAACATAGGTATACAACAATGAATGTTTTAGTGCTGGCATTCTTAAGAGGTTGATGCTGCCTCAGTGTCACTAAGTTCCTAGCCAAATAGAGCTGAGTATTCAAGTTTGTCCAGGTGCATCCTGATAATGAAACACTCAGGGTGGCCTCAGGTCTGCACGGTCCTATCAGGCTTTATCCACCAGGGTGATGCATCGCCCAGTGGCTTCCAAAACAAAAAAGGCAGGGTTTCGCCATGGAGGTGGTGGACTTCACTCAGATGCTATGCCTCCTGCCTGTCCTACATTGACTTTTCTTTCCAGGACCCGTATGTTTTCCTTTTCTCAGCTAGGTCATGTCCTAGCTTCTCTTTCCTCCTGGCTTCCCATGAGGAAACAGTACCTCTTAACTATTCTTGCCTCCTACAACCTGTAAGGTCAAGTTAGTTGGAAAAATGTTTTTCTGGTCCATTAAGTATAAACAAGTACTAGCCCGGTGAGTCACTGTTCTCACAAGCCATGTAGAAGGCTAATCACTGGTCACTCCCAAGTCTGGTGCAGAAGTGAGCCCCATTCATCCTCATTTTGGCACGGGCCCTACCAAAGAAGCTTTCATTGCAGATGAAACGAGATTGGAGGGCACATTTTCACATTTGCAGGTTAGAAATAATCAGGTTTTCACTCTTTTTACGAGAAAATGAGCAAATACATGATTTCCCCCTCAGCACAGTCCAGAAACGTGAACTGGTGAATCCAGCGAGTATGAAGCAGGCCCTGATTGCATCAGCCCGGAGGCTTCCTGGTGTCAATATGTTTGAGCAAGGCCATGGCAAGCTGGATCTCCTCAGAGCCTACCAGATCCTCAACAGTTACAAACCACAGGCGAGGTCAGTATGTTTTTCTTTTGAATAGGCCTTTCTCTTTGCTGGGTTCCCAGGGTGTTTTTCCCCCTGCACAAAATATGAGCCTTCAAATAGTAACAAATCACTGATCACACAGCACTCAGGGCCCCATAAGGAGCTTCACTCTGCTGCTTCTACTCGGTCCTGGCTGGCAGAACTTTAACTGCTTTCCTTTTCCTGATTTCCTGTTATTTTTAATATGAATGGTTTTAAATTATTCCCTATTAAAACTTTCTTTTGGAATAATCTTAGGTTTGCAGAAATTTGCAAAGATAGTGTGGAGAGTTCTCATATATCCTTTGCTGAGCTTCCTCTAATGCCAGCATCTTAGATGACCATAATTTCACTGTCAAAACTAAGAAATGAGCACTCATGGTGTCCTGTCATTAATCTGCAGGCTTTGTTCACAGTTCGCCAGTTTTCCCCTCATGTTCTTCGTTAAGTCTGGGATCCAGGCCCCACATTGTGTTTAGTTGTCATTGTCATATCTTCTTGGTTTCCTCTAGCCTTTGACAGTTCTTCTGTCTTGTCACTCATGACTCTGACTCCTTTGGGAGTGCAGGCTACTTACATAGAGACTGTTCTTGATGTGGGTTTATTTGTTGTTTTTTCATGATTAGCTTGAGGTTATGTGTTTTTGGTAAGAAGTTTTTAAATTTTAAAATGATTTTAGATTTACAACAAAGTTCCAGAAATAATACATGAGGATCCATAAGTCCTTCACCCAGCTCTCCCTAATGTTAACATCTTACACAATCATACAGGGGTGAGAAAAAGTAAGTTTACAGTTGTGTATGTGAAACACAGTTTATTCTTATATTATTTATTAACTATCGTATTTTCCATATGGACAACTGTAAACCTACTTGTGCCTCACCCTGTAGTATAAGCCTCAAAACCTGGAAATTAATAGATGCATTACCATTGATTAATCTGTGACTGTATTCAATTTTCGCCCATTGTCCCACCCCTGTCCTTTTCCTGGCCCAGGATCCAGTCTAGCGTCCCACATTGTATTTAGTTGTCACGTCCCCTTGGTCTCCTCCAGTGAGGGACACTTCTGCAGTTTTCTTCCTCTGGTGGAGTTCATTTGCATCATTTAATTTAGGTGATGTTTCAGTCCAGGCCCTTCAGGAAGCAGACCCCAAGATGGGGTTAGCTGTCCAAGAGATCTGTTGGGGTGGGAGTGGGGGGCCTATGATGGATAAAGGGAAGGAGGCAGGAATAGGCAGGAAGAGTCTTAGGACTGCCATGCTGACCTGATGCCTGTGAAAAGAGGTGGGAGGAAGGAGAATTGCAGAGGAAGACCCTCAGACTGCAGCACAGGTCTAAAACTGTTTCTCCTGATGGGGAATCCTTGAACCAAAGTCACCCGTTAGAGGAGCCTGTGTCCCACAGGGATGGGCCTGCCCTAGTACCATACCCATGTATCTCAGTCATTGGCTAGGAGAAGCCCGGAGGAAGCGGGGCCTTGACACAGAGGGGGTGGAGGGTCTGCAGGGGTAGCAGCTGGAGGTGTCATAGCTATGCTTCAGCAACAGGAGGTCTGAGCAGCATGGCTCATGGTGCCCACTTTAGGTGATGTCTGCCAGGTCTCTCCACTGTAGTTACTGTTTGTCCCTTTGTAACTGCTAAGTGTCACTTGTGGGGATGCACTTCAGATGATTTTGTTTCTTAACATACTTTCACTCACTAGTTTGAACGTCCATTGATGGTTGTTGCCTGCAGTGATTATTACTGTGGGGATTGCCCCATGGTGACTTTCTGTTCCTCTCATTCATTAATTGGAATTCTACTGTAAGGAAGAGCTATCTTTTCTCTCCCATTTATTTATTTATCCCATTATTTATATCAGTATAGAAACACGGATGTTAATTTGACTCAGTGGCAATCCAATAATATCTTTGTTCATTTTGTTGATCAAATTGTCCCAGATCTGGCTATTGGGAGTGCCTTCTAGTTGGCTCCTGTGTCTTTAGATGTCTCCATCACTTTTTGAGTACTTTTCTCACTTTTTGGCAATGTAGCATTTCCATGTCCAGCCTCGGTCTCAGATCTCTCTCCAAGCAGCCTGGGTCCTTTAATTGGAGAGTGGTATTTAGAAACCGAGACCTGCACACTATGTGTGCTCCTCGCAGCTGTGCTCGTAGTTGTTTCTAGGTCTTTTCAGCAGACAGAGCTAGGAAATGTCTGTATGTACTCACACATCTGTACCTATTTCTCAATCTATCTATCTGTAGAAATGCTAAAAACATGATGAGTTCACCTGTCTCCTGATCACACCCAACACCAGGTTCTCAGTCTAGTCTCCTCTCTCCTTGTTCATAAAACTTCTCCAACAGCAAGAAACCTGGCTCTCGTGACCCACAGTATGTTTACTCACTGGCTCAGTCCTAGTATGTGCATATTGAGTAGTTTTAGAATTGCTAACCCGTGCCCTTACAAAATCAAGTTTACTAACCAGAGTATAGTATTTATGTGTAGTTCTTTTTTATCCTTAGCTTTACAGAAGTCATATTGTTTTCCAAAGTGAGGCTAATTCTTCTTTCCCTCTACCCCATCAGTGTGATTTTGCTATTCAGCTTTAACACAGTTAAGTTTCTCTGTTAGTGCTTGTGTCTCTTTTTGGATTTCCCCCATCTTCTGGTTCATTTCAACTAGTTCTGTATTGGATATGTGAATTATTACCATGGCTGTAAAGTCAGAACTGCACACGAATGTAACCTGGGGAAGTGTCACTGCCCCTCATTCCTCTGTCCCCATCCCCACTCCCCCATTCTCTCCACACTGTCCCCACCCACCCCTGTGGGTAATAGTCTCAGTTGTTGTTTTACCTTTCTTGTATTTCTTCTTGCACAAATATACATGTATACAGAGGTGGACAAAAGTAGGTTTACGGTTCATATGGAAAATAATACAATAATCAATAATATGTGAATAGACTGTTTTGCGTACTCATAATTGCAAACCTACTTTTGCCCACTTCGTGTTCTTATATCCCCTTTCTTACATGAAGGATAGCATTACTACAAATATTCTTTTGCACTTGGCTTTTCTCACTTAACAGCATCCTGGAAATCGCTCTGTATTAATTCATAGAGGTCCTTCTTCTTTTTGCAGCTTCCTAGTGTGGATGTTCCATTGTTTATTCACCCACTTATTTATATTTGGGCATTTAGATTGTTTCCAGTGTTTTGCCTCTTGCTTTGAATAACCTTGTGCCTAGTATTTTAGTTTTGTTGAAGGTGTGTCTTCAGAGAAAATTCCTAGATGTGGGATAGCTGGGTCCAGGAACTTTGTGAGGTGTCATTCCATTCCCCCCAGAGGGCTGTGTTTGTGTGTGTTCCCCAGCGAAGCATGAGTGCCTGTTTCCCAGAACCTCACCAGCACAGTGTCTGTAATGCTGGTTGCATTCTACCCATCTGATCAGTGAGAAATGGTCTCTCAATATTGTTGTAATTTGCATTTCTTCTCTAGTTATAAGTGAGTTTGAGCTCTTTCGTATGTGGTTAATGGCCATATTTATACCTTCCTTGTTAAGTGTGTATTTTTTCCCCATTTTTCTCTGGGGTTTTTGTCTCTCAGCTGTTAAAGGTTTTTTATACATTAGGTTAGTAACCTTTTGTTGGTGATATGTTTGCAGATGTTTTTCCCAGTTTGTCAGTTGTCTTTTGATTTTGTGTGAAGTGTTTTGCCATGCAGGGTTTTTTAATAGCCGACTTTATTAGTTTGTTGTTGTTGCCCTTGGATTTTGAATCACAGAAAGCCTTTTTCTGTCCTGGGGTGAAAAAGAAATTCACCCAGGTTTTCTCCTAATACTTGTTTGCTTTCTTTTATTTACTTGAGACTCCCCGATCCATTTGGGGTTATTCTTGTGTGTGGTGTGAGGTATGGATCTAATTTCAACTTTTTCCAAGTGACCACCCATTTGTCACAGCTGCATTTATTTAAAAGTTCGTCTTTGCCCAGTGATTTGAGACTCTGAGTCCAAGGCATTCACTGGGGTTGGTCACATCCTCATTCTCTGCCAGCCACAGCCACCAAAGTTTCAGACTTGGAGAAGGAAGGAGGTGTTCTGCACCATCCCGTTGTTTGTGCAGGCAGTCTGGGCAGGCTGGCCCAGTGGCCTTCTCAGCACAGGGAACATTTCAAGGCCCAGTTCCCAGATGTCTGCTGAGGCCCTTCTAAGGCTCACATCTACCATGTCAACTCTTCCTGCATGGTTGTGTCGCTTCAGTGCTGTTTCCTAATAGGCTCTACTCTAACACTGTATTCTTTGTTTCAGTTTGAGCCCCAGCTACATAGATCTGACTGAGTGTCCCTACATGTGGCCCTACTGCTCCCAGCCCATCTACTATGGAGGAATGCCAACCATCGTCAATGTAACCATCCTCAACGGCATGGGTGTCACAGGAAGAATTGTGGACAAGGTGAAATTGCTCTCTGGCTTGTAGTGAGCTTGGACCTCGCCCAGACTTTTGTGCCTTAGCGCTTTCTCCTGAAATTAAAACAGGAAAGGTTCTCTCCTCTTGCCTGGGGTGCCAGGGTATTAGAAGCAGTCATTTATTTTCCCCTAAGTCTTTTACACATAAGTCAGGGGTAAATTAGTGGAACACGTTTGTTGACATCTTGAGTTTGGCTCCTGAATTGACTAATTACATTTGATCCTTTATTATTTCCCACCTATAATTAAAGGCTCACTTGTAGTTGTTTTATTCTTTAATGAGCACAAGTGGGCCTTAGGGTCTAGAAGGTATGGTCTTTCTTGAATTTTGCTTTTATAGTTTTTTTAATACTTACTGCATAAACATTGTCACAACAGTAACAGAATAGGGAAAGAGAACAGATAAATTACTTCTAGCCCCAGCACACTAACATAGCCGTTATTTTTTAAAATTTTGCATACCAGCCAGTTTCTTTTTCTTTTTTAGTTACTGTTTGCATTCAGTGTCATTTTTATTAGTTTCAGGTGCACAACATAGTGGTGATAGCCACTATTTTTTAAATATTCTTTGCCAGCCCTTATCTGAAATACATATTTTTTGTTAACATTGTGCAGTAGGCAAAAATTTAGTCTGTTGGTTTTTGTTTTTTTTTTCAGTTTTCATTATGTTGAAACATTTTAAAATGTATACAAGTACCAATGTACTTTTTAATGGTGGTTCAGTATTACATAGGACTATCAAATCATAATTTGCTCACTCTTTCCCCTTGCATGAACAAAAAATAGGTGGTTTTCAAATATAAACATTTCACTGAATATCATTGCATATGTGATTTTCTTCTGAATTATTTCCTTAACGTCAACTCCCTGGATTGGAATGTAGAGGACATTATTATCGCTCTTGGTACATACTACCAAATTCTTTCCAGGGGAAGTTACACCATCTCAGACTCAGACTGCTGCTGGTGATTGCAGACGGCGCTGTCTCCACCACACCTGCACTGGGTGGTACCTTAATGCCATGCGGTTTTTAAAAAATGAGATAGCCCTGGCCAGTAAGACTCAGTTGGTTGAGTGTCATCCTGTGCACCAAGAGGTTGCCAGTTCGATTCCCAGTCAGGGCACATGCCCAAGTTGCAGGCTCTATCCCCAGTTGGGGTGCGTGCTTGAGGCAACAGATCAGTGTTTCTCTCTCATATCGATATTTCTCTTTCTCCTTCTCCCTTCCTCTCTCTAAAAATCAATAAAAATATGTATATTTTTAAATGAGATAAAGTTCACATACGTAAAATTTACTCTTTTAAACTGTGCAATTCAGTTTTTAGTGTATTCTTAAATAGTGATGCACCCCAAAAAGAAATAACCTATTTGCAGTCACACCCCATTCTCCTTCCCCCTTTTCACACACCCCCAGTCCCCAGAAGTCGCTGATACACTTTGTATCTCTTGTGTGTAACATTCTAGACAGTTCATTTAAATGGAATCTACAATATGTGGTCTTTGTGACTGGCCTCTTTCACCTAGCATGATGTTTTTAAGGTTTGTCCGTGTCATAGCCATGTATTAGTGCTTCATTCCTTTTTATAGCTGAATAATAGTCCATTGTGTGGATAGATCTCATTGCATTTAATGTCCATTTGGTTTGTTTCTAGGTGATTCATCTTTTAACTTTAAATTTAGAGGGGGTAAAATGGGTACCTTGTTTGTTGTGCACTTCAGTTATTTGTGAGGTGAATATCTCCAGGTAACAAACCTGGAAAATACTAGTTGTATTTTCTCTTGTGTGAATTAGCTTTTTATTGCCTTGGCCCATTTTTGTCCTGAAATTTAGGTTTTCCCTATCCATTGGAGCAAGATATTTATATCATAGAGAAATTAACCATTGTTGTATTTTATGCAAAAAGTTTCCACAGATTATTGCTTAATTTTCTCTTTAATATTAGTGGTGGTTTTTATTTTGGAGTGAGAGTTCTATAAAAGTTTCACATTTTCGTGTAATTGAATTTTGGTCTTTTGTGATTTCTTTTGTTTCAAAAATTAGAAATTTATTTCTCCACAGATATAATAAAATCTCAATTTCATTTTCTACTGACTTCTTTTGTGCTTGATAAATACGTAAATTTTAAATTTGTGTTAATTTGATATGTGATATAAGAGATAAATGAAAATTAACTTTTTTTCTCAATTGCTAACCAGTGATCTCAAGAGCATTTATTAAAAATCCCTTTCCTTTTTCATTATTTGGATGCTTTATCCTACAAATATTTTTCTCCTTTTTCAGATTTTTTTTTAATATGCTGACTCATTTTGGGAGTAAGTATATTGTTGCTGTCTGGCTTGTGAGGGAAATGAGTAATTTAGGTTAGTTTGAAATATTGGTTATTGAAATATTGAAAAATTGGAATGCTATAAGAGCTAACTTATGTTTCTTCCAGATGGTCTCCTCTCATGCTTCCTTTTTTGCTTCCCTTAAACCTGGAAGAATCTGAAAGGGCCCTGACAGCAAGCCAGCTCTTTCTGGGCGTCCCCTAAACCTCCACATGCCCAATCACTGGCTTCAGGATTTGGGGACAGATTGCATCTATGTCATTTTGTTATTTGATCCCTTTCATTTAATGTGACTCTTTAAGCATACAGCTAATTGGGTTTTAACCTCAAACCTGAGAGTTTTCATTTAAGTTCTCCATCAGATAAAAGTTGTACATCAAACTATGTGTCCCTTTTTGTTTTTTTAAGCTTGGGGGGAAATTTCTCATTAATCTGGAGGCTGTCAGAAATAGTGGATTCTACACTTTTTAGTGGCTTATGTTCTAGACATTCCATAGGCTACTTTGGCTATAGTTGCTTAGTGTCTGTGTATAAATTTCATTTTGCCTTATTTAAAAGGTAAAGTATTTCTCAAAAACTGCTGTAGGTAATTTAGGAATTGAGCATTTCACCTTAGCCTTGGCTTGTTTTTCTCCTACAGCCTGACTGGCAGCCCTATTTGCCACAGAATGGAGACAACATTGAAGTGGCTTTCTCTTACTCCTCAGTGTTATGGCCTTGGTCAGGCTACCTGGCCATTTCCATTTCTGTCACCAAGAAAGCAGCTTCCTGGGAAGGCATTGCACAGGGGCAGGTCATGATCACTGTGGCTTCCCCAGCAGAGGTGGAAGTAAGTGCATGCAGGCAGGGGCTTGCTTTTCTTGACCTTTCACCCTCACCTGCCAGGAGGGAGGGACAGGCTGAATGCCAGGGGTCTCGGATTTGAAGCAGCTGGTGTGATTAGGCTTGAAGGCTGTGATCACTGATTTCAGTGCCTGTAGAGCAGCTGGAGTTTAAAAAGCCAGCTGAGTAATGAGTGATGGTGCCTTCGATTTTGTTGCTGAGCAACAGCAGATAGAACTATTTTGTGCCAGATTTCAAACTCGGCATGATTGCAGAAAATATGTGTTCTCTAAAAGGGGATGTGGGGTTAATCGTATGTAGTACTAGTGTTTTCAGGAACAAGGTTATTTAAATGTTAAGTCTCAAACTTAAGGTTTTGAATGGAATTATTTGTGATACATGAAGGTTCCTTTCTACATTTGTTATTGGAGATTCTTGTGTTCAAATTGTTAGGGTTCAATTGATAAGTAGAATCATCTTTTTCAATAAACCCCCAAACCTGAAAGTTTCTTCTGAGCAAAAGGCGCGCTTTAAGTTTTGCTTATTTTTTTCAGTCAAAAAATGGTGCGGAACAGACCTCAACAGTGAAGCTCCCAATTAAGGTGAAGATAATTCCTGCTCCCCCTCGAAGCAAGAGAGTTCTTTGGGACCAGTACCACAACCTCCGCTACCCGCCTGGCTACTTCCCCAGGGACAATCTGAGAATGAAGAATGACCCTTTGGACTGGTAAGCAGCCACCAGACACGACGCTCGTCACCCCCAGGCCTTCCACAGCAGGACTAGGGTCACTGTCCCTGCAGGAAGCAGACGTTGCTCCTCACTGAGCCTGTACTGCCTGAACCCCCAGACTTTGCAGGTCCTTGTTATGCTCTTAGGGCACCCTGTGCTTCTCCCTTCAGATTTGCACAATTGTGCGGTAAAAACCTTGAACTCATCCTTAATCGTTCTCTTTCCCTCATTTCTTCTGTTGAATCACTCAGCAAATCCTGGTAGTCCTCCCTCCAGAACATGTCCTGACTCCTGCCCTGTCTGGCCGCCACCTCAGCTCCCGCTCTTGTTCAGGCCATCGTCATCTCTTGCCTGGATGGCATCGGTTGCCTCCTGATGAGTGACTGCTGCCATTCTTGCTCCCCTAAATCCCATTGTCCATGCAGCAAGCCTGGTCACATAAAAACATAAATCCTATCACGAGTTGCTTAAAACTCTGTGGCTGCCTATCCAGACTTCATGTGCCAGACTTCCCGGTGTGTCCTCAAGCCTCTAGGCCCTGCCCCCTCGCTCCTCCAGGGCAGCTGGGCTGACTCCTGCCCATATGCTAAGCTCATTTCTGCTTTAGTGTAAGTAAAGGAGCTTGGACTTCACCCTGAATATGGTGAGCAACGAGGATTGAAAGATTTGAGCAGGACATGTACAAGGTCAGTTCTGTACTTTATAAAGATGTCTCTGAAAGGCAGATTGGAGGCGCTCAGACCGAGGGAGGTAAATAAGAAGTGAGAAGTTGATAGAGTAATGGCCATGGGCCCAGAGAGGCACTCATGTGTTCAGCCCTGCAGAGGAGGCGGGCTCTGACCGGCTGTGATGGGCTGTGAGGTGGGGGGTGGCAGGTAGAATGACCCCTAGGCGTTCCTTTGGGTATTTGGGTAGGCAGCTCACAGAGTACAAAGCAGGAAAATGAGCATGGTGAGGAGAAAGGATGGAAAGGTGATTGGTAGTAGTGATGTCATGTTAACTTTGTTACTCTTAGTTCATTTGCCCTGCGTGGCTTGGTCCAGCATGTCTGCGTTCCCCTGCTGACTGTGTCAGACGTTGGTGGTTGCTAACCAGTTACATGTGTGCCACCTAAAGTGATGCCTCAGTGCATTTCTTTTGCCATTTTCTTGTCATTTTATCCCTTTGAGCCTGTGCCATGAGCACGATTCCCTGTTACCCATTTAACATGCCAGCCCAACTGGTCTGAAAGTGGGACTGCTGACTGCTGTGCCAGTGGGCCGGACTCCCCAGGCCTCTGCTGAGGATGGAGCTGTGCTCCTGCAGAGATGACAGGTTGCAGGAATTAACCTGTGACTAGGTAGCCTTATTACGACTGGAGATTGATCATTTTAGTGCTGGGACTTGCTCTTTTTCAGGAATGGCGACCACATCCACACCAACTTCAGGGACATGTACCAACACTTGAGAAGCATGGGCTACTTTGTCGAAGTCCTCGGCTCCCCCTTCACGTGCTTTGACGCTAATCAGTATGGTGAGCAACAACAAAGTGCTAGCCAGGTGTTCTTTCCTCTCTGTCGGGTGTTTGTGAAAAGTTTGAAAGGTGACTCATGGTTCAGATGAGAGGCCAGCAAAGAGGGCATGTGCGGGGTCTCCTGGTCCCAGTGGAGACCGGAACATGGCGCCAAGCAGAGCAGTGGGCATTCCTACTTAGTGGTGATGGTGGTAATGTTCAGCTAAAATGCAACACTGTCAGAAGCATTTGTTTTATTTATTTATTTATAATTAAAAGAAGCTCTAGCACTGTGTTTTGCTTCTTCTCCAGTAAGTGAAATATCTTTGTATTGGGCATCACAGATGAAACAAAAGGCCACAGCTAGCAGGCGTCTGTGTACCGTAGGGCCCTGATCCTTGCTCACACTCTTCTAAAGTGGTTCAGGGGGCACAAACCAAAATATTACAAGTCAATAATTTGAAGTATGGATGCCAGTAAAACTCTGTCGGAAATAGTGACGTCCTTTTGTTCAGAGGTGGAATTTCTCAGAGCTTGGCATTTTGTCCCTCAGGAACTTTGCTCATGGTGGACAGTGAAGAAGAGTACTTTCCCGAGGAGGTCGCCAAACTGCGGCGGGATGTGGACAATGGCCTTTCACTCATTGTCTTCAGTGATTGGTACAACACGTCCGTTATGAGAAAAGTCAAGTTTTACGATGAAAACACGAGGTACTGCTATGAATTGGTATTTGGTTAAGAAATTTGACTTTTTGGGAATTAAGTTCTACTTAGCAAGTACTTAAAGGGCCTATTTGGCTCATTAGTAGTCTTTTCATCTGTAAGAGACAGGTTCAGATGCTTGGTTAGAGAAAGCTTTCTCTTCACGTAGTAGGGAATGTTCTTGACAGCTGCTTGTGAAGCAAGTAAAATGCTCATTGATTCCAGGTATTAATTAAAAGGCTTCATTGTTGCTCCTTCTTGATCGTAGATACTTGAGCTTTAAATTTCTGTTTAGTTCTTTTACATTCTTCTATCGCTCTATTACTGAATCTATACAAATCTAAATGCACCGAAGGACCTGTTATTTAAAGAAGCCTTCTAGTAATTTAGTTACCAATCAAGGATTCCCAATGTATTATGAATATGTCGCCTTGTAATACAGTTTGTCACTTTCACAGGCAGTGGTGGATGCCGGACACTGGAGGAGCCAATATCCCAGCTCTGAATGAACTTCTGTCTGTCTGGAATATGGGGTTCAGCGATGGCCTGTATGAAGGGGATTTTACCCTCGCGAGCCATGACAGTAAGGCTCTGTGTTTATGTTTTAATAGGGCACATTATTCCGGGAGAATCTTAAGTTTCAGAGAGAGGGTGTGATTCCTAAAGAAGCTAGGCTCTCTGGAATCTTCAGTATCTTCACAGAGAACATCTGGAGAGTTGGGTGTTAACCACTCTAGTTCTGTCCAAATGTTCAAAATGAAATATTTTCTGCAAGCATCTCTAGTTTTAGTGCCACCTGTAAGGTGCTCTATATCCTGTATGTTCCCAAATAGGGAATACCTCATAGGTTCCTGATTATTTATGCAATTCTGTTTATGAAATAACTTTGTAAATCTCATATAAGAAGTTTCCCCACAGATTAGTTTGGGGAGCTAATTTCTAGAACAGTATCTTGAGCACTGTTGTTACTGATTCTGCTCTTCCTGACTAAGTTGTTGCGCATCTATGACAGCTATGACATCTGACATCTATCCCCAAACCTTATATTAATAGTATTTTTTCACTTCAATTTTGAGGCCATTCATTGTAGTTTAACTGTGAGCAGGCAATAATAGCAGCTCCTCTCCTAAGATTAAAAAACATTTTAGAAAACATAGGATGTCTAAAGAATGCATTTTAGGTAAACAAGTAGCTGTTGATAAAACGTCCCTATGTTTCTGTGTTCTCATAACTTTGAACAACTGTTTTCTAGTGTATTATGCATCCGGGTGCAGCATCGCTAAATTTCCAGAAGATGGCATAGTGATAACACAGACTTTTAAAGACCAAGGTAAGGAATGTGAATACATGCTTTTTAGTTTCCTTCTTTCTTCTTTTCTTTTAAATAACAGTTTTGTTGCATATAATTTACCCTTTTAAAGTGTACAATTCAGTGATTTTTAGTGTATTCACACAGTTGTGCATTCATCACCACTATCTACTTCCAGAACATTTTCCTTACCCCAAAAAGAAATCTGCCCATTAGCAGTTTTGTATGGTTTTTATAATTATTTTCTGTGGTACCTACTTTAGGCAAGACTTCCAGGTAGCGGCTCTGGGAGATGCAAAGGTAGATAAGACAGCCCCTTGCTGATAATGTGAATATATGTGTATACTGACCACTGCAAAATAAATCAAATTTCCTACAGGAGAGGAGCTGTTGAATATATGTAGGTATTCTTTAAAACTACCTTTAAAGTTGCTTAAAATTTTTGTTCCTATTTGTAAATTGTTTTGCTAGATTACTAAAATTTAGAAAAATGTGACCATGTTTTGATGTTCTTAATTGTATGAAAGTAAATATTAATTACAAGGTCCTCTCCTAAAATTCTCTTGAGAATTTGAAGGGAAAAAAGGTCTTCTCTTTCAGTTTTTTTTCTTTAACTGCAGCCAGGCATCACCCAAGAAGGCAAACGCTGCAGTTCCCCGTGCATTAGTATCTGGGACACTGTGCTGAGTGCCTTGAGCAAATCTGGGGAGCTAGGAGGAGCCAGAGCAACCTGGGGCTGCCTCTGCCCTTCCCAAAGGTGGGAAGCCATCACCTGCCCTGATGTCTTCCTGCAGCCCCGCACTCCAGAGCTGGGATTTTGCACCGTGTACCTCTCTCACCTTTGCCAAGAGTTTGAGACTATTCTGCGCCCCACAGGACAGGCTTATGGAAATTTACAGGAGGGATTCATTTTCTCATGCAAGTTGATATTTTTTTAAATTCCAGAATTGAAAGCCCCTTCATTGTAAAGTTTGCCATTTTCTGTAATTAGAAGGTAGGGACAGTTTCATTAGTTGAAAATGATGAGAAGACAGGAAGGATTTCTCATATTATTTGCAACTGGAAGGTAGAATTTATTTTTGTATTACCTGGAAGGGTTTTTTCCGTTCATCAAGGCAAGGTCAATCAATAGATCTGTGTTCATAGGGTTATATTTTAACTTTAAGCACATAAGTAATCATGTCTCCTGAGTCACTGGCACAGTTTACTGTGGGTTAGTGATTTTTTTGAAATCCGTTTCTCACAGGGCACTGCCATTTCTGGTAGGGGCCCAACAGGGATGACCAAAGTGGTCTTGTGGCTGGCTGCTAGGCCTTGTTTTGTTGGGAGAGGAATCAAAAGTAGAGTTAAGCGTACATACTTTATTTTGGGGTATTGCTAACCTGAAAATAAAAATTACCTTGAGCCCTAGTTTGTTTGGCTCAGTGATTAGGAGCATCTGCCCTCAGACTGAAGGGTCATGGGTTCAATTCTGGTCAAGGGCATGTAGCTAGGTTGCAGGCCCTGGCCGGTGTGCATGTGGGAGGCAGCCAGTTGATGTGTCTCACATCGATGCTTCTCTCTCTCCCTCCCCCTCCCCCCCTTCCCTTCCACCCTCTAAAAAAATCAATGGAAAAGATATCCTCGGGTGATGATTAACAAGAACAACAAAAAATTACCTTGAAATTCTTTTAAGGGGATTTTTATCTTCACACAGGCTTTAAGTTGAATAATCTTGGGGTACAAAAGGAATTTGAAAATCTGGGTTATGCTGGATCACAAAATACCTTATGGTCAGAAACAAAACTGTGTCCAAACCATGAGGCCCCGTTTCATGTTTTATTGCTCTGTCTCTCCCTCCCCACCGAAAACACCTTGCTTTTCTCTTCCATTAGTTCCTAGTGGAATTACACGTAACATAGAGCAAGAAATGCTGCATTTTGTAGCCACAGACATTTTGGTGTTACCAACATGATCAGTACTGGGTTCTGATGAAGACGTGTCATTTAGTGCCCGGGAACACATTTGCTTCCGGGCTAGAGACTCCTAGATTATATGGCGATGTCACTGGCAATTGCTGCCTGTGGCATTTATGCATTTTTGACTCGATTCATTAAACATTGTGAATTGTGCCATCTGTTTGGGCAGAGCTAAGAAGGCTCTGCTCTGGAACATATGTATTTGTGAGATTAATATAACAAACATCTTAAATCGAAATTTTAAATGTCGGCATATATTTTAAAAATTAGTTATGTTTGTCCTAGCTCTGAATAATAAGACGCGAGACTAGATATCAGTATCTATGACTATATCTATAGAGGTACTTATGTGTTTAGCAAGAGCTGCCCCGGCCAGCTGCCCCTAGTGGATTCAGTCCAAGGATATAAGCCTTTCATCATCAGATGGGACAAAAGTTTGTGTTTTTAATTTAAAAAGGAAAAAGTGAAACCTTTAAAATTATAAATACTATTACCACCATTTCAAGTGAAAATGAAAGAGGATGGGTGTGGAAATGTTATATATACACACATATAAGTGAATTTTGCTAAAACTCAAATTAATGTCACTTAGGGCCTTGTTTTTCTGTGCTAAAAGTTTGCACTCCTGTGATTGAAGAGTGGATTTTTCTTTGATTTCTTTGTCACATGTCAAGTTAAGTGGCAACTGGAAAATAATTTATTCCTCAATAAAAATTATCATTGCTGTTTTTCTTGTATTGTTTCAGGATTGGAGGTTTTAAAGCAGGAAACAGCGGTTGTTGAAAACGTGCCCATTTTGGGACTTTATCAGATTCCAGCTGAGGGTGGAGGCCGGATTGTGTTATACGGAGACTCCAATTGCTTAGATGACAGTCACCGACAGAAGGGTGAGAACTGGTGGTGTGGCTGGAAAGTAGATTGTGCTTTGTGACTTTAATATTCAAATCCTCTCTCCCCCTTGTCCCTGGAAAGCCATCAATGAGATGCTGGTAAATTAACAGAAACTTGCTCATGAGAGCCAGGTGCGGCTAGGGAAGTTCCTACTGCTTTGATTGATTAGACTATTTTGATTGGATGCATTTAATAAGCAAAATGAAACTCGTTTACTGCTTCTGCTGTCTTCCCCTCCACGTTTGTTGTCCTGGGGCCAGCAGGTGCCAGGACCACCGTGTTTCAGTGGAGAGACCTTTTTCTAGTTTACCTGGCCTGCCCCGCTCGGCTCCCCCTTTGGGGTCTGTATGTCACTGGCACTGCTATTCAGGTGCCTCTCTCATGTCCTACCCACACTTTCCTGAAGGACCAGCACTTGGCTTTCCTCCAGATGAGGGCGTTTTGGCTGTTATGAGCCTTCACCAGTGAGGGGCATTCGGGTTCATCAGTGGGAGGGTGGGTGGGTTGGTTGCAGAGAGGTAGGGAGATAGTCCTTAGCAACCCTCCTCTTTTTCAGTATCTCTTGATGTGTCCTCCAAATTTGGGGGTTTCGAGCTTGGACACAGTTTTTCTCTTTTTATTAAGGAGGAAGCGGAATGGTGAAAGTGTTACCTCTTTTTGCGTGGTCGTATGACAAAACCAAAACTAAAACCCAGTCTTCTGACTCCCTGGAGAACTGGGTGAAGGGAGAGGGGGAAGTTGCGTTGTCACACTGAACAGGCTTAGCTGGAAAGAACGAGGCACGGAGCATGAATTGGGAGTTGTTTGGTGCACCTCTCCTCTTACTTGAAGTTGACTAAACTCCTAGCATTTGATGTTAATCCTTAGAATCGGATTGGTCTTTTTAAAATCAAAAGTGAAGGTTAAAGTCACAGTTGAAAGAAGATCAATGTTTTATTTCCACAGAGATTTTTTTTTTTTTCCCCTAAGACCTACAATCTCCTGGTAAGACTCTTATTAGAATTTTAAATACCTGAGAGGACTGTCCAGGTCCTTAAACTACAGGTAGCAGCGTAGAGGACCTCCAGGGCTCTAAGCACTCCACCAGAAGCATTCTTCAGTGTGAGAAGTGCTTCCTGGTATGGTGTCATCTTGTGAGTCTCTTCTGGTCCAGACTGGTGTTGATGGGACTTGGAGTGGCAGCTATGGGGAATACAGTGTAGAAGTGGTGATCCCAGTAGAGATAGAGCAGCATCTCAGTCTCCTGATGGAAAAGGGCCATCCACGTGGCTCTGTGATAGGTACCTAGACTCCCTGTGGTGTCTCCCGGAATCACTGAGCATTTTCTGCTTTTAAACTTGGTGTTTGGGGCCCACCAACTCAGAGGGCAGCCCATAGTACTAGACTGCACTTGTGTTAACCCTGAACCCACTTCCCTGTGGAGTGCACAGGGTGGTCCTGGCTCTGCTGTCACTGCATAACTCAAGATCCTTCCCCCAGGATAGCCTTCACGCATTGACAGAAGCTTCAGCACCCTGCTCTCCTCTCCTCTGCCTGGAGCTCCGACTCTGGGTGATTCTTCTCTCAGTGGGTGTCATGTAGTCTCATCATCCCTGAATGAGCTGTGAGGAGCCCAGAGCCCAGTGGTGTTCCAACAGCTTGTCTAAGCAATGCCCAGTATTACTGCCCTACCCAGGCTCTGGGGCCAGGGTAAAGCCCACAGCCAGGTCGTGTTTCTTGCTGTTCTCTATGGTTGGCCTGGACCATGGAGAATGCACATTTCTCAAGAATAGGGGTTTATTTTGATCTACTCTCACCTCCCCATTCCTTGACACCCCCCCCCCCCCCATATTGGGGGCTAACTTTTATTTTCCTGTAGAAATTCCTATTTAAAAAAATGTAACTCCTAAGCAGCATGCTTGTTGAATCCACAGACTGCTTTTGGCTCCTGGATGCGCTCCTTCAGTACACGTCGTATGGGGTGACACCTCCCAGCCTCAGTCATTCTGGGAACCGGCAGCGCCCTCCCAGTGGGGCGGGCTTGGCCCCTCCAGAGAGAATGGAAGGTGAGTGGGCCCACAGGCGCTCAGTGAGGAGGATGGGTGAAGCCTGGCTCAGGCTACTTCAGGAAATGGTCATACCTGCAGGAAAATGGAGCCAGTTAGCAGTGCCTCTGGTGGTTTTTCTTAGTGAGTGCTGGTGGAATAGTGGCCAGTGGTTCTAACCCACAGACAGGGCCATTGTCTTGTGAACAGGATGGACATGTACTGAGGGCTGCAGGTGTCACGTGCTTTCCCACAGTCATTCCTAAGTCTTCACACCGCTCCGAGTTAATGTTTATTGTCCCACTCTGACAGATGAAGACCCTGGTTCCACCCCAGGGAGGAACAGCCAACATTTTTGAGCTCTCACTAGGTAGCAGGCACCGGGGTGGGTGCTTTACACAGATTCCCTCACTAGGTCCTCTCAGAATCCTGTGAAAATAGATAGTATTCTTTCCAGCTCACCAGTGAAGAAACAGCTGAGGAAATTCAAGTAACTGCTCTAGGCCACCGGGGGTTATGCAGTGAAGCCTGAAGAGAAGGTTCTTTGGGACCTGTGGCCTCACCCGCGTGGTGTAGGGCAGGCAGGGCTGATCTGCATGCTCCTGTGGCCTGAATGTTGTGATCCTCGCAGCCCTGTCCACAGAAGTGTAATGTGAGCCACAGACGTAATCCTGAATTTACCAGTGGCCACATTAAAAGGTAAAAAGGAAACAAGTGAAACTCACTTCAATAAAATAGCCTAGTACAAACACAACATTATTAACTTGTGACACTCCATTTCAGTTGCTCAATAGCCATATGTAGCTAGTGGCCACAGTATTGGACAGCACAGGTAGAAGAAATTTTGAAGTCTGAAAACGCAGATTTTTTTTTTAACCTGTGAATTAAATACTTCAAAAAAGAGAGAATTTTCCATGAAGTGTATCTGTAGGTTAGATTCCTCAAGTATAGCCTGGTATACGTAACTACAGTCAGTAACAGTTGCCCAGCCGCTGCCCCGCATACCTGTGGCCACTTTATTTTTTTTTTTTATTTTTTAAAAATATATCTTTATTGATTTCAGAGAGAGGAAAGGAGAGGGAGAGAGAGAGACAGAAACATCAATGATGAGAGAGTCATGGATCAAGCCCGCAACCGGGCCTGTGCCCTGACCGGGAATTGAATCCTGATCGCCTGAATCCCAGGTCGACGCTCAACCGCTGAGCCACGCCCGGCCAGGCCCTGTGGCCACTTTAAAGGGAATGGCTATTCTGTTCACTCCCCTTCAGCAGTGAGAACACATCACTGGGGTGGCAGCGTACGGTCTCACTGCTGAAGCACCTGGAAGACAGGTTAACAGAGCACACAGTTGGCCTGTTGGCAGGAAAGCAGATAACTAATGAAGCTTCATCTTTCCTCTTGATCTCCACAACACCGATCATTCCCTGCTGTTGGTTGGCGCCGCCCAGGGAACCACCTGCACCGGTATTCCAAGGTCCTGGAGGCCCATTTGGGAGGCCCGGAGCCTCGGGCTCTGCCGGCCTGTCCGCACCTGTCCTGGGCCAAGCCACAGCCTTTAAACGAGACAGCTCCCAGGTTAGTGTCTTCCTGTGCTTTTCCTCTTCTGCAGGGTTTACGACTCATTACTTTTTAAAAAATAAGAGAATGGAATTTTACTGGCATTATTACCAGATAATCACATCTAGCTTGTCGTTTTGTGGTGATTATTTAAATTAGTGAGCCCCCATATTGACCTTTGGATTCTGCTCTCTGGCGGTATTCTGCATAAAAAAGCACTTCGAGTAATTAGCATTTCATTAGGTTTGGCTGACTCTTGCTTAAAAAGCTGTGATCCGATGGTGACGTCATTTGAACAGAAGCTCTGACTCCTTGGGTATGGGGTTTGGGGTTTGGGGGCTGAGTGCTCCCAGTTTGCAACACTAATTCTGAAACATAAACGGGTCCTTTCTTCTGTCATACCTCGGGGGCTGGGACTGCTCGGGGTAGATCCGGTCCTTGGTTGTAGCCTGGCCCAAATGTGTGTCTGTGCCCTTCTCCTTTTCTCCCCATGCCCTTCTCCCTATGCCTGGTACAGTGGCCTCCTGCCTCGACAGGATCATTGTTGATGTATTTCTGTATGCAGTGCCCAGATGTTGCTGCTCTCTCTGCTTCTCCATCTTACTGTCAAACTTGACCTTCTAAATTGCATCATTTCTTTTTGGGAGTCAAAATTTAAGTTATCCATGGACAGTGCCCTGCTCTGTCAGGGAGAATGGGGGCTTTTCCTGATGGGGTTTCTGCACAGTGAAGCAGGGCCCACGTGCCAGGCACAGCTGTGGGGTAGCTCTCTCCTCCCTCTCCTTCGAGCGGTGCTGTGAGAAACTCTTCCCTCACCGGCAGCACACTGCACACACATTGGTGGCTCGAGCCTCCCATAGCCTTCAGGCTGCAGGCTCCCCTCTAGGGAGGCTCTGCCTTCTCTTCCTGACCAGGCTGCCCACTTTGCTTGGGTCTCAGTGTAGACTAGTGTTGATGTGGCTAGGGAGCATGTGGCAGGGGACAGGGGGCCACCATCTGTGCTGTGAATAAGAGGAGACCTGCCTGGAGGCCTTGGAGCCTTCCTGCTCTCCCTTTGTCATGAACAGCAGCACTGGATGCACCACTCCCTGACCATATGTCCTCGTTAAACACGCTCAATAGAAAACAGTGGGATTGTAGCATCATCACATTGTCTTCCCATCAGCAGTTTTCTTCCTGAAACTTTAATTACCAAGTACTTTTCCATTCCAGTTAACATACTGTCTTTTTAAATTTTCTGAAAAGATTCCATTTTTGCATGTCATCTATTTATAACCCACCATTATCTCGCATTCAGACCAGACTTCAATTCCAGCCATGATCAGCAATTCATACTCATTGGACAGTCATTGGCTAAAATTCCCAAAACCCAATTATTCTCCATGGTTCAGGACTCTGAGAAATAGGTAACAGCATCCTTGGTCTCTGCCTGTCCACATCAGATAATCCATCAAATGCCAACCTGGCCCATCAAGGGTGCTGATAAAGTACAGCTCCGAGAATTTGATTTTTACTGTCACGCTAAGGAATTTCTTCCTCATACACCCACAAGGCTTCGCCTTTATCTCACATTTTACATCTTGTTGAATATTATTCTCAGTCCTCAGAGACCTAAACCTAGGTCTGTATTCTGCGTCTCTGAAGAGATCTGAGACAATGTCAGACAGCTGCCGACAGCCTTTGAAAGGTCAGGGTATCTGTCATCAGTGCTGAGAGCCAGTTTCTGGTCCATCTCTGAAACACAGGCTCATTTTCTCGGTGTCTTTGTTGAGCATCAGGGGTTCTTAGAGCTGTTACAGGAGTGTCACACCCACTGGGAACCCCTGGGTGAGGCTGTGCCTTCTGTTTTTCCATCAGAACACTCTGAAATTCTCGATGATAATGTCATGTACTGTTACCACAGTTGCCTAACTAGAAAGTGCCATCACCAGATAATTAAATTCCAGAACAGGATATCACCTATTAGAATTAAAATATAGCCTCATATACGTTCAGCTGCGGAGTCATAAAGCTTAAATGTCATCGATTCTATAATTTAACATTGTCAGCTTAATTTTCAGACTGATTGAACCCGAAATGGAAAGTTAAATCATACAAAGTAAAACAGGTTGTAATACTCGTTGGCATTTTCCAGGCAGGCACCCAGATGGACGTACACGATAGTAGTTTATCTCTTTCCTACACAGAAATCCTCTCCACAGACATAGTGCCACCCGGCTTCCTGCTGACCTTCACCTTGATTGCCGATGGAACTGAACATCTTTGCTTTCACTTGGCCAAAGTAAGAGAGAGGCCAGCCATTTCCAAATGAATAAGAAGCAGGAAAATGGGGAATTCATAATTCGCAAACGTATTTAATTTTGTTCCCTCACTTTGGGCGGAACAGTTTTCACATTTTTCCATTTGCATTCTTTGCTCTTATATCTGGGTGTCCTCCCAAGCTCTCTACTGCTCTTTGCAGCATATCAGCCTCTCTGTTCTTCAAGTCTAAGTTGTATTGGCCTGAAAAAGTCCCTCCGATTTCAGAATTAATAATAGCATGGCTCTAACGAGTCCAACACATTTCACAGAGCACATGTTTCCTCACCATTTGCCTCTCTCAACTCCTGGCTTCCTTTGTGTCTGCCTTACTCTCCCTCCTGATGGTGGTGCCCTTGAGGGCAGAGACAGCATGTGCCTGGGCACCAGCATAGCCACCTTTGCTGTGTTGGTTTCATTCATCAGAAAGCAGCTCCACCGCTCAGTATTTCCAGGCAGAGACCTCCACGTGCCTTAGGCCCAGCCTGCGGCCACTTCAGCTCCTGCGGTCTGTGAGCTCCTTTCAGAGGTTAACGCGTCGTTTCCTCTCCCAGGGCTTGGTGAATTTCCCAGGTGGCAGTGTTATAAACCCAGCGGAACTGATCTCTGCTCAGATATTAAAATGCCCTGGGGGTGGACTTGATTTTGACATTTCTGTCTCCACCTGGAAGTTGTTGCCACACCTGTTACACAGTTGCATTTAGATAGATGTAGGTGTAGATGGATATCATTTATGTAGGTGTAGATGGACCTCATTCTACATTTCTCTTTAAATCACTTCCTGTTTCTTAGGTATTGGCTAAGCTTTCTAGGCTAGTACACTTATTTTTATTTTGTTTTCATCCATTTTCCTGAAGTAATCTATGGAAACATCAGAAGTTACTCTCCATCGACCTGGACAAAGTGGTATTACCCAACTTTCGATCGAATCGCCCCCAAGTGAGGCCCTTGTCTCCTGGAGAAAGTGGTGCCTGGGACATTCCTGGAGGTCAGTTCTTGGGTGCTTTTTTATTGTGCTACATAACACTGCAGTTTGTTCAAAGGCTCTCCCTCCCTTCCCACGTTCTGGGCCAGATGGTCCCCATCTTTGCTGTCCGAGAGCCATGGTGGTCCTGGCTCTCCTCATGGTACAAACCCCAGCATTACAGAGTCATTCTGACATAAAGCCGGGTTCCCGAGCGGCCCTCTTAGTGTCTGACCGCGTGTCCCATCTGTGGAAGGCTTTCTTAGGAGGCTTGGGGCACAGCCAGTCATCCTTCACTTCCTACCTGGCCTCCTCGCTCTTCCTCCCACTCAGCTGGGAAGGGAGCATCCCCCTTACCCAGCATCCATACTTCTCCATCTTTCATTGTTTTTGAAGAAAAAGCAGCTCTGGGCAGCCCTGTTGTAGATGGTCTGTGACAGGAGAAAGGCCAATCCTGATCTCTGTCTGAGGTGAGTGCAGGGAGGAGGAACAAAGAGCTCACTGCACCCCCCCACACACACACACACGCACGCACATGCATACATACGCACACTCGCGCACAGAAGCTGCCAAACTGAGAACGCAACTGCACGTCGCTCTCATTCATTCTCTACCAGTGGCTTGGGTTACTTTAGCTAAGGTTTAAAAATTGTTTGCCCTGCAAGCCCAGCTAATGTAATTAGTTAGCATTTCGTTTCTGATGAGCCTGCCACTCCTGGGAGAAGAGGCTGTGATATTCCTGATCGCTCACCACTGTCCTCTTGCAGGGATCATGCCTGGCCGCTACAACCAGGAGGTGGGCCAGACCATCCCTGTCTTTGCCTTCCTGGGAGCCATGGTGGTCCTCGCCTTCTTTGTGGTACAAATCAACAAGGCCAAAAGCAGGCCGAAGCGCAGGAAACCCAGGGTGAAGCGCCCACAGCTTATGCAGCAGGTTCACCCACCAAAGACCCCTTCTGTGTGATGACGTCAGACCGCTGACTGTGAGAGCCAGAGAGAGCCTTTCCTGACAGCCTTGGCGGGCAGGCAGAGCTGGGACGTTTCCAGAGGGGCTGCCTGCTTAAAGGGTCTGAGTCTTTAACTGGGGACCTGAGAGGCCATTCTCAATGGGTCTCGCCTGTGATGCACGGAGACTCATGTGCATCTCGACATGACCTTTGGCCAGGGTCCTGCAGGAGGGGCTCCGTGGATCAGCCTCAGGCAGACTTCACCTAGCCGCTGCGTGCACCAAAGACTCGGAGAACAGAAGCTGTCTGGGGCCTCCAGCCTGAGAGGGAGATGTACTTTTAAAACAGCAACACAACTCTGACCAAGCTAAGATACACTCGTTAAGGGTGTTTTCTATATTTATTGTTGGGAAAAGTCACTTTAAAGACGTGCTATTTGGAAGCAAAGCTATTTTTTTGGTCAATGGAATGCAATTTTTTACTATTCCATCATGAGGAATAACACAGATTCCATGATCTCCTTTTTGATGAAAGGACAGACTGAGATTTGAAGGCAGATTGCACAGACCTGTGAAACATAGACCTTCGCTTTATTTTTATAAGTCTCAACTGCCATCATGTTTTGTAATTTCCGGTCTTGATTTCACCATTGTCGGTGAAGAAAATTTTCAATAAATATGCATTACCTGTATGAAGCTAAAAAGAGTTGTGTCACCAGCTTTGTTTCTACCTGTCCCTTTTCTCTTTGAGGACAACTTGGAATGGGTTCTGTATCAGCCTGTTCATTTCTGTTGAGATGTAATTCACATACTATAAAAATCTCCATTTTAAAATGTACAATTCAGTGTTTTTTAGTATATTCACAGGGTCATGCAGCCATCACCCCCATAATTCCAGAACATTTTCACCACCCCTGAAAGAAACCCTGTTAGCAAGTCATCCTCTATTCCCTCCCCCATAATCCATAGCCACCACTGATTTACTCCCTGTGGATTTGCCTATTCTGAACATTTCATATAAATGGAACCATACAATACATGGCCTTTTGTGACTGGCTGCTTTCACTTAGCCTCTTTTCAAGACTCATTCATGTTGTAGCAGGTCAGTATTTTGCTCTTTTTCTATGGTGGAATAATACTGCACTGACTGGATCGGCCTCGTTTTGTTTGTCCGTTTCTCAGTGGATGGACATTTGAATTGTTTCCACATTTTGGCTCTTGTGCAGAATGCTGCTCTGAGCCTTTGTGTACAAATTTTTGTGTAGACATAAGTGTTCTTTTCTGTTGGGAAGAGACCTAGGAGTAAAATCATATAGCTCCTGTGTCTATGTTTTTGAGGAATTGCTCAACTCTTTGTTTCCAAAGTGGCTGCCTCATTTTATACTTTCACCAGCCGTGTCTGAGGGTTCCAGTTTCTCCACACCCTCACCAGCACTGGTTACTGTCCATCTTTTTTGTTCTGGCCATCCTAGTGGTGTGAAGTGGTATCTCATTGTGGCTTTGATTTGCATTTTCCTAAAGACATGATGTTGAGCATCTTTTCTTGTGCTTCTTGGCCATTTGTATATCTTCTTTGGAGAAATGTCTATTCAGAGCTTTTGCCTGTTCTTTAATTGGGCTGTCCTTTTATTATTGACTCAGAAGAGTTCTTTATATGTTCTAGCTACAAGTCTCTTACCAAGATGCATGACTTGTATTTTCTCTCATTCCGCTGTCTCTTTCACTTTCCTGATGGTATCCTTTGAAGCATAAAGTTTTTCATTTTGATGAAGTCCATTTTATCTACTAGGTGTCATTTCTAAGAAACCAATCCAAGACAGCCTGTTCATTTTTAACCCCTGCCTGACCAGTCTGTTTTCTCTATGCTGACTGGCTGAACATCAACCGTTATGTCACAGGTGAGGAAGGACTGACTGGAAAGGAGGTGGGCTGAGGCCATGTGGGATCAGAGTGCTGATGAAGTTCTGGAAAGAAAAAGCCCCAGGCCAAGGGATGAGGGAGCAGCCACTAAGACCTAACTCTCTTGTGATGGGTTCTCCTTGGCAGGTCACGTTGGTGAACTTGTACCATTAAATGCACCCTTTGGCTGCTATTGCCGTGAGCCTTTGGAGAAATTGCTGAGGGCCCCACAAAGCTCTCCCGTCCCAAGTACCCCTGAGAACCTAGGCATTTAGGTTCACAGCCTGCTGTCCTTAGAGATGGGCTGTGGATCTGAGTGTCGCTTCCATGTATCAGAACGACAGGCTTGTGCACTGTTTGCTAGGGGCCATTGTTCAGCAGACTAGGCTGGGTTTCTCTGTCCCTGAGCTGTCACAGGTTTCTTGCATGAGGACTTGGGTCTCTCCTGGTAAACTGCCACAGGTAGAGCTGCCTTTAGAGGACCACAGTTCTTGTCATTTGAGGGCCTTGAGTCTTTACCCCTTCAGCCTCTGGTTCACTCCACCCAGCATTTTATTAGGTTGCCTTCTGTGGGCCAAGCCCAGGCAGAAAGCTGCAGAGAAAAGAGGGGGCTGCAGGCTCAGGGACAGGGCAGTCAGACGGTTCCTAGCTGCTCGGAACTGCAGTTCACAGCACGTTAGCATGTCCTGGGAGCTTTACAGAAATTGGAAGCCCGGCTGCCCCCGACCAACCTCATCTTCAGCCCTGAGGGTCGGTCCCGCATTGGCAGTTGGAAGAAAGAGTTTCATGGGTCAGGACACTGTTCTAGAAGCTCAGAATTGGGCAGAGGGGGAAACACATGAATGCCAGAAGTGGAATTTGATGTGCCCTTGTTTCAACAACAGCTAGTACTCGCTGCTTACTTCTGGACCGTGGGCCGATCTCATTGAATCCTCCTAACAGCTTTGTAGGGTATTAGTTGTTATCACCCCATTTCACAGGTGACTCCACTGAGGCCCAGATCACAATCAGGGAGTGACAAGGTCACCTTTCAGTCCCAGGCACTCTGGCTCCTGAGACCTGCCTTCATCTGTCTTCTAGAACTTTCACACTTCTTGGGAAACAAGCTGAGGTCACTTTCTCCTGGAACTTTCTAACCTGTCTCGTGACCTATCATACTCTGTGGAGTAGGAGAGGAGGGACCACAGGATCAACCCTTGATTACAGGTGCTCGCCTGGTAGGATGACACAGGAGATGGGCCCCCAAGTGCAGTTCTAGGCTAAGCCACCACCAGTGTCATCCTCAGTGGTACCTGTGTGCCATTTCACTGCCTTCCTGTGCACCAGAGTGCCCACCACCCACACAGATGGGCCCCCACAGGGTGCCTCTCTGCTGCTAGGAAAAGGTCACCCAGCCCTGGGATGCTGGCAGAGAGAGCATATCAAAGCCCCTCGGAATTAAGAAGTTTTCTCATTGAGTGGAATTTCACAGCCCAGTGGCCAATTTCTAAGTCATGCACGTTAATGGGCAGCTAATGAGGGACCCAGGCAGGGTCAGGGAGGCACAGGAGCTGAGATTAAGGAGTACAAAGCCAAAGCCTGCTGCACTTTCTCCCTGCCTCAGGGGTAGCTTTGGGAGAAAGCAGATGATGGGGCTGCTTTAGAAGGCCTGGGAGAGCTACACCTACCTAGTTGCTGCATGGGCTCCACCTGCTGCCCCACAGCCTCTCCCCCCCCTGCCATGCCCCACACCAGCTTCAGACCCCAGTGCAGTAAGAAAGTCCTTTCCCAGGATCCCCAACCTGGGTCTCTATCCAGAGCACCTCGACCCCAGAACACCTCAGACTTCCTGGGAACATTGGCTCATCCCCCGGGCTGAGCCTTTGATCAGGGATTCCCCACTCCCCTGAATGTCTTCCCTGGCCACCTTTCACCAAAGGTGCATAGACGTCTCAGCTCCCAGCACCTCTTCCAAGAAGCTCCTCCAGACTTCCCTCCCTTCTGGAGTCTAGTGAGGCACTTCATCTCCCATTAGACCGTGTTTATTTGTCTAGTTTTGGTCTGCCCGTGGTCTTTCCCCTCCTCCAGAACTTTCTATTTCACCTCTGAATTCCCAGAGCCTGGCATGCAGTAGGTGCTCAAATCAATTCATGTTTGTCAAATGACTGACTGAATGAGAACACAGATCCCAGGTATGTGGGGTATAGTGCCCTGAATGGTGACCCCTAAAAGATGTTTGTGCCCCACCCAGAGCCTGTGAATGTGAAAAGGGGTCTTTGCAGGTATAATTAAGGATACTGAGATGAGCTCATCCTGGAATATCTAAGGGGGCCTAAATCTAATGACCACTGTCCTTATAAGAAGAGGAGAGGACATAGACACAGGGAGAAGGCCAGGGGAAGACAGGCAGAGGTTGGTGTAATGTGGCCACAAGCTAAGAAACATCTGGAGCCACCAGAAGCTGGAGGAGACAGGAAGGTCCCTTCCCTAGAGCATTTGGAAGGAGTGCGGCACTGCTGATACCTTGACTTCAGACTTCCAACCTCCACCAATCAGAATAAATTTCTGTTGTGACAATTTGTGATGGCAGACTCAGGAAATTAACATGTTGGGGAAAACATTTGACATTCCTTTCTCTCTTTTCTAGAGTCTGTTTACACATCCCGCCATCTATTCACTCACTCACTCACTCACTCACTCACTCACTCACTCACTCATTCACTCACTCACTCATTTAGCACTTCCTCTCCAGGACACTGTCAGAGTCAGGGCATGCTGTGGGAGACAACATGACATTGCAGACTTTGAGATAACACAGGGCTGAATCCCAGTCCTGTCACTTGCCAGTGATGACCTTTTTTTTAAATTGATTTTTTATATTTTTTAGAGAGACGGGAAGGGAAAGAGAGGGAGAAAGAGAGAGAAACATTGATGCAAGAGTGAAGTATAAGTCGGCTGCCTCCTGCATGCCCCTCACTGGAGATTGAACCTGCAACCCAGGCATGTGCCCTGACTGGGAATTGAACCTACAACCTTTTGGTGTACAAGATGATGCTCCAGCCAACTGAACCACCTAGCCAGTGGTGACCTTTTGAACAACTGGCTTCTCCAGTTCCTGCTCTGTGCAAATATGGCAGCAGCCCCTTGGGATTGGGTGAGCTCTGGTTCACAGTGAGCACTGCTCCCGTGGTGTCAGTGTAAATGCTACCAGAGACGTCGCCCACCTGAGCTCCTAGGCCATAATCCTGCTTCCTTCTCACTGGTGCATGGTGGAAGGCTGGCCCCACTGCAGGTCAAGCGCTTATTGGCCACCTGCTCTGCAGAGCCCTCAAAGGTATGAAGAGAGTGGGCCGCAAGGAGGTAACAAAGTCAAGAGATTGAGACTGTTAGAAACCACGTGGAGAAAATGTGTGGGGCTGATCAGGTGAGGTGCTGGGCATTGAAAATGTTTAACGGAGGCAGTGGGGACCCTGCCCCAGCAGTATCAGCACCATCTGGGAGCTGGTTAGCAAAGGTGGTTCTCAGACCCCACCTCAGACCCACTGAATCAGAAACACTAGGGATGGGGCCCTGCAATCTGTGTTTTAACACCCTCGAGGGGCTTTGAGCCTGAGTGCCAGGGATAGACAGTCACATCTGAATTCAAGATCTGACCTTCCTGGGCCTGCATTTTCCAGAACAAGAGCATTTTTTATACTCTACCATCTTAGTGGACAACATGTAGGGTTGGATCAGCTGTCTCTATTCAAAGTATGGTCCGGGCCCCAGCAGCACCTGCCTCCAATAGCTTGTGAGAAACGTGAACTCTCAATACCTCTCGTGCAGGAATGAATAGGAATCTGCGTTTTACAAGACCCCCAGGTGATTCTGTGTGCATTGAATTGGGAAGCTTCTCCACAGAGTACCTGCTGCCTGCCTGGGCCTTCATGTGCCTTGGTCTACAGTTTCCTGTACCCCACTGCGAAGCGAGTATACAGACCCCCTGGTGCAGGTGGGAAACTAGGCTTGTAGAGATGTTGCTAAGAAGTGGCAGACGCTGAGCTCCAAGCTGTTTCCACCCCCATCCCTCAGACTTGGGGTCTCAGACAGGCATGGAAGGAGGAGGCATTGGAGAAACTGACCTAGGTCAGTTTATGAGATCAGGTGTACCCCCTTGATCTCTCCCAGCTGAACTCCCTTTCAAACTCCTGCAGTCCGGGAAAGACCCACCCCCAGGGAGGCGCCTGTGCTGGGGTTGGGGAGCGGAGGGAGTCTTAAGACTTCTTCTCAGGCCAGAAGTCTCAGAAGCTGCAAATTCTTGGGGCAGATGGCTCTGACTTCATGTCACTGTTCCCCTAGGTTTTGGGACATGACCCAAACACATGCTCTTTAGGACTCCCTTAATTCGTGACTCATTCATTACCCACCCCAGCAGAGCTAGAATCTTCCTTCTTCCGCCCCTCCGGGCCCTTGAAATGCATCTGAACCACCTGGAGCAAGCCTGAGTCCCTGTTCATCCCCAGTAGCCAAGGACTGTCACCTTGAAGTCTGCATTTGGTGGTAAGGACTAGGGCTGTTGGAGGGGTGGGGAAGTGGAGGGGTGAAGGCAGCGATGGGGAGGAAGGAGTTGGAGGTTTGGAAGAAAAGCGGAGGAGGGGTCCGGTGGGAGAGCAGGAGTGGGGATAAAGGGCTAGAAAGCTAGAGGGGGGGGGAGAGGAGGAGGGAGTGACATTTCTTGGGGTGGAAAGCCATGAGGACCAGAAGTGATGGGCCAATGCGTGCATAAGGTAAAGAGGGAGCCGAGGCACAGGAAGAGGGAGATGTGGTAGCTCTGACAACTGGGGGGGAGACCTGTTGCAGCCAGAGAATGATACCATCTGTGAACTGGGAAGAAAGCTCGAAAACTGTCCCCTCTCTCCACCCCACTGCTGCTTCTAGCCATGGAGCGACAGGCCCCTGGAAGCAGAGGCCTTTTGGAAAAGCCTGCGGCCGCCAGCCCAGGTCTATCCGCACTGGGCGCAGCCTTCATCCTTCTGAAATCGGCGCTGGGGGCCGGCCTGCTCAGCTTCCCCTGGGCCTTCCACAAGGCCAGTGGGGTGGGCGCCGCCTTCCTCATAGAGCTGGTAAGCCCCTGCGGAGGGTGTTGGGGGGTTCCCGGGGCAGGATCCTCAGCAGTGTGTCTGCAGAGCTGCCTGTCTTAGTAACCGCGTGTGTGGGGTTTGATTTCCTGCCCTCTAAACTCATGAAGGGAGAAGATAACTGTAGACCTGGGCAGAGAACACCCTCTACCTGCCTGGGCTGCTGCCAGCCAGGGCTGGGGGGGGTTGGGGGGGTTCTTGGCACAACACCTGGATCCAATCAACCTGACTTTTCAGCTGGGAAAGCGCTGAGAACACGTGGCCTCTGAGCAACCGCCTGGCTAATTGACTTCACTTGCCTGCTGGTCTCAGATCCGTGACTAAAGCTTCAGGCCATGTGTGGATCAGGTCAGGACCAGGACCAGCTGGGACACCCCCCACCCCAGGCTGGGCCAGGCCCTCTGCCATGTCAGAGGCAGGCAGCCACTTCTAGGGGCTTGCTCCATCCTGAATTTCCTGTCCAGGAGCCCCAGGGCTGAGCCTCTGTAGCAGAGGAGAACCACTGATTAGCACAGCTGTATTTTATTTGCAAAGATTCTTTTTCCTGGCTGATAGGAGCCCTGTGTTTTGTGGTGAGCTCTTTGGCAGGCATCTCAAACACTTTTTCATGGCAGCCAGCTGATAACCCCATCTAACTGTTTGTAGGCCACAAGTCTGGAGACAAGAAGTCAAATAAGATATTTCAGACGTTGGGTAGTGTCAGGACTGTCATATGACAGTGGGGTGGTCAGAGAAGGCCTCTCTCAAAAGGTGACGTTGAGCTGAGCCCCAGTGGAAATGGAAGAACTTGTCCAGATGCACAAAAGGGGCGGACGTAGCTGTGTTTGGATGCATGCAGCAGAAAGGCTGCCCTTTCAGACCATGAATAAGAAGCTTCCCTCTCCAGCCATTGGAGTTCATGATAGGCCCTGAGGCTACAGGGCAGGGGACATGGTCAGGCATAGAGGTGGCCAGTCGAGGGTGGCAGGCAGCGCTGTGAGGCAGAGCTAGGGGCCTCCAGTCCCCACACTCGGGCAGCAGCTCCTGGGCACCTTGCTGAAATGCAGATGCTGATTCAGGGTGGGTCTGAGACTGCATTTCTGACAAGCTCCAAGTGACACAGCTGCTGGCATTGCTGGCACATTGTGGTCTAAAGATGTGAATAAATGGAAACCCGGCACAAGGGAAGGAATCGGGCTGGTAATGAGCACACTGCCCCTCCCTGCCACTCCCCTCCTCTTAGCCGGCCAGACTTCTGCCCTTCCCCTTTACAAGGCACCGACTCAGACTGGGGGAACATTTAAACATCACCACTACCAGGAGGTCCTTGGTGCGGGGTTGTAGGTCTCTCATGACCCCATTAGCATTGGAGGATTACTGAAATTTAATGAACTTGACCCTGTCTTAGAAGCTGCAGAGGCAGAGCCTGGGCGTGGGACAATAAGGGCTCTTTGCTATCCTGCCAGGGTCCCTCTTGAGAAAGCCTCACTGGCAGAGGCTCCCTCTGTCCCCACCTCCCTTCCCTTCATCCACAAATATGTCCTTAGTTCCTGCTATGTGCCGGACTCTTCTCTGGGGGCTAAATGGTAAGCAAAAATGGATACAAGCCCAGTCTTCACAGAACCTAGAGGCTGTGGGTGAGAGATGTTGGAGACCCTGTAATATATGTTCAGTTGTAAGTGTGTCCTTGGGCTGCTAGACCAAGGACCACACACTGAGTGGCTTAAAACAACAGAAATGTATCTTCTCAGCATCCTGGACATAGAAGTCTGAAATTAAGGTGTCAGCAGGGCTCTGCTCTCTCCCGAGACTCTAAGGGAGTATCCTTCCTGCCTCTACCAGCTTCTGGTGGCCCCAGGTGTCCCTTGGCTGGTGGCCACATCACTCCAACCTCTGTTCCATCATAGCAGAGATTTCTCTTTATGTCTTCTCTTCTGTTTCTTATAAGGCACTTGTCATTGGATTTCAGGGTCATCCAGATGATCCAGGATGGCCTCATCTCAAGGTCCTTAGTTACACCTGCAAAGACCCCTTTTTATTTAATTACATCTGCAGAGACTGCCCAGTAAGTCTCTTGCACAGGTGCTGGAGATGACAGTGTGAACTTGTCTTCTGGGGACCACCATTCAGCACAGGTGCACCCAAAAAGCCACCGTCCTAGCAGAGCCTGGGATGGGGGGCTGAGTCCACCTTGGGGTGAAGTGTCAGGGAGGCTTCCTGGAGGAAATGACCTGGAAAGGAAGGGGAAAGAAGAGTAGGCGTTCCCCCCACCCCCCAGGGAGGGGAAGTGGTGGAGGCGGGAGGGCGTTGCATGTGGAGGAACCAGCATGGGCAAAGGCTCAGCGGCTGGACTGGGCCATGCGTTCCTCCTGACTCTGAACTTTTGAGTTCCTCTCACACAGCTCAATTAGATGCTTCTCTTCAGCAGCTGTAGTTGTGGCTTCTGGACTAATGCAGAACAAATCTGCTTGTCCAGGGCTGTGAGTGGTGTCTGAAGACGGCCATCCTAGCTTCCCCCAGGCATCTTGGCCGAGCATCCCCGAGCTCATGCATCATTCTTTTCCCCAGAACCATGGCAGGGGTGTTGAGGCCTGGAGACCAAGTTCAATTTGGGGACAGGTAGCTGTCGGTCCTGGAGAGGCTCAAAACCAGTTAGCCCCATGCAGTAAAGGGGGCTCCCACGCATCGATGGGGGTGTCCAGGGGCACAGACACTTTGGAAATCAGTTTGGAAATTTCTAGAGTTAAAAACACGTCTACTCTCTGACCCAGCAATTCTCCCGAATGTGTGTCCAGGATGACAAAATGTACATGCTCAAAATGACTTGTTCTAGAGGGCTCAGCACTTTATTCATGGTAGCCAGAAACTAAGAGCAACCCAGATGTGTGTCAGCAGCAGACTGGAAGAAGCAATGTGACTATATCCGTACAGTGGAGTGGCACTCGGCAAAAATAGGAGAAACAACTGACCACCCAGTATGGCTGGATCTCACTGACGTGATACTGAGTGGAAGAAGCCAGATATGAAAATATATCAAAATAGAAAAATACTAGATCAGTGGTATCTTCTGGGGACAGGATGGGGGCAGAAAGTGACCAGGAAAGGACAGGAGGGTACGTGAGGGTTGTGGTAGAATGTTCTGTATCTTGATAGAGGTACGTTGTACCTCATTAGGTGATACACTTTTATACATAAAGCCTATGCAATTTTAGCACTGTCATTTAGACTCTGGGTTTCTAATGCCTCATTTGTCCAACTGGGCAGAATGGTATGAATGCCAGATAAACAGACTGACAGCCAGTGAGGCCTTGACAGTCCACCTACTCTGTAACTCTGGTTTCAGGGCAGGGGCCCCAGGCCATAGGCAGCCAGGACCTCTGCAGGTGAGAGGCCCAGTGGAGGGAGCCATATTGAAGTCTCTGGGGGCAGCTGGCTGGGGTGGTGGCCTGTGGCAACACCCTGGCCCACAGTCCTGCTCTGCAGGTCTCCTTGGTCTTCCTGACCAGTGGGCTGGTCATCCTGGGCTATGCTGCCTCCATCAGTGGCAAGGTCACCTACCAGGGTGTGGTTGCAGAGCTGTGTGGACCTGCCATCGGGAAGCTGTGTGAGGCCTGCTTCATCGTCAACCTGCTCATGATCTCGGTGGCCTTCCTCAGGGTGATCGGGGACCAGCTGGAGAAGCGTAAGTATTTGTGCTGGTGGCTGGGTGGCCTCAGGATTCAGTGCTCTTTATGCCCCTTTGGCTCCTGGTTGATGAACAGGACATGGACACTGAGCTGGACCCTGGAGGGACAGTGGAGACCAAGACCACCCCTGAGTTCCTAACGTCCTGGGGAAGGGAGGCTTGGAATTAGTAATTGCCAGCACAGTAAAGAGTCATGGGGGGAGGGGAGGCTGTGGCTGGGATGTCCAGTGGGGTCCGCTGCAAAGAAGCCCTATGAGAGAGAACCAATAACACTTAGAGTTTTGGGACATCGGAGACTCTAAACCCCATGCACCTCGGCCTCTAGTTCCCCACTAACAATTTCCCTCTGAGCACGGCTTTTTGCTGCATCCCACCAATTTTGATATGTCCTATTTTCATTTTTGTTCCATTCAAAACAGTTGTTAAATTTTGCTGTGATTTCTTCTTCGATGTTTAGCATTGTATGGTTTGCGTTCTAATTATTCGGGAGTTTTTTAGATCCTTTTTTGGGTTCTACCTTAACCTTTGTCCGCTGAAAGGGAACTTTAGTTCCCGGCAAGGAGTGGGTCCCGCTGGCCGAATTTAAATGCTGACGGAATTTAAATGCCGTCTTTTAAAGGTTAAATACCCAGAAACCTAAGCATATACGTTCTTTTTTACAGGCAAAAGGAAAGAAACCATTATTTGTACAGTTGATCCTGGAAAATATATGGAGTTTGTATGATGCTGTCTTTTAAATGCCGTCTTTTAAAGGTTAATTGTATAAGTGGTCAGAGAACACACTCTGTTATCTCCATTTTTGGCATTTGAGACTTGTCTATGGGCTCCCACATTTCTGTCTTGGTGAACATTTTACGCGCTCTGAAAGGATGTGCCTCTGTAGCTGCTGGGTGCAGTGTTCTAGAATTCTCCATCTGGTCACAGTGGTCCACAGCTTTGATCAGATCTTCCAGAGCCTTGCTGATTTTTGGCGTGTTAAAATTGCCAACTGTGAGCCTGGCCAGTATTTCTCAGTGGTTGAGTGTCAGCCCATGAACTAGGAGATCGCTGTTCAATTTCCAGTCAGGGCACATGCCCGGGCTGTGGGCTCGATCCTCAGCAGAGGGTGTGCAAGAGGCAGCCGATCAATGACTCTCTCATCATTGATGTTTCTATCTATCTTTCCCTTCCTCTCTCTGAAATCAATAAAAACATATTTTAAAAAATATATATTTTAAAATTGCCAGCTGTGATTGCAGATTTATCTATTTCTGTCTTTAATTCTGTCCATTTTTGCCCATGATTCTTGCAGCTTTGTCATTAGGCACCCACCCACGAATTATCCTTTTATTATTATGAAATATCCCTTTTTGTCTCTGGTGACACTTTGTCACTAAATCACCCTGCTCTGCTATAGACACAGGCAGTCCTCTGCCGTCAGCTCAGTGTTTATGCTGTATTTCTCTTCCGTTCATTCCCTGTGAACCTAACTATGGCTTGGGTTTCAAAGTGCATTTCTCATAGACAGCATGTGGTCGGGCCTTGCTTTTTTATCATCTTGTGATCTCAGACAGACTTCTAATTGGAATGTAACTAATGATGTGGTTAGCTTGCGCCCCACCATTTTGCTGTTTCTTTGGTTTGTTCTCTGTCATGTTAACCATGAAGGAAAAGGCCCCTGGCTCTGGGGTATTGAATTTTAAGACTTCTGTTTTGGGCAGCACTCTTATCCCATAAAGCGTTGAGGTCGGTAGATCTGAACCTGCGGTGGGTAAATGGGCACAAAATGCCCTGATTCCAAGTGGCAACTCGGGGTCACGTCAGTTTCACCTCCGGTCACCCGGCCATACTGCTGTGTGAGGAGGACTCCGAAGCTGCGCGCAGGCTCGGGTGTGGCGCGCCGAGGAGTTCCAGGCCACCCTGGCTGTGCGGGGCTGACCGGGAGGAGAGGGCCTTGCCTGTGTGTTTCTGATGGACAGTTCTAGAACACTGCACCCAGCAGCTGCAGCTGTTAGGTGTTCAGGGATGTCCTTCTGCAGGCCAGTCCAGGCTTCCTGGAGGAGGGCTACATGGAGGTTGGGGAAGTCACCGAATGTATTGGGTACAGATGCATTGACTGTAAGTGGTTGGCACTGAGGACGTCGAGGAATGTCCTAGAATGTGCGGGTTTGGGAAGGAGCCGGTGTAACCCTGATGTCAGAGCTGGGTGTCCTGGCTGCAGGAGATCAGAGGGATGGAGGGCTTGCACCCCACATATGCGGGCACTACATGCACCCAGGTCCCTGTGCAGCTTTGGTGCGTGCATTCTCTTGGCATCTCTGGCCCAGAACGCCTGCCTCCCCCTCCCACATGGGTGCCTCTGTGCAGTGACCGCTATGTGAGACTGTCCCTTGCGTCATTTCAGTAGAAACAAGCTGTTCTCATAAGGCATTTGTTTCTTTGCATGGCTGGCTTTATTGAGCATTTGGTGAGAACAAAGAAAGGGCAGTGCAAGTACTCAGCTCTCAGCCACCCCCAGTGGGTCTGGAGGGGCCGCTTCAGCCCATGGGCTCCGGCCTCAAGCCATCTTCCCTTTGCCGCCATCCCCCTCCCCCCATCTGTCTTGCCTCTGATACCAACTTCAAATTCTCCATCTTACTGTGGCGAAGTGAGATGGTCCCAGGTTCTTTGGTGTGCCTTCCACTGAGAGGTGGGTGGGATGTGTCCCCTCCCCTGAATCAGAGTATGGTAGATGTGACACCATGCCAGTTCCAGGGCTGGCCTTCAAGAGGATGGGCAATTTCCACCTGGGTCTCTGGGAGCCCCCAGCTGGGCTAGACCACTGGTGGGGGTCCATACAGAGAGGCCCCAAGGCTGCAGGAAGGCCCAGTTGAGCCCAGGCATCCCCACCATGCACCTGGTGTGGGGAGAACCATCGAGAACCCTCCAGACTAGCCCTCCCACCAACTAGATACCCCCTAGTGACCCCCACCAGTACCACATGGAGCAGAAGTAGCCAGCTCAGCCCTGCCCCAATTCTTCACATCCTGTTCATGGCAGGTAATCAAGTGGTTGCTCTAGGCCACTGTTTGGGGGTCGTTTTTTGTGCAGCAGTGACAGAACAGTGACTCCAGCACCCTCACCAAAAGGCCACTCCAGGCCCCAGCTAGACCCCACACACCCACTGAGCTCCTGAGCAGAAGCAAAATGGATCTTTTACAAGAACATAAGCGCCCAGGTACCTCAAGGGTAGGTCGTTTTGTCTCACTTGTCGCTGGATTCCAGCCGAAGAGCAGTGCCTGGCTGGCAGAAGGAGCTCAGTGAACATCTGTTGAATGAATTCCTGCAGCCAGATTCGTGGTGGCTTGTGACAGGGTTCCTGTCATGCTTGTCCCATCCCTTTAGACTCACAGGGCTGACTTAGTGCCCATGGCAAACTGCCAGGGACTGAGAGCTGGGAGCCTGGGCCCAGGACTCTGACAGCTGGGTGAGAGCCGTGCGGGGCTCACTGTGGCCCCCGCCTCCTTCCGCCTTCCCGCAGTATGTGACTTCCTCCTGCCTGGAACACCGCCAGCCCCGCAGCCCTGGTACACCGACCAGCGCTTCACCTTGACCCTGCTCTCCATGCTGGTCATCCTGCCCCTGTCTGCCCCAAGGGAGATCAGCTTCCAGAAAACCACGAGGTACGGGGAGCTGCAGGGCTCCTGGTAGGGCAGAAGCTTTGGGTCCCCACCATAGTTGACGTTTGGGGGGGCGGGTTCCTGTCCTCCTCTGGCAGGGGAGCTGTTAGCACTGGCCTTTCTATTAGAAGGGGACAGAAGTTAAAAATTACACAAGTAACATATGTGTGATAGAAAATATAGAGAAGCCCAAAAGACAACTACCATAATGACATAACCTGCTGCTGATGTTTTATTTCATTATTGCAGACTTTATATGCCCACGCATGCATATACACAGGCACAGAGACACAGACGTACACACACGTTTTCATATTGTGGTCTGTGGCTTTACGTATATTTTTGAAAAAATTAAGTCTGGCAAAAGTATTATACAAATTTGGAACCTATGTTTTCCCTGTGTGTTCAGAGTAACAATGGACTTTTTATCTTGGAAATAGAGAGACAGTGGGCAGGGGACTCGAACCCCCTAGGTGCCCCCAACCCTCCATAGTCTCTTTTGCACACACCCCCCAGCTGAGTCAGGGGTCCTCCTCCCCTAAGTCGGTGCCCTGACTTAGATGCCACGTCTGAGCAGCTGTGTGGCTGTCCTTGGAGAGATGGGGATCCCAATGGCCATCACAGCCTCACAGGTGTGGCCCGCTTGGGAACTCCACCGATCTGAACTCTGGGCCTGAGAACAGTCCTGCCTGAAGTGGTCTTCCCGCTGTCCCCACTGTGCTGATAGGGAAAGCAAGGCTCAGAGCCGTGGGAACTTTGCCCGACACCTTGCTAGTGTGGGCAGAGCTGGCATTCTCTCCGCTCTGTGTTTATGGTCATGCATGTGTGTTAGCTTCCTAGGCACCCTGGCCTCCTGCTACCTGGCCCTGGTCATCATGGTGCAGTATTACCTTGGGCCCCAGGGTCTTCCTCGTGAGCCCCTCCCTGTGCTGAGGTGAGTCTGAGGGGACAGCCTTCCATGGCTTCCTGGGGTGCTGCAGGGGGTCCTGAAGGTAGGATACTCCTCCCCTGAGGTTTGCACAGAGCCCGCTCCTCTCTGTGAAATCTTTGGCGTTCTTGATGCCCTAAAGCCCAGCAAAGGCCCCTTGCCCCCTTCAGAATGGACATAGCTGTTGTTAGGACCAGAGACAGGCCAAAGGACACAAAACACTAAGCGCCTCACCACCCTGGGGCTCCTAGTCTTTTGTAGAAGTGGCCCCACAGCCTGGAGGCAGCAGAACTGGCCAGCACGATGCCGGTGCCTAGGCAGAGGGAACGGGAACAGAGGCCATGTGGCCCTACAGCCGGAGCAAGGCCAAGAGTGGGGTGGGGCGAGGGTGTCCTGTGGGGACCCGGAGCCTCAGTGAGGACTGGGTTTTGCTGGGCAGCCACTGCAGGGTTTTGAGCACAGCAGGGGCTTGAAATCAGATCTGCTGGTGACAGCCCAGCTCCATAAGCATGTGAGCTATGAAGTCACCCAGGGCCCTGCGCTCAGAAGGGCCTCACACTTGGTTTAACGCCCTGCTGTCACCACCCCAACCTGGTTAATCATTGTGGAACAGGGTTCCGGCATGTTCATTTTGCACTGGGCCCTGCAAATCATGTGGCCCCTCCTGGCTGACAGCTGGGAAGTAGAGTGGGGGAGAGGAGTTCAGGGTGACTCTGAGCTTTGGGCCTGAGCACCAGGAAGGCTGGCGGTGCTGTTTCCTAGGGTGGATAGGACAGAGAGGAGCAGGTGGCTGAGGGAGGGTGCCGGGGGGGGGGGGGGGGGGGGGGTGAAGTTGGAGTCGGCTTTGAACATCTGAATGAAGATGCCAGGTAGCTTGTCAGACCTGTGTGTCCGGAGTTCAGCGAGAGAGAGAGAGAATGGCCTGGGCTGGGGGAGAAATGTTGGTGTCAGCTCAGAGATGGCATTTAAAGTGAGGAGCCTGGCAAGGACTGTACTGGGAACCCACAGTGCTCTGTCCAGCAGGGGGAGGTCAGGGGGCAGGAGGGCTGTGGAGTCAGATGTGTTAGCTTCCTGGAGCTGCTGTGACAAATGACCACAAACCTGGTGGCTTAACACAACAGCAATGTATCCTGTCTCAGTTCTGGAGGCCAGATGTCCAAAATCGAGGGGTGAGCAGGGCCGAGCTCCCTCTGGAGGCTCTAGGGGAGGATCCTTCCTGCCTCTACCAGCTCCTGGGAGTTGTCAGTGATCCTTGGCTGCAGGATGATGCATCACTCCAGTCTCTGCCTCCAGCGTCACGCCTCGCCCTGGGTGTCTCTTTTCTCTTCCTATAAGGACACCGGTCGTTGCATTAGCACCCAACCTACTCTATGACCTTATCTTAATTTAGCTAATTACATTTATAGGCTTCATCCTGAGTTTGCCACGTGGATGTAATTTGGGCCTGAGCAACAGGAAGGCTGGCAGTGCCATTTCCTAGGGTGGGTAAGACAGAGAGGATCGTCCTGACAGGACACTATTCAACCAGGATAGAGGACAATACAAGGTAGGTCTCAGGTGTCAGTGAACAAAATGTCAGGAAGGTTGGTGTGATTGTTGCTAAATGCTGCTCCTGGCTCACGGGGGACTGAGCCCTGGGCATCGATTTGGAGCCTGGTGGCATTAGTTGGTCAGGGCAGGAGAGAGGTGAAGGCCGGGGTGGATTGGGTTCAGGAGAAAGGAAAGGAGGCAAGAAGGAGTACTTCTGATCAGGGGAGCAGAGGAATAGGCAGGGGATAAGAGGGACAGAGGCCCCAGCCCCTGTTCATGCTGATGGACAATCTCTTAGAAAAGGAAGAACCAATGAGGAGAGGGCTGGACTCACTGCTGATCTGCAGCCTGGTTGGACTCAGGGGAGGGGAGTCCTGTGCTCTGGGGACTGAACCTGAGGCTGGAGCTCAAACTGTCTCTTCCACAGGGCTGCAGTGTGGGCCCAGAGGACGCAGGCAGGCTGGTGGAGCAGTGCAGACATGGGCAATCTGCTCCTGGCTGTGAATAGGAAGCCTGGCGCCAGGGGACAGGGCTGTTGAAGAAAGTCAGGGAGGCCCAGCCTGATGGGAAGGCGCCGTGAGCCCCATCCAGAGTTAGGAATCAGCCAGTAGGCAGCACAGAGCTGGAGACACCACTGTGCATGTGTCCAGTGGCTGCTGTAACAAATTACCACCAACCTGGGGGCTTAAAACAACATGCATTTACTCTCTCACAACTTGGGGGGTCAGAATTCCAAAATGGGCCTCGCTGGGCTAAAATCAAGGTGTTGGCAGGGCTGTGTTCCTTTTGGAAGCTCTAGGCAAGAATCTGTCTCCTGGCCTTTCCCAGCTTCTAGGGGACACCCCTACTCCGTGGCTTATGGCCCTGCCTCCATCTTTAAAGCCAGCAACATTCCTTCTCTCTGACCCCACCTCCATAGTCATAGCTTCCTGCGCCCAAGCCAGGAAAAGCTGATTTCAGGGATTCGTGCGCTATGTTGGGCCAGGTGATCCAGGATAATCTCCACATCTCAGAGTCCTTATCTTACTCATGTCTGCAGACTCCCTTCTGTCATGTCAGCTCACATATTCACAGGTTCCTGGGATTGGGACATGGGCCTCTTTGGGGGCCATTATTCTGGTACAACCAGGAAACCCTGATTCTGTAGCAGGTGTTGTTTGCACCCCACTTCACTATATGCCCCTAAAGGTGCTGGGTTCTTTGTACCTAGAGCTGCTTGTTAAAGGAAGCTGGAGGGCCACCATCCTGAAAATTCGGCCCCATGCACACATCTGTCCTTTTTGGCAGCTTGGGCAGAGGTCAAGCCATCCCTGCACTGTTAGGGTCTGTTTGATGGAGACTGCCTGTGCTCCCCAGCCCCTAACCTCACTGGGAACAGGCAGCCTCAGAGGAAGGTCCTGCTAGTCATGCCCTTTCCAAGTTCTTCCGGCACAGAGAATGTCAAGTTACCAAAATGTCAGCACAAATGTAACTAGGAAGTGCAACATCTAACATGCATCCTTTCCCATCTCCCCAAACCTGGTAGTGGATGCAATAATTAAAAATACATTTTTAATATATGCATATTTTTATTGATTTTAGAAAGGAAGGGTGAGGGATAGAGACATCGATGAGAGAGAAACATCATCGATTGGCTGCCTCCTGTACACCCCCTACTGGGGAATTGAACCTCCAACCTGGACATGGGCCCTGACTGGGAATCGAACCGGTGACCTCCTGGTTCATGGATTGACGATCAGCCACTGAGCAAAACCAGTTGGGCAAAAAATTCATTTTATAGTCATGCTTAGTTACATCTTCCTGGTACTGTTTAAAACTTGTCTTCAGGTTGAAGGTTGTTTTGAATTTAACTTCTTGTAATAAACACCTGTTCTCATCTATTTGCAGTCCTGCCTCCTGGGTCTCCGTATTTAGTGTCTTCCCCACCATCTGCTTTGGATTTCAGGTAATCTTAGTGTCAGTGTTGAAGAGAGTGGCATTTTCAGGCTCTGGTGACTCCCTGCTCCCTTGGGAGACTGTGGCCTCCCTGGCAGGAGAGGTTTGAAGACTTGTTCCAGGATGCGATGGGCTGTCTTCTGAGGCTGTGCATGTGTGTTGGAATCTGGGCTCGGTGAGGGGTGAATTGCCACTGAACTTGGGAACCCTGTTGCCTCTAGCAGCCAACAGCAGCAGCATCCTTGTTGGGTCCAGGGTAGAGTGTGGGGATTCAGCACCTGCCCCTCTGTGAAATCCTCACCAGGCCTGGACACCTAGAGCTGCCCACTTCCTCAGGCAGAATGCCTAGTGGGTTTTCCCCCAGGGGCCTTGGAAAGGAAGGGTCCTACTTCAGAGGCTTGGAGGCAAGAGCGTCTGGAAGGTGTGCAGGTGGCTGCATGGCGGGGGCATGGGGCAGAATACACAGAATTTCTGATAGAAAGTCTTGGCGTGAGAATGGGCTGTCCAGCTGAGGGGCTTCTGATACGGTCCTGGGGGGGTTCAGGCACTGACTTCTGAAAGGCCTCTTGAAGAGTGTGTGGGAGGCGGCGAGGCGAGGGGAGGGCAGTCCAGCTGGAGAGGACAGCACGGGGGGGGGGGGGGGGGGGGGCGGGGAGAGCGTGCCTGGTGGGTCTGCAGAGCTGGAAAGGCTCTGCTAGGTGGGTGCCCCACGGGGTGCTGGAGGTACAGTGGAGGGTGTGGGCTCTGTTCCCTGCCTTCCGATCTCTCTCCAGGTTTTCCAGGCTCCTAGCAGGTGGCAGCTGACTCCATTCTTTCACTGTTTATTTCAGGAAAGATTTGCCTGTCTCCTAAAAACCTACCTACCACACCAATAACAAAACCGCCCCAAAGCAAAATTAGGTTCAGAGGGGGAACTGGTTCAGGAGTGGGGTCTCAGCTTCCTACCTTGAGTTTTGTCTGCCTTTATCCATCAGCTAGCTCCTGTTTCTGTTCTTCATCTTGCATTTTCTTTGAGAAACATTTTTGAAAAAAATCCTGAAACATTTCCATTTCTCTTCCTTATAAATGAATTGATGGCATAGCTTCTGGGCTTAGCAAGCCGTTTATAGGAATTTCTCACATTTTTCATGCACACCCAATATTTTGAAAGATCTAAAGCGGTGATTTTGCTGTCAACTCTTTGTCTGGATGTGGCTTAACATTCCCTCTCTCTAGCGCCTGAGCACCATATGGTGTGACAAACTCGTACTGGGGGCTGCTTTTCAGACGCTTACCAGGGTGTCCCCCTCACCTTTGCCTCGGCTCCCTCATCCCATTCTCCTAGCAACCGAGACCTGGCTGACGTTTCTAGGAACACAGATGCAATATGGGGAGTTGGGAAAAGATGTGAATTGCAGGGTGGGGGTGGGGTGGGGCTGAGGCCAGCAGCGGGGCTGCCAGGGTCTGGCTTGGGGAATCAGAGATCTGGGTGGCGGAGAGTAGATGTGGATGGTGATGGGAAGTGGGGTGAGGAGTGGGGCATGGCTGCAGGGGCTGTGCGGCCAAGGGGAGGCCACCTCTTAGGAGCTCTGACTTGGTTCCAACACTGCCCCCACATGTAGCAGTGGGGTACCCCCCACCAGCCTGCACAGAGTTGGTAAGAGGGGCCTAGGGGAGCAGAGGTGGAGTGCAGGCTCTGCTCCCAGCCACTCTGGCCACACTCTGGACTTCTCTGTTGTTTTTTAAAATAGCTTTATTGAGATGGAGCTCACATAGCATGCATTTCACCCACCTAAAGTACAACATCCAGTGGTGTTTGTTACATCCACAGAGCTGTGCAACCATCGCCACAGTCCATTTTAGACCATGTCATCACCCCCGAGGAACCCTGTACCTGTTGCCAGTCACTCCCAGCCCCTCGTCCCTCCCTCAGCCCCTGGCAACCACGAGTCTCCTCGCTGTCTCTGCCTGTTGTGGGCGGTTCGTATGAATGGAGTCCTACGGTGCGCGGTCCTTTGTGCTGGCTTCTCTCACTCAGCATCGTGTTCTTAGCTTCATCCACGCTGCAGTGTGTGTCAGTGCTCCGTTCCTTTTCATGGCTGAGTTATGTCCCACCTCAGAAGTCTGGGGGCAGCAAGTGAAAGATACATTGGTACCCCAAGGCTAGTTGTCCTAGAAGGTACTGTGAGCTCACCCTGGGCTGGCTGCTGCCACAGCAGCTGCACTCAGGACCGAGGCCCGTGCCCTCCAGCCCCTCCCAAATGGGCAGATGTTCCTGGTATCTAGTGGGTCGAGACCAGGGATGCTGTTCAACATCCTACAATGCACAGGATGGCCCCTGTGCAGGCTTGTTTGGCTTGTAATTCAAACTTCACATAACATGTGTCTGGCTTCCATTGAAAACATTAGCGCTGTTGAGGCTCTTTCTTGTTGAGGTGTGGTGTGTTCATCTTTTTTCATTGCCATGTAATATTCCACCATATGAATATCTGGCAATTTACTTATGCCTTTTACAATTGGTGGACATTTGGGTGGTTTCCTATATTTTGGGACACTGATGCTTTGTAGATTGTTCTAGGTGAATCTAATGCCCAGCTGCCCCACTGTACCCGCCTCTGTCTTCCAGTGTCATGAAGCCGCTGTCTCCATCTACTGCAGCATGCGCAACCAGAGCCTGTCCCACTGGGCCCTGGTCTCCTTGCTGTCCTTGCTGGCCTGCTGCCTTGTCTACTCGCTGATAGGTAAGGCCCTACCTGGAGCACTGAGGGACTGTGTAGGGATCGGCAGGAGAAATGGGAAAAATAATGAGTATTTATAGAGAGCTTGCAGTGTGCTGGGCACAGTCCTATGCAGTTTGAATGTCTTTGTTCTTTTAATCCTTAACACACCATAGGAAAGTCCCCATTTCAGAGATGAAGAAACTGAGGTTCAGAGGGCTTCCATGGTTTGGCCAAGGTCTCCAAACTATATATAGCAGAGCTGTGACCCTAATCCTGGCCCGGCTGTCTCCAACGCCCCTGCTCCGTGCCCGCTGCCCACCGCTGTCTGATAGGACAGTGATAATGATGGTGGTCATCATAGCATTACATCTGGGTAGCAATTTACAAAGTGCTCTCATGGATTCAATGGATTTGGGTGCTCACAAACCTGTGCTGTAGGCAGAAGGGTCTTTAAAGGTGATGGAAGTGTGGTTCAGAGAGGGGCTGTGATGTGCCCAAGGTCACACAGCATGCCCACGGCACAGCCCAGGCCCCAGGCTCAGGCTGACTTCTGGGCACCTTCCTGCAGCTCAGAGGCTTGCTCTTTTGTTGCCTATTGAGGCCACTGACTTGGGAACTCTTGGGGCTACAGAGAATGTGTCAGGTGCCTTGGACACCATGGTTTCAAGAAACTTGCTGGGTGACCTCTCAGGTCCCTGTCAGTCTGTGGCCCCTGGATTGGAGGTTCATGACCCAGCCATTGAGAGTCACATCCAGATGGTTCAAGTCCAAGGCCTGCAGGATCATGGGACCACAATGAGCCACAACTCTCAGCCAGAGATGGGTGTCTCAGGACAGGGCCAGTGACTGGGATGTGAGAGAGAGAGCGTTGGGTGGCAGGCAAGGGGCCTGGTGCGCTGGACCTGGTTCTGTGCTAACTAGTTGTCTGCGTGATTCTGGCAATTGTTGACACCTGGGTCTTGGTTTCCCCCATCAGGAAAATAGGTGCACTGCCAACTGCTTTCTCTAAGTGCTATTGGAGTGGGATGATAGTGCATGGAAGGCACTGATACAGTTGATACAGTTTTCAGAGCGCTGTGTGCTTCCCAGCAGTGCCCATTCCATGAACAGGCCCCTGGTGGGCTATTTGAAAGAAGAATTAGCAATAGTTTGCTCAGCGGGACTTTTGAGTTAGAAAAAGAGTATCACATAGGCTGAAGACAGGAAAGTTTTGGGAAATGGCAGAGCAGAGAACTCTTCTAGAACCTTCTATCGGCTCTTAGGGAAAACCTCAGAGGTGGTAGAAGCTGGGTGTATCAGAATCGGGATGGGGCACAGTGTTTCCTAATCAGCTCCCTGGCTGCCACCCTTCCTACCTCCCAGGTGTTTATGGCTTCCTGACCTTCGGGGCAGAAGTTTCTGCAGACATCTTGATGTCCTACCCAGGGAACGATGGTGTCATCGTCATTGCCCGAATCCTCTTTGCCGTCTCCATTGTGACCGCCTACCCCATTGTGCTCTTCCTGGGGAGGTGAGGCTGGCTTGGTGGGGACACTCTTCAGCACAGGGCACCGACATGTATCATGGGTTAGTACGTGCCAGGCACTGCTAGCTGGTGTGCTGTGGGGACGGCCATCATCTCCGCTTCATAGAGTAGACGGGGCAGATAATTAGGTAACTGGCCCAGCGTCACCAGGTGGTAGTGTCAGGACTGGAGCCTGGTCTCAAGCCCGCCCTTGACGACCCACCATGTGGCCCCTCGCTATTGGCTGCCTGGCATGCACTGCCTGAGGGCTAGCGCAGTGCCTGGGGAGTAAGCCTCTGGTGTGCGGGGCAAAGGGGAGGGGGCTCTAGGGTGCCCAATGGCAGGCAGGTGCAAGGGCTGGAGCCCCGGGAGCCTGTGTGTGCCTGTGCTGGCGTGGCCTCCAGGTCGGTGATGCAGGATTTCTGGAGGAGGAGCTGTGGTCAGGCGTGTGGGCCCAGGGCCCTGGCCGACCCCTCGGGGATGGGGGTCCGGATGCTGCTGACCGTCCTGTGGGTCGCTGTGACGCTCGCCATGACCCTGTTCGTGCCGGACCTCAGCAAGATCATCGGCATCATCGGTGGCGTCAGTTCCTTCTTCATCTTCATCTTCCCAGGTGAGGCGCCCGCTTCCCAGTCTCCTGCCTGCTTATCCTTTCATGCCCCTCTCAGCAGGGAGTCCCTATGGCGGGGATCAGGGGTCTGAAAGTGGGAGCTCATGTAGGTAGGATGGTCCCAGCCCTGTTTACTGGCCAGGTGTGGGCGGGGGCTTTGCAGACCTTCCCTCATTAAACATCTCTGTGCCTCGATGGGTGCACCTGAAGGGAGCTCCCCACCCCCAGACAGGGCGAGGCCTGGGGCCTCCTGCTGGTGTGGCAGGTGCGTAGCAGGCCCGAGTCGGCCGCACAGCGTTCCCCACCTCCCGCTGCCACCACACGCTGCAGGATTTTGTTTCATTTTTTAAAAAGTGTTTCCAGTGTCTTAGCCGGTTTGGCTCAGTGGTTAGAGTATCCACCTGAGGACTGAAGAGTCTTGGGTTCTGTTCCAGCCAAGGGCACGTACCTCGGTTGTGGGATGAATCCCCAGCCCCGGTCGGGGCACGTGTGGGAGGCAACCAGTTGGCGTGTCTCTCTCACATCGATGTTTCTCTCTCTCCGTTCCACTCTCTCTGAAAAGCAATAATGGAAAAAATATCCTCGGGTGAGGATTTAAAAAAAAAAAAAGTGTTCAATTACATGAAATTCATATGGTTCAAAGGCACCCCATGAAATCTTCATCCCACTTTGTCCCCGACCTGGGAGGCAGACACGGTTTCTAACAATGTCTTAGGGAACCTTGCCAATGTTAGTGAATATCAGAGTGTCCGGAGGGTTGTGGGTACTGGGAAACGGTGGAGGCCAAGGCCTCAGGGCCACGCTTTCGTCACCTTCGAAGAGCCTTCTGCCTACAAGGAGGAGTCCCTACAAGGGGGTGCTGGTCTCGGGGGGACACCCAGCTCCGCTCTGCCCCTGGGAAGCACTTTCAGATGATTGTTGAGGTCAGAGCGCCTCCTCCTTTGGCCTCCTGGTCCAGCTGCTGCCTCAGTCATGCTCATTTGGGGTCTGGGTGGTGCCACTAGCTCCAGCTGTTTCTCGTGCTGGGAAGGACTGGCTGGGACAGGGTTGGGGTAGGGGACATGCCATGGAGCTTTAAGCAGTGCTGTCTGGCTTCAAATCCCAGCACAATTATTGAAAAAACGAAGAAAGAGGGAAAGGAAAGGCAAGAGAATGGCAGCTGCCAGCTGTTGGGCTCATCCCAGGCATGGGCTCGAGTCTGGCCCTGAGTGTCTCATCGCAGAGCCCCTGGCATGCAGGTATGCTGTCACTGTCACCTGTAAGGCAGGCTCCAAGAGGCCAAGGTTTCAGGGAGATGCTGAGTCACATCAGGCCCTTGGGCACCACAGTACACTACCTCACCATGAGCAGGGTGAGCCAGGGGCCACCTGAGCAAAGGTCTCGCTGGCCTCTCGGGTGCCTGCTGGGTGTTGACTGAGCTCGAGAGCTCCGGCTCCATAATGAAGAGCTGGGTGGCCCCGTCTCCTCTGCAGGTCTGTGCCTCATCTGCGCCATCAGCACCGAACCAATAGGGCCGCGAGCCAAGTAAGTGTCTCCCGGTGAGGGTGGCAATGTGGGTGTTCTAAGGGGCTCTGAGTGAAGGGAATGTGAGCGCAGGAGGGGCTCTGGAGATCCTGTCATCCTCCAGATGAGAAAACTGCTGGCCACAGGAGTAGGGGTGTGTGCACACAGTGCGAGGGAGTCTGAGCCGGGACTCGAACCCAGGCCAGCAGCACCATGGCCTGTTATCTTTCAGTCTGTGCCTGGCCCTCCCTTTGGCTCTGAAGGTTATGGTCTGTGGTTGGAGCTTTATGTGGATTTGGTGTCCTCCTGATAAACGCCCTATTTCCAAATAAGGTCACATTCACAGGTTCTAGGTAGATGTGAGTTTGGGGGACCACCATTCAGCCAATTACAGATGCTCTTAAGTTACAGCAGCCAAGGACTTGGGTCCCACCTGCAGCCAGCACTTCCGTCTCCCACTACCCAAGCTTGGCTTTCCTGCAGTGGCAGGCTTAGTATGGTTCCCTTCTGGGTTGAGAAATTTTTTTCTGGGTGTCTCTAACCCTGCCTTGGGCTCAGAGCTGGCTCCCAATTGTCTGAGGGCCCCTACACAGCTTGTTCCTGTAGCACTCTTTGAAGTCCTGCTGCTTTTGTTCTGTGCCTGATCCTAGCCCACAATAGTTTAGTGATAGGCTTTCAAGATATTTTTAATTCTAGAGCTGCTTTAGGGCCTTCTGATCCATCAGAGCTGCTTTGAGGAGCCCTGTAGCCCCCGGTCACAGTCACCCTGCTCTCCCCACTTCAGATGGGTGGATGTTTATGGCACCAAATTGCCTCTCTGAGATGCTGCTTGACGAAAGATGGTCTTTCCATGACAACGGACCCTTGTGGCCTTTGTTAATGGGGCCAGAAATATCTCTGGTGGCCCTGTCATTTTGTGGGAATCTTATTATCATCGCTCTTGTCTCACTGTCGCACCGTCTTTTGGTTACATTATGAAGCTGGAGATGTGGCCTTGATGGCTGCCAGTTCCAGCCACCTCTGCCTCCTGCGTGCTCGTCTCACCACTGCCCTGATCGTGTGTGACTTAGGGCTTTCTCCTTCCCCCTTATTTTCGGGACTTCTTCCCCCCACCCCAAAAGGAACAGGGATGGAAAGGGAGTCTGGAACTAGTGAATCCTTCCTCCCATTTCTTCGGCTTTGATAAAATATTGGACAGGAATGAGGTTATGAAATAACAGCTGGAGATTTTTAAATTGCCTTGGGGACTTTCTCTCCTGTTGTTTCAGGAACCCATCCCTCCAGAAGGAAGGGTACCCTGACTTTTTTCCAAACCGGTGGCTATTGGGCTTCAAATAAGTTTTCTGCGTGTGCTTGGCTTGTCTGTGCAGAACTCCAGAAATATGCGTGCTGACATGGATTTGTTGACTTGGCAGGTGCTGCTTGGAGGCCTGGGGAGTGGTGTCTGTGCTCATTGGCACCTTCATCTTCGGGCAGAGCACAGTGGAAGCTGTCTTGGAGCTCTTGTGAGGGGCAGCCATGCCTGGGCAGGAGGGGGGCCTCCATGGGTCACCCTGGTGGGGCTCCCTGGTCCCAGCCGTGAGGCCAGTGTAATCCCATCATAAAGATGCTGGAGAAACTAATACCTCTGCCTTCTCAGGCTGCTCACTGGGGCTTCTGCTCGTTCAAAGGGTCTCTGGTGCAATGGTGAGGGGAGAGCTTTAGTGTCCTGGGGCAGCCCTAACAAATGATCACAGGCTGCTGGCTTAAAATAGCAGATTTTATTCTCATAGTCTTGGAGGCTAGGAGTCAGAGGTCAAGGTGCAAGCAGGGCCACACTCCCTCTGAAGGCTGCAGGGGAGGATCCTTCCTGCCTCTTCCAGCTCCTGGGATTGCCAGGAATCCTTGGTGTTCCTTGGCTTGTAGATGCAGCTCTCTAAGTCTCTGCTCTCATCTCTACATAGCCTTCTTCCGTCTGCGTCTGTGTCCAACTTTCTCTCCTCTTGTAAGGACACAGTGATTGGATTAGCACCCACCCTGATTCAGTATGACCTCATCGTTACTCAATTAGGGTGTGCACAGATCCTGTTTCCAAATAAGGTTACATCCACAGGTTCCAGAGGTTGGGACTTGAACTTAATATTTCTGGGATACATAGTTCAACTCATGGGCCCGAGATCCCGAGAGCCCTGCTGTGGGGTGCCGGGATCAAAGATATGGGGTGAGGGTGAGGGTAGTGCGCAGTGGATGAGAGCCCCAGAAGGGATTTCAGGGGGTATCCATTGGGGATGGAGGGAGACTCAGGCTGATCCTCAGCCTGGGCACAGGGAATGCAGAAATCCTGCCCATGACCAGGAGACGCCCAAGGAGATGAATGCCACACACCTTGCACCTGGCCCATGATCCAATGGGGGTACCCTGAAGAGAGCCCCCGTTCCCTCCACTGGCTGGACCCGAATAGCCTGGAAGCCAAGCAGACTGTTCTCTCCATAGTACCCTCCCAACCCCAAACCAACTCTGCAACGAGGAGTCCCACCTGCGGCTAAAAATGAGGGAGCAAGGGTCTGCCCTGGGGCCAGGGTAGGGGAGAAGAGATGGGGGTGGAGAGGTGCACAGGGGTCCAGCTGCTCCCCCATGTTGCTGTGCTTGCTGGCACTGACCCTGCACAGGCCCAGGACGTCCTGCATGTTTCTCGATTCAGGCCATTCTTTCTCCACCTCAAACGTCTGGTAGAAGCCAGTGGTGCCAGGGGAGCTGAAGTCTCCAGGACATTTCCCTCAGGGTAGGTTCTCTTTGTTATGTGTGAGGTTGGTGGTGATAGAACTGGTTTTTGTTTGTTTTTTCCAGCTTGTCCACCTGCATTATCATCTTTTTTGAGACAGAATTCAAATACCAAAAAATTCACCCTTTTAAAGTGTATAGTTTAGTGGGCGTTAGTCAACACACAGAGTTGTATAGCCATCACCAGTATGGAATTCCAGTCCATCACCCCCAAAGAAACCCGGCACCTGTCTGCGGTCACTCCCCATTCCCCCTCCCCTCAGTCCCCGCAACCACTAATTTGCTCTGTCTCTGTGGATTTATCTTCTTAGCGTCTCCTATAAATGGGTTCATACACTATGTGGCCTTTGTGTCTGGCTTCTTTGACTTACTATAATGCTTTCAAATAGTCCATTTTACAGGTGAGGCAACTGAGGCTTGGAAAAATCAAGGCTGCCTGTCCTGAGAGGTAGAAAGTTAGAATTGGGGCCGATTTTGGTTATATTCCCTCTTCCATTTCCTTTCCACTTCTCACTCCACTCCTGGAGTGGCCAAGGGGGTGGGAACCGGTGTGCCTGAGTCCACGGGCAGGGATGGGCCCTCTTCCCTCCTCCACCCTGGCTGCTGGTGGAGGCGAGGAGTTGTGGTTGCAGGTGTAGACTCTGACCCAGTGAGAGGGAAACAGGACCCTTGCGCCCAGCCCCACTTCATCTGCCAGAGCCTGTGTTTAGTGGCCATGACGTCCTCTTGGACAAGGACATGTGTCGGGGCAGAATTGCTTTAATGGGGCATTTATCACCCAGGTGCTGGCAGTGAGAATGGGTAGTCAGTCATTTATTAGTTGTACCCCGTGTGTTTCCTACAAGTGCCGGGGTGCTGGCCAGGAAGGCTGGGGCTGTGCTGGGACCATTCACGGAGAGTCACAGATGAGAAAAAGCATGACCATTTTAGTGCACCATCCAGTGGCATTTAGTGTATTCTCAGTGTTGTGTAACCACCACCTGCATCTGGTCCCAAAACATTTTCACCATCCCAAAGAAGCCACGTACCCATTAGCAGTCACTCCCCACTTCCTCTTTCCCCAGCCTCCGGCAACCAAGAGTCCCTCTGTTTCTGTCAGTTTAACTACTCTAGACGTTTTGTATGAATGGGATCATATAATGTGGTCCATTGTGACTGGCTCCTTTCACTCAGAATAATGTTTTCAAGGCTCATCCACGTTGCAACGTGTCAGAGCTTCCTTCCTTTTCATGGCTGAATAGTATTCCATTGTGTGGATGGAGCACATTTTGTTTCTCCATCACCAGTTGGTAGGCATTTGGGTTGTTTCCGCCTTTTGGCCATTGAGAATCGTGCTGTCATGAACATTTGTGCGCATTTGCTTCAATGTGTCTTTTCAATTCTTTTGGGCTTAGCACATACAGACATACCCAGGAGTGGAACAGCTGAGTCATACAGTAATTCTGCCTTTTAACTGTTAGAGGAAACTGACTGGGATTTTAATGTATTAACCTGGAGCTGTTTCTCCCCACGTATCTATGCTGTGTGGCGCAGGGGTCAGGACACATGACTGGAGGGTGATAGCTCTGGGTTTGGATATAAGTGGTGCTACTTGCTGTGTGACCTCTGCTGAGTTACTTGCCCTCTCTGTGTTCATTTCCCCACCAGCCGATCACAGGATGGCACAGGCAGCACTGAGACAGCGCCTTCCTCGTGCCTGACCCTGTAGTATACATTAAGTGGGAGCTCTCCTACCTTTTAAGGTTGAAATTTGTTCTCTTCAGAGCTCGTTTCCACCCACTCAGAATCAAGGAGGCCCTAAGTTGCTTGTGGGCTGCAGTCAGCAGAGATGCTACAATGTGGGGGGAGCTCAGGCAGGCGGTGTGATGTGTGGCAGAAGTGTAACACCAGCTGGTGGTGTTCCTCAGCTGCACCCCAGAGTCTCAGCCCCTGTAAAGAGTACTTTTTAAATAGCTGGGCTGATGTAAACAGTACCAGCTTTGGGGTGAGGTGGGCTGGGTGAGCTTGCTGATGCCTCAGCAGGACCCCGTGCAGTGGTCTCATGAGCCAGGCAGTTCCTGATCTTCAAAGGAGGGGTCTTCTCCCCACTTTACAGACGAGGAAGAGGTTCTGAGAGGCTGGCTGCAAGGAAAGCAGGCCCAGAGATGCACAGCTGGGACCTGAATGTGCGTTTTACTCTTCCTACAAGCCCACATTGTTTTACTGGTATTGCACGAGTGGCAGGACCAAGGCTGGAGGGATCTGCCTTGGTGAGCAGGAACGTCAAGGTTCTAGGCAGCCGGAGGAGGCAGGGCAGTGTGGGCAGAACCTCGCCCAATTTGATGGCGTAAACTGCCACGTTTCACAGGCTGGCTGCTCCAGGCTCAGAGCAGGAGGTAGAAAGACGCACAACCTGGGTCCTGCCTACCCAGGGCTCCCACTGGGCCAACACAGCTACCCTGTTTTAGGGCCTGTCTCCTCCTCCCTCATGTACTACTGCTCTTAGTAAATGTCCCCCACTGCCCCCCCCCATTGTACCTTAGGAGAGGTACCCAAGGCTCTCGCCTTCTTTGTCCCTTGAGATTTTTGTGTATGACATCTTTCCTGGTAACCAGGACAGGGAAATATAAGGGGGGATGTCACAATGGTTCCAGAATAGTACTTAACTATTATTTCACGTCCAGGGGCTTGTCTCCTGTCCTGTTGAAGAGCTCCTTGACAGGTGTGCAGGAAGACGAACTGTGCCCAGAGGTCTGGCCTTTGTGCTCAGCTCCTGGGAGGTGACCTCTAGGACCCTGAGCCTTAAGGTATCAGCCCGACCTTCAGAGGAACTGGAGGTCAAGGTCAGCTGTGTCTACATGACCAACCCCAATGAAAACTCTCATCATCGAGGTTCTGGTGAGTGTCCCTGGTTGGCAATACTTTGTGCAAAATGTCACCCATTAGTGCTGGGACAGAAGTGCTTTCTGTACCACTCCACTGGGAGGGGACAGCTTTGGGCCCTGCACCTGGTATCTCCTGGACCTCACTCATGCGCCTGCCTCTTCCCTTTGCTGCTTTTGGTCGGTATCCTTTCGCTGCCATGACCCGTGACCACGAGCATCATGGCTTCGATGAGTCCTTCCAGTGAATTACTGAAACTGAGTGTGGTCTTGAGAACCCTGAGGTTTGTAAGAGGAACAAACTTATTTATCAAAACATGCACTGCGTTGATTATTACCTCTATTTCTCAGCTAAGAAAACTGAGGCCCTGGGTGACTTGGTCCAGGTTTCATGGCTAATAAGGGGCCCCATGCATCCCGACAGCGTCACTCCTCTGGCTGTTATCAACTAGAGAATGGGAAGTAGAAACACAGGCCATGCGACTGTTTCCAACTGGAGTTTATTTGGTGCTTGTTGCGGCAGCTGTTTGCCTAATGTGGCACTGGCTATGTGGGCTCTACTGCCGCGTGCAGACTTGGCACAGGCCTAGTTGGGCACTACAGGGTCTTGGCTCCTATCGGGTAGAGGAATGTAGACAGGAATGGGGGAGATGGAGGGGTGCCTGTGGCGGAGTGAGTCTTGCTGAGGCCAGAGTAGGTGGGTGTGGTGGGGGCTGGACATGCATGGCCATTGGATTCGGGTAAGGGAGCTGGCTCCAGGAACCCTCCCTGTCACCATCACCACAGGCTCTGGCTTCAGCAGGGCCGCAGCAGCTCAGAGCTGCTCTGCCAACAAGGGTGGGAGGTGTGGGGATGCTGGGGAAGGGGGTTCGCCTTCATGTCTAACAGTGGGAAAATACATTCTTGTTTGGAAGTATATGAAAAAGACAGCTCATATACCAAAGTTTCTAGAAAAGAAGGGATGTCCTTCATAAGGAGAGAGAGCAGGGTGCCAGGATCATCCGTAGGGCGTTGGGGAGCTGGTCAGTCTCGGCCCACCGTGCACCAGGCAGCTAGTGATGGGGCAGGAGAGAGAGACATGTGAAGCAGAGAAGGTTGTTGGGGACCTGTAGCTGCTTCCCCATGGGGGCTGCAGTGAGGCGCAGACCTCCCCTGCACCCTTGAAACACACGTGCTCAGGGCAGGAGAGCAGCCCTGCCAGCATATCCCTTCCTTCATCCAGGGCCAACCCTGTGTGTCCCAGGCTGGTCTCCAGTGCAGAGAGGAGGCTATGGGGGGGGGGGGCACACAAAGCAAGGCTTTGGGCTCTTTGTGGGGTGCACAGGTGCTTGCTGGCTATCCTGGTGGTGAATCATCCCTGGGGAGGGGATGTCAGTTGGGCTGTGTACGGGTGGGGGCCTGCTCTGGACTGGGGGGCACTTTCTGGGCCACTGGAACAGACTCCCTACACACGGGCTCTGGGCCCACCTTCCCCGTGACCTCGCCTTTGGTCTTGTCTTATGCCTTGTTCCTGCAACCCTTCCTGTTGTTCTGAGGTTGTAGGGCCAACATGTGTCTTTGGCCCTGTCCTGACACTCTGGCCCCAGCCCCCTCAGCTCTAGGACCCTGTCTGCACACCTGGCACTGATGTTGAGCACTCACTTGGGGACTATAGTTCCTGGCAGCTAAGGAAGCAAAATAAAGGGTCATTGGAAGATTGGGGCCTTGTCCTTCCTTCAACTCAGCCATCTGTGCCTGGCGGTGGTGGCTGCTCCTGTGGGAACCAGGGACTGGTGGCACCCCCCCTGCTGCTCCAGGCCTCCTCCTGCCACCCTCTACCTGGCACTGAGATCCTGGAGAGGGCCTCTGGCTGGCTCAGTGTGTCCACCTTGACGTGCCGGAACGCCTTGCACACGGGGCTCTGCAGGTGCCTGTAACCCAGGGAGACACCAGTGGGCCCTTGGGTGCTCAGGCTGTGGTGGAGGCTTAACCACCAGTCAGCCAAGCTAGGGGCTCAGTGCCAGCATATGAAGGTAAGGAGGTCAGGCCCCAGGGAGGTGATCGCTGGGGCCCCTGAGAGTGAGTGGCAGGTTTGGGGGGAAGAACGGCCTATTTCTTGCCTCCCAGTGAGAGTCCCTAGTGAGATAACTTTTCTGGATTTTTATGCAGTTTTCAAACAAGAGCGGCCTCAGCCCTCAAGGCCAGGGCCCTGGATTCAGGGCCCAGCTGAGTGGGATCAGGCTCACACTCCAAGCTGAGACATGCTTCCCACTGGCTCCAGGGCACATCTGCCCATGAGGCCAGCATTCTGGGTGGTGGATGCTGCTGGAACCTGGGCACATTATTACCCTCCCCTCTCTTCCCCCTCATCCCCTCTCACACCATCTGGGACACGGAAAGGGGCTGGGGCAGCCCCACCAACTGCTGCAGGCCTGGCGTGAGTGGACATGGCCATGCTTACCTCTTCCATTCCTCCTCTGTCTCCCAGAACTCGTATACCACGAAGGTGAAGCCGTCCGAGAGCCTCCCAGCGGCGATGCTGCAAGGGGAGGGACGGGTCACAGTGAGTGGTCCTGCCCACACTGGGTTCCCCCATCCCTTCTGTCACCACTGCCCTCAAACGAATCTGGACAGGGTGCCCCCAGAGCAAGGCCAGGCCCCAGACAGTGGCCAATACATGTTTGTTGAATGAATTATTATAAAGTATTTTAAAGGCTGAATATTCATTTTCTCTTGTCACTGTCTCATCTCATCTAATTCTTAAAACTACCCTGTGAGTCAGAATTGGCCAACTGAGGCTGGGGCAGGGCCTTGCCCTGGGCCAGTGGTCCTGCTGGTCCCAGGTCACTCCTGCATTACCTGTGTGACGGCAGCAGGCCACTCACCTTGTTTTAAATAGGATTGGGGCTAACAGGAAGCAAAGGGGTGCTTCCAATGTGGCAGACCTGGGGGACTGAGGGCTGACCTCCAAGTTACATCATCTCTAACGCTGCCCCCTCTGGCCTCCTGCCCGCTCTCCCGGCTGCTTCTCTTTTCACGTGCTCAGCAGAACAGAACCCCGAGTAGTCCTCGAGGGGAGCTCTGTCATGGGTGGCGGCTGCTGTATAATTACAGGCAGTTCCAGGTTTTGCCATCAGGATAGAAGCAGGGAAACAAGGCCGCTAATAGTATCATTAGTTCATTATGCTCCAGCTAAAATTACAGGTGGAGCTGAGGGCTCGTAATTCGATGAGAGGATGGGGGATTGGGGATGCGTGCCGCCCTCTAATCAGATATAGCCATGGCCCTCTGCCAGATCCACAAGGCGCTTTCTCTGTGACAAAGGTCACTGGAGCAGTGTGGTGACTGCGTTTGCTCATGGGAAAAGGCAGATTGTTTTTTTTGGGGGGGGGGGTGGTCTGAAAGGGAAGGAAGACATCAGGCAGGCATGGGGTATAGGGAGAACAGTGTGAAGCCCTACTGAGTATGCCCGTGTGCAGAGGAGGGGGGCTGGGCCCCTCACCACTCCACTCCACCTAGCCCTGGTCCCCTTTCTCCCCTGCAGTAAGTATGCAGCTGGTATGGCTTTAGGTGCCATCTGCACACCCACCACTCCCCAGCCCGGCCTCTGCCAGGATCTGCACACTCCGATGGTGGTACCTTGCCTGGCATCTCAAATTTAATGTGGCCCAAATGGCCTGTGTGACTCCCCTACACCAGCATGCCTGACCTCCCTGACTCCTCTAGGTCAGTACACCACACCAGCCTTGATCAAGTTTCTGAAGCCAGACAATCTCAGATTCTGCCTTGTCTCCTCTTTCCACAACCTTCTCCCAGCCGCCAGCAGGTCAGCCAGCTGTCGTCAAAAACAGATCCCAGCTCTAACCATATCCCCCCAGGCCAAGCCCCCTCCCTGGGTGACCACAGGGCCTCACTCTGGCCTCCTCCTGCACAAAAAGGATACCAGACCGTGTCTCACTCCTGCTTACACACCTCCAGTACGGTCCATTGTACTCCAGATGAGCAGGGCACAGGTGAGTGGGCCCTGCCCGCCAGCCCTGGCCCTCACCCTCGTCCCCGCCCCTTTGTCCAGACACAACAGCAGCTTCCTTCTTAAACACAGCACCCTTGCTCCTTCTCCACACAGGGCACCCACACTGCCCTTGCTCAGATTCTGCTCAGGCCTCAGTGCATGTGCAGCCTCTCCACTCCTCAGAGCCCCTACCTTCTCTCAAAGGAGCCTGCTGCTTGGCCTCCATAGCACTCATCACCCTTCCTCTGCCCCCTCCCACCACCTAGAATAAATGTTTGGCAACAGCAGCCACCTGATTCGAGGCTGCATCCCCAGGGCCAGGCCCCTGGGAAGCAGGGTGCAGGCACACATGCTCTCAAGTTGGAAAAGGCAAACTGGAGACAGAATCAAGGCAGATAATGGCACAGAGGCCACAGCTACTGTTCTCGGCATAGATGGGTGGGCTCGGGATGGGAGGGGAGAGGGCCAACAGCCCTCTGGTACCACCCCCAGCAAGGGTAAGGGCTGCCATCTTTTGTGGCCCAATCTGACATAGCCATGACCACCTGCTTCAGCTTTGCTGAGAAGCAATGCAGGCCTCAGCAGCAGGGACCAGAGGGTGAGGCATCGAGGGGCAGCCACACAGTAAAAGTAGCAGCTGACATTAAGCAACACTGCACACCAGGCGCTGGCCTCAGCCCTTCACATTTATCCTTCTGTTTACGCCTCCAACAACCCTAGGGAGTGAGTCCAGTCAGTGCTCCCATTCTACAGATGAGCAAGCTGAGGTCCAGGAGATGAAGTCACTCGCTACACTTGCACAGTGGGGAAGAACCTCAGCTAGGACTTGAACCCTACTCTGGGGTAGGGGCTGTCCTTGGTGGTCCTGCCCTGTCCACCCTGAGGCAGAGCTCTGCACTACCACCCAGCCCAGCAGCTCACTCACTGGAAGCAGTTCCTGGCTCCAGCGGTGCCCCGCAGGTACTGTCGCAGGGAGTCCAGGAACTCGCTCAGCTGCTCAGGGCACACGGCCATCTCCTGCCGGACCAGCTGCAGATGCTGTGGGGCCACAGAGTGAGTGAGCCCCCTCAGACTCCCTGACAGCTCTCTTCCCCACAGGACCCCGCACAGCCCCATGCGTACAGCCCAAGACCCAGCCTCCCCAGACCTCCCTCCAGAGAGGACAGGACAATTTGGTCAAAATAAAAATATTTTTAAAAAAAACCGGTGTACACACTTCATTTGTACATATGAATACTGGCTAAAAGAGAATAAGAACTTAAACAGCCCAATGCAGGTAGTAGCCCCACAAATGCTGAAAAACAGACAAGGGTGTTTAAAAGGCTCTACAGAGGTCCAGAGCTGCCCGCAAGGCATTCAGGGCTGAGACACAACAAATCAGTGACAAGCAAAACTCAGTTCTGATCGAATGAGTGTTTTGATGTCACTGTCCTGTTGATCACTTGGTTCCAGGCCAATCTTTTTTATCAAAGCCCTGGTGTCTCAAAGAACACTGTGGAAGGTGAGGGTGACCAAGTGCTGGGGCTACATCTGCCCACAGGGTGGTCCCTGGGATGGGGTGGCAGGGCCATTGTGCCACCTGCATCTTGAGTCCTGGGCTCAAGCAGGGATGGGGCCACCAGAAGGGAAGGGAGGCCTCACCATGTTGGTCCCTTCTTCATCTGAGAGGCGCTGCTGCAGGTCAAACCAGAGGGCCTGAAACAACAAAGCATAAAGTGATGGAGACAAAAGCCACCTCCATCAGGGAGGCCTCCAGCACCACCACAATGACACCAGAGTACCTAGGGCCACCACCGAGCTCCAGCACCTCTACACCAAGGTCCCAGGGGCTCGGAAGTACCCGAAGCTAGTGGGAGCTCCCAGGGGCCAGGCCTCAGTCCACCCTCCATGCACAGTGCTGGCTCAGGGGGGACCCAGGAAGCCAGGCTGGGAGACCAATCATAGGAAGTGGCAGAGATCCCTTCTGGCCCTGGCATCTAGGGGCCCTGGGAGCCACAGAGACCAAGCCGACCTACTGCAGAAGCCGTGAAGGTGGCTCCATTTTTTCTTGGCGCCGGGGTGGGGGGTGGGGTGTCCTGGGAGGGGCAGCAATTGAGATTCAAGAATCCTAAATTCAAGATGCTGGGCTTTTGCCATAACTGCCCTGAGATTCCTCATCAACTTACAAATCACCCCCAATCTCAACCCGACACCCCTTGAATCTAAGGGTCTGAATGGGGTATCTGTTTTCACTGGCCTTCCACAGGCCCTGGGCTAAATGCTTTATATATGCACTTTATGTAACTTCCCAGACTCTCTGAGGTAGGTGCTGCCCCAGGAGAGCAGGAGCCAGTGCACTGTTTATGACCGTGTGCTGGTGTCCAGAACAGGCCCCAGCATCTCATGCACGCTCAGTGGGCACTGTTTTAGCAGACAGCAAAGGCCACAAAAGCTGGTTAGATGCTGAGCCTGGGTTTGAACTTGGGGCCCCTCTCCTCCTGACACAGAATCCTGGTTCTCCCTTTAACTTGGGCACCCCAATAAATGCCACCTCACACCTATTCCTGTCCAGCCTGTGTCCCTGGGGCGATCACACACCCAGGTCTTTCCTCTCGCATAGAGCACGCATGTGGCCCATCACTGGTTTTTAAAGAAATAGACTGGCAGATGTGTTGGCCTGTGACCTGTGCAGTCACCACCTTAAAATTAATAATTGAACAAGGGGCCCTGCATGCTCATTTTGCACTAGACCCTGTAAATTACACCACTGGGCCTGGAGGGGTAGTGACGTTCCCAGGAAACAGTGTAAACCTGCTATGTAGGCAGCCAGGGTGTGCTGCCAGGGCCAAGTCTGTTTCCATTGTTCTATAACCATGCAAGTGGGCTCCTAGAGGGCAGGGGTTGTAACTGGTTCTCGTGGCTGCTCTCCGCTGGCAGGGCCACACGGAGGAGGAGGAGGAGGAGGAGGAGGGGAGGGTGGGGGACGTGCAGGGTCTCCCAGGCCCTCCCGACCCTCTCCCAGGCTGGCAGCCCCAGCGCTCTGGGCTCCAGGCCCAGCAGGTAGAGCCTGGAGCGGCTCAGGTTGGCCCACAGAGGGCGGGGCCCAGCGAGGGCCCTGGATTGGCCCCTGCTCCGGGCCTGGGCCAATCAGAGGCCAGCAAGTAGGGTCCCGCCCCGTCTCCAGGACACCCAGGTGCTCCTCGGTTACCAGCCAGCTCGTTGTTAAGGCGACCGGGGCGCTAAAAATAAACTTCAAAGAGCCTACCCCTGAGGGCGCCCGTGGAGTTGTTATGACAACCGGGCCACCGGGTCCACAGAACCGCTCCCACCCACCAGCCGCTCTAGGGGAGTAGATCCCACCTGGGCCTCAGCCCCGCAGGTGGGATGCCTGCCCCTCCCCTCCAACTGCCCCCAGTCTTGGCCTGGCCTCCCCCTGTCCCCATGGCCTCCCCCTGCCCCCACGAATACCTCAGAACCAACCCCCAAACCCATCAAAGGACTTTTTTTTTTTTTTTTTGCCCTTTTGCAAAAGATGTAAGAAATTCAGAAAAGTTGGAGAAATATAAAATTGCTGTAACCCAGGGCTCTGAGATACTTGGTTGTAGGTAGCCGGGTATGGTGTGTGCATCTGTATAGCTTTTAGCACCAGAATGTCTAGTAGTAATTGTGAACATTGCTAATGTTAAATGCTAATTTCACAGCAGGCTCTGTGCTAAGCCATTAAGAGATCATTTTATTTACACCTCACAACCACCCTGTGAGGGGTACTATTCTGATTTTTTTCTCTATTAGAGGAGGTTTCTGAGGCTCAGAGAGGGTAAGTCACTGGCCTGAGATCACACAGCTATTAAGTGGTACGGCCAGGATTCAAGCAGGCCAGTCTGATACCTGAGTCCTGTGGTAAACCTTAAGGCAACCTGTATAGGCTGAATTGTGTCTTCCCCCAATTGAAGGGCCAATGGGGCCCCTGAAGAGGTATTTCAGTTAAAATGAGGTCACAGGGGTGGGCCCTAATCCAGTATGACTGGAGATATCCTTAGAAGAGGCGGAGATTAGGACACAGACACAGAGGGAACACCATGTGAGGGGACAGGGAAGACAGCTGTCTACAAGCCAAAGAGAGGCCTCAGAAGAAAGCGGCCCTGCCCACAGCCTCATCTCAGACTTCTAGCCTTGAGCCGGGAGGGAATGAATGTTAAAGCCCCCCGCCTGAGTATGGTTAGTGTAACGGCAGCCCTGGGAAACTGAGACAGCCTTCCGGTGAGTACCTACTGGGTCATGAGCCAGTCTCTGAAAACACGATTCCCTAAAGGCTGGGTCATCTTCTATGATCTGTGGACGTGCCATGTGGAATTTAAAAGACTGCACGCTGCTGGCCACTCAGGTCTCCTGGGACGTCCCCACCCCTCACCGTCATGCTGTGTCTCTGCTCTCCCTGCCCAGGCCCCCTTACAGCCCCTCGAAGCTCTGTCCCCTTGTCATCCATGATGCTGCCGACTACTATCTGCCCTTGAGATGCCCCTCCTGGCCGGCCGCCCCTCCCTCACAGCTCCTTCTTCCCCCAGGTTCCTCTCCTTAAGCCTGTACAATGGACACAGTTCCAGGGTCTGTCCACATCATGGTCCCCATTTCCACACTCCCCTGGGTGAGACCTTTCCAAGGCTCCCTGACTTCTGGCCCCAACTCCCAGCCTAACCCAGCCCTCCCTGGGGACTGGGGAGAGGAGAGGGATGGACGTGGGGGCTCAGCGACCTTACCTTGCTCTCCAGCCGTCCTATTAGCTCTGCTAAACGGCTGATCTGGGCTTCCAGGCCCTCCTCCTTGGGGTCTGAGGTCACTGGGAAAGAGAAACAGAGACACTGATGTTGGGCAGGGCCAGGCCTCGGGGAGGGGAACCTCCAGCCTCCCCAGGGGCCCAACCTGCCCCCTCCCTCACAGTTCCAGCCCTACTCGGAGGCCCAGGCGCCATCTGGGCCACTGCCAGAACTCCTCCCAGGACCCCCACGCAATGCCCCCCAGCCCGGGCCACCACATGCTCTCACCAGAATGCACGCTCCTCTCTTGTTCCGTGGCCATAAGCTTGTGGCTGGGGGTGTAGGGGACAGGGGGGCTTCCATACCAGGTCTGCACCATGCCAGGGCCGGATTTGCCATGGTTCTGGCTGCAGTGGAAGTGGGAGAAACACTGTGAGAGAGGGCGCAGGGCCCTGGCCCTCTGTGGCAGCTTTGGCAAACACTGAGCACCCACGGTGGGCTGACGTGCAGTTTACTCCATGGAGCCTGTCCTGTGAAGTGGGCGTCACGGCCTTTGTTTCCTAGAGGAGGAAACCAGGCCCACAGGTGGGCGACTTGGCCACAACCATGCAGCCTGAGGGGCCGAGTCAGGATCTGAACTCATCCCAGGCCCTGTTCCCAGCAGGTTCAGTTCCAAGCCCCTGCCCCCACCCAATGGCTCACAGTTTCCCTCCCCACCCCTGCCTGCTACACTAGGAGCCAGTTTGGTGTCCTGTGGGGTTGGGGGGCTGGGTCTGTATTCTGTCTGAAAAGGGAGCCTTAAGACGTTGGTTGAGCCCTAGCCGGTTTGGCTCAGTAGTTAGAGCATTGGCCTGAGGACTGAAGGGTCCCGGGTTCGATTCTGGCCAAGGGCATATACCTCAGTTGCAGGCTTGATCCCCAGCCCCAGTTGGGGTGTTTGTGGGAGGCAACCAATCAACGTGTATCTCTCACATCAATGTTTCTCTCTCTCTCTCCCCCTTCCACTCTCTCTGAAAAACAATGGAAAAAATATCCTCAGGTGAGGATTTAAAAAAAAAAAAAGACGTGGTTGCGAGTAGGCATATGAGAGGACAGTGACACCTGTGATCCTGACCCCAGCTAGGTCCAGGTCCTAGAGAGAGGGGCCAGGTCTGATCACCTGTCCCCACCCCACCATGCACACTGATGTGCCCACACGTGCACAGCCCTGGCAGACAGGCACACACAGCTCGCCAAGTGCCTGGCACAACAGCAGAGACTCCACCAATGCTCGGTGAATGTCTGAACACCTACATGCAAAGAAATGCTGGAAAACTCAGCATAGGCACACAAATACGCACTGACATACAACACACACAAACACTCCCGTGTGCCATGTCGACACACGTGGTCCCCACGCTCTTCCACCTTTGGGCAGCGCTGCCATGTGCATTCTGGTATTTGTGAACCTGCAAGCTCACAAGCCCCCTGTGCAGAGGGCAAACCCCACTTCCCCGCAGAACCAGAAAGACTGGCAGAGTCTCTGACGTGTCAATCCTGGCAGCTCTACAAACAAGCAGCAAATTAAATGTGGCCCTCAGACCCTGAACAGCAGCAGCGGGAGTCCCTGGGGTGGCGGGCGGGGTTTGAACCAGAGGCTTGTGCCTGGACCATGACATCCCTGGGGGCTGGGAAACAGGGCGGCCTAAGGGGACTTGCAGCCTGGGGGAACCGAAAAAGCTGAGAGTTGGGGTGGTTTGAGATGAGAGTGAGTGTGGAGCAGATGTGTCTCCGAGACATATATCATCCCCACCACCAACATCCCAAAGTAAGGTCCCAATGTGGGGGTGGGGGTGATGAAACGAGCAAAGTGCAGGAGATGGGCTACAAAAATTGCAGCTGTCTTATCTGTTCTGTAGCAGGATAAAAACAGCAAGTTTTATTTTATTTATATATTTTTTAGTCCTAGGCTCGAAATTTTTCCATTGATTTTTAGAGAGCGTGGGAGGGAAGGAGGGAAGGGCAGAGAGACATGGATGTGAGAGAGACACATTGATTGGTTGCCTCCCACATGTGCCTGCAACTGAGGTACATGCCCTTGACTGTGCGTCGAATCTGCGACCCTTTGGTCCCTGGGCTGATGCTCTAACCACTCAGCCAAACCGGCCAGGGCAAAACCAGCCAAATTTTTAATCAGGATAGTGACAAAAAAGGAAGGAAATCTCGGTGTCAGCTTCCAGAACTATGGCTAACTTTGGGGACCCTCAGAATCACAAGACCAATCACCAATGCAGAGTTCTGGGCTCAGCTCCCAGGGATCCCAATCCCGTGGGCATGGCTGGGGCCCCAGGAGCCTGTGCTTCCCACTTCCCAGGTGATCTGGCTGCAGGTGCTCAAAGCAAACACATTTTAGGAACAGTATCATTGAGCAGCTTTGCAACCACATCTAACTGGGACCAGCCCCTCACCAACCAAAAAAAAAAAAATCACACACTCCAACCCCGACTTCACAGCAGCCCACACTCTGCCAGGCCAGGCCTCTGCCTGAGAAACCTGCAGACACACAGAAGTCCAAGGATCAGTAATCTTGAGCCCAGACACCTGGCTTTTGCTCCTGTCTTTCTGGATGTCTTTGTTTCCCCTTTACGCTGGGTACATTAGCTGTTCTGGAAAGAACAGGCAAAGAGAACACCTTGGGACAGTAAACGCGAGGGCTCATGGCCCCCCAGAACTGGCGCTGCCAAGCCAGAAGGAGAACTGTTCCTCTCTAGACACCAGGCTCACCACCTCCACAGTGTCCCCAGCAAAGAGGGGGGAACCCAGAAGCTTTTCTATGGCTTCAAATGCATGCAAACAAGGCCTTAAATAACACTAAACAACACGGTGAGAAAATCGCTCCATTTCACTTCTCTTCCAATTCTGAGAAAGGGATGGGGCGCCACTCTGTCCTCCATGCCTTGGGAGGGTGTCCCAGTCCCTCACAAAGAGGGAGTAGGCCTCGGGATTCCAGCTGACAAAAGGTGCTGTTTTACAGTGACTTCGTTTACAGCACGTGACGCTTGTTTTCTAATTATGGTAACCACGTACAGTTTCCAAAATTTATTTCCCATTTTCAAAAATAAGTCACGCAGCCCCGGCTGGTGTGGCTCAGTGGCTAGAGCATGGACACCCTGCACCAAAGGGTCATGGGTTCGATTTCCGGTCAAGGGCACGTACCTGGGTTGTAGGTTCAGTCCCACGTGCAGAAGGCAACCAACTAACGTGTCTCTCCCAGATCGATGTTTCTCTCTCCCCCTTTCTCCCACTCTAAAAATCAAAGGAAAAATATCCTTGGGCAAGGATTAACAACAACAGAAGTCAAGCAACAGAACGGTCCTGGGTAAACAACGATGTGAGCGATGCGGGGATGTGGCAAACTGGCTAGAGTCCAGGAAAGAGCCGTCACTGTACGTGTGCATTGTGCGGATGCGCCGCACGCACACCAGGCGTCCTTCTAAGCACAGATGATCGCATCCCGTTCTCACAAGCACTCAGGAGGTGAGTATATAACTGTCCCCATTTTACAGTTGTGGAAATAGAGGCACAGAGAGGTACAGCGGCTTGCCCAAGGCCACCCAGCTCTCCACTACACAAACATCCCTACCCCAAGTAGCAAGTGGGCGCGTCACGGTACACCCCCGTGTGACCCTGCAAGGTCCCCTGGACGCACCGGATCTGGCTGGTCTGCTCTTCAATGGCCTCCACCGCACTCTCCACAGAGCTCAGCAGCGACTGGATCTGACTGGCCGTCTCCTTCAGGAGGAAGCGGGTCACAAACTGGTCCACGTTGCTTCCTCCCTCATACACCTGTGGGGAGAAGAGAAGGGGCGCAAAGGGTTAAAGGGGGGGAGGGAACTTGGGCGTGGGATCTGGCAGAGTTGGGGGGACACCTGGGGTCCATGTCTTGGCTTTATAGTGGCAAGAGGGAACCCCGCTCCACTACTGCCTTCGGCTCCTGGATCAAGGCAGGGGCTGTGCCCTGCGAGACCCAGGTCTGAGCCCTGGCTTCGCCACTTCCTAGCTCTGTGGCCTCTACAGCCGTCCCAGCAGTCACCGTAGCAGCTATCTTACAAGGTCACAGTGAGGATTAAATGACAAAATGTTTATAAAATGCTCAGCACAGGGCCTGTCTCGTAGCAAATACTCAAACAGTAGCTGCTATGATCAAGATGGTGATGGCGATGACGGTGAAGATGGTGATGTGATGGTGGTGGTGGTGATATTAATGAAGATGGTGGTGATGGTGGTGATGACGGTGACAGTGACAGTGGCAATGCTGCTGGTAATGGTGGTGGTGATGGTGGTGGTGATGGTGGTGACAACAGTGGTAATGATGGTGATGATGGAATGGTGATGGTGATGGTGACGGTGGTGGTGACGGTGGTGGTGACGGTGGTGGTGACGGTGGTGGTGACGGTGGTGGTGACGGTGGTGGTGACGGTGACGGTGACGGTGGTGGTTACGGTGGTGGTGGTGACGGTGGTTAGTGGGGTTGTTCCTGATGTTGCTGACAGGGATGACGTGTAGGAAGGATGACCTCCCAGCCTCCTCTCCCCCTCCTCCCCCGAGGAGGACCCTCTGGGCTCCGGGGCCCTCACGCGGCTCTAAGAGAAATGACAGGTGAGAAGCGAAAGCACCCACAGAGCTTACACTCGCCCCCAAAGAACGAGCCTGACTCAGTGCTCAGAGGGAAGGGCGAGGGAAACCCGGGGAAACTGAGGGGGGAGACAGAGGCCGCCAGGAGACAACTCTGGGGAAAAGATGAAGAATTTTCCGCCAGTTTTGCTCTGAGGTGTGAGGCGGACTCTCCCCTTTTGTTAAGAGCCTGCAGCAAAGACACTTCGTAAGGTTCCCGGAACCGGCTGAGTTTCTTTTCGCCGGAAAAGGCTTTAGAGCGGAAGGGAGGGCGCCCTGGCTCAGCCGGGTCACCCGGGGATGGTAACAACCAAAATGACGTCGTGTTGGGAGACGCTGGTCCCCAGAACCCTGCGCTGCTCCCCGCCTCCTCCGCCAGCCTGACCGTCCAGAGCCACCCGCCCCAGGGGACCCGGGATCCTGCCCGGTCTCCACACGGCAAAGAGAAACAAGGGAAGCGCACGAAACCATCCATCACTAACTAACCATCCATCCATAACTAACAATAATCACACAAAGGAGAAACAGAGGCAGGGCGGGGAGCGGGGAAGAGGAGTGCCCGCCGGACTAGGCGCGCCGGGGAGAGGCCCCAACAGGACGAATCCGGGGCGGAAAGCATGGGAGCTCCTGGTAGCCCGGCACACTGCAATGATCGATTACCTTCCTGGCAGACAAGTGAACTCACACAAATCCAGTGATCAATGGGCTCTGGACAAACGAGTGGCCGAAAATGAACAGGACCCCTGGTAAAAAGTGTAAACAAAGAGAAAGGCTGCTAGAAGCCGTCAGGCGGGAAAATCAGCTAAAGGAGGTGGGTTAGAAGCACCCCGATCAGTGACTGAGGGTGTGTCTGGTCAGGGGTCAATAAGTGTAACTGGTTAGTTGAATTCCAAAAAGACAAGCTATTTTCAAAGGAGTAAAAACGCAGCTCTTACATTTCCTCCACAATCTCCGCCTCGGCTGAGACCAGCTCCACAGAATCCACAGGGAAAGGGCCAGATCTAGGAATTTTGCATCACGTGGACAAGTTCCTTGTTTGCAGTGTAATAGGGAGATACCCAGAAATCTGCAAATCTATGAACTTTTATCAGATGAGCACCTTCCCTGCAAAGAATGCCTAGGAATTTCTCCCCAGGCACCTAGGTTGAGTGAGAGAGAGAATTCTGGAATGGGAAAGTGGAAGCGGTGGTGATCGCCCAAATGAAGCAATGAGGTTACAGAAGTCAGGAAGTAAAAGCATTAATCACTAATCATTAAATTTTAATTATACTGGATTAAGTCAATGGAGTGTGAAAGTCTGGAAAAATAACAAAAAAAACTCTTTAATTCCACAAAAGAGAACAGGAAGTATTTTTATTAGCTAGGTTTAAAAACAGAATTATAGTCCTGGCCAGGTGGCTCAGCTGATTGGAGAGTCGTCCCATACACCAAAAGGTTGTGGGTCCCATCTCCAGTCAGGACACATGGCTAGGTTCCAGGTTCGATCCCCAAACAGGACACATACGGGAGGCAACTGATCTATGTTTCTCCCCCCCGCCCCCGCCACTCTCTAAAAATCAATAAAAACATATCTTCAGGTGGGGATTAAAAAAATGTTTTTTAAGAATTATAAACATTAACAACGTATGTTTTAGAAGTCACTAGTGAAATGAAAACTAGAATGTTCACCTTCAAAATCATCATCGATGCTATAAACAAGGCAGATCATCGGAAGGTAAAAGGTCAGAGACGAAGGAAGCATAAAAGCACGGAAAGCGTAAAAGATGAGGGCAGTCGTCAGACCAGACAGATCCTAACAACGAAGAAAAGCTGCCTGATTTCCCCTTGTAGAGCCCCAGCCCCAGATCTCACTAAATGAGACCCAGCTGGAGGCACCTGCAAACCAAAGACTTTAAGTCTGTGCGAAGATTCTGCCACCAAATTTGAGAGGAACCAGGTGAGCTGCAGGATCACATTCCAGGTAGAATGTAAGTGAGAAAGGATTCCACGCGAGGGGTAAGAAATAATGAGGAAAGCATTTCACATGCGAAAACAGCAACAAGCCTAAGGACATGGGAGGGGAGGCAATAACGCTAAAAACTGTGAGCACAGTAGAAAGCATTGTGCAATTTAAATACATGCATCGGGGCTGGTTATTAAAACGACTAATGAAACCCGGGGAAACTCTGTCAAATGTAAGTTTTTTAAATGTGGCAAAATAGGACAAACGTTAAAACAAGAACTGAGCTATAACAGATGTGTTACTCAACTTAATCTGCATGAAGTGCCCGTTTTGCGTCAATGTTTTGGATTTTTTTTTAAACCCTAAGAACCCACGACGCATAACTGATCATAAAACTGATCGTGTCCGTGATAGTTTTGAAAACTATACTAAGATGGCCATCAAAAGTAAAAAATTTAAAACTAGGATTGACCTTAACTATTACAATAATCCCCTCCCCTGTTCGGTACCTTGACCTGAGCCTCAGAGATAAATTCTACTTTTTAACCAGAAAAATAATTCTGTTAGAGAAACTGACTCACACACAGAAAATATTCAAAGCCACTACAATTCATTCCCGAACGATCACCGGTTCTCAGGTCCTGACAGAGGCAGGCAGAGCGCTCGGCTGGAGCGGATCCGCGGCCCGGCGGCCTCCCCAGGAAGCCGAGGGCTGCTCGAGGGGGCGGCCTAATAATAGGATCCACCCCGTCAACAGCTTCAGGAGGCTCAGACGAGCATTTTTAAAGACCACAAAGGCATTTGAAAAAGTTCACCACCACCTCCGAAGACAAAATTTAACAAAGGGAATGCAAAAATAATTTCTGAACAGGCTGAAGGGGATCCTAAAATAAGAGCCGGTGTTAATATTGTAATTAGTGGAGACATGCTAGAGAGAGGCACTTGAAAATCAGAAGCAAAACAAGGACACCTGACTTAGCACCGTTATGACATTTTAGGACCTGGGGCAAATGCGAGAGGACACGACACGACGAGGAAGAAGAGGGACACATCAGAAATGAAGACGGGAACTGCCGTAGTTCACAGCCGATGCTTGATCGGCCAGCAGCAAAAGCAAGCGTATCGACTAAAATCACGGATGCAAGAGATGCATCTGGAATAATCAATGGGCTGCATTTCTACACACAAATCTGGTTAGAAAATACGCAAGACAAAGAAATGCCAGTCACCACGGCAACAACCTGCTGTCACCACCATCATTAAAAACGCTCCAAAGGCTGCACCGAGCAAAAGTGCGTGATTTCTGAGAGTGAAATCTCCCACCCTGGCCACATCGCACACGTAGACGGTAAAACCCTCTCCCGAGTGGAGCCTGAGGTCCCATCCCTGAGTGATGCCCAAAGACCAAGAAGCCACTACGAATATTATCAACGGCAGCGACAACACTGCTGAGCGGTGGCCCCATTCAAAGGTGAGAAAACTGAGGCTCACAGAGGTTCCGATCACGAGGAGCATGTGGGCATACGGTGCACCTCACGCAGACTGTCAGGAGCAGGCCTGGGGCCGACATCCTTGTCTGGGTGGCAGATTCTAGAGCCTGGGGTCTTCTGTGCTAGGCCCTATGCTAAGCAGCTTAGAATCCTTACTTCATTCAACCCTCATAAGGATCCTACCAAGTGAATGCTCCCATTCCACAGATGGTGAAACTGAGGCTCAGAAAAGGAAGTGACTGGCTCCGGGTCCTTCAGTCAGGTCTGGCTGACTTTATCAGCCTGGATCCCTGTCCTCACCCAGCAGATGGGGCTGGCCTTTTCTGAGCTCCCACAGGTCGCCGCAAGCTCTTGGGTGTGTAGGTGTCGCTCAAAGCATGACCCGCTCCCAGCTCCCTCCCTGCCTGCCTTGGTCAGTGTGCTCTGGTCAGTGTGCCCAAGAGGCTGCTCCTACTCCTGACTGACTGACACTCTAGTCACCCTGGGCGGGCCTGAAGTCCCAAGCTGTGCTCAATACCTCCTGGCAGGTCTCTGACTCAGTTTCCCCTCTTGTTTCAGCCAGCAGGTAATGGCTGTCTGGCTACGACTCTGTAGGGTTCACTCTTCTGAGCCTCTGTTTCCATAGCTATGCAATGGGGGAAGTGAGAGCAGCCCCCCATTGGGTTACTGTGAGGATTAAGCTGAGCATTTAATCCTGGCCCTCGTAGGTCGTCTGGAAATTTACTGTGCCTCTTCCAGAAAGAACACACCGCCTGTCCCCTCTGCAAGCCACCAGCCCAGTGGGGGAACAGACTCAGACGCGGGAAACGAAGCTTGGGGGTGAGCTGCTTACACCCATCTGAGCTACAATGGAGAAGGCGCACCCCCAACCTGGCCCATCTCCCTGCCTTCTGGTCCCCTCCAGGTCATAAAACACAAATGAGGAGAGCTCTGCAGGCGGAGCCACATCAGAGGCCTCTCCCCGGGACACACAGGGAGTCCCTGAACTGCTTCCTAATGGTTCCACTGTCCAGCTCACAGCTTCAGGCCTGGACTCGTGTTCTCATAGCAGACACCCTCCAATTCCTCAGATTCCTCGGTCAAGGTCACATGGGTGAACCCGCCCCTCCTCCGCCCCTCCCCCTATCATAACCCTGCGGGAGAAGGGCTCAGATCAGGCTTGCGAACTTGTCCGAGGACCCGAAGGACTGGGGCTGCCTGCTGCTCCCTTTGCAGGACTCCACCCCAGGGCCACGCTCAATTCTGGGAAAGGGTCTCACCCTCCAAACCTGATACAAGACACTGGGTGGGCAGGCCATTCACCGAGCTGCTCTACTCACTTCACAGTTTTGCTTCGGGCACAGCTCCCTCTAGGTGTCTGAAGCAAAGCCCACCCCAGAGCCAGCCCCACCCAACACTTGTCATCACAAATCCAGGCACCCCTGGATATGGATGCCCCAGAAAAAATCTGAAACAAAGCTTGGACCCCCGGGACCACCCACACCTACTGACCTTCTTGGTGTAGCCCATGGCCTTCAGGACAGAATGATTCAAGGTCTCCAGGGAGGCCAAGACGTCCTCATAGTCCCCCATGTGGTCCACAAAGTAGTCTGGGGGAGGAGGGAGCAAAGGTCAGGGGTCATAGGAGGATTCTGCCCCTCTCCCCAATCCTACCTGTGTCCCCCATTCCATCTCCCCACACCTCTTGGTCCCTGCATAGCCTAGCTGGGTACCTACCACACAGCTCCTTGGTGTCCACGTGGCTGCAGACAGAAAGAACAAGGGGGACTCAGAAGCTGGCCTGTCCCATCCCCCTGCCCTCCCTCCACAGCGTGCATGGCCCATGCAGCTGGTACTCTCTCTTCATTCCATGCTCTGGCACCATGAGCCCCACTTCACAGGTGAGGGTGCAGCGGGGAAGTGACACTGACCCCTCCAAAGGACCGAGCAGGGATCGTATGCACCTCTGTCTGTCTGACCCCTCACCGCACCACCCACCCCGTTTCCTCTCCCAAAGTCTGCTGACTGCATCATGAGCAGATGGGACCACAAATGTGGCTAAGGCAAGGCCCAGGAAAAGGGAGGGGAAAGGAATGGGGGACATGACTAAAACAACTCTCGGGTGACACCGGGCCCCAGGCATTCCTGCCTGCTGGGGCCTGGGCCAGGGCCCTTGTTCTCACCCTAGCCCAGGGTCTGCACGCCCTTCCTACAGCCTGGATGGAGAAGGGTCCTGTCCTTCCTGGAAGGAGGCTGAGCACCAGCACCAGCCACGCAGGCGCAGCCTTGGAACACAGGTGCGACAGAGGAGTGTGCCCAGTGGGCGCCCAGGGACCCAAGCATCTGCAGGTTCTGAAACCTTCACTTTCTGGGCTCCAGGTCCTTCACTGAGAGAGGACTGGCCTAGAATAGTGTGTGCTCCACCCAACCCAGGTTCAACCAGATGCTTCTGGGAAAAAGCTCCTGTAGCCAATTAAATTGGGTTCAGAGGCTTTGCAAGCTGTCCTGGAGGTTCCCTAACTTGCATGTCATAGGAAAGGTTCCGACAAGCCCTGCAGAAAGGAGGCCTGCTTAATTGTGCTTAAATTAGCATTTCACTGATCTTTCCGATCCGCGTGAACTGTTTTGGACAGAAAGCCTACTTAGCATCCCCAGGAGCGAATGTTTACAGCTCCCACTCTGGGGAATGCTGGAGAAAATTCTCCTAAAGGTCTTGAGAGTTCTGGCCTCGTCAACGGTGAGTCCTCCCGGCTCCCCAGTCACCACTCTCATGGTTAAATGCTCACACCTGCACCTCTCTCCCCCCACCCAGCTGGCCCAACACAAAAGCACCAAATGAAAGGGATACCCAACAAGCCTCAGCCCTTTCAAAGCTCCCCAGGGGCTGCAGGAACGCCTCAGAAACCTCGCCTGGATCCAGACACAAAGCCGTTCTCTGGAGTCTGCACTAGGAAGCTGCTTGTTTCAAGTGGCTTCCCTGGACCATGACACCCACTCCACCTGCCCCCCCCCCCCCCCCCCCCGGTCCCCGCCTCCAGGACACTCTCAGCCCCAACCTCTGCTCCAGGCCACCACTGTGCTGGGTCCCTCGCAGATGAGCCTGGGGGCAGCTCCTTGTTCCAACCATCTCTAGCCTGTCTCAGGAAACCCTAACTTATCAAATCTGCCCCACGCAGCCCCCCAGGAACCTCATCCCAAAGTGTGGGGTGAAGGGGGCTCATCCTGCTTGGGGAACCCCAAGGAAAGAGAAAAGGTGGAATTAAGGTTGGGGCAGGGTCGGGGTACACATGAATGGAATTTGCTCTTGATTCAAGGATGGGCTAGGGCAAGAGTTTTTGGTTAATTCTGAGCTGTGGGTTAGGGTTATGCTAGAGTTGACGAAAAGGTTTAATTAGATAGAGTTAGAAGTGGTGTTCAGATTAAGAAGTAGAGTTATGGGGGAAAAAAAGCACAGGGAATGTAGTTGATAATATTGCAATAACTATGGATGGTGCCAGGTGGGTACTGGAAATATTGGGGCAAACACTCTGAACTATATGATTGTCTAACCACTATGCTGTACACCTGAAACCATACAAAATAATATTGAAAGTAAACTAATTAAAAGAAAAGAAAGAGAGTTAGGATTAGCATATGGTTAGTTTGGTTTCGGATGGGATCCGGTGAGGTCAGGATGACAGCGTTAGTTTTGGGGCCTGGAAAAGTACCAGGCGCTGGGTGAGAACTGGGCTGAGTCAGCAGAAGGGTGACGTGACCATCAATGTCCCTTCACCATCCAGTGTATATTCTACAAAATCTAGGGTCTCTCTCTGCTTAGCCATGTGTGCTCAGAAAAGACCACTTGCCAACGCAGTAGCAATCTGCCCACTCCCGGAATCGCCCCAGCCGGCGGGGCCTCTGACTTCTGGATTAATGAGTTGAGGGACTGCAGGGCCCCTGCCCCTCCAGGGGAGTGGACAGGGGAATGACCCCTGGGGGAGAAGGGAGGTGCCTCCTCCCGGACCCACAGGGTGCGCTGCTCCAGTGCCCGGGACTCAGCTCACTTGGTGTTGTCAGAGTCGATCGTGTGGAAGAGATCCTCCAGTTCTGTCTCGTTGAGGACACCATCTGCAAAGAAGAGCTGGAATTCCTCCAAGGACAACTTCCCATCGTCTGCAAAGAAGGGACGAAGGAAGAGAGCAGCTGGTGTCTGAGCGACGGGACATCCCCAAATCCAGACAATTCCCCAACTAACAGATAAACCCCATCCAGCAAATCTCTGCCCACCCAGCTAATTCCCAAATTAACCAGTAAACTCCAGTTCACAGAGAATTACTGACTCATTCAGCAAATTCCCAAACCAATAAACCAATACCAACACCTATTTAGAAATAATCCTCAAACCAACAAACACAAGAAGTAGCTAGTCTGCTGGGACTCGCTCTGCAGGTATTTATTTAACAAACAGAGAGCACCTGCTCCCTGCCAAGGAATATTTTCTCATCTGATCCACCTGACCACCTGGGGCAGGCGCTATTTACAGTAGAGCTACAGTGGGAAGAGGCAGGTCCAAAGCCAGGCAGTCTGATGACCACTCTCTCTCCCCCTTCCAAATACCCGGGTAATCTCCCCACACTTAAATTACCTTCAACGCCAGTCCCCACATCCCGATTTTGGGATAAGAAGGAACCCTCTCCACTGTGCCCCATCCACTCGGCAAGCTTCAGGCCCAAACCTGCGAATGGTCTGACGTGTGACGGTTACCAACAGTTGGCACGGAGTTCTCACCATGCCACAGATAGGGCCTTAAAGATGCCAAACCAGGAGGGAGGAGGTACCTGACCTGGGCCCAGCGCTGGCCCGCCCTGCTTGGGGCTGGGGGCTGTGGCTCTGGAATGGGGAGGGGGTGGGGCTCTGGAAGAGGGGCACCACAGCTGAGGCATGCCACCTGCCCCTCCCTCCTCCTTCCCTCCATCGCCTCTCTCTCCACTTGCAGTCGCCCTGGCACCAGCATCTGGCAGGGACGCCTTCTTGGGGGCAGAGGGGCCACTGAGGGGGAGGCTCACAGCAGAACCCCAGCGACTCCAGGAAACAGTCCTCAGGCTTCCACCCTCAGCTCCTCCCACCCGGGCACAGCTGCTGAGCAAACTCCGCAAGCTGGTCTCCACCCCTCCGCAGCCTTCACCCCTCTCAATCACCTCACAGCCCGTCCTGCTCGTCTTAAAGGAGCCCTGGCCACGGGCGGCAGTGGGAGTCAGGGCGAGTGGCAAGCTAACGACACTTCTCCCAGCCCCTCCATGCAGAACCCCCTTCCGTGACTTCCAGCCAGTCCACACGGCACCTCTGTGTGGATTAGAAAGAGATGCCCTTTCCTGGTTGGGGGTGGGGGACGTGGCCCAGCGTTAGGGCACGTGGGTTGCGAGCGAGTGGAGGGCAGGTTGGATCTGAGGCCCTCAATTCCTTCAGGAAATTGCCCCTGTGCAGGTCACAACCTGCCTACTTGAGCCCAGAGCAAAGTCATTCTTACATGTTAAAAACTCTGGAGCTTCTATCTCTGCCCCCGGCAGCTCTGCGTGGGCTCAAAGTAGGGCTAAAGGACAAGCTCAGGGGACGGAGACCCTCGCACCCTGTCTTGACTGCCCTCCACCTGTCATCCAGTACCAGGGGCAAGGGGAGAGAGAGTACTGACATGTGAGCGCACAGGCTGCTTTGGGGGCTGGGTCCCAGGATGCCTCCACCATCGGGGTTCAGGTGTCAGCGTTCCAGAGGGAGAATGAGTTTGCAACTTTCCAAAAATAAGAGATCCCCAAACACCCACACAGAAGACCCAGAAACCAACTACAAAACGTACTCAACACCGGATACCAGCTGTGAAACGCATCAACTCTAAGCTGCGGCTCTCTGTCGTCTGGGCAAGGGGAGATTTCCCAAGTTCTGTTTGGTAAGATTGGTGATAAAAACCAGCAACCAGAGCCCGGCCGGCATGGCTCAGTGGCTGAGCATCGACCTATGATCCAGGAGATCACGGTTCGATTCTCCGTCAGGGCACAAGCCCGGGTTGCGGGCTCAATCCCTGGTGTGGGGCGTGCAGGAGGCAGCCGATCAATGACTCACCATTGATCTCTCTCTCTCTTTCTCCCATCCTCTCTCTGTAATCAATAAAGACACATTTAAAAACAAAACAAAAAAAGCCCAGCAACCATGTGCAGAATCAGGACAGACACGTGGGGCTCTTACTGCGTACTCACTAATTCAGTCTTCACCACATCCCATGGCGCGGAAGTACCATCACCCCCATTTTACAGAGCCATAAACTGAGGCACAGAACAGTTAAGGGATATGCCCAAGTCCCACAGCTGGAGCTCAAACCCAGGCCATCTGGGTCCTGAGTCCTGGCTCTCACCAACGTGGGGCAGGGGCTTGTGGTGAGACCTCCAGCGACAGGGCGACATGGAAACACTGAGGCTAAGTCCGGCGGCGGTGGAAGTGGCTCCGATTAGTTAGTCATGTCTGTCACGAGCACAGCTGGGAGTCTCCCTGCCTGTCTGGTGCCTCCGTCCAGTCTGCACTCAGGAGCGCAGGCAGGGAGAGGCCCGCCAGGCCTCCGAGCACAAAGCCCTCCCAGCTGACATTTACCTTGACTATCCCACCGCAGCCCTAATGAACCCAGATCAGCTAATGAGGGACGCAATCTCTCCAACCCAGGCCCCGGCCCAATTAAACCAATGGGCCTGGCACCTCCACCCAGCGGGCCATCGGCAGGTGTCTTCACTAATTAGCATGAGCTCAGCCTCTTGCCACAGTGACCTTTCAAATGCCAGAAGTCTGCGTCCCTGCAGAGAAATGCGGTCTGGCACCTGCCGCCCTCCACCCTCTGGGTTTCATACCCCAGGCTGCCCCTCGGAGCTCTGCCCAGACTCCATCTCTGTGAAGAAGTCTCTGTCCTGGAGCCACCAGGATGCGCCAGACAGAGCCCATGCTCCTGTAATCCTCAGGCCTATTCCCTTCCAACCCTCAGCCCAGGGCCCAGCTTGAGACCACACTCCATCTTCTGCCCCTGGCATCTTACTCCGGTGGATGCCCAGGGAGGGCCAGCATCCACCTGTGTTCAACAAGTGTGTGTATGTGCCTTTGTGTGTCTCTATCTGCATCTACACCCACACTCACCCTTATGAGCACACTACTCCCATCCCCGCCCACACATTTTCAATTTGTGCTGGGCTAAATCCAAACCTACTGGCCCCTCCCCAACTGAGGCTCTGCAGCCTGCCACTTGCCCTCTGGAACCCTTGCTACTGTCATCTGTATTAAGGGGGACGGTGCTTCCTATCCCACTAAGAGCAGAGTGAAGACCACATGAGGAGGCCCATGAGTCTTCATGCTTAGGTGCTATGGCCGTGGGCAGCCTGCACCGGCCTGTGGACACCTGCTGACAAACCAAGGCCATTTGCCAAGGTGCTGGATACTCCTCAGCTGGTTCAGGGCTCACTGATCCCCCACAGTGAGCCAGAGCTCCGCTCTCCATCCTCATGACAGCCCTCAGCTGGGGACTAGTTTCATCATCCGCACTTACAGATGGGGAAACCGAGGCATGAGAGTTTGGGGCTGGCCTGAAGTCACAAAGACATCCTCTGTGACAGAGGAGGGGCCACGCCTCCCTCCCATAGGCTCCACATCCCATACACATTAACCTTGGTGACAATCCCCCACGGCCACTTAGCAGTGGATAGAAAAACTCGAGGCCCCAGAGGAGGAGCGGGCTGGGCCTCTGTGGGGGCTGCAGGAGTGAAGCTGAGGGTCCCGCAGCTGTGCTCAGGGGGCGGAACCATGCATGGCCTCTGACTGGGAACAAGCAATGGAGACGAAAGCCCATCTGTGCCTGGAGACCAGGGTGCCACCCACTACGCACGCACACATGCACAACCCCACGTCCACTTGGACGCACACACTCCCACAGCACGCATGGAGACCGAGCCAGACACACTGCTGCACCCCAGGGCTACACAGCTGCACTCTCGCCCATGAATAAATTCATCACCTAAATCTACAGGCATTTACCCAGCATCTCCTGTGTGCTGGGCGCCGGGCCCACGACAGGGACAAGCCCCTTAAGCCCCTTCTCTAATCTCTTGTCCAGGCCGCGATGCCACCACCATTTCCCGAGCCCCACTGAACTGCCCCCCCATCCCCTTCCTTTCTCCTTGCTCCATATGGAATTGCTCTGATGGTCTTCTGTCCCAAGAGGCCTGGGAGGGGCCATCGCTCCCAGGGATGGGGGGCAAGAGGTGGAGACCCCTGGACACTGACTTCCAGCCCTGGCCTGTGCACCACCTCCCATCCCCCAAGGCCTCAGTTCCACCCCCAACACTACAGGGGCAGGTCAACAGAAACTCCCAGGGATGGGGAGAAGGGGTGCTGAGACCCAGGCTAGAGCTGCTACCTTGAACTCCAGCCTACGAAGGAGGGGCTGGGATCTGATGCTTCGGGGCCTTGAGGGGCAGACACCATCTGGTCCCCACTTTTCCCCGGCACAGGCCTTGATCCTTAATCAGCATTTTTTCGATAAATGAGCAAATAAACACTGAGCACTGTTTAATTTTCTCTAAAAACATCTATCCCCACATCTCCATTTTCCCAACAGCCTAGGGAAGCAGACAGGTTAAGTGTTATCACCCCACTTTACAGATGGGGAAACTGAGCCCTGGGCCTGTAGAGTCGTGCTGGGCCCGAGAATAACGACTACAGTACAGTGGCGCCTCGGTTTTCTAATGTAACCCATTCCGGAGACCGTTTGAGGTCTGAAATGTTCAAAAACCAAGGGATCCACAGCTGACAGCTGGGCCTCAGGATCTTGCCCTCAGCGGAAGCCGCGTGGCATGTTCGACTCTGGAGGCCTGTTCGAAAACCGAAGCATTTCCTTCTGGGTGTACGGCGCTTGTAACCCGAAATGCTCATCCACGGAGATGTTCGAAAACCGAGGGGCCACTGTGTTTATAGGAAGCTGTACCGCTGTTCCACCTGCGAGGCTCAGGTGCGCCTCAGCACACGTGGTTATCCACGTGCAGAGCGGAGCCTTTCCAAGCGGCCCGAGGGGCGTGTCAAGCGTCCTGTGGCAAAACAGTGCCCAGCTCACGTTGTTGGGGAGGCTGTGGGATGTGGGGGAAGGGGTGGGCATCTGCGGCAGAGCCTCAACTACCTTCACGCAGCTGGGCTACCCTGGGCAAATCACTTAACCTCTCTGGGCCACTACAAAGTTGACAGAACACAGGATGCAGCACCAACTGCGTGAGGCCACTGGGAGAAGCAAGTGTGCCAGGCCCTGTGAAGGGCCTAAAGTGCTGCTGGGGGCTTCCTTAAAGGGTGGCCCCCACCTGGGCTGCCCAGGTCCAGCCCACCAAGCATCTACCATGAGCAAGACATCTTGGCATCACAGACATCAACTCACAGAATCCTCCTGGCATCCCAGCTATGTAGGAACTAAGGGAGTCCCACTGCACAGAGGGGAAACTGAGGCACAGAGTAGAGCAAGGGCGTGGCCTTCAGACTTCAGAAACCTATACTCTTAACCTTTAGGCTCAAGGTCATCCAGTCCCTACCCCTCATTCAGGGGCCAGCATGGGAGGGGAACTCACCATTTTTGTCCGCGCGGCGGAAAATCTGCAGAGAAGAGAGGGTGGTTGTCAGCCCTGGAGAGGAGCAGGCGCCCTCCAGCGGCTCCTGACCCGGCAGAGATCCCACTCCTCCCCAGGTGGCCTGGGAAACTGAGCCCCCTCGTTCTCCCTCCCCAGGGAGGGAAGCCCTGGGGCTGGCGGGGGAGGGGGGCCTGCAGGCAGAGGCCCTCCCAGCCACCCTGGCGGAAGCAGCGCCCACTCTCCCTTCCGCGCCGCCAGCCTCCCACAGCCATGCTGACGGAGACATTCGCTCGAGAGTGGACGGACACTCTGGCTCACACTGGCCACATGCTTGGGGTGCACTCCCAGAGCCATCGGTCCACGGGGCTTCACCCACTGTCGCACTAGTCGCACACTCAGAATCTGTGTCCCATGGACGCAGCCACAGGCCTTACACCCTCAGACCCCTCCACGGAGGTTGGGTTAAGTCTGAACAGAGGCTATGGGAACCTCGAGGCTCGAGGCTGGACAACTGGACCAGCCACAGGCAGGACGGGACTTTGGGGTGCAGGAGTGACCAGAAGCAGGCTGACAGGAGCCCAGAAAACCAGTTGCTGCATCAGGCAGGAATGGGGAGGGGACAGCCCATGCCCCCACCCCACAACCCCAGCCTGAGCTTGGAGGCCAGATAACTCCCCCTCCTGGTATTTTGGGGCGAGGGAAGCCATGCTGATGGGAGGGGGAGGAGGCACCAGAACCTCTGACCATCCCACCTCTGGTCCTTCCCTTGAAAAAAGGACAGATGCTCACCACCCCCACCCCCACCCCCGCCTCCAAGCAATGGGGCAAGCACCCATTATCAGGCACCTGGGGCTGTGACAAACTGAAGCAGCAGCTCAGGAGGGCTTCTCAGACATCCCCCCCCTTCCTTAGCTGAACCCTGAGTCCAGGCTACTGGGCAGGAGCCACCGTGGCTGGGGCAGAAAGGGGCGCAGTTATCAATGCACCCCAGGCCCTCCTCAAAGCCTCAGCTTGGGCTCCCCAGGTTCCTTGAGGCTGGGGTCCCACCCTCAGGTGCCTGCTCTGGGCCTGAGTGTTAAGTGAACGACATGACCACATAATATGTCTCCAGGAGTCTACATGCGCACTACGCCCCCACCTCTGCGCATCAATCCATTTCACAGACAAGAAAATGGAGGCTCGGGGCCCTCTTGCAGCGCTCGAGGACCCTGGAGCCCGCCTCCTGCAGGGTTAGAGGAGACCATCAGGAGGGGCTGGGTGAAGCTTCCCTGCAAGGGCGGGCCAGTGACTTCAGCCTTAAACTGGGCTGAGGTCTTGAGAGAGATGGTCCAGTGTGTGTCGGGCTGTGCCACGTGTGAGTGCGTGTTTGGGGGCGCCAGGACTGCAAGCACTCCCCGCAAACTTCCCCTTCCCCTCCCTGCCCAGCCCTCTCTGCCCAGAGCCAGCTGTGGGCTCCAGGAAAGGAGAGAGGAAATCCAGGCTCTTGACACTCACAGGGATGTGTGGCTCCTGTGCCCGCGCGCACACACATACACACACACATCCCTCCCAGAAACCCACCACACACACGCAAAACACCCCCACCGCCCAGCCAGGGGCCCTCACCGGGACAGGCACAGCCCACCCCATGCTGTCTATCCCCGGGGGCCTGGGGTGGCGGGAAGAAGCCCCTCCTGCACCTTCTCCTAGGGCTCCGCAGGGCAAGTCCCCCAGGTGCCACCCACCCTGCAGGCTCTCCCTCCCACCAGGGGAGGCGGAGGTGGGGGGCTTCCCAGAGGTGGGCAGTCTGAGCTCCAGAGAGGATGGGGTGGTGAGTAGAGGGAGGCGGGGTGGGGTGGGGTGGGGAAGGGAATGGACAGCGGGGACTGGGAGCGGCAGGGGTGGTGATGGGGGAGCTCGGAGGGGTCCAGGCTCAGTGCCCCTGGGATGGTTCCACCTCTAGGGAAAGGAGAGGCAAGAGAGAGGTGGGTGGGGAGTGAGTGGGCTTTGCTTTCAAAGAGGGGGCGGCGGGGTGAAAGGGCCTTTCGTTGGGGATGAGACTACAAGGGCTGGGGTCTAGCCAGGAAGAGAAAGGTGGGCTCAGGGAAGTAGCAACTCAGGCAGGGACCCAGGGTGGAGAGGAGGGGGTCGGGGGGGCCAGGGGCTCCCTCCTGGGGAGGAATGGGGGTGAAGGGTGGTGTGCAGAGCTGGGGGAAGATGGGCATTTGGCCAAGATAAAAGTATGGGGGGGGCGGTGGAGGGGGCTCCAGGATCCCGGCTCCGTGAAGGTGGGAATCCCGAGAAGCTGAGGGAGGGGGCTGAAAGAGGGGGTTCGTCCTGGTCCAGGGACGAGACTAGACCCGGGACGAAACAGGACCGGGACGGAGACCGACCGGAACCAGGGGCTGGGGGCTGGCGCCCTGGGACCAAGAGGCGCGGGGTGCGGGACCTGCTCCGCGCTGCCGAGGGGGATGGGCGCGGCGGGGAGCCCCCTGAACAGGGGCAAGGGGGCCTCGCGGGTCCCGGAGGCGACGAAGGAGAGCAGTGTCGGGGACTCCCCGTGGGAGGGGGGCTTGGGGCCCCGGCCCGCGCGTACTCACGTCCAGGATGACAGCGGTGCCCCCGCGCGGCGAGGCGGGGCCCGGACGGGGGCCGGGGTCCGCGGCGGGGCCGGCGGGGGCGTCGGGGACCAGCGGCACCCGGGGCTCGCCCATCCTGGCGCCCACCCAGCGCAGCAGCCCGCCCAGCGCCCGGCCCTGCGGCGGCGGCTCGCGGAGCAGCCTGTGCGCGCCGGCCCTGCACAGGCGCGCCGCCCGCTCGCACATCGCGCCGCGCCCGCCGCCGCCGCCCGGAAGCCCGCCGACCCCCGCCCTCGCGCCCGGGCCCGCCCCCCGCGACCCCTCCCCGGCTCCGCCGCCCGCGCCGCCCCGCCCTCCCTCCCTCTGCCCCCGCGGCTGCGGCCGGCGCGGGGACGGGCCGGCGCCCGGGGACGGGCGGGGAGGGGCGTGGGCTCCGCCCGGACCCCGAGCCACGTGCCGCGTGTCCGACTCCCCTCCCCTGGCGCCGGGCGCGGCGGGAGGGGGCTGCCCGCGGGGGCTGAGCTGGGGGCTGAACCGGCCCGGCCTGGGAGGGGGCTTCCCAGGAGGCGCGGGGCTGGTGGGGGTTTGGCTGCGGGAGGGGGGGTCCCTGGGGGTTTTCCCCTCGAAGGACTCCCGTGCCCCCTCCCCGCAATGTCCCCCGGCCCGGCCCTCGGCGCCGCTGCAGGGCCCGCGCGCCCGGTCTGACGAGCCCGGAGCGCCCTCTGCCGGCTCCGCCTGCCGGGATCGGTGCCCACTCGCAGGGCTTCCACCACTCCCGGGGGCACCCTTCTGTTGGCATGAGGCTCCCTCAGACCTCCCCGCCCCGATCCAGTGTTTGCCCCAGAACACCCTCTTCCCCTCACACTCAAAGCTGGGTGCTAGGCCTTGGGTCCCAATAATGGGCAAAAAGGATGGGGGGTCTTGGCCTCCTGGAGCTTACATGGGAGTGGGCAGAGCCAGATGCTGGATAGATTCCACAAATAAATGAACCATTAAAACGGAACTGCTATGAAGCGATGGCACCTTGGGCCATGAGCTGGTAATTTGCCCTGGTGCCCATGGAGGGGTTTTTATCAGAAAATGCTGCTTAGAGGAAGTAATTCTTATGCTGAGTGGAAAGAGGAAGGGTTAAACAAAGGAGGGGAAAGTGGGTTACAGACCTGCCTGTGCAAAGGCCCTGTGGCAGGTGAAGGAAGCATGGTAAGCGTGAGGCGCTGCAAGGGAGAGTGGGGGGGGGCTTGGAAAGTATCCCCAGCACCCCATTCCTCACACACACCCTCTCCTCACCTCTCTTAACACACTGCCTTCACTTCTGCCACACTTGGGCCACCAACCTTTGTCTCCCAAACTGCAGCCCAAGGACCTCCTCCCATATGGCTCCATGCTTCCCCCCAACTCCTAGAGCAGGCTCCTGGGCACCAGGCTGTTCTCCAAGCACAGAATTCTGAGACACATGAGTAGAGGCAGGTGCTGGTTTTATTTGGGACCCGATTTTGGAAGGAGCGGGCCTGGAGTCCTCCTGGCTCAGCATTCAGCTGGCCCTGGTGATACCGCTCACACTGGCACCTTTCACCCCAAGTTGCAGGTCTTGGCCACTGTCCCACCCAGCACACTGGTCTGAGTCTGGAAAGCCTGGGTTCCCCACTCCTCTTCATCTGAGAGGCCTGTTGCATGAGCCCATGGCCACTCCTGTCTCCTGCCAGGAGAGGCCCCCTTCCCTCACTGGGGCATCTTGTGTCCAGCAGAGCTGTGGTGATCTCCCTCCTCTTTAGGGCCTGGGTGTGAGGATGCCAGGCCCAGTGCTAAGGCGGTTTCCTGGCCTCCTTTCTCAGCAGAGAGCTAGCCACGGCCAGGGCCCCGCCCTGCACAAACCGCACAAAGTTGTCCCCCGCCAGCGGCCCCACGGCGTACAGCCCCTCCTGCTGCGTGCTCTGGTAGGTGAAGGGCTCCACGTCGATGGGGTTCCTCTTAGCGCTTAGCGGCTGGTCAGGATCCACAGTGAGGTCGGTGCCTGCCCCAGGGAGGAAGGAGAGGTCGGGGTAGGAGCCAATGAGGACCAGCACCAGCGAGATGCCGAAGACCTTCTGGAGGCCCTTGGGGTCCTGGAACAGGGCCTGGCGGTCCTCGGTGAAGAGGAGCAGCTGGTGCTCGGGGAGGCTGCGGTAGCCCTCGTAGGGGCTGGGCGACAGGATGGACTGCTCCCGCATCATCTGGTGCACCTTGTGGTACTCAGGGTACAGCATCTTGGGCAGCTGGTTGAAGACCAGGCCCGGGTCGTCCACAGGCCGGCGGAAGGCATGGATCACGGGGATGTTGTAGTGGCGGGCATAGAGGACGGCGTCGGCCGCCGACAGCCCTGCGCCGATGATGAGGACAGGGTCTGAGTCTGGAGTCACTGTGCCTGTCCTTGTGGCCACCTCCAGGGCCGACAGCTCATGGTGGACGAAGGGCAGGGTCTCCCCGGGGATGCCCAGCCGGGCAGGGCTGTCCGACGTGCCTGTGGCCAGGACCACATTGCGGGCACACAGGGAGAAGGGCTGCTGGCTCTGGTCCTTGGCAGTCAGGAAGCCACTCACCTGGAAGAGGGGGCTGGGGTCTTGGGCCTCAGAACCACTGGGCTCAGGGACCCCCCACTCCACAGCTGTGACCACAGCACCAGACACAAAGTTGTGGCCCAGGCCCTTCTTGTTCACGTAGTCCCTGTAGTAGAGGGCGATGTCCCCGGCTGTGGCGCGGCTATTACGAAGACCTCTAGGGGGAAGAACACGGAAGGGTGAGTGACAGACAGTGGACTGGGGGGGGGGGGGGCTCGCTCGGGTGGGACAAGGAATGACCAGGCTTACACAGGCCCTGGAGCCGACTAAGGCTGTGCCCCCACTAGCCTCTGGAGCCTCAGTCTCCTCTTCTGTAAAATGGAGCTGATCAGAGTATCTTATTAGGGTGGGGTTGCCTCCAGAGGCAGATGGCCTGGGTTTGTATCCTCACTCCACCCCTGGTGAGCTGTTTCCTCAAACTCTCTGCCTCAGTTTCCTCACCTCCCCCTCCAGGGCAATCAATGATCGCAGGCCAGTGTGGCTGGTGGTTGAGGTGCAGGCTTGGCATCCTCTCAGCTCCTCCCTGTATCTACCTGTGAGCCCTTAGGGGAGTTATTTTCCTCAACTGTGGACATGTTGTTAGAGATGAACCCCTAACGAGAATCCTAAGTGACACGCCAACACCTCCCCCGGGGCCACTCCAGCCAACCCAGCTCCGAGTCTGCTACTGAAACTAGAACTCTGGACTTGGTTCCTGGGGTTTCTCATTCCCCTTCTCTGCTTTAAATAACTGTCCTAAGAAGATGCTACCTTGGTGTTACTTATAAAAATGGCACAACAGAAGGAATGAAAGCTCCATGACTGGGCAGTGGCTTAGGAACTGGGGAAGCACCTCGAGGGCAGGGAGAGCATCTGTCTGGTTTTTTTACTCCAACATCTAAGCACAAGGCCCTGCACATAGGAAGTATTCAGTGGAGATGCTTCCACTCCCTGGGGAATATTACATGGCCATGTAAAAGGATGGCTGCAAATGCAGTGATTGCCACATGAAAATCTATGATATAATGTTAAATTTTAAAAGTGGGAAATGAAAGTATGTCTACAAGTGAAATTTAAGTTCCTGTCTCTTAAGACATCACTATGTGTTGGATGTTTTCCTACCAAATCTGCAGGGACAAAATGTCAAAAAGAGACAGACAGACAGTGAATCCTAGACAGGCGGGGTGCCTGCTGGGTGAGAGTGCTGTGTCCTCTGTGACAGCAGTAGGTAGAAGTGTGGGGTTGGGGTGAGCTGGCTTTCCTTTTCAGTTTTCTATAGTGTGGTTGTGCTCTTAATGCAAGAGCATTAAAAATAATAATAAATAAAGGACGTGTATCCTTTTAGCTGACTTAGAAGGAAAGAGATTGTTCCAGGCCAGGCTCAGAATTGTGGAAGGGGCAACAGGGAGGCCAGAGGGCTGGGGAACATGGGGCAAGGTGTGGGGGCAGGGGACAGCTGTCGCCCCCCTCTTTGGAGGCTGGGATGCTATAGGAAGGACAAGTCAGGGGGTCATGTGAGAGGGGAAGAGAGCACTGGACAAGGAGGCCTGGGGTGAACCCAGCTCTGCTGATCACTTCCTGTGTGGTTCTGCACAAGTCCCTCCCCCGTTGGAGCCTCAGTCTCCTCCCTAAAACACACACACCCTGGCGTAAGGGGAGGGCAAACTAGATAATCCGTGAAGCCCCTTTACCTGGGGCTCCTGGGCTCAATGTGGGGGGCGGGCCTGCGCTTTCCAGGGCTGCCTCACCTTCGCTTCCTACGCATCCAGTCCTTGACCTCCAGGTCCGGGAGCCCCATCCACTGGCCTTGGCTCAGGGTCACCATGGAGCCTTCAATGGACTGTGTGGAAAAGGGGTCCTTTGGTCCAGGCCTCTGCCAGCCCCCAACCCTCTTGGGCTAGAGGACACGGGAGGCCTGAGCTCACTCAGAGAAAGGGGAGAGGGAGAGAGAGGGTGAGGAGGGGAAGAGGGAAAGGCAATCAGAAAACTGGGAAACGAAACAGCCCTAACCCTGAGTTAGGGAGGGTCTCCCCAGGATTCATGTAGATTTGGCCCAAATCCCCTTGCACCCCTCCTGGTCCCACTTACATGCCAGGCTCCCCCAGGCAGGTTCCGGCCCAGGACCACGTGGGGGATGGCTCTCTCCTTCTGGAGCTTCCAGGTGAGGACGGATTCCATGTTTCCCCCAAAGTCTGTGTCTGGGCGCAGGAGGGCATCAAAGAGCAGGGCCACAGGGCTTTGGCACCGGCCTTCGAGGCCTTCAGACAGGTAATCCAGGTCCTAGGAGGGGGTGGCATAGGTCAGAGGGGTCACCAGAGGAAGGTTGCCCAGTTCTGCATTCCCACTATAGTATCAGGGTGGTCAGATAAGCTGGGAAATGCTGCCTCTCAGGACATAATACACAATGGTATAATAAAGGCTCTGACAAGTCCTGCAGCTATCATTTATCTGTTTAATTTTGCCAAATCCAGTGTCTCTCAGATATACAGGAGTAGGAAAATTCTCTCTGCTTATTATACTGAGGAACTAGTATTCTATAGAAAGCATTTTGGAAAATGCTGATCTAGAACAAATGCTGGCTTAGTTCCTCATCCCCCAACTTGAGGGGGGGTTGGTAGCCTGGAAAATGGATGCTGCCTGAAGGGGGAGGTGGACGATGAGTGACCTCCAGGAAGGGGCAGGGAGCAAGGAGGGAAACTCTGTAAGCCCTGCTGGACAGGAGGCAATAGAACTGGAAAACCTAGGGAGAGTTTTTCTGCCCTGGCACTCCTGACACTTGGGCTGGATCATTCTTTGTGGTTGGCGCTGTCCTATGCATTGTAGGATGTCTAACAGCATCCCCGGCCTCCACCCCCTAAGCCAGTAGTAGCATCCCTCCAGTTGTGACAACTGACATTGTCTACAGATATTGCCAAGTGTCCCCTGGAGAGCAAAATTGTCTGCAGTTTAGGACCAATGGTCTAGGGGAGGTGAAACAAGCTGATGTGGCATTTGCAGGTCTCATGGCTGATTTTGTGGCCTCTCATGTTCTGTGTTCGGGCTTGTGTCTAACAAATGCATAATTCACTTTTTGCCCTGGGAAAACTGGGAGTTTCTCCAGAGGGGTACACCCCACCCCCACCCCGGAGCTCTGGCCCACCTGGTCCAGGATGGAGACCCCTGGTGCCTCGGAGAGCTTCCTCTGCAGCAGGGGATGTGGGTGGACGGCACCCTGCTTCACGTAGGGGGTGTAGCCAGAGAGCAGGTAGGACAAACAGATGCCGGAGGGCCCATTGCCTGGGGAGAGAGGGCGGGGTCAGAGGGCAGAGCTTTGGGGTGGAAGATATCACTGCTGGCTAGGGCTTGGTCTGACTTGTTTATTGAATTACTCTTAATGAACAGTTGTTGCGAGCCTACTAGGTGCCAGGAGCTGTACTATTTAAGCAACAATAAAGTTGTGGTGATAGCTGCTGACATTTACTCAGTGCTTACTGGATAATAATTTAGTAATAAAATAATAAAAACTGACAGAAGCTGCTGCTATACCAGGCCCCTGAAGGGCCTGTATTATTCCACTGAGCCCTCCCAATGCCTTCAGCGAGGTACATGCTACTCTTTTCCTCCTTTTATACTGAAGGAAGCTGGGGCACAGAGATGTTAATTAACTTGCCTGTGGTCACACAGCAACACCACTGAGAGTCTGAGATAACGAAGAACTAGTCCTGACCTTCCAGAGCTGACAGTCTGGTTGGTCAGGTGGACGAGTGAAATATTATAGTACAGATTTCTACATGCTTGGGGACAGGGTGAGCTTCAGGGATCCTGGATGCTCAGGAGGGGTGCTAAGCCATCCGTGGCCTCCTGCCCCCAAATCTGAATGAATCGCACAGCTTATCTGTGGCATTCCTTAGGCAATTAACGTCCTGATGTGGCTTCTATTCTTATCTTCCTCCCTCTTTGTGATCTTGTGTTACATATAGTAGCCATACATAGAACACTATGAAAGGACCAACCGCATGAACTTGCTGATGCTCAACTGGTTGGACTTACAGAAAAAACGAGCACATTTCCTGTGGCTCAGCCTGATGTTTGCATGGGGGGTGATGTGTCCCCCATTTCTGCAGACCTGAGGACAGGACCACATGTTTCAGTATGTACCCCCTCACTCGGCACCCAGCATGGTGCCAGGTACAGGGAGAACAAGGACCCCAAGACTTAGGACCAGACACCCACCCCTCTGCTGCTCTGGCCTCAAGGGACCTTAGAAGGATTACGTGGAATGATATTGCATAAATTGAAAGCATAGCACTGGGCACACAGGGAATGCTCAGTGATCAATGTTAAAGACAACAATTGTAAAAATAAATAAAGTACTTTAAAAAGGCCAGGTCTGGCCCTGCCTGGCTCCTGACCTCTGACCCTTGGGGCACCCTGGAGAGCTCAGTGCAGCCCCTCCCCTGCCAGGGCAGCACTCACCGACAATGATGACCTTGAGGGGCTCTGAGCTGCTGGCACCGAGGTGGTCCTTCCTCCAGTTGCTCATGGCTGCAGCTGGTGGGGGGCTTGGCGCTGGCAGCTGACCTGCAGGCACAGGGAAGGAAGGGTGAGCCTTGGGTGTCATGTGGTCCCTTCCCACGGGTAATATAGGGTGTCCTCCCGCTGCCCTCCGGGTTGAGTCCAAGGTCCTCCCTGAGGCACGTAAAGACGCCACTCTGCTCTCTCCTTGCTTCCTCGTACCTGCTCCGTTCCAGTCAGGCCCTTCCCCCTCCCCTAGTTCTGCAGGGTCCCCAGCCTGGTCACCTGTCTCTCTGAGCCTCAATCCACTCTCCCCATCTCACCAGTGGGGCAGTAACAATACCCGAAGCCTATTACCCACCTTCCAGGAGGCCTCCTCTGCCCAGCCTGTAGGGCAGTCCCTGCCCAGCCCTTCTGTGCCGGCCATAGTGCCAGCCTGCATTCTACCCTCAGTTCTTGGGTGTAGTCTGGTGAACTTTGGAGCCATCACCCTGCCTTAGCAAGGTGCTTCCTAGCCAGTGACCATGGGCCCATTTTGGGTCTTCCCTGGGGTTCAGTTTCCTCATCTGTAAAATGGGACTAGTGTACGGCTGTTGGGGACACGTTGAGATCGTGCATGCGAAGCACCTGCTTGCAGCAAATCTGCCACTAGGGAAAGACCTGGGCTCATTGCCTGTCCTAGGAGCTGAGCCAGAACATGGGGACTTGGGGGAACTTTGGAAGCCTGGAGTGATTTGTTTTGGGGAACATGCCTATAAACCAGCTCATTTCTGGAGCATCAGCACCCCCTGCTGGCCACAGGCCAAAACCACTCAAAGGGACCCAAATCTCCTTAGGACTGTAGGTGCAAGGGAGTCTGCACCCACCTCCTCCACATCCCCCAACCCCTTGAACAGGGCCCTGCCTTACCCACTGTCCGTAGCCCTGACGTCCTGAGGGCCACAAGCAACACTCATGTGAGTGTGAGGAACGGGTAGGCGTTTACACTTGCTGTCTACTGGGTATTTAACACACTTTTTTCAAGCCCTCATCACACTGACCACATGCAGAAAGTACAGTCAATGCTGCTATCACATTTAACAGACGTGTCAATAAGGGCTTAGGCTGGACAAGTTTCAGTGGCATGCGGCAGAATTTTAAACCCAGGGCTAACTGTTGCCACTCAGCCTGTCCCCAGGTAAGACCCAAGGTGCCTCGCCTCAGCTGGGAACGAGGGCCATGGGGAGCCTCCCTCTCCGGTCTGGGTGAGCCTCCTGCCCCCCCCAGCGTCTCCCTGGGGAGACAAAAGGTGGCACCCAGCTGACATCATGGTGCACGGTCTCCACACCTGGTTCCTGCAGGGGCCTGTGCTGTGTGCCCGAGGAGAGAATGTGGGGTGCGCCACCACCACTTTCAAAACAGCAGGCTAACATCTCTGTCTGCCGGTGGAGTTGGCTAGGTGCCAAGTATGTTCTAAACACTATGGACGTTAACTAATTTGATTTCTATTTAACTAGGCTGTTATAAGTACTCTTACAATCACTCCCATGTTACAGATAGGGAAACTGAGGCCCAGCAAGCTTCTTACAGCCCTGTACGGTGTATGAGGAGTTTTGCCCTGGCTTGCACAAGCTGGATTGAGCCCAGGCCACTTTTTTCCAGAGTGCAGTGTGGCAAGGTGTGACAGCTCCCGCCAGGGGCCCCTCCCAGCGCAGCTGAAGGTATAGCATGCGCATCTGTCCCTGCTTGCCCTACTGCTCTGTCCTAGGCTGGTGCTGGGGAGGGAGGCCAGGGGCCCATGTTCCCAGCTGGGAGGTTTCTCAGTTACCACCAGGAGAATAGGACTGTGGTTCCCTGAGTTCTTTCTCTCACTTTCTCCTGGGACCTTCAAATAGCCCCTACCCCCAGGAACAACAGCAAAGGGGATGCATGTGACGTCCTTGCTAAATGCTCCCAATGCATTAGCTCCTTCAATCCTCATGGTAACCCACTTTACAGATGAGAAAACTGAGGCTTGGGGAGGTGAAGCTACATCCTCAAGGTCCCAGAGCCAGTGGGTGATAGAATTAGAGTTTAATTCTCATGCCCTGAGATCACCTAGACACCCATATCCCCCCAAATGAGTATGCCAACCTGCTCCTAGCGCCCCTGGCATGCCCACCCCAGGCACCCCCTCACCTCCTTTGTCTCTTTGAATCCTCTGATCACAAGTGAGGAGTTGATGGCCCCTTGTCATGCTTCACAGGAGGTGCAGGCACCCCATTACCATCAGAGCTTTGGACTCCAAGTCCAGTGCTCACTCCCAGAAGCTTTTGGATGTCACAGACGGGAGGTCACCGCCCAGGGCTGACCGGAAAGGCCATTTCCTGTGCAGTGATACAGACATCCCAAAGTCCTGCGCAGCTTAAAGCTCTCATAACCTCGGAGGAAGGCACACTGCCAGCTCACAACAGATCATCTGCAAGTTTTACTGTTTTCATTTCTTTTACGCTCCTTAGTTTTGTGGAGCTAAAGCAGTTAGTTTTTAATGTTAACTTTTTGTTTAAGTCCCTCTAGTTGAAGAGAGCAAATGTCATTTAAAAGAAGTTAACATTAAGAACTTATTCAAATTCACAAAAGCAGATAAGCATAAACACAATGGAAATAATTGCACTTTCAAAGTGTTTCCTTTGTTTGTAGTGTTGGCACTTCTGAGGTCATTTAGCTTCAAGCTGCCCTTAGTCTCTGGGACACCTGCATGGCTGCATGTATTGAGCGCCTCTGGTGGCCCTTAGCTCCGGTGACTTCGACCCACATGACAGCAGCTCCTCCAGGTGGGTTTTCTTAACCAGGGAGAGGATTGGAGGGCAGGATGAAGGAGGTTGCTTGCCTGGGTCGCCCAGGAATGTCAAAGATCATGCCCACAAGCACAAATCCAGCCCCTTGACACCTGTCAGTGCCACCAAAGAGGTGACATGAGGCTGTGGCAGGGAGAGAATGAAGAGGAGCTCTGTCAACTGAGCCTCCCTGACCTGGAGCCCCAAGAGCTCTGAGGTTCCCCAGACTCCCTGATCTCAGCACCCCAGTCTTTGGCAAGAAGTCAAGTCCCTGGGATCCGTGAGGTGGGGCTGTGCTTGGGCACAGGGGTGGGGGCTGGGGGGCTCTGCCCCACTTGAACAGGACAGGCAGGACCCCCAAGGGAAGCACCCAGTCTGGCTTCAAAACCCAATGGCCTCAAGACCCTGGGCAGCGGGCCTGGAGTTGGCCACACCTCTCTCTTTCCTGCCAAGAGCAGCATCACATGGGCAGGGTGAGCTCCAACCGCGGGCAGCTGGGCAGTCGTCCGGCTGAGGTTGCCAGGCACCTGGAGATGGGCACAGCCAGGAAGAGGAACCTGGCAGTGGGGGGAGAATCATGCCGACGGGGCCTCCTCTCAGGACCACCTGGGAGCTCCCTTGCCTGGCTCCAGGGCCCTGCTGGCCACCCCTGCCCAGGCCATACCACCGTGTCCCACCCCCATGCCTTGCCCAGCCCACTCACCTGACCTTCGGGGGTCGGGGGACAAGGGAGACCCGTGAGCCTGGCCTGGTAGACACTCAGAGCCCGCCGAGCGAGGACGCCCATTACCCCTTGGGGATCCTAGAGGCTGTGAGAGGCCAGGGCACGGCTGGGTATTTCAAGGGTTGGGAAGAGGCGGGCGGTGGGCGGGGCCAGGAAAATCACTTTCATAAGCGTGAGTCAGCAGGGCCCCCTGGATGAATGAACTTGGCAGTCACCCTGCCTGCCCCAGGGCCAGCCTTAAAGGGGTCCCCCACAGGGCGGCCTGTGTGGCAGAGGGACTCGGGGTGACCCCACCCATGGGGCTCAGTTAGTGAATGGAAGAACCAGGGACCCCTGAACGGGCCAACCTGGCCTTTCCCCTTAGCGGGGAGGAGACATCTGCCCAGCGTAGAGGCTGCACCTTTAAGCGGAGAAGGAGTTCCGTTCCCTCACCCCACCTGGCTCCACTGGTGTCTCCACTCTGTCCCCTAGCCCCCCAGAAATGCCCTCCGGCGCCAAGCGGCCCAGGCTAAGAACCCAGCTCTGCCACTTCCTGGGCAAGCTGCCTCAGTTTCCTCATCTGAAAAATGGGGTCAAGGAACAGCGTTGCACTTGGGGTGGGAGTGGCATTTAAATGACCTCATGCTTGGCTACCGGCCTAAAACATGAAGCCTGCTCCCCGGGTCTACCCTTTTTTCTGCAGTATCTTTTTTCCTTAGCATGTAGCAGGGCACACCTCACATTTTGCTGATTCTTACTTATTTTATTGTCTCTTCCCCAGACCAGGATGTGAGTTCTGTGCGGGTAGGGAAGTGTAACTGTGTTTTCTCCCGTGTCTCGAAGAGTGCTCAGCACACAGTAGGTGCTTCAGAAGGAAGGCAGGGATGGAGCTGGGATGGTATTTGGCCCATGGACCTCAGTGCTTGTATATTGGCTGTTACTTTCATTACCCATGTGATTGTCCCCCGTGTGTCATCCTCTTATTTGGGGACTTCCCTGCTGGGGCCCGTGGGCGGCAAGTGGAGCACTCACCTTGCATGTAAAACTTAAGGGGGTGCCCAAAACCCTGAGAGATCAAGAAAATGTGAAGGTAATTTTTAAAAAAATCAAAATTAATGCAAAAAAATTCTAGGATAAACAAATATTAAAATTTCAAATGAAGACAGTGTCTGTAACAGAGCTGTGCTGAGCCACAGGGAAGCCTGACACAGAAAATCAGAACACGGGTGCTGTCTTTGTTTAGAACTTTACTATTTTACTCACCCTGGATTTTGGCATTACTTTTGATTTTTAAAAATAATGCATGAGGCCCTGGTTAGTGTTCTCAGTGGTTAGAGTGTCGGCCTGTGCACCAAAGGGTCTCTGATTCGTGACACCCCCCCCTCCATCACCATGAGGGTGCATGTGGGAGGCAACCAGTCCATATGTCCTTCTCACACAGATGTTTCTCTCTCCCCCCTCCCTCCTTCCCTTCTACTTTCTCTGAAAGCAATGGAAAAAATATCCTCAGGTGAGGATTAACAAAAATATATATATATTGCATGAACGTGTGCCTTGATTACTGGAGTGCCTTGGTGCCCCTTGTATTTTGTGCCAGAGGTCATCTCTCTCTCCTAGTCCTGGCGCTGGTGGTCACAGGGCACCATGTCCGACTGCAGGGCTCTTTTGGGGACAGTGGGTGGGGCATCTCTAAGGATGCAGAGACCTGCTGGGACCTGCAGAGAGAGAGAGAGTGCTCTAGCGGAGTGGGGTGCTGGCACAGGGAAGGGATGGCGGACAGGGGTGAGCTCACAGAGGGTTTAGGGGCAGCGTGAGCTGCTGGGGTGAGAAGGGTGGTCCAGGGCTTAGGGAAGAGGTCAGGCACCGTTGGGCTCACAGCCAAGGGTCTCAGAGGCTGGGGAGGTGAGAGGGAAGGTGGCCAGCACAGAGCCAGGCCTAACCTGGGCCCCACCCTTCTCCTGCCCTGTCCCCTGGGGGCTCCTAGGTATGTACCTTTTGTCCAGGAACCTCACCCTCAAAAGGGCCCTGCACTTGGTTTAATGCTCTGCTGTCATCACCTTAAAATCCTTAATATTTTTTAAACAATTGGTCTCACATTTTCATTTTGCTCTGGGCCCCACAAATCACATGACTGGTCCAGGATGGGCAGCACCTGACGTGTGTCAGGTGTGGTGGGTGGGAGTCAGGCGAGCTCGGGTGAGGCACCACCTCCTTGGAGCCTCGTGTTATCCAGGGGAAAATGGCACTCACAGGCCTTTCCTCCCGGGGTCCTGGGAAGCAGGGATCCCTGGGTTCATGTAGCGTGTCGGAGTGGGGTGGGGGCAGGGGAAGCCCTCTGCTCCAGGCCTCACCTCTGCTGGGGTGTGCTGTGTGACCTTGAGCTGGTGGTCTACCTCTCTGGGGCTCTGTTCCAGCCACGGCCTTGTTACCAACTCTCTTTGACACTCTGAACCCACACCCTACACAGACCAGATTAGTGGGGGTTCTGACCACATGGGGAGCCCTGTGGAAGTCAGGAGTGCAGCTTAGGGACATACCTCTTGTGCAGGCTTCATCTTTCCCCAGTAGCCGCCTTGTGGGCTTCACTTCCCCATCCCAGGGTTCTGGTTGGCAACTTCCCAGTGCTTTAGATGTGTAAACTGAGGCAAAGAGAGACATCCCAGGGTCAGAGACTCCCATCGGAAGGGGAGGTTGAGGCTTCAGGAAGCCTGGGGATGGAGGTCCAGAGGGGAGAACCCAGGAAGGAGAGGGCTCCTGGGATCCTCATCTCCTGGGTCTGGCCCGGTATTTTCTCCCAAACCTGCCCTGCCACCCCCACTGACCCTGACTCATTTTCCGGATTTTGAAAATTTGCTGATATGGAGAATCGTGGGTGAGATGTGGACTTTCTTCCCTGTCACCTGTTTACTGGCCAGGAGATTAGCAGAAATAGAATGTGTTGAATTCCAGGAAATCTTGACTAAGACAAAGACAGATAATGTCACAGGCAGACAAAGGATGATGGTTACAGAGGGGGCCACAGAGAGGGAAGGAGTAAGACGGGTCCTTTGCAAGATGATTTTGGGAGAACCTGTGCTCTTGGACTCCTCTGGGTGCCCCAATTCCTCTAGACCAGCCCTGTCCCCTTCTCCACCGTGAGTTCAAGTGGCTATTAAGCACCTGAAATGTGAGCCTCTAAATTCAGATGTGATGAAAGTAGGGTGGCAGATGCAGTAAATAAAACACAGGGGCCCAGGTAACTTGGAATTTCAGATAAACAAGAAATAAACTTTTGGTATGAGTATGTCCCATGCAATATTTGAGATATACTTATACTAAAATTTTTTTTTCATTATCTATCTGAAATCCCAAGTTACCTGGGCAGCCTGTATTTTATTTGGCAATCTAGCTGTGTGAATACACACTAGATTTCAAAGAGTTAGTATGAGAGCCTGGCCAGTGTGACTCAGTGGTTGAGCACTGACCTACGATCCAGGAGATCGTGGTTCGATTCCTGATCAGGGCACATGCCCGGGTTGTGGGCTCCATCCCCAGTTGGGGGTGTGCAGGAGGCAGCCAATCAATGACTCTCATCATTGATGTTCCTATCTCTCTCTCTCTCTCCCTCTCTCTAAAATTAGTAAAGATATATTTTAAAAAAAGAGAGAGAAGGTAAAAATATCTCATTAATAGCTTTTACATGGATCACATGTTGAAATGAAAATATTTTTATTTTATTTTTTGTTGTTCCACTTATTTATGCATTAATTGGTTGCTTCTTTTTCAAAAAATTTGTTATTGTTGAGAGTATTAGGAACACCCCCTCATTTCCCCCCCGAAAATTTTTTAGACATCTTGGCTTAGATAAGATATATTATCACGATGGACGTCATCCATTTCTTTTCCTTTGTTTAGCGCAGCTACTGGGATATTTATTTACACATTCCACTCTCATTAGGTTTCCACAGGACGTTGGCACCCGCGGCTGGCTGCTTGTGCAGATTGGGACATGCCCAGGGTTAGCACTGAAAACCCTGCCCCGTGTTCCAGGAAGCCCCTCAGTCCTGAGCGACCTGAACGATTGGTCACACAGGAGCACTGCAAGGGGCCGGGCAGTGTGACTTGGGAGAGCTGCTTCCCTTCTGAGCCTCAGTTGCCCTATCTGTGCACTGGTATTGCCATTGTGGAGCTTGCAAGGTGGTGACAGCTGATCAGCGCAGCTGAGGGAAGGGACCAGCACGTGGTGTGGGGGGAGCTCAGCCTCAGCATGGCCGCCCCCTCCCCACACCCTCCAGGCCTCCTCCAAGCCTCCTGCAGGTGCCCGGGAGCTGGGGAGCAGTGGAGGAGAGGTAGGGTAGCCTCAGGGTGCTTCTCTGGGCTCCTCTGGCCCCATATCAAAACCACCTTTCCTCTCCCCTAAGAAACCCCAGAGCATTCCAAGGAACCACGCCAGCCCCCTCCTCCCTCCTGTCCTCGTCTCTTCTCCCTCGCGGTGGCTCGCACACCTCTGCCACTTCTGGGCACCTCCAGAAGCTGGGCGCTGTGGACAGGTTTCCTTACACACAGCTGGGGCTCAGGAACCAGTCTTGAGCCTGAGGTCACACAGCATGAGCAGCGGTGCTGGGGCTCGAACCCAGAGCCGCTGCCGCAGACTCCAGGAACCTCCAGAAAAAGGCAGACAAGGAACTAACAAAGGCACAAAGCTCCATCCTGTCTCAGGTGCAACGGCACCCCCCAGGGACTCTCCTGAAGGGCCCGCCTATCCCCGTGGCCACCCCTTTACGAGGTGCCCGCACAGGAAGGCTTTTCAGGGACCCATACATCTGATCTGTACCCCAGTTCAGTGAGAAAGGCACGGTGTTCTTATCCCCCCATCCACAAGTGAGGAAACTGAGGCCCTGAGAGTGCAAGATGTGGCCTCAAGTCACGTTACGTGGGTGACCTGGGACCGTGACCAGGCTCCGCACAGCACCCTGGCCTCACGAGACCAGGCCCTTCCAGGGCACGACGGGAGAACTAATATTTGCCCTGTGCCTCGCCGCTCACAGGGCCTTGCTACTCGTCTTATCTCATTGATCTTCCTGACAGCGGAGAGTGGGCAAATATTTTCAATATCAAGTTTAGTTTGCAGATGAAGAAACTGGAGGGACTTGGCCAAGGCCACATGGCAATGAGGTGGGACTGGAGATGCAGACTTTAGCCTGCCCGTGCACGCAGCTCCAGGACAGTGGTGTGAGCTGCCAGGGTTCAGCAGGGCCTCATGTCTCAGGGAGTCACCGCAGACCCCGGGGAGGCAGTGTCAATGCTGGGGCAGGCCTGTGCCCTGCCTCCCTCCCTCCCCACCCAGGGGGAGACTGGGGAGGTCAGGGGCTAGAGGGGAGGTGTGGGGTAGGCCTGGGAGGAGCGTCTGCACAGGGGTGAGTTTGGGGAGACTCCAGCCACATTCTCCTGTTTCTGGATTCCCTCGTTTTTTTCTTAAAAACCAGGGGAAAGCTTTTGCTGAGAGTGTACCTGTCCCACAGTCAGATGGACAAGAGTCTAGCCAGGGGTGTAAAAAGCATCCACTTTCAAGTCAGACAGACTGGGATTCTAGCTCCATCACCTTCAGCTTTGTGACTCTGGGCAAGTGACTTAACCTCTCTGAGCTTCCATTTTCTTATACGAGGTACAGATAATGGCAGAGCAGTGCTTCTCATCCCAGCTGCACACACAATCACTTGGGGGAGAATTTGAAGATACACTAACTCCCAGGCTTCGGTCCCAGAGATTTTGACATCACTGGTCTGGGATGCGGGTGGACATGGGGTTTCACTGGCAATTCCCATGTGCAGGGGGCTGGGAGCCTCTGTTCTTGTGACTGTTGGAAGGTGAACTGAGATACAGAGAGAAACCCATGGGCCATGGCGGTGCCCAGTACATGAGCCCCTTCCCCTGCAGTGGCCCTTCTCTTTGTAAACCACATTCTCGATGCTGCTGCAGGTACAGCCACGAGGTCTAACAGAGAAATGTCTCCAGAAGAGCCAGGCCAGACCACCAGGCCTGCCCCTGCAGGCCTGATGGGGGTCCCGTGAGAGGCCCAACGAACCATCCACTCCACCAACTGGGCGACTGAAACCCGTTCAGTAAATGTGGTGGATGCTCAGACAGGACTATTCTGCAGCCTTTGGAAATGGCAGTGGCAGAGTGTCAAGGTGGAAACTCTTTACGATAGAAATGAGGGAAGCAGACTGTGAAGTTATGGGATGCTGTGCTTGATGTGTGGACCTGTGGGCAGGATCTGGAATTAGGAAAAAACTAGAATGATTGCCGGGGCCCAGGAATCTTAGATGGGTTTTTAAAATTCTAATTTCCATTATCTTTGTATAATAAACAATAATCATCATCATAAGTAAAAACAATCTGAGACACGGATTTTCTGTGTCCTGTTGGTTCACTGATGTATCGCCGATGCCTAGCCTAGTGCCTAGGACTCATCAAATATTACTTGAATGAATGAATCACTCTTGTTGCTTTCAGACTTCCCCGATAGACACTGAAAACATTTTTCACCATGAATGGCCCCGTCTTGGCTCTTTATCATATGCATATGGATTGGCATGCCTTCCATATATTTAAATCTTTGATGACAATTTTGAATCGGTCGAGGTTGAAGACAGAGCCCTTTCCTGGACCTGTGATTCCTCCAAGGGCTGGTCCCAGGCCACTCAGTACTCTGAGGTGGTTTTGCAGCATGAGCAGGCCTGCAGGCTCCGGGCTGCCAGGGCGTGTCTGATCAGCCTCTGCTTCCAGGCCCTTCTAAGAGGTATGTAGTCCTTTCTACTCCAAGTTCATTGCCCTCAACAGAGAGGCCAGGAGCAGCCCTGGGGCTGCTGACCTACTTTTTCTTTGGCATCGTGACTGTTGCCCCTTGGCCTCAGGAGGCGGGGCATTGCTTTGTTTATTTGCCTTAAGCTCTGCTAAAAAAAGAGCACTGTTTGCCGCTATTACCCAGTTTCACAAACCCAGGCCTTGACTTTTTGGGCAGGTAGGGTCAGGGTCTCGGTGAGCTAATTTAGTGTCAGGTAAGCTAGACCTTTCCCCAGCGACATGACAGGAGACCAGCGCCGGTGGGGAAGAGCACCTGTCCAGCAGTGAAGTCCTGAGCACAGGGCTTTGGAGAGGTTTTGGGTCCTATCGACATGGGCAGCAGGATTCCAGGGCCCCGCCCTTTTCTACAGAGGCCCTATGTGCCTCCAGAGTCTCTCACAAACTTGCAAACAGCAACGCAAACCCTGCACTCCCTGCTGGACCACCTCCAGGGGCTCCCGACTGCCCTCAGGCTGACCTGAAGGGCCTCCTCATGGGCGCCCTCCCGACGTCCTGTGTGCGCCTCACGCCCGCCTGTGGGGGAGCAGTGCTGCGCCTCCATGGAGCCCCGCAGCGCTGGGCGGCCGCACCCTCCCGGGCGGTGACTTCCCCCTTTGGGTTTTGACTCTGGAGCTGCCTGGGCCACAGGCAGACCCCGTGAGGACCTTGCAAAGCAGCTTAGAGGCTCCACTGGCTCGGGGCCAAGGTGACAGGGCAGGCGCCCAGGGAGGAAGGGAGGACTGGGACAGCCGGGAGAGCAGAGACGGGGAAAGGGCAATCACGAAAACTATGGCCGCTGCATCCTAAGCCAGGGCCAGGCCCGGGCAGGGCTCTGTGTGAGGCCAACCTTCACACCGCCCCCAGAGGCAGGCGGTGCCATTAGCATGTGTAGAGACGAGACAAGGAAGGGACAGCAAGGGCCGGAGCTAGGCAGTGGGTTGGCACGACTCCCCGCGGCCTATCTTCCCGATTTTGCCCAATTCCTTCCCTAACTCAAGACAGAGCCTTTTCTGTGAGTGGTTTTGGTTTCTGAGGAAATGGGACCTAGTTGGTCTCCCCTGACACACCTTGAGTTGAGACCAAACTGAACCACAGCTGGCTTCTGGTTAGGTGCTGCCATCATCATCTTCATGCCATCTTCACCACCACCATCTTCACCACCATCTTCACCACCATCTTCACCACCATCTTCACCACCATTATCTTCATCAACAGCATCACTGGATAGTAAGATAACAGGGATTGTTCCTTATCTGTATTTCCAAGCTTCCTGCCATGGCCCAATATCGCTTGTACGTTCTCAGAGAGGGTAGTCCCATGCTGGCCCCAGGCGCTGTGATGAGCGCTGGCTGAGGAGGTGGCTGGGACAGGGGCTGCCTGTCGAATAGACAAGGGCCCCGCCTTGCTCAATGGGCTGCACCCAGCGCGACCTGACAGGCCCCGGGGCCCTTGGGCTGACTTCTCTGACATGCCGGGCAGCCTGCCATCTGACCCCCACTGCTGCCCACCCTCTGCAGTGCTGGGGTGCTGCCAGGGGACACAGCCAGGCCCGGGCAGGGCCTCAGAGGCTCTCCGTGTTCAGGGCAAGGGTGGAGGTGGAGGTGGAGGAGCAGTCCCGCTGTTGGGGCGTGGAGAGAAGAGTTGCTGAGATGTCTGCTGCACGAGCCGGGGTCCCCAGCCATCCCCATCCCAGGACAGTTCCTGCAATACAGGCAAGGACGTTTGAATGGTGGAATCCGAGGCCAAACATCATCAGGCTGGGCCTAGGTCCACTCTCTCACAAATCTGTGCAGGGACAGGCATGTCCACCTCTAGCCATCGGGTTCCAGACCCGACTCCAGGCCACCGTGGCTCTCTTCCTCATTCTAGCACCCCCAGCCTCCTCCCTCCACATGGTCAGGGTGGGCAGTCCTGTCTCCCAGCCAGCAGACAGGGTCAGATCTTCCCCTGCTCTGTGCTCACTCGGGGATCTCTGTGGCCTACTCAGAGCCTAGACATTTCCAGAATGGTCTGGCCCAGAATCCTGGGCACAAGGTCGTCTGTGCTTGGAGGGAGATGTCTTAGGAGCCCAATGCCCCATTTCCTAGGTGGAGAAGCTGAGGTCCAGTGAGGGGAAGTGGTTCATCCAGGGTCACACAGAGGAACATGCTTTGGAATTCAGCCTCCTGCTGCTCCCCACTTGAAATGGCTGTGACCTGTGGGGAGGGAGCTCAAAGTTCCCCGCTTCAGTGACTCAATAAGCAGGAATTTATGCATCAGGCACTGTGCTAAGAGGGGGGGCATACGGCGGTGGAGGAAAAGACACAGGTCTTTCCCTCAAGGAGATGATGATCTGGGGGAGATGAACAAAAAAGCACATGCATAATGTACTGTCACTAACTGACCAATCTGGTCATGTTGGGAAAAGCCGTCCTGAGGGAGACAACTAGGCTGGGAATGGAGGATGGGTAAGGATTGACTTGGCTAGAAAAGACCTTCAGGCAAGGCCTATAGCAGATGCAAAGGCCTTGGAGTTGGTGGGAGTCTTTGAGAAATGGAAAGGAGCGTGCGCCTGAGGCTGGAGAGGCTGACTGCAACCAGACCACCGAGGACTTGGTGGCTGAGGAAGGAGTTTGGTCTTTCTCCCAAGAGCGAAGGGAAGATGCCAGAGGAAAGTGACAGGTTCAGACTTGCAACTTGAAAAGATGGTGGGCAGGAAAGGGGCAAGGGTGGTTCAGGGGCCATGGCAGCTGTCCCAGGAAAGCATCAAGGCCATGATCACTTCCTGTCCCCAGGAAGGTGCTCCATTTGGGACAGGCCAGATTCCAGGATGCTCTGTGTGTATATGTGTGTGTGTATGTGTGTTTGTGTATGTGTGTCTGTTTGAGCGCGTGTATGTATGTGTATGTGTGTGTATTGGGGTGTGTGGGGGCAGACAGGAGAGGTCACAGTTCCAGTGAGTAGAGTGTGACACAGGGATAAAGGTGAAGGGCATATGGGTGTGGTCTCTCCTCTTTCCTGAGTCCAGAGATGCCCAGAGGCTCTCTCTGCCCTGAGTCTGTGTGGCCTGTCCTGGGCGGGACAGCCACCTCCCTAAGCTCCCTCTTCCTTACTCTGGAACTGGTGTGTGTGGCTTCAGGAGTAGAAAGGTCCCTGTCTGGGGTGACACAGGCCAAGCTCCCGAAGCCCAGCCCCAGCCTACCACTCTGCAGGAAGCTGTGGGCCATGGGCCTGCTGACAGCAAATGTCCCTTCACTCCCTGTGCTGGTGCCTCCTCGGGGACCGCATGGGGAGGAGAGGAGCCTGGCCTCTGGCAGGAATGGTCCTTGTGGGTCTCCTTCCCTGACGCTACCACAACTATACCCTGGACCTCCCACTGTCCCCAGCAACGGTGTGACTCCCTGTGTGTGTGACTGCCTGCCTCCCCCAATCCCTACCCCCCAGAGCTGTTCTGGTTCAGTCCTGGCATCCTACACCCTACCCGAGGCCCCTCTCCCTGGACCAAACCCCGGACAGGCTACAGAATATGCAGGCGCAGTGCAAATGAAAATGCGGTGCCCCTTGGTCAACAATGATCGAGAGAGTGGAGCAGCAACAGCCGAGCATTAAGTCCAGCGTGGGGCCCTTCTGAGAGCCTCAAGCCATGAAGGTGGCCCTGGCTTCATTCAGAGGCGCGGGAGTGGGTCCGCCGGCCAGTCATTTTCAGGACAAGAAATGCCTCACAGCCAAAGAATTTGCCGGGAGTCTGGCCCTGACCTTCCCTCATTCATTCATTTGCTCATTCACTCACTCATTCCTTCAGGTTCTGAGCTCCTGCTAGGAGGCCCCGAGATGGGAGCCACACTGGTCCTACGTTGGCCTTGGGTGAGCACCCAAGGACTCCTCCTCTCCGGGCCTCCCAACACCCACCCAGCCCAGAGTGCCGTGTTGGGCATTTTCCTTAGCACCGTCCGCACTGGGTGCCTGGGACTCGATGGCTGAACGCATCGTTCCTCAGGAGGGGGCCCATACACAATGGGGCACGAAGTCCTATTGCTCCCTCACCCTTCACATCCCTCCACCCATACCGTCCCTGAGGCCTTCACCTCTCGCCTGCATTAGCATCATCAGCTTGTGACAGACGCAGAGTAGAGCACATCCCTCTTTTCTGACTCAGGTCCCCATACGTTAGTGTTGCCTGCTTTTGATGTTGTCTTCAATGGGATCACTCAGAATGCTCCCTGTTGGGGTTTTTGCTCCACATCGTGGCCCTGGGACCCCACGGCGCGGTGTGGGGTCAGCACTGCTCCCCCCTTCTTACTAAACGGAGGCCGCTGCCTGCCAGCACCAAAGCTTGTTTATCCATTTCCTGGCTGTTTGGCTGCTTCCGTCTTTTTCGTTTTCTGTGGACATCCGCTCTCGTTTATTTGGAGTAAATGCCTAGAAGCAGGACTGCGAGGTCGCAGGGAAGGCGAGTGTACGAGTTTATGAGAAATTGCGCTCGGTGGCCCAGTGTGGGGCACCCCCTCCTCCTGGCTGCGCCCCTCCAGGCTTCCAAGGCAGCCCCTGCCTTCAGGACAACATTCAAACCCAGCAGCACCACCGGCCTCCACCACCAGTCCTGCTTATCGCCCAGCCGTATCTCTGGCCTCCTTCCACCTTGAACCTCACATTCCAGGCATGGCGAAGGCCCACGAACGAACACACGTCATTTCTGTCCTTCTGCACGAACTGTCCTTTCTGCCTGGAGCACATGTCCCTCCACTGCCCTCTCAGGGACAGCCTCCTTGTTTTCTAAGATGTCCTTAGGTCCACATCCACCTGTCTCCTCTAAGCCATCTTTGCTGGGGCTCTCTGAGTAAACTGGGCTTGCACTGTGGTGGAGAAGCCTTCAGGGCAGGGCAGGAATGGGGGCTTCTCCTCCTAGCCATGTCTGCACAGCCAAGCAGGGTGCCCGGCACACAGGAGGCCTTGACAGATGTGCAGTAAATGAATCAGCAAGGCTGAGTCTAGGGGACACGTGAGGTGTGACCTCCATGTGGTAGAGTACGTGCATCTTAAACATGCAGCCTGGTGAATTTTTGCAGATGCCTGTGCTTGTGTGACCATGGTGCAGGCATAGAAATGCCCAGCTCTTGGCCTGGTTTTTGTCCTCACAGATTAGTGCCGCCTGCTCTTGAACTTGCTATAAAAGGATCACACAGATGCTCTCTGCTCCTTTCAGACTCCTACTCAGAGAGGAGGGTCCCTGGGCCTGAACCCCTCTGCCTCCATGGCGATGTCTCTGATAGCCCCTGAGTGAGTGTTTCCCTCTCTCCCTCTTCCCACCTCTTGTTCTCACTCCCCTTGTCCCTGCAGCTGAGAAGGTCTGGCTTCCTGTAGTGCTATCAGTGACTCAGTGGCTCTCCTTGTTCCTTTGTTGGGTAACCAAAGGTGGTGTCCCGGGGGTGGGGAACAACAGAGCAGACACTCACTTCCATCTTTCTTAACTTATCCACTTTCTACATAAGATGTCATAGGAAGAAATCAATCTGAGACCAGAACCAGAAATCCCTGGGGGCATGGCGAGCTCTTGAGGACAGAAAGGTACTCAGTAAAAGCGACTGCACCCCAGGCGTGGCAGGTAGGTGTGGTGGTTGGAATGCCCTGTTGGGAGGCCATGTGGCCTCATCTGTCATGACAACAAGGCACATGACCTTGGACCTGGCAATGCCTTGTGAGGTTGTCTTAGAGACAGACTCGCACCCATGCAAAATGATGGATGTCTGTCTAAAGTTACTCATTATAGCACTGCTTAGAAGAGCCGAGACTAACACAACGCAAATACCAATCATTAAGACGCTCATTAAATAGGTTCTGGCAGATTCGTAAACGGAACACTTTGCAGCCATTCTTTACATAATGACATGAAAGGTGCACCATAGTCTCGAGTGGACACAGACGTCAGAAGGGGGCGGAGTCCGCTTTCCCGCACAGGGGTGAGGAGGGGCCCGCTCTCCTGTTCACTGCTGCATTCCCAGCCCCCGAAGGGCTGCACTGAATGACGGGTGTGGGAGAAGCAGGAAGGGGTCTGGATTGGGGTTTGGGGTTGTCAGGGATCACCTCTGAAGAAGTGACATTTCCACTGAGACCTGAAGGATGTGTGAGAAGGCAGTCACTGGAAGAGCATTTCAGGCAGAGCACAAAGGCCCTGGGGCTGGAAGGGCTGGTGTGTGGGAGATCGCAGTGGGGCCAAGGGGTCCAAGCTCTGGGATGAAGGCTGGGGGATGTTCAAAAGGTGGGCAGAGGACCAACCACACAGGGAGGGCTTTGATAGGCAGTGTGGGGAGGAACTTGCCTCAGGAGCCACTTCCCAGCTGTGTGACCTGAGGCATGGGACTGATCTGATCTGGGCCTGTTTGCTCATGGGGAAAATGGGGATGAAAGTAGGAACCACTGCACAGGATTGAGAACGACGTATCACACTGAGCACTGTGCCTGGTACATGGTAAGCTCTGCAGAAATACTAGTTGCATTATTATTATTATTATTTTATTATTATTATTATTATTATTATTATTATTGGAGGACCCCAGGAGACAGAGCCAGGCCTAGAAACCAAGTCAACTGGCTTGGGGTTCTGGGTCTTTTCCATTCTACCTCTCCCTGCACACAACCCGATTTGGAAGAGTCTGCAATTGGCAGAGGCCCAGGGTCTGGATCCTGTCCAGGCCCCTAATTGGGAGCTTCTGTGTCTCTAGCACTATGACCACATCCCTGGAAAGAGGGCTCAGTGTGCCTGCCCATCCCTGCAGGCTTCCAGTGCCCCAGCCTGCCACCTCCTGCTCCGAGTAGGAAGGAGCTGGAGAGTAGCCCCAGGCTATGTGCAGGGGCCCCAGGGGCTTTGCTGGGGCTCTGAGGGCAGTGGGGAGGTGCCCCAGGTGCTCAGGGACACGGTGCCCCTCTGCATGATCCTCTGAGCTCTGCAGGCACTGGGTGGGGCTGAGCCTTGGGTGGCTGCCTGACTCACTGGCCTGACCTGCTGGCTCAGGGCAGGCAGCGACTAGCAGAGGGAAGGTGCAGCCAGGAGAAGGGGAGTCTTGGAGGCAGGACCTGCCTGGTGCCTCCACTTCTTGCACCAGGAAGCCTGCCCCTCTCTGGGTGCCAAAGTTGGCCCCCCGGAATCACTCTTCCTTCCAGCTGCTCAAAGAGTCAACCTCGACTCCTCTTCATTCACACCCAAACCTATAGCAGACCCCACCAACTCGACCTGCAAATGTATTTGGAAATTGACCCCCCCTACACCATACCTGCTGCTGCCATGATTGGTCCCAGATTGCTGCCAAGCCTCCTAACCACAGTCCACTCTCCACACAGCAGCTGGCATGATCACAGGAAGCCAGGTGGCGTCCCTGGTCCTGCGCTGACTTACCTCTCACCCAGGGTATAAACCTGTCTGGTCTGAACCCTCCCATCCTGGGCCTCCTGGGCCCCTCGCTGTCCCCAAACACTCCCACCACAGGGCTGTTCCACGTGCTATTCCCTGGGCCTGCACTGCTCTTCCCTCAGACTACCAGGTGACTCAGTCCTCCATTCATTCAGGTTTTTGCTCAAATGAATTCTCAGTGGCCAGAACACCCCATATAAAACAGTATCTCCTACCCTCCTCAGCCAGCTGTGTTTCTACATGGCCATTACCATCACTTTGCATACTGCATGCTTACTTGTTCATTTGTTTGTCTGAATCCCCACACTGGGATGCACGTTCCCAGAGGGTAGGCTGTTTTCTGTTCTGTTCCCTAGTGCATCTCAAGCCTAGTATAGGGCCTGACACATAGTAGGTGCTCAATAAATACCACTGCATGAATTGAGCCACTAGCATTCCTTAAGCAAGACAACACTAGGACCACAGTCTCCTGGGCTCCTTTCTCTGGGACTGGCCTTTCTGTCCCTGGTGACACAGTGTCAGAGGCTTTCCTTCCAGAGGAGGCCCAGGAGAACACTGGAGTGGGAGCCAGGAGGGTGGAGCTGTGCTTCTTTCTGGCCACTGATTGGGCAGGTCCCATTTCATTCATCCAGCCAGTGGGGCTAGTGCTCTGTGCCCGAGATAGAACACAGTGCGGTGCCCACTGCCTGGGGAGCTCACCGATCGGGGGAGGGAAGTGTGGAAAGCAAAAGGCAAATGAAAGACAGATGAGGAAGCCTGCAACCCCAGCTAGCAGTTGGCACATTTTCTGCAAGAGTAACTGGGGGAGAGGGAGGCTGCCTCCTAGGGGAGGCAGTGTTGGCAGAGCCGGCCTGGGTTCTCTCCACGGGACTTTCCATCTCTGATATCCCAGAAGTCTGCTCTTCCAACCACCTCCCCCTTTCTAATGTCAAGTGGCTTGGGAAGTGGCGGGAGCATGTAATAGGAATTTTTCATCAAGAGTGTAAGCTTATCCACATGACTGTCACAATGCAAACCCCATGCGTCTCCAAGTTGGTGTTCAGACACCATCATATCTTGGAGAGAAGAGATGGAGAATAGTGGGCTTCAAGGGTGGCCCCTGAAAGATATGCCAAAGTCCTAACCCCAGGAACCTGTGAATGTGACCTTATTGAGAAAAAGAGTCTTTGCAGACAAAATCAAGTTAAGGGTCCTTATAAGAGGGGAGATCTGAAACAGGGAAGGCTACCTGAGGAAGGAGGCAGAGACTGGAGTGGCGTAGCCATAAGCCAAGGGATGCCTAGAGCCTCCAGGAGCTGAAAGAGGCAGGAAGGGTGCAGACACCTTGATTTAGGGCTTCTGGCCTCCAGAAGAGAGAGAATACATGTCTGTTGTTTTAGGCCCCCCGTTTGTAGTCTTTTGTTGTGGCAGCCCCAGGACACTCCTACAGGAAGGACTGCAGGGAGATTAAAACCTGACTGAAAGGTGTTTTGTTTAGGATTAGCTTTTCTTCCAAGTTTCAGGTTTGGGCTTAAGTGTGGTTCCTGCCCAGCTATGTACCCTGCTCCTGCCCTGGGAGTCGGGAGGCATGGTGCATGCTCGAGCAGAGAATGAGCCCCTCATGAGGCTCCCTGCAGCGAGGCAGCCGGTGCCTCTTCCCCCTCCGAGCCTGGCTTTGAGTTTGCCCAAGGTCAGGGGACACAGGGCAGCATGTGAGGTGCAGCCTGGCTCTGCTTGACTGTATCTGCCGTGGCTGCGGCCTGGCACCCCAGGAGCTTTGCTGTCAACCTTGGAGGCCATTTAAAGCAGGAAAACAGATCACAGGGGAGTGACGTTCTACCATTTATGGGTGGGGCGCCCCACTCCGGGGTGAATCTGTGTTCAAGGGGGCATGCTGCTCCCTGAAAAGGTATTGGGGGGGGTGCCACAACGCCAGGGGTGAGGAATGGGGGCACCATTTATGTATGGAGCATTCACCCTGCCCACAGAGCTTAGCATGTCACATGCATTACATCACAGGGTGTCGCAATTTCCTTCCCAAGGTCATCTGCCACCCCCACCCCTCGCCCCCATAAGTGGTAGGACTGGGCTCAGAACCCAGAGGAGCTCAACCTTGGCAGAGCAGCTGAGAATGGGAGGGGTGGCAGAGGTCAAGGTTCAGAGGGAGCAGAGGGCAAGGGCTCAGGGGGAGCAGAGGTCAAGGGCTCAGGGAGAGCAGAGGTCAAGGGCTCAGGGGGAGCAAAGGTCAAGGGTTTAGGGGGAGCAGAGGACAAGGGTTGGGAGGGGTGGGAGTGGGGCTGCAGTAACCTGACAGGAAGAGGGCTAATCCAGGTGTGAACAGACAAACCCAGACTGGGGAAACAGCGTGAGCAAAGGTAAGGAGTGAGCCTTTGAGAATGGGGAGCTCAGTGAGACTGCAGGTGGGGGGGAGGGGCTTGGGCATCTGCCAGGTCTGCGTCTCCTCTGCAGGACTAGAGGCCCACACTGAAGCACAGAGTTGCAGGTGAGGGGAAGGAACCAGAATTAGCCCATTTTACTACTGGGAAGACTGAGGCTCAGGGGTCATAGCACTTTCCCAAGATCGCAGAACGGCCAGCGCGGAGCTGGGACTCCCACCCAGGCTCCCTGACTCTACGGCACACATGCTTAACCCTCTCCACTCCCAGGCCAGAGGACCAGCCCTCTGGAGACCCTCCTCTTCTCTGGCCCGGTCAGGCTCCCACACCAGAACCCAAGGCTCCCGTGGAGAAGGCCCTGCCCTTCCATGCCTCCAGTCCCCTTCCTTACCTGATGACACACAGGCTGGGGGCTGTGGGGCTGACAGGTGACCAGTGTAGATGGAGAGCAGCAGGGACAGTGAAGCTGGCCCTCCCTTGACGCCCCCCCCCAACTTGGATGTAGCAACAGGAAAGTGGGGGGGGGGGGACGACAAGAGGGCCAGCCTGGCCTGTTTGTTGCATCACAAAGTCCTGCCCTAGTCTGGCTGGGGGCTGAGTAGGGGGACGGCTCACAGAGGCTCTGCCCTAGGTGCCTGGAGAGGCCCAGGTCCCTCCTTCTGCAGTGGCTCCACCAGAGCACTTGCAGCCTCAGTGGGGACAGCCTGAAAATGGGCACATCTTGTCAAGGTGAGCCCAAGGTTGCCAGGTGAGAGGCCCTACAATTGGATGCTTCAAAACTCTGGTCTGGGGGCAGGTGTTACTAGGGTCAGCCAGCGCCAACACCTGCTTGCAGCATGGCCTGGGGCCAAGGTCTGAAGCTTTGTAAGACACACTCTCCTCATTTGTCCTGTGGGAGTGCACCTAGGATGCCAGGCATATGTGCCCTGGGCACCTCAGACAGGCGGCCTCACACCTGTGCCTTTATTTACTGCAGCTTTCTGGAGGGAGCTGCCAAGGAGAAGCAAGATCACAGAGCATTCCAAAAGGAGGCAGAGCTGGTAGCTGCCCCGAGGGCAGAGGTGAGAATAGCCCCGTGCAGGGAGGCTGCCCAGGTGCCAGGGTCACCACTGCCATTAAGAAGGGCCTGCAAATCATCTCATTCAACATTGCCAAATGTTTCCCCCCAGCAGCTGCAGAGGGTTTTAATAAACAAAAACATCTCACTTGGAGTACCAGTATAAAAAATTCTAAATTTAAATAATTATTTTACTGGCTTATGTCTGTTTTATAAACTAAAATGAATACATTTACTTATTGTAAATTCAGGAATGGCCACACAGCTCACAAGTAATGATGTCAGGATTAGAACCCATGTCTGGGTTTAAATAAAATATGTCCAAGCCTCTACCATAACAAGCAGTCCTTTGTAATGAGAAAATTGAAAACAACGATAAAAGTTATAGTTTCTCTGCGTCCGAAGGTCGTCAGAATAGAATCTTGTCTGGGGTTCTGTGGATGGGCTGGTGAGTCTGCATGAGTAGTAAAGTACAGGCATACATAGTTCATAAACTGTACCGGCCGTGGGAAGCTACGCTGGGTCCTGCAAGAATCTCTTGGGTTTCCTCTCATGGAAAGGAAGGACCTGCAACTGAATGGATGTGTCTTCCCTCTCACCTAATCTCTCCCACCACTTAAATCCTCCCTCTGCTCTGAAGCAGGGTCGCTCTCTGGTGGTGCCTGATGGCAGCACAACCCACCACCTCCCCCATGTTTGGGCACACTGGCCTTCGATTCAAGGACAGAAAGCAAGGCACGTGGAAAGTGTTTCTCTGGGCTCAACTGATGTCAGGGCACAGGTGGAGGTTTAGTTTGGAGGGACAAAGGTGCCATGTGTTTGCTAATCAATTTCTCTTCTGTGTGTGTGGTGCATAAGGCCCTCTAAAGTGTGGGCCCTGCCTCGGTCTAAGACCAGGACTGGTATTATTGTTGTCTTTAATACATCATACTCCTCTTCAGAAGTTCAGCTCTCAGCTCCTTCATTGGAGGGCGGGAGCTGCATGGTCCTGAGATCTTGGGTAAAAGTCTTAACTTTTAGCAACAAGGTTGTTCTAAAAAGCAAACATTGGAAATGAGGGGCTTGGGATGTCCGGTGCTTGTTCTGAGAAGCTTATCTGTGTCTGTGGTTGCACATTAGAGAATCCTGAGTCACGCTGATAAAAAGTTGCAAATTATTATAGATTTAGACAGTTCTCTCAAGGTGCTTCAACTCAACAGATTTTTGGGAGAAGCTGGGGTATTCTCAGGGTTTAATGAAGCTGAGATGAGCTAGGACCACCAGCTAACAGGTTGGTGGTGCCAATGTGCTGATATCTGATATGTCACACTGATAAGTAGATTGTTTTGGCTGCAGCTAAAAAGTTACAAATACGATTTTTAAGTGAAAGCTTAATAAAGTATTTGTGTAGCTCTGGAAGGCACAGGGCCTGGCCAGTCCCCCAACATCACTGTGCTAAGCAGTTACCAGGTCACACTGGGAAGCAGCCACCTCCTGGCCATCAAGGGCACTTCCTCTGGCCAGGATGCTAGGTTCTGAGTTCTGCCTGCAGGTGGCTTTCCTTCTGGTCCTCGTACTCATTGCTGGGCTCTAGAGAACATATCTGAAGAACCTGCCTTAGAAGCCCAAGGGAAAAGTTCACCGTGTGTCCAGAGACATGATCCTTCCAAGTGCTTCCCTTGTGAGACGTGTGCTACTCTGGTGGCTTTTGGACAAAGTGATCATCTCATTTCATCCTTTTACAATTCTTGTTCCTTCAAAAGTCTTCTGAGGACCTTTTGAGTCCGTGACTGGGGAGCCCCCAGGAACCTTTGGGGAAGGTCCATTAAAGGCAGGAGAGCAGCAGGCTTGGGTGGGCAGCCCCAGATCCATGCCCGTGAGAGAATGGGGAGCCTGATGCGCAGGATCTGGGTACAGGTTTAATACCAGGGTTGGTTTGTACCTGCGAAGAACTTAGGTTAAACTCCGAGTTCAGGAAAGGAAGAGACAACACTGCCACCTAGTGGCAAATGGGTGCACAGCACACACTATGACAGCTGATTCCGGATCCAGTTGTTTAGGCTCAACACTTTTTAGCACCAGAATGAGTGTCTGACCCCGAGTGACAGTGACCCAAGGCAGCAGGGGTATTTGCAGGCTCCTTGTCTGTCCAGCCAGGGCACTGTCACCACCCGAGGAGCCAGCTGCTGTGTGGCAGGCACCACGCTAGACTCCAGATCTGCCTGTCTCCTCAAATCCCCTCACAATCCCAGGAGGGAGCCAGCAACATCAGCATTCCATTCAGGCAGCCCCACTTAACCTGGGGAGGGAGGTGCTTGGGGACACTGTCTAGTTTGGGAGAGGTGTGAGTGAGACTGCAGAGAAGTATGGGTTTTTAATTTCTTAATTAAAAAGAAATTTTGTGTTTGAAGGAAACTTCCCTGATAGGTCTTAGGTCACACAGCAGCTCTGTAAGAGCAGGAGCTCCTGAGCCAGGCCCTCTGGGCTCCTCCTCTGCAGCTTTGCCTGGGCTGTCTGGTTGGGAGGCAGGTCAGTGCAGTGGAAAAGTACACTCTGGAGCTGGTCCACCCTCGCCAGATGCTCAGCCCTCTCTGAGCCTCAATTTCCTCATCTGTTAGTGAGAAACACACCCTCAGGTGCCAGCGTGGAGAACATCTGATAATAAATGCTGTTTCTTTCTTCTCTCCTGGATGATTAAGTAATAGCTATTCGAGAAATGCAAATGTAGTTCAGAAAAAAATTTAAAAAAACAAAGGCGAGAAAGAGACCTGGATTCATTTCTATTGATTTTGCTAAACTGCAAATAATTCGGAATGTTCTGTGACGAATAGAAACCACTGGGCGGCTTTTGTTTCTATCTAAGAATAGGTAAAAATGGATTTCACATTCCAATGAACGTCTTCGAATCCAATTAAAAATCAGATGTTTGCTCCATTTAAGTCTTAAGTGTACCTTATGCTTAATTTCAAACAAAGTCCAGAACAAGCTGATGCAAAATGTTAAAAAGATACCCCCACCTCCTTTTAAGCCACATACAGAACAAGAAGTGGGCCCTTCTTGCAGGAGTGTTATGCCCTCAGATGACCAAGAGAGGGCAGAGCTACACAGCCCTTAGTTGCATCTGGATGCAGGGAAGATGCAGCTCTGGGAGAGAAGTAGGGGAGATGGAGGAAAAGGGGTGGGGAAAGCAGGCGCCAGAGTGACTCCAGCCAGTGAGGCCAAGCTGTTGGGGGCTTGTTGGACAAGGTACCACCTGGGAGAGCTGGGGCCATGCTGCTTAGTCTGGGGCTCCCCAACTGGAAGTGGGGTTGCTGCTTTGTTATCAGGGGTGCTTAGGATGCCTCAAGCACTCATGCAGTGTGCAGGGTAGGAATTCCTGAGTGAGTTACTCCACTTAGTCACCTTGTAGAGCTGTGAACAGAAGCCCGAAAACTGCCAAACACTCTTAACTGCCAAATAAGGTGATAGATTCGGGAACCTATGTTAAGGTAAGTGCAACAGTAGTTCCAAGTCTAGATGTATGAACCTTTGTGATAAGGACAGTAACTGTGCACTTTAAATGCTTGTGTATGTTGTCTCCTTTGAGCCTCTCAGCAGCCCCTGAGGTGGTAGGTGCTATGGTTACCCACATTTACAGATGGGAAAATGGAGGCAAAGCGAGAATAGGTGGCTTGCCCCAGACCACCCAGTTGGGAATTGGTAGGGCTGGGATTTGAACTGGGCACTGGCTGGAGCCAAAACTGGTGGCATCAATCATTATGCCATTTTGCCATGCACTGCCTTTCAGAACAAAAAGGGACCCATGAACAAGCCACAGCAGGTCAGCCCCAAGTCCATTAGCACCCCTTGAATCAGAATTATCCCATTTTCCGGCAGAGCCTTAAGGGAAACTCCCTTGAATGGATAAAGATCTGGGGTCTGTCTGAATTATAGAATATGTCTGAATATGGGTTCAGCTTTGAATCCAGGGAGCTACGAAAACTACTAATGACAGCTTATTGAGCACCTACTGAGAGCCCGTCACACTGCGGGGCATTTTCCAGAAGACGATACTGTGGTCAGTGACTGCCAGGATCTGCTAAGAGCAAGTGGGATGGAAACCAGGCCTGGAGGCAGCGCGTACACCATAGCTACTGGGTCACCCCTGGGACGTCATCTGGGCCATGGGCAGGGGTCTCCTGGAGGGTATAAATTCCCAACACTGGGTGTAAGATCCAGTGAGGAACCTTTCTTTGTTGCCTTCAAACCAGCCGCTGTCTGATTTTGACTCCTGCTCTGCTGTGATCATTGTGCAAAGGACGACGTATGTACAGCTGGACAGTCTAATCCCTCAGAGGAAGTGGGAACCAGGCCAGTTAGACCTTCTGCTTTCAGAGGCTGTGAGAAGTAAGCAATGAGGGGTTTCCTGCAACATTCACGAGGCAGGGGAATTTCAGCTCAGTGCGGTGTAATAGAGGCATCGTAAGCTCTTTCCCTTCAGCGATTTGGACTGAGGTACAGGGAAGGGAGACCCATCCATCCTTACCCATCCATATCCATTAATCTCAGTCCGTTCAGGCTGCTATAAAATACCACAGACTGGGGTGGCTTGTAAGTAGCAGAAACTTATTGCTTACATTTCTGGAGGCTGGAAATTAGAGATCAAGGTGCCAGCATGGTTGGGTGAGGACCCTCTCCTGGATTGCAGACTTCTTGTTGTATCCTCACATGGTGGAGGGGTGAGGGAGCTCTGTGGGGTCTCTTTAATAAGGGCACTACCCCCATTCATGAGGATTCCACCCTTATGACCTAAACATCTCCCAAAGGTCCTACCCACTAACACTACCACCTCTGGGGGTTAGAATTTCAACATGTAAATTGGGGGGGGGGGGGAGACACACACACACAAACATTCAGACCACAGCACTATCCATATCCACTCACCTTCTCTATGGCATGCCTGACACAGAGAAGCAGTTGATCTTGGAGCCTGGGGAGGTGACTGACACAGGTGGAAGCTCTGCACAGTAGTGGTTATAGATACCCAAAGGGCCTGGGACATTGGCAGGCCCCATCACCGCCATGAGGAATTCTGTCTTTAAAAGGGGGCCCAACAGCATAAAAGGACTGCTGGCCAGGGTCCTGCAAGTAACTCTTGAACACACGGGCTTTCAGAATTAGCTCAAAGCAATGCACAGAAACATGAGACAGCTTCGACCAGGATTCAGAAAAGCACAAGTTCTAGCAGTGACTACTGCCATGCTGACTGTCATCAGGCAACAAGTCACAGAAGATGACAGAGAAGGATCAGGGGACAAGTGTGGAAATTGAAAAGGAAGGCAAGGCGACCTGTCTGAGAACTGTGCAAACACTGCGGACACAGACACACAGAGACACACACCTGCCCGCTTTCTTCCCATAACCATAGTATTACTTCTCCCTTCATCTCTGATGGAGGCCACACACTCCAGGCCTTCTTCATGGAGCACCCACGGATGCCAACAGGCTGGCTGGGGACGAGAGGCGCAGCTGACACTTCAGAGCTGATTCCAGCTTGTGAGGTCTCAGATCTCAAAGACAACCACCACGCGACCTTAAATAACCATGTGTTTAATGCCTCACAGAACAAACTTGTTCTTTACTATTAAGTTCATTATGAACTTGAATCACTATACATTTAAAAGTCCATAACTGAATTTAAGCCCTAAGCAACAACAAAGTCATGAACCTTCCCATACATTTGTGATCTCCAAAATATAATTAGTAAAATGTAGCATAGCCCTCTATCCCTTTGCAATGAGTGGAGAGCAATGGCTGAAGTCACCATGGCCAAATTATGTTCAAGCTTGAAGAAAAATCTGTTCTTGCCTGGACCGCCTGCCCGAGTCCTGGTGAGGCTGACTAATCTACCTGGGATGACAGCCAGCAAGGGCTCTAAAGCTTCCTGAGGACACAGGTGCCATAGCACCAACCCTAGGCAGGGAGCCAGGCCAAAGGCAACAAGACAATCTTTTGGAGAGCACTGCATCCCCCCCAGTCTGTGTCCACCTGTACCTGCCACCGTCACACAGTCAGGGCCTGCACCTTTCCTTGCACCACAGAAGTTAGGGCCCAGCCTGCCAGTATAACCCTGCTGAGGGCAAGAGAACACTGTGACTTTGTGACTTTGCTTTACTAAGAGAGTTCCCTTTAGATACATCACTCTCCAACCCATTCAGGAAAGGTTTACAGTTTGCTGTTCTTCTGGAACTGGGCCACCAGGTTGAGGACCTGCTCAGAAGCTTTGATGTTCTTTGAGCTGAGGTAGGTGGTGCTGTTGGTGGCCGTTTCCTCTAGGTAGTACCGGTAGTTGACCATCAGGCTGCACGAGCCAGTGACGCCCTTGAGGCTGAGGTCGGCCATCCAGTTGATGCGCCACATCACAGCCCCGTTCTGCAGGTGGAAGTTTGCCACAGGGTTTAGGGCATAGCCTCGGTGCTTCTCTCCATACAGGTACCAGGCACAGAGCCTCATCAGGGGGGCCTGGAGCGCCTTGACCAGCTTTTCAGACTTCACCCATTCGTTGCTGCTGAGAAAGACCTTGAGGGTCTCATTAATGGGGCCCCCTGTGATCTCAGAGATTTCTTTACACTCAGAATCTGTAAATAATTCATTCCTCCCATGATCCTTTGCTTGTGAGTTCAGAAGCCCCAGGAGCCATTTGGTGAAGCCAGGTATAGGAGACAGACTTGAAAATGTCCCAAGGTGAGGAAACTCTTTCTGTAAGGCATGGTGGGGTGGGGGAAGGAAGGTGGAGAAAACACACACACACAGAGAATTCAGCAGGTGTCACTGATTCAGAAACACCTGTCCATTTATCATTTACGTATCATTAACCTGTGTATGCTGTGTAGCTTACAAAGTGATATTTGATATGCATTAATTTTCTTCTTTCAAGGAACATTTATTAAGAATCTGATGTGTGCCAGGTCCTGGAGGCATCCTGAGCCCCAAGGCAAGCCTGTCTCCATCTGTACCACTGATCATGGTGGCAAGTTGGGGGACTTGCTGGAAATCAAGGCTGGGCTGCTGCGAAGTAGGACTTGGTATGCAGTCTTCTGACTATAGATCTTGTCTTTCTGGCACACCATTCTCCTCCCATGGACATCTCTGTAGCCACACAATCTGGTTTGGTGCTTGGCACACAAGTACCCAATGACTGTTTGTTGAGTAAGTAACTGATTGCCCAGCTACACCACAGTGGGTGCAGAGGATGGGATAGAAGGGGAGATAATGGGTCTTTCTCCACATCGGCTGATAAAGATCAATCATTATTATTCAAATCACACAGATCTCAATGCTCAATTTTAAAAATCCAGTACTTTTGGTTTATAAATGTAATATATGTGCTCACTATAGAAAAAATTTTAAAAGATTTATGACAGAAGCAAAGAAAACCTTAACACTCCGCCTCTCTGAGATAACCACTCTCAACAGTTTGATAGTGTAACTCCTTCTGGCCTTTCTCTGGTCAATCTTTACACAGGTGAGACTTTTATTTATATCATGCCTTGTGAACTTAGAGCATGGCCATTTCCTCATTCTCATTAAAATGCACACAATTTTAACAACAGGATAATGTCAAAAGAAGAACCTACACCATTGCTTTCCTGACGATGTTCCTGCACTGTGTTGTCTTAGTGTTTGCCACTGTGCAGGAGGACTACGCTTCCTCGAGATGGCCTCTGATGACTTTCCGGCACGGAGCCAAGTGGTGGGTGAGCAGCCAACTGTCAGGATGACTCCTGGGCCAAAGGGCTAACTCTGACTGACTGACAAACAGAGCCTGTGGGTGAGTGCCCCGAACCCCGGGTTCTGCTCCCCTGTCTTACCCTCAGCAGAGCCACCCTCTCCCTGCCCCAGTCATTTACACCTTCAGCAGAGAAGGAGGAAATAGGAAGAGACTGATATTAATTAGATGTGGCTTCCTGCCACCTCTGGGGAAGGTGGCAGAGAGTGATTCTAATGAAGCTGATACGCCCCTGAGTCCCAAGTCCTCAGGTTTAAAATTGATTGTGAATTTAATACAAAGCACATAAATATTTTAATTCCACTCCGTCACTCTCTAAGGAAAAGCTTTAGCTACAGCTGTGTTGAAACTACCCAAAGCAGAGAACACCACTCTCAGAGGCAATTATTAACAATCTAATTATTTTACTAATAATTAGATTCTACTCATTATAGTTTACCCTAGCCTCTTATGAGATAGTTTTAAAAAGCCTGGACCTGGAGTGAACCTGTACACCGATGCTATAGGATGGTTAAAGAGAAGGAAGTTACAAATGTATTTTATAAATCCAGTCTTTCTTAAGCTTCCTGGTCTAACCTTGACACTCCCTCAAACAATGAGAAAGCCCAGGCTGATGAAACGTCAGGGGCCAGAAGCCTGGAGAGTACGGGTGAGGGGGGTGGGGGGACGGTCAGGTGTGGCTAGAATGACATAAAATGTATCATCCAAACTGGGACAGGTGAGAATGGAAGGTGGCCCTCCTCAAGATTATGCAGCGACAACATATGCAAATCAGAACACTGATGTCCGCAGAACACATGTGCATTTGTGGCCAGTGGGAGAGGCTAGTTTCCTGACCCTTCTGCTCCTCCCTTGAGTGGTCTCAGGGCTCCTGGGAAGTGCCTGGGGCCCTTTTCTAACCCCTCCTCCCTCCTCCCAGCTCGATCTTCATCACCTGCCCATCACCAGTCCCGAGACCTGGCTACCAACTGCACCGCAGCAGGGTAAGAGGGGGTCTCCAAGCCACACCGCCCCGGCGGGTGCCGCGCTCACCTGCAGCTCCTTCACCACGCGCTTTATGAGGAAGGTCCCCAGCTCCACGCCCTGCAGGCCTTGCTGGGTCAGGCTGATGGAATAAAACATGGCTGCGGCGATCCTGTTCTTCTCCTCCGTTTCCGAGGGAGGACCCTCCTTCACTATGGACTGCAAAACACAAAGGACGGTGGTGAATGGGCCTGGATGCTCTCACACCCTGCATCTCACCCATAAGAAAATCCTCACAGGGTGCGAGAGGAAAGAGACCTGCATCCCCTCCATTCAAGGACCAGGCTATGAAGACTGAACACTGGTTGGCCTGGTCTGAAATCTCCCTGAAGGTGGCAACTCACAACTTCCCTGAGGTGCGCGCTCAGTGTTGTGTCATCTCTCTTTGGAAATCTCATGCAAACTTTGTTGAAGAGCAATTTATATCCTTTTTGTCTTTTTCAGGCCTTTGTGCAAACTGAAACGTGACTGATCTACGCCCCTTCAACTCCCAGAGAGAACTCTCGACCCTCTGTGTAGGCCACATGGCTCCTCTCTCTGCAAAGGCCTGCTTGCTCCCCACTTTATTTACTTCAACTCCTTTTCTCTGCTCTGAACTACAATGTTTTTGATTTCTCAAGAGACCAGCGAGTCCTACATAATTTTTCTTTTAGGAAACTTACCTTTTCCTGGCTTTTCTATGTACCTTTTTGATTTTGTGCCCCATTCTTGTTTTTCCTCAGTGAAAACACAGCCACGAAGCAATCTGAGCTAAGACTTGCCAAGTCTGCTTTTATTAGCTCTAAGTTTTGACTGCGGGGTTTTCAAAACCTTAATACTCTGTGGGTCACTTGACAACAGTGGAATAGTGGAATAGTGGGTGGTTACCTTTCAGTTGGCTTTGATAAAGGCCCACCAGCTTGCTTCTGAACACATTTAGGCTACTCTTTAAGCTGCCTGGTCTAACCTTGACACTCCCTCCAACAATGAGAAAGCCCAAGTTGATGAAATGCCAGCTACATTTGATTCCTGAGGTTGGGGTGGCTCGCCCAGAACCCACGATGAGGTCTGAGAGTCCATAAACTTTCTGAAATGGTGGACGGAATGTGCGTTCTGCACATATGCCCCTGGGGAAAACATCCTTGGCTTTCATCTCCTTAAGATGCTCAAAGGGTCTTTTCTGTGACTCCTGAAAGGGTCAGAACTGCTGTCATAAGGAAAGTGGGGTAGATGGTAAAGCAGAGGCAGTGACACCTCCTGGGCTGTGCCAGGCCTCCCTCCTACACCTCCACTCACACAGGGCAGAGCTCTGGGCCTGTATCAGGGACACAGCACTGAGTCTCTTTTTCAATCACATGTTGTTTAAAACTACCCAGAGGCACTTAACAAATGCTGAAAAGCTGAACCATGCATGCTTCCTTCTCTTCTGCCCTCGCAGCTCTTTCTACCTCACAAAGATGTTCTGTCATAGACGTCCCCCTTTCTCAGCTCAAAGTCAGTAGACCCCGATGAACACTCTCCTCATTTCAAAGCCATGTACATACTACACATCTACATTCTGTAGCTACAAAATTAGAGGCTTTATGTAGCCAATTAAAAAATCCACAAAAGCCTAAGCTTTTGAAAAAAAGGCATAAAACCAAGTTTAAAAACCTTAAGAGGCTCTGCAGGACACCTGCCTTGTCCTGAACTGCCCATCCGCAGGTACCTGAATGTTGCTGGAGATGTCACTTGTCAGTGCCACATGCAAAACCACCAGGGGCTCCCCGGGGGTGGAACAGTGAGAAAAGAAGTAACATCTTCTATATGGTCCGACACGTTGTTTCATGTCCATCCAATTCTTTACAGGGTGCACAGCCTCAGACCTGACAGAAGATTGTAACGAGGTAAGTAAGACAAATGTTCAATTTACAAGTTAAATAACCTTTGCTGATTCTGATTTATATTATTCACTAAAGTCAAATAAATCCCTTAAATACAGCTTAAATTGCCTCTTCAGGAAAATTCAAAGAAAATCATTTTAATGTGAAACAGCAGTGACTAAAAGGAACTACAATTAACGACCATTTTACACACAAAATTATGCTCTAATTTTTAATACCCGGTCCTAAGACTAGTTTGCGAGGCCCTTGGGAAGTAGTTGTGCAGCAGATTGTAACGCAGAAACTAACCAGATGCTTAGTCATTGAACATTCTATGTCTTTTATTTCCTTTGAATCTCTGCAGTCTGAAGTCAATGTTACAAACACCATTCCTTGGTTCCATCTGGCTGGCAACCTCAGGCGACCACTGTTTTGTTTTCGGCACGTGCAATGGCAGCAGCCCCTCCAGTCAGTTACACTTCAGACAGTACATTTCCCCAACCTCGGATTACGTAAGACAGCAAGGACTGTGAAGATCCTGAGGCGGGAAGAGCTCTCCCCTTTTGTGAGAACTGTGATGTGCTAGCCTGAATTTGACTGTGTCTTGGGCATGCTGGAATTAGGCGTGATAGTTAATTTAGAGATTTTATCCAAGGGAGAAATTTTAATGATGAGATAGATGCTGTTTGGATTACTAATGCAAACACTTGGTCCAGTGGATTCATACAGCTCTGATAATGAGGTCTTGGGAAAAAGTGGGGCCATGTGCTTTAAATACGGGAACATAAATGAGACCTCGCATGAAGGTTTGCTGGGAGGATCACCAGTTTCTATGTGTGCACTTCCCTCCTCCGTGATCTCGACATCACCTGCTGGGACGGCCACGACATTTGTGAATGCTGTGTTTGGGTCTTATCAGGCTTGGGACAAAACATGCATGTGAATGGAGACTGGCTTTCAGCTAAGATATAAGAAATAAGAAAACCTGAATACTTACTCACTGATTTTCTGAAGTACTTCACATGGTGAATGCCAGGTCACCCGCTCTAGGTTTAGGAACCCTGAAGAAAACCACTCTGTGAGCATGCTTTTCAGCACTCCATTCATCTCCTGGAAAGAAGAGAAAGTGTCAGCTCTTCTGCATCGTCACCAGCCCAGTGAGTTAAAACACGAAAATATGAGATCAAAGGAGACTGTGCAAGATGCTTCTCTAGACAGCCTTTCCTGAGACAATGCGACTGAACTCTTACCTCAACCAAGTTACACAGAATTCAGAGCTTCCTTTAGACTCTACTACTTCAATCTGTAAGATATCTGAATGGGAGTGTTCAACTTGAATTAAGTTTCCCAAATCAAGTAATATGTCCCAATTCATTCACTGAAATGAACACAACTAAAAACATAGTTACTAGAACAATGAATGGTTCCATAAAGGAAGTGCTAACTCAGGCAGCACAGAGCTCAAATCCCCCATACCCCCAGGAACGGTTTTTGATAGTTCAGCCAAAACATCATTCCTCGTTTCCTAGGAGAAGCAGGTACTGAGCCCAGGTACCATAGTTCATCAACTCTAAGGTGAGCATTTTCATATTTTAACATCTTTGAGGTCAGGATGCATCTTTCAAATGACAGTGGGTCACAATTTAACAGGTAGCATTTTTTTTCCCTCCCTTAATAGCACATAAAATAATATTGTATCTGGCAATCCATGCATTCAGATGTGATGAAATTAGTCTAATTTCACTTCACTTACTTATATCTATTTCTGAAGAGTCTGAGTCAACTTTACCATCAAAAATAATTTGGACTGAAACCTTCCAAGCAAGAACAGAACAAGCGGTGCGTAAGAAAGGAACAGGAGCAGACCCTTCTCAGTTTAGCCTGCTGTGACCACACTGAACATGTAGCAGCAGTAAGCTTTCTCATAGCCAGAGTGGCGAGGAAAGGGGCTAAATCTAGGACTGACTGAGAGAGACAGAGTCAGACTCAGACTGAACTTAAAGAGCTTTTGAATACCTAGGGCTGTCCACAGATGTCATCCTAGGAGTGTGTGAATTTCCCCATGACAGTGACCAAGCACAGGGTCGACAACTACTTGGTGGAGCTGTTTTGAAAAGGATTTAAGTGCCCTGGCCCAGAGGCTCAGTTGGTTGGAGTATCATCCCGTACACTAAAAGGTTGTGAGTTCGATTCCCAGTCAGGGCACATACCTAGGTTGAAGGTTCAGTCCCTGTTTGGGGCATGCACAGGAGGCAACAGATCAACGTTTCTCTCTCACATAGATGTCTCTCTCTCTCTCTTCCACTCTCTACAAAAATAAATAAAAACATATCCTCGGTTGAGGATTTTTAAAAAAAGGATTTAAGCATCTGATAGGCAGCTGGACTGGATTACCTTTGCAATTCCTTTTAACTCTCGATTGATTCCATAATCTAGCCTCCTTTGCTTGGCTCTAAGCTCTGTAAGGGCATAGGTCATTTCTAATTAATTCCTCTAGTTCCCAAAGCATCTAGTGGGGCCTTCCATGTGGAAGATGGCTAATAGATTGATATCAAATGAAAAAGAGAAGAAACGCTGGGGTGGGGATTAGGAAGTAGCAGGAAGGGAGGCTATGAGGTGTCATTTGCTATTTGACTACAATGGTTCTTAATCTTCCTGGGGTCTTCACATTCTCTTGAGTATGTGCTAAAAACCAGGGACCTTCTCCCCAGAAAAATGCAAACACATTAATTAAAATTTTCATACAATTTCCTGGGGTTCACAGACCCTTTGAAATATATCTATGGACTCATCCCCAGGGGTTCTTGGACCCCAGGTTGGGACCTCTGTACAAAATGGTTAGAAATGGATTAGTCCAGGTACATGTAAGATGTACTGGCATCCCTATTACATTCATAATAGAAAAAGCTGGAACTATCTAGTTTCAGTATTAATTCAGTATTAATTATTAAAGAAAAGATTTGGCTGATGAAAGCTCCCCGTCTAAAAGTCTCTTTATTCTATTTTGGGCTATTGACAGCTATAAAATGTGACACTGGTCACAAGAACTGGGAATCTGGGTTAAAGGTCACAAGTCTCCACTGCTCAGCTCTGACACGACAAGAAGCTGTTCAGGCTGGAATGAGCCACCCCATGCAGCAAGGATACTGGCTCACAGGGAGCAGGAGGGAAAGAACTCACTTATACTTTCTGCTCATTAATCCTGCAATCATTTAGCAACAATCCAAGGCTCAGAAACACAACTGCTGGGAATACTGTGGCGATGCCAAAGTCAGTGCTAGGTCTCAGTTTCTCTGTACTGCCAATTCTAGTTATCGGATGACACCGTTCAGAAGGCCAGCCAACTCTATTTCAGCAGAGAAAAAGCTGTCTCCACACTCTCCTCTGAAACTGTTGGCTCTCAAGACCTCCTCATTCTTTGGTATGTGAAGAAGAGTTACTTTTCATTGCTTGGAAGCCCTGGGGAAGGGAGCTGAAAGCTATAGGAAAGTGTCATCATGCTGAAGTTAACGACATTTTAGGTACAATTCCAACTCATGCAAGTTGCTGCCTCCCCCAGGCGGCTGGGGCCCACTTTCCTATCTACAAATAAGTTCTTTTTCAGTCTAGCTAAGCACAGAATTTAGTAGAACCAACAAGAACCACTAGACTAACTTAAAAGCAAGACAAGCCACCAAACAAGGTTGTATGACACAGTCTACCCGGGTTGGGCGCTGCAACGGTGAGGATGCTGACCGTGTCTGACACAAGTTCAGTCCCTTCTTTTACGTTCCACCCATGCTTCTGTTCAGGCTTGCACACCTCTCATTTCGCCATAATTTCTATGTTTAAATCACCCATCAAGAAACCCTTTCATTTTCTAAATGCCAGTTTCCCCCTAGTGCCCACAGATCGCTGAACTGCACTCAGACCTGCTATAATGGGCTTCAGTTCAGTTTCATTGGGGATTTTATCTAAGAAACCTAACTCTTCAACCCAAATGGGCCTTTGCGAATGTCTCTGGGGAAAAAACAAAAAGCCTATAAACCAACACACACAGAACCACATACCCCCCTCCCCCCACATATCCCTCTCCCCTCCCCATGTTCCACACACACCCTCACACCCCATAAGCAGAGCTGGGTGCACACCTACAAATTCACAGGGCATTGTGTTCAGGAGGCATCCGTTTAGCTATGTCAAAAAAAACAACACATATTTGACCTTTGCCAGGCTGTAAACACTTCCTTCAACGTAGCCCTTGTATCCTCCCAGCAGAGATGTGAACCTGACTCTGAACTTCTTATCAAAAAGGATTAAGATCCCCATAGAAGAGAAAAGAAACCTGTCTGACTTACACTCTCCAAGGAAAGACACAGACCCACCTGGCCTCATGCCTGGCAATACTTGAAATGGAAGTGTCAGTCTTCTGGATTTTTCCCACATTTCCAAAAATCACAACCCTTGGTCAGAGCCAAGGTCTTGACAAACCTACCCCCACTTGTAAAACAGATTTTTAGCAAAGCTCCATATCCCTCAGGGCATTTCTTAGAAGAGAAGCTGGTTGACCTTGAGCATACCATCAGCTGAATTTCTCACCTCAGTGCAGAACCAACGGGCCCAGGGAGTTAAGTGACTTGCTAAAGTCACCTGAAATCATGCCTCTAACCAGTGGATGGCAAAGACAGGAATGGGAACCTGCCTTGTCTCCCCACCCAGTGCTTCTTCCACTATGCTCACTGTCTGGTCAAAGGCACTGAGAATCAGCATCCTGTTTGGCCTCACATTGCTGGTTATTTTAAAGCATCTTTGCACCTTACGGGCTCCAGTAAACAAGAACCCATGCCAGGTATGCAATGGAGTGAATCCACTCCAGGGTAAATGCTCAGGACCGAGCCCACAGCACCTCATGTAAACCAGTGCATGTTCACTTGACTTTACCTAGCAAGTCCTAAGGTCAGCAGGGGCCAGGCAAGTAGCATGCCTGTGTGACAGGGTGTCTGTTGTGTGCACACAGTAAGTGGTGCTGACATCTGGGACAACTGCAGAGGAGCTCCCCATTCCCCCAGGGTCACGGCATCACAGGCCCCTGAGGGTCTGGGACTCCTGCCCTAAAGCTTCACATGCCAAACTTCTGGTGGTTTCTAATACTGAATTCCTGAAAGTAAAAAGTTCTAGCTGCATCACCTCTTTAACTTGGATACAAAATCCAGAATGATCTAGAAGGGAATCACGATGGACATTGACTCTGGTGACAGATTACAATATCAGATCCCAGTGACAATTTTTATGGATTAAAAAAAACTACTCTCTGAATGATTTCAATGATAGGGATTTTTAGAAATTTTATGTAACTATGAAGAGCAAAGGAGAAGGGAATCACCAGTTTTGGCTACTAACAGACATACTAGATAAAAGAATAGGATTTTTAGGTAAACGGAGGCATGATAGAAACTAGAAAAGGCTTCTGAACCTGATGTGTCCAGACCACGTGCAGAAGCAAAGGTCAAGCTATCATTATTTACCCTTTGTTCAAAATATATCTTTATTGCATGTGGCTTTTTGCCTGGTATATGTTTTCTTCCCTCCCATGTGTGGACAACTTGGTTAAAAAAACAAGGGAACCCTGAACATCTGAGGACCTGGTGTTGCTGGTAGCTCTGGACTTCCCTGGGGCAAGCTCTTCTCTTCCAAGTCAAGTCTCAATGTCACAGCTTTCAGCTGCCACAATGTTCCTTCTCCCCTGCATGATAACTGTTTCCTTGTGTGGGCAAGAGCAAGGGGATGCATTCAGTAGTGTCAGAGAATCAGAGATTTAGAACTGTCAGAGGCATTAGAAACCACCCAGGGCCAATGCACGCTGAAATCTACCAAGGGCAGTCTGAATGTCTGATGTCTCTCTCAGCTGTGCAGAAACCTCCCAAGCCCTCTGGGCTTCCTTCTAGGCTCAAAACTGTGAGTGGAGCGATTTGACATCAAGACAAATGGGAATGATTAGTGTGCTGACTTTGTCTTAGAGCAGGGTACCCAGGAGTCTATCTTAATGCTTCAAGAAATTTAAGACAAGCTTCCCAGTTTTCAAGGAGCTGATCATTTAGTTGGGGGTAGGGAAAAGAATACATTTCAAACACTAAATTCTGTGGCTTATGTATAAAATCCAAGCAAGGGGTGCAGATAACAATGCATGCCATCAAGCTCAAAAGTGGGTAAGACCACTTTGAGCTGGAGTGGCTGGAAAAGTTGAGTGAATGACCTAAGGATGGAGGCGGCTCCTATGCCACCAGGACTCCCAAGCAGGAATAACACAGGGAACATGGGTTTAGGAACTTTTCATCCAAGAGTCAGCTTGGCTGAAGAGGTGAGTGAGTCTATGGAGGAGAGTAATGGCGAGTAAAGAGGAAACGTTGTCCAGGATGGTTTGGTGTGCACCATAAATACCAAATGAAAGACACTAAATGTGATCCTTCTGGCATGTGTGGCTTGATGACTTTTCAAGAAGGGAGTAAAGACTGACTGGTTTTAGAGAAAGATGGGGAATGGGATTGCTGGTAAGACAGGAGCTTGCACAGTCTTAGAGTAAATACACAGTCACAACTAGAGAAACTAAATAAACTGGGTTTTATCTGCCCTCCACTTTAGAGAAAAAGGCAAATTCTAAGACAAATCCATTTTAGCTCCAGTTAAATGGTCAACTCCGAGGGTCACTGGGTAGTGATGAAGTACACAACTGTAGAGACATGGAGCCTGGCTTGAGTTGTGGCTCTCTCACTAGCTCTGTGCTCCGGGCACCACACTGGACCTCAACAAGCTTTCATCACCTCACCTATAGCAGTTCCCCATGGCTTGCAGAGGACCAAATAAGCAAGTGTATGAAAAGCACTCTTCTCATTCTAGAACAGAAGCTCCCGGACAAGTGACCTGGGAGCCTAGAGCCTGCCTCACACAAGATAAACACTGGACTGACAGCCGCATGTTGAAGGATGGATGGAAGGGTGGATAATTTCATTCCGAGACAGGTGACCTTCTACCTAAGTCACTCGACTCCTATGCAGTAAGAATCAAGTTCCAGAAGTCATCAGACTCTTAAGACAGTGGAGACTTCAAGTTCTAGTCATCTCTGTGCATTTCACAGGACTTCTTAGGAAAATGGCTTACACGTAATGGGTGCACAATTAACTTTTGCTGACACAATCCAGGTTTTCAGAAAGGCTCCCTGGTGCTCAGTTTGGTACTCGTTCAAGTATACCACATAGATGAAACCTCTCGGCTAAAATAATAAGTCTTTATGAAGCATACTAACCATGAATGAGGCATGACAGTCTCTTAAAAGGAGGCGATGGTCTTATCTAATAAACACTACACAGTAAGGACTGGAGCAAGACATGACTAGAGGGAGCTAAGGATTCAGAAAGCGTGGGAAGGAAGTGGAGGGAGGTTGGAGTCTGTAACTCAAAGTGAAGTGTGCCCAGCTTCAGGCAGGGAAAGCGGAATGTTTGGGGCAGTGAGGACTATATAGGGGCTGCCAAGGGCCCGCAGGCCTGGGAGCAAGGCGGGGGCGCAACCCGGGTTGTCCCCGCTGCCAGGGCCTCGGGGCGGCCCGGGCGGGGCCTTACCCGGACGTGCGGCCCCTCCACCAGCTTGAGGGCCTGCGCCTCGAGCAGGTCGGCCCGCAGCTGCACCAGGAAGCGCACGCCGCCGTCCAGCTTGCTGATGTGGTGGAAGAGGCCGCGGTAGCGCGGCACCAGGGCGTAGCGCAGCCGGTCCTCCGCCTGCAGCAGCACGGCCGCCTCCCGCGACTGCTGGCGCAGCTGGAGCACACCGGCGCTCTGCTCGGCCACCTGGCTGTGGTCCACGCCGAAGCCCTGCGCCAGGCGGCCCAGCAACTCGGCGCGCTCGGCCGCCTCGGCCAGGCCGCCGTAGAAGCTCACGAAGTCCGCGCACTGGCCCTCGGCTGGCGCCGGCGTCTTCTCCCGCAGCTCGTAGGCCGGCGTGGCGGGCACGGCGCGGCGCAGCAGCTCGTCCATGGCCCGCTCCAGGGCGCCCACCGCCGCCGGCCCGCTCGACAGCCGGGATCCGGGCGGCCGCTGCGGCCGCGGGGGTAGCCGCAGCGGGAGAAGTCGCCGCGCCGCCAGACCTGGCCCGAAGCCTCGCATGGCGCCTGGCGGCAGCTGCCCAGGTGACGCCGCCGCCACTGATGCCGCGCTTCCGGCTTCCGGCGCGCGCCAGCCCCATTGGCCGAGGCCCGGGGACGGGCGGGACGGTGGCCAATCGGAGGGTGCGGCGGCGGGGCTGGTGGGGCGGGGACGGGGCGGAGCGCGGCCGGAGGCCAAGTGAGACCAAAGGTCCGGGCCCCGGAGGCGGGGCTGGCAGCGGCTTCCAGCCTCTTTCCACCGACCTGTTGCCTGGTCACCCGAAGTCACCGTCTCAGCCTCGCCTCTCCTCGTCCCCCACCGCGTGCGCCGTCTATTCTCTAATGCTTAGCTCTCTAACTTCAAGGCGCATCAGTCACCCGCGGAACGTGTTACGCGTGCAGATTCCTACCCGCGAGTCCCAGAGATCCTGACCCAGCGTGGCCGGGGCGGCGTCGGGAATCTGCGTGTTCGCGGCGGTCGCCTCTGACGAGGCAGCCTAGGCGCCCTCAGTTCGTCGTCAGGGTCTGATTATAAAAGTGACTCCCGGAGCGGCAGCCCTTCCCTCTCCTGGGCTTGGGACCCAGCGTCGGGCCGCCTGCGGGAGCGCTGCTCATGGATGTGGCAAATGGGGCCCGAGCACCGCTTCCCCGCCGGGTTCTTCCTCCTTAGTGTTGGTTCTTTCGTTCATTCATTCGTTCAACAGAATGTTTATCAACCGCTGGGTATGTGCTAGGTCCTACTTCAGGCACGGGGATAAAATAATTAACCAGACAGACCTAATAGTGCCCCGTGGGGTTTACGGTTTAAAGGAGGAGACAGACAATAACATAACTAAACATCGCGGTAAGTTCTATGAAGGAAATAACGGGCGGAATCATATCAGGGCAGGGCCAGGGTGGACTTCCCACTGTGAACAGGGTCATCAGGGAAGGCCTCTCTGAGAAGGCCTGGCAATACCCATTTTTTAAAAGGGAAATAAGTGTTGGTGAGGGTGCTGAGGAGATGGAATTCTCATACACTGCTGGGGGGATGTAAATGGTGCGGTCATTCTGGAGACCATTCCCGCAGTACCCTGAAAAGTTAAACAGTTACCATATGGCCCAGTCATTCCACTCCTAGGTACTCAAGAGAACTGTAAACATATGTTCAACGGAAATCTTGTAAATGAATTTTCACAGCAGCATTATTCATAATAGCCAAGAAGCAGAAACCACCCAAATGGCAATGAACTGATGAATGGGGCAACCCAAAAGCTGCATATCTATACCATGGAATATTATTCAGCCATAAAAAGGAATGAAATACTGATACATGTTACAACGTGGATGAATCTTGAAAACATGCCAAGTGAAAGAAGCTGGGTAACAAAGACCACATATTGTATTATTCCATATATATGAACTATCTAGAATAGGCAAATCTATAGACAGAAAATAGATTCATGGTTGCCTAGCACTTGGGAAGGGGAGATTTGGAAGTGACTGATAATAGCTATGGAGTTTCTTTTTGGTGATGAAAATGTTCTGGAATTAGATAGTGGTGAAGATTGCACCATATTGTGAATGTACTAAAAAACACTGAACTGCACACTTTTAAATGGCTAAAATGGTGAATTTTGTTATGTAAATTTTGTCTAAAAAAAAAAAAAGACTGCCCCAGAGGGATTAGTATCTCTCTAGCCAATCAGTAGAGAGAATCTGATAGGTCCAGCTTACATCAGGTACCCAGGCTGGGATACAGGGTCATATGGACCAAGCAGGGCTGAGAGGGAGTCATCCTTTTGGGTGCAGGCACCATGTTCTGGGCAGTTGTCCCAAGAAATGTCTACTTTAAGTATTAAAAAAAATAGTGTTACAGAAAATCTTGGGGAAAACTTATCCAAAATTCAAGTATCTTAATTATGACAATTTTTATTTCTGCAAATCCTTCCAGTATTTGCCCACAGACCAACATATTTTTCCAAGTTGTAATCACTGTATTTGTGCTGTTTATTTCCTATTGTTTTCACTTCCCATCATATCACAAATATTTCTCATGTTTCTGAATCACCTTTATAATTATCCTTTTTAATGGCTGCATAACATTCAACTGAGTTAATGTACCATAATCTCTTAATCACTTTGCCATGTCTGGATATTTACATGGTTTCTAATTTTTTTGGTTTAATATATATTTATAATCATACTGCAGGAAATACTTTCATACATACTGATTTTTTTTCTCTGCTGGAGTTGCCCACATTGCTTAAAAAGACCAAATGGGATAAATTTTCCCATGAAATGTCAAACTAACAAGAAACCTAGAAAGAAAAGAGACTCATGAACTCACTGAACTAGCTGAAAATGCAGTCACAATTCCTGGGGACTCCCTCCTACCCCCAGGGAAGTTTCTGTTCTCACTGGTGTATTTATGTGTCTTTCCCCACCAATAGTTCAATGAAGTCATCTCTTGTATGAATATACAATGCTAATGTAGATTTATCTCTTCGTTTGGGTTATATCAGGTTGGTTTTTGTTGTTGTTAACCCTCACCCAAGAATGTTTTTTCCATTGATTTTTAGAGAGAGTGGAAGGAAAGGAGGGAGGGAGAAGGGGGGAGAGAGAGAGAAACATCAATGTGAAAGAGGCACATCGATTGGTTGCTTCCCACATATGCCCCAACTGAGGCCCGGGATCAAACCTGCAACCCAGGAATGACGTGCCCTTGACTGAGAATCGAACCCGAGACCCTTCAGTGTGCAGGCCGATGCTCTAACCTCTGAGCACATCAGCCAAGGCCAGGTTGGTTGGTTTTTGCTATTACAGTGCTACTCCAAACATCCTTAGACATGTCTTTTGGTCCTGGGGTACACATGCAAGGGTCTCTCTAGACCAGTTTCTCAACCTTGACACACTAGACATGCGGGGATAGATTATTCTTTGTGATGGGGGCTGCCCTGTGCATTGTGAGATGTTTAGCAGCATATCCCATTTGCAACAAAAAAAAAGTCTGTAGACATTGCCAAATGTCCGGTGGGCGGCAAAGCAACCTGCCCACTGTTGAGAACCACTGCTCTAGACCAGTGATTCTCAAGCTTTCCTGCACTTTAGAATCACATGGGGGAGTGTTTAAAATATTCCATGTCCAGACTGCACCCAGTCCAATGAAATCAGAACTCCTGGGGCACACTGCTGGCACTGGTTTTCACACTGCCTGCACACCAAAGTCACCTGGGAGCTTTAAAAAATACTGATGCCTGGGGCACAACCCAGAGGTTCTGATTTAATTGGTCTGGAGTGGGGCCCAGGCATTGGGATTTTTAAAAGTGAAACTTTAGGTGATTCTAATGTATATTCAGGTTTAAACACTGGGTCAAATGCTGGGCCGCAGGCTGCACTTTACTAAGTAATGGAAAACTATTTCCAATCACTTTGTCTTTTATTTATGTCTGCCTTCCTCCCCTATCCCTGCCTCCAGTGCTGAGCTCTGTGAAGGCAGAGTCTGCCTCATTTATCTTAAGATAACTATTGCCTAACCCAGTAGTTGGTACATAATAGCTGCTTAATGTATACTTGCTGAATGGTTGGGAATGTGTTATAATTTTGCTGCAATTTAAAAACACGTTGTTGGACCCAGTAGGGAGAGCAGCAGAATTACAGTGACTGGATGTGGAGTCGGCACCCCCTGGAGTCTTTAACACATTCCTCGCTGTCAAGCTGAGAAAGGTGGTCAATGTCAGCAAGTGGGAGGACTTGTAGATGCTTCATTCCGATGCCTCTGAGTACTCCCTGCTGTCGGACGGGGTGCAGGAATAAGGGGCTGCTGGGTACTGGTGGGAAGGACTCAGGACTGTGATGGGGAGGCTCGAGCAAAGAGAAGTTGAGTGGAGACTGGGATGAAGGAACTCCTAGAGACCAGTCTGTGGTCCCCTCAAGTATGTCCGTGTCTGAATCCCTGGAACCTGTGAATGCTAGGTTACACGGTCAGGAGGGGGTAAGGCTGCAGATGGAATTATGGTTGCCAAGAAGCTGGCCTTGAGACGGGGAGAGCATCCTGAGTTATGCAGGTGGAAGAGGGAGGCAGAAGAGTTAGAAGCAGAGGGAGAGACCTGAAGATGGAGGGAGGAGCCACAGGCCAAGGGAGGCAAGTGGTCTCTAGAGGCTGAAAAAGGCAGGGAAACAGAATGTCCTCTGGAGCCTCCAGAAGGAACCAGCCTGTGTGATTATATCCCGTGAGACTCAGGGTGGATTTCTGACCTCCAGACTATAAGGGAATAAATCTATGTTGTTTTACGCCACTAAGTTTGTGGTCATTTATTATAGCAGCCATAGGAAACTTATATACATACCTTCCAAGGTTTGCTTTGTTTGCTCCCAAAGGAAATGCAATGGGGAAAGTATGTTTTGTATCAAACTCTGGTCTTTATTAATAAGAATAGCAAATACTTGATACTGTACGTGCTAGGTGCCAGACATTATCCTGTGCACTTCACATAAACTCATTCCTTCGACCCTCACAGCAACTCTGAGAGGTACATTCTATTTTTATCTGCATTTTTACTGATAGTAAACTGAGGCACAGAGAGGTTAAGTAACTTGTCCAAGGTTGCCCAGGCAGTCTAATTCCATAGTCCATGTAACACACTGCCATGCTTGTGACTGGTTACTCAAAGGTCAGTTTCTTTCTGGTAAGCCCACAGTCCTTTTAGATATGTGGTGGGTATAACCATGGGACAACTGTGTTGAGGGGAGCGAGCTTGTGTTTTTGTAGAGCAAACAAGCTTCTGTATCAGGCAGGAAAGGGTCGGAATGAAGGTTCTGTGGCTTATTAACTGTGAGACTCCAGGCAAGTTACTTAACCTCTCTGAGATTTAGTTTCCTCACCAGAAACAAACAAAACCACACAACTCCACCTCAAAGGGCTGGCATTTTGGTGGCACGAGGGAAAGCATGAGAAATATATTCCATTCTTGCCCCTTCCTGGTTCTGCAATGCAAAGTGGTAGGTAAGTGGTTGAGAGAGAGACACTGAGTTTTCGTTCCTGCGTTCAAATCCGAGAGTCACCACTTGCTCACTGTAAATGGGTGCAGTGCTGACAGTAACCCTCCCTTCTGAAGGCGGCGGGAGGAGCTGTAGATGGCTCCAGTGACATCCCCAAAGCTTCCCCATTACACACTTCTCCACCCTCCGAGCCTAAGCCAACTCCTTGCCTACCCTTTCAGCTTAGGTTTCTCTGGTGAAACCAACATTTCTCATTACATCTCCTCTTCCCAGGAGGCACCGGCAGGTGGCTGATTCCCAAGTCACCGGCACAGGCTGCAGGCAGCGAGAGCTCTCTGCTCCATGCTGTCCTCCAGGGCATGGCCATGGAGATGGAGGCCAAGTACTGTCACCACGGGACAGGGACAGGACACTAGTCGGCTGACTCAATGTCAATTCTGACAGACACAGGGCAAAACGAAACAGATCTGCTCCTTGAGGTGAGGCTGTAGGCTTTTCCAAAATGGGATGAGAAATGGCAGGAGTAAAAAGCAAAGCGAGCAAACGAACGGTAGCGGGCTTTCTCTTTTCTCGATGATATCCTGTGTGTTTTCAGGGCTGCCTTACACAAGGCCATCGGTTCAGCCCCAGGACTGGTGGTGGCCAGCCACTGAAGGCATCGTTCTGGAATTCTAAACCACTGCATCACTCTCTTGCTCGACACTTGTCAACCCCCTCTGTCACCCTAAGTAGAGTTCTCAGCGGTGGTTTGAAGCTACAGCATTTTGGGTTTGGGGAGGTTGTGAGTTGTGTCCCAAATAACTTGTTACTCTTAAAAGTTAAAATATGGCTGTTTGCAGATGATTTAAAACTTTTAAAATGAGAAATATCTGATTTTTTTAATTAGAAATTTAAAAATTAGAAATATGTATTTTTACACCAGCACAAACTGTAAACAGCCCAGATGTCCACACCTAACAGAGAACGATGAAAGTAACAGGAAAGAATAACTGTGGCATAATCATACGATGGGACCTACTACTCAGCACTAAGGAACGAGTTACTGATGCAAGCGACAGCACTGATGACTCTAATAAACGCAATAATGAGCCAAAGAAACCAGACACCACGGCTGTGCACTGTATGCTCCATTTATATGAAATGACAGGTGAGGGACAAATCACCTATGGCAATAAAAGAACAGTGCTTACCTCTGGGGGCGGGGTGTATTCACTGGGAAGGGAGCCTCCCGGGGTGTCGGGAAGGTTCTGTATTTTTATCTGAGAGGCTTACACAGATGTCTATCTCTGTGAAAACCATGGCATGGACCTGTAAGGTCTGCGCACTGTAGCCCCACAAAAACGGTGGGTTTGAAGTCGTCCACATGGTAATCATCCCAAAGCTCCCACTTGCATTCTGAAAAGCTTCTAGGGAGTAAGAAGGGGTGAAGCTAGAATTAGTGTGTTTGGAGTCGCACGAAAGTGGAGTGTCCACAGAGGCTGCACTGACTGTGGGAATACTGTCCGTCCATCTGTTAAACAGCTGGAACCCTTGACCTGGAGGAAACGGTGACTTCACAAAGCCCAGTGGGATCGGGCCCCTTCTTACCCCTGCAACTCTTACTTTCAGCTCCCTGAACACCCCCCGCGGTTTCTGGCCTCCGGAACTGAGCGAGAATGTTTCTGTTGCTGTAAACCACCAGGTTGTGGTCACTTGTTCCGGCAGCTGTAGGGAACTCGCACAGTTGTTCTGATGATTGCTGTTGTTATTTTCCATCTCTCTCCCTTCTCTTTTTCCTGTCCACCTTCATGAAGAGAGAGACCCATACGAAAAAGGCAAATGAAAATGGATGAGAGACTCAAATGTAAGACCTGAAACTTGATCTCCTAGAAGAAAACAGGGGAAAAGCTTCTCGACAGTGGTCTTAGCAATGATTTCATGGATACGAGACCAAAAGAGCAGGCCAAAAAGCAAAAATAAACAAGTGGGACTACATCAAACTGAAAAGGTTCTGCACAGCAGAGAAACAATCAACAGAGTGAAAAGTGAACCTGGGGAATGGGCGAAAATATCTGCAAACCATATGTCAGACAAGGAGTTAATATCCAAAATATATAAGAAACTCCTACAACTCAATAGCAAAAAACCCTAAATAACCTGATTTTTAAAATGATCAAAGGACTTGAATAGACATTTCTCCAAAGAAGACATATGAATGACCAAAAGTTATATGAAAAAGTGCTCAACATCACTAGTTATCAGAGAAATACAAGTCAAAACCACAATGAGATACCACCTCACACACTTCGGATGGCTATTATAGAAAAGACCAGAGTTGTTAACAAGTGTCAGTGAGGGTGTGAAGAAACTGGAACCCTTTTGCACTGTCGGTGGGAATGCGGCTGCTATGGAAAATAGGAAACTTCCTTAAAAAATTAAAAATAAAACTATCATATGATCTACCAATCTCACTTCTGGGTATGTTTCCAAAAAAAATTGAAATTAGGATCTCAAAGAGATATCTGCACTCCTATGTTCATTGCAGCTGTATTCATAATAGCCAAGATATGAAAAGAACCCGAATGTCCGTGTTGGTGTGTATGTACAATTAAATATTACTCAGCCTTAAACGAGAAGGAAATCCTTCCATTTGCAGCAACATGGATGGGCCTGGAGGACATTATGCTAAGTTAAACAAACCAGACACAGAAAGACAAATACTGCCTGGTTCCATGATAGGAGCTACTTAAAATAATCAAGCTGATAGAAGCAGACAATAGGCTGATGGTTGCCAGAAAATGAGAAGAGGAAATGAGACGACGACTTAAAGTTTCAGTTTTGCAAGATGAGTTTTAGAGATGTGCTTGCTGTACAACATCGTGCCCATAGTTAGAACAGCGTACTGCGCACTTCAAAATTTGTTAAGAGGGTAGGCCTCATGTTAAGTGTTCTTAAAACAAAAAGGAAACAATGAAAACAAAATAAAACCAAAACAAACAAGCAAACAATAAAAAAACCAAAGGGACACAAGCAAGTACTTGAGGTGGTGGATATGTTTATTACCTTGATTGTGATGGTTTCATTGCTGTATGCATATGTCCAAACTCATCAAATTGTATGCACTAAATATGTACAGTTTTTATATATATCAATGATACTTCAATGAAGCTGAGAAAATACAGATTTCCTGAGCTTGAAAATCTCCTAACTTTTGCTGCATCATTTTAGAATTCAGTGAAAATTTCCTGGGGAGGTTCACATGCTTCAGAATAATGGACAGAAGGAGGCGGTGGTCAAGGGGGCTTTAAATGTGTATCTGTGCCCTACTTTACACTTACTCTAAATCTTAGGAGACGGGCACAGGATATAAAAATCTCTATTAAGAAAAAACAGCACCTTGGAAAGGGGGGTGGAGGGAGGTAGAAGACAGTATGGGGGTATAAATGCTGATGGAAGGAGACCTGGTTTGGGGTGGTAAACACAGTACAATATACATATTATAGAATTTCACACCTGAAACCTATATAATCTTATTAACCAATAAATTCAATTAAAAACAAAACAACAAAAAACAGCACCTCAAAAGATTCTTAACACGTGGAAATTTAAGAGCCACCCATTTGGATGCAAAATGCATCTCCTATTCAATTTTTATTAATAAATACTGTAGCAAAACCTACAAGTTCCAGCAGAGGAGGATGTTGCTGCATGACAGAAAAGGTCTTTGGCTGGAAAATGAGATTTGACAAGCCTCACTTTCTAGAACAAGAAAATGAAAATGTTTCCTTTGAAAGGATGTCCACCTATGAAAGGGTTTCTCCACCACACACTGTCTTAAGAGATCTCAGAAGAGAACTGAGGCACTTTGTAGGACAAATACAGGCCAATTTTGTTCATGTTCCAAGAATTTGGAAGACTGTCAAAGCACAATGCTGTAAAATTAGGAAGATCTTTGTTTTTAAGGAAATTATTTTGACACCCATTGCCATGTCAAGTGTTTCATTCTAAGTTGACTGACTGTTTTGAGGAAGCTGTGAATGAAAGAAACTGTGTTTCTCAATCCCTAGATGAACCCAGGAATCCAGAAACCGTAGCAAAATGGCATTCACTCTTCGACTCAATTTGCTGTCACTTTTCTGCATCTTTATGGCTGAGGCTTGTTCCCTGCATGAAGAATTGCATGGACAGATATTCTAACTGGAAGAGGGAAAGAAACAGCAGTAGCCTTGTGCAAGCAATTTATATATTGTAGCCTTTAGCTCTTCCAGCCACTCTGCAAAGTCTGGCTTAGTTTCTCAGTTTTAAGGAGAGGAGAGCTCAGGATCAGAGAGGCTAGGAAAATTGCCCAGATCATTCAGGGACTGAGCACATGCCTGAATCGTGATCTGAACCTTGGTCTAGCTGACCCAGTAGAAAGCAAAATAAATCATCATCCCAACCTTACCTAAACAAGAGGTGGTTTATTACTTTTAATCAAAAGGGCAGAAATGTGACAAAAGAACTATCACATGCGTTAGTTGAAGAGAAGGTCACGTGCCCCTCAATGCACAGCTCACCTCTAAAGATGTCCACATGCTACTCCACAGAACCTGTGAATGTTTCCTTACATGAAAAAGGGGACTTTGCAGATGTGGTTGAATTAAGGACCTTGAGATGGGGAGATGACCCTGGGTTAACCAGGTGTGCCCAGTGTCATTACAGGGTTCTCATAAACAGGAGGTAAGAGACTCAAAGTCAGAGGAGGAGATGTGGTGATGGAAGCAGTGTCGAGATCAAGATCGGGGGGAGGGGATGGAGTCACTTCTCAAAGCTGAAAAAAGGAAGGAAGTGATTCTTTCCTGAAGCCTCCAGAAGAAACCCAGCCCTGCTGACACCTTGATTTTAGCCCAGTGAGACCCGTTTTGGACTTCTGACCTCCAGAATTGTAAAACAACAGTTACGTGTTGTTTTAAGCCACTAAGGTTATGATAATTTGTCTCAGCAGCCATAGGAAATTGACACGGTCTCCAAACATTTTTGATCATACACACCCATCGGTAAAAAAAATTTGTACTGCACAGATGTATCCTGTATATTATAAGCAAATAAAAACATAAAAGTTTAAAAGGATAAAATAGGACATAAAAATATTTCAAAATGCATTTTTAAGGTTAAATGTATCAACAGTACAAAATTCTTTTGGTTATCATTAAAATTATTTGTATTATTAATTTTTTAAATTAGAGTGAAAGATTGAATATGCTTCATTACATTTTAAACTCTCTAATCTTTTTGTTGTTGTTAATCCTCACTGAAGATATTTTTCCCATTGCTTTTGAGAGAGTGGAAGGGATGGAAGGGGGGGAACGGGGGGGGGAGAGAGAGAGAGAGAGAGAGAGAGAGAGAGAGAGAGAGAGAGAGATATGGAGGGAGAGAAATAGGGAGGGAGGGAGGGAGGCAGGGAGGGAGGGAGGGAAACATCGATGTGAGAGAGACACATTGACTGGTTGCCTCCCACATATGCCCCGACCAGGGCCAGGGATTGAACCTGCAATCCAGGTACATGCCCTTGACTGGGGATCAAACCCGTGACCCTTTGGTTTGCAGGCTGACACTCTAACTACTGAGCCAAACTGGCCAGGGCACTTTAACACTTTTTGATATCACAATTTAAGGACCTGATTCTAAGGTTCAGTAGATTTTAATAGATCATTTGAAAGACTATCATAACTTAAAAATATTCCACACAAAGATTCGTGGATCTGTTGCAGGAGGAATTAATGGGCCAGATTTCCCAGACACGAGTGGGAGTGATGTTCCTGGGGTACTGCTAAAATAAGCATTTTCAGAAGCCCCCATAGGAAGATGGGATGTGGAAAAAGCTTCATTGGCATGGTTACACACCTCATGTTCCAAAGTCCCATTTCCCCCAAGCTGGTCCTGAAAGAGGGGCAGCTGGGAGTCCAGCAGAGCCAAAAGGAGGGCCAGTGTCCAGGGCCTCCGCTCCACGTTGCAGCTGGGTGTGACTCAGCATCCCAGCTCATTAAAGCCATCAGTCCATGTGTGGAGTCCAACATGGCCACGCACCGCGTGGCGCAGGGGAGCACAGCCCCACGCAGCAGGAGTCCCAAGAGGGCCTGGTGGCTGTGAGTGTGGGGGGTAGGGAGAGACAGCAAGCCAACTTCCTTTGGTTGGAAGTTTATTCGGGTTTTGCATGCTTGCAGTGGCCATGCTCATCCTGGCCACTGATTTGTTCCCAGGTATGACAGACAGGTAGGCACCTTCCATCACTCAGACCTTACTGGACATGGGTCTATTGTCCAGTCCCTTTCCCCATCGATTAGTGCGGAACAGAGTTGGAGAATGTTAAATGCAGCTTTCGGCAAAGCTGTATAAATGGCATGCCTATATCTAGTCTTTCCTTTCCTTCTTTCCTGTTAAATAATAACCAGGTTATTACAACAGCATCAGATCTTTATGTAAGATGATGATGATGTTTATTTTTCAATCCCAATCACCAATTATGCAAAAATTTCTGTTGGCATCTGGCTAGTAAATTTCCTGATCTTGATGTTGTTATTGAAAACTAATTGAAAGGTACTTACTTCGATATTTTTAACAAGTGAATTCAAAAGCCAATAAAACTTTTTGAGAAATTTTATAAATAATTAGAATGATTTATTTCCAAGCTCTTTTGGCACACAGCTATAAGCACTTTTATAGATGATATATTAAAGTGTTTTGGTTTTTTGCAAAAAAAAGCAACATGGTGAAAAATTTCCCCATAGGAGTTTCTTTAGAAGAGCAACCCCATTCTCATCTGTATTAATAATAGAATCTTAATTCTGTTCCATTTTTCTGGTCTGTGTGTCTGCTTTTCTGCCAATATCATGCTGTTTTTTGTTTGTTTTTTGTTAATCCTCACTTGAGGATATTTTTTCCATTGATTTTTTTTTCTGGTGCATGGGACAACATTCCAACCAAGCCATACCTGCCAGGGCCATTGATTTTTTCTTTTTTTAGAATGGGGTGGGGGAGAGAAAGAGAGAGAGAGAGACATCTATTGGCTGCCTCCTGCATGCGCCTTGACCAGAGCTGGGGAATGAACCTGCAACCCAGGTACATGCCCTTGACTGGGAATCGAAACCATGACCCGTCAGTGTGCTCCACCACTGAGCCACCCTGGCCAGAGCAGTATCATGCTGTTCTGATTATTGTTGCTTTGTAGTATAATTTGAAGTCAGGGAGTGTGACACCTTCAGCTTCATTCTTTTTTCTCAGTATTGCTTTGGCTATTTGGGGTCTTTTGTGGTTCCATACAATTCTGATAATTTTTTGTTCTATTTCTTTTTTAAAAAGCCATTAGGATTCTGATGGGAATGGCATTAAATCTGTATATTGCTTTGGGTAATATGGTCATTTGAACTATATTAATTCTTTCCATTTATTTGTATTTTCTTCAGTTTCTTTTAACAATGTCTTGCAGTCTTCGGAGTATAGGTCCTTCACATCCTTTGTTACATTTAACATGGATGGATCTTGAGAATATCATGCTAAGAAAAATAAGTCAGATCAAGAACCATATAATTTCACTCATATGTGGGATCTAAAACTCAAAGCAGCAAATGAACAAACAAGACAGAGAAAAACTCATAAACGCAGATAACAGTATGGTGGTTACCAAAGGGAAGGGGGGAAGGAGGTAGCAGAGGGTGAAAGGGGCCAGATATGTGGTGGTGACAGAAGGAGATCTCACTTTGGGTGGTAAACATACAATGCAATATACAGACAATGTACTATAGAATTGTACGCTTGAAACCTATAGAATTTTATTAACCAATATCTTCCCAATAAAGTTAATTTAAAAAAACTTTAAAAAGAATGGCATCTTTAGGTGCCAGGTTGATACATCTACTCTTTTGAAATTATTTGCTGCATTATATATTCTTCAGAGCTACCTATCATGACAGAAAATCTCAGAAAATTTACACATTTGTCATTTTGTTTTTTAAAAAGTGTTATACTTTTAAGTTCCGCAACCCTTCTATGGCCTCTGGCACAGGTACTCCGCGTCTGTAAGGTTGCTCCCCGCTTGCTGTGAGCTCTGAGTTTCAGGGTGATTGCGCCAGCGCCCTCTAGTGGCACTGATGCACGGTGCACTTCTGACTTCAATTTCTTTTCCTCTCCTTTGCCTCTCTTCCCTGTCTCCTTTGTTGACCTTGAGCAGAGATGATTGGGTAAAACATACCTCTCAGTTCATACCACACCATCATCATTGGCCTGCCCAAGATCTCTCATTAAAAAAAAAAATTACCCCCTGTATCCCCCACAGGTCATGGCCACTTCTCTAGTCCACCAAGAAATTCTCCTGCGTTTAATGTGAGGTTTGGGGTATGTGCCCTTGAAAAATATATCTTGTTGCTGTGTGTGATGTGTTTTTAATGTACATAAATGGTATTCTATCTCATTACTTCTCCACTGAGCATCTGTTTTTAAATTCATTCATACCGCTGTGCGTGCATCTAAACTATCCCTTCTAACTCCAGGCCCCGGTAGGAAACCTGTATTTTCTCTCTCCCCCTCGATGGACATCCAGCTTGCCTCTGACTCCTGGCCACCATAACAAAATAATACTTTGGCCACCTCTGTACCCGCCCTTTATAAAGCTGTATGAGCCCTTCTCTGAAATACAGACCCCGAGGAGCGCCGCTGGGTCTCCGGGCATGTGCAGCCTGAGCGCTGGTTCCTCCTGCCCAGGACAGCTGTGCCATCCTCTCCTGCCCACGGGACAGGAGCCGGTGCCCGCAGCCTCACCAACACCGGCACTGCCGAGCCTTCCAGTTCAGTCGGACACATATAAAATGCTCCCTCATTGTTTTGATTCGAACATCTTTACAGATGCTTGTGAGCTTTTCGGGTTTCCTCTTTCACAAGTTGCCTGTTGATGCCTTTTGTCCTTTTCCCACTGGGATTACTCTCTGTTCCTACTGATTTTCGGGGTTCCTGTGAACAGTCTGTGACTGTGCTGTCCAGTATGGTTGCTCCTAAGCACATCTGGCTACCAAGTGCTTGAAATGTGGCTGGTCCCGCCTGAAATGCGCTGAAGAGTGTAAAATACACTTAGAATTTAGAAGGCTCAGTATGAAAAGCAGAAAGTAAAATTTGCATTAATAATTTTTTAACTAACTGCATGTCAAAGTGGTAATTCTGGATAGATCAGGTTAAATAATATATATTATCAAAATTAATTTGTTTATTTTTAAAAGTGGCTGCTAGAAAATTTAAAATTGCATAAGTGGCTTGCATTGTATTTCTAGGGAAAAGTCTGGGCTAGATATTAAGCCTTTGCCCATCTGAAACACTATAAATGCCTTCTCCCACCCTGTCCCCCTTTTTAAAGCAACTTTATTCATGGTGTCCTTTATTTCTGAAAAAGCCTTCATTTTGATGTAGTCAAATTCGCTTTGTTGCTTTGTGGTTGATGCTCTGAAATGTGTTTTGAGAATTTCTTCCTCTGTCCTGGCTCACAAAGATATTTTCCTAAATTTCTCCTATTAGCTTTATAGTTTCATCTTCTACTTTTAACTCTTTAATTCATTGGAGGCCACTTTTATGTAAAGTGTTATGTGGAAATCTTGTCTTAGTGGGGTTTCCTTAGGTCATCTATTAAACAATCTACTTTTCCCCACTAATCTGTGGTGCTACCTTTATTGTATGTGAAATTTTTACACACACACACATCTGAGCTCTCTCTTCTATTCCATCACTAGTTATACTTAGCTTTTCCATAAAATATTCTTTTAAAAAATTTTTTAATTGCCCTAGCTGGTTTTGCTCTTAAAGCATCAGCCCACGGACTGAAGGGTCTCAGGTTTGATTCCAGCCAAGACCATGTACCTCCGTTATGGGCTCGATCCCTGGCCCTGGTTGGGGCATGTAAAGGAGGCAACCAATCGATGTCTCTCTCTCACATTGATGTTTCTCTCTCTCTCTCTCTTTCTCCCCCTTCTACTCTCTCTGAAAAGCAACGGAAAAATATCCTCAAGTGTGGATTAAAAAAAAAAAAAATTTTTTTAAATTGATTTTTAGGGAGAGAGGAAGGGAGGAGAAACATTGATATGAGAGGGGACCACCAATTGGCTGCCTCCTACATGTGCCCCAGAATGTGTCCTAGCCAGGAGTCAAACTAGCAACCTTTTGGTGCATGGGACGGTGCTCAACCAACTGAGCCACACTGGCCAGCGCCATAAAATATTCTTTTAAAAGAAGTAATATACTATTGAGAATATATATGCCCTGGTACATTTTTCATTTAATGACTTACAAAAAGTGGCCTGTTGTGTATTTCTTTTTTGAAACAAAATCTAACAAATACTATTAACTACAAGTTTAAAAAATACATATCTGTGCTCTCATTCAATTGTATAGAAAACTCCCACACAAGATACATTTAATTCTAGTTTGTTCAGATCTTCAGTGTTTTCTATGCCTTTTGCAATGGCAATGCTGACAAAAGGATGGATTTTACTTTCTGCACTTTTCTTTATATTATTTTACCCATTTCTACCACAGCAGCAGAACAAGCATTTCCCCAACGGCATGTGTCAGTTTTGCCTTTTACTAAGAAATCTCAAAAGAGACTTTTGTATATTTATAATGACATGCAGTAAAATTTTATAAAGTACTAGACCGAGTATTGTCTGATTTTACATATTACTGAAAAAAATTGGGGGGGCTTGTCTTCATGTCCTGAATGTTTGGCTTTTCAAGGTCTTGTTAATCCTCACGGCTTTGATGCTCACCAGCTAACAGCTACTGGTGTTAACAGCGGGTACACTGAGAAAGGGGTGTGCTTTCCTGACCCAGTGTCCACTCCTCCTTCCCGCCATCACGCCTTGATTTTATTTGGAGTAATCACCCCCTTTTACTCTCAGCAGGTGTTTTTGTGCAACTGACACCAGTCAATGTGATCCAGAGGTGAGCACATGACCCAGGCCAGGTCAGTGAGACTCACTTCTAGGGTTTTATTGGAATATTAGGAAAGAGAAGCTCCCTTTCCCCTGGGGTTGCTAAACCTGAGCCTGGGGTTGTAAGCCTGCACCACCAGGGAAGGCAGTGTGCCTAAAAACACAGGAGGCCTGATACCCTAGTTTGAGTTCCCTCTTCAGCCTGCCTACCTTCCATGATGTGAGCCAAAAAATGCTCCCCTTTTTTGTTTACGGCTATTTGGGTTATTTATGGTCATTTTCAAATTTAAAAAAATCTGAGGAGCCACTACACATGTTCTTTGTTTTCAAGGTTGTTTTCTTGTTTATAAAGATCTCCAGGACAGAGTGACTGCATCAGCTGAGGCTTTCTTGTGGGTTATCGATTACCTGCAGGCTTCTAGGTGACATGACTGGAAAGGCCCTTCACACAGGCTGCTCTCTAAGCCTGAGCTGATGGCATCAAACGGGAGTTCACTAGCTTCATGCCCCCTCCCAAACTACGGTAATTAAGTGTATTAATGGTTAAAAATACTTATTGTATACTTGAAATGTGCTAAGAGGGTAGAATTTGTGTTCTTGACACACACACAAAGAAAATGGCAACTTTGTGCGGTGATGGATATGTTAATTAGCTTGATTGTGGTGATCATTTCACAATGTGTATGTATATCGAAACATCAAGTTGCATATTTTAAATGTATACAATTTCTGTTTGCCAATTATACTTCGGTAAAGCTTAAAAACATAAAACACTGTGGTGAGGGTTCTTGCCTTTTATTTCTAATCCTCTGTAGATGTTTTGGGAAGAGGGAGGATTTGCCAACTCAGCAACCTTCTGTGCACCTAATTACCTGGAGAATCGTGTTAAAACAGTGACAAGGCATTGCAAGAGAAGCACAGAACCCAAACTTGAAAGGACCTCAGAGATTCTGATGTGTAGCCTCACAATCAGAGGACTTTTGTCACCCTAACAGGAATTCAATGCTCACAATACAGTTTCATGGCAAAACTCTTTAGAAAAAAGATCTAGAAGTTTCTTTTAAAACTAAACATTCTCCTACCCTACAACCTAACAATTCCAATTCTAGAATTTTACTGCAGAGAAATGAAAACATTTTACACAAAGACAAGTACACAAATGTCTCCATAGCTTTATTCAGAATAGTCTCAAACTGGAAACCCAAATGTCCATCAACAAAAGGATAATTAAAAAAAAAGTGACATATTCAGACAATGGAATACCGCTCAGCAATTAAAAAGAATGAACAATAAACAAATAATCAATTAAGAAATGGGCAGAGGAACTGAAAAGACATTTTTCCAGAGAAGACATACAAATGGTCAATAGAAACATCAAAATCACTAATCAGCAGGAAAATGCAAATCAAAACCACAGTAAAATATCACCTCACACCTGTTAGAACCGCTATTATAAAAAATTATAACAGGCATTAGCAAGGATGTGGAGAAAAGGGAACCCTTGCACACTGCTGGTGACAAGGTAAATTGGTACAGTCACCATGGAAAACAGTATGGAGGTTCCTCAGAAACTTAAAAATAGCCCTGGCCGGGGTGGCCCCATGGTTAGAGTGTTGACCCTTGAATGGAAGGGTCCCAGGTGCGATGCCAGCCAAGGGCATGTGCCTGGGTTGCAGGCTGGGTCCCAGTCCCGGTCAGGGTGAGTGTGGGACGCAATGGATCGATGTTTCTCTGTCTCCCCCCACCCCCTCCCGGTTCCCCTGTCTCTGAAAAGCAATGGGAAAATATCAAGTGAGGATTAAAAAAATAAATACAGGCCATGTAATTGAATCTGAATTTCAGATAAAAAACAAATGCTTTTTTAGGATAAGTATGCCTCATGCAATATTGGGACATATTCATCCTAAAACATTATTCATTATTTATCTGAAATTGAAATTTAGCTGTGCATCCTGAATTGTCTGGCGATGCAATCCTAAGCTCTCACTATTTCCTCTTCACTGTCCCGCCAGCTCTCACAGGAAGAGACCACTCCACTCCTAGCTCCCAGGGTCACATTTTACCATGAGCAACAGAGGGGCGTCTTCATTTATTCAGACTGGAGAACAGTCATAGAAAAGCTCATTTTAGGTCACAGGGAAGCAATTTCCACATCACTGGTCCTCAAAAGTGTGGTCCCCAGAGCGGCAGCGGCAGGGCAGCGTCCATGGGAATCCAGGGCTGCCTCGGAGGCACTGAGTAAGAATCTGCCTTAACAAGCCTCCACTTGGTTCTGAGGCATGCCCAGCTGTGAGAACCACTGCCCTAGATTGTCAGCCTTTTCATCTCACGCCACACATAAATTACTAAAATTCTGTGACACACCAAAAAAATATATTTTTTGCCAATCTCACCAAAAAATGGCTATAATTTTGATTCACTCACACCAAACGGCTATTGTTGTGTTGACTGTTGTCATTTTTTAATTTGACAATCTATGGGAAAAGCAGTCAGTGCCCCTGACTAAAGAGTCAGGTAGTACATGTGTTAAAAATTCTTGAGGCACCCAGGTTGAGAATCACTGGCCTAGGGGAGCTGCCCTCTCTAGAGGAAGAGAAGGGTTGTGGGCAGCAAACGGTGCATTGTTACCCATCACCACACAAGCCTCCCTGAACCCGGTTAGCATGAGTTCTCGTAACGTTTCATCAAGTTGGGAGCTTGCAAGACGCCACCGAGACAGGTGCACGGGGTGGGGTGGAGCGGCCCGATGCTCAGCACACTCCCAACCAGGTGTCTTTCAACCCAACCCCTTCCCTCCCAATCCAGGCCTCCCCACCTCCGTCCCTCCATAACTAAACCACAATCAGTTGATCATTAGTCTCCAAGACAGCAATTACGTGGTAAAAATAAGGGTGCAGCGTTAGTTGTCCCTTTTAACGTCATAACAGGAGCCTTTTATGTTTTGTAAAAATATGCTATTATATAAATATGCCTAACCTGATTATGGTTTCTTCACATGCCTTTCTTTTTTCACTTAAGGCATTAAGGCAAACATTTTAAACAGTATCTTTGGGCGTCTCCAACATTAACAAATTATTAGACACTAATAGCCCTGGGTTCTAGCCACCTCTCCAGACAGTTTTTCATTTGCAGAATTTAAAACATACCAGAGCAATTTGTGTTCCGTAATAGCTGCAGATTTGTTAGCTTGACTCGGAACCAGCAAAACCTGGGAAGCTATTATGTAAATATAGATAATGTCTCTCCAATGATGATAATTAATGCAGAGATCTCCAGAAAAGCCTTCTCGTTATGATTAGGCCGTGACAAGCATTTGAAAACCTGTGGGGCGGCACAAAGAACCCCCAGAACATTCTCCTGGCCCCTCTGCAGCTCCTTCTGAACCTGAGAAAGCCCTCCAGTTTCCACAGAGGGACTGAGAAGCAGAAGACGAAGCCCCAGAGCTGACCACCGGCAGAGTGGCCTCAGTGGCTGGTTACGCCTTTCCCTGTGCCCCCCTCTCGAACAGTCAGCTCCATTCCAGAGAGAGAGCTGTGTCTGATCGCATTTTAATTTGTATTCAAATGTCACAAAAGTTGTGTTCACTCTCAATCAAGGCACAGATCTATATGTTTCAGGAAACTCTAGGCAATGAGCAATGAGGTCTACTTGCTATTGCAGGAAAGGCCTTTCTGATCAGCTGACCTAGTGCTTGTATTTTATGGAAGAGGAAACTGAGGTCCAAAGAAAGGATTCATCAGACTAGAGAAGCAGGAGGTTATGCAAGGGAACCTGGGAACCTCCCCCAAAGTATGGTTTGGTCTTTATAGTATCTACTGACTTCCAATCAGTGAAACTAACACTTTGTTGGGGAGCATGTACTGGGCTTTGGTTACTGTGCAAGGTGCTTGGAGGATACAGTCTTAGATTCAAGAAACTTTCAATCCAACATGAGAGTCACATATGGACAGAAAATAGCAACAGAAGATAGAATGGAAAACAATGTTACTTAAATGCCTACTTGCCACAGGGCCTTTACACATGATGCCTCCTCTGCCTGATCCACTCTCTCTTTCCCCTTGCACCTAGCTGACTCCTACTCATCCCTCCACGTTCCATCATCACTTCCTTTCCACTGGGAGGGGTCAGAGTGCCTCTTATGTACTCTCATTACACAGTTCCTTAACCAGAGTGACAGTTCCCTGAAGGCCTCCACTGTATCTCTATTGCTCGTCTTGGTACTCATTCACCTGAGAACGGAAATTAGTGTATTTTATGCATATTAAAACTGTAAAAGATGCCTTGTGTTTACATATCAACAAAAGCATCCACCTTTGTGAATGCCCATCAAGATAACAGAAGGTCTCAAAGGACTTGGAAAGCCTTTTCTTGACTGCCCCATGCACTGTAGGATATCTAGCATCTCTTTGAAGGCTACTGTTCATGCCAGGCATTGTGACAACCAGAAACCACCCCCAAACTTCCAGAGCACCCTCCGGGTGGCGGCAACTGCCACATTCAAGAGCCACCACTCTAGAAACCCAACAGAATTGGCTACATCCTAAGAGACTAATCTGCTGGGGTGTACATCATGGGTAGAGACTGAGGAGTGACAATGTAGTGGCACGCCTTCACCCATTCATTCATTCATTCAACACTTATTTGTATGTATAGTCACACAGGCTGCGTTTTGAGGACCCACAGGTGAGCAAAACCTGATGTGGTCCCTGCCTTCGTGGGGCTTCCCAGCCAGGATTATAACACAGGCTATAGGGAGGGTCTTTGATACGTAGATGGATAGAAGCTTTGCACCACCACAGGTTAGGAGGTGCTGGAAGGAGTTACAAACTTCGGCAGGACTCTGACCTTCGTGGCACAGTGCTGGTGCATTGTGTAGGAGATGAGGCTGACAGCTCATTTTCACATGTACATGTATCTGTCTGCCCATCTCAGATGAAACAGAAGGCGTATTTATCAGATTTGGAGATGAGAAGAAAAAGAGATGGCCCTTATACTGGATGATAGAATTAAGATTTGAAAAATCTTAACAGATTGAAAGGAGGGTCGGAGAATAACTAGAATAAATCCAATGAGGTAAATGCTAAGAATTAGTCTTATATACCCCCAACCCCCACAAATATAGGACAAAGGAGACCTAGCTTAAGAGAAGTTCATATGAAGAATCCCGAGAGGTTTAGGTACCTCGATAACAGCAATGGGATGTGGGGGCCATAAAGTAAGTGCAACCCTTTGGCTATAATGAAAAAGGTACTGGGTCCAGATGCAGGGAGGGGATTGTCTCACTGGAGAGGCAGTTATTCCTAATGCAAATCATATTATTACGTTACTGAGTCCCTGATCTTCCCCATTAATGTTGCCCCTCACGTTCTATGAACATCCTATTGACATCACTAAAATTTGTGGACTTTGAGAGAATCTGGGATAAAGCCCAATGAAAGGGGAGTGTCCTTCCTAATTAGCTGTCTTCTTAAATCTCCGTTTCACCACTGTTTAGCTGAATGACATTGGTTAAGTTAGTTCATCTTTCTGAACACCAGTTCCATCACCTGTGAGGTGGAGATAACAATATGAGGACTGAAGGAAACAATTTATATACAGTATGAGGTCAGCCTTCAATTACTCTGAGGTCCCTCCCCTATAATTTCTAGGATTGGGTGCAATTTTATTTCTTCTTTCGTTTTCATCTAAATTTGATGAATGCTTAAAACGTTCCACAGAGTGAAAGCAAGGGTCTTGTTACCAATCCCAATTAGATATTACAAAAGCCCCATAAATCTTGGTGAATATGTCATTAGGAAATTGAAAGCTGAAATTGTACGGCCATGGCTTTAGAGAACACAGCCATCCTTCCCCTAAAGACCTCATGTAATTTTTCCAGTCTGCTTAGCAGTATATGTCTATCAATGATTGGCCCATCATCGATTTCCTAACTCTGAATAATGCAGCTAATGGCTCCTGTTTTTTCCCAGCCAGGACTAAATGAAGAGGGCAGAGGGTGTTGAAAAAGGTGGCTACTTGGCTTATGATTTGGGAGCATGTTAATCCAAAGCATGAATGACCTATATGGAATCTGGGTGTCTCTGGCTTTTGAGAATGGAATTGAGTATTGATTTCTATACCATTCTCTTATTGTTTAATTAAACAAACCACAGCCCCTGAGTATGCACTGGCGAACCGGTGTCTTGTGGGTTAACTAGCTAAATGGGAAGATGTATGAGCTATCGCACACTTGTCACAGCTCTGTGCGAGTGGGAGCCTGTGGCTCCTTGATAATTCAGAGTGGAATTCATAGCTCATGTTCCACTTCCTGCAGAAGACAGACTCCTTTCCAATCCATAGTAAATAACTCTGGTTCCATATCATAAGGCAAGAGGAACATGTGATGATTAATTTTGTATCAACTTGACTGGCCATGGGGTGCCCAGATTCAACATGATTTCTGGGTGTGTCTGTGATAAGATCAGCATTTGAATCGCTGGACTCAGTAAAATAGATGTCCCTCTCCAATGTGGGTGGGCATCAGCTAACCCCTTGAGGTCCTAAATAGAACAAAAGGAGGAAGAAAGAAGAATTCACTCCTTTTTTCCTCCCTCACTGGTTTAGCTGGGACATCTCATCTTCTACCCTCATTCTAGGATTTATACCATTGGCTCCCTTGGTTCTTAGACCTTTGGACTTGGACTGAACTACACCACAGGCTCTCCTGAGTCTCTAGCTGGTAGATGGCAGTATATGGGACTTCTAAGCCTCTATAACTGCTTGAGCCAAGTCCTCATGATAAGTACGTATATATATATGTATCTGCTACTGGTTGTGTTTTTCTGGAGAACCCTGACTGACTTGCCTCTGTTTCCCTTATTTATCAGTGCACCAGGCATGTGTCTGGCTCATCACTCCCCAACCCCATTCAGCCCTGGAAACAACTGGCAGGAATGGGGGGAGTGGGCAGGAGGTAACTGGGGAGGAAGAGGCTGTGATTGAAAGAGAGTGTGAGTGTGAGTGTGTGTGTGTGGCAGGAGGAACATAGGAAGTAGTAGAAGGTCAGTGCCTGTGGTAAATGGCATTATTTGTACACAATTCTACTATTCTCTCCTGCCCTTGCCAAGACATCATTGTAGGTAGAGTCAACTCCCCTCTGCTGACTTAGGGCTTAGTCATGTGACTTGCTTTAGCCAATGGAATATGAGCAGGCATAATATATGACAACTGCACCAGAGTATTTATTTATATGTGCTTTTGTGGTTTAGGTTGGCCTCATGTGCCCTCAACTTTCAAGAAGAGCATGGCCTTCAGGAATAAAAAGATACATGATGTATATGGAAACCCTGCCCATGGCCAGAACAGAGCTGAGCCTAGCTCACCTGCTGATGCATGAAAGAGAAATAAATGCCTATAAGTCCCCGGCACCTGGGATTGTTTATTACACGGCATTACCGCAGCAAAACCTGACTGCTACAGGAGCTGTATCAGGAGCTGGGTGATAGGAAGTAAGAGGTGGAGAAGGCAGCGAGAATGGGGATCTACCTCATGGGGCCCAAACTCTGAGCCATGGGCTTTGTCTGAGATTCAGAAGGTGGGTGCCAGCTAAATGCCCCCACCCAAGGTGTATTCCCTGGTAGGAAAATACACCATTGTTACATTGTTATGGGTGCTCAAGGGGCCGTGGGTGAGGACTATAATCGCAGCACTGCTTGTAAAGAGGAACAATTTGATACAACTTAAATCTCCATCCACAGGAGGAAGAACAAAACCTAGAGGGTATATTAAAATGCAATGGAATATGAAACATAAGGCGAACTGAATGCGCTAGAACCATGTATATCTACACGGATGCATTTCACAAACAACATGGAGCCGAAATAGCAAGCTGTAAAATGATACAGTCTGGATGATAATATATATAAAATTACAACCTAAAAACCATAGCATATATTGTTCATGGATGCAGAAATATGTACGAAAAGTATAAAAACATACACATGAAGGAGAAGCACCAAACTGATGATGGAAGGACCTCAGGAGAGAGACGGGTGGGAAGGGACTGGAGGCGGGCACTTGGGAGACCTCAGCCAAATCGGGGAAGGGAAAAAACCAAACAGATTTGAGCAAATGTGACATTTGGCTAAGACTTGATAAAGCTGTGTGGGGGCGCACAGGCATTCATTATCTTGTTTTCTCTTTTTGTCTGTATGTAGGAAATAGTTCAGATTACATGGCTTTAAAGAAAGAAATGTCCATGGTGCGTGATGTGTGTGAAGGATAAGAGATGGTGGTGGCGGTGGAAGTGTGGCTGTGTGAGGGGAGGTGATGGGGAGGGGCGTCTATGGCAGATTGGAACCCCTGGGACACTGACTCTGGGAAGGGGCCGATATGCAGTCAGTCATCTGTTGGGAGTGCCCTGGGATCAGCAATGTGGCTGGCAGGGAAGCAGCCTGGGCTGGGGGTGTCGAGCTGCCATGCAGTCTTGGCTAGTCCCCTGGGAGCTATGGAGCTGGGGTGGCCCTTGGAGCTGTCCCCCCGCTGGGCAGAGGTGGCCAGGCAGTTCACGCCCCCATACTGCTGAGTACTGAGCAAAGACTGTCCTCAAAGGGCTTGACCATGCCTGCAACTGACCTTGAGGGGTGAGGGCTGAGCTGTCTATTGACAGCACCGCCAGTGGTCGGAACATGTCCCCATTGAGGGGGTCTGAGCAGCCTCATAGGTTATTGGGGGCAAATTCATGAAGGACGCAGGGATCTGGACTTGGTTCTCTCGGCCACTGTCATTCTTCAGCACACGTGCCAACTACACCTAAAATTTTAAAAAGTGGTAATAAAGGTGGCTTTTCCACTTTCTTTGGAACCTTCCAGCCTTTCCAAAATGAGAAAATGACCAAGTTGTGTAGGCAGGCCACGTAAATCCCGCCAGGCTGTTCAACGCGCTGCTAATTAAGGTCCTGACGTTGGGGCGAGGCGCGCTCTGCATCCGAGTTTCAGCCTTTGTCTTGTCCTAAATCCCATGAAAAGTGAAGTCATCTGCTTAGCAGAGTATTACACAGTAAGTGGAATATAGCCACTGAAAATATTCATGCAAATATCTTCATTAGTAAAATCCTGCAATTAACCTGAAATATGTGCTAAATGAAGCAGCCAAATTGTTGCATATTTTCCCAGCTCTTAATTATAATTTTGGTAATCAATTTTTCTCCTGATTACGAAAAAGAAAAAAAGAAGGGAATCTTCAGTGTATGCACGCTCTGAGGATGAGCTGGAACGTGAGATAAAACCCCCGAATCGTTTTTAGCAACGAAGGCCATTAACCTTTCCTGTGTTTTTGTTCGTCGCAGGCATTTCCTGCTAATGCTCATGGCTGAAGATGATTGGATTTTAACAAGAGCTTTTTGGATCAAGCGTCAGCCCTTCCTGGACTGTACATTTTGCAAGCGCCACTGTCATTAAAGGTTACCGGCACCTCCATTATCAACTTTCCTGCATTTCTTAAATGGCTTTTGACTGCAGGGTAAAAATTTTCCCTAAGTGAAACTGACATCAGCTTACATCCTGATGTATTCAGATCGCCCCAAATGCCCAGTGGCCACAGGAAATGCAGGAGGGGTGGGGAGCAGTGTGTCTGGGTGGACACATCTCCCCTGTCCTTTGGTCTCTTATTCCAATTTACTAAGCTGTTGGGATCTGAAGGTGGGCCTTATCGCACAGGAGAGCATTTCCTAGGGTGACCCTGGAGGAGTTGCTTAGCCACAAGGGAGCCTCAAATTCTATATCTGTAAAATGGGGGAAAGGATGGGTTCACAAGCTAGTGAGGGTTGACATAAGATGGGTCAAGTCTCTAGCATATGTAGAGAAAATTGCCGACATTTAGTTTGATGCCTTTTAACTTTCCTCTTTTAATATGTTTGCGTTGAAATAGCCTACCTCCCGGGAAGCAGTAGGAACCTATCACCTCTGGACAGGAAAGGACAGAACAGGGTGGGTAGTACCTGATCTTTCTAGAAAGATGCTGGTCTTGACCGCTTGATCTCAGGGCTCCTCCCGAGATGTAGAAATGCCTAATGCTTACTATGAGAGAAGAGTTGGGGATAATACGTTTGTGATATACAGAGAAAAGCCAGGAAGGCAGGGCTAAGAGTGCAGGTTGTCACGGCACAAAGATGGTCTCTTAGGCAGCCTGCCATTTAGGCAGGGCAGACACTGCAGGTTTATCCTGACACTTTTCTAGTCTCAAGTAAGCACATGATAGTGCTTTTCTGCCAGATGGAAGTAGAGCATCCTGAGGAAGAGGTCCCTGTTTCTAAGATGCACAAAGACACTGTATAGCTGCTACCCAAGGATTTGCAGGGAAAACAGGGAACATGTAGGGAGCAGAGGGGAAGATCAGAAGCATGGGTCCTTCGAAGGAGACCCTCGTTAGGAACTTATGAAGGAACCTGAGGGTGGAGGGCTTCTGCCCTGGTTCCTGTTTAGGATCTGGAAGGGGGCTGCATCTCAGGTGGTCCTGGCTCTTTCAGGGTGAAGGTGGTGATGCACTGAGACTAGGAGAAAAGGCCTTGAGTATCTGGTGGGCTCCTGCAGATATCAGACAGCCATTCAAGCTGGGAACTTGGCATAGATGTGGGTAGCGCCTAGAGAAGGCAGTAAGGGGTAGTGCAGGGTGAAGCAAGCAAAAGCAGGGAGCCACGGCACTCCTACGCCTGAATAGGCAAGGAGAGGACACTACATGGACAGGAGGCCCAGGGGTGCTGGGCATGGGTAGAGGACCTAGCAGGAGAAGCAGAGACTAAGAATAATACCCAACTTTACCACCCACCTTCCCTTTGTGTGTGTGTGTGTTGTATGTGTGTTTATGTGTGGTGTATGTGGTAGGTGTGTGTGTGTAGTGTTTTCCCAACATGAACCAAATATGTAACAAGAGCTGGATTTGACCCTGACCGCCTGCCTCCAGAGCCCATGCTGTGGCCACTAGGCACCATTGCCAGCCTGGCAGGAGGGATACCCTAGTAAAGAATATGCACCAGCACTATGGGGCAAAGTAGAGTGGGTGGCTGCCCCTGCCAGGGAACATATATGGGAGAGATCTTGTTTCAGCTGGCCCACAAATTGGGGGCCCAAGAATGGGGGCAGATTCCAGATGGAGGGCCCATCTGGTAAAGGCACAGGGTGGGAAAGAGTGGGACAAGTTCAGGACTGGCAGGTACTTCAGGATGACTTGGCTGGGACAGTAGCAGGAGAGAAGGTGGCTGGGTTGAGTTTCACTCATATGGGCTTCCTTCACTACACCAAGGACAGACTGCTCCAGAACAGGTATGCATGGAACTCCCTACAGCATGCCGGGACTCCTCCAAGCACACCAGCGGTGTGCCCTCTGCCTTCCCAGAAAATGTCCCTTCTGGGGGAAAAAAGTCCTTCTGGATAACCTCTATTAGTAAGATACAGTAAAGATGTGTGGATGTGTGTGTGTGTGTGTGTGTTTGTGTGTGTGTATGAGAGAGTGAGACAGAGAGAGAGGTGAGGGGAAGGGGAGCACAGAGGGGGAGAAGGAGGGAGAAAAGGAGATCATTAAATCAAACCCTTATCTAATATTCAATCCCAGAAACTTAGTTAAATGATTATCGTGCCCTCTTATAATAGAATGTTCTAGAGCCATGAAAAAACTCTATTACTGAAAAACATTACAGATCAATAGCACATGTAATGATAGATGCATAAGTCCTTGATAAAATTTCACCAACCAGCATAAAACAACTCATTAGAGGAAAGCCACTCAGACCAAATTGGCTTTGTTCTTAATGTCATTTATCACTAAATAAGAGAAAACGTTTAAAAGCATTAAAAATTGAAGCAGAAAAATTTAAAAGTGATTCGATGCCCCTTTTTCATAGAGACTTGAAAAGAGTGGTTAAAGGGAGTTTTCCATGAACACAGCGACACACTGCATTTGAAATTCAAACCTAACAGATGTGTAGGGAAAGGCACGCATTCTGTGCTTGGCACTGTGCCAGGGCACTGGTGGCCTCACCCTGTCCTTACAGCAAGGTGCTGAGCCCTACTTTGCTTGGCCCTGCACCACCTCTCTGGCCTCACCTTCTCCCTCCTTTCCTCTTGATCACTTAGCACCAGCCTTCTGGCCTCCTGCTCGCCTGGAGCACAGGAGCTGCCCTTCTGCCACAGGATCTCTGCACTGATGGTCCCCTCTGCCTAGAACACTCCCCCCTGCCCCAGAGAGCCCCATGGCTGGCTCCCCCATTCACTGAGGTCTCAGTTCAAATGTCACTTTCTCCTTAGGGACTTAGTTAAGAACCCTATGTAGAAATACAAACAAGGTCCACCCATCTCCCACAAGCGCTGCCTATCTCTCCTCCTGCCTTTCCCTCTATCTCCCATCATTACCATGTACCGACCATTTATTTCTTGCCTGTCTCTTGCTGCTCTGGTGCAAGGACCATGAAGGCAGGGGCTCTGTTAGCTATTTGCCCAGGGCCCAGAAAAATGCCAGGCACAGTCACTGCTCAGAGAATACTAGTTGCATGAATGAATGAGCAGGCCAAACGACTGCCTGGGGGTAGAGGCAGTAACATTTGCAAAAGCTCAGTTTCAAACCTTTTTGCTTAGGAATTCTGCTTGCTTGCATTTAAGACATTTATTTTTTGAAAAGGCAAAATATGTACCTGGTATACAATTCAAAAGGGACATAGACTTAAGTGTACACAGTAAACGCTAAGTTCCCACATCCCCTCATGGCGACCATGCCCCTTGCCAGTCTGATAGATGGAAAGGGCAGCCCCTGTCATTTTAATTTGCATCTCTTGTTTCCCAAATGAGACCGAGCTTCTTCTCAGACTTTAGAGCAGTTATTGCCTGTTTTTTCTGGGGACTGGCTAATGATACACAGCCTCGCCCATTTTTCTTCCCCCCCCCCTTTTTTTTTTTAATATATCTTTATTGATTTCAGAGAGAGGAAAGGAGAGGGAGAGAGGGAGAGATAGAAACATCAATGATGAGAGTCATTGGCTGCGTCCCGCACGCCCCCAACTGAGGATCGAGCCCGCAACCTGGGCATGTGCCCTGACCGGGAATCGAACCCCGATCGCCTGGATCCTAGGTTGACGCTCAACTGCTGAGCCACGCCCGGCCAGGCAGCCTTGCCCATTTTTCTATTCAGTTGTCAGTCTTCCTTATGGATTCATAGGCACTCTTCTCATATTAAAGAAATCAGGCCTTTAGATACGCAAATCGTTTTTCAGCTTTTTGGGTCATTTGACATACATTTCCATGCAGAATAACTTAATTTTCCTGTCGAAAATATTGATCTCCTTTATGGTTTCTAAGTTGTGTGTCAGACTTAGAAAACCTCTCTCTACTTAAAGATTACACCACTATTCACCTGCATTTTCTTGTAGTCCCTTGATTTGCTTTTTGATTATGAATCATTATGAACCAAGATGAGGAGCAGACTTGTCCCTCTGTACTCCATGCAATAGGACAGGGAGTTATATTGAGACTACCATGAGCCCACAATGTCTGTCCTATGGAAAACACCAAAAAGACAAGCAGAGCACCATGTTTGTGGTCAGAAGGTGCTTTCAGTGGTTGCTATGCGGGCTGGGCTGCAGATGTGGGTGGGAAGGCCTCCTGTGGCTGCCTTGGTGGCGGGGAAACAGGACCACCCTGGAGCTACAGTGTCCACTCTCAGGCAGAGGGCTGTGGGTGGTCTGGGGTGTCTCTGGATGTTTCTGGACATTGCATTTGATACAGAAGGATACTGGGAATGTGAAAGCCTGTGCTAGGTCTCCAACATGCAGTGTTCTAGAATTTCTATCACACAGTGATTCAAAAAAATCCAAATCTAAGCTAACCAGGGAAAACTTGAGGTTGGGAGTCCCCTTTCTTGGAAACCTTTGCACCCTGGACTGCAGCGGGATCCGCTGTGTCAGCCACCGCTTAGCTCACTCCTCTCAGGCCTCTGTGCCAATTTGTCTCCTGATAAAGAGATGCCCCCACAATTCTGTGCTTGCTCTTATCCCCTCTCCCTCTCCCTCTGGGTAATTTCCTCCCAGATGGACACAAGAATCCTCTACATGCTGATCGCTTCCAAACACATTATCTCTGCTGTGTGCTTTTAAAGCCAGGCATTTCGAGGTAGAGGTCTAACTTAGAGAAAACTGGGAAAATATTTCAGCTATTTGTTTTTTTTAATAACTTTTCAGTTTTCATAAAATGATACATGGTTAAGCTTTTAAGAAGTTGAACAATGTATGTAGTGCAAAGAACAATGCCAAAGTGAAAACACTCTCAATATCCCACTTTCCCAAAATAATCATCATTAGTACCTGGTTTCTGCTATAGGGATAAAAAAACAAATAATATGCTTTGCTGAAAATGGGGAATTTTACTATACATACTATTTTTAATGAGAGGGCATTAGGTTTTACTTAGATTTGACAATAAAAGAATCTGAAGTTGAACTAGAGAAATTGCCAGCTGTATGACAGACAGACAGACATACGCACACACACACACACACAAAATCAGGAGAAACACGTTCACTATCTCTTTAAAATTAAGACAAAGGAATTTAAAAATTGTAGAAGCTGAAGTCATTAACTTTTTCTATTGACTATTGACTCTCTGGCATAAAAAATGAGAAAATTGGCCCATATATTTTTTCTTCCTACTCCCCCCCTTCCTACAGCACCAAGAAATCATTAAAAACCAAAACCAAAAACAGTTTTATGGTAGTTGATTAACAAATGTTTATGACATATAAATCCTCAAAACTTAACTATTGGCTGAATTTAAAATACTGAAAATCTGGGGAGTAAAGCAAACTAGATAATTACAATTGTGACACTTGAATTAATTAATCTGTTTTGTCTTCTCAACTCTGTCTTAAAGCTGAAATCCGAGAAGACATGAACACAATTCAATGGCTTTGAAGATTCTCTGCCTTCTGGTTTTGCCTCAGGAGTAAGAACTTGATACAAGTGGAAAATTAAGATTTCTGTTATACATGATAAAGATATACTGAAGAATTCCATAGAGTCAGTATTCCCAAACGGTACTTTTATCTGTGGTTGCAGGAAGGAGAAATATCAACCTTACTAATAACTACAATAACCAGTTTGAGTGTAATTTCCTGAAATGTACTAATGAATGGTTTAGTTTTTACAGCTGTCAGGGGACCTGGGCCTGAAATTTGGATGTTCTTTTTACAATCCATAGAAAAGACATGACAAGTAGTTCTAATGCAATTAGAAGATCATGTCCAATCACATTTTTCTTTCTAAGTGCAGTCTATGAAATCAGCAATTAAAAAGAGATCATGGTTGTTGTAACTTGATTCTCCTACTCTGTGGAATTATTCTGTCCAACAGAATAAAAGGTTTGCATCCCTCACATTTCCCTTCCATCCATCCATCCATCCATCCATCCATCCATCCATCCATCCTTTTGCTTAGGGACTCATTCATTCATTCAACAAATATTATTGAGCATTTACTAGTGCCAGCCCTGTGCTAGGCATGAAGGAAATAATGGTGAATGTACCAGTTAATGTTGGCTGGGTAACAAGTCACCCCAATACTTAGCATTGAGATGTGGCTTGAAACAACAGTGATATTTTATTACTCATAATTCTGTGGGTTGGCTGGTGATTCTTCTGAGCTTGCTCATGTGCCTACATTCAACCAGGGTCAGTGGGACTGCAAGTCCTAATATGGCCTCACTCACAAATACAGTGGTTGGTGCTGGGTGTGGGTGGAGTGCCTCAGTTGTCCTCCAGGTAGGGGTTAGGTTAGACTAGCTGGGTTCAACCAGCTCCTTTGAGAACAGCATTCTGCAAGAATGAGAGTGGAAGCTGCAAGACCCCTTAAGGCCTAGCCTCAGAAACTGTAGAATGGCACTTGTGTGCCACTTATTGGTCAGAGAGTCATAAGGCCAGCCCAGATTCAAGGGCAGGGGCACTAGGGCTCCATCTCTGGATGGGAGGAGCAGCAAAACCATATTGCAAAGGGACGTGTATACCAGGATAAGGGGAAGTAGGGGCCATCGTTTGCAACTCACCACAGTTAATAAGATGGATGGGGTTCCTGCCTTCATGTGGCTCATGGTCTAGTCATAATAGTAACAACAGATCATATTTGAGTTCCTACAATACAATGTGTCAGGCACTATCCTAAATGATTTACAAGTATTAAGATATTTAATCCTGCCCGGCCGGGCGTGGCTCAGTGGTTGAGGTTGATCCAGGCGGTCGGGGTTCGATTCCCAGTTAGGGCACATGCCCGGGTTGCGGGCTCGATCCCCAGTCGGGGGCCTGCAGGAGGCAGCCGATCAACAACTCTCTCATCATTGATGTTTCTCTCTCTCTCCCTCTCCCTTCCTCTCTCTGAAATCAAGAAAGGCATATTTAAAAAAAAAAAAAAAGATATTTAATCCTCACAACAACCTTATGACATGAGAGTATGAGCCCCATTTTTAACATCAATAAACAAACACAAAGGAGGTTATACAATTCTCACGGTTATACAATCTACAAGTCTACTTACATTATTTCCTGCATGATAGGAGTATTCCTCAGCTTAACGCAATTAAGTAAACAATGTCTGTATAATCACAATTATGTTGAGTATGAGAAAGGATGGTACACAGTGCCATTAGGGCCTATTCCACAGGGTGACTTGTCCTATCCTGGGGGCTTCTCCATAGAAGAGATGTTCAGCCTCTCATCTAAAAGATAGCAGAAGTAGCAAGGGAAAGGGGGAAGGGCGGGGGAGAAGAGGAAGGTGAATGAGCACAGTCACTGAGAGGTAGAATTTTGTTTGAGAATCACCACCGTCGGCAGTGGGATGAAATCTTGACCAGGTAAAGTTGCCATGCTGGGCAGCAAAGAGGGGAACTGCTTCTGGAACAGGGGCATTCACCCTGTCTTAGGAAATCACTTGCATATTTTGAAAAAAAGTAGTATTGTTTAAAACTACATGAACAAAATTCGAAAGGCAGATGCCAAATGAGAAAAAAAATTAAAAAATAGTATTAGCAATGTGTACTAGTCCAATCATTTATTCATTTAACTACTGGGTACCTAGATGCTACAATTCCAGACTATTTTCCAAGCATCTACCTAAATAAATACCCATATAGGAAATTAGTTTGGGGAGCATTATCTAACAACAGTTCAAACTTGACTCATTTTCCACTGCATTTTTTGCCTTCACATGTATTTATAATCATTGCCAGTATTGACTGGTCTCACTCATTCTTGAATGTATGTACACTATTGTCTACTTAAGTCCTGATGGGTTTTAGGTTGTTTATAATTTTCTCCCAATGCAACCAATGCTACCATGCATCTCTTTATTCTTGTCTCTTTGTATGTAGGCAGGTTTCTCTCTAGTATAATACCTAGAAATGAAGTTGCTGCATTCTAAACATTTTAACAGCTACTGCCACAGTACCTTCCAGTAACACTGCAACAACTTGTATCTTATTAACCTGTTATGAGCGTATGGCCGCCTCCTTTGCCAATACTAGATATCATCAATCATTAAAAATATTAACAATCTGAAAGGCCAAAAAACAAACAAACAAAAACCATCACAAACCCAACAAACCCCAAAACAACACAAACACCCCCGCCCCGCCCGCAAAACCCTGCTCTACCATTGTTGAGTTGGTTTGAATTTGAATTGTCCTAATTTCAGGCATAGCCCTTACCAATTTTAAAATGGTTATATTTATGATACAGGGGCTCACATTTCAGGAGTAATTTGCTTCGGGAAATTGCCCAGTTTTCTTTACAAGTTTGTGGATAAATTGAGGGTTAAATTGCCTCCAAATGAAGTTCCAGGTTTATAACAAAATGTATGGGCTCTGAAGGATATCAAAGTAACAGCTCAGAGCAATTCCAAAGTACTTACAAGGCTCCTATCAGAATAAGAACATATCTGAACAGGCAATGCAGGATATGTCTAGGGCTTATTCATTACAGGAGTCCTCATGGGATAACAGTACAAACTGGCAGGCCACCTTTCCTTCCGAGCAGAGTAAATGTGATAATGCTGTACTCCTTGCATTCAAGATAGGATGGTAATGTCCATGCTGATAAATGTTGGCTTTACCATTTCAGAAGTTGTTTATGAAAAGAATGACTCAGCAGGAAATGCAGACATAAGACCACATGCAATCTGAACTGGGCTTTGGACTGGGGCTGGTTTAATAAAAGCCATTATGTTTTACTTTATACCTAGACATTTGTATTTTAAATTTAATCAAGTTGAAGTCTTAAGTGGCATAATCTTATTAAACGTGGAATTGATTGACTACAATGTTGGTTTTATTTCTTTAAAAATTACTCCAGATTGGGCCGAATTGATTCTAAGTGCTCAGGACAGGCACATTTGGTGAAGTCATTGGTAGGGACAGAAAATATTCCCAGTAAACAGGGTCCTTATTCTTACCGAATTTCCCTTCCGAAGGCTCATATTTATAATAGAATAGTGTTTTCTGTGGTGGTTTTGGGATATGATTACTAGAAAATTGAATTTAGGAAAACAACCATGTAATGTTTACTCCATATAAAGAATTTATCTCCTGTACCAAGCTATCCAATCCATCAAAAAATCCTATTGATTCTACCTCTCAAGTATACATCTGATTCATTCAGTTCTCTGAATGTCTGCTGCTAGTCTCAGGCACCATTACCTCTTGTATGGACCACTGTGGGAGCCTCCTAAGGGTCTTTCAGCACCCCTGCAGCTCTGGGATGTGGTTTGGTGCCAATCCTGCAACCATCTCCCTCCTTGCTGAGTCCCTCTTGCTAAAAATACCCAAGAACTCAAGAGAGAGTGACCCCATCTCCAACCCAGGGGTAGATGTTGGTTAGTCGAAGCCAGTCAGGGCAGCATCACTTTCCTTGCAGTGAATGGTTTGGCGTGAGTCCATCAGCCCGTCCTGGCCAATGGGCTGTGAGAAGAAATTTTGCCAGGAGCTTCTGGGAACAGTTTCCTCATTCCGAAAAGAGAGTTACTGAAGCTGTTGGTATTCTTTCGCTTGAGTACTGTTGTACCTGGATGGGATGCCTGGAAGGAGAGCTCCCATCTTGTCACCAGCCCAAGGATGAGGCCTACATATTGGGGTGAAGTGGGGTCAGAGCCCATAAAATTAAGTCAGTCTGGAGCCCAGACCTATGAGCCTCAGTCAGCTCTACCTCCGTGCTCCACGAAAAGGGAGATCTGAATCTTCCTTCTTCATCAAATGAGCTGAAACTGGGTTTTCTATTACTTGCAGGCGAGCACCTAATGCTTATGGTGCCCATGGTTTCTCCACCCTGGCACTACAGGGGCAGGTTATAAAAAACACAAGTACTAACATGTCACTTCTCAGCTGAACACCTCTCAATGGCTTTCTGTGTCTCTTAAAGTCTTGATAAAGTCCTCCATGCCCCGAAAAGTACTCTAGCACCTACTAAATGCACCTTCTGTCTGTCTCTGAGCTCCAGCTCTGGGCTGCTAGAAGCTTCAAGCTTCCGCATGCTCGGGGCTACCACTCACTGCAGTCATCTTTGCATCCCTTGCCCAGCCAACTCTTTTAGCTCCTGCAAAATCTCCCCGGGTGCCCTCCCCAGATGTTAAAGTCCCCTTTTATATGTTCTCAAACCAACCTATACTTTACTGTAACCCCTACCACAGTTTCTCAGACTCTGATAGTTTCGGGGAGTACTAGTCAGGTATTTTGTAGAGTTCCTGCACCGGCACTTGTTCGATGTTATTTTCATGATGAGAGTTTGGTTATGAGGTTTTGGGACAAAGTCCTTTAGAGGTACAATGCCCTTCCCATCCATCGTATCAAGGGTGCCTGCTGTCACCATTACTTATCACTGTTGATGTTCTTGATCACCAGGTTTGTTTGTCAGGTTTTCCCACTCAACAGTTACTTTCCCCCCTTCCATCCTATAGTCTCTGGGAGGAAGTCATTCTGTGCAGCCCACAGCTAAGGAGTGAGGGGTTTTGCTCGCCTGTGGTGCAGTTTTGAAGAAAGCCCGGCAGGGCTGTTGGGGAGCACATGTACTAGGATCATCCATCAGAGTCCTGCATCCTCCAGAAATGAGACAGGCTCAGTATTCCTGCCACACTCCATTCTTGGCGGGGCAGAGCCCACAGCAAGCATAACCTCTGTGCAGACATGGCAATGGATTTCAGGATGTGGGAGCTGGGCTATGGGGCAACCATGCTCCCTGCAGTCAGAGATCTGAGAGGTACCTCATCATGGAAGCCCAGGCCACGGGGAGAAGCCCTGTGTAGTGCTCCTTTGACAGTCCCAGCCGAGGTCCCAGGCAACCACCAGGTTATGCCACAGGCCTCTGTGCCTTCCCAGCAGAGGGCCCAGACATCATGGAGCAGTAACACACCCTTCCTGCTGTACCCCATCCAAAGTCCCTACCCACAGGATCTGGGAGCGTTAAAAAAATGGTTGTGTCAGGCCACTAGGATTCAGGATGATGTGTCGTGCAGCTCAGGTAATGGGAACATTGCCCACCCTCACTTCCCCGAGACTGGCCTGTTCTCTTATAACAAGTTCCCCTATTTTGCTATGTGGCTGTGGTCACTTCCGTGACATCCACCCTGAAGCGTATCACTGAAGACCTTCTCTGGTCTGCAATTTAAACCGCACCGAAGCCACTGGTGAGAGCTACTGAAAAGAACATTCTGCTCTTGACTGTAGCAAAAACTAGACACCCACGGAGAGCTCTTCTGAGCTGGGGGCGTGGTCCTCCTGGACCCATGCTATAGGCATTTCTCCTCCTTGGTGAAGGCCTTTTGTAATTTCTCTTCATCCTTGACAACGATTCCACCTGAAGGGAATGGGGCACTGCAGGAGAGAGCCTACCACCCAGCCGGTTCCGTCTGATGGGTCTTCCCAAGTGGATGGGAACACTCAGCACCTTCTGAGCAACACAGATTGAAATGGCGAGACCAATGCTTTGACACAAAGAGGATTCTGGCAAGGACACTGGAGCTACTATTTTCTGCTTATATAAAGGAATTGAAGCATGATTTTACGCAAACAAGATCTGTTGATCTTTAATGCATTCTGGAGTGTTTATTCACCACCTTTCAGAAAATTAAAATTTCTGTTTAAACAAAAGATTTTCTTCTCATAATCTATTTATGCCTGACATTGCAAAAGTCATTTTATAATACGAACTAAAGGGCGAGAAGCAGAGAAGAGGGGAAAGGGCAGAAGGGATGATGAGAGCCAGAGGTGGGAGAGGAATTATTGGATTTTCAGTTGTCCACTGCATGCCAGCACGTGGGGGCTGGGGGAGGAGGGAGCATGGGAGAGGGGCCACTGTGGGGACCTATCCCTGAGAGAGGAGGGGCCACTGTCGGGACCTATCCCTGCTCTCCTTCCTAAGGGCATTCAGATTTCATTCCAGCATTGCTCCTTCCTCAGAGCAGTCACCCAGCAGAAGGGGCTCCTACCCCTGCCCCCTGGATGCCTCTGCATCATAAAAGGGCATCAAGAGGCAGTGGAGTGTGAATGTGAATTCTGGAGTAACATGGTTAGGACTAAAATCCCAGCTTTTCCACTTACAAGTGGCACAGCCTTGAACAAGTAACCTAACCTCTCTGCGCCAGAGTTTCCTCATCAGTAAAGTGTGTGTAATAATTACATCCATCTTACAGGGCAGCAAAAGGACCGACTTGTGAAGTGCTTAGAATGATGCCTGGCACTGAGAAAGTGTTTTGTTCAATAAATAAAGCCAATTTCATCCTCTGTGCCAGTATTTGGTTCAGGAATGGATATGTGGCTGTCTCCAGCCAAATATACACGAGGTAACTGGCCCCTGCAGGCTTCCTGTTATGTGAGGAAACCGCCCCCATCTGTCCGACTGAGCACCAAGGGCGTCTGATACTCAGCACTAACGCCTTCCTAACCGAGTTATTTCACCATAAGCTGCTCCACGAAGGACTTGCTACGAGCCCTCAGCACCGCATGCTTGGGGGAATTTTTGTGACGTGAGAAAACGAAACCTGCAACTTACTCTCAAATCCCACGACAGGCCATGAACGCTCACTACAGCCATTAGTAAAACTGGCATTATGACATTTTGCAGATAGATACGTAAACGTGTGCTGGCCTTGGTAATTTCCTTTTTGCATCTTGGCGTCAATACCATTTTCTTCCAGGTCTCCGACGGGCTCGCGTGCCCCGGGAAGTTCGCAGGCCCTGAGCCACTGGTGCCTGCTGACGGCAGAGGCTCCGTCTGCACTGCCAGCGGACTTCCCGCGACGGGGCGACGCGGAGCTGCCCCTCGGCCTCGGTCCTCCCTAGAGCTCGTTACTCGAAGAAAGAGAAATCGAACCCGCCCTTCCTGTTTGTTATCAACACCGGACAGAGGTTCTGCTTGGCCTGCTCGGCGCACGGACTGGGGGGCGTGTGGGGGGTGGTCAGTAGGTCACACGCCGGCCTCGCCAACGTCACGAGGGAAGACGCAGCCCTAACAGAGCTTCTGCGTTGGCCAAGGGGCACTTCTCAGAGTTTCCCCATTCACCAGGCTGTCCTGTAGGTAACGCGGCCAAACCGACTAACTCACGTGACTGAAACAGACGCCGTCACCCGCACGGACGTCAGCGGCCGCCGCACTGAGCGCTCGCTGCTGCTCTCGCTTCCGCATGTCGGCGGGACGCTCGGCCACACGGTCACGCTCCTCTCGCCGCACAAGCGGAGCACGTGAGCGGCCTGGCGCATGCGTCACGCCCGCTCACTTCCCATTGGTCCATACAAAGCACGTGGCAAGCTGGGGTCAGGCGTCGGTGCAGGGGAAGTACCGCGCCATCGCGAGACCTGGGGGTGAGGGGGGCGGGGCAGGGCTGGGATGCGACCCTGACCGTGCAGCTGGGGAATGAACTGGGCGCTGAGCCAGTCGTGCAGCTCTGCGCGGTTGTTCGTGGTGCCTGGGAACTTGGACTTCCCTTCTAGCGCGGCGCTGCCGTCCCCTTGGCTAGGCTGCTGCAGAGCAGAGAACTGACCAGATGCACCTTCAAGACAGGATTCCTTGGGCGTCCAAGGCCCTGGTACTAATACCTGGTTAGCACGCCTGTCCCTGCTAATCTCTGCAGCTCCATTCCCTTGGGAAAACAGCAGGGAAGTTGGGCACATGAGCCATCCTGCATGCTGGGGAAGAAAAAAATTATTCTAGAAGTCATGCATGAAGAAGCCCACCGTGAAATTCAAACAATAAAAAAAAAAGTACAAAATAACGCTGCACCCTCCTCTGCCTTCCTGTAGGTAGACATTGTGAACCCCACTGTCTTTGCCTCTTTGTCGTCTCTGAGCACACATTCCCCCAGAATCCAGTGCCGGGACAAACCATCAGAGCCGGTATCTTCTGTAGCTACCAAAAAGGCATCTGCTGCAACCTTTGGCTGAAGAAACAGAAGCTGGAAAGAGCATATATCTGGGAAGAAGATTCGTGTAGGACTAAACCAGCTGTGTGGTTTGGGGCAGGTCACCTAACCTCTCTGTGCCTCCCCTCCCCGCTTTAGAGTGGCGATGGGGGCCAGATGACCTGTAGAATCCTTTGTGCCTCTAGGACTCTAGAATCCCGTAGCCTGTTCCTTCCCAACCCTAACTTTCAACAACTTCTTCGCCTGGTTCATCTATTTATTATAACATCTTTTATTAATGTTTTCAAGGCAGAGAGGGTATAGAAATGGGTTTGTCTCTGAGGGGCAGGCTCATGTTTTTTGCATGGGTTCAAGAAAACATGACATGTAACGGGAAAGTTTTATCATTGAAAGAGGAGAAAAAAAAGACTTTCTTTATCCTATTTGTAACTGACATTTGCTCGTATTTGGCATCAGCGTAAAGTGGGAAGTGGACTGACCTGGGGATCAGGTGATCTGTGTTGAAGACCAGCTCTGCCTCTTAGTAGCTATGTGATGGTGGGCAAGTTTATTCATTCATTCAACAAAAGCATATTTATGGGCATGTGCCAGGCAATGTCCAGGATAGTGGAGAGTCACTGATGAGCAAAATCATGGGTTCCTGCCTTCTTGGTGCTTACAGACTGAGAGAAAGACATTAGTCAGATAACCAAGCAGATACACGTAGGCACCGTGATAGAAGCCCTGAAAGGTAAGGCCAGGTTGATATGAAAGCAAAGAGATTTCGGGGCTTCCCTGACTCCTGGGCCTCCAGGTGCAAAATGCCACCCTCTGCTGGCCACAGCTAGAGGTCAGGGCGGCTCTTGGGGGGGGGGGGGACACGCCCTGCAACGTGGGTAGTTTTCATGTTTCAGTTTGCAGGTGGAGAAGGGTCCTGCACTCACACTGGTTGGCCAGACTGCCTCCTTCCCCTCTTCTCCCTTCTTCCGTTCACCCACTAAATGGGTACGCAAGCCCTGCCCTAAGCATTGCACGTTCCTGGTCTTCTTATGATCTGCACAATAACCCAGGTAAATACTGCTATTCCCTCCTCAGGAGTGAGTCAGGAGCTTAGGACAGTCAAAACTTTCCCAAGATCATGAGCAATAAAACTGGACCAGCTTGATGGGCTTGTGATCACTGTCTAGGACTTTGGGCTCAAAACTTCCCCCGCCACACCTTCCCCATTTTAGTTTAATGCTCTGCTGCCACCATCTCCAAATTCTTAGCAGCTTCTGAACAAAGGACCTGCATTTCATTTTGCATGGGGCCCAGCAAATTGTGTGGCCGGTCCTGCTGTCAGAGATGAGGCTTCAAGCCAGAGCTGTTTCATCCCAAACCCTCGTGCCTTCTTGCCGCCACCAGGGGGCACCTGCCATCTCCCTGTTCAGCCCCCAAGGGGGCTCTCCATTACCTGGGGAACTAAGCACCTCCAGGAGAGAAGGGAGGGGAGAGAGAGAGAGAAAGATCAGTGTGCCCTGACCAGGAATCGAACTGTGACCCCCTGGTCCGTAGGTCCATAGGTCGATGCTCAACCACTGAACCACACTGGCCGGGCCTAGAAGAGGGGTTCTTAACCCTGGAGGAGGGAAGGTTGGGGAAAAGTACTGATGCCCTGGGCAATATGCCCAGAGCAATAAAATCAGAATCCCTGTGGGTGGGGCCCCAGCACTGTTGTGTCGAAAAGTTTTCCAGGTGATTCTAATGAGGAGCCAGTATGGAGCACCTCTGTCAGAGGGCCTGGCATAGTTCCTGGCATTCAGTGGGTATTTAATGAATGTCCTCCCACGTTTTAGAGTCATGCATTCACTCAAGAGCTCAGGGTGAGAGTTGAACTCAGTTGTGAACAAGAGCGTCATCTTTGGGTTCCATGCTAGTGTCAGAATAGGAGCTCGGTGGGGGAAGTTACCTGGGGCGGGCTGCAGAGGGGGGTGGGTCAGTGGGGAGGAAGGAGAGACAGAGAAAGACTTGGAAATTAGGTGCATCTTCCTGAACTGATGTTCATTCTTTGCCTGAAAATACCACCTGATTCTATTTAGGCAACATCTTGCCCCATTTCCAATTCCAGGGCTCTGATGAGCAGGTTCATCCCAACCCTCGTCTCAGGGGAGGGCATTGGCCCAGCTCAGGGAAACTCTTTCCTGAGGGGTCGGCACCTGAGACAGTTGGATGCAATTTGGAACTGCTGGTGGCCATTGACCATGATGAAAGGAGCCAACACAGAGGCAGCAGAGTTCACGGGGGTGGGTGGGTGGGGGGTGATCGACTCCTGATGAGTATGTTTGAGTACCTGTGGGATTGGCACCCAACCGGTCCCATCTTTAGGTGCTTCCCCAAAGTCACCTGATTAACATAAACTCAGGTGTGGTTTCAAGTGGTTAGTTATGGATCTCAAGACATCTTTACAGCTCTTATCACTTAGGAAATTCCAAGGGTTTTGGGAGCTCTGTGCCAGAATTGGGGGTAAAGACCAAATATGTATTACTTATTATAACTCACAAGATTTACTTGAACCCAGTGCCTTGATTTTGGGCTTAAGCTTTAAATGCTTTCCTTTCAACCAATAGAAGGAAAAAAAATCAGGCATTAGTTCCTTTAGGATGGATGACTCAAAAGATAAATGAGGAACTTGTGTTGTTTTTTTTAGAACAGCAAACATGGTTTCTTTTTAAGTACATAAAACTATGCTTAAAATCCTCCAAATGTTCTTTTGAAATGTAATTTTACAGTGCTTTTTCTTGTAAAATTGGTAAAATCTTGTTACTTTCACAAGTGAAATTACATTTCAATACACTTACATATTACAGGATGATCAGCTCATTGGCTAACCTGCTGTGGGAATAGGAAAAAAAGGGCCCAGATAAAAGAATGCACTTTCACGGAAATAAAGATGAACCGACTAATAAGTTACTAGTTTTTAATAATAAATTCCTTATCCCCCTGGTAAAATATTTACCATGCTCTTTAAAATCTTTTTAATCAACTGAAACACTCGGGAAGCTTTAAATGATTGGATATCCTTTTGTGGCTTAAGAGTTGAAATTCATCAGGGTCAAAATGAGCTCCATCCTTCCTCTGCTCTGGAAAGAGGTAAAATTAAATAATAAAGAAAGCGCTGAAATTAATTTTTATTGAAGTACATTTTAATAAGAGGCAAATTGATTTGAAGTGATTCAAATCTTTGTGGAGTGAGGACTCTTGGTGCTGTCGACTCCTTGGGCTGGAGGGCAGACCTCTCATCTCACGGGGCTGGAAGGGTCACGCTCTATCCCGGGCTCGGGAGTCCGGGTAAATTAAGAATCAATTCTGTTAAATTACCTTAGGACCGGCCCAGTCCCGAGTGACTGAGCAGGAGGACACCCTTCGTGCTCTCATTTCTCTGTGCAGTGTGTCCTGTGTGGGAATCATATATGACAGTAACAGAATGGGGCACTGATGGAAAGTGTGGCTCCCCAGGCTCTCCCCCATATGTCCTGGGTCAGGACATAACAAGGAGAGCCCAGGAATCTGCCTGTTAATCGACGCCCCAGGGGCTTCTTATGTTTAGACTGGTCTGACCCCCGAAGTTATTGGACAACCAAAGTTGACAGCTAAGGCCCTGGTTCTCGCACTGGATACAGAAGGTCTGGAGGGTGTGTTAAAACTCCAGCTGCCAGGCATCACCCCAGGGTCTCCGATCAGTGGGGCTGGGCAGGGCCTGGGAGTCTGCATTTCTGCTGCCGGCCTGGGGAACCACATTTTAAGAACAACGGCCGTAAGGTGGTTTAGTTGAACAAAAGATTGCTCTGGAATATAGATTTGTTTTTTTCCTCTGAGGAAAATATATTCCCTTGATGTATGTTTCGTTTAAATCCAGAGCACAGACCTGTTCTCAGACCAAAATATGGAAAACAGGCATCGGGAGAATGCAGAAGAATGGATATTGTTGAAGCTTTAGCGTTTCTGGCCTGATGCCGCTGCAGACCATTCAGAGCCAGCCCTGACTGCGGGGTCATGCCAACAGGGAGCTGCAAAACCCCGAAGGGGCCGTTGCGAGTCCCCCCCCACCCCCCCCCCCCCGCCCCGAGGCCAGCGCCTCCCGTTTCAACGGTGTTAGATATGGCACAAGGCAGGCAAAGCACCACATCAGTTTAGTTTCAGAGGATCCTTCCCCGCTCTATTATATTACCTTAGTACAAAAAGAGATTCTTGAAGTTTTGACTTGCCAAGCAGTAACTTGTTAAAGCAGTACTAGCAAATCTTGTTCAGAATCGTTCTGGAATACAGATGAACTGGATAAACCCGAGGAATTTCTGGCGGAGTTCACGGCGGGGTGAACTTTCCGAGTCAGGGGTTGCAGAAGTCCCGGCGTGGCTGTGCCTGCGGGGTCCCACGGGGCCTGCTCTCGTTATGGGGCAGGCGAAGTTGGGGCACGGGTCACTGCGAAGCCCCGTCTGCGCTTGAGAAAAGGAGATGGACCCTCTAAAGGAGTCTCAGGGTATTTCCTTTGGAAGCTGCTGGTGCACAATGTATGTTTCATACGATCAACCCCTCGGGCTAAGGGTTCGGGGAGAAGGTCTGGCCACAGCGATGAGGGCTCCCAGGCCCCGAGGCCGACCTGCTTTTAAAAATTCTGCTAGCGAGACGGCATACATTTGACAGCCGGTTTCCACAGAATCGGTAAGATTCCTTCTGGGCCCAGTGAACACGGGCTCTAACTGAGGGGCACCTGAGTTTGGCTCACATCAGAGACGCCTGCCCTTCAAGGGAGGGCCTGGTTTCTTTTGAGGACACTGCGTTGCAGCCTGTCCAGCTTTGTGATCTGTGTACCAGGCCAGTCCCAGGCTGCTGTTCCACAAATAATTTGGGCTCATCGTTTGCTGCAGTAGGATTTTGGAGCAGAATCAGTCCAATGGTCTTCCCGTATTCCAAGGAGAATGTGTCATGAAAAGAAACAAGGGTATTATTTAAATTCCTGGAAATGGATAATTTCCATTTCTGATGATTATCTGCAGCCCATCCAAGCTAACAGCGCTTTCTTCCTAACAACAGGCCTTGAGTTTTGAGTACTTAATGAAGTTTCTTTCTGGAGATGCTCTCTGGGTTTGGACGGCACCTTCTAAAGACCTACAGAAGGGAAGAGGGAAATAGCTTAGGAATGGAGTCTTTGGAGGCTCAGTAGAGGGAGAATTCCAGCTGGAAAACTTTCTGATGTCCACCGTCTTCCAGGGCTCTGGGGAGTTAAGGGGATGAGGCAGGTGAAGGTAGCTCCCACCACGGCGGGGCAGGTGATCAGAAGCGTGAGGTAAGCCTGACATTGGATCTGGGAAACAAGACATCACCTGTCAGGGAATCAGACATCCTTTTATTGGAACAGTGCTGGCATCATCCCGTCGCTAAAGCAGAAATGACACGTGAATTGAACTGAATGCCAGATAAGGTGTGTCTGTTTCGACTGTGTGAGTCCGGAGTGTCAGCTGGGTTGACAGAGGTTGGCAGAACCCCATGTAATTTGCTTGGCAAATTATGTCACTGATGGGCAGCCGTAGACAGTCCTTGTAGAATGTGGTTCCCAGTCTTGGTGCACCTGCAAGCTTAAAACCACCCTGTCTGGGCCCACCTGCGGGGACCTGATGCAGTGGGTCTGGGTGCTGCCTGGCCCGAGGCTTTGAAATGCTTCCTAGGCGACTCTGATGTGCAGCCAAGGCTGAGGATCAGCTAATTCCTTACTTAACCATCTCCACCGTTACAATTCGTAATCCAGAGGCTATATCTGAGAGGTCCGTGATGGACACTGTAGGGGTCCACCCAGTAGCCACCCCTTTCCTTTCTGATAGATTCCTGGTTTTGTTCTTTATATGCCCTCCTCTGAGGGTCCAGGAGCTATTGGAGGCCTGTCCCAGGCACAGGTTGACTCAAGAATGGGTTGAGTTGGGGTTTCTCCACCTGGGCCCTGTTGACATTGGGAGCTAGCAGCATCCTTGGTCTCACCCATCAGATGTCAGAAGCTCCCCAACCCCCAAGTGGTGACAATCGAAAGGTGAGAATCTCAGGGCTCAGGCTGTCCACGCGAGGCTGGGCCTTGCTGAGGATTGTTTGAGGCCCAGCCAGCAGGTAGGAACACATTTGGGGAAACATTTTCTTCATTCTTTGAGACAAAGGGAAGGGGAAAGGCGTTCTCCTTCTGTGGGATGCATCAAGGTGGCACAAACCTGGGTCCTTGCCATCTGGTGGAGGTGTGGCGTCCACTTTCCCCAGAGCTGCCTGCCCTCGGGGCTCCTACCTTGTGACACAATACAGCTCCCTGTTGCTCACGGGCCGTGCTTTTGGTTATTTGCAGCTAAATGCTTCCTAACAGCTTGACCCTGAATCTGGGCTGTTCTTAATTATTGGGAATTAATTCTGTTCCTCTTTGAAAGGTAGACATTTTGCTACTGACCAATCTGAGCAATTGGTCAAAATGTGTCCACCCAGTACAAATCTATTACTATACCGCCAAGATTAGGACCACGAAGCAGGGTAGCATCTATGTGACATGCATGTAATTTATGCATGTGGCATATAAACATTCTTAAGCCTTGCTCCAGGAGAGAGCAACAAACATTACATTTCACCAGTGGTGGCCAGGAACGCATGGAAGCAGATGCTTCACGTCTATTAGATATAAATCTAATCCTAGGCAGGTGTCTGAGGAACCTCCAGGCACCTCTCTTGGTGAAAGGCTCAGCGTGAGGGCAAAGCATCAGAATTGATTCTTTCTCCACAGTCAACCTGACTTGTAGAAACAAACTCCTTCCCTATTTCCCAAGTGGTTTGTGGGGTCGATGAGTGTAATGTTCAATCACAATCCCTCTGGTGTTCGATTTGGGCCAGTGACTCCTACCCTCCCTCATTTTCATCCACTGAAAAGGAGTTTTAGAGACTGATGCTAAAAGCAGATGCTTAATGTCATGAACAGGAGACTAGGATTCCGGGTGGTGGCTGCATGGGCACCGTTTTAAGACTTCTGTACTCACTGTCTCTCTTTTTTTAAAGTGACCTTATAAGATGGTAAGCAAATAGGTCAGTGGGGAGGGGGCATTATTTTTCCCCCCAAGGTGGGTCTCAAGGAACAATTTTTGTGAGAAATGATGGGATGTTACATGAATGTGAAAACCAGTACTCACTGCTGTTCTGTCAGGGCCAACATTCGAGAAATGGAACTGGATTTGTTTCTACAGTTGTTCTCAAATAATTTATTTTGGGGGGGAAAAAGACGCTAGTCTAGGGGCATGTATTTTCTAGCAGCCCCGAAGTTTCAATTCTGAATAAAAATTCACAACAAGATGTCTATTATTTTCGGTTTAGTTGAAAATGCAAAAGCACTTTTGAACCTGAATTTCAGTAGCCCCCGAGGTAGCGGGCTGGTGATTCCCGGGCAGCCCTGGCGTACTGGAAATACTAGCTCTCGTGGAGCTGGGCCAAGCAGCCGAGAGCGAGCTCTGCAGTCGCCGCTGCTTCTAGCTCTGTGACCTGGTCAACTGAAGCCCAACACTGGGTTCCTTCTGTTTAAACTGGGACGGATCAGACCCAAGCCCAACTCAGGGTTGTCAGGAGGATTAGGCCAAATAATGTAAACAAAATGCTTGGAACAGCACAGGAATAATAAATGCTTTCCACAGTGCTAAGGCTAATCGTTAGCTGTTGCTAGGTAACTTTCAGGGTTAGCTGTGACAACGTACTGTGCAAATGATGCCTTTTTAATCCAATGAAAACATAAATTATAGAATACAAAAAAGAAGAGAGGAACATAATTATCTATTCAGGAAATCTTCAATTTACAAACAGGATGTTAAAAAAGTTCACTTTGAATTGATTGTTTGGAGGACTCTATGTCCCCATAGCAACAATGCTCTGTGCGGTTACGGTTCCAAGGACGCACAAAGGCAAATTAACCTTTAATTACCTGAAATCCTGTATGTTTGTTCTGATAAGGTCAAACACAATAGTGCTTTACTAGAAATGAAACAGTAGGGAAAAAAAATTGATCAGCAAATAAGATTAAAATATTTAAGATCCTGTGGCTTGAAGGAAAGCAGGATTAGCTAGAAGTCAAAGGAGGAAGCCGGAGGGGCCTCTGGGCCTGGGAGGTGAGGGCATTTATTTAATCAAGTACATGGCTGCTCTGCTTGGTATAAGCATCTCCACACTTGTTGGATTTATTAGCCCTAACTAGGATATTCTCGGACCTTTAAATGAACAAAAACTAGTTGGGAGAATGAGAGGGGCACTTTCCTGCACAAAAAGATCGAACCTGGAACTTGAGAGGGGCAGTGCTGACCTGTACACTGGCCAGGGCTGGAAGCCCTTCCTGGGGCGGGTGTCACCAAGCAGAAGCTGCGGGACAAGGCGGCTGTATGCAGCCCCGGGAGGAAGGAGTTGTTTCTCCGGCAGACCCAGGCTGTTCCAGAAAGGCTGTCTGGCAGGAGGCAGTGGGGGTAATGGTAACGTAGCTGGCATCGGCATTTCTCACTTCGCACAGGTACTGCCTTAACAGTCGAGGGAAACCATCCATCTGTACAAATGGGAAGGCCTGTCTAGGGCCACAAACCCTTTGCCTGGAGAAAGGGTGGAGTCTGTGGCACTGCAGGTGGTCATTTACAAACAAAAACCTATTGCTATTTATGGGACCACTTTAAATGGTATCTCCCTATGTACACAGTATTTTACACCACACTAGTTCAATGAAATGTTAATTAGGTGGTAAGTGTAAAAAGGATCCTTCATCAAATAAGTTGGAAACTGGCAGGTGAGAAAGTAAAATCACATTTTTCTGCTCTGGGACCTCAGAGCCTTCAATATGCTAATTTACACTGATTTTTCATGAAGTCAATCCAGTACAAGGCAAATTTTCTAAACCCAGGTGACTATAAACCCTTATTTTCTAGAATTTCTCCAGGACAAGTATCCTGGGGAACAGATTTGGAAAAGGTTTCTGTCTGAACATGGTGTAACATCAACTCTCCCACATCCATCAGGCAAACCTGACAGTCACCAAGGCTCTCGCAACACAATCTCCACACGCACCTCCCAGTCCCATTTTGCCTTTGGTTATTTGTACTTAATCCTTCCAGAGGTTTTAGCTCATAATCTAAAGTAGTACATTCATTTGCATCTGAAAGTGAGAGAAACTAAACAAATCATTTCGACACAAAGGAAGCTTGATAGCAGGATTTCAGGCACCTTTATTCAGGGCAGACACTTTTGGCCAGGGGAGCTTGCCTCAGAAATCTTTCCATTACTCAAGGAAGCCAACTCCTACCTAAGACCTGACTAACCTTCCCACCACACCATTTCCAGCTGCCATCTACTTGGCTTGAAAACACCGCACACAGGTTCCATCTGGTTGGCTGGAGTGCAGCAAGCTCAGGCTTTCAGGGCTAAACCTTGCGAAACAACCTACTGGCCCATCAAAGGAGTTTCTGCAGCTGGGTAATTAACAGGGGTTAATTCATTTTATCACAGAAGAAACTTACTCCTTTGTGTTCTCTATATAATTTATAAATAGGAAAAATTATTTCTTAATATTATTATATATTTGCAATACAATCAACCAAGACTGGTGATATAGAAAACTTAAAAAAAAATCATATTGTGTTCATCAAGGGTTTTCCTTTGAGGCACTATACCATCCCTCAACCTTTTCACTTTTTTTCTATACAAAATCACTTTGCTGTGACAATCACGGATCTCCTTCAGTCAATACTGGCCTCTAGGATTAGCATTCCCGACACTACATTTTTGGGTGGCAAGAGTTATCTCTGTCTTCTATAATGAGTAATAAAACCATTACTCAACAGGAATTCAGTTAGAAATAGTGTAAAGAAGCAGTATTTCTTAAAAACTTGAGCCTACTGTATCTTTTATTATTTTCTAGTGAAGCAACTGGCATGGACTTAATATGGTCTCTTTTCCTTCTCTGTTCCTTTTTCCAATCAGTAACTCAAATAAAAGATGGAATAGCTGAGTTTTAAAATCCTGCCAGATTTTTTACGGTAACTTGTAGATGAACAACACAGGGTCCTACAGAAGTATTCAAATCTCATGCAAAATTCTTAACTACCGCGTGCCTCCTTACATTAGGCAATTCTGTCGTTTTCTATATGTAAAAATTCTCACACTAAAGTGGCAGTGGTTACTATTCATTAGTTTAGCATCTGACCTCAAAGACTTAGACAAGATCACAGTTCAAGTCTGAGTTTTGGCAACAGAGTAGTACCAGGTATTTCTGAATAAACAATTTTTAAATGGTTTGAACCATTTGAAAAGTATCACCAACACAGTATTTGGTGTTGGCTCATCAGTCACTCTGTTGAGAATTAAGGAACCCTAAACTCTCTAAATGTCTTACTTTACAAAGTCTAATTATAAAGGAATAACCTACTATGTCTAATAGAAAAAAATTACACAGCAACTTTTATCAAACAGCAACTACTACAAAAGCGATGATAGGAAAAAAACGACTTCACAAAAATACACTAAAAAATTTGACAATTTTATGCAGGAACTGCCAAAGTTTTAGTGTTTAATATTTAATAGCACAACTGACCAAGATTGGAGATGTGAAGTTACCATGTTCAAGAAACTGGGGGGTTGCGGGGGAGATCACTCTGTCACCTAACTATATAGTATGTGATACGAAGAATGCACGCTTTACAACATAAAACCTGTCTACACATAGTCATTAGTTGCAAAAAGCCATTTGGTCTTCTCTTGGCTTGTAAAAATGTTCCAGATTCCAGTGTTAATTAGCAACCTATTGAGAAATGAAAAACCATCAAGATGTTATTCATTATATAAGGACAAATAAAAATGATACTTAGAATTATCAACTAAAAATCCTTTGAGAACCCTCTACTGAGCTAAACTTCTTTTCTGTGCACGATACTCTAGCAGAAATACATTTAATTGGACATCTTTATTAAGGAAACCTCCGAATCCATTTCTGCCCCCCACCCCTTTCTTTGTATCATCCCTGTAACTCAAGTCTTCAGTCCTCAAGAGGATGCACTCATTCGCTTGATGGGGCTTTTGAGATATGAGAAGCTTCTAAGTCTCACAGGACATTTTCCAAATTATCTCTATAGAGGAATAAAGATGACAACCCACACAAAACAATTCTGTGACTTACTCACACAGACAATCAACCCAATCTATTTTTCTTGTACTTCAAAGCAACTTGTATTTCATAGAAACTTATAATTTGGGCCAGCCAGGACACGCCCAGGAAGTAAAAAAAAAAAAAAGGAATATGGTGTCTCTTACTCTATACTCTGCTTGGTACTCTAGTTACCCAAAAATTTTCAGTGAACTTTATTTTTATAGGGAATTAAAATGCTAAAAATGGGATGGGAGAAAAGGGAGTTTAAAATTATTTTTGGGTTGCAAAGAGGTAACCACCACACTCACTCAGTCATTCCTCTGATATCTGAAACTATGGAAGTGGAAATTCAAATCAACTCCAGGGTGAAGGCTTAATGTAGCTATAATCTAGGTCATCTAAGCCATAAGCAGGTATTGTCCTGGCATTTACTGAGTGCAATAAGTGTTCCCAAAAGAATCCTCAGAATTTAAGGCATTTATGAAGGTGACAATGTGGGTACTTGAATTATCTTTTTTGAAACAAAACAAAACAAAACACATTAAAAATCTGCCAGTGATAAGAATTTTCAACAAAACACATTTCTTTGTTTTTGGCTCTAATGATATAAACTCAGTGGTTATCTAATGTTAATCAATGGTCTTAATTAATGAGGACATAGGTCTAATGAATAAAAACTGGGAAAGTGACTCCATCAAAATTATACTGACATACACCATACTTACACTGCCCCTTCCCTCACCTTCAACTCTTTTGTGTAGCAGGTATCTTGTTTTCACCTTCCAGTTCTTCCACGCCAGCCTGTGTCATGAGGTCTGCAATGTTTTTCTCCAGGTCATCAATGCGACTACTCATGTCATCAAGTGGTAAAGTTAAAGACAAAGTGCACCAACATCTCCCATTTCTAGCCTTTTCCTCCAGGGCCCTGTGGACTATGGCCTTAAACACAACTGTCTTAATGAAACTGGTTTTCCAATTTCCTTTGGAGAGTTACACAGTCACGTGTCGCATAATGACATTTCCATCAACGATGGGACAAATACTTGAGGGTGGCATACCATATGGCCGAGGTGTGTAGTAAGCCACACCACCTAGGTTTCTGTAAGTACCCTCTAGTGTTTGTTTGCGCGAGGATGAAATCACCTAACAACACATTTCTCAGAGTGTATCCCTGTTGTTAAGCAGGGCGTGACTAATCTTTTGGTTAAGAGTACAGGGACCTGGGGGAAGGAACAAATGCCAGCCCTGCCCTTTACTAGTTATGGGATCTGGGCAGGTTGTTTTACTTTTCTAGGCTTCTATTTTTTTTCATCCGATAAATAAAGGTAATACTATAATCTCTTCATCAGGTTATGGTGAAGATCAGAGGAAAGACACACATAAAATGTTTAGCTCACAGTCAACAGTCATTACAATAGCAGACTGTAAGTTCCTTGAGGCCCGGCATCCGGCTCAGTTGTATGCCCAGCTCTTCACACAGTACTTCCCAAGAAGACCACATTCGAGCTCAGGAAAAAATTGGGTAAATGACTGGCTGAAGTTGGCCTGAACGCCACCCACTTATCGACACCAATACTGAGAAAACAGGCTCCAAACACCCGTAAGAGGCTGACTACAAATATCAAGGATATTTCTTCCAATGATCTGGTCGGACATGGTCTGAAATTTATCTTGCATCTGTTGCAGGAGTGTCTGCACCTACGAAATAACGAAACAAACCACCCCACGCCCACCTTGAGACACCTTCATGGGAAGAGGACAGGAGCCCTGGTCCCAGGGGGGGACTAGGATCCTGGGTTCCAGCCCCAACCCAACCTCGAGGCAGCTCCGCGGCCTCCGGCAAGGATTCCCCTCTCCGGGTTTCCCTTTCACCGTCCGTCAAATCAGACGGTGGGGCCGGTGAAGCCCCTCCCCGTTTGGGCCCCAGGGCGCTGCCATTCAAAATCTGTCGGGTCTTCCGGCAGTTTTGACGGCTGGGAGGCCTCGGGATGTAGGGAGGTGGCGAAGGGTGCGCTGCGTGGAGAGCTGGGGGTGTGGGGCTGACGCCGGGGGGGCCAGGGCGTCACGAGAGGGTGCGGCTCAGGGACAGGTGAGTGGAGGGAAGAGGGGGGTCCGGCCTGGGGACGTCAGCAGGCGCAGGGGACCACACCCAGCGGCCGGGGGGACCAAGGTGGCCAGAGGCCTCGGCGAGCGAAGCCTCTACAAACACGGCCTCCAGAGAGCGGGACGGGAGAGACGCAGAAAAGACGCCTGGGTCCGCGGGCCTTGCGGGCGCCGCCCCGGGAGGTCGCGGCCTCGGGCCCCCCCCACACGTCCCTTACCACCGAGGTGAGATCCTGCACGGTCTTGGGGTCAGTCTCGGCCATCTCCCCGGTTCCCAGCTTGGCGGTGATATCTCAGACCGTCACCAACACTTCCGTTTATCCGCGCAGACGCCCCAGCGACGACGTCTCGCGACCACATATGCCAGGCGCGCGACCGCGGGGGGTTGTGGGAGCTGTAGTTGGCATCAAGCGCCGGAAAGGCCTGCGGTCGGGAGCTTCCGTTCCGAGCGAGGCCCCGCCCCTCCTCCCTGCCCTGTCTGGCTCCGCCCCAGCCATCACTTCCGGGCCCTTAGCCCCGCCCCGCGCCCCGCCCCCGGCCCTGTCCGGGTTGGAAAAAAGGGAACCGAACACCGCGGCGGGGCCCCGGGCGGGAGGGTGGCCTGCACCTCTTCCCGGGCCGTCGTCAGGCGCCGGGCGGGAGGGTGGCCTGCACCTCTTCCCGGGCCGTCGTCAGGCGCCGCACTGGTTGTCTTGGGCCCAGTCCGAGGGAAGGCGTGGGGATCGGGCGGATGCTGGGTGGAGGGGATTAATGGGGAAAAAGGGGGACATCTGTAATACTTTCAGCAATAAAGATAAATGAAAAAACAAAACATCTCAGTGCTTTAACTTAATCCCCGGGAGAACCCTGTGATATAATTATCGCCGTTTTACAATTTTGAGAAAATGACATAGCTCTTAAACGAGGCAGTCCAGTCAGGGAGCGAGAGGCAGGACCTGAGCCCGGGGGCTCCGACTCCGCCCCTCCCGCGCCTGCGGTTCTGGGCCCCGCGCTGTGGGGGCGCAGGGCAGGGCTGCTGTGGGGGCGCAGGGCAGGGCTGCTGTCGGGGCGCAGGGCAGGGCTGCTGTGGGGGTGCAGGGCCGCTGCGGGCCGCAGGGCAGGGCCGCTGTGGGGGTGCAGGGCCGCTGCGGGGGCGCAGGGCAGGGCCGCTGTGGGGGTGCAGGGCTGCTGCGGGGGCGCAGGGCAGGGCTGCTGCGGGGGCGCAGGGCAGGGCTGCTGCGGGGGCGCAGGGCAGGGCTGCTGTCGGGGCGCAGGGCAGGGCTGCTGTGGGGGCGCAGGGCAGGGCTGCTGTGGGGGTGCAGGGCTGCTGTGGGGGCGCAGGGCAGGGCTGCTGCGGGGGCGCAGGGCAGGGCTGCGGGCTCCTGGGCCCGCTCCTTCCTGGGGGGGGGTACCCTGTACACTGTGGGCTGCTGAGCAGCTTCGCCCACTGCTACCCAGTAGGTGCCACTGGAAGCCCCCTGCTCGGCTGTGACAACCTGCAGACACTGCCAGCATCTCCTGGGGTGGGCGGGTAGGTGGGGGGGCGCCCTCAGTGGAGAAACCCCGGCTTTAGAGGGATCTAGGGACACTGCCTAGGATTCTGTTCCCTTGTTCTTCAAGCACGAATTTATTTTTCCTTGGGCCATTTCTTGATAACTTTCCTCCGTATGTACTGAGACTGAAGGACCGGCAGGAGCTTCCGAGGGCTGCTGCTACAAAGCACCACACACTGGGCGGCTTTACAACGAAGGAAATGTATCCTCTCCGGGCTCTGGGGGCGAGGAATCTGAGGGCGGGTGTTGGCAGGGTCGGTTCCTTCTGAGCAGGATCTGTCCTGTGCCTCTCCCTCAGCTTCTGGTGGCTCCTGGCAATTCTTGACTTTCCTTGGCCTGTAGGTGTTCCTGAGCTTGTAGATGTTCCTTGGCTTGTAGGTGTTCCTTGGCCTGTAGGTGTTCCTTGGCCTGTAGGTGTTCCTTGGCCTGTAGGTGTTCCTTGGCCTGTAGGTGTTCCTTGGCTCGTAGGTGTTCCTTGGCCTGTAGGTGTTCCTTGGCCTGTAGGTGTTCCTGAGCTTGTAGATGTTCCTTGGCTTGTAGATGTTCCTTGGCCTGTAGGTGTTCCTTGGCCTGTAGGTGTTCCTTGGCCTGTAGGTGTTCCTTGGCCTGTAGGTGTTCCTTGGCCTGTAGGTGTTCCTTGGCTTGTAGGTGTTCCTTGGCCTGTAGGTGTTCCTTGGCCTGTAGGTGTTCCTTGGCCTGTAGATGTTCCTTGGCCTGTAGATGTTCCTTGGCCTGTAGGTGTTCCTTGGCCCGTAGGTGTTCCTTGGCTCGTAGGTGTTCCTTGGCCTGTAGGTGTTCCTTGGCCTGTAGGTGTTCCTTGGCTCGTAGGTGTTCCTTGGCCTGTAGGTGTTCCTTGGCCCGTAAGTGTTCCTTGGCCCGTAGGTGTTCCTTGGCCTGTAGGTGTTCCTTGGCCTGTAGGTGTTCCTTGGCCTGTAGGTGTTCCTTGGCCCGTAGGTGTTCCTTGGCCCGTAGGTGTTCCTTGGCCTGTAGGTGTTCCTTGGCTCGTAGGTGTTCCTTGGCTCGTAGGTGTTCCTTGGCTCGTAGGTGTTCCTTGGCTCGTAGGTGTTCCTTGGCTCGTAGGTGTTCCTTGGCTTGTAGGTGTTCCTTAGCTTGGTCACTCCAACTCCTGCTTCCCCCTTCCCACGGCCTCTGGCCTGTGTGTGTGTGTGTGTGTGTGTGTGTGTCTTCTTATGGAGTCGGGGTCTACCCCACTCCAGTATGGCCTTATCCAAACTACAGTGGCACCTCGGTTTTTGAATGTCTCCGTTGTAGAACATTTTGGTTTTCCAACAGGCCTCGGAAGTCGAACAGGCCACGCGGCTTCCGCTGAGGACAGGATCCTGAGGCCCAGCTGTTGTCAGCTGTGGATCCCTCGGCTTTCAAATGTTTCATAACTCGAACGGTCTTCTGGAATGGATTACACTTGAAATCCGAGGTACCACTGTAATTCTATCTGCAAAGACCCTGTTTCCAAATAAGGCCACATTCTTAAGTTCTGGGGGTTGGGACTTCAACATGTCTTCTTGGGGGGACACAATTCAACCCATAACAGCTGATAAAGTCATACCACTTTCAATCTGTATCATACTTGGTATTTTATAGCGTTGACATGAAGCTCCAGAATCACTTGGATAGTGAGTAGTCAATACTGGGGGGCATTTCAGGCCTTTTCACTTTGGACCCCAAACACTGGGGCTACCACACCCAGCATAGAAGGCTGGGCACCCACACTCTGATTTCTAACCGCCTCTGGCCTATGGCTGGAGCAACATAGAACACAAATTAGAGGAGGTGTGTGTGTTTCTGGCAGGAGACTTGAAGGCTTTTTATCTGAAGTGAAATTTTCTTTACACAAACACCAGGCAAACTTGACACTTTTTTAGTGGATACTTTTTCTTTTTGGCGCTTAGAAAGACAGCATACTCTCTCTGCACGGAGACAAAAGTCTTTTAACAGCTGCTGTACCCAAAAGCTTCACTAATTTACAGTCACGGCTGATATACTTATTTTATAGGGTTGACACACCGAACCTAACTGAATATTGTTCCATTAACAAAACTACTGTATTATGTGTAAGGCACTAGTAATTAACCTTTAAAACTTCCATTTCGAACAACCCTCATTTTAAACCTTTAAGTGTCATAGTTGTCGTATCTTAGCATTTTTTTTACAGCTCTTTCTAGACTAATTGTGTAACTGAGGTAATTCTCTTTCCCCCTTCAAGACGGTTTGGTTTTACATGAGCTTAATGTGGTAGTTTCATAATTGTTCTTTGGTTCAAGCTGGGCCGTTCTCTCCTCACTCCTCCTTTCCCGGGTCTGCACAAGGGGGTGTTAATGTCCACGCACGTCTACACCGCGGCGAGAGGTCCTGCGCGTTTGCCTTGCACAGGCGGAGAAGGAATGATCGCCGCAGCCTTAGGGCTTTAACTCGCCCTTTCCCTAGTTGCACTTGCCTCACCCAGCCCTGGTCTGAGCCGCGGTTCGCCTGGTTTCCTTCCAGGTTGCTGCAGCTGAGAGTCACACACCTGCTGGTGTGGCACAGCAGTCCCAGGACACGACGCCTCATCCTTGACCTGGGCTGCACTCCCAGCCCTTACTGGACATTTTATACCTTTCCATCTCTTCAAATCCATAAATAAATATGTAAAACACAGGAGGCACTTTTTAAATATTAGGACCCTTCCTTTTGTTAAGGATCTCACCAAAATAATCTTGCTGTCTATCCTATCTACCTATTATCTATCTATCCATCTATCAACTATCCTCGATCTGTTTATCTGTCTAGCATCAGTCTATCACTGATTATCAATCTATTATCTATCTGATGTAATCTAATGTAATCTATCATCTATCTAATTTTTTCCAGACTGTTAGGAAATTTGACTGTTAGGAAAGAAGAAAGGAAAATAATTAGTTATTAGGCAGGCAGTGCTTGGTTTTAGTCTTGATGTTTAGACATCATAGGACAATCAGAGCATCATTTGAAAAAAAATCCCTTTGCTCTGTCACTGTATTTCTACTAAGATGGTCCAAGACCAAGTACACACATTAAAAATCCCAGATAACCTTTATTTGAATACTTTACAAAACACTTACAAATGTCTTTGCAACCAGAGTAAACCAAACGTTAATTTACAGCTCAGGAACTGTAAGCAATTCAGCATCTGGGGCCCAGAGGACCTGCATCTGCAATAGACTGAAGTACTTTTAAATGACAAACCTTTATCCCTTTAGTGTGTTTATGGAAAAAATTCATTGAAAATTTCTGAATATTTTTATCTTGGGGTAATACTATCTTTATCTTGATGTTAATATTTAACACCAGAACGGTGCTGATATGTGCATGACGACATGTAATTTTTTTCATATAGCTTTCATTTCCAACTCATTAATATTCTGAATAAAGGATGACTTTATTACTTTCTAAAGAAAAAGCTTTAGAAAAGTAGAAAATGGAAAATTTCAGCATATACTAATAGTGCTTCTCTGAGCCACCTTCTCAAAGGTTCAGAGCTTCATAGTGAAAATTACTGTAGTCCCGCTACTCCCGTAGCCTCAGCTAGCACGCGGGGGCCAAGTGAGACAGTTCAAAGGTGCATCCGGCTGGGCAGCCCTCCAGCCATTAACGCTATGACAGCGATGTAGCCTGAGTGGCAGGAAGGCGCCTTTCTGCCCACCGAATTTCATAAATATCTAAATTATTTCTGCTTAAATGATAGACTTATTCTTAATTTATGGAATTAAAGTTCTCATCTGAAATCCTTGCTCACACATTCATTCCTGCCATTTTTTTTCTGTCTCTACATATTTGTATATGCTTTAAATAAACATAGTCAAAGTGATAGCATTTTTTCTGTAGTGGGCTGAAATCCACGAGCAATAGGAAATATAATAAGAGCAACCGGTTTTACACAGGACGAGAATTATTCATTGCTTTAGTCGAGCAATTGTGAAAGCATCTTATCATCAGGTTATGAGACAAGTCTCAACGGCCAGGTGAGAAGAGAAGGCGGGGGCGTCACCTTTGTGAAACGTGCAGGCAGGTTAGTAGGTTATTGTTATTGATATTATTACATAGAAGTTAAACAGGAAAGGCGGTTTGCTCTTTCTCAGTGCTCACCTTTCTCTTGGTGTGATCTACCTGTTGATTCATGCTTAAGCCAACTACACGTGGATAGATTAATGTGCTACATTTACAAAATCAGAAACTGCTCGAAGATCCTTTAGAATTTGTCTGCAGCCGAGCACTGTCCAAGCCCTTGAAGATCCCACCCTACTTTCTCCCTCAGCTTTCCCTCCCCTCAGTTGGTTTGGCTGTGACTAGGTCCTTGGGGGGGCACGAATCTTCTTTCGGATAACTGAGACTCCTAATTAATCTGGTAGAAGCCCCTCATGTACCTGCTGACAAGCCAGGGAAAGGAAGGGAGGAAATACTTAAGAAAATGATAATATCTTGTACGGGAAACATTTCTAAGGTTCCAGTATGAATTTAGAATAGTGCTCACAGTTCTTAACAGAAAGTTCTCAGAATTAAGAAAATGTAGAAGGTCTGTTTAGTTGGTCTGGACAGTCACGTTAATTGGCTTTCAGATAAAGGTTTCCTGGTCAGAAGTAGCATTTTGTCTGTTTTTGCTGCAGAGTTGGCAGTGGCCCTGTGCTAGAGTGGGACCCACATGAGCCCTGGTGCTGGTTCTGACGGCCACTTACCTTGGGAAGCCATTGATTCTCCTGAGCCTCAGTTTTCTCTATCTGTAACCTGGAGAAGAAAGTAGTTCTTGCCTCATAGGGCTGTTGTAACGACTCAATGAGTTAACAGGTATAAAGGATTTTGCACAGTGTGAGCACCATAATAATTAACTAATAAATGTAAACCATCATCATCATCATCATCAGTTCCAGTTTTGTACCTTGCTCATCCACGCCAGGAGAACTACGGACTCTTTTTTTCAGAATCACCCGGGTAGTTTGTGTATTGGGACAATTGCACTAAACCCAGCATCAAGCAGAGCTTGTTAATACTTTTTTAACTGCCACGTCTTAAGATTAAGACCTAATGTATGAAATTTAATATGAGATATTTCAAGAGTTTGATAGTAGAGGGTTATTTCATTGAACAGAAGGTTTAAAATGACATTTTGAAATTCTGGGAAAAGTTGTCAAACTTTTCTGCAAATATTCCTCAAGAATCAAAGTCTTATTTGCTGCCTACCATGAAATTTAGCTGGATTTATTTTGTCATGATGTTCAGATCTGCAGGTGTTGGGTGAGAGTCATGGCAGGTACATCTCCCTGCAATGATGTTCAGTAGGAGAGAACTGGTAGTGTTAAGGTGACTTTTACCAAAATCAGAAAATGTTTGCATGTTCTCGTTAAAACATATATGAAATAATTTATCACATGGACACTGGGGGAAATGTTGTTTTTAATGAACTAAGGTGGTTGATGTGTTAATAAAAAGCGAAGGCGTGACTGTTCACCCAATGGAAACAAAATCCTCAGTCTTGTGCTCAGTCATCGGGAAAAGCAATTTCTGGCTCTTACCTGACTTTTTCTTTTTTCAGTAAGTTGAACTAAAAGAAAATGCATTGATAATAATGACATGCTTGGACTATACTTTTGCTTTCAGTAAACAGGGAAAATGGGTTCTATCAAGTTAAAAAACATCCTATAATTCAGCACATGCTACCACTGTGGCTTCTAAGCATTGGTCTTTTTTGTGTGTGGAAGGAATAAAAAGAACAACACGATGGAAATATCTGTCCCGGTAAGAACTCTCGGGACAGGGGGATGTACTTAGAGGAAAATTAAGGCAAGTTGGACTTGTTAGTGACAGATGCACTTTACTCCTATTTCTCTGTGTTCTAAGCTAAGTTAATCCACTGGCTTGATTTCTCTTTTTCAAGAGAAAAATAACCATTTGCGAAGTACAGCAGAGCCTACTGGCTCGAACGAAGGGGGGGCCTCACTTGTTTACTTGTGTGATGGGGCACTGACGCCGGGATTTGTCCCCGGGGGTGGCGGGCTCACCAGGAGGGCCAGCTTTCCCTCTCGGCCAGCTCGCCTCGGGGTCCGGCTGCCGAGCACCTGGCCACCCGAGGATGGCCCTCGGCTTGTTCCAGGGTGACCATTTCCCCCCTACCTTGTGGGACGAGGGGAGAGAGCCCAGCAGGGAGATAGGGGGCTGCGTCTGTAAAGCCAGCAGAGGAGCTGTGAATGCGCACACTTGGGTCCCCCTGAGCCAGCCCTGGGCACTCGTGGGCATGTTCAGAGCCTGGCATCTCCTGACTGAGCAACAGGAATTGTTCAAGAGAAAAAATACCCATGCCCCAGGACTGTAGGTAGATGGTTGTGACTACGTGTCATGCAGTCATCAAACCGAGGAGGATCTTGCTCCTCTGTGAGTGTGGGATCATCCTCACAGCAGACCGCGAAATGCTCCAATCCTTCATTGTGGTGGCAAGAGGAGTGCCTGGCCCAAGCTGTGAGTGGGCGCCTCTGGCTGTACAGACTCACTCACCTAACAGGAGATTCACGGGGGAGCCCCAAAGGCTGGTCAAAAATGTGAACTTGCACTAAGACAAGACTCAGCATCACTGACAGTAGACACAACATAGAAACCAGAGAAAAGCTATTGTCCAGCAGTTTTAACCACCAATACCCATTTATTTTAATGGAGAAAAAAATCTCTGCATTCTATATGCTCCAAAAAGATTTACTATAGAAACAAATACAATATATGGAACTCTACCGGCATAATTTTACTACAATAAAGACAACATGGAACTTCTACTTCCTACAGAAGGCGAACTGAAAAGCACAGATGCCAACAGAGATTGCGTAAGAAAGCGTGTGTGTGCATGTGTGCGCGCGTGGTTAAAACCTTTAGTAAGCAACGGCATTAAAATGTGCTAAGACACTTACCCTAGTTGGTGGCGAGCTCTAATAAAAAGCCACAGGCTGTCGCTAGTTTTATCTGATAGAAAAATTTGGCGTGAGCTTTGATGGTCCATTGAGAGTTTATCAACAAGAAGGCAATCTTAGTACAAGCACTAACTTTCCTCTTACTTTTACATGCTCACAGAATAAAGATCGATTACTTTTCATACATAATGAACGCCTTTTATTTTTAGGTTTGCAAACAACTGTAGTCGATTCACACAAAAGGGTACTTTTAAAACTACCTGTATTTACTCTATTTTATGCATGTATATGAAACAAATGGTGTGCATGTGCATAAGTGTATGTCTATACATGTGGGCATATATATGTATACACACGGTATCTGTCAACCTCTCTATATGCATGTGTGACCTCCACGGTGACACTTGTGATTGTAAATATACCGAGGGGGGAGAGGTTCTCTTCCATGATCTGTGTCCCCATAAGAACTAAGTCCACAGCGGGACTGTGGATTTAGGACACATACAAATGCAGACAGATGCCCATGAGGGAATATTGCGGCCCTCCTCTCGGCATTTGATGGTGACATTTCCTGCTCTGCTCCTCGCCACTCTCGCTCAGGATCGAGGCATCTGATGGCAGTGAAAACTGGTTGTAGTCCTCAGACTAAAGAGAAAGGGCTTCTGTCTCTGCTCTCCCTCCTGCTGGTCGCGGCAGCATCCAGATTGAATGGGACGCTGGAGAAGCGTCAGCTCTGTGGTCTGTGCTAGTGCCTCCTTGCTGCTGAGGACCTGGGGGGCAGCTGCCTTGGCTGCTATCCCTTCTTTGTTTAGCCTCTCCAGGAGCTGGGCTTCTGTCTAGTCTCGCTCTATAAATACTGGGTATGTACACATACAGATGCTCATACATATACAGATCCTAACCCACAGACAAAGCTGGATGTGTGGAGTGCCGACTAGCAACATGGCAACACATCAGAAAGAGTAGTCATTGTCCCTGCTCCCAGAAGGTCACGTTATATGCCATGATCTTTAAACATTCAGGGAAAAATTCAGAGGATTCCATTAATTAAAGGAGAAAGGAAGATGCTGCCAAAATGGTGAAGTACAGACTAAGTGAAATTGCAAAGAAAATGAAACTCTGGAGCAATTGAGGCCTAGTTGTGAAGTTCGAGAGCTGTAAACGGCAATCTTCAGATTTGGATTTTTTTTCTTCCTGTTGCTATGGAAACTTGGTAGTCAAGCGTCAGACGTCAGTCAGGAGTTCTCACAGACCTGAATGGCAAAGATTCAGAATTTAAGTCAAAGAATATTGCAGCTCGATTCAAAACATTTTAGCTGAATACTGGATACGTGACTGACAGGCTGTAATAGATGCATTTATAAACACTGCACTGCCTCAGAAAAAATTTTTCTTAAGTATAGCATTTGAAGAGAGAAGGAACAGTTCTGCTGGTTTATGTCTTAAAAAGCTGTACTTCTCCAAAAAACCTTGATGCCAAACATCTCATCTCAGACCACCAGCAGCGGCTGTTATCTCTGCTACCAGTGAGCCCAGAGCTTAGCTATTTTACCAACAAGTTGACTTGGTAGATTAGAGGTTGATGATTGTCCCAGACATGTTATTTTTTTTGGTCATGGACAAGAGCAAAGTACCTATTGGTGGTTCTTCAGACATGGTGTATGAGTTTCCTGTGGCTGCTGTTACAAAGGACCACAAACTTACTGGCTTAAACAACACAAATTCGTTCTCTTACAGTTCTGGAGGTCAGAAGTTCAAAATGGGTCTTATGGGGCTAAAATCAAGGCATTGGCAGGGCTGTGTTCCTTCTGGAGGCTCTTGGGAGAGAAGCCATTCCCTTGACTTTTCCAACTTCCAGAGGCTGCCTGTGTTTAGCTCATGGCCACTTCAGCCAACGTCATGGCCTGAATTGTCTTATTAAAGTTTACTGAAGTTGCCAAAGGTATTCTTGAGGTTATTCTTGAGGTTGCCCACTAGCCCAGGGCCTTCCATCCTGCTTGATAATAGCATGAGTGGAAATAGCTCGTTCTCTGACATTTTTGCTTAATTATTATTATATCTTGAATTTGTACAGGGGCTGGTATCACCAAGTCTTTTGTTAATATCAAGGAAATAAAAATGTGGGAAGATCAACCTATGACATAATGTCAGTGCAGTTCATTCTGGAATGAACTGACCACTAGAACTATAATGGGTTACTCTAGAGCTTGGGCCTGTTCACTCAAATCCTGCTGGGTGGTTCAGTTCGCAGAACTCACTCACCTACTCTGCACCTGCTGCTTTTAGAGGCTGAACCTGTCATTAATCTGTTGGAAAATTTAAAGCAGCATATCTAAGTTTTAGATAAAAAGTCTTTGTAATGTGACTCAAGTACAAAAAGGTGATATTAAGAAGGTTCAGGGTTAAAGCTGTTTTAATAGAAAGGGCCATGGAAATGAGCAAGTTACTTCAGGTGCAACTTCTGGTGGTTGTTTACTACACCAGGGACCTTTATATTGCTTGACAAGTGAATTCCTTTGCAGTTAGGAGTCTTCTGAACTCATTTAGTTCCTTATTTCACTCAAAGTTTTCATTGCCTTGCTGCCACTGCCTTAAACTCTTTGGTTACTTGGCTGCAGTAAATTGGAGTAAATTGGATCCTGCAGATTCACTTGCATCTCGAGAAGGATGTGAAAAGAACATATTAAATGGCATCACTAATTTTATTTAAAAATATTTTCCAGTGGGGTACCAAGACCATAAAATAATAATTTTGTTCATTGAGAAGAACAGAAAAAAAAATTTTGGTTGAATACACCCACTAAATTAGAAAGTTGCTAATCCCGGTTTTTAAGTCAATTTAGACTGTAACGTAAATGATTCTTTCTAGGACTGTTAAGTTGATTGCATGAGATCGTCTATATAATTTATGTAAAGCTCTTAGCTTTGCACGTGCATGGCACATACAAAGTCCATGAAGTTGTACCACTTTAAGGAACCGCAGCTCCTCTGCCATGCACAACTCGGGGCCACCTCCAGGCAGAGGGCAGCCTGCTCTACCCGGGACTGATGCTTCTCCAGGCCCCGTCTCTGTTTGTAACACATTCACAATTAAAAAAAATAAAATAATGATACTCTCAACAACATGACTTGTATGATTCCATTTATAGAAAATTCTAGAAAAAACAAGACTATAATTAGAGAAGGCAGATTAAGGAGAATCTGGATTGGGGGGGTGATCAATAGCAAAGGGGTACAAGGCAACTTTTTTGATTGTGGTGTGTACTATTGTGTAGTTACTGAAATTCATCACACTGTACACTTAAAATGGGTGAATTATATGGAATACCTTAATAAAAAGCATTAGAATGAAAATAAGTTTTTTTGCTCATCTCACTCTTCACCTCTTTAATCGTCTTTCTTGTGACTGAGGTTATAATTCAATGCCCCCTCATTTCCAAGGTACAGCCATTTCATTCTGGTCCTTGTTTATATGGTTCATCTGATCTGTCCTTTTATATTCTGGCTATTGCTAATTAATTAAGCCTAGGGAAATGTTTAAAAAGGCTTTAGACCATATTTTTTCTTGAGCCTGACTGTGCCACACCACACAGAGCCCTACATAAACTAACATCACAGCCTAATGGAGGTGCCAACTTGCCTAGGACCTTGGGAGAGTCCTAGGGGCAGAATGATGCGTCCCCTCAATGTCGTCAACGCGTAATTTAAACAACACAATTGGCAGTAAAAATAATTTCATTTACATTTTTTATTACTTTCAATGTCATTAGCTTTATTTCCTTTATTTTTAGATGTTCAGTTCTCAGTTGCAATAAAGGCATCTACAGTAGCATAATAAACTGAAATGTTTTTATAATCTTTTTCCATGAGGGAGGCAATCTAATGGTGCATGCTGGCCTCACTGCTTACTCACATGGGACCTTGGGGCCTTCCTGAGTTTTCTCATCTATAAAGTGGGATAAAATCACCAGGCTAGTGAAGAAAATAGAGAGAAAAGCCACAGAACATCAGCGTGTTTAGTTAATGCTAGTCTACCTGGATCTGAATATTATTTGAGGGGAGGAGAAAATCCATTTTTTCTTCCCACGTTGTATGATGTGGTCACTGCAACTGATCACTTCACATTTTTATTGGCACCTTTTTAAAGGGCCAAATATTTCTGGATCTGTGGGTCATATGGTCTCTGTGGCATTGTAACTCTGCCATTGTAACAGAAAGCAGCCATAGACAGTATGTAAATGAATGGGCATGGCTGTGTTCCAATAAAACTTTATTTACAAAAACAGGAAGTGGGCCGTATCTGGCCCCCAGGACGTACTTTGCCAACTGCTGCTTTAAAGACACACCAAACAGATTCTACCAGATCCCAAAATTCTTTCAAGGACTCTGGCTGAGTTGGGAAGGTATCTTCCCTTGCACTTTATAATCTAGTTTCAGTGCTTTTAGAACCCGCTGCCCCACCTTGTTTAATGGTTTAGGCCCATTTCCGTGTAGCCCCTTGTCAATGCCATGTCAACAGAGGCACAGGAGGGGTGGCCACTGACTTCTGCTTTTATGAGAGCGGGAGCCACAGGACCCCATGGTTACTTACTTATGCTAGCTCTGACCCAGTCTCTCATTTCTTATTAGGAACATCCCTTTTTTGTCAGGAAGAACATCTTGGGGCAGGTACATAATAAAACAAGAATTACTATTTGGCAGGCGTCTCTAATGTTCAAATGAACAATAGTTTTTTTTAATCCTCACCTGAGGATATTTTTCCTATTGCTTCTCAGGGAGAGTGGAGGGGAGAGAGACACATTGATGGGCTGCCTTGTGCATGCACCCCGGCCACTGAGGTCCGTGCCCTTGGCCGGAATCGAATCCGAATCCTTTAGCCCACAGGCTGACGCTCTAACCACTGAGCGAAACCAGCCACGGCCAAATGAACAATTATTAAGTAATCTTAAGCCTTGTATATAGAGCCTGACCGAGGTTCTTTTGGAAGTCAAACAGGTGAGTGGTAACATCTGTTCTTAACTGTGTTTTGAGCTGGAAATATCTGTCTTGTGGTGCAAACCACTGGAAGGTCACCCGAGTACCTTTCCAGCTGTGTAGGGAGGTTCAGAGCTCCTTTTTGAGGATGATTTTGGCTTTACCTACAGGTGCCTTTACCTACAGTGGGATAACCATGTGCTGCCAGAAAGGATGCCTCTCCATTTAGCCGAGAACAAAAAAACCACATTTGATCTCTTATACATAGTATACATGCACCTTTCTTTTCTTAATGACGTGACTTTGAGTATAAAATGAACATGAGTGCTTTGGGAGTCATCGGGCAATTCCGCCTTGGATTAACTGTGATCTAAGAATTTGGCAGAGAGAGAGGAGAAGTGGGCAATCTTTGGGAACCTGCTCATTCATTACTGATACCTACAGGCCAGGGGTCTCCAAAGTAGGGGGAACGAGAAAATCCCTTATTTGTAAGAGGAAAATACTGTCACGTCTATTTCTATTCTTTTTATTCTAAACAAATAGACTGTCTTACTAATATTTAATACATGGATTGGTAGTAGCAGATGTGTGTATTATAAAAATTTTGTGTAAAAATAGAGAAACACTGGGTCTGTGTGCTGGAGGCTGCTGTCACTTGGGATGTTGGTTCCACAGGTTGGATGGGCCTGGGAATCTGTATTTCAACAAACTGAGGGAGGAAGTCTCCATTTAGAAACTCGCTGCAGCCTGGAGTAGCTGATAAGTGAACGGTGTCCTGCAGCACCTAGTTCTTCAAAGGGATGTCAGTGAGAATCAGGCTTTAATGTTGTATAATTGGGTTTATAGACAGTGATGTGTGAGTAGCTACTTGTGGTCTCTCTATGTACACACATGATTGTGCACAAACATATGTGCACACGTAACACATGTAGCATACATGTGCACACATAACACACACACAAGCACACACTCCCTTGGACACATGCACACACAGCATTTTTATTTCTTTATCCAGAGGACTCTGCTATATGAACTCCGATTTCTCCTAGAACCCAGTCCTGGGCTTGGAGTCTGACTAGAGTCCACTTCAGAAGCTAGTGGAAAACAGATTCCAGACAGAGCTGGTCCGAGCAGAACACTGTAAATAACCTAATGCATCTATTGATCCGAATATACACTGTGTCACAGCCACACAGTGGGACACTCTCTAGCAGTTAAAATGAATGAACGAGTATGCAGGGGTGCCCTAGGCTGGTGGGCCCTGGTATATGTTTGCATGGCTCTCAAGCTAAGAATGGTTTTCACACTTTTAAACAACAAAAGAACAAAGCACAAAGTAAAAAACAATAAAAAAGAATGTGTGACGGAGACCTGATGTGGCCCACAGAACCTAAAATATTTGCTGCCTGGCCCTTTATGGAAACGGTTTGCCGCCCCCTGCCTGCGAACTAGACCAACATGGATGAATCCTGGAAACGTAATGGGGAGAGAAAAGCAAGATGCAGAACACAGTGCTCAATATAATGCAAATTACACAAAGTTTTCCAAATGTCACAAAACAGAACTACGTGTGTGTGTGTAGTAGAAGCATAAAACAAGGTCAGGACACACTCTAACTCATAATAGTTATTGTCTCTGGGGGGAGAGAGTAGGAAATCAAACTGGAGAGAGGAACACCTTTACCTGTAACATTTTATTTCTTAAAGAAGTGTCTCAACCATCCAATGAGGCACTTCTCATTAGGAGGCCTTTTCCTCCTTAGTCCTACCCACAGGACACTGGCCCAGCACAGAGCTGTACACACAGTGTGATTGCCAGTTGGCCTGCTTGCCACTGTCACCAGGATATAACAAGTTCTGTTATTTTTTTTTCTAATCAGCAATTTCTCAACTTCTTAATTCCCAATTACATCAATAACCCTGTCAAAATGTAAATACCAAGGGCCAAAAGGCTTTTGAATGGCATTAGCTATATGCAAATAATTGCTAAAGTTAAAATTGGACTAGCACTCCATAAATAGGAAATACCTGATACACATATCTATTCATTTTATGCTCACCTCTACATAACTAGGTATAGTAATTTATTTGTTTAAAATAATGCTCCATTACATTATAGGCATTACTACCAGGCAGTGAAAACAACGTGTGAATTATACACTTATCTCTTTTCCTACAGCCCAACTGCCACCCATGGATTCTCATGACTATTCTTTAAAAAGTACAGCATTTACTTTAACCTTGAGAAAGATTATTCTGCACAATGCAGAGAGAAAGAGGGCCCTGGCAGAGCAGTTAACTAGTCTGAACACATTTGTATTAGCTCCAGTTCAGTGACATCTGCAGGAAGTTTTCTCATTACCTGGTCTGTAGACAGCAAACCATGTCTTTGCACAATTCCTCAGGTTAGCAGGGGGATGTTAAGATGCTTTTAAACATTAATTGAGCACTTTTACATGTAACACCTTCTATTATATAGGCATAAACTAAAAAAAAAAAAGTTTCCTCTGAGATAAATTATTTTGGGGGAAGATGTATGGGAAAAAAGGCTTTGGTTACACTGGAGTTAGGCCAACTTACAAGCTAAACTGAAGAGAGAGACGAGCAGGACTGAGGTCAGGCTGAAGTGCAGGGCCCCTGCGGCGTTGCAGTCCACTTTGGAATTCTTGCAGGAACACACTTGTACCCTGAGGTCTGTGATGTTCGTCATGGGTGGTTTCCCTGAATCTGTCACCATGATGGGCAGCTGGTAGTTTGCTTTGTTCAGATTTTGAAGAAGGCTTACCAGGGCATGCGTATCTGGGAAGACAAGGAGGGGCTTAATGAGAGAGGGACAGACCTTTCCAAATAAAAGAGTGAGAACACGCAAAACGGGTGTTGCATTTTGTTTATAACCACGAGTATTTAAATTTAAATTCATTAACATCAAATAAAAAGAAAAATTCAGTTCAGTTGCACCAGTCACATGTCAAGTGTTTGGCAACCACTCACGGCTGGTGGAGACCATACTGGACCGTCCAGGTGGAACATTTCCATCATCAAGGTCTATGGCTCGGTGTTACTATAAACAATTTCAAGGGGATCCATTTTTGTGAAAATGATTGAGGACCAAAAACCCTTCCCTGATAATTTATTATACCAATAAAGCTATCTTCACAAAGGTCACATTCAATATCTAGAAAAATAAATGTAAAAATCCACTCTCAAATGATCACATTGTACATCTTAAATATACAAAATTTTTATTTGTCCTTTATACTTCAACAAAGCTGGAAAAAAAGAAAAATCTTATCAGCTCAGAGCATTTTTATATAAGAATCCAAATTTAAATAATCAAAATAAATTCTTAGACCAAAAAACAAAAATCCACTCACTCTATATGCGGGCTTGACCCTCGTGTGCTGCCAGGGGATGGATTCTGCAGTCTTTATCAGGCCTCAGCCATAGCCCACAGCCCTAGATTTGAGTGGGAATCCACAGCACAACTCACAACGTAGAGACTGGGTCTTTAAGCCCATGTTCGGTGGCAATATCTGCCCTTTATCCAGGCCTCTGGGCAGCACTCAAAAGTGGCCACCTACCTGGCCACTGTTTTTAGCTTCAGGCTTTTTTCTTTTCCATGACTCAGGTGACTAAGGATTTTTTTGTTTGTTGTTTGTTTAAAATTGCCCCTTTCTTGGCACTGACATTGCTACATATTCAGAAAAGTAATTTGGGCACAAGAAAAAGAATTTAGAAGGTATCATATCTATTAAATAAAACCAGGAGGGAAGGCAGAGTGTGATGATGTGAAAACAAAAACTGATGAAGTATTATCCTAACCAGAAGGTTAGGCGGCAGCAGCAGATGTAACCAAGGTAGAAAATGACCCCAGTGAAATGGTAGATTAACTCACGGAACATTCTCTGATACCCCTCAGGTAGAGGAGAAACTCTTGAATGAGAAAGTTCCAGCGGGAAAGAACTGGTAATGATTATTCAGATCAGCTGCAGCTGCAAAACCTATCAAACAAAACTGTAACCCCTCCAACAGGAGAAGGGCTGTTTTAATTAAAAAATAATCAGTGTAACAAAATTCATTCTTTAAAAAACAATAAAATAGACAAACAGGCAAGTAGAATCAATAACAGGAGAAAGGCACTAATAAAATGAGATGCGAGATAAGGCAGTAACAATACATATGAGATTTTTAATAGAAAATTTTATGCACAAGTGCGCAATACATTTTCAAAACTTAATGAAATGGGTGATTCCCCATCTCTCTCAAAAATTCTACCACTGATGTAAGAAGAGGGAGCCTTGACTGGATCGATGGTAGGAGACGTTCATTATTGATAAGCGCGTGTCTAAGGTGTGAGTTCTGGTTTTGGCTTTATTTCAAGGCCAGGCGAGCTCAGCAGCGAGGAGGAAAGTGGCGGAGGTACTGTGGATAGAGGGATGCTTCATCCTGTAATACGCTGGTGTTTCAGTCTCAATAAGGCAGGTGATAAATGTGGGGCCAAGTTTTGAATTCCACCTGCCCACGTGGAAAGAGACACTGTTTGCGAGTTTCTTAAGTGAGGGGCAGGAGAGATGAAAGAAGACATCAAAGTTGAAAGTAAAAGCAAGGGTGTGAAAGAAAAGCCAAGGTCATTATAAAGACTGAGTCAATTTTGAGGAGGTCTGCAGCATGCAATGGAAGCTGGAGACCTAGCCTGGCGCTTCTCTTCTCCTTGTCTTTTATAAAAGCAAGCACACCACGAGCATCTCCCCGACGTGCTGGCGAACGTCAACATCAGCACAGCTGTCGAGAGAGGAGAGACAGCGGAGCCAGACATGCTCAGGGAGAGGCGGAGACCCCAGCTTTTGAAGGCTGAAGACCGGGTGGGGGTACAGTATGGAGCTGTACAGTGCAGGACGTAAAGCACAGAGTGTACAGTGTGGGGTACGTGTACAGTACAGAGTATACCGTGTAAGGTGTACAGTATACGACATACAGTGTCGAGTGGGCAGTGTAGGGTACACAGTGTAGGGTACACACTATAGTGTACAATACAGGGTGGATAGTACACAGTGTACAGCTATGTGTACAGTACAGCGTGTGCTCTATAGAGTGTACAGTGTATATATACAGCGTATAGTACACACGCTACAGAGTGTACACTCAGTACAGGGCGGACAGGATACTGTGTACAGTATAGAAAAGATAAGAGAGGGAGCAAGAGAGAAAAAGTTCATATTGCATTATAAGGGACCGATATTTAATATACTTACAAATTGTATGCATTTGCTGGTGGGAAAATTATCAGTATTTATATAGTGCATAAGTAACTTGAAATAAGCCATTTGAGAACATGCGAGAGAGAGGGAGAGGAGAAACAGTCTGAGAAAAGAAACCAAGCCAGGGACACCAGGCTCGAGGCCACAAGAACAGCTACAGAACCTGTGGACTTACTGTTGATCTTGGAGACCTTCCAGACTTTATCAGGAACGGCTTGTTTATAGATTTCAAATTTGAAAGGATCTGTGTTTGGGTGGAGATCCTTATCTGAAGCTCCCAGAATGACTACACTGAGGTTTTTGGCATCATCGCAGACTTCGGCTACGGTGGGGTAGATGAAGGGCGCGTTGTCATTCACGTCCTCCAGGGTGATCAGCAAAGTCCCAGTGCCAGTAGCAGGTGGGTTGCCTATGGGAAGAAGGGGTGACGTTAGTGCACAACTGCTGTAACCCAAGAGGAATGGCCCATAGCACCTTCCCCACACTTTTAACACATTGAAAGTCACTCAGCCTGGCTGGTGTGGCTCAGTGGTTGAGCGTCGCCCCATGAACCAAGAGGTCACCAGGTGGATTCCCCGTCAGGGCACATGCCCAGGTAGCGGGCTCAGTTCCCAGTCAGGGGTGTGCAGCAGGCAGCTGATGGATGTCTTTCATCGATGTTTCAATCTCTCTCTCCCTCTCTCTTTCTCTCTCTCTAAAATCAATAAAAACATTTAAAAATAAAAGGAAGTCTCTCAGAGAATGGAGATAACAAATGGCCTTTTCCTTGCTTACCACCAAATCCAACCTTTTGTCTAAATACCCAAGTATTCCCATATGTTGGTGGTACAGGAAGGTAGAGATTCCAGGAGAGAAGGCCATGTTTTATGTGCAATAACTCTACACTGACTGACTGGGTAGCTGGTTGAAGAGAGTCCTTCTAGGGTTTTCTTTTGTGGGTAACAAAGGGTCTGGCCCGGCCGGTGGTGCCACTGGGGGCTGGCCTGGCTGATGGTGCCACTGGGGGCTGGCCGGGCAGCACAGGATAGACTGAGAAAGGTGGCTGAGTTATGAGAAACAAAACCGCTGGCTGGCTATGGGGCCGGCTGAAGCAATCATAACAAATCATAACATAATCTTTGGGTCTTATGCATAGAGCTTCACTTTTTCACAGTTTCAGCTACTTCCTGAAATGGTTTTCATTTTAGGAAACATGATTTTAAGAAGCCCTTATAATCTCACCGATGCCATAACGTCTTCCACATATAGAAAAGGGTGTTTAATCTTAGTAAGACTCAGCACGACTTCATTTGCCTCTCTCTAAATTCATTTTTAATCATCTATGCATTAGAGATTTGCTCTTGGGACAAAGGATCCATGAATAGTTCCTAATTTTCTGTGAGGAAAGTTAGAGCCGATTTTGCAGGCCACAAATAGTGAGTGTACGGATTTGCATTATTACAGTAGGATTTCATGCGCTTCTAAAATTATAGTTCTCTAATTTTATGCACTCGTACTGACCTAATGTCTGGCCCCATTTTATTTTTCCTGTCCTCATTTGAACCACATTTACAAGCTTAATTTTATTTTTTCTCCTGCTGTGTTTAGTTTTTGAAATGCACATTAAGTTGAGAGTCAAGTTCTGAACCACGTGCGGGCGGAAGGGCAGCGAATAGCTGAGCTCAGAGCACAGGGGTCCGGCGCAAGGCCAGGCGGGGTCTGACAGGCTCTGCTGGGAAATAAACGAGTCCTTTTTAGCTTCAGGCGGTTTATTACTTACAGGGACAGTCCAAGGATAAACAGGCAAAGGTGGCCCTTGAGCAGGTGACACCAAAACACAGGGGGCAGGTGGCTGCATCACAAATGAAGGGAGACCCTGTTGCTGAGAGCCAACTTCGAGCTGCTTCTCAGTGGTTTTACCGTCCACAGCTGCAGCCCAAGGGGGGCAGGCAGAAAGCCTGGCCCCTCATCGGGACCCAGAAGATGATAAGAACTGTGACAGCCTCCCAAGGGACTTAGGGAGCCAAGGGGAAATGGACCCTACAGGCTCCTCACAAGCCTCCTGGGCCCACAGTCCCGGGAGGATCACGAGATATTCTGCTAACCCTCAAGTTGGCCGTGGCTCAACCTTGGCTCCTGGCCTTTGTGGATACATGCAAAGTCATCGGGCACCATGGGGCTGTCCCCTGCTGTGTGGGAGGACGACAAGGGGATGAGGCAGGAGGTGTCCGGTAGGGCATGGGGCCTTGGCTATCCTGACAGGTTGCTTGTACCAATTCTACGGACTGCACGGAGCCAAGGGAGGTTCTTCAGCAAGGCAGAGGGACAACCTGATCTGACTTATTCTTAGAAACACACGATGGTATTGACAGGAGGTGTTGGACATTGGAGGCCAGCAATGGGTTGAGCCATGATGTGGGCAGTTTGAACAGGAAAGAAATGTCTTTTCTTGGTGATCAGGCACTCGGGTGAGGCTACAGAAGCAAAGCAGAAGGTAGTGGGGAGTGGAAAGGCGGGTTCGGCTGTGGTGGTGCTACCAGGCCCTATATTCAGTGCAACCACGTACAGGTGCACGGAGCTTAGGAGAAATGCCAGGGCTGAGTTGGCAATGGGGGCGTTGTCAACACAGATGCTTTTGAAACCTTTCTAGCAAATTAGGTCACCAAAGGTGAATGTGCAGAATGAATGGAAATCCCCAAGGTTAAAGAGCAGATGATAGTTTGCAGAACAGGGGAGACGCACTGGAAGAGGCGGCAATGTGTTACGATGCCCCAAAGGGTAAGCGGTAAAGAGAAGCAATGGGATCTTGCGAGGCCAGTGTTGCTGGTGACTTTTTGGGAGAGGTTTCCATTTAGGGGGAAGAAACCAGCTGATAGGAAGCTAAGCAGTGAGTGGCGAAGCAGTGAGAACAGATGCTCCTTAGTGTGGCCGGTGGAACTTTAATGTCTCAACATCCAAAGGCAGTGCCAGGGTAAACATTTGAATAAAAATCTGCTGAGATAGGAACACAAATGTATTAATCAGAAGGACGGCTATTTCTAATGGTAGCATATCATCAACTTTTATTAGGGCAAGAGCTCAAAGGAAATGCATAATTACTTTGCAGTTGGTTATCCAGTGTCAGCTTTAGTCATTTGGTTGAATTTCTTTATTGAAAAATTATTTTTCTCTTTTTATTGAACTAATTGAATATCTCAGAGGAATCCACTAATTTTTCTCCACTTTGAATATATTATGAAGTCATTTGGTAGAATGGATGAGAAGGCATTATGAGTATCTGAAATTTGGCCGTAAGAGTCAGCCTTTTGCGAACTTAATTATACCACTGTCTTCAGTTCCCCACGTGTTATTCCCAGGCCAGCCCGCTGATGTCTTTTTCTGAAGTCAAATAAAAAGAGCTTGTTTTTTCCAATGATAAGGGAACGAGTGAATTCTCAGGATCCCCAGGGAAAGAGCCTCTCCCAGTTTATATGCACAGGATGGAGAAAAATCACCACCCAAAATTCAAATGTAATTCAAACTGCAATGATTCTTCACGAGCCCATTTTGCTCCAATAGTTCCAGGGCCCCAGGAAATATTGGAGCTTCTAGGTTATTCCTCAGCTCTCAGGAAAATCCCCTCTCCCTCCTCTTCCCTTTCCAGCAGCACCCCCAGGCCCCAAGAGACCTCTCTGCATAAGCAAATATCAGAACCAAGCATGGCTGGAACAGTCCCAACCTTCATCGATTTTCTATTTCAATAGGAGAAAAAAGCCTCAGTTTGAGCCAAACTCTCGTGATAGGGAACTAGACCCACACTTTACGGGCCAGAGGAAGTTCAACCTCCAAACATGTGAGAGGCTGCCTCGTTAGAGGACTTTGTTCCCACTGTTAAAAGATGGAAGGGCCCCTGAGAGATGAACCATTCCTATCAGTGGCTCTTAAGCCGAGTGCGAGGTGAGACCCCGTTGGGACTAGGAAGACGGTCATGGTCCTGCCTCGGAGAAATGCATCTACATTAACACCGGGGGCAGCAGACACCAGAACTGCTGCCGTGGGCTCTGGGCAACTTCAGAGCAGCTGACCCGGGACAACTTCGTTTCAGGTGCACTGAGGCTGCGGCCCAGAGAGGTTTAGGAGGGGCCCAAAATAACCAGTTGAGTCTCGGGCCTCCTTCTCTAGAGTAAGTGTCAGCCTGTACTTTCTTTTTCTCAGTCCTCTCCTGAGGATATTTTTTCCATTGCTTTGCAGAGGGGGGGGGGGGAGAGAGAGAGAGGGAGATGGAAGAGAGACACATCGATTGGTTGCCTCCTGCACGAGCCCCAACTGGAGTCAGGGATCAGCCTGCGACCCAGGTATGTGTGCCCTTGACTAGAATCGAACCGGAGACCCTTCAGTCCTGGGCTGATGCTCCAACCACTGAGCAAAACCGGCTAAGGCTCAACCTTTACTTTGTATGTCAGAACTTCGTAGGTAGATTATTCAGGTTCTTATTTCAACCGTGAAGCAAACTAAAATCCCTAAACCATGACTTGGGGGTATTATTATTATTATTTTAATCTTTTTTCCCCTATGAGCTACTTTTGATCTCAGTAGAATGTACATAACAAAATTTACCTTCTTCAACATTTTTAAGTATCACTGGCATTAAGTACATTCACATCACCGCCATCCATCTGGTGAATTTTTCATCTTCCCCAACTCCCCATCCCCCCAGCCCTCAAATGTTGGCGAGTTGTTCATTTTGCTTCCAGTGCTCATGCTGCCAAACAACGGCAAGACACGGGGAAACGGTCACCATTTCTTTCCCGTGGATCTGGGTGACGGAGCCTGTTCCATCCAGAGGACGGCGACTGTAGGACCACAGAGGGGCTTCAACTTCAGGAAGCTGGCAGCCTGCCCTGGCGCAGCCCTGGCCACCTCTTGCTCCCATTTCTGGCTTTGTTGCTCCCACTGGGCTTGTAATACCTCTCAGCACATTATACGACAGGACCCAACTGATTGATCCCACTGCTTGATTTCGAACCCAGACAATTTAACTTGCTTTTTTTTTTTTTTTTACTCTGAGCTGGGATAACTGCCCATGAGATGGTTGAGCTGGCAGCCCGAGCTGGGAACCAGGCCTGTTGACAGCCAGGTTACACCCTTGGTCTGGTTGGTTCACTATTTTACACTTGGACTTTTGCATTCTAGGTTTATTTGGGGCAGAGCTGTGCATTTTCTATGAGAAGCAGGGTCATATGACTAATGAACAGGGAGGACTTATATAGCGAAACTGAACACCTGCTATTACTTTTTTATTATTGATTTGAGAGAGAGAGGAAAGGAGAGAGAGAGAAACACTGATTTGTTGTTCCACTCATTTGTGCATTCACTGGTTCTTCTTGTATGTGCCCTGACTGGGGATCGGACCCGCAACCTTGCTGTATTGGGACGATGCTCTACCCAACTGAGCTACCTGGCCAGGGCAACATCTGCTATTATTCAGAGTAGGGAAAGTCCAAGCAAACCAGATAGGCTGCTTCTTTGAGCATTTGGGGTCCTACTTTCTAGTTTTCTCTCATTTTCAGGAAGAGGAAACTGGGACTCAGCTAGATTAGGTCACTTGTCCCAGGCTTTTGTCAGTGTATCACGGGGTTGAGACCTGTGGCCTGAAAACACAGTATTCCCATGCCACGTGCTTTCTGGGTGCTCCAGAAGGTAAATGCAATGATTGGTGATCATGACACATCCCACCATCTGAGTCAGGCTACAGAGCACGAAGTTTTATTATTTTGGTGCTTGAGGGTGGCATCAAGCATTGGGTAGAGAGGGTGAAAAGCAGTCTTCCATGTTTTTCTTACTCACATGGCCAACAATATACTGCTTTTTTTGGAAGGCCTACAGAGCTGTACCCAAAGAACTATGTATTGTGCATGGGTCTCCCCCCACTGTTTTGATGGTGTGAGTGTAGATGTGATGAGAAACAGGGATGTCTTTTTTTTTTTTAAATCCTCATCTGAGGATATGTTTTTTGTTTTTTTTTAAAAAATTGATTGGAGGGAGAGAGGAAGGGAGAGGGAGAGAGAGAAAGAGGGAAACATCAATGTGAGAGAGAAACACCGATCGGTTGCCTCCCATAGTTGCCCTACCCAGGGACCCAACCTGCAGCTTAGGGATGTGCCCTGATTGGGAATCGAACCCACGATCTTCTGGTGTATGGGAGGATGCTCCAACCAACTGAGCCGCTGTCCAGGGCTGTTTTTTTTTTTTTTAAATCATAGGAATTTATTTAATTCAGAATACTGACCAAACAGGATTTCCACTTAGCCAAAAAAACACTGAGATTTTTCTGATAGGTTCCATTCATTATTCAGGAAGAAAAAAATCTTGTAAGAGACATAATTAAAAACAGTGCGATCCTAATCAAAAAATATATGTGATTAGAGAAAGATGAGAGAGAAATATACCAAAGCCTAAATAGTGTTTATCTCTCCAGGTAATTAACATTAAAATAATACTTCTCTCTTTTTAATTTTCTTTACAATAACCATGATTACTATAATAATTAGAAAGAGAAATATAATCTCAGAAGTTACACAGGGATTTAGAAATATTTTTTCCAATTCTGCTTTACTTCCTTGTCTCTCACTCTTTTAATTTTTTTTAAACAATGAATTGATTTTGAGTAAGTTTACAGAGTTGTGTAACTAATGCCACTGTCTAATTTTAGAATATTTTCATCAGCGCCCCCCCCAACACCTTGGGCCCAGTTGTACTAACTCTCCTTACCTACTTCCAGTCCTAGGCAACCACTAATCTGCTCCTTTTCTCTATAGATTTGTGTTTTCTGGAAATTTCTATAAATGGAATCACACAATATGTGGCCTTTCGTGCCTGGCTTCTCTTACCTAACATTATGTTTCTAAGGTTCATCCATGCTATAGCATGAATCTGTGCCTCATTCCTTCTTACGGCTGAATAATATTCCATCCTATGAACAGACATGTCTTGTTGATCAGTTCACTAGGTGATGGACGTTTGGGTTGGTCCTGTGTTTTATCTGTTATAAACAACGCTGCTATAAACACCCGCCCACAAGGGACCAGGTTTTCACATGCTACAATGTCTCTAGATGAGTAAGATAAGATCCAAAGGCATCTCATCAAGGGAGTCCCCTCAGAAGAACAGGGTCCCCGGTGTGGCCACACTTGGATGGCCGGCGTCAGACACAGAGAGTAGCAGGATCTCCACAAGGACTTTCAGAGCCAGCTCTGAGAAGTGCAGGGAAGGAGTCGATTTTTCTAGTTGCTCATCCCAAATCTTTCCTGAGCTGGGCCTACAGGCATGCAGCATGTGTTTTCCCTTGGGAATCATGAGTACAAGTGGTGTTCCGTGGGGAGTGTTGTGCAAAGGGAGGTTGCCTGTGTGAAAAATAAAATGCAGGAAGGGAGAGGGGTGAGGGGGAGACAGGGAGCTCGTTTCTGGGCTCCACGGGCTCTGAGCCCCAGGGCCGTTCTCCATGCAGGTGTCTAAGAGGTGCTCGGTAGATTTTTGAATTAATTTAGGTTGATTTGAAAAAGCTGATGATATTTTACTCCTCTCTATACATGTAATCACATGTTTACCTCTCCCAAGTTTTCCATTTCTATCTTGCTTCTATTCTGAGAGTAGTGCCCGTGTCTACATTCAAGCCCCCCCATCTCGCTTGGGGAGAACAGAGCTGTGTGTGTGGTGGCGTCTGTGGAACTGGGGCTCAGAGCAGGGAGCCCACACCAGGGACAAGGAGAGAGACCCCACCTGGTGTCTCAAGGAAGACTGAGGCCCAAATTCCGGGAGGCGAATCAGAAGATGGGAAGACTTAAGAGGAGCTAAAGTCTGGATGTGGGCGCCTGAGCAAAGGCTGGGCAGCCAGCCAGTTTTTGAGGCTTGTCTGTAGGGACAAGATGCACTGGTGGGACAACCTACTCCCCGCCGAGTTCCCGCCGCGTTTCCGGGCATCTGCTGAACCTTCAACAAGCAGCTGTGAGCAAATAAATGCCAGAGCTTTTACTTCAAAAGAACAGGGCTCGAAGCTCATCTTCACCTTTCCTTGAAAGTAAGAGTGGACCAGGGTTCTCCTCTCTAAGGTCATCCTTTGTACTGTTTTGTTCATCCCTATGTTCTATTTACTATGGCTCTGCAGTATCAGGATTTTACAACAATTTTTGGCATTTGCCCCATAAACCAAGAATCTCATTACTTTTTAATGCACAGCATTTTAAAAAATTAAATTAATTGGGGTGACATTTGTTAATGAGTTTCTATAAATTTCAAGTGTACGGTTCTATAATACATCATCTGAGCATTACATCGTGTGCTTGCCGCCCAAAGCCTAGCCTCCTTCCATCACCACATATTTGACTCCCCTTTACTCTCCTCAACCTCCCCCCCCCCCCCCCCCCGGTAAGACACTGCTGTTTGTGTCTATGAGCTGGTTTGTTCATTTGTTTGTTGCTTTCTGTTTTATATTCCACATATGAGTGAAATCATATGGTTCTTGTCCTACCACTCAGCACTAAGAAAAGATGAAATACTATCATTTGTGACGACACGGATGGATCTTGAGAGTATCATGCTAAGTGGAGTAAGTCAGATGGAAAAGTGTTGTTTTAGAATCGATTTGTTAATAAAGATATTGCCAATTCCATTTTATATGTCGAAAAAAAATTTCATTGTAAACCAACAAAACACCTGTCGGAAAAATAGCTTTGCAAAATATAATGCCAAGTTTCCATGGGCAATACTTGATGTAGAACTGAGGCAACTATTCACATAATTGGACTGAAAAATTCTTTTAGAAGAGACAATAATCTGAAACACTGAACCGTTTTTAAAAGTCAACTTTTGGGCTTTTTGGTTTCTATTTTGCCATCTTTAGAGAAAAGGGAAATAACGGGGGGGGGGGGCGTGTTGATTTGGAGGTCACACTGAAACATGGCAGTTTTATTTTATTCATTTAGTCAGTAATCATTTATTGGGCCTCTGGTCTGCGGCTGGTTGGACATGCAGAAAAATCACTGGTACAGGGTGCCTGCGCTTGAAACGTTAACGCTGTGGCAGGAAGAGACACATCCACAGATGCAGAACAGCACTGTGAGTGCAGGGAGAGCTACGAGAAGAAAATGTCACGGGGGCTTGTGGCATGAAGTAATTAACTGCCTGGGGATGGATCAAAAGGCTTCATGAGAAGATGGCATTTGCGTGTGTGGAGGGAGAGACAGCTGCTCCAGGAGGAGGAAACAGTGTGGCTATTTTGTGGGAAGAGTTCAAAGGCTTTCAAGCTGGAGAATCGCTTTGATAAAGGCAGAGGATGCTGGAGGCACAGAAAGTAATGACCTTGAGTGAGGAGAGGGGACACAGGAAGGCCAGCTGGGGCGCCAGGGCGGTAATGGGAACTGCCACTGAAGGCCGAGGCGAGGCGGTCGCGATGCAGGAGCGGAGGCTGGATCCAGGAGGCTGCACCGACAGCCAGAAGTGGACTGGGGGTGACAGGCGGGTAGGGGGTTGGTTCTAGCTTGGGGGCTGTGCAGCTGGCGGTGCTCTTACCTGAACTGGGGAGTAGGGACTGCAGAGGACCAGCTAAGGGACACTTTGGCAGGAGGAACTGAGCTGGCATAGATGGGCCTTGCGGATAGCATTTTAATGCTCAAATCAGTTTCTTTTCCCAATGGATGTCTGAGAAGATGATGTTTAAGATGGTTGATTTGGCTGGTCAATGTGGAAATGTCCTGCTGTTGGGTAGATGAATGTTGGCTTAAATCTCCCCCTTTAGGCAGGCAAGCTCCATGAATCGATGCCAGTGTCCAAGGTGGCATTTTCTGGCTAATTTTCTGATACAGAGCCCTACTCTGAGTGAAGGACTCTGCGGCCCACTCATTCCCTGGCGAAATGCTCAGATCACCAACAGGGTGGTCATCAGATGGCATTTCAGAGTTTGCCTTGGATATTGATGGTTTTGTAATAATATATTTACAGTCTGTCCATAAGTCAAGTCAGTTGACCTAAATATTAGGTGTTCACCAGGCACCAGAAATTTTGTGTGCATGATTTCCAGTCCTTACAGCAACCCAGCAGGGCAGGTGGCACTGTCCTCCCTCTGCAGGCAGGGAAACAGGCTGACAGGGCATAAGTTGCACACCTAGGGTAGCACAGCTACACGGGGGTGCGGGCTCATTTTGAGGTGTATCAGGGCACCAGGCCCCACTCTCTATGGGCTGCACATGCAGCCTGCAAATGGCTCTGATCACAATCTCTCGGCTACCAGGGCTCGAGTTCATTTTATTGGGCCATTTCATCAGCCAGTATTTTCAACATGATTGATATTTTACTGGAACTTGAAGTAACAAGGAATGATGGCTGAGCCTTCAATTTATTTTTCTTCCTCAATTACTATAACAGCTCAGATAAGGGGTGTTAAATGGGCTTAATTGGGTTGCCAGCATAACTAATGGCTTGGTTTTATCCAAACTAGCATCTTTTAAGTAGAATTAATTTAAATAATCTTACTACCTCCTCTGTGCAGTCTACAGCTTGGTTGATCTACAAAAAGAGAAAGACCATAAACTGAGGCCTCTTTCTAAAGTTCACATCTCCCGGTCTCCCCAGTTTGGGGGCCACTGATATTCAGTAGTTCAGCAGTCATTTCGTAGGGGGCTGGATAACATTTTTGCCTTTTAATCCATCTAAATGTACTTTGCACAATATTTCAATTTCAAGTCAGCTGGCGTGATCGGAACATCTATCACATAGGGGCTGAGGGAAAAGACAGGTTGGGACATGATAGATCTTAGCCTCCGAAAAGCCATTACCGTGGTCTGCTCCACTTCAGCCTTACAGCTGCTGTGCTCGGTTCTGTATCTGTGTCTTCTTGGTAACCAGCATCACATTTTTTACTGACGGACTCAAACACACTTTACACAAGTCGCTAAGCCATGAAAACATGCCACTGAATTTGGCAATAATTGGGCTTGTTTCTCAGCTATCATTCCCTTGTTCTTTCCGATGGAAATAGGTAATCACATAATGACTTAATATGGACTCTAGGGACAAGACGGGCTTCCTAGTTCAAAGCATTTTACATGCACTGAGCCTCAGGAAGAACCGAAAGGGATGTGGACGTATTTTTCCTTTACACTGCATAGCGTGGGTGCTGGGAGAAAGGGCACTTGGAGGTATCTGAGGCCAAATGCTGTCTTTGGTGTTTGGAATCACAATTCAGACCTTCTCTGAGGGCACAGAAGCCATTCGGTAATGACGGTGGGCTGCCAAGCCCCGTGCACTTTCAGGACAGGAGGGGTGGAAGGTGAGGCTGGAGGCGAGAAGGGGCAGGAGGACCAGCCCCCGGCCTCCCGAGCGAAAGGCGGCCACCCCGGCGCGGTGCCAGAGCCCCTGGGAGAAAGGGCCTGTGACAGCACGTAGCGCACATGAGACAGTGAGGCTAACATTTGACCTTTCTGGCGATTACCCGAGCAGGGGGATAATCACACCGGGATTCGCCCAGTGCTAATTGCTGCTGCTTGTCCCCTTGTCAGCACCCCGAAAGGGATTCCATCTTATTGCATTCCTGAATGTTCTCTCTCCATCGAGGTATTTTCCTTAACAGTTATTATCGCCCCCCCTGCCCCCTTAAAGGTAGGCCAGCAATTCTGTGTTCACTGAAGTCTTTAATAAAAGCATTCCTGTACTCTGAGGCACTATCTTAACCTTTTCAGAAAATCTGGACCACATAAGGTAAATGACGATACTCATCTCTAAAGATAAAATGCTTGCCAGCATTAAAGGTCATACCTTATTAATCTATAGGATTAAAGGCTTTACTCTTCCAATCATTTAACTATAGCCAGTCCTGCTCTAGCAAAACAAAAGCATTTCAGTTATAATGAAACAATGTTGTCAGGCAATTTGTAGCTCATTAAAACGGATAACAGTTTACAAAAAATGCCTTGTACATCCCTGAGTACTCTGTGGGTTACAATTTAGTTTCTGTCCGCTGGGAGGGCCTAAAGTGTCTTTTCCTCCCCAAATCCCCTATCGCCCAGGCATTACCAATATTATGATGAAGCGTGGTTCTAGAAGCTATCTAGGCTAGCTCTGGGGCCCCAAGGTCCAGAGGGATTTTTATTTCTCTTAACCTCAGAACAGGCGCGTCGACCCTGCTTCCGACTGCCCTTCTGCATTCACCATTTCGGTCTCACAGCCTCTGGTGCCTCAGAGGAACCTAGAAGAAGACTCTTGTTTGGTGGGGCTTCACCATCGTTCTGAACAGGATGGGTAGAGCTCTGTTTTACAAGTGATGATGTGTCCTTCTGCCTTTCCAGGGACTGCAGAGGGTAGGCTGTGCTCTGCTCTCTCTGCAGACATCCCCTCACTCACCTATTCTGGCCCGTCGGCAGCGGACGACTGTCCTTCCTGAGAATGATAAGATGCTGAGACTCTATCTCTAGCGTAAACAGGTACTTAGGGAATACGTGAATGTCACTTAGTCAGTGAGGCTCTCCAGGGCTGTCTAGTTAAAATGATGGCACCCTGACACCTGTTATCTCTTTTCTCTGTTTCTTACATAAGTAGTATGCTTTCCTTTTTTTCAAAAAAATGTATTATGTATTTTACTCAGTTTTCTTCCTTTCTCCAAAATCGTGTCAGCTGCACAAGGGAAGTCATTTTTTGTTCACTGCCACATCCGCAGCATCTAGAATGGCACCTGGCATGTGGATGTCGACTATTAGCTTTTGAATGAACGGCAACTGTTTTGTGAGGATGAAGCTGCTGGCAGAGGCACCTGATGTCTTTCCATGGTAGCAGGCCATAATAGGATAAATGCTTCCATCATCAGGGTCGAGATGTCATCTGAGACTTTCTTTCAAAAGTCTGAGACTTTCTTTCTTTTGCATTCAGTAAAAGACCCCTCCCTGCAGATAAGAGCGTGACACGGAGACGAAAGACCCCAACGTGGCTTCCTAAGCTCAGTGCCCGCCTGAGATGGGGCCCAGTGAGCTCACTGCTCTGACCTCTAACTGGACAAGGAACTGAGAATTCCAGGACTTGGGGATATTTCTGATTTACTGTGTGTTTCCGCATTAGCTTTCCTTGCCCCGACATACTTATGTTCTTCCTAAAAATACCTCCAGGCACATCAGAGTAGATGTAAAAATATATTTGTAACTGAAAAGTATAGACTTGATAGCATTAAAAAATTACTCACCACTGTCAATTGCCAGGAAGAGAGCAGTGTACACGCTGTTTCGGACAAATGGGGATTCGCGGTCCAGCACAGCTGTGGTGTCAACAGTCCCATTGATGGGGTTAATATTCAGCCAGCCTGCAGGATCCTTATAGACAGAATACCTGGGGAAAAAAAATCCAAACAACATTAGATTACATTCAAAATAGATTCAAGGAATTTTCAGTGCTGACACAAGCTCCTACGCCAAGTGCTAGATAACCCTAATCTTTTTCCCCCACTGCATCCTGGGTAAGGTCCCACGCACACCAGGAATCTGGCATACCTGTGCTGAATTCCAGCTTCACCGCTTCTTAGCTGTGCTGCTTTTGGCAAGTTGCTAAGCCTCTCTGAATCTTGGTTATCTTATCTTTAAAACAGGGATGATACCAACTTTATGTGCTGTGAACCACAGAAATAAATGTGATGCGGAATTGTTTAGCACAGAGCCAGGCACAAGAGGCAGGCCGTAGTTTGGCCAACTCGAACCTCTTCCTGACATCAAGAAGCTCAGTCTGGTGAAGGAGGAAGACCCACGGGCCAGGATACAGTGTGTTATTTATGCCCAGGACCTGGTGTTGGCTCTTCTGCACCCCCAGGGCCAAGAGGAATGTCTGGCGCATGGGGGCTGCCCAGTAAGTGTTATTACATCTCTTTCAGTTGCAACAATCACGGAAACTGAAAATGCAAAGAAAGGTAACATTTGTTTCCCACCTTACTAGGTAGCAAGCTCACCTTTGATCTAGGAGTGATTTGTGGTGGTTAAACATATTTAAAATAATGAAAAATTTAAATGGATCATAATTTATTCCCTGATTACTCAACTCAGGAGTTCAGAATATAAATGAAAATGGAAACAATAGAGCTTTTCATGTTGGCAGAGAAACAAAGCTCTTTGTTTCTCCCTCTGTCACGCATTTGGTCCTATGATGCTGCGGTTTTGCAGTACAAGGAGCATGTTCGCTTCTTCTCTTGTGTAAGAAGTTGTTACATGCAGTTAAAAGCTTACAGACGTGACCTCAGAAGCTGTCCCCTAACAGCAGTGCCCAGTGCCGTTAGGCCCGTGTGCGTCACATTCCCAGTGAAAGCAAGGGCTGGAGGGGTCGACAGGGTGGCATCTCCCTGTCATCTTCCTTAACAAATAATCAGGTATCCACTGCTGTGCTCCTTAACTGTGTTTTCACAGGGCCCTTTAATTTTGTTTCCCTTTGTTATTTTATTTAATTTGGTGCCTCTTCCCATCCGAGGCCCTGGGAGGCACGCCTGTGTCCTAGGTCTTGCCGCCAGCTTGCTGCTTCTACTTAGTCACAGCCACGGACAGAGGACAGGGGACCCTCCGTTTACTGAGCACTTGCAAGTGTCCAGTGCTGGGTGACGCTGCGCCCAAGCGACCCAAACGAAGAGCTGGGTGGGAGACCCTGACCGTGGTGTCCCTCCCGGCCTCGGAGCTGTGTCCCCAGAGGGGAGAGCAGCGCACGACCAGCAGCCAGCCTGCTCTTCCACTTCCCGGCCCGCGGGCCAGGCCTTCTGACCAACTGGCCTGGCACTCGACACAAATTCCTGACATTTCCAAAGCTGTCTTTTTAATAAACCTTTTGGTGTAAAAATACCAGCGTGGGAGATGTTTTCTGTGCTTCTGGGCCTGAAAAATGCATACGCCTTATTAAATCGGAATTTCCGGGCAATTTATCTGCGATGTGAACTTTGCTTGTTACAGGGGAAGAAAAACCGCATTAAAACAGGGCTCCTTCCAGTCGGTACTGTAGCTTCACGGAGGCTGCTCGAGTGCTCGCCAAGGCTCGGCCTCTCTCAGTGTCAGTGCCAGGAGATGCCCGGCAGGCACATTAGCAGGGTCAGGCGGGGAGGGGCGTGGGGGGCGGTGTAACCATGCTCGGGCCCTGCACCCGTCCTGGGAAGTGGGGCTACTGTCGGGGGGCCCAGCAGAGGAGGAAGGCAGCTGCCAGGGGAGAGGCCAGGGCCAGGTGTTGACTTACTACTTGATATAGGCGGCATGTCCAATCATTTGGGAAAGCTAGACCTTTCAGTAAGTTGTGTTGACTCATTACCCACTTGGGAAAAAAAAGCTGGGTATCTTTCTGATGCCTTTGGACCCTGGGGCACGTTAGAATATATGTCAATGCATAAAGAGGGGTCTCGGTCTCTGTTCACAAACTGGCAGCATGGATTGCCCGGGGGAATGGCTTTGGGTTGGAGCTGGTGTTAGAGGAATCCAGCCCATGAGGCCAGGGCTTTGCAGACATACCACAGGGACAGAAGCTGGTCTAGAGCAAACACTGATAGGGGAACCATCAGAAATATCCTGGCGGATGTCACGTATTGTAGGGAGAGGAGTCAGTAAGGATGGGACAGACTATGAGAGCCTGGAAAATGAAAACGAAGGGAAGGAACACGCAGAGGGGTTTTATATTCCTACTGAAGGAAGCACACAACCCTGTAAAATCACCGGGAGAAAGGAAACAGCAGGGGTACACTCGGCTCCCCACTTAATTCTAGCCCAGAGGGCCCTCCGTGTTAGAGGAAATACCTGCATGAGTGCTTCAAATCAACCACTTTATTTAAAAACAGAAGTAGGAACTTACAGAGTTCCCAGTGGAAGGAAACGCAGTGGTTCCAAAGAGTTCACGTAGCTGTGGCTCTGGGAATAAAGGAAGGGGTACAGTCCAAATCTTGGGACAGAAACACAGAAGCGGTTGAAGGGCCAGTGAACTCCAGATCCCTAGATCCGCTGGATGCCACAGCCTGTCACAGGGCCATGGAGACACCAGAGGAGCCAGAGCGAAAGAAGGAGGTTGTAGTCATAGGAAGGGCTTCCCGGGGATGGGGAGATGCCATAACTGGAGGACATGGGCAAGAAGAGCTGTCCAGAGAGTGGTCTGTTTCAGGACGATGACAGAGCTGGCCTAGCCTAGTGTGGGCCCAGGACCGTCCATGGCTCAGTAACAGCTGGAGACAGGGAAGGAGCTCTTGACACCTCTAGACCCTTCCCTGGACACCCCACCCAGGCACCTCAGAGCCCCTGGTGGTCGTCCTGCAAGAGGCTCTGCTAGATTACAGTTCTGACCATAATGCTCTCATGGCAGCTGCCATCTCCTGAAGGCTAGTCGACCAAGGCTGGGTTGGCTCCCTCCAGACATTCTGACTCCTACCATGAAAACAAGCAATGCCCAGCTTTGCCTAAGGAGGTCACCTGCCACCCCTGCAACAGATCAAGGTAGAGTTGGTGTAAGTCCTTTATCTCTGGTCTGTCGCAGGAAGTAGGAGGCGCAACCACCAGGGAATCATCTTTTGCGAGACCACTGCGCCGCACCTGACTCTGCTTCAGTTCTACTTAACACACTCCATTCCCCAAAGAGCAACCAGGGCGATGGTTTTCAGTTTTACATCACATTGTGTGATTCTAAATCCCTGCTTAGAATCCTCCAGTGACTTCCCTTTGGGTGTAGAATAAAATCCAACCTCCTGACCATGGTCTTCAAGGCCTTGCCTGACTCCATTCTCATTTCCTGCCTTTTCCTCACCTTCCCTAAGCTCTAGACACAGGGGCCTTCCTTTTGTTCCTTGAAAATAGCGAATTCATTCTAGTCTCAAGACTTTCCCATTCAACTCACAGATTTCCCTCTTGTCTCCTTAGGTTTCCCCATGGGTGTCTTATCACCATTGAGATCTCAGCCCCAACACGGGACCCCTATGTTCCCTGCAGAGACCACTGCTGACAGTCCTATCTGAAGTCTGCCTCCAACCCTGGTAGTCTGACTTAGAACATAAGCCCTTTAGGACAGTGACCTCATTTATGTTACTCAGCCCTCTGTCCCTGGTGCCTAGAACAGCGCCTGGCACACATTGAGTAGGTGCTCAGGTGTTGAATGAATGAACGAGTGACTGAAAGGACCAGCCTTCTTCAACATGCTTTGGCTGACTCATACCCTGGGTGACCCAGAATCCTAAAGAATTTCGTCCTCAGGTGCCCATCCGTCCCTTCCCTATGGATAAGCCCTCTTTCTCACAAGGGCCACTGGACCATCTTTCTCTTTTGTTACAGCCAGACTCCCACCTAAATGCTGCTCCAGCCATCCCTTCAGTGGGCTCGGACTTCATACACGCTGTCAACAAGGGCTTAGTCAGGTGAGCCCATGTGTCAGGGGTCCCAAAGACCACCCCCGGGCAGTGACTTGCTAGGAGGACCTACAGGACTCAGGGTGTATATGCTCATGGCTGGGATTTACTACCATGAGACGATGCAGAGCAAGCTCAGCACAAGGCACAGCGAGGGGTGAAGTCCGGGGGAACCAGGTATTAGCACCAGTAGAGTTTTAATCTAGAGGCTTCTAGCCTATGTATAGATATGTATGTGCACATGTGTATGTTTTCAATGTGACCATACTGTTCACTCACTCATTTTTTATAAATGTTTACTGAGTGTCTCCTGCCAGGCTCTGAGTGCTCGGCCGGCTATGCAACAGTGGTTTCCCTGCTTTGTTGAAACTTATACTGTAGCAGGGAGAGGTTACTAATTAGTAACTGCACAAATGGTTATTTAATTACACTTGGGATTAAAGGCAGTTTCCCTCACATAACACATCTTATGCAGGGAAAGGTTTTACTATTTTTGGTTATTTACTTTCTGTTGTTGTATCTAGAACTGGAAGCACATATTCACCGATGGCCTAGGTGGTGCCACATAATGTATGCACATTATTGGATGTCATCATCCCATCAACCAGGGAGGTAGATCTGATCACCCCCATTTCACAGATAGGGAGACAAAGGCTCAGAGCGGGCCAGAGCTTATAAATGGAACTGTGGTTTCAGTGCAGATCTCTGCCTCCTGAACATAGTCTATATTTTTTGTTTGCTTTGGAAGGAGCGCATGAGAGTTGGTAATTTTTCTGTGCTATTGGTTCTCCCATTTTGGCATTTACCGGGCTTGTTGAGTATGATAGGGCCTTTTCATTTTTACCAAGGTCTCCAGGTGGTTCTGGGTCCCCAAAGCTTGAGATCCTCCATTGTACCCATGATGATTAAGCTTGGAGCTGAAACCCTGGGGCTAGGTCCTGTGGCTGGATTTTCCTTAGGGGATAACTCAGGAACAAAGGACTAGAATCTAAGGAATGGTAACATTTCCTCCCCCTCCCCCAAAGTATTAACACTTCCTTAAAATCACATTTCTATTTATAAAAAAAATATACATTTGAGAAAGATTTAATATCATATAGTACGTGTGTGTGAATTTAGAAATTCTTCATCATTAGAAATTCTCAAATAATATTGGTATAAGCTGTTCTTTACTGGAAGGCTCATATTGACAATGTCTAAGTCAAATTTAGAGACTTTCTCCGGGACAAATTACTCCATTGTGATGTGATATTCTTGATATCTTATCAAGAATAACTGAGGTCTGAGAAGGATTTACTCTAAAAAATAGTCACTCAGCCCTAGCCAGTTTGGCTCAGCGGTGAGAGCACCAGCCCTTGGACTGCAGGGTTGGTTCCAGCCAAGGGCACCTGCCTCGGCTGCAGGTTCGATCCCCGGGGGTCGGGGCCTGTGCGGGAGGCAACCAATTGATGTGTCTCTCACACTGAAGTTTCTCTCTCTCCCCTCCACTCTCTCTGAAAAGCAATGCAAAAAATATCCTCCGGTGAGGATTTAAAAAAAAAAAAGTCGCTTTCTGGTTTTGCTAGTGCGAGAGAAAGGGGTGGGCCCCGGCGAACACCGCAGTGACCAACATGAGTCAGGGGTGGCTGCAGAAACCCCCTTTTCTGCCTGCCGGGCCCAGCTGCTCAGCTGTGAGCCCTGCACACACCGACTGAGCCTTCCCTGGCAAACAGGGGGACCTGGCATTCCCCAGGCACCAGCTGCCTGCCAGCATCCTTACACACCATCTCTAAACACTCTCACCCCGTTCCAGGCAAAGCTTCTCGCTTCTCTCAGCAAAAGTCATGCCTGCTCTCTTGTTTGAGGCCATTAATCCTTTGCTAAAATTTACCGTGGGTCTCCTTACAAGGGCTGTGGCTGCGATAGGACCTTTTTGTGCCTGCGACAGGGCTTGGCTGTGCCCGGGCTCTTTCTAGTCCGTTTCATCTCCATTTTGCAAAGTAATTTCCAAAGATGATTTATGAAGCCTCTCACCCCGCCTTAGAAACCTATGCAAATGCAGTGGCTATCAAGGAAAGGAAGCCAAGTTCAGAGAGCTGCTTATAAATGTCCTTAAAGGTCCTCCCATTGTTGCTTCAGGCGAAATCGATGGCAAAGAAATACAGAGAAAGCAGGAAAACAGATTCAATGTGTAGAGCCCAAATTTAACAATGTCAGAAAAGTTGGGAAACTGGGAGCTTGATAAAGTGACTAAAATGTGGCTCTTTTAAGGGGATTTCAGAAACTCTCAGATGTCTGAAATCCAAGAATGCACTTGTCAACTCTAGATGAAAAATGTGTTAACACTTTGGTGCTGGTGAAAGTGTTAAGCAGATGCTTAAAAAATGCAACCACAAGATGGTATTCACTGTTTACGATCATTATCTCCATTATTAATTTCATTATTGATGATTGAGCCAGGCTCCTCCTATAGGCACGGTCAGGGTCAGGGTTAAATTTCCCACCTGAATATCTTCTATGTTGGTGGTTTCTCCCAAGCTCTAGAAACTGCACCCAGAAATGAACAGGATGACCTGGAACTTGGTGCGAGCAGCTGGTAGACGTAAGCTTTCCTTGGTGTGAAGCTAGTCCCCCATTTGTTCACTAATTGGCTTGTTCCAGGGACACTCGTCTGGGTCCACGAATGCAAACTAGACCTGCCAGGACTGCCCATCACCTGACTGTCCCCTGGCCACGCCTGTAACTGTCTCTGACACCCCACCCTGCTTAACCCTGGTGGGCAGACTCAGTGAGTCAGCCTCCCAGTGACCAGAACCCTCCAAATACAAGACGAATGCAGCAGGGAGTACAACCATCTATCTCCCGGGAGGTGCCAGGTGCCAGGAGGCGGCTCTAAGGGATGTCAGACCAGGGCAGGGACCTAAGTCAACCAGGACAAGTGAGGAGGCAGAGAGAAGCCAGTCAACAGTGGAAGAAGAGAGGAGAGTTTACAGGAGCCTCCAAAAGGAGTCGACTTGAGGACTGAAGGATTAGGAGAGGCCCTTTGGGAGACAGACAAAGCCCTTGGATGGCTGGAAGGACACCTCCTGATGAACGTGCTGCCCGAGCTCGGTGTGAAGTGTAGTGAGAACTGTCATGGGATGTGGCTGGAAAAGTCATATAAAAGCAAAACAATCCTTGGTTCAGCCCTGTCCACTCTGAGATTAGCTTATGGCTGGGGTTAAAACAGATTTAGTTTCATTATTTATTCTTTCCAGAACAAGATCTCAATCAACTCTTTTTCTTGGCTTTGAGTAGATTTCGGCCCCCGCTTTACCTGGATTCATTGTAAGGGGCCCTTTTCTGTCCCTGTGCCTTCTTTAGAGAAGGGCTGCTGGTCCTGCTCTTGAAGGATTCGCGACTTGGAGAACGTGAGCTGGACAAAAGGCGTGGAGGCAGGGCTTTGGGGGTTGGGCCCTCGTGCTGACTTGTCCTAGGAATTTACTTCAGGCCCACGCGCCTCCACCTGGGACGCTGGAGACCCCGACTCACCGCTGGCGAGAAAACGTTCTCAGGAGGAATGAAAATACCTGCTAAATGCAACTCTGGAGGACCTGCCACTTTTCCCCGGAAAATCTCAACATGTCTGTAAAGAGTTAAAACTAAAGGCATGGCCCTCAGCACCAGCCTCCCCTTGGCTCTCGAACATGTACCTTCGGTTTTTGTGCATTTCTAAGACAGTGACAAGACTCTGCTGTCCTATCAGGCTTGTTTAAGGAGGTTTTCACTTTTTAATATCCTCTTAGTGATGCAGAGAGTTTTCAGTGGCTGCTCATCTTTACCGTCTCCAGAGCCCAGGGCAGGGACAGGCATGGAAGGAAGGCCCACTTACCACAGATCTAATTAGTTAGGAGTTTCGGTGAAGCTTTGCATCTGCCCCATGCCACCCAGGACCCTGCAGCCTGCTCCCCAGGATCACCCTCAGGTCTCCACAGGGGCCCACTGGGTTCTCTGTCCTTGGTCAGCCTTCATCCCGTGAGCCCATATGCTGGGCCGGGCCAGGGCAGAGCCTGGGCCTTGGTCCGGGACCCCTGGCTGGTGGGTGCAGGCAGGATTTCTGGGGCATGAGGGTCTCCCAGAATGTCATCATTTGAGCAAGGAAGGGGACAGAGTGCAGTGTCTAGGGGCCTGGGCTCCCTAGATACCCACTTTGGGAGATGTGGGGTGGCTGACTTTAAATAAAAGCAGCCTCTCTTCCTCTGACTTCCAGGCCAGAGGCTTGGGTTTCTTCCTTGCCCTGTGTGCACGTGGATACTCTTAGCCCCATGCCTTCTGGCTCAAGAGGCCATCGCCTGCCCCTTATTTCCATTTGGTCAATTGATTGCCAAACTATACTAACACTTTATTATAAGGCTAAAAAGGAAACAAATATCAAGTAAAATTGTTTTGGTGTTTCGGAATTTGGGATGGGCAAGGCCCCCCACAGCATGTGGCCCAGGTCGGGGCCTCTCTGACCAGGTCTCAGCGTGGTACAGCTTGTAGGTCAACTTCAGCCAATGGCGGGGTGTCTGAGCCAGGTGTGGCTTCCCCAGGGTGAGCTGTCTTGAAGAAACATGCTCATTGGGAGAGCAGACTGGGATGTCTGAAGACCAGCATGGAGAGTTAATCAATCCCTCCCCATTTGTTCTCAGAGTCTGTTTTTATTGGGTGATTAATTGACATGCCATGGCCTTTGCTCCAGCACCTGAGTCTCTGAGCCCAGCTCAGACCAAAAGCGTATTGGCGCTCCCGAGAAGCAGTCGATAAAGGAGGCCGGCTGCCACGGGGCCTGCCGTGAGATGGATGGCTGAGCCTTGTGCCAGGCCTTGAAGGTCAGCAAACACGGCCTGGCAAGCTGCCACGGGGAGGTTCTTACAGGTAGCCGGGCTTGGCTCAGGTGACGGGCCTGCTCCCTCCAGGGGAGCCCAACCAGCGAGCTATCTGCAGACACTGTCCCTTACGGAGGCCAGTGCTTGGGAGCCAAGTGAGTCCAGGCTTCTTATGGAGAGACCTCCCCTGGGAGCTCATTTCCAGTGTCCTTGGCATGACTCACAGTTTACAGGAGTCATTCCCAAAACAGGCGGTTCTGCTGGCTACTCTGTAGGGGCGCATTGGCAGGTTAATTCTCACCACAGAGCACTCAGAACCGCACATTCTCAGCCCTGGGTGTGGATTTCATGCACTCACTCAGTGCATAGTTTTTGAATATCTGCCCAGTGCTCTGCTGGGGTCTGGGGGGATTGCAGTAAAGAAGGCAGAAAGCTCCCTGCCCTCCTGAGACTTCTCTTCACCAAGGGCATTTACCAGCTGATACTGTACTTTGCATATGAGGTGGTGAGTGCCCTGGGGAGGGACTGTCTTCTTCTGTTACAGGCAGCGACTAGTCACATATCTGGCCCTTCGCAGGCCTTAGTCAAGGATGGGTGAACAGTACAGATAGGTGAATGAATGAGCAAATATATATACACACACATCTACATCTATATCACCTATGTGTATCATCTATATCTATATATCTATATCACCTATCTATATCTATCACTATCTATATCTATCTAAAATGTGTGTGTGTATGGTATAAATACCTGATACATGTTGGGCATGTATGTGTGTATATATATACAAAAATATGTTTATATTATATATGATATATAACATTATATATGGTATATATACACACATATAATATAGAAATTACATCCTTATTATAAACTGAATATTTGTGTTCCCCCACCCCAATTCATATGTTGAAGCTCTAATCCCCAGTGTGGCTATATTTGGGAGATGAGTCCTTCAAGGAAGTAATAAAGGTTGAATGAGATCATAAGGATGGGTCCCTGTTCTAACAGAATTAGTGTCTTTATAAGACGAGACACCAGAGAGCAATCTCTCTCTCTCTCTTTTTTTCTCTCTCCCCCTCTGCGTGCACGTACCAAGGAAAGGCCATATGAGGGCACAGGGAGAAGGCGGCCATCTGCAAACCAGGAAAAGGGCTCTCACTAGAAACCAAATTGGGAAGAACCTTGATCAGAGACTTCCAGCTTCCAGGACTGTGGGAAATAAATTTCTGTTGTTCAAGCCTCTGTCAATGCTATTTTGTTATGGCAGCCCTAGCAAACTAATGCAATACTATATAAATATTCGGTTGAATCATGAAGTTGCCATTTTACTGGTTAAAACCCATCAAATATCAGTAATTCCATGTGGCCTAATCTAATACATAAATGTACATACAATCACGATGACATGTAACTGTGTGTCTTCCCTCTACCGGTCAGAGTTCATGGAGGGAGTCATGTCTTATTAATCTCTGCTTTCTCTTCTCCCCGGGCACCCACTGGCATTTGGTAAAGATTGGTGACTGTAAATTACTAAGATGAGCTCTCTGAACTCCTGTTCCAGCAGAAGCCTTGATATAGTTTATATCAAGGCTAGTTCACTCATTAAAAATAATTACCTTGCACATATTGGCAGGAGCTATTGAACTATTCACCAAGAACTTCTCACTTCATAGGAACTCAAATTAAATGTGTTTTCACAAAACACACACACACACACACACACACACACACACAAACCCTCTTCCCCCCACTCACAGCCCAGTGTCCTCCAATCTGCCCGAGTCACACCACTCACGTACACAGGCCTGTGGGGCCAGTGGGTGAGAACAGACGCCTTCTCCCCAGGCTCCTGAATGGAGGTGAGGGCTAAGGGGACAGGGTTTCTTCCCTGAGTGATGAAAATGTTCTAAAATTGAGAGTGGTGATGGTTTCACAACTCTGTGAATATACTAAAAAAATCATTGAATTATATATTTGAAATGAGTGAATTGTATGGTATGTAAATTAGCTCTCAATAAAGCCGTGAGATATAAGAAAAATATCTTCAAGGAAGTGAGTTTGTCATGGTTTCCAAGGTTATTAAAGCAAAACCAAACCAAGTAAGACAAAAGCCAAACACCCTTCCCACGACGCTCTTCAGAGTGTCCTACTATGAAACTGCAGAGGGCCCCCCAATGACAGAGGTATTTTGATTGTTTTATCCTTGCCTGCTTGACATATGCTGAGCCAAAGGACTCTGAGTCTCACCTACAGGGACGTCATTCATAGCTGTAATGACTGCAGCAGAATGGGCCGGGGTCGATACTTGTCTGGTCAAAGATGAACGAATGAAGAATGAATGAGTGAGTGAACAGCACCTTGCTCTCTGCCTGGCTTTTCCCATCAATCCATCTGCTGCCTGTGAACGAATGCTTCACTTAATTCTTATCGGTGACAGTTACAGCTGTTTCTTCACGCTACTGAGGGTCCTTATTTTCCCCAAACTCAAACAGAAACCCTGGTTCTGTAGCAGACTTGGCTTGTGACATTACTTTCACTCTTGGGTCTCGGTTTCCTTATCTATGAAACAGAGGGCATGTTCAATGACAGTCTCTAAGGTTCCTTCTAAGTCTAGAAATTATGACAGTCTTCACCAAAGTGATCGTTACTCATCGGTGAGCAAAAAGTTATAAAATGATTCCTGGTAGGCAGATTCAAACCAAAGGCCTGGTAGGGTTTTTTTTTTTTAATTACATGACGTGACATTTTACAATACGGTGTAAGTGCAGAAAGTGAAAAGGCAGACATTAACTGTGAAAAAATAAATAGCTGGGAAAGGATGCGGGTGTAAATTGCTCGCTCTGACTTCAGAGGGATGATTTTTTTAAAAGTAAGATCACGAGAACTAGATTTATGTCCCCAGATCCAATGCAAATGCAGGGTTTGTACAATAACCATTTATCAGCTCCCGAAGAGCTGATTTATGGCCCCCCGTCCTGCTTTGTATTCTGACGGTCTCAGAAAGATAACTGACAACACAGGAAGAAATATCCTCTGACTCATTGTGGATGACGGGTTATAAGTGAGCACGACTTGATTTTCTGCTCTGGAAAAAAATCGGTGTTTTGAAGCTCTCGTTAGAAATTAGTCGTTAAAGCTGTTCCCCAACTTGACTGTGTGGCCCATGGCTTTGTTGCAGTTTTAGTCATTTCCTTTCCTGACAGTGTTGGGCAGGGAAACTATTGCCTTTGCTTTGGTACATTCTAGGTCACCTTCTTTGTCTAGATGTAACACGAAATCACCAGGCAGCCTGCGCCCCGCACACGGTACACTGCTGTCCCCTGCGGAGGTTTTGTGCCACACATGAAAAGGCGGATGGTGGAGAACCAGTGCCCAGCACGGGAGCGAGTCGGATGGTGAGTTAGCTGGCCCAGGACCTAGTTTATGGGACGCACTGTGCTGGCCTGGGTGAGGTGGGGACAGAGGTACAACTCGGCTCGGGACCCTCCTCCCCAAATAGTGGAGACTTGAGTTAGTGGTTCCCAGACTGCGTGCTCTACAGCACTGGTCCCAGAGTCACCTGTGGAGTCTGCAGCTATGAATCCCCGGGTCCTGGCACTGGAGATTCTTGGTTTGATAGGCCTAAGTCTCTGTGATTTTAGCACCTCCCATGGGTTTTCAATGCAGCTGGTCCAGGGACAGGCATCTGGGATTTGCTGGGACCTGGGGCTCTGCCATTTCCTCCAAGCAGCTGTGAGATTGAGGTCATTCCAGCAAAGGGTAGAGTCTAGTGTATTAGATCTAAGGGAGATCAGCAAGGTCACCCTCTCCTCATCCCACAAATCTCCCTTTTCACCCTCAATGTCTAGTGAATCAATCACCAAATCATTTTGATTCTTTCTGTTTCTTAGCTCTCTGCACATCTTTGGATTCTCTTTGTAGCTGCTCTAGTCCTGACCAGCATCATCTCTTCCATGGCCTCCCAGACTCTTCTCTCTTCCCTTAAAGTCTGCCTTGTGTCTGAATGAGCTTTTTCTAAAATTCAGATCTGATCATAATATCCTTCTGAGTTCAGTCCTTCAGGTGTCACCACTGCCTATAGATCAAGGTTCAAATTCTATAGCAGGCTACACAAGACCCTTCACAGTCCTGAGCAGTTGCTGAGTGAACAGATCTTGCCTCTGTGCCTTTGTCTGTGCTGTTCCCTGGGCCTGAACATCCTTTCCCTGGTCTACCACCAAGTCTCAGCTTGACCATCTGTTTCTTCCTTGACTCTTACAGGCAGACACAGATGTGCTTCTCTCTCCGTCCTTGTCATACTGTCCTTTTTTGCACCTTGAAGGTCACTTTCATCACAGCTTTTATATTGAAAGTGTTGCCTATATAGTTACCTCTTTATCTCTAGACTAGGTCTAGATGATAGAGGTCATATACATTTTGATGACTGAACATCTCCAATATCTGTGAATTAGGGGCTAATTCACATTTTTTCAGTGATTGAGGGCAGCCAGAAGGGACACCCAGGGTAGGATGACCCTGGGACTGTTAGAAAGGCTAAGAAGTTATGTAAGAGTTCATCCAAAGGCCTTGAAGGGAGCAGCTCCTAGACAGGTCTCTTGGAATTTCCCTGTTTGCAACGTAGCCCTTGTTCAACCAGCGGCCTGTGTCCCTGTTGATCTTTCTTCACCACTAATCTGGCTCCTCTGGGGCAGCTGGCACTGCTGAGGTTGGTAGGGGAGGGTAAAGAAGGGACATAGGTCTTTCTTTAAGAGAGCTTCCCAGGGCCCTTTAAGGAGGACTGTAGGAGATGGGCTTCAACATAGTCGCAGAGGAACTGAACTACCATGGCCAATTTGAGCTTGTCCAATTTCATCCATCCATGCACCCACCATGTATCCACCCATATATCCATCTTTCCTCCCATCCATCCATCCATCCATCCATCCATCCATCCATCCATCCACCCATCCAGCCACCCACCCACCCAGCCACCCATCCATCCATCCATGCACCCACCATGTGTGCACCCATATATCCATCTTTCCATCCATCCATCCACCCACCCACCCAGCCACCCATCCATCCATCCATGCACCCACCATGTGTGCACCCATATATCCATCTTTCCATCCATCCATCCATCCATCCATCCATCCACCCACCCATCTACCCATCCATTCATGCACCCACCATGTATCCACCCATATATCCATCTTTCCTCCCATCCATCCACCCACCCACCCATCCATCCATCCATCCATCCATCCATCCATCCATCCATCCATCCATCCATCCATATATTCTTTCAGCATTCACTGCCTGGCTATTATGTCTGTATACTGCATATATGATAGAGCTTATGCTCTAGAAGAGGGAACAAGACCACAAGCAACTTGTAAACAGATAAAACAATAACTTCAGAGAGTGATACGTGCTCGGAGCCATCACTTTGGGCCATGGTATAAGAAGTGACAAGTGACAGGTGGGCAGAGTTGGGGAGGGCTTCTTTTGTGAGAAGTGACCAAGAAAAGTGTCTCAGAGAACATGACAGATGAGGCCCAAACAAAAAGGAGACAGTCCAGCCCTGGCCAATGTGGCTCAGTTGGTTGAGCGTTGTCCCATGCACTGAGGTCGCCGGATCAATTCCCGGTCAGGGTAATTGGGATTGCCTCGGTTGTGGGTTGATTCCCAGTAGGGGGCATGCAGCTGACCCATGTTGCTCTCTCTCATGGATGTATCTCTGTCTCTCAAGCCTCTCTCTCTCTCTCTCTCTCTATATATATATATATATATGTATGCATGTATAAAGGAGACAGTCAAGGAAACCATGAGAGCTAATGAGTCAGGGACGATCCTCCGAGTGTCTTGGGGACAGTGGGTAGAACAGAGGCCAGTCAGGTGGACCTGAGTTCAAATCCTGGCTCAGCCATTTAAAATCTATGGGTCACTGAGAGAGGTACTAATCTTTTCAAGCTTTTGCTTTCTTATATGTAAAATGGAGACACTAAAACCTTAGTCATAAGTCGGTTGTGAAGATTAAATCATATGTGGAGCATGGCCCTACGCATGGGGTAGATTCTCAAGCCCAGATATTTCAAAATCCTTTTGCCAGGTGAAAGTCATCATATTTTTCTCATCAGCATCATAAGACAGGCGAAAAGATTGATCACCTCAGTTCTGGTAACCAGTTTCAGACTGACACCTCTATCTGATTTCGGTTTCATTCCATATTTTTAAAGTGCTCTATGTACTTCCTTTATTATGCACGTCACCCGGCTCTAGTTACTGTGAAACTAGAAGGTCACAGCTTGGTTCTGAGCTCAGAAATATGGTACCTGTCAGGTGCGTGATTTAGGAAGTTGGCCTTCCTCAGTGGAGCCACAGCGTAGTAAAATCAAGCCAATGATTCAATCCCTTGCTGCTGAATAAAAGCTGGGAGAAATCTTAAGCTGTTATATTAGCACTAAACTATTTATTAGTGAATATTTTTAGTAAATGACAATGAACCGCACCCCCCGCCCCTGCCACTTCCCTCCTCTCTCAGTCCCCAAATACCTCGCCATTGGAAGGACCAAGAAGCTCAATAGGAAGCAGTGACTCTGCCAGACAAAAATAAAAAAACAAGATCAAAGCAAAACACCTTACAAGGGTACAGGACAATAGGACACATGGACCCAGCCTGCTCAGGCCTGTGGTTTTAGGCTTCCCTCTTTGGATAACATTCACACCTGGCTCTTAGTTTCCTTCTCTAGTGCCAGAGGTACATGGGTAAAGGTTCAACATCTGTTCTTTTGAAGAAGAAACAAAAGCCCAGATTCGCAGTATTGGCCTATTTCCGTGGTGTAAATACTTCTACTGTGGCCAATTTCAACTTAGTCATGATGTCAGTGAAAGCAGAGCTGGGAAGAGAGGGTAACAACTGGCTCTTGCAAGCTGGTATGAGCCGGCTTCAGGACACCATCATCTAAAAATAATAATGACCACCCACTCTGGTTGGGCACTGTAGCAGGCGCTGTATACATGGTGTTTCATATAATCTTAACTGTCATTGTTTGAGGCAGGGATTATGATTATCAGCTCAAGAATGAGAGAGGTGCGCTGGGAGAGATGGTGTGGCCAGCACGGGGTCCCATCACTAGAAAGTGGCTGATAAGGCCTGGGACTGGGTGCTACGTGCATCTCTCGCTGTGGCACACTCCCCCTCGCCCGTGTTCCAAGTCGTCCTGTTTCTTCCCTGGATAAGCACCTTGCTTTCCCACAAGCTCCACAACCACAGTGCTCTTTCTCAAGCAGCCACCCCCCCGTCCAGTCTACCCAGCTTGGCTCCAGAGTGCAGCCTGCAATTCCTTACACAATCCCTCTTCTCTCGCTAAGTGGGTTTCCCTACTGTCCCCGGATGTGCCTAAAACCACTGGCCTGCCTCTCACACCAGCTTTTCCGTATCCTGCTTATCCATAAGGGTCCCATTCAAATTCTGGCCTCTTCCTACCGGCCCACCCAGACCACCTTAGTCCCTGGATCCCTTCCTGTCTTGAGCTTCTACAGCATTTACAGCTGGACCCCTTGCTTGACGCTTAGTATCAGTAGATTTTATAAAAAGATGTTTGCTGGATTGTATTTCTTACAGCTCTCAGGAGACCACAAGCTACTTTAGGGTAGAGGCAGTGTGGTATACATAATTATAGGAGAGTCACCAAGTGTCACAGTGTAAGGCACAGAACATTCCTGACTTGCCCACTGTGGAAAAACTGCAAGGAAAGACACTGCCACTTTGGATCTCAGCCCCCATAGCAGCCTCATGAGAACAAATCAACCTATTTAAAATTTATTTTAAAGCAGCAAATCTCATTCTGTCCGCCCTCTAAACTATATTTAATTTCTACAAAGAGCAAGAAAAGGCAGCTTTCCTGTGGCTGGGTGTGTAATAGATGAGTTCTGTGCGCTGGGTTCAGGATACAAGATGTATCAGAACTCCATTATCTAATCCATGGGGTTTTGGAGGACAGCGGAGGCTGCCAATCCCAAACTAAGCTGGTCTGGATGGCCGTGGCTGTGACCTTCAGGTGGCTCTGGTCGAGCCCTGAAGGAGCATGGCCACCCACTCCTAGTCGTGTTTGAGCATGCCCAGTGTGCATCACTAGGCCTGTATTGCTGGCTATATTTAACAGCCACTGCAGCCAGAGGTAGAGCACAGAATCCTGATGTTCTGTAAACATGGTGCTACTGATGATACAGGTGCAAAGGTGAAAACTGGCAGCGTCAGAAAGACTTGTGCCTCCCACACCAGGACACTCTTCTGGAGCCGGATCATCTCACGCTGTGATCCACTCCATGGAGGTGTGCCAGGGACAAAATGATGCAGAACCTTGCTTGATAGAAGAGGCAGTTGGGAGGCCCTGAGGGATTTATCTTCCAGAATTGTCTGGCTCCGGGTGTAGGATTGCATGGAGTCCACGTCTGGCTCTCATCAGCCAAATTCCCTCTTGTCTTAGGGTGTGGAAGTCAGTGAGAGCAAAGCTCGACAAATTTTGGAATGAAAATGTCACTGTCAAGTATGTCTGCTCAGTGGAATTTCGTGACCATTTGTCTCTTACTATTATTTTGTCTTAAAAAGAGGCAGAGACCAGAGGAGATAAACAAGTTAGTTTTAGGAGATGCTGACAATGCCCTGGCCCCCTCAGCCCTTCAGTACATATCAGGCTAGTTTCATGTGCTGGCACCTCCATTTCTGTGCCCAAGATCTTGCTCTGGCAGCCAGAGTCCTTTGCGCACCTGTGCACCAGCAGGCTGGATGTGCTGAGGAATTAGCTCCACAAGGAGAAACTCTCACCAATGACTGATGAGAGTTGTATACAAGTACCCCAGCTCCCTTGCTCCCAGTGGAATAAGCCTGCATGAGCTCCTGGGGTCCGCCAGCGGGGCTGGGCTCCTCTGCCCACCATGGTGGCTGGCCAGACCATGCAGAGTACATTGGCGGCTCTTCCCTGTCTCACTTCCCATTTCCTTGCAGGTATTTTATGAGATTACCTCCCAAGTAGACAATTTGTACCCGAATCCTTGTCTTAGTGTCTGCTTCTGGGGCCCAAACAAAGGCATTTGTTTCAATAGAATTTCTCTGAGACAGTGGTTAATTCTTCTGGAAGCCAATGCCTGGATCAAAATGATTTCATCAAGGGTAACGGGTAACGGTGAGTTAGTTCCAGTGGGCTCTCCTGAGTGTCTCAATATGGGAGGAAGCAGAGTATAAGCAGGAACTGAATGGGGTTTCTATGAATGAAAATTCAGAGAAAGGTGGGCCTGCAGGCTGAGGTTTTCAAGTTGTCTTGATGAAGTTATAGAGATGGCAGGCTTTGCATTCAGGGGGGCCAGTTAACTGACCTATTTTTTTCCCAAACTACTTCCCTGGATTCTCACCAAAGCCTCAGAGGAAGGTGTTTTATTACCACTTACAGATAAGGAGACACTGAGACACTGAGAGGTCAAAGGACCACATAGTGTCCTCAGGAGAACTCAATGAGAAAATATACGCCAAGACCCAGCTCTTGGCTTATAGTAGGTGCTCATTTAATGTTACTTCCTGTTTCTTCCTCATGTGCTGGTGCAGTCATTCAGAAAAACAGGCTGGCCCCTTTCTTGGGTGCTTTGAGACTGTTTTTGGTGATGAAAGAAAGATAAGACTTGGGACTCTCATATCTGGTAATAGTCAAGTAGGGAGTTTAGACCAATTCTCCCGCTAAACATGATGTAAGAAGTTGGGAAAAGTATATATAGAAAGAGAGAGTGAGAAAGAAGTCAGCACAGGGTAGAAGATGAGAGGGAAGCAATCAGTGTAAGTGTTTATTTTGAGTGTCTTAGAAAAATTTCCAGGCAATGATGTCAGTCTGAAAATTGAACAATTTCCAAAGACTTTTTGATTCTGGAAAGAATGAGTGAGACTGGAAGACTGTACCTACCTGAGTAAAGAATCATTAGAGAGGCCAACAGGGGACAAAAGTGCAGATCAATGGTGGTCAACGGTTGAGAGTGGGGGCTGGGGAGGGACAAATGGGCAGAACATAGGATTTTTAGGGAGTGAAATTACTCTGTATGATACTATTATGGTGGATATAGGTCCTTATAGGTTTGTCTAAACTCACAGAATGGACAGTGCCGAGAGTGAGCCCTCATGTGAACTATGGACTTGGGGTGATAATGATGGGTCAGTGTAGGTTCATCAATGGTACAAATGCACCACTCTGGTGGGGAACATTGACAATGGGGGAGGCTGGGCGTGTGTGGGGGCAGGAGGTATATGAGAAATCTCTGTATCTTCTCAATTTTGCTATGAATCTAAAACTGTTCTAAAAAAGAAAGTCTATTAAAAAAGTAGGCAAGTCTAGGTTTTCCCAACCTGATGGAAAACAAACTGAATTCATCAAAATGGAAGATTTTATCAAGAAGACAATATTAAAGGTAAATTGTATAATTGGTGAAAGATTGCATAACATCTGATAGAACATTCATCAAACACAGAGGGAAATAATGACAAATTGGGTAAAGAAAGGGTAGTAGACATCTTTCCCCCCTGCCCCCAGCATGACATTTCTTTTCCCCTTCATTTGGTAAAAATACCCTGATTGCTGCTATCCACCCCCATCACTAAGGGGTGGGTCCCGACTCAAACGAGGCCAGCAAAGTCACTCTCAAATCTGCCTCTGGGCCTGGACAGGCAGTTGGGGCCAAGTGATTTCATGACACTGCCCCTGGCCTCTCATCCCACTGGGCGTCCCACCTGTCGTGGTACCTGCCTGTCAGCTTTTCCTTTGATTCTGTGAGCTGCTACACAGTCTTGTAACACCTTTTGAGGGTTTTTTTGCATGTTTTCCAGAGTTAATTTCTATTGCTTGCACCCAGCTCCAACAGATAAAAAGCCCATTTCAGAAAGGAGACACTACTTGGAAGTGCATTTTACTAATGCTGCTGCTGCTATGCGGAAGGAAAAGTAAACCCAGGCTGGGGCATTAACGTCCCCCCCTTACCTCGGCCTGCAGAAATGCATGAAAATGTTAAAGCAAACAACTGCCTGCAGAAAATCCTGGCACCGCCTGCCCGCCTGCCCAGGTGAGGTCAGAATCCTAGATAAAGTGGACGGGCTCTTAAAAACCAAAGAACAGCTGTGAATGAAGCATCATCTAGTCCTGATCGAGCAAAGGAAAACATTAACCTCTGACGAGGAAACAGGCTTTGCGTTCACCACAGTAACTCTGCACAAAGCATAGGAATATCCCAGGTGATTATTATAGAGAATTTAATATTTATGCCAGCATGAACTCATAGCAATAAAGCTCCATTTCATGCCTTTTGTGGAAGGAGGTGGGGGCATTTATGAGCAAAGGCACGCATGAGTGGACGCAGAAATGCACTAAATGGGAGCAATAAAACTCTCCCTCTCTAATCCAGCTTTCACTTTATCCAGGACTAGCTGGAAAGCTCTTGCTCAGCAAATAACAGTCACCTGAGATTACAAATGATGTACACAAACAGATGGGTACATGGAACACGCTCATGCTCTTCTCTTAAAAACACCAGAGAAATGGGAAAAGGGAGTTGGCAAAAACTCTAATGAAGAATTAAACATAAAGACACATTCTCATTGAAGACAAAAAATAGATGCTCATCATTATCACTCTCTCCTTATAGGAGATTAAGAAAGCATTTCCCAATTCCGTTTTTTATAATATAGCTACTAAATGTAAGAAAAAAAAAATAAAATTCACAGGCTCCAGGATGTCAAACACTCTGCCTATTTAACTCATGAATATGCAACAGTTCCCGAGTCTGTTTTGGGATATTAATTTGTGTTATAGTCTCTATAGAAAAATGTCTTGGAACTCCCTCTCCTACTGATAGTTGAGAATCTTCATCAATAGGTAAAAAACCTTAGCTTTAGTTACAGAGATAGGAAGCATCACTCAGCTAGTTTCTGGCTATTTGCAGAACACTTAGTTGTGGGAACTGGGAAATAGTTCCCTCCAAGTCACCAAATATCCACACTGAGATGGTAGGGGTGGCGTGCTCAAGTAATTGAACACTTTGGAAGTATGCTCCATTGTATTTAAGAAAAAAAAAATAAATTTCTAGCTACATATTACTGAGAGCAGAGATTTTACATCCATTAAGTATTTCTGTCAATAATAAAAGCAATCTTTTAAGGACAGGGATATCAATGGTACTTGAGACAAGTCATTAAAGCAATGTGATCCTCTCGACATTTCCAGAAACCTTAGAAGGGGCCCGAGGTGCCATTTACTAGCACGTGACTCATGGTAGATGTGATTGTCGTGGCTTCAGCAGCATCTGTCTCTCTTTCTTCTGGTCAGACCACCTGACTTTTCTTTGGGCAACTGGCCCTTGGCCACACTGACTCCAGGGTTTTGGTGGGGCTGCTCCCTCACCAGTTCCGTTGGCTTCACTTGAGCCTGTGTCCAGGGGCTGGTGTAGGCTCCGACCCAGGAATGCTGCTGGACCTCTGGGAAGGAACTTCCCCGGCGATGCAGGACTGGTGATCTGCAGACCAGGAGCTACTGCTGGCCTTTTGCTGCATGAGGTCAAGGCCTATTTGAGAGTAAAGCTGACAGCAAGGAGAGGGAATCAAGATCCCTGGGGGGCCCCACCCCAGGGCTGATGTCACTGGCAGGCACTGTTCTGATTGGCTGGTGCTCACAGCTAAAAGTTCCTATTTGAATATTTCCCATGAGTACTCAGATCCAGCTCTTGCTAAAATCACACCTACCCCTGGATTTCCCAGTTCTGTGAGCTAATCATTTCACTTTTTCCCCCCTCATGCCAGTGTGAGTCAGGTTTCATTAGTAACTAAAAGAGTCCTGATTGGTAGATGAATCTACCATTTGTGAGGATGAAAGTTTAAGTAATAAGCCTCTCTGCTTATGGATTTAAAAATTAAATCTTTTTATTTGTGGGGAGTGGGAGGGAAATTTGAGAAACGCGAAGATCTAGTTGGCTTGTGTTTCCCTCCTCAGAAACTCTCCTCCTTCCCCAACTCTGCATTAAAAAAGTATAGTGCTCATTACAAACTAGCCTGAATTCATCAAGAATAAGTTTAAGTAAAAAAATATATATATAATTTCTCATGAAAATGAGGTACCTTCTACCTGGACTCAGGTGAGGCATTTCACCTTGTAATGTGGGAGAGACGGAGGAGGTTGGGGCAATTACCCAGTTAGGTGAGCCCCTCCTGGTGGAGGGACCATTTACAGTGGTGCTGGATCAGCACACTTCCATCTACTGTGTCAGCGGGGGACCTGAGCATACTGGATGGAAAGAAGATGAGATGAACCCGCGCTGAAAGAGGTACAGGAACCTGCTCCTGAGCTGGGTTATCTGTTTGCTGTTTGGTGATCGAGACAGAGGGTAACACACACAGTCCCCTTGCTACTGGCTTGAACTATAATCAGTCCCTTCATTAAAAGTCTAAAGAGCTTGGATTGCTTTGAACTAAGGCAAATCTAGCCTGAGTCACTCTAGCATTTGAAAGCAAAAATCTCTCCAGCTGAACACATCTTGACTAGTGGTTCAGAAATGTTCTATCATTTCAAAGTCACTTTCAGAATGTTTTTACTATTTTAATAAAATCCAAGTGACGTACCAACAAAGTTAACAGGGCTGAATTTTTAGAGAAGCAATGTCGTTTTATACACCTCTCCAAGCTTTTATTATGCGTGCGTTTAACTAATACCTGGCAGAGGTGACGTGTGGTGAGCTGAGCCGTCTAGCTACCCAGAGTAAAACAGTGTCTGTAACACTGAAAATCAAGTAGGAACACGGTGTTTTTCCAGAAAAGGGGAAATGGGAAAACAAGTCGAACAATGTAGGTAAATATAAAACATTGCCTCAATTCTGCAGCTTGCTGGCTTGTACCGTGGCGGCAGCCGGGCTTGCCCACACCTTGAGGGGTGTCCCTGACAACACAGAATAAAACGAGAATGCAGTGTCCCTGGCGATTCTTGCCCCAGCACATCTCTTTCTCTAACAAAATACAATTAATTAAGGTAAAGTATGGGGATTTTTATTTTGCCTGCATTTTTTTCTCAGCTACACGTCTCATTTTCCATTGTACCTGCTATGCATAGAACAGATATTGTTTCCTAACCTGAATCAGGCCAATCACGACTCAGGCGTGATCCTGGGGTTTGGTTTTCATAAGGCTGTGAGCCACAAAAGCTTTGATGACTACTGTATTGCCTAATTCTCTTTTATCTACCCAAGGCCCCTTTAAAAGGCACAGCACTGAATTCTAATGGTGTTTGTTATGAGCCCAATTATGTCTCTCCCAAATTCACATGCTTAAGTCCTAAATCCCAGCACCTCAGAATGGGACTGCATTTGGAGATCAGGTCTTTAAAAGAAAAATTAAGTTAAAATGTGGTCATTAGGTGGGCCCCGATCTAATATGACATTGAAAGAAGAGGGTTTTAGGATACAGCCAAGCACAGGAGGAAGACCAGACACCAGGAGAAGACAGCCATCTACAAGCCAGGGAGAGAGGCCTCAGGAGAAACCGAGTCTGCTGACACCATGATCTCAGACTTCTGGCCTCTAAAGCGTTGTAAGAAAATACATTTCTGTTGCTTAAGCCACCCAGTCTATAGTCCTTTATGGCAGCCCTAGCAAACTAATAGTGTCTTTTAAGTTCCTGAACACATGCTAGCGAGTGTGTCTCTCCACCATGCAGGAATTTTGCTAACCGAGCTGATTGCATTAAGATAAAACCCCCTGAAATGAACCAACTGCTATTCTGTCACCTGGTAAGGCCGCAACAGCCCATCTTGCATTTGCTCCCCCAGTACTGCGTGATCACAGAAAGCAGCGCCCAACGGGGGCTGATTAATTACAAGCCACATCACCCTGGAAGAACTAGGCAGGCAGACTTTCCAACGCGGCATCTTGAAATCTCCCTGCGCCTGAATTCACAAACTTCCACCTGGAGATCCCTAGGGAAGGGCCACTTTGGCCGTTCCTCAGCCAGGCTATAGTCCAGTGCAGCAGCCCCGCCCCAAGCAAGGCAGGTGTGCCACGGCCCCTCTGCTGTCCCCAGGGTCCAGGTCTCTGGGTCTGTGTTCCAGCAGCCGGGAGGGGAGGTCTTCTCCATTTTGAGCCCCACTGCATCTCCTCCAATTCTGCTCTGCCCATTCCAGTTTGGCCTGCTGGCGATGACTTCCTCCCTCCTCCAGGCATTGCAGGGTGGTGGCTGTGTCTGCCCCTCACGTGTTCCTTCTCCAGTCCTGGTTTCTTCCATGTGCCTCCCGTCACCAAGTTTTGAGCCCTTTCCTGCTCTTCTTAATAACGAATGTAATAGCGAGTGGTTATGAGGTGGCAGTCACTGTGCTAAGCGCGTCATGCTTGCTGGACTTGAACTCAATTTGCCCTTGTTAATCCCATTTAAGATGAAGAAACTTGGGCTTGGAGAGGCCTTGTCAGTTTCCCCAAGTCTCTCAGCTGCCAAGAGGGCAGGCAATCTGGTTTACTGTGATTGCAAAGTCCTTTCTTTTCCTTCCACATTTAAAAAATTGTGGTAAAATACACATAATATAAAATTTACCTTCTTAACCATTTTAAGGTGTACAATTCAGTCGTATTAAGTACATTCACAATGTTGTGCAACCATCACCAATATTAATCTCCAGAACTCTTCTTGTAAAACTGAAACTCTCCCCATGAACTAATAATTCCCCATGGTCCCCTCGCCTAGGAGCTGGCAACCACCATTCTACTTTCTGACTCAATGAACTGATTACTCTACATGCCCCAAAAGTTGAATCATAGTGTTTGTATTTTTGTGACTGGCTTATTTCACTTAGCATAATGTCATCAAAGTTCATCTGAGTTGTAGTACGTGTCAGAATTTCCTTCCTTTTATTTTTAATTTTTTTTGTTAATTCTCACCTGAGGGTATTTTTTCCATTGATTTTTTAGAGAGAGTGGAAGGGACGGGGAGAGACACAGAGAGAAACATCGATGTGAGAGAGACACATCGATTGGTTGCCTCCCACACAGGCCTGGGGGACGGAGCCTGCAATGGAGCTACGAGCCCTTCACTGGAATCGAACTCGAGACCCTTTAGTCTTCGGGCCGACACTCTAACCACTGAGCCAAATCGGCTAGGGCTGTATTTCCTTCCTTTTAAAGATGGAATAACAATCCATTGTCTGTATATACCGTATTTTGCTCATCCATTCACCCCCTGGTGGATCCTTGGGTTGCTTTCATGTTTTAGCTATTGTGAACAGTGCTGCTATGAACATGGGTGTGCAGATAGCTCTGAGACTCTGTTTTCAATTATTCTGGGTTCCCAAAAGCGGAATTGTTAGATCATATGATAACCCTACTTTTATTTTTTGGAGGAACTGCCATACCGTTTTCCAGAGCAGCCACACCATTTTACATTCCCACCAACAATGCATAAGGATTCCAATTTCTTCACATCTTTAGCAACACTTGCTATTTTCTATTTTTTTAAAAATTTGGCCATTCAAATGGGTGTGAGGTGGCATCTCACTAGTTTTGATTTGCATTTCCCAGTGATTAGTCATGCTGAGCATCTTTTCGTGTGCTTATTGGCCATTTGTATACCTTCTGTGTAGAAATAGTGTTTCTTCTTAAGTCCCTACACAGAATCTTTTTCCTGGTTGCCCTCTGCGAACACACTTGAGTTTGCAAGTATCTCTCTTAAAAAGATTCATCAAGAGGAACGCAGAAGCCCAGCATGCCGTAAGGTGGCCCTCGTTCTGTGCCAGTTGTTGGACTTCAAGATTCTCTTAGCTTTTCTAATAGTAATAACATGCTTTTGCGCAAGACTGAGCTTGCCGTGAAAGGTAGTGGAAGCCTCCAGGCCCTTAGAAATGGACTTGACCTGGTTTTATGCCAGCTCTCCCGTTTTGAATCAGAGATCAGTTGGCCAAGGTTCAGCCTGATTTCTATCCCAGGGTTCCTCAGCCTCGGCGCTACTGAGATTTGGGGCTGGATAATTCTCTGTTGCAGAGGGGCTGTCCTAGGCACTGCAGGAAGTTTAGCAGCAACTTTGGCTGCTGCCTGCTAGAAGCCAGTAGCATCCCATCCCACCCAATGTTCTAGACATTGCTAAATGTCATCTGAGGGTGGGGAAATCAACCCTGGTTAAGATTCGCTGCTCTAGTATATTTCAGGCATCTAAAGATGGGCCACTTGCTTTATACTATCTGGGGGAAATCCAAGATTCTGGAGGAATGAATTATGCTTCTTAAAAATCTCTGTTCTCTCTATGAATCCAGACAGCTAGAGAAAGAGGTGGTTATAATGAACTGAGAAAGAGACAGGGTCAGGAACCGAGAAGTACATATCAAATAGATTTGCCATACGCCTGCCGTCGACAGCAGGCACCAAAGGCAGAGTGAACACTCAGATTCTGTTACATGGGATGATAAAGTCCATGAATAAAATGTTATTTCCTTGCAGTAAAAATGAAATTATTCATTTTATTCTCCTACCATCATGCGTGACTAGCTCTGGACAAATATAAAGAGGTCTGGTGATGAATGTGTTTTAAGAGGCTCACTGAGGATAGGAATGGAACATTGGTTCCCTAAAGAATTAACTAAATGTTTATTGGGTGTTTGCTACGTACGAGGGCCTTGTGGGCACCATGGGGGCACGAGGATGATTAGGACACAACTCCTGTGCTGAGGTCGTGTTTCCCAAATGCAGCACATGCTGGGCCCTCGGTGTGGAGGTCTGGGGTGTGCACGGGTGGATGTTGAGTGAGCAGTATTGACCAAAGGGGGGTTTATGGGGAGCTCTCTTCAACTGGAAGAGAGGAACAGATGAGGGTTAGTGTATTAGGTTCCTAAGACGGCTGTAACAAATTACCACAAACCTAGTAACTTAAGTCAAATTTATCGCCTTATAGTTCTGGAGGTCAGAGGCTAAAATTAAGGTGATGGCAGGGCTGTGTTTCTTCTGGAAGCTTCAGGGGACAATCAGTGTCCTTGCCTTTTGCAGCTTCTAGAGGCCACTTGCATTCCTTGTCTCATATCTTCTTTCTTGCATCACCCCAACCTCTTGCTTTGGATATCACATCTCCTCCAACTCCGACCCTCCTGCCTCCCTCTCATAGGGACCATGATGATTATACTGAGCCTACCTGGGTAATCAAGGATAATCTTTACATCTCAGGGGCCCCAACTTAATCACATCTGCAGAGTTCCTTGTACTCGTATGGTCACGTTTGCAGGTTCCAGGGACTAGAACGTGGGCATCTATAGGGACTGGAGGTATCCTTCATCGTAGCATAGTTAATAGGAAGAGAAGATACAAAGGGTGTCTGGAAAGAAGACGCCCATTACAAAGAAGTCGGGCAGAAAGGAGAAATAGCGTGTTGAGCGTACTCAAACAGCATATTCAAATAGTGAATGAACTGAGAGCAGTGGAGAATTAAACTGAGACTGAAGGGACAGCTGCAACCTCACTTCCAGATGTCAGACACTCAGGCCCCTCCTTAGGCTAATGACATTATAATGAGGTCCCAACCCAATCAGTTAAAAGTTACAGCCATTTTACAAATAAGAATGCAACATCAGAGGCTCACTGACTCCCCCATGCCACACACCTACTGAGCAAAGGAGTTGGGATCTGAATTCTGGTCCACCTGACTCCCAACCCATCCTCTGTTCATGTAGACTTTGGGCTCTATGACAGGTTGTATTTTCAACAGAAAGGCAACAACAATACTTCTGATCTCACATGCTCCTCCCGCACAAAGCTAGAGTCTAATTCCCTTCCCCTAGAACGTGGGCCAGCCTTTACAACTACCTTGATGAACAGAATGGAAGCAACCTGCATGGCTTCTGAGGCCTGGCCATAAGAGATGACTGACATAATTTCCATTGGGTGCTCTTGGGATGCTCACCCTGTGAACCTGGCCGCCATGTGGTGAGGAAGCCCAGGCTACATGGAGAGGCTACACACAGATGTCCTGGCTGTCAGCCAGCATCAACTGCCAGTTAAACGAGTAAAACCCGCATTCGGCTGATTTCAGCCCCCCGTCTTTGGGGTTTCCAGCTGAAGCCTCAGATAGTGTGGTGCAGAGATAAGCTGTCTCCACTGTGTCCCCTTCATAATCCTGACTCACCAAAACCACAAGAGATAGTAAAGGATGCTCGAAGCCAGTAAGTTTATGAGTGACTTGTTAATGCTCTAATGGAAGCTGAAAAAGACACTCAGCCCTAGGGCAGATGTATTTACTCTCTTGCCTAAATATGTTCCCAGTTTTATAAAATCTAAGTTGGTATCAGAGATTTTAACTCTGGAGATCACTTAGCCCAGCCTTCCTCTCCTTCCTGAGGGTCGTGAGCGGGGGGAAGGTTCAGGTGCATAACTGCCTCTCGGTGCCACCTGTGCCTGACCTCCACGGCCCGCTGAGGTGTGTACTCTCTTAGTTGGTTTCGGGGCACCGAGAGGTTGCTCCAGGAGGCAAGTGACACGGTCACAATAGGTGTCAGGAGCCCATCATTGGCAGGGGTACCGAGCACAGACTGGAGAGGGAAAGGAGATGAGTTAGGGAGCTGCTACCACAGCCTAGAGGAAAGATGATTAGATCTGCAATCAGGAAGATGCCTTCGGACTTGGAAGGAAGGGTGGGTGGAGTGAGAATACCGAGGAACAGATGCCCCATGGCACAAAAAGTGGGGTTATCAAAGGTACAGCCAAGGTGCCGAGGGTAGAAAAATGACAGTGAGTCTCCCCAAGGATTTATAGTAATTGACCAAGGGTATGAGCACCTAGGGATGCTTTACTCCTCAGGCTGGTGAGGCCGGAGGGTGGGACTCAGGTGGCAACAGCGGGCTGGAGACAAGCAGAGGAATTCAGGGGATGCTGAGAAAATGGAGTTCCCAGGACTTAGTGATGGCGGGTATGTGGGTGACCAAGGGCAGGGAGCGCCTAGGATGAAGTCTAGGCTTTTGGCTGGAACACAGGGGCTGGGCCTGCCCTTCATCAGCACAAGGAACCCTGGGGGTGGAGGCGAATTTGGTTCTGAAGACATTGGGTTTGAGGGATCCCTGAGAGTCCCAAGTGGAGCTGTCTAGCAGAAGTTGTGAATACGGAACGGGGAGCAGGAGAGATGACTGAGCTTGAGATGCTCATGGAATTGGGAGTCTCTATTGGAATGGTGGGGTGTGGGCCCCATGATGGGTGGGGAGCAGGCAGAACTCACTGGGGGATGGGACTGAGAAAGACAATGACTGGAGGCCATGAGAGGATGAAGAGCAGCCAGAAGGACTGGAAGAATCGGCCACTAGGGAGAGACCCCGCAGAGTCTGAGGTCTTGGGGTTGGTGGAGTTCTGAGTAATAGTAAGGCTTACAGTCCAACTAGCTCAGCTAGTTCAGTCTTAATTCCCTGGACAGTTTTAGCTGAAAGACCATGGAAGACTTTCCAATTAAACAACATGCTTTCCAATCTTGCTGCATCTAAATAGCATTTTCCTTGCCTTGTTTAAGTTCACATGGTTTCCAAGTCAGTATCTTGCCCCTGTCCCAGAGCAGGTTTTACAGGTGTGTGCCTCCTACAAAAGCCTGGAGGAAGATGCCTTGGTCTTCCTCTGAGACAAGTTCCGTTGTTCATGAGTTCATACCTCAGAGTGTCCGTTTAATATCTGTGTGGCTTTGAGCACAGTACGTTACTTAAGTGACATTAAGTCTTTGTTTTCTCACCTAGGAAACAGGGATTGCAGTGCTGGTCTGAGAGTGGTGGGTGAAGATGAAGAGAGACAGGGATGGGAAAGCACCCAGCCCAGTGCCTGGAAAATTAACAGCTGCTTAATAAATGCTAGTTAAGTGAATACATGGTTAAGACATGTCCTTAATAGACTGTAGCTCTCACACAAGTATAAATAGCCCCATAAACATAAAAAAACAGTGATTTCCTTGCCACAGGTAGAAAGCTCCAGGCTTGGCATACAGCAGCCCTTAATAAATTGACTGACCCACTGAATGGATGCATGAATGAATGCTGTGCCCAGCTCTCCCTCTGCAAGTAGCAGGAGAGGCTAGTTTATGATACCACCAATTTCCTTCTCCTTCTGCCTCACCCAGGAGAGCTGAGGTGCCACAGACTTGGAGCCAAGGATGTCCAAAAGGGGATACAGTGGGGCCATCCCTTTGTCTGTCACTCAACCTCTTCCGGGAAGATGAATCTGGTTCCTGGCTGCTCTGGTGACAAACAGCAGGAGCTAGCTGAGCAATCTTTCAACAGGAGGGAACCCAGGGCCAGCCCTGCCCTAGACGGGGTACAAATGCGCCTTAATCCCCTCACGACAGAGAATCAGCCATCTTGGAAGAAAAGAGAAATGTTTTCTGAGATCTTAGAACAGGGTCACACCGTCAGAGGTACAGCAGAAGCACACTGGCTTGGGTCTGCTGTTTCTTAGTTGTGTGATTCGGAACAACTGTATGTAACCTCTCGGCCTCAGCTGCATTTCCCGTGACCAGTCTCAGGGCTGTTGGGAAGGTGAAATGGTGAAGCACATAGAAAATGCCTGGCACTGAGCAGTTACTCAATAAAGCTTAATTCCTTTCTTCTTAGGCTTTCCATCTGACATCACTGCTGTCCTTTTCAAGTCATACACTGTTTTCTGTTGGTGAATCTTCACCTGAGGATATTTTTTCCATTTTTTTTTTTTTTTTTTTTTAAAGAGAGAGTGGAGGGGAGGGAGGGAGGGGGAGAGAGAGAGAGAGAGAGAGAGGGAGAAACATCAATGTGAGAGAGACACATCGATCTCCCACACTTGCCTCAACCTGGGCTGGGGATCAAACCTGCACCCCAGGTACGTGCCCTTGACGCAGAATTGAACCTGCGACCCTTCAGTCCGTGCGCGGGCTGACACTGCGGCACACCAGCCAGGGCTCAAGTCATACATCTTTCAAAACCAAGTTTTCCCGTTTATTTTCCAGGGTGATTCCAAGAGGCAGTGACCACAAAAACGGTATTCTGAAGGCATAAGAGGCTACAAAAACTCAAACTCAAGCACAGCACTGCTTCATTCATCAACCAGTTAAGAACGATGAGCTCAGACAACCTCGAATTCCTGTCATCATCTGCCTAAGAATCAGAGCAGCACACACTCCTGAGACTAGTCAAAATACACAATGCTGTGGTCCCGGAAGGGGTGAACTTCAGCTTCACAGAAACGTCATCAGACGATGCCAGAAAAATCTGGAACTTTCCAAATTAGCGCTGGCCTCCTAGAAAGCTCACACCCGGGGAGCGCAGGCATCCCACGTGCTGGAGAGCAGCTCTGAGGCTGCATAACAAACAGCAAATTTCACTCACACACTGAAACTATTTTCCTAAAATTGGACCCTTACTACAAAGTTAATAGAAAAGAATTCCAATTGAACTTTGGAAGATTGTTTTTTCTATTACGGTAACATTACAGAGTTCAATTTGGTAAAAATGAGCACCGAAGGCTTTCAACAATTTTCTCACAGAGCTTAAATCCAATTCCAAGAACGGTCCCTACGTAGCCGGTGAGGGAGCACTCGGTCCTGGAAGGGCGACAGTGGGGAGACAGCGCGACCCTGGCGCTGGGCGCTGGCGTGGCTGGGCTGTGGCGGGCGGGCCTCGGGGCCATTCCCCCGCCGATGCGGGAGCAGCTGGGCTCGCGGCAGACGCTTCCCCAAGCACCTTGAACTTGCCTTCCTAGGGCGTGAGTTTCAACTCATACCTGGCTTGTTCCATGGGATTTGAAGAACTACCTGAGTGTTCCTATCCTGACATCAAGGCGAGAACTAGAGTGCCTTTTATTGCACCTTTTAGGGTAATTATTGTTATTTTTGTTCATTTTTATCTGTCGTCTTAACAACCTACCCACAGCAGGTTGAAAACCGACCGAAGAGAGAACACTTGAAACCCATCTATCCCTTGACTTGTCTCGCACACTCTCATTCCTCCAGGCCAGACTGGAAATCGTGGCTGCGGTGAAAAGGGGAAATTCTTTTCAAATCCCCTGAGCGTTTCTGAACCATAACCAAGGTTAGGGATGGATGTCTATGAAATATGGGTGAAGGGTCCTTGTCATTTTTTAGATGCTAAGAAATGTCTGTATAGAGCTTACAAAGGAATAAGCCTTTTTCATTTCTCCTGGTAAAGAAAGTGCTGTCTGTAGGGTTACCTGGAAGGGGTTTGAGATGATGTATTTTGTGCAGCTGAATGGATGTTATGACAGCTGAGAGGGATGTGTCCCAGGTGGCAGTTGCTAGTTTCTGCCTATTAAGGGCTCAGGGACCTTTTGGTCTAGGCGAGCATTTGAATTTTCGTAAGACCGTAGAAAAGGACCACAGTACCACCGAGTGAATCTGCAGAGAGAAAGTGGTTTTCTTACAATTTCCTTGTTTTTGCTTCTTTAAGAAATTATTTTTCTGCTTATGAAAGTAATGTGTTCAGCATAGAAAACTTGACAATACAAAAGAGTGTGAAGAAAAAATTAAAAATCACCAATACCTCCAAGTAACCTGAGAGAATCACGCTTAACCTTGTGGGGTATTTTTTTTCCCCAAGGTTTTCCCCACACGTGATTTATATATTTGAGGCCATACAGTTTACCAACTTTAATATCCTACCTTTTCTACTTCAGTTTATATCAGGAACAATTTCTCTTGGCTTAAAAATTCTTATGAAACACAGTTTTAATGATTTCATCCTATGGCTATCCCATAATTTATTTATCCAGTCTCCTATTGTTGGACACTGAGACTGTTTCACAACTTTTTGCTCTCATAAATAAGGCTCCAGTGAAGAACTCTGCACATAAATCTCTGCTTCCTAGTGCATAAATCTTTGACACCATTTCTGATGATTTCTTTGAGATAAATTCCTAGGAGTGGAATTACTGGTGTCAAAGAGCATGACTGTTTTAAAAAAAGTTGGTACATAATACAACATATCTTTCTGAAAGTTTGTAGCAATTTCTCGCCTAACTCTTTTTAAAGAACTACTGGGCACAATATGTTTTCTTGTCACTGAGATAGGGCTCTATCCAAAGAGGTGAGTGAACCAAGGAAGAAAGCTTTTATCAGTTCTGTCATCAGAAACAAGGAAATGTTGCCTACAGGGCCCAGGCAGAAGGTTGGGATATGTTACCCTTTATCGAGAAGGTCATGGGTTCTTCTTTCATGAGCTGCCTCATCTCTGCCCCACCTCCACATGCATGCTATACTAGTGTGGTAATGAGCTCATTTTATGCAATAATATATGTGGCTCAACTGTGACTTGCAGTTCCCTGAGGGGGTCAGGTTCCAGACTCAGCTCAAGGGAAGGGAGAAGTAAATGAACACTGGATAAGAGATGCAGGATATACACGGTTTGCACCCTCAAGTGTCTCCTGGCCTAGTTGGGGAGATGAGCAGCACGCCCGTGGCAGACAATTTTATTTCCCACTTGGATATACAGGCTGCATTTGCTCAGCTTCCCTTGCAGCTAGGTTGGGAAAAGTAGGTGGACATGATAATGTCACTTCTGGATTTGGCCACAAAACCCCTATAAGAACCTCCTCCCTTTCTCTGTTCTCTTTCCACAGCAACCGTGGAGGCCACACACTGAAGAGGCAGTCTCACGAGAAGGAGCCAAGGAGCCTGGGTCCTTGAATTACCACTGTGGAGCAGAGCCATCTCCCCTGCCCTGCCATCAGCAACTGGACTGTGAAAGAGGGAGAAATACGTTTCTGTGTTAAGCTATTGAGATTGAGGGGTCATTTATTACAGTAGCTAGTACTACTTATCCTTGCTAGGACACTCACTGACAATTGCAAAATAATTGTGTGTTTATGAGATGAAAGTTATCCTAAGTTATGCAAAGAGGGGCAGTGCCTTCTGGGGTTGGGGTGGGTGATAAGGAAAGGCTCTGAGGATAAGGCTATGTTTGGAATGATTCTACATGGATTACAATAGTAGCCAATAAACATTGGGTTCTCAGTACACTCTAGGTGCTGTGCTGAGAGCTTTGCCAGATTAGCCTGTTTAAGCCTCCCACTTACTCTAGGTATTATCTCCTTTTACATCTGGAGAGAGTGGGGCCAGGAGAGGTCAAGGAACTTGCCCGAAGCCCCACACCTCTCAGTGCAGAGCTGGATATCAGATTTACCATGCTTCCACACTACTCGGCACTGCTAGCTTGCGAGCAGGATTTAGCCATGTGGTGGTTACTTGGAGGGAGAGGCCAGGGGAAGCAACATGAGCTAAGGCACAGAGAAGGGGAGATACGCCAAATACTCAGCCTCCCAAACTGGAAGGCGCTGAGAAGCTGGCAGGCGCTGACCATGGTGCTGAAGCGGGAGCTGCACTGCGGGGAGATCTACAGAGTCCTGGGTGGGAGGCCAGGGTGGGCAAGGGGTGGTACTCTGGGCAGATGGCCTCACACACAGGCATGGGAGAATGTGACATTCAGGGAACCACCAAATGTTGGGAGATCCAAGCAGGGGCTTGGATGTTCTAGTTTTAGACACATGTACCCTCAAAGGTCTATTGTCCAACTTTGTGGGGAGAACAGCTTCTCATGGGGTTTGGCCTGTACTTGGATGTGGGCTCTATGACTGACACATAGGACGCATTCCCTGGGTAGGTGCCGACTGAACAAGCTGATGAATGAAACATGCAAAGATGGCATTTAGAAAATAAATGAATCAGAAGTGCTGCACCCATTATGAGACTTCTTTATGCAGCGACCCATCAGCCCATCCAGCTGCCCCCTTGCCTGTCGGTTCCCAGACATCCTGACACCGAGTGCCTCATCTTTTTAGTGACTGGGGCATTCTATTCTGGCTCAGTAACTGCAGCCATCACAGAATTAAGTAATGACAAAGTGAGTTATTACCCAGCCTGGCTTCAGCTGGGGATGTAACCTGCAGCTGAGATACCTCGCCGCTGGATCGCTCGCACGACTGTCCAGGCAGTGACATGAAAAATGTCCCCTATAATTCCTCAGCTCAGAGCCATACATCCTCAGAGTCCTGACTCTACACTTCGTGGGGAATTATGTTGTTTTGTGGAGAAGGGGAAGAGGGTATAATTAAATTCCTCTTAAATGTTACATTCATCCTTGTTAATCAAAAATTAGTAGCTCTTAAAAAAAATAAACACAACTCAGCTCCCCAGGAAGCTGATAGCAGTTCCCATGGCCTGTTTAATTACACAAAACAAAATAAAACGTGTTCCTCTGCTTCTTGACTGTGGAATTAACACAATGAAATATAATGGTGGCTATATGTGGGTGGTGGGATCAAAGGTGACTTTTTAACATGCTCTATTTAATTTTTCTACAATGAGCATATATTGCTCATTAAAAAGCATTTAAATAACTGAAAAAGGAAATATGAGATTACATTCTCAAAACCTGCAAACCAAAAAAAATAGATGACTACTTTTGCCAACCCCCAACTCCCATTCAACTCCCAGATGTAACCACTGTAGTTGGTTGAATGTGTGTCCTTTCAGACAACTTCCAAGGAATTTTCCATTTTCTTCATGACACCTATTATATTTGCAAGCATTTTTTTCTTATTCTCTAACCATCCTCCAAGACGAAGTCCTTGTTTGCCTGATTCCCACTATGTCCCTGATAACAGTGCCTGGCACACAGTAGGTGCTTATTAAACAATTGTTGAACAAACTAAAGAAGGAAAGAATATGTATGGGGAGGAAGCATGCTTTTTAAAACCACAGGGTCTTCCAAGGAGAGTGGGGCCTTTTGGCCTTTGGACGTGTTTCTGTCTGTTAGAGGTGAGCCTGAAGATCACTGGGGCAGGAACTGGAGAGAAGTAAATTATTCTGCAGAAGGTCTTTGTTTTTGCTCTCTAGAGAGAACAGTGATGTAGGCCACAACGTGGATGAACCCCAAAATAACTGCTAAGTGAAAGATGCCATGCCAAAAATGAATACGTACTTCAGGATATTCAATTTATATGAAACTCTAGAAAATGCACACTAATCTATAGGACAGAGAGCAGAGCAGTGGTTGCCTGGGGATGGGGTGCAGGAGGCAGGGGCAGGAGGGAGGACTACAAAGGAGCATTCTTGGGGGTGTTGGCATGTGCAGTATCTTGATCAAGGTGATAGTTTCATGGGTATGTACATTATGTCAGAACTTATCAAATTATATACTTTAAATATGTGTAGTTTATTGAATATCAAGCACAGCTCTATAAAGCTGTTACAAAAAGAGAGGGGAAGTGGACAGGGGGAAATTAGAGGAGTTATGTGCTGAGGTTGGGGCACTTTCAGGGTGTAATGTGTCCTATGAAAAATACAGTAGGATGGGGGAGTGAGAAGAATTTGCATTTGAGGCAATCTGAGGATCAGATTGAAATAATTATTTAAAAAAATCCTCACCCGAGAAATGGAACTAACTTGCCAGAAGTGGACACTGGGAGCTGGAGTGACCCCTAGAAATGTTGGGCCTCCATCCCCAACCCTCTGGCATTTGCATAAATCATGGGGAAGCCTTTGGTTTGCTCCAGGGCATGGAATCAGGACTTATCACAAGCTAATTTAGGTCTCAAGGGCAGGTAGGTCCCAGCTGACATCTGGATGTTGCCACCACAGTCAGTGACTCTTTGCTGAATGCATACAGGAATATTATTTTGATTTGTTGTCAGAAAAACCACTGCTGCCATTTTGAGTATTGACAACAGGAGGTGGGATGATGATGGATGGGCTGTCACTGGGGCTCAGATCACCTTTCATCTGGCTGGCATGTTTCATAACACCTGTGTTTTGGGGGACATGTGTTGCAAGTTAGGCATTTAGCAAATGTTGGCTGATGGCTCGCTAAGGGGTGGGCATTGTACCAGGTGTCAAGGTGAAAACAGTGAATGCAACTCAGGCCCCTCTCAAATTGCTCACAGTGCAGAAAAGAACACAGCCAAATAAGACACCATCATATGGGAGGGTTGTACTGCAGGGGTTAGAAAACTATGGCCCACAGGCCAAATCTGGCCCTCTGCCTGCCTGTGTAAATAAAGTTTTATTGGAACACAGCCACACCTATTCGCTGATGTGACACCTTTCAACAGCAGCAGAATTTAGTAGGTAAGACACACCGTGTGGTCTCCAAAGCTGACTTCTGCTCTAACAGAAGACTGCATGGAGCGAGAAGCTCTGAGTGAAGCAATGAGGTCAGAGTTACTGACCCTGCTTGCTAGGAAATCCAGCTCCCGGTGTTCCAAGCTAGTGGGCTCAGTCAGCAGTAAGCATCTCCTCATACTGGCTTTGTGGTTCAGTGGGAAGCAGAAGGGACCTCTGAGTAGCCTCTCCCCCCCCAGGAGGAAGTGAAATATAGATGCTTATGGCTCCTCATCAGATTTCTAAGGCAGGAGTACCCTGAGCACCTGGGTGACACCATCTCTGCCAACGTGGCCTCAGGGAGCCAGCAGAGCCAGGGTGCCTGGCCAGGGACACTGGCAGAGGGTGGGGAGAGAGGAGCATCTCCTTTCATCCTCTGAAGTCCAAAGGGAGGCTCAAGCCAAAGAAGAGCATCAAGTGATAATTAAATAAAGGTATTTAATTAGCACTCATTCACAGGTTCTGATGAAAATCTTTGTCTAGGTTTTGGAAAGAGATATTAAATATTAACCTTTAAGGATTTATGATAAGCTAAAGTATGATTAAAAATTGGATTTGAAAATCACTTATTTACAATTAATTCATTACCTAAAATTTTATCAAGTACCTACTATGTGCTAGGCGCTGCTCAAAACCAATGTGGTCCCTGCTCTCAAGAGGCTTCTAGGCCAGGGAGGGGAGATAAGGCAGTGAACACATAGGCAGGAAAGTGCTGTCCGTCCTTATTACATAGTTACAAAGTCATCCCCAACACTGATTAGCCAATATGAACTGCTGCTCCTGGGTGGAATGAAGGGCTAGGTTCCTGCGAGCCTCTGGTCACATTTTTCACCAACCAACCAACCAACCAACCAACCAACCAACCAACCAACTGATACATAACCATCAATCACTAGATACCTTGTTTTATTTTCTGTTTAAATACACCTTATTTAATATAGACTGTTGACTCATTACACTGAACGCACGGCCAATAGCACTCTAACTCAAGCCTGAACAAAGCTTAGCACACGAGTTTCCCCCCTAAGGCCCATCACAGCTTTCTTGTGCTCAGAACACCAGACAGCACTCCAGCACCACTCTTGGGGACCACTTTAAACAGCAAAATCACCCACAAAAAGCACAAAAATGCGGAAAATGCGGCATCAAATCGACCACAAAAAGCACACTTGTCTACAGTATCAGGGTTGAGACAAGAAGGCAGAGCGAGGCCTCTTTTAACCTCAGCTGGAAACATGCATGTCGGGCAACTTGAGTTTCTTGCTGTTCTGCGCTTGTCTGCAAATGACCGTGAAAGCTCCACAAGTATTTGGGGTTACGAATCAATTTTAGCATGTAGGTGAATCTGAAAATACAGAATGCATGGATAATGAGGACCAACTGTGATTCAAAGCAGAGGCAATGATTTCTGTACAGCTCCTAGGTGGGGAAGACCCTTGAGGAAGGCCACATGGCTGGAGAGAGAGAGCCAGGAGAGAGAATGGAGAGAGTCCGAGGGAGAGGCCAACCTAGAGGACGCGACATGGATAGTGCGTTACAAGGAGGCAAGCAGGGCAGAGGGAGGCCAGTTGGGGCCATTACTGTCATCGGGTGAGTGGCAAGTTGGCTTAGACCCAGTTTGTGTAGTGGAGTCGTAAGAGAGCATAGACTGAAGATGTAATTGGTGATGGACCTGCTAAGACTCGTTGATGTGTTTTTCCAGTAACGAGACAATCTATGTTTTTAGTATTTGTGAAATATTTACTTTTTGAGCTAGATATGCTTAAGTTTTAGACGTTCAGGGTAAAATATCAAACAGAATCACTTGCCCACAGATGTTCTTTGGAAGCTGCTAAGGGAATGGCTCATCTGTGGGCATTCCATGAAGGATGCTCAGACGGTTGTCAGTGTGGGCTCCCAAAGCATCTATCTTTTCATGTTCTTCTCGAGGTCCTGTATTCCCTGGTCCTCCTGTCTTTACAGATTTCAAAAGAAGCCCCAGACACAAAGAATTCAAATGAATGTAGGACAGAGACGAACCTGACCCTCTGAACACTGACTCTCAGCTCATCTGATGAAAGAAAGGTACCACCTGGAACAGAATTTTAAAGAAATTTTATGGGAGCTTAAAAAGAAGCTATATATGCTACTGAGTGCAGATTAATAAAAAAAAATATTGTTTCTCCTCTTATAAAAGGAAGAAAGGTTTTCTTGTAAAAAAAAAATTCTTTGCATAAATATACGTGAATTTGAATTCCATCACTTCTACTCACACACTATTCAGCCCTCAGCATATTTTGATACCCTGGTTCCTCATCTATGGGACAGAGATGACCACACCCACTTCTCGGAGCCCAGAGCAGTAATGAGCTAATGAGTGATCAGGTTTCTAGATATTATATTTAGTTACTTTTCACATTTTCACTTTCTATTTCCCTATGCTCCATTTTTCATTCATGGTTCCTATTCTTTTTCCCTAAACATTTTAAACATAATTATTTTATAATCTAGTATATATATTTTTTAACTCATATTTCTCTTCCTTTTCTTTTGAGCCACAGTGTGCATTTCCATGGGTGAGGGGGCTACAGTTCACCCCATGTTTCTAACTCTTGCAGAGACGGCATCTACCTTCACCCAGTCCACCAGGATGCAGGCTCAGGCCTGGCACAGAGCATCTTAACTTCCACTCCCGCTCCTGAGCCAGGGTCACAGAACGTTTCTGCCCCACCCTTTAAACCTGCAGGGGAGATGGGCCTAAAGTGGAAAAGTGGCTTTCACGGTGTTGTGCTGGGTCACGAGCTGCATGCATCAGTAACATTGGTCCTGATATACTTAAAATTTTTGATATGTTGTTTACCATGAACTTTTGGGTTTATTTTAATTTTAAAAATATTGCATTAAAAGATGACCTATCTTGATGACTGAGATTTGGGCTCTCCCTGGAAGGGTGGGCCTGAAGGGAGTGCCTCACTCACCTCACCAGAGGTCCAGCCTCCCCAGAACTTGGGGGCTGTGCTCCTTCTCTGCTCTGGGTGCCAAGAAGATTGACCTGGCCTCTGGCCCCTGCCACCTGTGCTTGATCTGAGACGGACACACTCTCAGTGCGGTAACTGCATGCAAATGATTGTCCCTCATACCACCAGCACCCAGCCTCACGGAGTGCCACGGGGACAGCTGTGGCCTGCAAGTCTGCTGCAGAGCTGTCGCGGGCATTGTGGAAAACAAACAAACAAAAAGAGTTTGTTGTGGACGTTTGGTTTGTCATTTCTGTCTCCTGACCATCCTTCATCACTCCCATCTCCCTTTTGGAAAAACCCGTTTTGTGCAGTGTTGGTGGTGGGAGGTAACAATCCACTCCCGTTCTTGCCCCTGACGCAGGAGTGGGTATGGGACCTGCTACTCAGCTCCAGCAAATCAGACACTGGGGGCGGGTGGAGCTCATGTTCGAGGCATGGGAAGTGTAACCTGAGAACCGGGACATGCCCTTCCGGTCCATACTGTCTCCCCTCTTGACTTCTAGTTGGTATCCCCTCGCTCACTTTTTCTCAGCTTATCCTGTGGGCCCCTGTCAATTCTATGATCTTCAAGATCAATCTAGTAAATTCTTGTTTTATTCCACATAATACAGCTAATGATGGTTTCTGTTGCATGCAGCCATGGGTCCAGACAGATTTTGTACTAGAAATAGAAACTCTTAATTGTAAACCCTGTTATGCTCGTAGGTAATTTTTTCACTTCAGCTCACTTCAGACATACAACCAGATCCTAAACTTGTTTGGCTGACAATCTTGCAAGTCATGGTGTTATTTGCACAGCATCATATGCTTCGCAGAGAGCCTTAAAATATTGACAAATTTAATCCCAATGCCCAAACCAGAAACAGTTTTACTAGCAGAAAATATGACTATATTGCATGCACACTCCAGAAATATTGCAAAATCAAGCATACCTGTCCACCAAAAAGCCAAGCAACAAACCTTCAAAAATCAGTTGTTTAAATCTTATCTTTAATAATGGTTCACGTGTATCCATCTGCTCTGTCATCTCCGAGTACTTGCCTGCAGGCAAGCAAACAACAGATGATAATATTTAGGAACTTCTATCTGCTCCCTTCAGTTTTCCAGGAAGGAGGAAGAGGCTGCCCTCGCCGGATAGCAGCAGTGAGATACCTTGGGCTGGCTTGTGGACACCAGCAGGGTTCTCCAGGAGCGAAGGTGGAAAGCCATCAGCATTTTTGGGCGTCATGGCTATCTTCCACTGACATCCCTAATGGATGCTTCCACAGATTTCCTTGATGGTAAGTCTGTAATGCATGAAAACCATAGACTACAGGAAAACAGTCCTTTCATTCTCAAAGAGCCACCTTTAGAGAGTAGCTACCTGTCATACTCTTTGCTAAGAGAGTTAATCACTTATTTAAATGCTTACTCTGTGCCAGGCACTGTGCTCCAAGCACTTTACTGACTTACCCAGTTTACCCTTCAGTGACTCTATAACCTAGGTATTATTTCCCCCACTTAACAAGTGAGGAAACTGAAGCACAGAGAAATTAAATGTCTGCCCAAGGTTACACATGTGGAAAATTAATTCCCTGCACATCCTGCCTCAGGGCTTTGCACTTGTCAGGGGATTTGCACTCAGGAAGTCTGGCTCTAGGCTGGCCATTAGAGTCGCTGGGTTATACGATTGTACTTCTCTTTGCAAGGCCACAGGAGACCAGGGGCCCTTCCTTTCCAGTGCAGCCCCCAGGGCAGCCCCGGAGACAAGACGGAGTCTCTGATGGAATGAAAAGCCAAGATCTGTTTCCTTTGCATCTGTGGAGAAAACACACCTTTCAAGCTTGAGCTTGTCTAATCTCCTATAAGTCTGGCAATACTGGGAAGCATTGCTCTCTCGGAGCAGAGGCACAGGGAAGCAGGGCATGAAATAATCGAAGGGAGAACACCCTGTGACAGAGACGGCCAGGGAAAGCGTTTAGCACCATCAATGCGCAGCAGGTGTTGTCCAGCAGGAAAGGGCTTCTGTGCTGGGGGAAGGAAGGACATCCCTGGACACATCAGCAAGGCCTTTCCTGGCCCCTACCTAGCACTTCTCTCCCTGCTTTATTTTCTTTCTTTGTACCGATCACCTGTTACTATGCTATTTATTTCATTTTCTTTGTTTTCTCCCTCCCCCACTGGAACGTAATCTCCATGATGACAGATCTTTTTTAACTGTCTCTGCTACTGCTGTATCCCCAGTGCCTAGAAAAGGGCCGGGCATGTGACAGGTGCTTATCAAACATTTGTGGAATGAATGGATGATTCAATGATTGAAGAAGCAGCTTATCCCATCCTAACCCTAGTTCAAATCCAGAGGTTGTATTTCATATGCGGAGCCTCACAGAGGGTTCCAAGGCTGTTTAAAGCTATGTAAGCTCTGAGCTCATCATGAGGTTCCTGCCAACACTGCTGGAATATACAAGAAAACCTCTGAATTAAACATATGCAGGAGAACAGCAGTTTACGGTCTCATCACTTAGAAATACAAGCTTTGAGATGCCTTTGAAAAGCAAACTGGGAGCAGACGATGAAATGCATTTCTTGAATTACTTACATGACTCACTGACTACGGTTTCATCAGTTTCATTACCTGCATTAGTGCTAAAGACTCGATGGGCCCTTCATGAGACCCTGAGGCGAGTGGGTCGGCTGCCTGGTGTTGGTGACTGACAGACAAATTGAGATAATAAATCAGCGATTTTCCCAATCCGATTGACTTTGGGGCTGCAACCCTGAAGTGTGTGGCTTTCTCAATCAATGCTATATTGGTCACTTCTGTAGCAACCCTCATCTATTTCAAATGCCTTTATTAAAATTAAAAACAACAACAGCTAAGTAGATTTAACAGCTTGGAAAACACTGAGCAAGAAACAATAGTAACATTTGTCAATATTTTCTGTATTGGTTCAGAAAGTTAATTTCTCAGGCAGACAAGAATGACCATCATAATTATATTCAAATCTAACCAGTTTGAAACCACTCTTTCAATAATGAAAGTTTGGCCTATGGCAAAGTTATATAACAACATATGCAGTTGAATGTTAAAGCGGTGGTTGATTTGTAAAATAACCTTACAACTGCTTCTCCAAATGGTGAGCTGTTTTATATTAACCAAATAGAACACCTCTAATTGAGGTTAATAATGAAAATCTTCCATCTCTGGATCATTATAAAAGCCAGAATTCTATTTTTAGCCACTGAAGCTGTTAAATCTTTAAAAATCCAGTTGTTTAATTTATTACACCTTGTTTCCCACTGGCTTCTTCATAACAGAAAAACTGACCACTAAAAAGAAGAGCCAGCTGTATTAATATATTTGCATAAATAATTAAAAATTCTACAGCAGAGCAGGCAATGAAATGTATAGCCACCATAAACTTCCAACAAAGAACATCATTTTAATTAAAAATTACAAAGACACAATAATAAATAATTCATTTATATTTCAAGCTCTGTGTGTGCTGACTCAAGAAAGAAATAACCCATTAAAACAAACAAACCAGAAATGACCTCACCCCAAATCATCTTACTGAGGTCAGTAACCACATTTAATTAAGATGAAATGTTAATAATATATTTGAGTAGAGAGGCTTTTCTCTAAATTTCCCCAGGTAGAACTGTTATTATTTGGCCTTTAACTTCTGCTTAGAATGTAAAAGGTGGGAATCACCCCAAATTAAACTCTTAAATCTGGCTTTAAAATATATATATTTTTCAAAACAGGAGTTTGAAATCCTCCTTCCCTTCCCTCCCACAATAAATTGTTGGCTACTGTCCCTCTGTGTTTCTGAGAATGCCAATGAGGACAAAAATCTGAATTTTCAAGTAACTGATTTTTGCCAGTGACTTCCAGAGGTCTTAGAAGATACAGAATAAATGTCCGATAGCCGGCCTGTGATTTTTGCTCAATTTCCCATCATTTTTGTGTGATTTCCTTTGAATGGGCTCCAATATTAGATTACACAAGGTGTTAAAGAAAAGAGCTTGATGACTCGCAGGAAGACTAGCAAAAACCGAAATTGGGTATTTTAACAGATCTTTTGGGACTGAATTTTCATCACTGCACATTGCAATCTGTACCAGTTTGAGCCCATGAATGAATTCTACCCCAGAGCCAAAGAGCCTCCATGACCAAGGAGGAGGGGTGGGACAGGACTGTAAAGCCCCGAAGAAATCAGGACAAAGCAGGCTGCAGTTTCCAGAGATGAGGATCCGATCTGGATCTGACTCAGATATTCTGTGCTCAAAGAGGAGGCTCAGTTTGGATCAGGCTTTGGAGCAAGAGCCGGCTGATGGATTTGGCTCTTTCACGTAACTTTCATAGGCCTGGGAGGTCCAGTGAGAGGCCCGTCTGTCCTGCTCAGGCCCCCCCTCCTTGAACTGGTTTAAAACAAGGGCATATGCAAATGTTTTCACGACTGGGAGACACGAGTCCATGTTTGAAGAAGAAAAATAATAGTAGTAGCAATAAACGACGTCTGTTTATGTACAAACATGTTTACACACAGACACCCCCGACCCAGCTGCCATTAATCCACACCATATCTATTTACTGAGCACCTCCATATGCCAGGGTCAGTGCTTGGGCTGTCTTAACACCTTCGCACCTCTGAGAATTTTCTGTTTCAGGTGGCCTCATCCCAAGTTATATGAAATATACTGAAATGTACCTACATGCAGATACATTTCCTCCCCCCGTAAAATTACTGAAATAATTTTTAAATTTTTGCTTTTGGAATTATTTGGCTACAAGGACTACTTCATTAATAATTTCCTATAATTTGGCAAATTTCTCTAGCGCATACTCAGATATTCTTGCAATGTAAGCTCTACAGATGGTTTGCGAATGTAAAGATATTTTCACAAATGTTAAATTTAACCTGCTACAGTTGTCATGGTGCTATGGACAGTTGATATTTATTCATTTCTATTTTGCTGTTTTCAAATTTTGGAGACAGTAGATTATGCATTCCAGTCCCCGACAGTTTTGTAGGCCCCTGGGAAGTCTGAATGTCTCCCTGCTGGGCCTAATGCGCTTACTTAATTAAATGGTGCTGATGGGATTCTGGTGCTTTATCAGGGAAGGTGATAAACATGATTGTTACTCTCATAGAGCATGAAATTTAGCAGGAAGATGGACAATTAAGTCAGGGATAACAGTAAAGTGGTATGAGGGTTATACTAGATGTTCAGAAAGCCCTGGGAGTGGCGCCTGAAGGTCAGGGTGTTCCACTTATGAAGGTCATGCTAATCCACCATCGGAAGGGCACACAGGGGTGAAACCAGTGGTGGCCAATGAAGGACCAGGAGTTCTGGTCTTGGCCTCTGCACACCTCGCTCGCAGGTTTTCCTTCTATAAACTGAGGCTCAGGGAGGTTATACTTTCTCGTCAGCAAACAGGGAGACTGAGAATTTCTCATTTGCAGGATGGTTGTGAAAATTAAGTGACTTTGGCAACGGTGCTTTGGCAAACTTTTATATAAAAGTGTTAGGCATTTTAATCATAGTACTAGCAACATTATTATCATTCTTCCCAAAGTACGTCTCTGGGGGTTGTGGACATCTTGTCTAGCTTGGTCTGGACTCAAATCCAGGAGGCAGAGACCTGCACAGAGGCATGGGGGAAGCGGGGTTTCTGGGGAATTCAGGACTCTAGTGACAAGCCAGACCGTAATGATACTTGGAAACGAGCAGTTTCTGTTGCTTGGCTCTTTCCCCCCAGCTGAGGACCACTGGTTCTCAACTCTCCAAAGGAATAATTTCCTTCCGTTTTTCCTTTTTTCCTTCCTTCCTTTTTTCCTTCCTTCCTTTTTTCCTTCCTTCCTTTTTTCCTTCCTTCCTTCCTTCCTTCCTTCCTTCCTTCCTTCCTTCCTTCCTTCCTTCCTTCCTCCCTCCCTCCCTCCCTCCCTTCCTTCCTTCCTTCCTTCCTTCCCTCCCGCCTCCCCCGCCTCCCCTGCCTCCCTCTGTCCCTCTCCCTTCTTTCCTGGGAGCAGTATCATTCGCAACACCTACTCTTGCTCTTCTGGTTAGAGAAGCTCCCTGGAAGCTGGACGCAGAGGCCATTTCTTTTACCAGTGAATACACAGCACCCTGCAGTGTCAAGGCCACGTGGGTTCTAAGTAAACACCATTGAATGAATCGAGTAAATGAATGAATGGACAATAATCCTTGTGTTTTTTTCAAACAGTTGTCTTTAGAAACACAAATACCTATTGTTTTGGTTGTGTAGAAATCTAATGTCATGGCATGTTTTCATGCTTTAAAATGTACCCATTATTTTTATTACATAGAAACTTCTAGCTACCTCACAATATCCATTCCTTTCTTCCTTAGTAAAGATATGACCGTATCTCCCAGCATCCCTTGCAGCTAGGCGTCGCCATGTGACTAACCTTGGTCAATGAGATTTAAAGTAAAAATGTGGTTGACTTCCAGGAGGTCTCCTTTAAAAAAAGGAGTCAACCTTTACCTCCCCCCATTCCCCTCCTGCTGCTGGAATGCAGATATAAGCTTGGAGCACCAGCCTCCTCTAGACCATGAGGAAGAGGGCTCCAGCCCGGAGGAGGGAATGGTGAGCCCGGAGGAGCCTGGGCCCCAACAGGTTTGTGGGACAGCCATACAAGCCCTGGACTGTGGCGCCTACTCAACACTTATTTTATGTGGGGGAAAAAAATAAACTTCTATCTTCTCTGAGCCGCCATCATTTTGAATGTTCCTCTTATATTTACCAAACCCAGTGCTCACAGATACAGGCTGCTCGACACACGGCTCCCTAGATGAATGATCCTTTCCAAAATAATGCTGAGCAGTGATAGGTAATTTTACATGGGTAGGGCCAGTATTTTTCTTCCACACATATCTTCTACGTTCAGTATGGAGGCAGAAGTGTCTGCTGCAGAGCCGTTTACTACAGACCCTGGACAAGATGAGCTGTCTGAACAAATGTTCGGGGTAGAAATTGCTACTTGGTTGCCTTGACAGAAATACCCTGATCGTTAAGAGAATGAAACAGTGCTCTCAGTCCATTCAAGATTATTGAGCTCCTGGGTGCATCCCTACCCCCAAAGTAAGCAGATCAAAGATGCAAATGTTAGTCCCTGTTATGGAGAATGTTGGGCAAAGGCAGTTATGGCCATTTCAGCATAATTATCACTGAGCTGCTCTTTCGGACGATTGGCCAACCAGTTCGGTTGCACAAGTCTGCTCCTCACTAGAGACACTAATGCCACTGAGAAGTGGCTGGTCCCTGCCTTGTGTATGTGGAGGCCAGGCTGGGTCCTGAAGGTGGGAGCGAGTCTTGTGTCATTGTGTGTTGAGAGGCCGGGGTGTGAGAACCAGCTCTGCTTTAGGACATGCCGATATTTACATGACTTTGGAGCAGAGAACGACTTTCTAACCATGACATCAACCCAAATCATAGAGAAAATATTAATTTGATTGCCTAGGTATAAAAACCCCAAAGAATTCTTTATATGACAAAAATTATTCATATTAATACTTCTGTTCAAGCAAAGTATTTTCTGAAAATTCTTCAGAAAATTAATGATGCATTAAACAATTTAGCTACAAGCATACCCACTGACCTTTCTTATATAATTGCCAACAGTTGGAAACTAAATGTCTAACAGTAAGGAAGTAAGTTCATGAGTATCTCCATGTAACAGAATAATAGATACTACTATTCAGCGATGAAAAATAATAACTATTTCTTGATATAGAAAGCTGCCCACCCTGCACTGGGAAGTAAAAAGAGCAGGTTTCAAAACAGGATGGCTGAGGGAGTCATTTTGGTAATAAATAAAAGAAGTACTCAGACGTGATCGAAGGAGATGCACCCAAGTTGTTAAAGGGGGATTTCCTTGGGTGGAATGATTACAGACCTTTTATTATCTTTTTTATTCTTAACTGCCTTTTCAAAAGTTTCCTCCATGAACTATATTCACTTTATAATAAGGATAAGAAGATCAAGTTATGAAAAAGAAGACTTTCACCTGTCACCAGGCCACTGCTGTCCCTTTTGATTTGGCTAAGAGCACAGAGCGACTGGCTTTGTAACACGTTTTAATAACAAGCTTTTTAGTGAGAATATTCGCTCTGATGCCTGGACACCTCCTGTCTTTGGAGTTACAGGCTTCTTAGAGATCAAGGCGCCTTCTGCTGATTTTCATGTTCCCCGGTGAGATAAAAGCGTGCCTAACAGGGCCAGCAGTGGAATTGTTGTGCCGGAGACGTGCTTTTCATCACAGAAGACAGGACGCGGGCCAGGACCAGGAATTAGAAGTAACTTCCTAAGTTTTGTGGGGGCTGGGGCTGGGAAAGAGGTTTCCCGTCTTAGAGCAGAACCGGGCTGTCGGGATGCTGGTCAGGTGGAGGATTTCCAACTGTGCTAAAAAGCCTTGAGTGTCTGGTTAGTCATTTGAGATGAAAGGGGGTTATTGGAGCTGAGTCGCAGAAAATCTTGGAATGAGATAGATAAATAAACAGAGACGGGGGAGCGGGGTGGCAGAGAGACAGAGAGAGAAAGAGAAAGGAGGCGGGGGGAGGGGGGGCGGCAGCACAAAGAAGAGGGAAAGGCTGGGGAGAGGGAGGAGAGAAGGGGAGAGAGCGAGGAAGAACCGGAGACGGACGTGAACCGACGACCAGGGGACAGAGGGAAGGACGGACAGAGAGGGAGGGGGAAAGGCAGAGGGAACAGAGATACAGAGAAGGAGACCAAAAAAATAAAATAAAAATGGAGAGAGCAAAGGATATACCCAGAGAAACAGGCAGAGAGAGAGACACGCAGAGAAAGACGCGTGGACACGCACAGAGCCACGAACAGGCGGGACGTCCGCGATCACCTGCGTGACTCAGCCCAGCGCAGCGCTGCGGCCCAGAACCAAGCCCCTTCGGGGCAGGTGGCTGCACCCACCTGCGCGTGCGTGTGGCTTTGTCGGCTGGGCTCAGAGCTCGCTTCGAGATCACAATAAGGTTCTCAGTGTAAATTTCTTCCCTCTTTCAATGCCTGATCCCCGGAGAATCATTAATTAAGCAACACCACCACCAGCACTCGCAAGAACATTGTGTCTTTTTGAGAATTCCGGGGAGCCAAGAGCAGATTATCAGAAAACTGTGTCCCAGCCTGGCCCCTCCCTGCAGCCCTGCTCACCCTCTGCACACACAGCCCCCCAGGGACAGTGCTTCTCAACATACAGGATCAAAGACTGCAAATAATTAATGAGCCTTTTCTCCCAGAAGGGTTCCCGTGACAATAGCTCAACCTGTCAGTGATGTTATCCCTGCTTTTGATGAGCTCAGAACCAGCACCAAGAGAGGAAGGGGGAGGGGTGGGGAGAGGGAAGCGGGGAGGGGAGGCCCAGTTAGCGCCAAGCTGGGGAAGGGTCACTTCCAGCAACTCTGGATCCCAGCAGGAAGGAATATGTCTGGGGAGTCAGGCCACAGCGAGAAATGTGTGCCCCCCGCCCCCCCACATTTACTTTTCTTCAAGGTTGGAAAAGGATTTGTCCAGACACCGCTCAGCCAGACCAATTTGTAAACGCTAGGACTCGTAGGCACACCAGCTGCAGAGAAACACTCAGCTCTATGTTGAGAGGATTCACAGAACTGAACTTGGTCACAGTGGCTCTCTGTGGTTCCTGGAGACTTAGCATCCATTCCCGTCTTCTGGGAAGAGCCTCCTGCATTCATTTGGGAAACCACCACTCCAGGCCGTCACGGTCAGAGGCTGGGGTCCATGGTGGGCTCATGTACCAGGACTAGCCCACAGGCCCTTCCACCCTCCTGCTCTTCTGTTTGGTTCAGAGATGGACATGTGTCCCAGTTGGCTCAGTGAGATCCAGACCGGGCCCTTGGGCTACTCCTACTGACAGGGAAGGGTCTCTTTCTGCTGGGAGGATCCAGGAACTGTATTGTTGGTCGTCTCATCCTTCCACAGTCATACAGATCCGGCTGACGATGAAGCCACCCAGGGAGGAGCAGATCCGAGAGGTGGAGAAAGAATGTATTCTGAGCACCCGAATTCTCACACTGAATGCCCTAGTCCCATGGACTTTTCAATTATGTGGGCCAATACATGCATTCTTGGCACAGGTCACCCTGAGATGGGTCCTGGCAACTTGTGCCTGACTGAGGCTCACATCGGTGATGACCGACTGTAGACACACGAAGCTCTTCAGCTCTTTCTACATTATGGCTTTTTACCACAAGTCCCACCTCAAGTAACTTACAAATTGTTTCTCTGACCGTTTCTCACACAGCGGGTGCCACTGACATTCTACTCATGATAGAACGGGAACCCCTGTACCCCAGTCCCAGTAACTGGGTCTTTGTTCTCCCTGTCTCAAATTCTGTCCTTGATGTCCCTCAAAGTCTTGGCTTCTGCCAAGGCTGGAATCCGGTCCCCTGACTCAGCTTGCTGGGGCTGCTTTCTGTGTCCCATTACTACACTCCACACACCACATTCCATTGCCAGACAGACAGCCCCCCCTTCTCAATCAGTTCCCCATGGTGGCGGGCAGCCGCAGCTTCAAGCATCACCTCTGTTGACTGTCAAGGTGCCCTGAGTCAGGAGGCTCATGACTCCAGCTTAGGCAAAGCAGACTCGCCCCTGGATGTGTGAACCAGGGGCCGAGTGACACTGAAAAACGGCTGGCTGTGGTTTGTTCTCTGGTGAGATTCTGACATGTCAGCCGTAGTTCCCATTACCCAGAGACTCCACAACGCCCCATGCAACCTCGGGCCTGGTTCTAAACGTATTTTTCAATTCTGTAAACTATCTGTGGAAGCTCCCAATGAATTCCCCCTTTGTCTGAGTCAGCCAAAGCTGGTCTTAAACAAGCAATCCCGACAGAACCACCTGTCCTGCCTTAGTGGGATCTCTCTTCCCAGGCACATGTATCTGCCCTTTCCCTTCCCATTAACACTTTCATACTTGGCAACACCCCAGTTACATAGCAATGGCAGAGTCCCAGGTTTAGCAATATCAACCCGTTTACATTCATTTTCTTTCTCTTCCACTTCCTATTGTTGAAGTCCAAAATGTCCAAAATTTATAAAGAACTACACAACTCAACACCAAAAAATCCAAGTAATCCAATTAAAATATGGGCAAAGGACCTGAGTAGACTCTTGTCCAAAGAGGATAAACAGATGAACAACAGACATATGGAAAGATGCTCAACGTCACCAATCATCAGAAAAATGCAAATTAAAACCACAATGAGATATCACTTCACATCTGTCAGAACGGCTGCCATCAATAAATCCACAAACAACAAGTGTTGGCAAGGATGTGGAGAAAAGGGAGCCCTCATGAACGGTTAGTGGGAATGTAGATTGCTGCAGCCACTGTGGAAAACAGTATGGAATTTCCTTAAAAAATTCAAAATGGAACTGCATTGTAACCCAGCAATTCCACTTCTGGAAATATATCTGAAGAATCCTGAAACACTAATTTGAAAGAATATATGCACCCCTATGTTTACTGCAGTGTTATTTGAAATAGCTAAGATTTCGAAGCAGCCCTAGTGCCCATCGGTAGATGAGTGGGTAAAAAAGCTGTGGTGCATTTACAGAACAAAATACTACTCGGCCACAAAAAAGAAGGAAATCTTACCTTTTCAGCATCATGGATGGACCTGGAGGGTATTATGCTAAGTGAAATAAGCCAGCCACAGAAAGCCAAATACCATATGATTTCAGTTATATGTGGAATCTAATGAGCAAAGTAAACAAACAAAGTAGAAAGAGATTCATAGATACAGAAAACTGACTGACAGCTGTCAGAGGGTTAGGGAGTTTGGGGGACCAGGTGAAAACGTGAAGGGATTAAGCAAAAACCCTCTCCTAGACACAGACTGCAGTATGGTGATTACCAGAGGGAAAGGGGGCCGGGGGAGATAGAAGAAGGTAAAGGGGGGTAAATGGTGATGGAAAGAGATGACTTTGGATTGGGAACACACAATATAATATACAGATGATGTATTGTACAATTGTACACTTGAAACCTATATAGTTTTATTAACCAATGTCACCCCAGTAAGTTCAATAAAATTTTTTAAAAATCTCCCTTTGGGATCGAAAAGTAATTTCCACTGCTTGTCTGCTAGCTTGTTCCACGGTGAAGGGGCTGATGTGGAGACCGTGGCACATTTTCAGGTGTTTCAAATCAGGAAACTAAGACACATGTTTATTAAAAGTGTGTCTAATACTTGATTATCTGTACCTCAGATGAGAAGATTAGATTTTGAAAGAGAAAGATTAATAACTTTCTTTTGCAGAGATAAGCGTGCACTTGGACCTGCCTGCTGATTGTTTATTGTGAAACAATGTACCAATGAGGGCATCTGTCTTCGCTTGCATTAGATGCTCTGTGGATAATGATCCTTTAATTAAATCTTGTCATGAAAATTCCTTCTTTCTAAGCACTTTTTGAAGACTTCTTTTTTTGGGGGCCTGCCATTCATTAGTGGAAAACCCAACCCTGATGGTCCATTTCTAAATACCAGGCAACGCCTGCCCCTTCCACTTCTGACAGGGCAGAGTTCATAGAAGTTAGCAGAGCACAGACTTCACAAATTGTCCTGTTTTCATCCTGACTCCTCTCCTGTGAAGCTGGGCAGCCTTGAGCAAGTTACTGAACCTCTCTGAATTCATACAACCCACATCTGTACATGGGGTTCGCCAAGGCCTTTGCCATAAAGTTGTGGTAACAATAAAGTAGGCCAAATGTCTCAGATTCTCGGGGCCACCTATGGTGGCTCCTTTCTCTCTCCCTGACAAGACTGTGCTCAGTGCTGGCAGACACCTCTGGTCATTTGGAAACACAGCCCTGAAGCCACTCTCCTTCCGGGCTGGTCTGCAACTGGGAATCAGGTGCAGGGGCAGTGTCCCCACTTAGCAAGCCTTGTCCCCTGGGGCCTTTAGCTGCCAACTCTTACGACACATACCTCCCACTCACCCGGATCATTAACAAGTTTAATTTAATGGTAGTTTGCTTCTGACAACCAGCTCTCGACACTAGAAAAGAAAAGTGACTCGTGCCTGCCTCCTGTCTCTCCTTACAGGGAGCCGGGGCCGCTCACCCACCTGATGGTTTGATGCTGCAGGGAGTCGGGGTCTGTGGCGTTCACTGTCAACAGCACGCTGCCCACGGAGATGTTCTCCTGCCTTGTCACCATCATGGGGTCGGGGTAGAAAACTGGCCCCTCGTTGACATCGAGGACGGTAACGTGCACGGTTGCCGTGGAGCTGGGGCCATAGGAGACATCGGGTACGAGCGGGTCTTCGTTTTCCACTTTGATCAGCAGGGTGTGGAAGGCGGAAATCTCATAGTCCAGAGGCTGGAAGGCAAGAGGGGGGAGAGGGGCTCAGCGTGTGTGTGTGTGTGTGTGTGTGTGTGTGCCACAAAGGGCAGACACTTTTGCATAAAGTCCCCTTGACATTCCACAGGCAGAGGTGGATATTCAGGGATGGATCCAGGTTTTCTGGGCTAAGTTTTATGCAATTTGGGGTCCTCTTTTTTTTTAATCCTCACCTGAGGATATTCTTTTCCATTGCTTTTCAGAGACAGTAGAAGGGAGAGAGAGAAACAGTGATGTGAGAGATTGGTTGTTGCCCGCATGCGCCCCGACCAGGCTCAGGGGATCGAGCCTGCAACTGAGGTACGTGCCCTTGGCAGGAATCAAACCCGGGACCCTTCAGTCTGAGGGCCGACGCTCTAACCACTGAGTCAAACGGGCTAGGGCAGGGGTCCTTTTTAAGAAAAAGAATATGAAACATACAGATAGAAAATAAGGTATGAAAGTTGTTATTCTTTTTAGATTGAGAAAGAAATTACAGCACATCACTTATGTAAGGAACCTCAGAGATCTGGGGCCTCTCTTCTAAGATCTCTTTGGGTGAATTGCTGGCAACACTGATGTTAAAAGGCTTCCTACAAGTAACCTGTAACTCCACAACTGCGACACTTGTGGGGGCTCAGGTGAACAAGGGACCCTGACGCCTGAGCCTCATCAGCTTCACGGTAACCCCGCCTGTCACCGTGGAGATCCAATGGGAAAGGCAAACCCAGGTTTAACATGTCCCACTCACTCGCCACGCGGTCTAAGGGCTGGGTTTCTATAGCACTTACAGTAGAGGCTCTCCCTGCACGGGTGCGCATTTTCCACTAGGGTGTCATGAAGGGAAAAGAATTTGAGAGGCCGAGATCCTGGGGTTAAGCCGCTGGGCCCTTTCCCCCTGAGGGCATTTGAAAATATGTGGGGCGCGGCTAGTGTGGCTCAGTGATTGAGCATCGACCTATGATCTGGGAGATCTTGGTTCGATTCCTGGTCAGGGCACATGCCCAGGTTGCAGGCTCGATCCCCAGTCTGGGGTGCACAGGAGGCAGTGGATCAATGACTCTCTCATCATTGATGTTTCTATCTCTCTCTCCCTCTCCCTTCCTCTCGCTGAAATCAATAGAGACATATTAAGAAAAAAAGAAAGAAAATATGTGGGGGCATGAATCGGGGGCTCTCTGGACATATACTGGGCAGGGCAGTGATATCGGACACATAGCCATGTCCAGGACAGTCCAACACAATGGTGGATTGTCCTGCTCTCAGGGCCAGGGAGCAGCCTTGATGAGACAGTACTGCCTGTCATACCAGGTGCTGTTTCCACATGTGATGTGACTGTAACCCAGTCCTCCACCCGCCTTGGCTGCTGTTCATGCTGAAGCAGTGGCCTTAGGTGAAAGCACCATCTTCACTCCCAAATACAAGAGGGGTCAGGGTCAAGTCCTGGACCTGATGTTAATAACAATAGGACTAATAGGAACATGGGCAGGTCACTGCACCTCGCCGAGTCTCAGCTTTCCCATAATAAAGTCCTGGCACAAAGGACTGTCGTAAAGATTAGGGGAGATGATACATGTTGGATGTTCCATGCAGAGATTGGGCTAGAGTCTGATATGATAACAGGCTGCTAAGATGGTGAGAAAGAAGAATGTGGAATTTAAACAGCTGGGGAGCCACTGCCCTCCTGCCTGGTTTTCATGTATGTTCCCCGGCCCACGTTCCCTAAGCAGAATGCTGGCTGTGGAGTAATCGAGGTATGAACAAAGCCGCCGAGAGAGGGGAGCAGACAGAGAGAATGAGTCACTCAGTGACAGCTGGCTTTCTGGCGAGCAGAACCTCTCTGGTGTTCACTTCCATTTGCACAACTCGGAGGGTAATAGTTCCCCTTGTACGATGCCCGGGCCTGTCCAGCTGGAGCCTGTGAAGCGCTGGGTCTCTGCTCCAGTCCCTCCCGCGGCCTGCCCTGGGTCACGTCAGGCTAAGAAGCCCTCTGTTGTCCTGGGCCTCTGACCCTATTGATATGACTTGCCTGGTGTCTGCGTCACGGATGGGAGGAAATCGAAAACACAGTAAAGTTGCAGATTCAATTCAATTAATATTTTATCAAGTGTCAGGAGAGGGTGCAAGGGCCGTAAAAGCTGGCCCACGCGGGAAGGCGAGGGGGCTGGGGCTTGCGGTCTGGAAGCGGGAGGATCTGGAAGTGAACCAACAGCCATTTTAAGTATGACAGGTTTGGGGATCTAGGGTGCCTGCTTACTATGCTTCCCTCTTCTCCGAGGACAAAAGAGCACAGACCTAAGGTGCCGGGTGTATTATATTCTGCTGAAAGAGTAACTCTGACATTTTGAAATAGGGTTACAAAGCGACTAAGGGCGCTTCTGACCAGAAGGTTTTACCGAGGAAACAGGTGCTCATTTGCCAGAAGCAGTAGGAGCTGGTCCTGTAGGGAGGCAGGGCTCCCCCGCGAACCATACAATCCTGAGACTCTAGTTCTTCACTGCGCTGCCTGCTGACTGGTGAGGGCAGAACTGCTAACGGCTGGCTGCCCTACGGTCATGCCCACAGCCCTTCTCCCTTACCCACCTCTTACTGCAAAGGCCTTCCCTGCAGCTGACGGTGGACATGTGTCATCTGGCCAATGACATATCATGGAAAATTGTCTGGGTGACCCGTGGAAAAAAATATTTTCTTCCCTAATGAGAGGATAGGGGCACACGAGAGCTAGTTCTCTTCTTCTCTCTCTCTCTCTTTCTCTCTCTCTCTCTCTCTCACCTGGTTGCCTCCTTGCTTCTTGTCTTGCACCACAGCACTGGGAGCATGTGATGCCTGGGGCTTTGGCAGCTATTTTACGTCCATGAGGAAAAAGCCAGAAGCATCTGCATTGCTCCCTGCTGGCCCTCTGACACCTTGAGTTGCCAGCCAATCCTAGACTGCCCTACCTTCGTTTAGTGATAGAGATCATTACATTTTCTTTATTACTTAAGTCACTCTCAGCCCGGCATTCTGTTACTTGCAGCTGAAAGCATCTCTACCTAATGCACCAGGCTGTTGGCAAAGTGGAGAGCATGGGAGTGTGGCCAGGTCTGCCTCTAGAAGGCTGGCCTGGGGTTCGGACCCAGGTATGCTGAGAAGCAGGGAGAGCTCAGGCCTTTGTAGGGATTCCTGTGGCAGGCAGCTGAAGGGAGGGGAGTCTCCATCCTAATTCTGAAGCACAGGAAGTCCACTCCCTAGAAAACCCGAAGCCCAGGCAGACCCTGGGCTCCGTGGGCACCTCCTCCTCAGGAGTCTGCGGGTGGAAACTTCCCATTCTACGGCAGCACTCATCCAAAGGCTGTGCTCTGTGAGCACCAGCGTCACCTGGAGCACCTCTCCATGTTCTGATTCAGCATGTGTGGTGTGGTGTGGCCTGCATTTTAACTAGTATTCCAGGTGATTCTTCTGTATGCTAACATTTTAGACACATAGCGTTGTGCAAACACAAACACAAACACATGCGGGAGAACTGTGCTCTTCCAGGATTCGGAGAGGTGATGTATATTTACTCAAGCTTTGTGTTCCAGTTCAGGCCTGGAAAACTGCCTGGCAGCTTTTATAGATGTAAGGCCAGCCGAAGAGGAGAGTCAGTGGCTGTGTTATTTTATGACTTTCACAGCTTTGAAACTGCAGCAGTGGGTGCAGAAGGGTGGTGTGAGGATCCTCTGACAACTCTGCCATTGCCTGTGTTATTAGGGGAGGAAGAACTGGGAGGACCCAGAGGCTGCTCTTTCCAGGCAAACATTTGAGGTTCATTTGGGATGAAGTACCAAAAAGGGGAGCTTGGGAGGAACCCAGAGCCCTCATGCTCTGGAGCAGGCTGGAAGCTCTCCAAGATCTCTATTCTCAATGGCTTCTGCCCCCAGGGGCATTGAGGAACTTTGTGGCTATAGTTGTTTACATGGCCCCATGCCATGCTGAATAGTGACCCCCAAATATGTCTACCATTCTAATCCCTGGAACCTGTGAATATGTTACCTGAGATGGCAAAAGGGACTTTGCAGATGTGATTGAGCTAAGGACCTTAGGATGGAGAGATGATCCTGGGTTATCCAGGTGGGCCCAGTGTTATCACAGGGTCCTTAGAAGAGGGAGGCAGGCAAGTCAAAGGAAGAATTAGATGTGACGATGGAAGCAGAGGGTCAGAGAGAGAGAGATGAAGATGCTGTGCTGGTGGCTCTGAAGATGGAGCTAGGGGCCATGGGTCAAGGAGTGCAGGTGGCTGCAGAAGCTGGAAAGGGCGAGGAAATTGATTCTCCCCTAGAGCCTCCAGAAGGAACCAGCCTTGCAACTTGAGCCCTGTGAAACTGATTTTGGAGATCGGGCCCCCAAAAGCCTAAGAATACATTTGTGTTTTTTTAAGTTACCAAGTTTGTGGTCATTTGTTACAACAGCCTCAGGTTTCCTGTTTCATACACAGGCTCTAACACCTGCAACTGTTCTAAATGTGTTTACGTATTAGCTCAGGAATTCCTCACAACAGCCCCGAGAGGTGGGTGGTATTATCACCCTCATTTTACACTTGAGGAAACTGAGGCACAGAACACACAGTTAAGTGTCCTGGCCAAGGGTATCCAGGGAGTAGGTAGCAATGTTTCTGCTTTGTTCAGGGTTACAATTACTATAAATACGATTATTCCCTGCTTGTGAGGTGAATGGCTTCACCCACCAGAAAAGATGCTGTTCCAATGAATGTCCTGGTCTGGCAGAAGCCCTTTCCAGAACTTCCCAGAGAGTGGAAGTGTGTGAAAATCCTTCTTCTAGGACAGCGAGACCACCAGTGCGTTCTGCCGCCACCACCCTCCCGCCCAGTGTTTCTGGAGCACTTGCAGGAGCCGAGGGCTTGACATTCCTTATCCCAGTTTCTTCTCATTACACCTGCGACCAGAAAGGGTCAGCCGCTGGGCAGCAGTGCTCACTCACAGGAGGTTTCACACCAAGAATTAGCCTGTGGCTGTAATTATCTCCTGTTTTTGAGTGAATAACTAAGACTCTGCTAAGGAGATTCAGAAGAAGTGTAATAATGCCCATTTCGAGCACAGGTCTTTAAAAAACCTTCACATATTCTATTTTTGCATATCTCTGATAATTCATTATTAAACACATGGGAAATCTCATTTAAAATTTAAGTTTGGATTTTTTAAGGTTACAGAGAAGTCTGAGTTTTCTGGAACCTGCAAAAAAAGGTTGGTTTTATGGCAGTGAGGATACGAGTACACCCTTAAGCCATGAGGCTTTTTCTTTTTAATTTCAGGAGGGAGAGACTAGGGCTGATTTATCCTGGACATTCCCCACGCAGTGAGGCAATGAGCCCCATCCTGGGCCTGCAGAGCTCAGGCATAGAGGGAGGAGCAGTTGGGAGCATTCCTACCTTGACGACAGAAAGCATCCCCTCATTGTTTTGAGGGTTGGTGTGGATTTCGAAGCTCTGGCCAGGGTTTCCATTGATGATGGTGTAGGCAGCCCTCCAGGCGCCTGTGGTGGGGTCATCCTTGTCTTCAACTGTCAAGTTGACAATAACTCCCACGGCTCCTTCCTCAACTGTGGCTTGAAACTGCAAATGAAGCAGACGGTTACTGTCACTATTTTGAAAAAACATCGGAAAGACCATTTCCGGAGCTCTTAACCATATATGCATGGTATTGGGTACATTACCATATCATCTCATTTAATAATAAATAATGACATAGGAAGATTATGATGCAGAACAATGGTCCCTCTTCTCTGTGCCCTTCTCCTGTCCGCCTGAATGCAGACAACCGCAAGAACCCAGGCGGAGGGCTGAGCCACAATGGGGATGGGGTTTGGTTCTCCGAGTCACCACATGGAGGGGAGCAGCCTAGTGTCCAGGAGCACCTGCCTGAACTGTTGATGAATGAAAAGCCAACTTCTGTTGAGTTTAAGCCTTAATGCATTTTTGCTTGCCTGTGTTCTTGTAGCCTCACCTACCCTATATGACAAGGTGGCCAGATAACCAGAGTGCCATGGCTCATCAGTGAAGGGACTGGGACTGAACCCTGGTGTTTGACTCCGGAGCCTCTGCTCGACTGCACCATCTTCTCCAATGAACAAAGCCAATTTTATCCTTCCCACCCCTTACACCCAACTAGTGTGACTTTAAAAAAACTATCTCCTAAGGAAACATATAAATCAATTGTTTGAGGCCTTGTTGTACCTGTGTTTTTATTGTAATACATCTCAAATACTTGTTGCAAGTAGGTGTGGTGGAAATAAATCAATAAATGAAAAATTGGCTTTCCCAAAGATAGCGAATTTCGCAAGCTATCATTAGCACACTCCTTTAGCTGGAAGCATGAAGTATTGTTTTGGTGCTTACCTCTGACACAGTACAGGTGAATGGTAATCCATTTGCAAATATTTTACAAACAAGTAATACCAATAAGCTGACAAGAAGAAGAAATATCTCAGAATTTCAATTAGTAGGAAAGCCAGTCTAGAGACAGTAAGATGACATCAAAAGGCTGTGCGTACAAAGGAAGTAATTTGAGAAATAAGGTTTCGAAAGCAGTGGCTGATTAATTGACTTGCAAATCATTAATCATAAGCCTTAATCTTGATGCCTTGGGGGGTGGAGAGCGGATGGGAACTAATTTGTCTATCGCACCTCAGCAAACCTGGGTGAGTTGTTTCCCGTCCGTAAAAGGGGAGCTGGGAAATTCTTAGAACACGCACGCAGGATGGAAAGTAGCTGGAGTGAGGAGGGACATGGAGGATGCTGTCACACAGATATAGCTCCGGGAGACGATTATTTTTGCCTGATTCCTCTGATTCCTGTTTAAGTAAGTCCTATCTTGTATCTTTCCCTCCTCATCATGAAAATCATAGAATTTCCAAGTTGGAAATCCAGACTGGTCGTTCTTAGCCCTGTCTGCACATTAGAATCTCTTCAGGGGCTTTAAAAAACACATAAAAACCAAAAAACCCCCTGGGTCCTATGGTCCTATTCAAGTTCAGCTGGTCTGGGGTAAGGCCTGGGATTAATATTTTCTTAACCTGCTGATATAATTCTAATAGGACGCTTGGAGTGAGAAGCATGATTGAGTCCAGGTTCACGGATGGCACTGAACACCTTTTTAGTGTGTGAGCAAATGAATCCAAGTGCAATGAGAAGGTGGTATTGCTCTAGGGATTCTCAAAGTACGTATCGTGGCCCTAACATGTCCTTCGATGGAGTACTGTAGAAATGTAAACACATTTACCTACCATCCATCTGCCCACCCATCATCTACATATCCATCATCCATTCATCAATCATCATCCATCCATCCATCTTCCAGCCAGCCAGACACCACATGTTTGGTGAGATGGCTTCTGCGTGCCAAGCACAATACAATATTATGTTCTAGGAATACACTAGTAAAAAAACAGACATAGGCATAGGTATAATGATAAAAATGAGGTAAATGCCAGGAAGCCTGTAGTTCCTGGGAGCCTGTATCTTGGGGAGATGGTGTGGGGGGGTACCTGACCCAGGCTGGGGAGGGTCATCAGGGAAGGACTCCCTGGGAACTGGAAGAAGAGGAGGTAGTGGGGTGAAAGTGAGAGCGCATTCCTGGCATTTGGAACAGCAGGTGCAAAGGCCGGTGGCAGAGGGAGCCTGGTGCATTTGTGCAACAGAGGGGAGGCGGTTGTGGCTGGAGTGCAGGGGAGTGCTGGGGAGAACTGTTGGCTATTGGACTCCAGAGAAAGAGAGAGATTATGTGGGGCCTTGTGGGCCATGGATAGACATTTGGAATTTACTTTCAAAACAAAGTGGAGTCTAATCAAGGAACTGGATTATGTTTAAATCTACTCCTGAGAGAATTCAGAAAAAAAAAATCTTTAAATATAGAAAACATTCAGCACAATTATTATGGTCTTTGTTAAGACCATTATCTGATTCTTGCATAAACTATAAAGCCAGTTTCCTTGAGCATCCATTTAGAAACTCATTATTGCTTAATTAAATACTCATTCTATTAATTCTATTCAATGTTTTAACCCCATTATGTAATTCAAGAATGGAAAATTAAATAGATTAAAATGAAATAGTACCATTTTATATTTCTATAGCAATGCTCACTTTGTGATTTAAAAACAATAGGCAGACATTAATTTACCACACCAGAGAAGGAGAAAATATTGATTGTAACGTTACTTCCTTTAATTAGAAAAATAGATAAAGTTACTTTTCTGTTAAACTGTGTGGGAAATCAAATACCAGATGCACAATGTATTTTTACATAATCAGTGTGGGCAATTGGCTTGGGACGTACTGAGGATCATTAGCTCTCTCCTCTAAATTCAGAACTGAGTTATTTCATTCGTCTTCCTTTGATGAGGTGGGGTGAGTTTTGTGATGAACGTTTATGAAGAGCCTGCCTGGACTTGCCACAAATGCCATCCATCACCAGGGGAAAGAGGGACTTGCATTTTATTATATACCAAGAATGAATGTTCCTCCTCCTAGAGCTTGGAGTGCGTCGTTAGTCTAAGGTTAACCTAGAAAATGCAAATAACGATTAGCAGGCTGGAAAGCTGCACTTGGGAAAGAAGTGACAATGGATGACTTTAAGGGACTGGACACAGGTGAGCCTGAATGCTGGATGAAAGGAGTCCAGGTTCATGATCTGTCAGCCCTGAGGTTTCTTGGAAAACAGGTGTTGAACTTGAAAATCTGAGATGTAGTCATCGGGACCCTGGCTTTGGAATATTAAAAAATAAGTTCCCAGAGAGTTTTATAAATTTCTATTTGTGAGGATAAAAGAATGAGGAAGAGATCATCCGAAATTTAACTTGCAAACACTTTTACGAGATCATATTTATGTAATGGACACAGATTTTTGGAAAAATCTAATCTCTGGCTGATTGCCTAATGGGTAGAAACTGTGACTGATACAAATAACACTTTCAAGGACCTTGGCACACTGTCTGGCATAGGGTGAGAAATACATACTTGTTAGCAATGATGACGATGATGATGGATTTCATTCTGTATCATATGAAATTCTTAGAAGTAAATTGGAGAATGTGGTTTAAACCCCCGTGATTCTCTGTTCTCGCTAGTTTGCCTTATAACGTAGTTCTATCTGTAGTATCTTATTTCTCTGGATTGGTGTGAAAGAAGCTCTTTTCTTCTCAGTTATGTATACCTGACCCTCACATATTTACTTGTCCTTGTCTTGCTCTAAATAGGCCCTTCACTGCCAAGGCATATGATGTCAGCCTATAGCACCCCCATTTAGAAGGGACAGCTGTACTGTATCAGATACCTGATTTCCTCCTATCTATGATTAGGATTCATCTCAGGATGGAAAGGTGCAAGAACTAATTTTAATAATTATTCATTAAGTATCTATTATAGGCACAGCAAACACAGCAGTAAGTGATGAAGGACACTACTCTCTCCCCTCAGGGGCCTTCAGCTTTGTAGACTGACACATTCCCTCCCAGCCACCCCATTTCTTTGTATGTTTTGATGACCTATGACATATCCAGACAATTTGTTTTCTACCATTTCTCTGGTGTAATCCAAGGCTGCACCTGTGGCCAATTACGGAGGCTTTTATATTTAGATATAATTTAGTTTCCAGCTAATGGTCATTTCAATCAGTGGTGCTGGATCAACTGGACATCCATGTGGAGAAAACAATGACTCCTGACCAGTACCCTCACACCATATACAACATGCGCAAGGTGAAACAAAACTTTTCTAAGAAAACATAGGAAAATGTTTTTTTCAGCTTGCACTTAATGTTTACATTCACTTTATACATAATATTACATGTAATATAATATAAAATATTTAAAAATATAAAATAAGGCGATTACAAGAGGGACAGGGGACCGGGGGAGGTAGCAGAGAATAAAGGGGGATAAATGGTGACAGAAGGAGACTGACTTTGGGTGGTGAACACACAATGCAATATACAGATGATGTGTTATAGAATTGTACTCCTGAAACCTATATGATTTTATTAACCAGTGTCACCCCAATATATTCAATAATAAACAAAAAAATAATGTAAAAATAGAAAAATGTAATTATATATGTAAAGTACACATAACATATATAATATTTAACATTTTAATAAATGTACAGAGTTCTAAATAAAGTTCAGCTGGTATCTTAAAGAAGCCCTTATGTCTAAGAAGTGATTAGCAACAGAGCCCATAGAGCATTTTGAAGCTGCTTGGCCGAGAACCACAGTCTTTTCTCATCTGCCAGTCCTCAAGATGCCTGGAACCTATGAGTCCTTCCCCAGCCATGTCCTTGTGGGATACCATAGCCAGATGCCAAAGTGACTGTAGGACCAAGGTGGGAGGAGAACATTCAGGAAGCCACCAGATCATCATGGCCCCAGACATTGCTGAACATCTTTTATGTCTTCTCCATGTACTTAAAATTTTCTAAACGCTTTATTCTCATTGAAGATGAGAAGTGGTATCAAAACTTCGGTTTTCAGTACTCATGGGAGACAGTTCACACAGTGAAGAAATAAGTCAGCTGCTAGAGCTAGAGCTTCCAGCAACTGAGAACACTGACATCCCCACCCTTACAAGAGGACACAGCCTGTGCGTGCCCCTCCCTACTGTGAGCCCCGTGGGAGTGGGGATCATGTCTCTGATTCCCCACAGTGCCCAGCACCAGGTTTTTCATGAAGTGAGAGCATTATAAGTAGACAGTAAATTTTGGGATCATTTTGTCTAGAGAACAAAACCCAGGCGGGGGTAAGGTAACAGTGTACATGCATTGGCGAGTCTCACAGTGAGAAGCATGACCAGATCTCTATTCTCACTGAAAAGAAGAAAAGTGAACTAAATTGTAGTTCCAGTGGCAGCGATGATACAAACTCTAAGTGATCGATGAGAGTCTTTTTCTGAAAACCCTTAGAGGTTTTGTGTACATCTAGTTCAGGGTGCCTGCATAATCTAGAAAACATTTTGAGGGAACTATGCCCTGCCCAAGCTGTCCTGAAAAAACTGTTACTAGGAGGTCATTTGTATCATGTGATCCTAGTTTCCTTGGTCAGAGTTGATTGGACCCAGATAACCAATCCTTTGGCTGCTTCAAGAACCACCAGATGATTTCGCTAAGCATCTGAACTCAGAGGAATAGAGGCTATAATCAGAGAGTGAAGGGCCCTTGAACACCAAGTTTCTGAGTAGCTGAATATGGGTTGGCCACTTCTTGCCATTTGGACACGGATGAATTATCACATAAATGCAAGGGGCATAGAGAATCGAAAGAGTGGAGACAATGAAAGAAAAACTGTGAAGAGACACCTTGGGGTACTCAAGGACAAAAAACAGATTAGGAAGTACCTTTGATCTCTGCTCCCATCCCCGTGAGGTTCCCCATGCTTCTTGTCTGTAGGATGCTCTGTGCCTGCCAACAACCTCATCCTCACTCAGCCACCGGGAATGGGCTTCTACCCCTTGTAACTAATGGAGCCCTGGGGAAAACAACTCAGGTGGATGCCTGCCATTCCCAGCGAGGAAATGCGGTCCTTCTCATGGTGACTTGGGTTCCATACATGCTTTCTCAAGTATATTTTTCTTTTTCTCTTTTACATCTTGCCGTGGAAAATTTCAAACATTTAAAAAAGCTGACAGAATAGAGTAATGAACCCCAGTGCCCACCACCAGGCCTCAGAGATCTTCAATTCACGTCCCCATTGTGTTGCATGTGCACACCCACATCTCCTTATTTCCGTATTATTTGGAGCGAATCCCAGACATATCATTGCATCTGTAAACATTTCTCCGTGTATTTCTAAAAGATAAAGACTCTTTTTATGAAAACATAATTAAAGTTCCTTCTTGATCCGACTAACATTAATTTCTTCTACTGACAACTGTTGTATTTTTCTTTTGTGCCAGATGCTTTGCTGGAAGTATTTGCATGTTGTCTCTATTACGGAAAGAGAGAGTATTCCACTAGCCATGGTAAAGGACAGTTATCAAGGGGCCCATTAGACTTCTCCAGTTAATTAACTTCCCAGTTAATGTTTTAAGCCACCTGCCGTTACTAACCAGGTGAGGAAATGCAAAGCCAAATGTGGAAATAGTTCAACAATAATAAGGGATAGCAGCTCAACTACAAAGAAACATGCTCGTGAGCGAAAAGCACTCTCCAAGATTCACTGGCATCCAGGCAATGTGGTTCTTGAGGCAGGAGAGCCCATACAAACATCCCCCTAGTCCATGTGACCCACCCACCCGGGGAAGCCCTGGCCTGGAAGAATTATGTTCCTGTGGGTCCCATTCCAGCAAGAAGAAAGACCAAGGGTCCCCTAGCCTCCTGGCTCTACAGATGCAGGGAGATTAGCCAACAGGCAAGAGAGGGAAACAATATTCACTGCCTGCTCTGGCAGGAACTGGCCCCTTCCCTCTCAGTGCACGCTCTTCCGTGCTGATTCATTTCCTATGAGGAGCTTCCCTGTGTTGGCTGCAGACACACAGGAGGTACTGGGTACATGACTTTCGAGAAAGATGCCGGAGAAGCTCCTGCTCTCTGGGGGCTGCCAGTCCACCTACTGATGGTATTCTTCCTCTACATGACCTTGCCCGCTGAAGCTTCTCAAATCTGCCAAATTCAGACACACACACATTTGCAAAACTAAAAAAAATGACTTTTTAGGAAGAAGGGGCTCAAGTAACAACACATGTCCTTTTTTGTACAAAACAAAATGAAAACACATAGCCCACCAAAGACTGACAGGCATATAATGCTGCTGGGCAGGGTACTTACACTATGTCCCTGGGAACTTAAGAGTGTTTGGGAGATGGTACAGGAGTCCTGCCAGTGTGTCAAGTAGTTCCCTCTAAACAATAAAATCTTAAACTGCTGGAGGAATCTGTTAATTATATTTTATCTGCTTAGTATATTAGATTTCCGGCCTCAGATTTTTCTTGGAAACAAAAGTTTTGCTGCTAAAAAGGAGTTTGGAAATCACTGCCTTAGGGGCTGATGAAATAAATATTACAGTAGATGGTGAGGGAAAAATAAGAACCGAGGAGCAAATACGCCTACAATTTTCCCCCCTCTAAATGCCAGGCATGGACACTTCTTTATTTTATCTTACATTAGCATCTCTTCTTCAGTTGAGTTTCTCTCTTTAAAAAAATGAAAGAAAAGGCAAAACACATTTGTACAGCTGACGAGATAATTGGAAATAGTTTAATTTTGAGAAGCAAAGAGATTTTCTGTACAGATACGCATTCACCCACGAGCACCTGAATCTGGATGAAGGATGACATTTTTGAGGAACAATAGCACGGTCTGTTCTAAAGACGTTGGAATTTGGTCTATGCAATTCTGCAAATTTACAGGAGTGGGAAATTCAACAGAATGGGGCATGTTCTGATCTACCTCTAACTTCTGGGTAAATTCCTGGTGAACTCTGTAACTTCTCTGAGGCCAGTTCCCTTTTCTGACACGCAGGGTATCAGGCTCGAGCAGAAGTTCTTGATGCTGACAACACATTGGAATCACCGGAAAACCTGCAAAAACTACGGATGATCTGAGGTCCCATATTCAGAGATGTTTCTTGGGTGGGGTCCAGGCATCTGTATTTCTTTCCCTCCCCTACCACACATCATCTGTACACTGTTATTTTGTGTTCACCACCCCAAGTCAAGTCTCCTTCCATCATCATTTATCCCCCCATGCCCTCCTCGACCCCCAATCCTCCTCCCCTGGCTATCCTTCCATCCTTCATGCCCTGAAACCTGGTTCCCCCCCGCCCCCTGACAGCCTGCTCTCTCTCTCTATGAGACTGTCTCTATTTTGCTTGTTAGTTCATTTTGTTTATTAGATTCCACATATGAGTGAGATCATACGGTACCTGTCTTTCTCTGACAGGCATATTTCACTTAGCATATGCTGTCCAGGTCATTTGTATTTCTAAAAACTCCCCCAGATAATTCTAATGAACAGCCAGGGCTAAGAACAGCTGCTTGAGATGACTACTAAGATCCCTGCCTAGTGTTATGACCAAACATTCAAAAGATCTTCATGACCTATTCCAGTTTGTGTTGGGTCCCAACAGGTGAAGACCAGGTGTTGGGAGCGCCGAGAATGCCACTGCTGGGGAGCCTTGAGAATTTTTATAGCTCTGTGCTCAAGGAGTTCATGGGGGTTGCTAAGCAGACCAATGGAAAACATTTGCCAATGAAATCACAGGGCTATCTCCTAGAAGTCATCTTTTCACCACCCCAGAAATAAATCCCACACTCATTAAGCAGTCATCCATTTCTCTACCCCTTCCAGCCCTTGACAATCACCAATCTGTCTCTAGGGACTTACTCTTCTAGATATTTCATATAAGTGGAATCACACATTACGTGGTTTTATGACTTCTTTCACTTAGCATAACATCTTCAAGGCTCATCCGTGTTGTACCACGTGTCAGTGCTTTGTTCCTTTTTGATGGCTGAATAATATTCCACTGTATGGCTAGACCACACTTAATTCATCCTTTCTGCCATGGATCAGCATGTGGGTTGTTTCTACTGGTTAGCTATTGTGCATAATGCTGCTGTGAACATTCATGTACAAGTTTTTGCATGGACTTAGGTTTTTCATTCTCTTGGGCAGATGGGGAGGAGTAGAATTGCTGGATCATATGGTGACTATGTTTAAGGTGATGTGGATTTAAGCCACTCACCAATGCATGGGCCACACCTATGCTGCACCTTTCAAACACATGAGGCTGTGTGCTGTTTGCCGGCTTCCCAGAGCCGACTGACTCCGGCTCCACGTGAGGAAAGGCAATTCTCTGAGAACGAGGCTTCCCTCTTTGAATGGCAGGAGGGCTTTGGAGGGAGAACCACGAGAGCCTATCTCTTTCGAAGCCTCTGACTCACCCACTTCGAGCAGCCTCCTTTCCCCCAGTTTGGGTAGGCATGTTGTGCAGGTTAATGCTGGAACAAGACAGACCTCCTGGAGCTCACGGAGGACAAGCCATCCTCCTTTCTAACTGCAGAAGGTACATCTTCAATCTCCTAATCTGCAGGGAAACTGACACACTTGGTTAGGCTCCTGGTGCTAACATCCCAGTACAAAGAAGGACAAGAAAAACCTGCTTTTATTACAAGGGACTTGTACAAATTCACACATGGAATTGACTTACGGCCTCTAAGTTAGATTTAAATCCCAACTGTCTTAGTCAGAAGAAACTGCTCTAAAGCCATCGTCTGTGTGTGTACCATTCATTTTTATTTCAAATAGATCCCATTGGCCCAACTGTAATTCCCATAAGCACATCCATATATTTCTTTCCAGAGGTGGCTTATGGAGTTTCCGAGAACATCCCAGTTCCACAGGGAGAAGAGATAGAGGACAATCATTCCCTTGGGAATCAGACCTGATTAGAGAGGGCATGATTAGGGAAATCACTGTCTGTCCCGCCTGGGCTCTGATCCCAGGGTGGAGTAACATAACGGGAGTCTATGTGGGGACAGAGGTGCCCCGATGGCATTCTTTCACACTGATAAAGACAAATGAGGAAAGCTAGTTGTGTTTACTGCCACATCAAGCTCTACCACCTAATGGCTGTGTGACCATGTGCCAGCCATTTAACCTCTCTGTTCTTGATTTCCTCATCTGCAAAATGAGAATAGTAATAGCACCTGCCCTCTTAGGGCTCTCATAATGATTAAGTGAGCATATAAATGCTTTGATGATTGCCTGACACATAATAAGCAATAGATGCATATTGTTATAATGAACACGAACAAAATGAACAAAGTGAACTCTGTTACAGTGTACGTCATTAGAAGGAACATGACCAAGACATAAACTTTGCTCTTTTTGGAGTCTTTTTGCTACAGTAGACTAGTTTCTTATTAAATGATATTCCTGCCAGTATAAAGTTACCTTGTCTAAACTACTTAGAGTTGGTACCACTTATAATTGGAAGTGTGCTGACCAACGCTTTTTTTTATCCTGATAGTATTTTTAAAACTAACTTAGGGTTTCTCAGCCTCAACACTATTGACATTTCAGGCTTGACAATGGTTTGCTGGGTAGGGGATGCCCTGCGCACTGTGAGATGTTGAGCAGCATCCCTGGCCTCTACCCACTAGATGCCAGTAGCACCAGCCAAGTTGTAATAATAAAAAATGTGTCCAGACAGTGCCAGATGTCCCAGCGGGGTGTGTGTGTGTGTGTGTGCCCTGCAATCGTCCCTGGGTGAGAATCACTAATCTAGCTAAACCAGGTCAGGGGCTCCCTACATACACCTGCCTATAAACAGCAGCCCACAAGCTCCCTCAGGACAAGATTTATCAGCAAGTTGGTCTTAGACTCAAGTCTCATAGGAAAACACTGAAATAGCATAACAACACTTTCCGGAGTAATTGAATCAGATATTGCCAGAAAAACATTCAAGGGTAAAATGAAAGACTATAATTATTATGAAAATTATTGATGTAGTTTTCATCACTCTACAATTTTTGAATTAGCAACTGATAATCCCTTCTATAAAGGCAGAGAGGTAGTTATCCTTGCTTTCCATTCTTCCTGACATTTGCCCGCCTCTCACTTTTCAATAAACACATTTCATGCCTGTGTGTGCTCAGTGGGCTCAGGTGCAACACACAGACCTGGGGACTAGCTCCACAGTCCCTCCGAGGAGGGGCTTGAGAGGGGGTAGCCCTGTCACCTGGGGGGTTTCTCAATGGGCCTTGGAAAATTAGAACAGGGGGTTTTCGATTTGGTCCAGTCAGCGCTATGTTCAGACTCAAGCTTTTTTGGCAACGAAGGATTCTTGTCTGTGGTCCATTTTCCACTCCCAGTTCTCTAACCCCTAGCTGCTCGAAGTGTGGTCCTTGGGCCAGCAGCTGTGAGTAGCTGGAAATGCAGAAGCTGAGGCCGAACCCAGACCTCTGGATCAGATCACTGGTGATTCAGTGTCATGTCAAGTTTAAGAAGAATGCTTTTGACTCGTTTTACCCAGTCTCAGTGCTGCCCTTGCTGCCTAACCCCGAGGGCAGGGAGACCAGGAATGCAGGTCTCCTGGGCATTCAGCACAGCCAAGCGGGAGCCGCCACAGCCTCTCCTGGTCCCACGTGTCCTCCCGCTACAGGGCGCTGCTTCCTCCTGCTCAATGTGAACTCCAGCCCTTGGGTCCCATCCCCTCTGCTGCTCAACTCCGGTCCTGCTCCCCCATCCACCTGCCAACTTCTCTTTCCTCTCAAGTCTGTAAACATGTTCAAGACGCTCCAATTAGAAAACAAAACAAGACTTGGGGGTAGGGGCGGGAGCGGAGGGGGTTAATGGGGGGAAAATGGGGACATCTGTAATACTTTCAATAATAAAGATAAATGAAGACAAAAACAAACAACAACATAACACGACACTCACAACGAAGAAAAGGGCAACCCTCAACTCTGCTGCTCTCTCATTTCCTTTGAGAGAGGGGCCTGTAGTTCCTCACCTCCCACTGTGTGATTAAAGAGTCTTAAATATACTGAAAGTTGCTATAAAGGCTAAGAAGCACAAAAATAAGCATTATAAATTTACTCGCAATCAAGGAACGATGTAATTGGTCATTGTTGAGATGTAATTACAGGAGACGACCTACTGTTCAAGAGCCTTTAGCCAGGGAGGCTTTTAGGAAACCCGCGCAGCACAGGCAAGACGGCCTGTGGCCACTTTCCCCGGTTGCCTCGGCGAGGGAGGGACGTCCAGGGAGGGGGGAAAAAGGCAGTAATTTGAACATGAAAAACGGGAGCTCTCACAGAGCTAAGGAATTTTAAGTAAAACAGTCTTTCAGCCTGATTTGTCCCTCCCTAGGGACAGGGTGGGACAGCAGGACTTGCCAGGTAGCCTGGGACAGTGTGTGGGAGTCAGAGAGAAGCTGAGGGGGAGAGAGGAGAGAGACACACACACACAGAAATAAACAGGTAAAGAGAGAGAGAGAGCTAGCGGGGGTGGGGGGGCAGTGCAGAAAAATAAGGCAGGGAAAGGCATAAATACACACATGAAAAGGTTAGAGACAGACAAGGGAGAAGAGAGAAACAGGGGAGACAGAAAGGAGGAATAAAATACCCATGGGAGGGAGATGGGGGAGGGGGGAGGGGGAGAGATAGAAAGATATGGGGGGGGTTAAGGGCTTGACTTTGCTTTTTCTTAAATAAGAAAATCTGGGAAAATCAAAAGCGGCGTTCCAGCACTTTCTCCACTCTCAGGGGCCTATGCCAGTGGAAACTGAGAAGAACTGAGAAGGGAGATTTCCATATCAGTAGAAACCCAGTGCATGCAGCCTCGTCTAACTGTGAGGAGCAAGTGCAGATGGAGAAACTGAGGATGCAGTGTATAAGCCCTGGACCCCTGGGAGGGGCCCGATGGTGACCATTGCCACCGCCCACACCAGATGCTGGCGGGTGCCGGGCCCTAGGCGTTGCCTCTACATTAACTCCCATGAAGCCCACTCTTTTTGTGCCAGTCTCTAAAATCAGTTCAGTAGGCAAAATTGGCTATAATAAAAATCACCCTTATAAGTCTCTGAAAGAGTCCATATGGAAGGAAGGCTCTACGGGCCCTGGGAGGGCTGTTCTGCTCTCGGGACCACCTTCTCTGGAAAAATCCACGTGTGACTCTTAGAACGTAACGGCCAGACTTGTATAAGCTAAACGTTTGCATGATGAGTGTCTGTGTGTCATTAGCCCCGTACAGGCCTTCCAAGGTGTGGGCTTGTTTCCCCTTCACTCATCTTTTTGTTACCTTTACAAAATCCTGAATCCAGTGCACTCTGATAGGATATTTAAGGAGAGGTTGTGAATCAGGGAACCAACCCAAATTTGTGTGGTCCCTAGCCTCCAGTCACCTAATGTGAAGTTTGTGTTTATAGTGCGTCTCAGAGGGCCTGCCCTCAGCAAGGGAATTGTAATGGGGACCAACACAGGGATGGTGGCTGAACCCAGGTGGGGTCCGACCGGCCAAGGGGATGCCTGAACCGAATCTCTTCCAATTTGGCTATAGGGCTCCCCCATAGACACGCACCTGAAACAGAACCTTGCTAATGACCAGCTCTCTGGACAACACTTTCTTCACATGTCACAGATGTTATCATTGTTGAGGATGAAATGATGGGCTAATTCCTGGGGATACACATTCTAGACATCCCTGAACATGGAAACATCCATTACTGTGTCTTCTTGGTGGATAGTGGCAACTTCTGAATGGAAATAGAATCCCCTATTAGGCTTCCAGGAAGCTCATAACTAACTTGATGCAACACACACAACTTTTGTGGGAGTGTTTTCAAAGTGAGTCAACATCTAGTGCCATTGCTATGATAACACAAGTGAAGGAGGGAGAAAGCTTCACAAACAAAAAGGTCAGCTTCCTTCTGCCATGTGTTCAACCTTGTGCGTTCTACAGCCGGGGTGTGGGTGGAAGGTTAGTCTAACTTAAGCACCAAGGAGGAGAGGAGGCCTGAAGTCACATCAGTATGATATAGATCGCCCAGAAAGAAAAGAAAATGACATCCTGGGGGCAGCCAGTTCCAGGGATTATCAGTCGGTAAAGGTGGCAGGTGGGTGCTGCCGTCTTTGGAAATAACAAGCAGCTGGAAGAGAGGTCACTAGAGTGGGTGTGATGGCTCCACAGTTGCTGGAACAGGCATTAGGATGGGGATTTGGCTGAAGTGAGCAAACAGTAGGGTGCAGACATGCCTTTTTTTCCTGAAGAAATCCATGCTCTGCAATCTAAAAGCAGCAAAATGATTATTATTGCAATGGTAATAACAAAAGCTAATATTTGCACGCCTCCTCAGTGTCATGTACTGGGCTGTTTGCTCACCCAGTGAGGTAGGTTCTATTATGAGTTCCAATGTATAGATGAGGAAACCGAGGCATAGAGAAGTCCAATCACTTGCCTAGGGTGGCAGTTAGGAAGTGGAGAGACAGAATTCACACCCAGGTTTGACTGTCCAGAGCAGCGACTTTCAACCTTTTCCATCTCATGGCACACACAAACTAATCACTAAAATGCTGTGGCCCACCCAAAATTATATTTTTTGCCAATGTGACACACACACAAAAAAGGTATAATGTTGATTCATTCACACGGGACGGCTACTGTTGTGTTGGCTCTTGTCATTTCGTTAATTTGACAGTTGAAGGGAAATGAGGCCAGTGCCCCTGACTAAATAGTCAGGTAGTGCATGTTTTATAATTTCTTGCGGCACAGGGGTGGAAAAATCACTCGTCTAGAGTTTGTGTGCTCCCTGCTACTGGCAGCTTCCACGGCTGGTCCCACATTCCCAGGGGTACAGCGAGAAAGTATCACACCCTCACCCTCCGCTGTTGCAATCTGCACATCAAGCCTTCTCCCAGCAAGTCCACAACAGCCATTCCCCAGGTATGTATGTGGCTGTGGTTTAGGAACAGGAAAGGATACGCCATCGATTTTCTAAGAAATGGCCAAAGGATTTTCAACTCAATCTTTGCCTTCCTTTTCCTTGGGTGTGATGGGGTGGGTGGGGTGGGAGGTCCTTTTGAGTTCTTATTTACTGTCCCTCCTGTCCAAGCACACCCACCTGGGCTGAATTTATAGGTAACGATGCCATCTCCCGTGTTTGCTGCCGCTGGACATACACCCACGCTCCCACTGCATTACCACCAACGGGCCACTTGCTGGGCCAGCAGGTTCTATTCATCTGCGCCTTCTGGTGGTCAGCATAGGTGCCCCAGCGAATGGGGTGGGGCAAGGGGACATAACTGTCTGTCACCCACAGGGGACTTCCCTGCAGAGGCTTCTGGGATGCCACACCTGAGGGTGGGGGTGGGGTGGGGCTTTGATACTGGGATGGTTAGGGGATTTGGGAGTAGCTGAGGGGTGAGCAGGGTATAGAAGGAAGCTCAAGGATTGGATTAGGTTCAAGAGTGAGAACTTGCAGGTTGGGGTCCAAACACAAGAACCCAGACTATCTAGCCCCTTCCCCATGATCATTTGCCCCTGGGTCCCAGATGATCAGCAAGCTATGCACCTTCCTTTACACCAGCTCTTGCTGGCTCTTTGCATCTCGACCTTCCCCAGCTCCTCTCAGAGGCTTCTACCGCAGGTTCAGGCCCATGCCCATAGAGCACGGAGCACAGTAATCCCCGTCCAAATGGGGTGGCCCTTGGGATCCCACTTCCCTGGGGCCCCCACTGCAGATACTGAGTCCTTTCCCAAGTCTAGAATTCCACCTCTGCTCTGTGTCTGAGTGCCAGGCGCTTCCCTGGACATGACCCTTGTCCTCTGTGTACCCACTGGAATCCATCTGCAGTGGGGCAGGCCTTTCTCCATTGTCAGCTAGGAGTCTATGGAAGTGCAAAAGCCAGTGTAGCTCAGGGGAAGAAAAGGGTAAAGGTAATTTAAAAGTACTTTTGATCATATTAGAAAAGGGGCTGCACACTACAATTTAAAATGCTCATACTCTTTGGACCAGGCATTTCACTTGTGAGAGTTTATCCCACACCAACCTTCGTACATGTGCATGAAGATACACATTCAAGCATTATTATTGCTGTGATAGTTCTAAGATGGAAAACCAGGAACCACCACCATGTCTGTCCATCAGTAGGGAATTGGTCAAACTGTGGAATGCCTATGAAACAGAACAAGGCACAGAGACGTTAACATGAATGAGGTAGTTAATTGTTTGACATTATTGACCGGAGGGAAATCTGTAATATCGCCTGATGAAAATCCCTAGGGTTTACTTAGTAGAAATAAAATGTGTTGAGCTAATGAAATCGGGAGGAAGTGGGCCACTCAAGGGGCACATCTGAAGGCAGAGCTGAGGTACAGAGATTACAGAATCTTTAAGTTTCTAGACTGCAGGAGCCAAGGACGCAATTGGAATGCACCAAACTGCTGTGTGTGCGCGTCTGGGGGGACGGGCAGAGGGTGGGCACGAGGGCAGGGCTATTTGGCAGGCTCTGCCCCAGCTGTCCTGGTTAGAGCCCCCTCCTCAAGTTCCAGGTATGAAAATGACACAAGCCACATGAAAGTTGAGCAAACAGTGTCTAGGGGTGAGGTAACATCTTTCTGCAGGGCTCCCACCTAGAAAAGTGGTGGACAAAGGATAAGACCATGAAGGGTTCAATTTGAATTGTGTGCAAAGGCTGTGCTAACTCTGGGAGGCCGCTGACGTGCGGATCACCACCCATCTAAGAAACCAAGAAGTCGTGATACCCAGGGCCTCATTCATTCCAGCTGGAAGTGTGGTAGGCAGTTAGACAGACACGAGCAGAGCAAGGACGATGGGCCAGGTACAGAAGGTCACCAGAGCGGAAAGTGTGCGTAACATGATCTCATCTTTGTAAATAAAAAGTAGGACTACATAGATGCAAAGGGAAAGGATACCTGGAGAAGCTTAAGCAAAATGTTAACAGGGGACAGTCACCTCTCAGGGGAGTGGGGAGAGCTGGCAACTTACAGGACATTTTAATTTTTTTTTACAATGGAAATGAATTATGTTTTAATAAAAAATTATTTTGGGGGGAATAAAATGCACTTAAAATTAAGTTGTTTTCTAAAATGCTTCAGCAAAAGAAGAATAACGTGGGAGGAACCACTGCACTTGATGTTAAGCTTATCACACAACTACAGGAATCAAGGCAGTGCGCTGGTGGAGGGGCAGACACACAGACCCACAGGACAGAACAGAACCGGCAACACCCGCACAGACGGGGCCCCGTGGTCACTCAGAACAATTCAATGAAAGGACGGCCTTTGAAAACATGTTGCCGGAGCAGTCGCGCATCCACAGGAAGATAAATGACCTCAACCCGAACCTCATGTCTTCGTACAAAAAACAGCTCATAATGGATCATGGACTCAAGTGTAAAACATAAAAATATAAAACTTTCAGAAGAAACATGGGAGAAAATCTTCAGGACCTAGCGCTAGGCAGAGTTCCTAGTGCTGACATCAAAAGCAAAACCTATGCTAAAAAAAAAAAAAAAAAAGAATGATAAATTGGACTTTATCAAAACTAAATGCATTTGCTCAGTGAAAGACACTATTAAGAGGATGAAAAATAAGCCACAGACTAAGAAATGTTTACAAGCCGTATCTCTGGCAAAGAACTTGTATATGTAAACTATGCAAACAATGCTCAAAACGCAACAGTAAAAATACAATCCAATTAGAAAATATTTTTTCAATACCCCGAGCCAACAGACACAATGAAGTAATTCTGGGGCTCTTAGCCAATACAGTTAACTCTGATGCAGCCTTTATTCACCTAAGAGGGATGGGATATCTCTTGGTCAGACTCAGTAATGTGGGTTCGAAGGCGACAAAATGTCACCATCCATGGCTCTCCTTGAGGATACTTTCGGATTTGTCCATGATGAACCAGCTGTAACCTGGGCATTTTATTTAACCTCCCTTACCCCCAGCTTCTTGATCTGTGAACTCGAGGGACTATTAGAACCTACCTCATAAAGGGAAAATGAGCATTAAATGCAATAATGCTCAGAAAGCACTGTGCCCCTTATCCTGCACAGAGCTGCTGGCCATTGTCATCAACACCCCCACTTTACAGGTGAGAAGACTGAGGCCAAAAGGATTAAGGAACTCAGGTAATATCCAAGAGCTGGTGAATGAAGCAGATGGGCCTAAAGCTAAGAGTCATCTGATACCCAAACCATCTCTACACAGCACCCCATCCTCCCTTAATAAAATAACTCAGAAACAAAACTGGGATTTTGAGGTAATAAAAACAGTCCTTGTAGTCAAACCAACAGTGTGAACAGAGAAACAACTGGAAACGAGGCAAATTAAACCCTTCCTATGCCTTGTCTCCTCCTTGAATTCTATCTTCTGAGGCTCCTTAGGTCAAAATAATTGGATTTGCTATTTTTAAAAATCCTGTACTCTCAAACCCTCACGTTCCTGTCGGTGGCATTTGCTTCCTTGCTGGAATTTCAAAGCCCCAAAGCAGCCTTGGCATATAGCTTATGTTATTACTTTGCCCAGTTGGTGAATGATACTTTTAAATCTTTTTGGGGGATCTAGTATCCCTGACCTTGACACATGGTTTGGTCAAGCGGAGATGAAGGAATTGCCTGGGGCCCCGTATCTCACAATAGTCTATAAACTCATCTCAGCAACTCGGCTGCTTTAATCAGGGGCCTACTGACAATGTACACAAATAGTACCCTGCCAGGAGCTGCGACGGGTCACCACGGCCGGCTCCCCTCAACAGTATTTCATTGTGCGAACGCTGACAAACGGCACTCTGATGGCTCCTGAGGAGCCATCTCGCCGCCTATCTTGACGTGACTTTCCTCTTTCCTTCCCTCCCAAAGTGTTACTGCTCTTTGGGGAACTTGCCCAGTTGACACTGTCCACGTGAAGCTACATCTCTGCTAAATGAAAGAACTCCATCATTTTTATGCCAGACTTCCAGACACCAGGAGAACCTACCTTTCCCCACTAACATGTCACATGGTAAAAATCATAAGCCATGTCTGAAATCACAGGATGGTCACAGAGCCCAGGCAAATGAGGTTACATGATGTTTTTCTCTAAGCAACAGGGCCAGGGAAAGAAAAAACAACGACACAGAATCTTATTAAAGCCCTAAGCGCAAGATGCATTTATAGATGCAGAGCAGATTTCCATGTCAACCTAGAAACTCGGGCAAGTTTTACTGCCCAGTTATGGCAGAATCTCAGAGAATTCTTCAAGGGGCAGAATTCTGTCACATAATCTGAGAGCTTCATTCTGTATCCTTCCAACTTATACTCATTGGTTGCATTTTCTGGGTACAAAATGCCTTCCTTATGTTTCCCTTGAACCATGCCAGCAAACGCCACAACTGAGGAAGGTGGGGGTGTTCTGTAATTTCAGCCCAACTGTTACTGGGCAGGGATGTGTCTCTGGGAGGCTATCATCATTACCACGGCCCCTTTATTGAGTCACATGAGGGGCACTATGCTCACCATAAATTACTGGCTTAACACTTGACATTGAGATGCTCTACTTTATTTAAAATTTTTAAATTTATTGATTTTGACAGAGAGAGAGAGAGAAACACTGATTTGTTGTTCCACTTATTTATGCATTTATTGGTTGATTCTTGTATATGCCCTGACCGGGGATCGAACCAGAACTCTTGGTGCTTTAACCAACTGGGCTACCTGGCCAGGGCCTCTACTTTATTTAAAATATGTTGTTGTTTTTGTAACTGATTTTTAGAGAGAGAGGAAGGGAGAGAGATAGAAACACTGATGAGAGAGAAACATCATCGATCAGCTGCCTCCTTCACGTCCCCTACTGGGGACTGAGCCCGAAACCTGGGTATGTGCCCTGACTGGGAATAGAATTGGTAACCTCTTGGTTCCTGGGTCAACACTCAACTCCTGAGTCACACTGGCCGGGTTCTATTTTATTTAATTCTTATTACAAGGTGGGTACATTTATCTCCATTTTACCAGTAAATAAATAAACAAACCAGATCTCAGAGAAGTTAAATAGTATGTCTAAGCTCACCCAGTCAGAGAAATGCCAGTGCAGGGATTTAATGCATATCTGGGGTTAACATGTGGGGCTTCAGAGCTGGCTAAATATCCATTAACACAAGATGAATTTAATTGCCTCCCACTGTTGGTCCTATGATAACAGGCAGCCCATGGAAGTAAGGGTGATCTGCGGGCCCTGTAAAAGATGGGAGCTAACATACATTTAGGTAACCGACACTGCTTTTTAACGTTGATGGTCTGAGACTGTCTGGTCTGCCTCAACAGAGTCAAGGCTTGTTGCAAGGCCCTCCCCTGCATCTGGGGTGTCTGCTCACATGACTCTCTTGTCAATCGTCTACAAAGATGGCCAAAGAGTTTCCCAATTGGATGTTGGGTTGTTCCACTGCCTTGCTCTCGTTGAATAGCCTTGAAGAGATGGGATTTAAATTGTGTCGAAGATATTAGTCTAAAGTGAATGAAGTGGAGAGTAGACTTCTCGTTTATGTCCCCAGAGTGATAAATGAGGGAGTGTAATTTTTTTTCTAAGGCAAAGAAAATGGGAAACCAACGTGGATTTCAGACACATGAGAAATAGCTTATGAATTTAGATGATAGCTCGGCAGAAATAAATTGTACATCTGTTCATTCATTTTAATAAAGTGGAGAGATGGCACGCTGCTGGAGCCCTTGGAGAACCCTGGGTTTTTAAAATTATGGTCCTATAATAGTAGCATTAAAATTTGTAATGCAGCCAGTGGTTTCAGAATTGGAGGGAAAATTCATTTATAAAATAAAAGTTCCGACTTTGGAATGTAAATGGGAAAATGCAATTTTTCTCGGCCAGATACGAATTAGTCCTGGGAGGGTACTGCAACATCTTGACCATAAAATATATTTTTAAAATCTTATGAGAAAGTTTTCAGACTGCTGACATAACTTCTTTGGGAAATCTCTACTTAGGTAAATTGCGCAGGTATGAAACATACGTAAACTGGCTTTGTTCTTATGCCTTGAACTTGGTCCTTCTGGTACAGGGCAATTATAGATTAATATTTACACTTGAAATGAGTCTAGCCTGTTAAAAATACAAAAATTATTTTTATTCACTAGTAGAAACATAAGGAAGAGAATTTTTATAGTATTTTCTTATTATATGTGAGCCTTAGGCTTGATTTGGGGGAAAACACAACAGTCCTGATTGTAGGTTTCCCTGCTGACTTTAAAACCCAGAGCATTATTAAAATTTCTTTAAAATAGGTATTAAGCCCAAAGAAAGCTTTTAGGTGGAATTTCAATTTTATTTTACAAATTGGCTGCTCAGGTTTTCAGGTGGGAGAGAAGTATAAATGAATCAGCGGTGCATCTGGCCATGGATAACACAGGTCCAGTGAGGAAAACCCCAGACTGCCTCAAATAGATTTTATTCGCCTCCTGATGAAATACTGAATGGATATAGGTGACACATTTCAGCCTATAACTCCGCAAATAAAAGACACACAGATCATGAAGGGGCTGTGTTTAGTCTTAGAATTGAGGGCAACTAGCTATTGTCTTAGGTCAGCTTTTCCCAAAGATGTTAGACATTCTCCCCAGTTTTGTGGGAATGCAGATATCTCATGAGGTCTCATGGATAAGACGTCTGGGATCTTACTCATCCACACAGACAACAGGGGTGGGACAAAGGCCAAAAATAGGCTGTCCGAATTCCTTGCAGGCACGATGATGGTGTGGGAGATGAAGGAAAAGACCTCAGAAAGTTTTGCAATTAACTTATTTTCTTAACCAGTGCTTAGAGTTTGAACTAGTCAGGTCAGAGGCCTCCTGGGAGTTCTGTTTTTATATATCTATGTTGACCTATGTCTAGTTTCTTAAGCTGCGTTGCTGAAAGTGAGCTTACTGGATCAGTGACTAGAAATCTTAAGGTTTTGATAGTCTATGATCCAGACTCCACTCTTGAGCACAGCTCTGCTGCCTCCTCTGGTGGGGCCTATTTTGAATTGGAAACAGGGGGCAAAGTCATCTGCTGAGAAAGAGAGATGGACAAAAGAGAGTTTTGAAGTGAGCAGGGAAGGTTGAAATCAACCACCAAGCAAGTAGCAAAAGGGGCTGTTTAGAGTTAAATAGAGAAAAAGGAAGACCCGACTTCCACACAGGCTAAGACACTATATGTTCATGACTTGCATTCAAATATCATCTACTGATCCACTCATCTTTAAATCCCCCTGCCACAGTGCCTGGTTCATAGTAGGTGCTTAATTAATGCTCATGGAATACCTGAGTGTCAACTATCCTAAACACTTTCAGGCCCCTCATGCAGTTATCTCTCCAGCACAATATCTTGGCAACACAATCACAACCCCATTATTCACAGCAAGTCCCCAGGACAGATCCCTTTCTTAACACATCCAGATGGCTGATGGTTTCTCTGTGTTCCTTGGGCCTCTGGCATCAAGTCTGGCCTCTCAGCACAGTTGCAAAGATGAAAAATATGAAACAGCAACACGCTGAGTGGCAGAATTGGCTAAAGAAACAACCAGCCAGGGATAAAAAGCAAACCTGTCCCCTCACATGCTACCTGTGGCAGAACTGCTCCGAGGGGAAGGCCCTCCATTAACCTGCCTTAGAGATGCCACATTTTCCGCCCCACCTCAGTCATGCATTCCCTTGTTTGTCTCCTACCACCCCACAAGTGCAGGTTGACCTTGTCTTTTCTGATTCACAGGCCCTTGGGCTGAGATGCCTCCTGGAGAAAGCTCCAGACCTCCCCTTCCAAAGTTCAGGGTGGGGATGGCTTGGACTCCTTGAGCTAACAGCACCTGAACCCCACTGTCCCCTTGGGGGAGAT